>NC_089445.1:0-2400000 GCF_026210795.1 Rhizophagus irregularis | reverse complement strand
AACTAGGACAGGGCCACCAGACAGCACCCTGACACGAAAAAGTGAAGTCTTCTCCGTAATCTATTATAAAAAATTAGAAGAAGGCTACACTTTCCTAGGTATATATCTGGATACTTAACAGGAGATTTTTTACCGTGAGGACGAATTGTGCAGGTCAGAGGTTGCGATGTCACAGAATGAATGGAACTTACGACAAATTTACCAGACTCTCGTTGATTTGTTTCGCCCACACCATGAGAATCTAAGCGGGAGGATCCAATTGATTCTAAGTCAGAGTTTTTCAATTTCTTCCGAATTTTGGCCAAAGCCTCCAGCTGAAATCACCCAATTGTATCCTTGGGAAACGGGATTTCCAGCCTTAGACAGGAACCCAGACAAGGCCAATAACCAGCCGGAGAGTAACCAGAGCGGCGGCACAAACAGGAGCCCAAAAAAGCTACACAGCCAGTGGGAGAGCAAAAGGAGCAGGCGCCTGACCATCAAGCCGTGCTTTGAATCAAGTCAACCACGATTAGGCAGCAAACAAGCTCACGAGCAAGCCTACTCGTGAGCCCATGCAAAGGAACCCAGACAAGGCTGAAAATAAGCAGGAGAGCAAAAGGAGCAGGCAAAAAGAAGGCAACGAGGAAAGCACCCAGAAGTCTTCAACGCAGCCAGAAGGCAGTGGTAATCAGACTAAATGGCGATAACACCACGCACCACGGGGGTGGTATTTAGACCAAATAGTGATAACCACCTCGCAACTACTGGGTGGTAGTTAGATTAAATGGTGATAAACAACAGAGTAAGCAAACCCACAAAAAAAGAGCAAAATAAGTAGAAAGAAAGCAAAACAGAAAGCAAAGGCATGAAACTACCCAGATCATATGACGGCAGTCAGACCATATCATTCAGATCATATAGCAGTACTTCAACCACATCATTCAGACCCCATAGCGACCCTCAGATCATATGGCAGTACTTCAACCCCATGGCGACCCCTCGATCATATGATGATACCATATTATAATCTAAGTTTAAGTCGTAACATTCCACGCTGTAGTATAATTATACTACAGTGTGGGATGTTACGACTAATATTAATATTGATCAATACATTAAAATCAATGCAAGCTCTATACAAAATGATCAATACATAGTATATAATGCTATATATGAAGTATTAACCCAAGCAGAATGTAAATATTATAAAGGATCAAATGCTAAATTAAAAGATATTGAAAAGGTTAATAGGTTATTTAGATATATACAGGTCAAAATGCTAAAAATCGGCAAAAAAATGGTGTGAAAAGCAGTGGCTATTCTTGGCTATTTTTAGCTGTTTTTGGCTATTTGCAAATTAGCCTATACTATTTGTAAATAGTTTATATAAATTTACGAATAGTTTATGCAATTCTAGCCATTTTTTTTGCCTGTTTTTGGTCATTTGACGTGTGATATCTATCCAAAAAATTATCAAATTGAACTTTTAGAAATAATTAAATAAATAGAATAAGAAATTGATATCAAAATTTATACAGATGGAGCCATGAAAAATTTATCAATCTCAGATATTAAAATAGGCAGTGCCTTTTTAATTGATTCACCACTTAACATAGAATTTAATTGTAGAATTGAAGATAATTCATCATCCAATAAAATAAAGTTAGTTGTGATAGCTCTTAGTTTAATGGTGTATCCTAAAGTGGTGAATGCTATGATTTACACTGATTCTCAATGGGTTATTAATATATTCGATAACTTGTACATGATGTTAGTTTCAGAGATTGAAAAATCAAAAGTCAATTACAAGATTTTATAGTTGTGGTTGTTTAAAATGATCAGAATTTATTATTTTAATGTAAAATTAGTTAAGATCAAAGCGTATGGTAATAATGAAAATAATAAAAAAGTAGACAAATTAGCAAAATTAGGTATGGAATAAGAAATCCTAATAATAGAAGATACTCTATTGTTACATAATGGTACAATTTTCTGGCAGAATATACCAGCAGTAGAACATAATCCTATATTAATAATAAAAGGAATTAAGGACACTTAGTTTATAGATGAGTTCTTAGAGTTGAATAGAAATGAAATATATAAACAACCAGAATTATTGGAATTAATAGATTGGAAAATATCTTTGAAATTAAGGCCGTTCCAAATTAATAATTAGTTTAACGTCCTTTCCGGCCAAAAATTTTGAGGGGAGGGGGGATAATTTAAACAAACATGAAAATTAAACATATTAAAAATTTCGGAAATTTTCAGTAAAATCGGAAATTCTCGGTACTATTAAATTTTAGTAAAGAAGGGGTGTTTTAAGCATATTTAAACATATCAAACATATATGTTTAAATCACTCTTGAATTTTTCAAAAATAGAGAGGGGGGAGGACGTTAAACTAAAGATTAAATTGGAACGGCCTAAATTGTATAGATCAACATCAGGAAATTTGTTTAGGCGTAATTTAGTGTAATATTTCGAAGGTGGTGTAAAATTTCGAAATATTACACTAAAAACGTAATATTACAAAAGTTTACGCTCTTAAATTTGAATAATTATAGTAATTTAAGAATATCTCGCTATCTACTGATCCAATCAAGACGATCTATAGCTCATTGGAATCAGCTCATCAAGACGGATCGAATGGTAGTAAAATCGCATTTCTACAGTTGATAGAACGCTCTATAGTATGCAGTAAAGTTTTAAATTAATAGAAAATCATCTATCAAACGTAAAGATACGATTTTACTACCATTCGATTCGTCTTGATGAGCTGATTCCAATGAGCTATAGATCGTCTTGATTGGATCAGTAGATAGCGAGATATTCTTAAATTACTATAATTATTCAAATTTAAGAGCGTAAACTTTTGTAATATTACGTTTTTAGTGTAATATTTCGAAATTTTACACCACCTTCGAAATATTACACTAAATTACGCCTAAACAAATTTCCTGATGAACATAATACATTATTTGAGAATTATTTTCTACAATCATTTAGAATCAAAATCTGTTGTAATGAATTACTAACATATGTAAATCTTAAAAAACGGAAACTGGACATTTATAATGAAAGTTGAAAATGTAATTTTTGTAGTATAGAAAAAGAAATGATTGAATATTTATGAAGATGTAATAAAATTCAAGAAATTGTGCAGCATATAGTTAAAGGATTTAAATTATTTTTAGTGAATATAATTTTTGAAATTTTATAAAATGATTTAAACAGACATCAAATTGAATGTAAAGTTGAAGAATTAGATATGTGGGATTTTAATAGTTTATATAATTTTACATTTTTATTAAAAAATCAAGTGAGTCACCAATTGGTTAATTTATTGAAGTTATATAAAATAATAGATATAAAGGTGTTGGAAAAAATGTTAAAACTAATAATTAGTAAAATAATTTTAGATTTTAAGATATTGATTTGGGAATATAGGAATGAGTTACAAGTGGCAAAAGAGAAAAGATGTAATATTAGTAGTAAAATGAAAAAAAATGAAGTCGAATAATAAGAAACGTAAGAATAATAACGTTCATGTAGTAAACTTTAATGATGAGACTAATTGGATGATTTAACATTCTATTGGAATAGTCATTAGGCAAATTTTTAGGCAGATCTTGACAGTCACCTGAGAATTTGGGTTGTATCATCATTTTTAACAGTGATATGATCATTTAGATGACAGATCAACTTTTTCTTTAGAAAGTAGTCTTGTTTCATAATGCTTAGTCCTTATATATATTTGTTATCTTATTTTATGTAAGTAAGCATAGTTATATTAAGACAAGATCACATTTATAATAAATTAATAAAAAAAAATATATATATATATTTATAATATATATGATCAAATAGAAGAATTGCCTAATATTATTAATTATTAAATTACTTGTTATCTAATAAATAGACTTCATGTATGTACTGTTAAGTGGAATTTTGGATTATAAAAGAAATATTTTTAATATATAAATATAAATTTAATTTTTTTAATAATTTTCTCTCTTTTTATTATAAAAAGTCTATACCAATTATATAAAGAGTCAAGATGATGAAATAAAAAATATAAAAATTTAATAACCTATAAATCATTTAAAATATGTTAAATATTTTAAAAACATTTTTTTATATTTTTTTCTTTTAAACTTTCTTCAATTTTTTCTTCAAATTTCTTTAAAACTAAACTAAATATACATACTATATAACTGTACTGTATAATCAGTTATACACTTATACTGTAGTTATATAATTAATATTTAGTAGTTATATTTATACAGTACAATTTTTATATCATATAACTTCTGTATTTATTTATTTACTTATTATTTATTACAATATTTTTTGTAAATTATTTAAGTTTTTATCTATTAAAATTGAAGTCAATTATAACTAAATAATATAATTATATTATTTAATTATAATTGGCTTGGATTAGGTTTTTTAGTAATAAAATAACTTAAATATAATTAAATAATCTAAATATAATTAAATAATCTAAATATAATTAAATAATCTAAATGTAACTAAATAAACTAGATATATCAAATAAACTAGATATAATTAAATAAATTAAATATAATTAAATAATAATTTTAAAATAATCTAATTAAATAATTTATATATGTCAATTTTTTTATATCTTCTTATTTTCCTATTATATTTTTTGTCTTTAAAATTGCTTTTCTTTATCTTTTTCCTATTTATTATTTATGATCATGTGATTAAATAACCTAAATACAACTATGATTAAATAATTTGGATGTGTCTATTTTTATTACATGTTGTACATTAATAAATATTTTCTAATATAATTTGTGTTAGTAAAATTCTTTGGTTGATTGGTTGCTAAGTTTTTTATTGGAGGTGCAGACTATCTATACCTATTTAAATTCTAAATTTTATATCAAAGTTTCTGCTCTTCTGCATCTTTTTAATTACCTGTTAAGATATTAAAGATAGTTTTTTCTTTATTTATTTTAAAATATTAAATTGTGATAAAAAATATCTCTTAGAATAAAATTTCAAAAAGTATTGTAAAATCCACAGTGAATTTAAAATTATTATATAATATAAAATCTATTACTATTGGTAATAAGTTTTCTAAAAATTTGGAATTATCATAATTATTATATCTCAAATTTGGCCAGCACTATGATATAATTTAGACTAATCTTTTGGACATATAATTTTAAAGATTCAAGCTGACACTATGATAGTGATCTGGTAGTGATTTGAAACTATTATAAAACTAATGAAAAACTGGTGTAAAACTAGTGGAAAGCTAGAAAGTTACTATTGATTTATATCACTTTTATGTTAACTTAAATGCTGAATTATTATATTTCAATTTTAACTAAAATTATGGAATAGTACTGGTCAAAATTAAGTAAAAATTTTTTACATTTTAAACTTTAGGCAATTTTCCATTACTTTTTTATTACTTTTCATTATTTTTAAGTATCTCAATACCAAAAAAAAATGTAAGTGATAATTCTTTTAGCAGTGTTGGGCAATTGGACAATTGGACGTTTTGGACGTTGTCAGCCAAATGCTCCACTTGTCAAAACCGAAAACCTTTTTTCATTGGATTTCGGGACGGTTTTGGACAGATCACATGACAAAAAATTTAATTTTGGCCAGAATTATGACTAATTTTGGCTAATTTTAATTTTAGTTCAATTATTAAATTACTTCAAAAATCTTTAAATGTTAATTTTTAATATTATTTTGATTTTACATAAATTTTTATTATTTAATTATATTAAATATTTACTTTTTTAACATTTTAACATTATATTTTCATTTTATTTTTAGTTTCAGTTAATAAATATTAAGACTCTTGAGCAGTTTTAAACTGTCCAAAACTATGTCCAAAACTATGTCCAAAACTGGTTTTGGACAGTCCAAAATTGTCCAATTAAAAAAACCAATTGGACAAGTCCAAAACCCAACACTGCTTTTAGTACTTACATATTATTGCTAACTAAGTTTAATTTTACTTTTGATCACCTATTTGTCATCAAAAGTGAGATGTTTCTGAGGTTTTAAAGTATAATTGTAGAATGTTATAAGTACTTCTAAGATCCAATTATAGTTTAAACTGAGTCAAGATAATGAGTATACTAATTTTTTGAATATTTCTATAAAAATTCTTTATCTTTATAAGAAAAATTTATAAGGACACTTATAAAAATAATCTTAATATTATTTTTAGATTACTTAACTTGATTTATTAAGTTTTTTACTAAAATCCCACTTATTTATAATAAAGATCATTGTAGAAAATTAGCCTTTTACTAATGATTTTTACCTTACTTTTTTCTTAAATTCTATTGGTTAATTAGCTAAAAAGAAAAAAAATCATAACAATGTAACATAAAATTTCCTTTTATAATAGGATCTACAAAGAATTTATATATGATTTTTACTTTAAGTTTAGAGTGACCTATCTTATAAGTAAATGAAATTCTTTTTTTACTATTTATTTCTAAAGCTCCTCACGAGCCAGTTTATAAGCCAAAAGTACTTTAAAAATATATTGGCTTGCAAGTCTAGTTCACAAGCCAATATATTTTTAAAGTACTTTTAATTTGTAAGCTAACTCATGAAAAGTTTTATTTATCCTTATGACTCTATATGTTCCTATAAAATAAAAAAATTCTAGAAAAAAAATTTTCTTGGCAAAAATCCATTAACATAATAACAGATTTCAAAAATATAAAAAAAAAGTAAAAAAGCTTGAAATTTTATAGGGACTCATAAGATTATAAAAACAAATGATAAAAATGCCTTTTTAAAATTCTAAAATCATTAAAAAAAATACTTTTAACATTTTTGTTAAATTTTTTTTTGCGTTCCTATAAAAAATTTTATGGAATATAGAGCCAAATTTTTGACAAGTCATTAGAGTTAAAGTTCTAAACAGGTTGATTTGAATTTATCAGTTTAGGTTGTAATATCAATATAACTTGAATGATCTGAAACTATTGATTTTATATAATAAAAGTAAATTGTGATATTAGGATTCACTTTTTTATATTGATTTTATATAATAAAAGTAAGTTGCAATATCAGAATTCATTTTTTTATATTAATTCTATATATAAAAAGTGAATTATAGTATCAAAATTCACTTTTATTATATTAATTCTATATATAAAAAGTGAATTACAGTATTAGAATTCACTTTTTATATATAAAATTAATATAAAAAAGTTAGTTGCAGTATTGTGATTCACCTTTTTATATGATTTTAATATAAAAAAATTTTTTAAAAAAAATGGTTTGTACCATTTTTTTTGATATTTTGTTAAAAAATCCCAAAAATTTTCAGGTTTTAGTTCAGGTCAGGTCAAACAGATAATCTGATATAACCTGACCTAACCTGATCCATTTGGAATTCTAATTAGGACTAACTTATAGAATCAGGCATTTTAACTGATTCTATTAAGAGTCTATTCAAATACTTTCAGTTTCTACCTATTTTAAAGTACCTTATCTAATTTCTTTCAGTGTTAATATGTATTCAAATGGCACTTTTTTATATGCCAATCACATAACCCATATTCAGAAGCCACCATACAATGTTCATGTTTGCATAGAGGTCACTGGTGTCTTTTCTGGTGAAAATAATACCCTTCTTGTTGTCTGCATCCCTACCCACAAACCTTCCCTTAATTGGAAAAATACTGGCAAATGTATTTACCTCCCATTTGATATTATTCTCAGATTGTGAAGGTCATTCCTTACACAAATTTATTGATGGGAATGAGCCACTTCGTCCTATTATAGATTTTGATTTGCCAGTAGAAATATTAATTCGTGATCTGCCAGTGAACCATAAAATTTGACTATTAAAAGGTGGTGATAAGTTCATATATATTTTTATCAATAATTTAGAATCTGTGATTCTGGAGAAAAAATATGGGATAACTCACCTTCTATTGGTCATAAAGACATAAAATCATTACCATTAGATGCGTCTCAATGAGACAAATCCGATAAACCAAATTTTATTTTCATACGACCACTAGATGATGAGTTATCTTTAAAATTTTAAAATACTAAATTTTTCTTTTTTTTCAAATTCAAATTTTCAGCTCTTATGAAAGTGTCTTTTGGTGCTTAAAATTTTTACCGGTCTTTTATTATTAAGATAGCCAAATGGCATATTATTATGCCTATAATATTAGTTTTCATATAATATTTTAGTAATTTGTACCTTGCATTAGCGGAACTGTAGATTCCGTGCTATTAGTAAATATATATATAACTTTCACCGGAATTTAATAGCCAAGTTTTATGGTTCACTGGCGGATCACGAATTAAATACTATCACTCCTAAGCTTTCAGACAAACAGGTGAAAAATTTACTTTATTGCACCTTTAGAGATACTTGTCTAGAAATATTCCCAAAATGGGATAAAAAAACTATGACTATTGCCAAAAGTAGGTATGTGAAAAGAATATCTCTCCATGTCTCAACTTTCAACACGAGACTCCAAAATATCACTCAGGTTATGATGTTCACTAAGCTTGTCTGTAAGAAACTTCCAGAAGAGTTGCAGGGAAAAGGTATTATTGATAATATTGCAAATAAACGATCATTTTTCTTGCAGATAGTTGGGATGCCCAAATTTATTGAAGAAACTGAACACGTTCGTGTGAAAAAAGCTATTCATCCAAAAAATGAAACTGTCTTTAATTTCATGATTTGTCCACCCAATGATGAATCAGAAGTCATAGAAAGCCTTTATTAGGTATTCCAGAGCCAGAAGCTAAAAGGTATAATGATATAAATAGCGAAATCACTGAAGCTGAATTCGAACTAGTAGAGAACTAAAGTCGCCAATGAACTTTCCTCACGTGCATCAGAAATTAACGATAAATCCACCGCAGAGATCGGCAAAATTAAGAATGAAATTTTGGTACCATCGCAAGTAAAGTTAACGAGATCGAAAAATTCTAGAACAACATCATAATAACTTTTGTGAAATTTCGTCAAAATTCACACCGGCCACTACTTCTATTGAAATTCTTCAAAATGATATGGCTCAACGTTATGCAGTTATCCAAAGACCCGATTTTGATCAACAAAGTGTGTCCAATGGATCTGAAACTAATTCACGAGGCTCTTCAACCAATTCATCTTCCGGTTCTTCTGGTAAGATAAAACAGAATAATTCTTGATAATCAACGCTTTATGTATTAAGGAAGTTTGACTAACATTTTTTGATTGCAGGCTCGAGCCAAAGATTCGCAAATATCATTTCTGTAATCAGAGAACAATTTTCGGATATCTTTGATAGGATTAAGGGTGCAAATAATTATTCTTTATGCTGTTATATCGGTTGATATTCTTAGACTTGGGATGGGAGTAATTGGGAAAGATACAATAAAAGCCTTTTACCGTGGGGATAATATAAAAGGCGAAAACTTAGAAAAGATAGATGCTTGGATAGTAGGGCTCGGCAAATTTCCTCCTTGAAACCTTGCTTCTCTATCATTTTTTTACATTTATTTTATTAGTCGGCTGGAATCTTTTTCATAATAATAAAAAATATGTTTTCGATTGATTTTTAAATTGTGAATGTGTTTAAAAGTAAAAAAATACAATAGATTTATCATCAAACTTAGAAAAAATTAATACATTAAAAAAATTAGGTACTGCAAAACTCCGGATATAAATTTCTTTCCATTAAACATTCGATATTCCACAATCACTGAAGCTGACATTATTATAAAAATTCACACCGCTACATTCATAAATTGTGGATCATTCTTGCCTTCATTTTTCCACATATAAAATGCTATGGTAGAAGCTTGTTGCCAAGAAAAATTATACCCGTTAGATTTAAGTTCATAATAGACAGATGCTATATAATGAAAAGGAACTTCTTCCATGATTCTGTTTAATAATAATTCATCCTTAGATAACAAATACGTAATAGCTCTTTTAGGTGGAATTTGAACTTTAATAATATCTTCCCAGAAATACTCTACAATAGGATCATCAAAATGAACGTTGGCTAACTCTGACCCGTAACGATAGAAGAACGATTCTAGCAAGCCCTGTAAACCTGCGAAACTGTGAACCATATAAGTAAACATATCCTCTAATTTTTTGATTCTCGAATCTCGTTTTTTCATTTCCAGTATCTGTCCACTTCTGCTCCCCAATTTTGCTACCATTTCACCATGGAAAAATTCTCTTAGCTTCTGTTTTTCATAACACTCTTGCACCTCCAAATCGGTGAGATTTCTGAACGGTTCTTCTACTTCTTGGATCCATATTGGATACTGGCACAAATTCCATAAAGTTCCTGTACGTGAAAACTCCCAATCAATGATACCTACAATTTTGATTTCATCATTAACTGAACGCTCAACGAGTATGTTTTGCGCATCGAAATCACCATGAACAAGAAAAAATGGTTTTTGATCTATCGATTTATCAAAAGGTTTGAATAACTTGGCTTGAAGAGTGATCATTTGTTCTATTAGATTTGCCACTTGACTTGCTGCCGTTATCTGATCCATTTTCTGCTTTTTCATAAGTTCTTGCACACCATGAATCTCGAAGAAATTTTTTTCTTTTTGAATCAAGGCGTCAAATAATTCCTGCATGCTTCTAAAAGGGCCGGCGGAACTAGGAATGGCATTTCTTCCCTCAACATAAAATACAGGATCCACAATAGGTCCTATTCGAAAAGTTGACGTCATCTAATATTCCATAGTATTATTATATGATTCAATAAATATTAATTATGTGACTTGCATAATACTACAAGTAAAAAGTTGTAACTGTACTCACAGAGTCCATGTAAAGACATCCGATCTCTTCAAGAGCAACGTGTCGACAATTTGGCTTAAAACACACTTCTTTTTTTCAACCGTTAACTTATCCCAAACTCGATATAAGTGTTGTCCAGGTAGCCGTTCCATGAGAATGTAAGGGATTTTTATGGGATTATGCACAGTGCCATCCCAATCGTATACTTCTGGCACTTTGATACTGGTGTTTTGAGCGATATACTTCATAGTCGCAACTTCACTAGCGAATTTTGCTGCAGGGTGGTTTAGATCACATGAGAGTCGGGCGATGCAGTCTGGTCCAGCCTCGAATTGTAATAAATAAATTTCATTATAGAGTCCTTTTGTTAGTCTACGAGTGTGAACACAATGTCTGTTTAAGCGACTGGAAGCAAGCTGTTGTAGAGCATTAAGATCCAAGTCCAGTGTAGGTTCGTCATCATTTGACGAACTAGAGCGAAAAATTTCACTTTCGTTATTTTCGTTATCCATGATTGCAGTTTTCAGGAGGAAAATTTTCACCCCACGTGACTTTGTGGCGTAGCTCAGACACACTTCGGGCTGTCCAAAATTAAAAAAGTTTCACTAGCGCTAATAATAATAATTTTTTTCATTTTTATTGTGATATTAAATTTTTTAATTTACATATTTAATTAAAATGTAATTATATCATAACGCGTCAAATTTATTCAAAAAAATTCAATTACTGTACTATTAAATACTTGTAATAACGAATCTATATATTTTTAGTAAAATCTGAAAAATTAAATCCAAATTTCTAAAATCTATATCAAAATATTATTACTTTTTTTTTATTTAAGATTTGCAGAATAGAATGCATGCAAGCAATGAAGCAAATATATAATTTCTAAGCTTCATATTGAAATATAAATTTTTATATTATAAAATATCTTTTATAATTTGACTTTTTGTATCTTTTATGATAGAATTAAAAATATTCTTTAATATCATTTTTATCATTAATTATAAATAGAATTTTAGTATAATTTAATAAAATAATATATGTTAAAATTAAATTATTTGCAAGTTATCAATTTATTAAAAGCTCTTTAAAATTAGATAGTTTATAATAGCTTGTCTGTATAATTCATTTTAAGAGAACAAGTTAGCAATTTATAAATAAATTGCAATATTTTATATAAATCCTTACTAAATTTTATAGCTTTTTTTTTTAAAAAAAACTAAATTAAATTAATACAAAGAGTTAGAAGATAAAAATAATATTTTTAGAAGTATTATAAACTAAATAGTGAATATGGTCTGGTGCAAAAAGATTTGCACCTCAAACAAATCACCAATAAAAAATTTTTTAATATGTGAATTTTTTTTTTTTTATTGAAATAATATCAGTACATATTGGAAAAGATATGACATAAAAATTATGCTAAATCACGTGATCTTCATCAAAGCTACTATATTCGTCAAGTTTGTCATCTATTAATTGAGCATCTTCGTCCGATTCTAAATATTTCTTTGCATTTTTAAGTACTCTTCTCCAAAGCCCAATAATAACTTGTGAAGTAACTTTTTTCTTAAATGCATCTAGAAGTGTATTCCTAATAGATAAAAGATTTGGATGTGAACCTGAACGAGCAACTTCACCTTTTACTACTGCCCAAACACCTTCTATTGGCTGGAGTTCGCAATGATATGGAGGGGTAAAAGAAACTTCATGCTCATACTGTTCCGCAATTTTTATACAAGAAAATGGTACCTTTTCTTTGTTTATTCGAACTAATTCTAGAAGTTCTGGTCTTTTTAAATCACTAGAAAAAGAAATTTCATGAGCATTTAACCAATCAATTAAGTTTTGTTTTTTTGCATTTGAAGATGAAATAGTTTCCACCCGCCGTTTGTGATAACTAGCTCCATCCATATGAATGCTTACAGGTCCATAATTTTCATAGAGTATTTTACAAAGAGTTGAGAAAAGATCCTCAAAAATTTCTGCATTAAAATTTCCATGGTAATTCACTTGATTAGGAGTAATATTGGCATCTTTAACAATGTCAGAAATATCATTCCATTCCTCTGCATCATTTCTTTTTCGTCCACAGCCTGTAGATGGTTTAATTGTTGGATTTCAAATATAAACAGAATTAGGGACGAGCTCACCATATAGTTTGTTAGAAGATCCATTCCTAAATACAACAATTGCCCCAAAAATTACTACTAATGAACTATGACCAGACGCTAAAATGATACCTTGATGAGGAACCAAGTATTTTGTAAGGTATGATGCAAATGACAATATGACTCATCAAGAAAAACTTCTGGGCGGCGAGGCACATCATTATTACCTTCCAAGTTAGCAAAACAAAAATGGAGATAATGACAACGGTATGCAACATTATTTGGTGACTTGTGAAGAATATTTCTATGATCCCTCTGGCTGAAATAATATCCCAAACGATATAACACCCAAAGAAGCTTCCATTTAGAAAATTCATAACCGTTTTCAAAAAGAAATTGTCGTAATATAGGTGTGCTAAGTTGTTCAGCTTTTTTGTTAGAATCTAAAATTTTTATTCGCAAAGGTTTTTATCAGGTTCTAATTTAGGTCTTCTGAGAGTCTTGTGTGATGTAAAAGTGTTGTCACCGTAGCTTCTCCAGTCTAAAATTACGATTGCAACTGTCCTTTCGCATATTCCTAATACCTCAGCAACACGCTTGCGTAATGTAAACTTATGATGATCATCTGTTCTTAAGTTATCATTTGAAAAATAATTGTAAACGTTAACTATCATCAACTTCTCATTGTCTGTTAGTAATGCGCCGTTTTGTTTCATGGAAAATTGTATTAAAAAAAGGTGAGTTTTTTTTAAAAAAGAGTGTTGCAGGGGTTAGGAGTAAACAAAAAAAAATTTCAGCCTACTTTGTTTAGGTAATATTGTTTATTTCTTATTTCTTTTTTTGGTAAGGTGCAAATCTTTTTGCACCAGACCATAACTATATATAAAATAGTACATGTCTATGATTTATAAATATTAATCATAAATTACATATTAAATCAATATTAAAATAATAATAGAAAAGTCTTTTTATGATTTTTTTCATCACTTTCATTATTTGATAATTTTTAAAATTTTTTTTTTATTATTTTCATTGTATGATAATTTGGCTTTGAATTTTTTTCATCATTTTTATTATTTGATAATTTTTTTTTAAATTTTTTAAATTCCAAATTTTCTTTATTATCAGATAATCCTTTAAATAGACTTTTAGGTAATTTTTCAAGTAATTTCAGATTTTTTTTAATAAATATTAAACAATTCTAGATTTTTTTTATAAAGTTTCTTTATTTTTTTCTATATTAAACCCAATATTTAAATTATTATTTAGTAATTTATTATCTTTATTATTTATTATCTAATAAGTAATAATTAAATATAAATATATAATTTTTTATTTCTCATATAATATTGAGCTTAATATTTAGACTTCTAATATCCTTTATTATTAAAATATAACTTTCTTTTTCAATTACTAACATTATATTATTATTAAAATTTAAATTATCATTACTAATACTTATTTTCTTTATTTTTATAAAGAATTAAATTATTTATCAATAATATTAAAATCTAGTTTATCAATAAGTCTCTTTTTATTTTTATTACAGTTGACCCCCTTTATAGTCACCTCCTATATAATCACTCCTCTTATTTAAGCACATTTTATTTAGTCCCAAATTTTTTATATAAGAAACACCTCTTTTATAATCACAGTATTAGTTATAAGCATAATCACATTTATTATCAGTCCTGTACTATAGTAAACATAAGAGAATTTTCCCATTTATAATCACATCATATCACGTGATAAGATAGGTTGTACAATTATATAATATACGCGAATTGCATAATTTGCACAGTTTGCGCAGTCTTGTTTACTTGTTTAACATTTCACTATTTCACTATTTTATTATAATGCCACCTATTCGTTTGGAAAAAATAACAAGAACCCGTATTGCTATTAGTATTGATATAAAAAAAGAGATTTGTGAATATATGGTGGCAAATCCCAACGTAAATCAAGCTACTGTTGCTTCTTTTTTTAATACAAAATATGCTGGATTAGATATTCAAAGAACAACCATTAATAAAATATGGAAAGATCGGAAAAAGTGGCTAGCAGTTCTTTCTAATTCACAGACTGCACATACATTTCGGCAACAGCCTGTTCAATATCCAAAACTTGACAAAGCTATGCAAATGTGGACTTCACAAGTTGTAGCTAGTGGAATTCCTTTAACAGATGGAATATTACAACAAAAAGGAATAGAATTTGCTGAAAATTTAAATATTCATGACCAATTAAAGTATGCCAATGGTTGGGTGTATAGATTTAAATTGCGTAATGGTCTTCAAAAAGTTAATTTTTCAGAAGAAGCTAATAGCGCTCCAATCGAAAGTCTTCCAGCAGAACGTGTATGTTTACGTGCACTTTTAGCCAAATATGATGCAGAAGACATTTATAATGCAGATGAAACAGGTTTTTTTTTGAATGGAGCCAAATTAAACACTTAGTACTGGTGCAGTTGCAGGACGCAAAAAAGTAAGAAAATTATAACTTTATAATATTTATAATATGATTGATTTATACTCTGTGATGAGGCATAATAGCACAATATATCCCAATTTCCCATGTGAGGCAGCATTTTTCTAATTATCACCTATCATTATTTTATTTAGTGTTAATGTGCGCATTGCACATACAAAAATTTTTTAAATTTCAACACATAATTTAATATTAAATTTATTTTATTTTATAGGATAAAAGCCGAGTTTCCATTCTTTTTTGTGCTAATGCTACAGGCTCTCATAAACTATGTCCTCTTGTAATTGGAAAGTCATTTAATCCCCGATGCTTCAAAAATTTCAACAAATCAGCTCTTCCTGTTATATATCGAGCTAATTCAAAGGCTTGAATGAGATCTGATATTTTTGTTGAATGGTTAAGATATCTTGACAATTATTTTCGCACATTGGATCAAAAGATTTTACTTCTTATTGATAATGCAGGTTCCCATTTTAATACAATAAGACTTGAGGAAAATGACAATAATGAAACAACAAATACTGGTGAAAATAATTCGAATCAAATCAAAATCAAAATAAATAAAAAAATTAAAAAAAAAATAGTAAAAATAAAAAAATGATATCTAATCTCACTAATATTAAACTCATTTACTTACCACCAAATACAACTGCACACCTTCAACCCATGGATGCAGGGATTATTCATAGTTTTAAAGCCAAGTATAAGAAGGAATTTTGTAAACATATCATTTGTCAATTTGATTCTGGAATAGATCATATAGAGTAAGTATAGAAAGTGCTTTGTTTTAATTAAATAAGATACACTATTTATTACTTTTAATATTAATAATTAAACTTAGAAACAAGTTAAATCTTAAAGAAGCAATTGACTACATTGCTGAAGGGTGGAATAATATTATTCAGAAGACAATTCGGAATTGTTAGATCAAAACAGGTATACTTCCAACTTATGATGACGATAATGATGATGATGTAGATGAGAATGATCTTGAATCAGATTTAGATGATGAGGATATTGAAGATTATTTTGATAATTTGCCAAATTCTGATGATATTATAAAATACTTTCAGATGCTTGATCACGAAATTCCAACTGAAAAAAATCTTACTGACGAAGAGATTGTTAATTTAGTACAATTCGAAAAAGAAGGAGGAAATTTAAATGATGAAGAGGAGGATGAGGATGATGAAATACCTTTGGTATCGGTAAAAAAGGCAGTTAGTGGGTTAAAAATATTTATTAATTATTTTGAACAGCAAGATAATTCTGAATTTAATATTGACGATTTGCGTGTTTTCAGAAAATATTTACGAATTGCTAGAACTCAGGAATTTAATTCGAAAAGGCAAAGTACACTTGATATGTTTTTTAAAAAATAATAATATAATATCTATGGATTTTATTAGTTTTAGTAACACTTGTAACATTTATAACATTTATAATATAATTTTGTAGTATTTTATCGTAATAACAAATAGGTTTTTGGGTGTAATTGCAATGTTTATATAAAGGAATAATAAATATATCTATGTAACTAATACAAATAATTTAAGTTCATGTGTAAAATTTACAAAATTCTGAAGGAAATGGATGGATAGAATGGATGAAATTTTTTTTTAATTTTTTTTAGACACCAGTAATATGTTACATTGCGATAAATTATCACATGTTAGTGCTGTGATCAACATTACAGTATGATTTTATACAAAACATATATAATCACACAAAACTAAAAATTTATATATGCATGAATATATAATTTATAAGCACACCCCTCTATAGTCACACAATTTAATGGTCCCAAGGGGTGTGATTATAGAGGGGGTCGACTGTACATCAAATAAAAAAAATTTTAATTATATTAGACATTTTTGACTTATGAACTGAAAGACTAAAAAATCAAATTACATCTTCAGGTAATATCTAATTACATTAGATGTTTTATTTTATAAACTGAGAGACTAAAAAATCAAATTACATCTTCAGATAAAAAAAAAATTTATCTAATTATGTTGGCATTTTTTATTTTATTTTATGATATTTTATGTATATTTTTTTGTCAATCAATAATATTTTATACTTAAATTCTAAAAAAAACACCCAAAATAATATTTAAATTTTTAACCAATCATAATAAATCATATTCTGCCATATCAAGCTATATAATAAAAATGCCACTTATATAGAATTTGTAACGGAAAATCATTTTTGGTCAACTTTAAATTATAAATTCTAATTCTAGACTGGGCAATTCTAGAAAGTTTTTTTATTAAATTTAGAAATAAGAAAAAATTTTTTTTTTTAAAAAAAATAGATTATTTAATAAAAAGGAAAATACGTGATTAGTCTTTAGCTAATCTATAATCAGTAAAGATCAATGATCGAAAAAAAATCTTGGGATGAGATATCGTTATAAAAAAATCATATAATTTTTTTATTTTTTCAATTTAGGTAGATTCCGCTTATCATTTATGTGCTTTATGCATAACAAATATTCCGTACTCTTATTTATTAAAATTTATATTTCTCGAAATTATTTTAGTTTCTTTTCCTTTATTTAGATTTCTTTTATTTAGTTATCTTTAACTTACATCATTATATAGTAGAAGGGACGATTTAAACTATTAGAATAATATTTTATATTACAACATGGCTTCAACAAGTGGTTTACAAAGAAGAAAAAACGCTGGAGCTTTTACTTCATCACACGAAAATAATGTACCAACAACACCAGATCGAAGTTATTCAGAGAGTGGTGTTAGGATTGCAGTTGATCCTAATGACATACTTGATGATGAAGATAAAAAACAACCTATTTTAACACTTATGGAAGAAGTTCTCTTGCTAGGTTTAAAAGATAAACAGGTAAAATATTTATTTCATTTATAATTTTTTATTCGGTATTTTTTTTTCTTTCCCCCGACAATAAAAAAACATTTGAAAATTTTAATTCATAATTTGGATAATCTATCGTCGTTGAATAGTAATTATTAATTAGGTGAATAATTATCTATCGAAAGAAGGATTAATTATCAATTGACATGGAGAATAGTAGCAGTTTGTTCTTTTAGTTTTTTTTAAATGAAAAAAATAAAAAGAAAACTTTTTTAAAGATCGTTACATTTTAAAGACAATTTATTAAATATATGGGACGATTTATCATATTATCATTCATTTACTTAACAAAAGACGAATTTTGTAGAATCGGTATAATCGGTATAATTAATAAAAAAAATGACAATTTTTTGAGGGGGAGGAAGGGAAGAAAGAATACGATTAGAAATTAGGATTCGATTATCGATTATAATCTTTTATTTATATCTTTACAAATTATTTTTTATGTAATATTTCTCTTTTCTATATAAATAATAATCTTGATCAGGGTTACCTCTCATTCTGGAATGATAATATTTCTTATACGTTAAGAGGGTGTATTCTTATGGAACTCGCGTTTCGTGGTCGAATAGCCATGACTAAAGATTCAAATCGTCGAAAATGTCCACTTTCAGATAGGATCATAGAGGTCCTTGAGGATAAGTTGACAGGAGAAGTATTGTTAGATGAAGCATTAAAATTGATGAAAAATAGTGAACCTATGAGCGTTGGAAATTGGATTGATCTAATGAGTGGTGAGTTTGAATGTATACCAAAAAAAAGGAGAAATGATTTTTAAGAGAGGAATTATTTATTATTGTTATTTGTTGAATATTAAAAAATTTTTTTTTTCATTTAAATCCTTTTTCATTTAATTATTATTTTTTCTATCTTTTATTATTTTAATAGGAGAAACTTGGAATGTAATGAAGATTGGGTATCAATTAAAACAAGTACGAGAACGTTTAGCAAAAGGATTAGTAGATAAAGGGATTTTAAGAACCGAAAAAAGAAATTTTTTACTTTTTGATATGGCAACTCATCCTGTTAGTGATTCTTCGACAAAAGAAGAAATTGTTAATAGAGTTATTAAAACTTTAACTCATTCTAATCATTCTTCTACTTCTATAACGTCCGAAACACCTTTTGGTAATTTACGTACTATATCAATGGTATGTGCTGCTTACGCTGCTAATGTATTAGAAAATGCTTTGTTACAGTTAAATCATGAATTAAGAGAAAAAGCATATACAAAAGTTGATGAATTATTAAGTGAATATTCTACTCATCCTTTTTCTAAAAAAGTTAAAGCTGATATTCCTGAAGGAAAAGAATTACAGGTTGAAGTTGTGTTCGCTGTTTTAAATGTTTTTACAAAGATGGATAGTATTTTGTAAAAAAAAAAGAATCATTAATTTATTTTAATATATTTATTACATTTATTATTATTTTTTTTTATTATTATTATTATTTGGAAAGGAATAAGGTAAAATTTGATTTGTAAAAAAAAAATCCTCGCAAGAGTGCGTAATTCTTTTTGTTTGTTAAATCATTTTAATTATCATTATTTTCTTTATACGTTGGTTAAATTAGTTTAATTTTCTTTTTCTTTTTTTTTTTTTTATTAAAGAAAAAAAAATTTCTTAGGGTAGATGTAAAAAATTATGTTCACAATCTTAATATAGAAATGACAATATTATTAAAAAGAAGAGAATAATTTTAATAATTTGTGTTACAAATAGATATCAATAGTTCACAACTTCTTTAATTGCATCGTAACACTTTGTCATATCCGGAACATAAAATTTTTCAAATATTAAGGGGAATGGAGTGCTGATAAGATAAAACAAAATAGATAAATAAATAAATGTAAATAATTTTTTTTACCCTTTTAAAACAAAATTAACTAATTTAAAAATACTTACTCCAATCCACAAACCCTTTGGATTGGCGCCTCAAGTCTTAAAAAACATCTTTCCATTATACTTGTTGCAACTTCAGCAGCAAAACCAGAAGTTTGAGGTGCTTCATGAGAAATAACCAGTCTTCCGGTTTTATTCACTGAATTTGCAACAGTATCAACATCCCAAGGTGAAAGTGATCTCAAATCTATTAATTCGCATGATAGACCAGGAATATCTTTCTCTGCCAATTTAATAGCATTTTCAAGGGTATATAATTGTGACCCATAGCCAACCACGGTAACATCCTTGCCAGATTTGAGAATTTCGGCTTTACCTAAGGGAAGTTCATAATCACCTACTGGAACTTCTTCAACTAATCAACCAAAATAGTGAAATAAGTTAAGATAAACTTGCAAGATTAATATTTTTACGAAAGAGTGAGCATAAACTTTAACAAAACTTGTGTTAGTAGTAGTTACTAGATATTATTATTTATAATTTAATACAACTTACCAGCAGCACGATACAAAATTTTTGGTTCCAAAAATATTACTGGATTTCGATCTCTTATTGATGCCAATAGAAGTCCCTTAGCTTGTATTGGACTTCTTGGCATAACAACCTTTAATAGTAAAACATGTTTTATAATTTAATGAAAGAAAAAATTTCTTTTTTAATAATAACTTACAATCAGTCCTGGTGTATGAGTAAAATATGCCTCCGGTGATTGGGAATGGTAGTGTCCACCATGTCCCACTGCCGAACAAGGTGATCGAACCGTCAAACCGCCGACATTGAATAAACCGCCTGAACGGTATCTATACTTAGCAGCTTCATTGACAAGCTAATTTTGTATAGTCATAAGTTAGAAATAACAAGTTCGATATAACAAAAAATTAAACAAGTATTATAGTATAACTACTTGATCGAAAGCCGGAAATATATAATCGGCAAATTGAATTTCGGCAATAGCTGTGTGCCCCACTGCCGCCATCCCTATACCAAATCCAACAATACCTTGTTCAGACAATGGTGTATTGAACACTCGATCTCTTCCTGTTAATTAATGAAAATAAACGCGTAAATATATATAATTGATCGAAATAGTATCCATAAACATACCAAACATTTCTGCTAACCCTAAAGTACAACGGAATACACCACCAAAAGCCACATCTTCACCAAAAATAACTACAATATTTCAATATTTCAAAAGGTAATAATTATTAACAATTTATTTAATTAAATATATATCACATAAGGAAATATATGTACCTGCTGTCTCATCAGTAGTCAGTGCGATGCCCATTGCATCATTTATCGCTTGAAACATATTCATCTTTTTTGTCTCTCCTAAATAAGACATTTTAATTTAAATCAATTAAATTTGCATTATGTTTCTATATCAATTATAATACCATTTGCAACCCCGGTATTCATTAATTCGGAATTTTTCAAAGCTTCTTCTTGAGTAGATTTTATGAATTTAGATTGTGCAACACCAGGTAAATAGCCTTCTGCTGGGGCTGGGGCTGGGGCCCCAGAAGTTTGTAGGATCTTTTTCGTCGCATGGAAAAATGCCTGTTATTAAGGGATTAATTAAAACATATTGTAAAATAACGAATATACTACATTTAATAAAAAAGAAGATAAAAGGGAATACCTTATCTTATACCTTATGGATAAATCTATTTCTACTTAACGGTTTACTATATATGTTGTTCGCGAAGTTACGATACAATAAAGTAAATCGAGAAGTTTGCATTTTCAGGACAAGTGAAAGATCGACAAATTTGCAGATTGGCATAAATCCCACGCTTGGTTAAGGTTAGCGCATATAAATCTGTGATCAACAGATAAACATTTAAAACAACATTTTACAAGAAAAAAATTGAATCAAGAGAATAAAACGTGGAAAACAAAAAATCGTTATAGTCGTTACAAATTTCAGTATTAATTTATATGATCGGAGGCTAATGCGGCAAATACCCGTAGGTATTGCAACGGCCTTAATAAATATTTTAAATTATCATATGATAAAACCACTATTGGTCTGGACTCTTGAGGTTTGTTTAATAAACAAGAATCTAACGATGAGTGATGGTTTTTTTTAATAAAATACTATAAATTTTATTTGGAAATAACGTTAATTATATTTAGATTTGTACAAATTTTCAGCCATTAGTTAACTTCTTTGTTTGTCAAATTTATCCCGTTTCGTTTACCAAAGATTACTTACTTTTTAAATATATATTTATATATAACTTACTAATTCTAACTAATCTAACTAGATCAACAAATATACTAAAAATTTTATAATCTCTTACAAAATGATTAACCAAGATGTGATTGTAATTGATAATCGGCCATAGCCTAAATTTATAAAATAGGTTTAATATGTTTTTAGTTTTTTTTTTTAATTGTAAAAAAAAAATTTTTTTAAATAAAAATTTTCACTTACTACAGAGTTAAGATTTAACTCATCAGATTGATCAATATGTGCCACAGTAATTACAAAAGATTTTTCAAGCTTATACACAGTATCACCATGATAATAGTTTGCAATTGCTGTGATTTCACAAGTTTCTGAATTCATATCTGGAGTGCCCGTCAATACATTATTTTCCCAACGGAGCCATTCCGGTAACCATGGAGAATGAAATACAGCTTTTATAGCTGTAATAAGTAAATATTTATTAATTTAATTAATATTTATTTATCTTTAAAAATCAGGTACTTACATTTTACATTAACTTGTGGATCCCAAACTCGGGGAGCATAAGTATATTTAGTTCCGACATAGGCAATCTTATCAGGAATTCCGGCTATCTTGCGAGTAAACTCGCGAAATATCCACCCACCGGAAGGTGTTTTTTTAGCCTCAATATTCCATACATGATTACCCTTGGACTTTGCCTTTTTACCATCCTCATTGAACCGAGAAATATATCTATAAATATTTTAAGATAAGAATAATTATTTTTAAATAAATTAAACAAATATTAAATTAGAAGAAAATATCAAACCTTTGCGTCCACAAATAATTTTTTACTTTTCTTAACGGTAACATTTCTTCGTTAAATCCATGACGAAGTAGTTCTTCATGAAAGGCGTTAGTAAATGCTTGAATTCGAAATTTGAATGGTCGAAAGTCGGGAGATTCATCCAACTTTTGCATCTTTTTTGCCATTAAAGTCTGATGACTATTGTCAAAATAAAGTATGAGTTATTATCTTTTAATATTAAACCCTTGAATTAACACAATAACTTCAAAACTTACATTTGTTCACCCTTTGAATCCGTAGCATCCACTATATATAAAAAATTCCATTCATTAGAAATCATTATCCATAAATATCACTTTCAAAATATAAATACATACAATTTGAACAAATGGTTTGTAAAAAGCTTATGAATATATCATCAAGATTCTTCAAAAGCACGGGATCTAACGGTGCATGTGTATGAGTACGTGGAGCATTTGGAAGTACAACGCCTTGTTGAGCATATATAGGAGCAGGCTATATTTAAAAAAAAAAAAAAAAAAAATCAATTTACTAGGGAAAAAATAATGTTCAACAATTTAGATTAACGATGCAAACCTGTGGAGCGAAATGATCATTAGAATTAGCCAAATCACGAACATTGACGGAATACACCTCACTTGTGATAGTGGGTGTATCTTCAATATTTGATTTCATAGCTTTTCTAGGTTTTTCATTATATTTCAAAGGACCGTTTCTCTAATATAATAATTAATTGTTAATACTTTTTTTTTCTTAATAAACCGAAGTGATAAAAATAATTCGTATGGTTAAACCTTATTAGATTTTTGTGCCATAGGTTGTACGGATACTGCCGTTGATGGAGATGCTTGTGGCGTGGTATGAGGAGTAGCTATGGAATGCTTTTAATTTAAAAAATAATAATAATAAAATAATAAACATTTATGAAACATTAAAGAAAAAAAAGAAAATTTTTAGTCTTAATTAAAGAAATCATGGTAATCTAAATTCTCGAATTAAAGAGGTATTTACCCTTAAATTCTATTAAAATAAATAAATTTTGTGAGTATAAATGATTAATAAAATTTTTAAAAGGAAATATTAATAATCATAGTTACCAGTTGTTCAATATTTGATTTAAAGTCTTTTAATACATTGATAGTTTTTGTTATATCTTCAAGACGGTTAAAAGCTTCGCCTTCTATCCCACGTGTAAATTGTTCTTTGGCTTCTTGAGCCATCAGAACGATGCTAAGAAAAATACATATTTTAAATAGGCATTAGATCAATGTATGTTTTTTGTTATAACTTTGATATAACCATAAGAGTTATTCAAAGTAGATCGGTTTATAAAAAAGTCATGTTATGATATTCCCGCGCGATGCTTTGTACAAAGTACCCTTTCTTTCGGTCACTAAAAGAAAGAGTAGTTAAAGTGGAGACCTAATAAACCGTACCTCTCAAAAAGTTGGGTCACATTCATATTCATTTTTTTTTTTTTTATGTGTTCAGTAATAGTACCAAGTATTATTTGTTGGGGTTGGTTTCTTTGGGGTAGGGACGTTGGGGGGGACGCTTTTTGAAGGCCTCTCGAAAGAGGGGTTTGAAAGAAAAAAAAAAAAAGAGTTACTAAAAAACCGAGCTTAATAAATGAGTGCCGGAATCTAATTTATCCGGAAACTTGTAGGCTTGCACAAGTTACAAAAAGAGACAAAAATAGTCATATGTATAAACAGGGGAGTACCTTAACGGTGGTACAGTACATGATGCAACCGAAATAAAAGAAACGTGTTTATTGAACATTTTTATGCTACATTGCCTACATGATTTCTAAATACGCGCTACTTTTTGTTTTTTCTTTAATAAAAATTTAAATATTCCAGGTTTACGAAGTTGGCGTCATAGCAAGATATTTAATTTTACTTTTTTTTGTTTGGTTTTTTTCTTTTCTTTTCTTTTCTTTTTTTTGACAAAACTAATAATTCTCATTGTAAATAAACTATAAATTGGCGTCGGAGACGTGGCGTAAATTGTGAAATTCAAAATTACTTGATTTTCGGGTTTCTTTTAAACGGGATTGCTACACCATGTAATTAAAATTATTGTATAACATTAATATTATAATATAATGGTTGTTCTTTTTCCTAGTATGACTGTTTTCTTGGAACTGTAATCGGGATTTTTTTTATTATTTTATTCTAGTTTTAATACATTAATTAATATTAACTATTAATGTATATTACAGCCATTTTTTTTACCTTTAATATATTAATAAGTTGTAAATCTTTGTGACAGGTTGAGATTCTGTAACTATCCCAATATTAGACCCAAAATTTCATGGAATTTAGGGTTAATCATGATGTCGATCATGTCTGAAACCCCAACATCGAACGCTTGTCTGTTTGACAATTATATTGGTGAAACTTTTCGAGTATAGTTCGTACTTTATACTTGCGTTAATTGCGTAATGTGCAAGTCATTGAGAAAGAAGAGTTGATCCAGTAATAAAGAATTTGTTATATATTTGATTTTTTGCCATTTAGGAAAAAAAGAACATATAAGTATTTAACGTCTTTTATAAGAAAAATGAACGCGAAACAAATAATATAAATTATATATAGTAAGTAAAAATTGAATAGTCTATAATATAATTTTACTAATTATAATAAATAATTTATTATTTTACCAATTTCCTGAAATAATTTCTTTTTGTAAATTCTGAATTTTGTATAGTACTTATGTTTAAAGGGGTTACTTTACTGTGATTTTATGACTTGTTCTTTCATCGTTCAAAATAGTTCTATATTTTGATTGTAAATTATTAGATGTTGATCTTTATTAGGATCAAAAATTGGTAACATTCTTTTATTTAATGCTTTCGATCCGGATAAAACTTGAATATTTTCATGTGATTATGAATCTTAATTTCGGCCAACATTAATATATTATTATTCCAGAAATTTATATTAATTCTGGCCAAACTTGTAGTTCTAGCAATAATTAAATCCGGATGAAAAACTGGATAAATTAATTCAAATATACCCGTCTGGCGTATTTGTGACCAACAGGAAATAGATCTTAATTCCTTACTTTAAGATGAATAAAGTTTGGCGCAGCAAATTATGAACGAAATGATAATATATTATAACAGATAAAAATCCATTGATTATATAGTATAAAATTCCATAATATCAATAATAAATAACTTAATAATTATAAAAGGACTTTATACCAATACGACGATATTAAATAAAATAAAACTTACAAATTATGATACATTAATATAATCGTTTTCAAATATCAAAATTGATTTCTTTGCTAGTGTAATCTATATACGACAAACGAAATAAAATTATTAGCACATTTTAATTAATAAATCGAACGCAAATAGTAAACTTACCATTTTTGTTAGATTTATTAGAACTTGCGTTATCGATATCAAACCCAAATTCCCTTGTCAGATAATCTATAAATTTTAATTTTAAATTATATATACATACATATATACAGACAAATAAAAAAAAGTACTTACCATTGCCTTCATTTGGAGATAATTTAGTTTTTTTAATAATTTTATCTATTTATTTATTTTATTTTTAAGAAAAAAAAATTAATTAATCTACATTCTACAGTATAATTTATTTTGAAAAAAATTATACCATTAATCAGATTATCATCAAACTTTCTTTTAACTTTTTTTAAAAATGATTAATTTTAGTAACAAAAAAAAAATGATAATGATTACTTTAAAATAAAATGTTTTTACCAGTTTCTGAAAAAATGCTTTGACTTCTCAAATTTCTTGTAGATTCTACAGACTTTATCATCGCACTTAAAGGTCTACTTTTGTAGTATGCGCCTGAATGGTTAGTTGCTATAGGCCCAATATCTGGTGATCTTATAATTTTGGTTGAATTACCATTAAGAGATTCATTAGACCAAATATTCCCAACTTTTTCATATATTTCGACTGCTTTTGGTCGTTTCTTTGGATCAGAATGCCAACATTTTTGCATTAATTCAATATACCCTTCAGGTGCATTTGTGATAATCGGAGGACGAAGTCCATCACATATTTCAATAATAAGATCTGTATCATGACTTTTATCCCAAAATGGTCTTCTGCCTGTCATTAATTCCCACATAATCATACCAAAACTATATATATCTGTTTCTTTAGTATATTTCGCTTCTCGAAAAATTTCTGGTGCAACATAAGGAATAATACCATAAATTTCCTTATTATCGTCATTTGATGATTCGATTGCAGATTTACTTAATCCTAAATCACCTGTTACTGGTAATTTATTTGCTGTCATAAAGATATTTCCACTATGATAATCTTTATGAATAATATTTAAATCATGCATATTATAAAGTCCTTGTATCATTGAACTTAATATTTTTAACTTATTTTCCCAGTTAATATTGAAAAATTCATTATTTATACAATGACTTAGATCTCCTGTTTCATAATATTTTGTAATTATTATAAAATTTTGTGTTATAGGATTTCGAGTAATTCCAAAATATGTATTAATGTTATTACGAGCATAATGTTTTAAAGTTATATAATTATGAAATATCTTGAGCTAAAAATAAAAAATTATTAATCCAAAGTTATTTATCATATTAATTAATTAGTACAGGTTACTGTACAGTACCTCATTTAATTCATTATAATTGATATTTTTAGAATTATCAAGTTCCTTGAGGACAACACATTTATTCATCTCATCCATCCAAGTTGCTTTATAGATTTTACTAAATCCTCCTTCAGCAATAAGTTCCAAATCTTTGAATCTATTATAAGAAACATATTCAAACAAATCATCTCGATGTTCATCGGTTTCTATTTTATAAAAACATCTATTGCAAATCAAATGTCTTCTATCTTTTGATCCTTCGAAACAAAAGCAAATCAATTTTTTTTTTTCTCTTCTTTTTCTATAAAAGACTCTCTTTTTCTCCTTTTTCCTCTTTCTGTAAAAGACATCTTTTTTTTTATAGATATATAATTTGTCAATGCAAGCAGCACTCTTTATAATGAAGATGAGGATTTATGATATTAATAAAATATTCCACAAGAGCGTTCTGAGTTGTACATAGAATAATCTCATAGAAATAGAGCTTGTACATTTTATTAACCAGTTAATAACCGGTTTCAAGTATTACATAGAAATCTTTGTTTCCATTGGTACTGTATAAAACGTAAGAAAAAATGTGTAATAAAAGGTGTAAGATAGAATTATATCAGGTTTTAATTTATTTAAAATGTTCAAAATAATGTTTTACGATAACTTTTGTATAAATAGCGTTTTCTATGATTAACAAATCTCATCAAATGTTTATTATATCTTTCATTCTTTATTATAATTTGTTTAATTGAATTTTTCAATGGATGAATGTTATTAGACGTCATTTATAATTGATTGTTTGAAGCGAAAAAAAGATTTTAGGAGCAAGCATACATATATGTATAATTTTTTACCGCCGATTAAACTCCGTAAATAAAAAAATACAATGTTTTTTTAATTCGGATGTTCAGATCGACATGTTATATGTAAGTTACTTTAGCGTTGGAATATTGGAATTGAAATTGGAAGGTCCGCATCAATATACCATTTACGTAAACATTTTTTGACCAATCATAAAATCAATATTACCATGAATGGAGTGGAGTTACAGCGGTTGTAGCAACAGATGATTTTTACGCACACATCATGACATCATTTAACTTTATAAGTTAAAGATTTTAGAAAAATTTCTTTTATTAAGTCTTTACTTAAATTACTAAATTACAATATATCTCCAAATTCTGAAACTTTAAATATCAAATTCAAATCTATAATTATGAATAAAAATTAGTTTAAAAATTATTGTTATTTTTAGATAATCAATATCCATTTACTTTACCATTATTATTATTAATTTTATTAATTTTATTAATGTAGATATCAAATTGAAATTCTTTTGCCAAATAATCTAGAGAACAATACAAATTTAATTGAAATATGATATTTTTTATAATAAAACAAAAAAAATACTATAAACTCAATATGTTCAAATATTTACCATTATTTTCTACGCATAATGTATTTTATGATTTTATCTATAATTTTTTTTTTTTAACAAATGAAATAATTACGATATACATTTTTATTTTACAGTTTAACCTTCAGGTGCGTTCATAATAATTGGAGGACGAAGTCATTTAATCTTAGCAAAACTATATATATCTGACGCTTTAGTATATTTTCGCCCTTGAAAATCTCTGGAGCAACATAAGGAATAATGCCATAAATTTCATTATCATCATCACAATCGCAGATTTACTTATTCCTAAATCGCTTGTATCGGTGTTTCCTCATTTAACTCTTTAGAATTGATATTACTAGAATTACTAAGTTCCTTAAGTGCGATTGTCATTTTGCCACTACAATAAGGTAGTGGAGCACTCCAACATCAATTTATAAATTTTACTAAATCATTCTTAGCTTCGGTAATGAATTGTACATCTTTAAATTTTTCGTAGTGAACAAATTCCATTTTACCGTATTTTTTTGAATGTGTAAATTTAATAAAATCATCAATAATTTTATTTTACATGTGTATTCATTACTAGAAGGCAGAAAATTAAACTATAGAAATTATATATATATTTTTTTCTGATGTTCAAATGACCTAATTAAAATGATGTGAAGTTTCTATAAATAGACAAAACTCTAAAATCATGATTCGAGAATCTAATTTAGATCCGGTAACGATGATTTAATGAATTGGATGGCATTAATAATGTTGCCCCGCATTTCTTCAATCTCATACATATGAGAAAAAAAAAGTTCTTGTATTTACAAAATATAGAAACTTGGACTATTTTTACTTAGTAAATTGGGTCACAAAATAGCTAAAAATACTAAATTTACATTAGATATAATTCAAAATCAAGTTTTAGTAATTTTTAATAATTCTAAACAAAGCTCTTTCTGATGTATGCTAAAATTATCTTTCCCCAATATTGTCTATTCATTCAAATTGTAACATAATTATATAATTAAAAAACTATTGTTGAATCTATTCCGGGAATATTTTATTTCAAATTACCCCTAAATCACAATTCGTAAATGACACGCGACTTTATTTATTGTTTTATGCATGCTGATTAAATTTATAATGATTAAATTTAGAAATCGGTAATATAATTTGTAAATGTAAATGTACGCTACGTCTATTACTAAAATAGCTATCCAATTTATCACTAACAAATAAATTATTTGGTTTCAACCCGATCTTACTTTCTCTCGATCGGGCTGAATTTTTTTATTTTTTCATTTGTCATGAATTTTCACAACGATAACATGTACTAATATTAATAAAAAATCAGTCTTTTTTCGGTATTAGATCTGCATTCGTTAAATCATTTAATTCTTGAATTTTTGGAAGTTTTTTTTTACTCTTCAAGCTTTTTCTTTAAGCTTTTTGATAGTATCGGAATATTACATCGTTTAACCGATGTTCTCGATTACTAAGCCATTATATTTTTTCGTCATCATCTACTATTAATTTAACTCTAAATATTAACACTCTTTATTCGCCATTAACTAACATTTTTAAAATAAAATTCTAATTAATATTTAATGTCAATATCAAATTCGATCTCCATTGTGATATATCCTAAAGAAAAATATGGATTTTATTAAATTATTTATTTAAAATAAAACAAATGTATTCTCAAAAATAGATATTTACCATCATATTCATGTTCAAATATTTTAATTCTTCGTGCAATCTTATCTATAATATTATTTAATAATTAATTAATTAATTATAAGGATCGGTAATAATTCAATATTCCGATTTTTTTTTTATTATATGGTTCTTGTTAATTACCTTCTGAAAGATTATCATCAAACTTTCTTTTTTCTTTTTTTTTAAAATATATATATATGTATATATATATATAAGCAAGATTATTTATATAAAACATAAAATAATGCATTATATCATTTTACTTACTATTTAAGACAGTTCTTGAGCTTCTTGTAGTGTCTACAGATTTTATAATTGTACTTAAATATCTACTTTCATAGACTTCATCTGGATTATTTGTTGTTTTAGGTCCAATATCAGATGATTTTATAATTTTAGTTGAATTATTTCTCTTAGATTCATTACTCCAAATAGTTTCAATTTCATCGGACATTTCGCCAGCCTTTGGTCGTTTCTTTGGATCAGAATTCCAACATTTTTTCATTAATTCAGTATAACCTTTAGGTACATCTGTAACAGTTGGGGGACGAAGACCATCACATATTTCAATGATAAGATGTATATCCTGATTTTGATTCCAAAATGGTCTTCTACCTGTCATTAATTCCCACATAATCATACCAAAACTATATATATCTGAAGCTTTAGTATATTTTTGTCCTTGAAAAATCTCTGGAGCAACAAAAGGAATGATTCCATATATCTCATCATCATCACTATCTGATTGTTCAATGGCACTTAATCCTAAATCACCCGTTATCGCTTTAATATTACTTGTACAATGATCATCTTTCTTTATGAAAATATTTCCACTATGATAATCTTTATGAATAATATTTGCATCATGAATATTTTTAAGTCCATATATAATATTTCGTAATATATTTAATTTATTGTACCAGTTAATATCAAAAAAATTTCTAGCTATATAATGTGTTATATCTCCTAATTTATGATATTCCATAATTATCATAAAATTTTGAGTAATAGGATGTTGTGTGATTCCATAATAAATATTAATATAACTATCTTCATCTTTTTTTAATAAATCAATTCGATTACTATTATCACTATAATCATAAGTAAGATATCGAAATATATTGAGCTATTGAAAAAAAAAATATTAATAATATTTTTAATATCATATAAATATTTATAAGCAAATATGATCTAATGTACCTCATTTAAATCTTTAAGAGTGACGTCTTTAGAGTTGTTAAGCTCTTTAAGAACGATAATCGTTTCACCAAAGCGTTTATATATTTTTATTTCGTCATCCCAATCACATATTGGGCCATCAATCCAAGTGGTATTATAAATTTTACTAAATCCACCTTCTGCAATCAATTTTGTATCTTTGAATCTATCATAAGGAACATATTCCATTTTCCTTTGTCGATCTTTTAGTGTGGATCTTATAAAATCATCAACAATTTTATTTCCACTTTGTGGTGTAGATGGTGATTTCTCTGATTGACAAATCTCTTTATTACATATTTTGTTCTTTCTTCGATTATAATTTGGCTTAGACTTATTCGTTGGTTGAGTATTATTAGATATCATTTATAGTTTATTGATTGTTCTACGATGTGAAATTAAATTTTAAAGCACGCATACATACTGTATATAGTACGTACAGTGAATATATACTTATTTTTGATATTTTACCACGGAATGAACTCCGTAAATAAAAAATACTAGATCTCTATTATGGAATTCGGGAATTCTGTTCACAAAGCGATTCAGATCAACAACATGCATAGTGCATGTTACAATTGTTACATGTAACTTTGAAAGGTCCGCTTCTAAGAAACCACTTCCCTATTATATGATTATACCATTTACGTGACCAATCGTAAGCCAATACGCCATGATTGATTTTATCATAGACGTATTTGTAACAAGATGATTTTTTATAAGCAAACGTGTTCATTATTTAGGTTCAAAAATATGAAAGAAATAAAGTTACTTGGGCGATAGTCAATAAACATATTTGAGATAGTATATTTAAAATATTTTACGAAAATGTTTATACCGTGATACATTTATAATTATTACAGAAATACAAAATCAATGATTAGTTTAATATGTCCCTGAAACATTATGTTAAATTATTGCCGTTTGAATTAACATTGTAGCTATTAGTTTAATTTCGGTATTGTTCATCTCACGCAAAATAAATGATTTTATGTAAATAATTTTTATCGCTAAAACTACACGTAGAATGCAAGCCAAAATTTTTTAAAATATTAATATACCTCCGAATTTTGAAACTTAAATATCAAATCCGATTTCTCTTGTAATATATAAACCTGTATTTATGAATAAAATTAAGTTTAAAAATTACTATTGCCATTGTTAGATAATCGATATCTATTTACTTACCATTATAACCAATTTTATTAATTTTATCAATATCATTATTGTCAATATCAAATCGAAATTCTTTTGTCAAATAATCTAGAGAACAATATAAATTTAATTGAATTATGATATTTTATAATAAAAAAAAATAATCTCCAAATAAACTTAAATACTTACCATGGTTTTCATATACACATAATTTTTTAGAGGTTTTATCTATAATATTTTTTTTTAAAAAAACAAATGGTTAATTAACATATAGTTATCATATGATGAAATTATTACAAAATAAAATTTTATTTTACCATTCTCATCATTTTCTTCGTTATTTTCGAAAAATTCATCAAAGTTCCTTTTATCTGTTTTTTTTTAAAAAAAAAATAAATGTAAGATTATATTAGTCATTAGTAACAATGTAAAAGCAATAACATATTATGAAAATAATCGTACCAATTTTTTTAGTATTTATTGTATTTTCTGCAGATTTTATCATTGTACTTAAAGGTCTACTTTTATAGATAGCATTTGGATTAATTGTTGGTATAGGTCCAATATCTGGTGATACTATTACTTCAGTTGGACTATACCTATATTTCCATTCCTTTCCTAACACAGCATAAATTTTACTATGTAAACTTCTAGCCGTTGGTCTTTTAGTTGGATCAGAATTCCAACATTTTTTCATTAATTTAATATAGCCTCCAGGTGCGTTTGTGATAATCGGAGGACGAAGACCGTCACATATTTCAATTATAAGATCTGTATCATGACTTCTATCCCAAAATGGTCTTCTACCTGTCATTAATTCCCACATAATCATACCAAAACTATATACATCTGACGCTTTAGTATATTTTTGTCCTTGAAAAATCTCTGGAGCAATATAAGGAATAATGCCATAAACTTCATTATTCTCATCATCTGCTGATTCAATCGCAGATTTACTTAATCCTAAATCTCCCATTATCGGAGTCCTACTTGCTTCCAAAAAGATATTTCCACTATGATAATCTTGATGCATAATATCTGCGTAGTGTATTTTTTTAAGTCCAGATATAATATCACATAACTTGTGTAACTTATTATACCATTTTATATTAAAAAAATCTTTAGCTATATAATGTGTAAGATCTCCTGATTCACAATAATTCATAATTATCATATAATTTTCGGACTCAGGATGTTGAGTAATTCCATAATATGTATTAATGTATTTGTATTTATTGTAATCATGTGTATAATTACACAACCTATGAAATATCTTGATCTAAAAAGAAAAATATATATATTTAATTATTTATATTTTAATAACAAATAGTATAAGATTCTGTACCTCATTTAACTCTTTAGAGTTGATATCTTTAGAATTATTAAGTTCCTTGAGAGCTATTGTCTTATTAGCTTGACGATTATATTTAAACTTTTCACGATTCCAACTGGTTATTGGACCATCCTCCCAAATTGCTTTATAGACTTTACTAAATCCTCCTTCGGCAATAAATTCTAAATCTTTGAATTTATCATAAGAAACAAATTCCATTTCCCCATACATTGTATCTAATGTTTCAACTATAAATTCATCAATAACTCCATTTCCACTTGGTGTAAATTGTGTTTTTGCATTGTAACATTTATTACAAATAAAAATAAGTTCTTTTCTGTTGCTACAACTGTCACAGCTACATTTATACCGAATTTTATGGCTTTCCTCTAAAGGATTTTGTTTTTTGCAATAATAGCATTTCTTGAGGTTTGGTTTTAGATCATCTAAAGGGTTACCCATAACGCGATAGAATTTTTTAAAACCAAGGATTTTGAAGAGTTAACAAGTTATAAAAAAAATTTAAGTTAAGGTAGCTATAGAGGCCCATATTTTCTTTGATTATTTACCTAATGGGGTATGCTAATAATGATTTTCCGATAAATCATTTTGTGAAATGTGAATGAAACATTGATTCATTGAATGATTCAGCTTATAAAGTTTCTAAATACTGTTAAACGTTACTTCCTTTTTTAAATCACAAGAAATTTTAGAATAAGATAATTTAAGAAATTCTACAATGGAAGGCTAAGAAGGCTTTTTTTCTGAAAGAAAATTTCAAAAATAGCTAATGTGACACAATGTTCAACCAATCATTTAGGTCCAGTGATTGTTGACAGGGTTATGGCACGATTTCCCGACAGATGATTTCCCGGCAGGACATTTGCCCGACAGGTTTGCCAAACAGGTTTGGCCAGAGTTATGCAGAGTTATGCACGAACACGTGATCAAACGGCCAGCGTTGGGCTGTCGGGAAAATGAAACGGTCTGTAAGCCGTTGACGGTTAGTTGACAGATAACTATTGAATATCATTAGTCCATCAAAATCAGCATAACTGACCAATAACTATATTAATATTATATCATAAAAATTATGGATATTCCTTATTTTTAATTGGAATTGATTCTGCGTCTTGGAATACAAATAAAGTAGATTATTACCGTCAGTTTATTTCATCGGCAATTTATCAACAGTGAATTCATCAAACTTTATTTTTTATAACCAATAACATAGTTACAATTATCAAGTAATATATATATATTTTTAAATATACTATTTATTGTGAATCACAATTATTATAGTGCTTGGCATTTTGTCGGTGAAATGATAGTCGGTGAAACAAATGTAGGTTAAATGGGTTTGTTGCTAAAATCACTGAGTAATAAAAAAAAGTCAAATGTTATTTACTTGGCATTTGTCATGTCGGAGATCACTGTCAGTAAGTTAATTGTCGGTGCGGAAGTTAACTTTATTTGGAAAAATTAAATTGAGCTCAAAATTAATCCTAATTGAGATCTGCAAAACAAGGAGTGGATAAAGGGTTGACGCAGAGTTCATAAATTAGATCATCATGTCTAAAATTCATGTGATTGCACAAATCTTCGTCAATCTTTCTTATTATCCTTCCTTTTAATATATTTGATAAACTTATTCTTTAAATTAGGTTTTGGTGAAAAAACTAAAATAATTCTTCTTACGTTCCAAAAAATAATTTTCTTTATGAATTTAAACAAGAAAAAAAAAATACCGCAACTTTTAAAAAATGATTTTATCTTGCCAATATAATTTTCATTCTCCTTTTAAATAAAACTGATTTATTACATATTTGACAGCAAGATTCAAACGTCGTTATATAAAGTGATTGTTTCCTAACCTTGATTTAATCCTAACCTAACCTATAATCAGTAAATATAATCTTCATCATCTTCGTAATATATAATTAGGTATAATTAGTACCAGAATTTTATATGGAAAAGATTTAATATTTTTAATCATTAATGTTAAAATCTACGGTATATTACACTAATGTAAAGATAATAACTCGCACGTGAAAGTCATTAAATTAAGTGAAAAAATAAAGATTATTATATTAAATTTAAAACTTATAAAATGGAAGTCAATACGATCAAATATCTTTTTGATTAAATAATTTCATTAATTAACAATCTTCTAGTTAATTTCTTATTAGAATAATTTTTTGCAATGCCGAAAGATTTTTATGAAAAAGATGGAACTGAGTATGCAATAAGTTTAGATTCAACAGATTTAGACAATAAATATAGTACTACAAAAGAAGTTTTTAATTCCAAAGTTCCAGTTTCGTTAGCATGGAAGAATTTAACGTATGAGATAGTAGATCCGAAAACTAAAAAAAATAAAAAGATTATACAAAATGTTAGTGGTATCGTTAAACCCGGTGAATTCTTAGCCAGTGAGTGTTAATTGTTAATAATGATTTTTTTTTTTTTTATAATATGTGTTGACTAAGTCATTTTAATTTCTAAAATAGTTATGGGACCTCTTGGGGCCGGTAAATCAACATTCTTGGATATGTTAGCTGGACGTAAAGATCCAAAAAATGTTTCAGGTATAGTATATCTTAATGGTAGACCGGGTGATGTCAAATGTGTATCAACTTATGTAACGCAAGATGACTCTCTAATGGGTATGTTTATATTTATTTATGAGAAATTATTTTTTATAATCTTTCAGTTATTTGATAATTATTTATTTGATATTAGGTGTTCTTACTGTACGAGAAAATATTAAATTCGCTGCCGATTTATGGTAAATTAATTAAATTAGATTATTATGTCATATTCTGACTCTGTTATTCATGTCCTCTTATTTTCACCACGCAAATATTATAGTTTTCCGGCTAGCTTTTCACGATTGGAAAAATATGCGCATGTTCAAAATATAATACGTGAATTTGGGTTAGAAAGGGTAGCTGATAATAAAATAGGAACATTATTTGTTAGAGGAATAAATAGTGGTGAAAAACGTAGATGTGCGATAGCATCACAAGTTATCACTTTACCTAAAGTAATTTTCCTTGATGAACCAACAACTGGATTAGATTCTGCCGCTGCGTATAATGTTATGAGCGCGATAGTTAGTATGGCAAAGAAACATGAACTTACAGTTGTAGCAAGTATACATCAACCTTCACCTGAAACTTACGCTTTATTTGATAAATTATTGTTGCTTGGACATGGTAAAACTTTGTATTTTGGTGAAAGGGATAATGCTTTGACCTATTTTGAGAAATTGGGATTCCCTTGTCCTCCTTATAATAATCCTGCTGACCATTACTTAAGATTGGTTAATAGTGATTTTATGAATGATATAACCGAAGCCGAACAACGTATTACGAGTTTTAGTATTTCTTTCTCAAAAAGAAATATAAGGGGCGTCAACAAGGAGATTGATGATTTAATTGCAAAATCAGGCGGTCATGGTGAAGTAATTTTAATAAAAACCAGAAAAGAATATGCTCGTAGTCTCTTAGCTCAAACTTTGATCCTAATGAAGAGATCATTTAAAAATGCCACAAGAAATATATTAATGTATTGGATAAGAATAGCCATGTACATGTGTTTAGCCTTGCTTATGGGATCAACCTGGTGGAAAGTTGGCCTTGAACAAAAAAATATAGAGGATAGATTTTCTGCTCATTTCTTTTCTGTCACATTTTTGTCTTTGATGAGCGTAGCTGGTATACCAGGATTTTTAGAAGAACGTTTAGTATTTCAGCGTGAACGTTCAATTGGTTTCTATTCTGTTGGTCCATACGTCTTAGCTAATACGTTAATTTCAACACCGTTTTTAATGATTATTACCTTATCATTTTCTATAATCGCTTATCCTATGATCGGTTTACATGAAAATATATATAATGCCATCAATTTCCTTGCATTTATCTTTTTAACTTTATTTGTAGCTGAATCTATGGTCATATTTATTTCTGCTGCAATACCTACATTCGTGGCAGCTTTAGCTATTACTACTTTTGCTAATGGATTTTATATGGTAATTGCAGGATATTTAGTAAGGAGATCCGCTTTACCAGAATTTTTGAAATGGTGTCATCATATTGATTATCAAAAATATTCGTTTGAAGCTATTATTCAAACTGATTTTGTTGGATTAACTTTTAACTGTAATGATGAACCAGAATGCAAATGTATTTTTGGAGTAAATTCAACTGGTACTTGTGAACTCTCCGGTCAAGATATATTAGATTATTATGGTTATACCAAAATTAATTTAAATGAGTGGGCAGTATGTAATTTTATCTTTTTAATAACGTTTGTTTGTTATATTGTGATTTATTGATTTATCCGTATTAAATTTTATATTTTCTTTTTTTTTTAGCTCGCACTTATGGGATTAATTGTTTTCTTCCGATTCGGTTTCTATTTAATTTTACGTTTCCGAAAAGGTCGTCGTCGTTAAATTAATGATATAAACATATATATATTTTTTTAATTAATTTATTTAGTTTTATAATTCACAGGATAAAATTTTTTATATATAAAGTTATAGTGCAAGGTGCATCAAACTCTAAAAGTAAAAGTGCGAGGCGCTTTTTTGAAGAGTGGACAATTTTTTATTTTTATTTTTTTTAATTTTAATGACATGAATTTTTTTTTTAAAAAAAAACAATTAATAATATATTATTTCATTATTATAGAATAATTATTTTTTACTTTCAGGTTAGTAGAATAAAATTATTACTTAATATAACAAAAATTAATTGACTTATTCTTCAATATTATTTTTTTATTAAACTTATATTCATTAAAAAGCCAAACTTACAATTTGTATTAATCATGGTGCCGCAGATGGCGCGGATGACTAGGAATAGGATATTTTTACGAGACATCTAATATTGAAATCTTTGTCACCGCAGTATTCCTAATGATCGAACTATATTAAATCAAGCAATGTTATGTGATTCGAGTATATAGTATAACAGACGATGTAGTTATATATGTAACTCAAATATAATCAAGTTACTTTACGATGACGTGTAAAAGTCACATTATCTTACGTTGATTGAAAGTTTAATGAAATTTTGATACCTCAAAAGTTTGATAAGTAATATATACTATTATAAGGAAATCAATTCATCTCTAGTGTCAAAAAATTTTATTTAGTAAAAAAATAAACATGACTCTCACAGTTTCACTATTATTTGTGATAGATTCAGTTTTAAAGAAAAACTTACATGTTCAACTTCCATAATAAATCTGATAAAATTCTAAGCAATATGGCAGAAATTTTACATTTGATGAGAAAGTTAACTTTTTTAGTAAAGATAAATAATATTATGAATTTATATTTAAAATGGAAGAATATCTCAATTTATTCAAATAATGAAATTGAATAAAAAAAAAGCTTGAAGATGCAATTAATATATACTGATAGCTTATACGTGTAATCTTGATAATTCTAAACAAATGACATATTATTATATACTTCTAGAAAATGAAACTAAATCACATACCAAAACTATATATATCTGATGCTTTAATAGTATATTTTCGTCCTTGAAAAATCTCTGGAGCAACATAAGGAAATAAAGGAATAATGCCATAAATTTCATCATCATCATCATTTAATGGTTCAGTCGCAGATTTACTTATTCCCAAATCTCCTATTATTGGAGTTTCATCTGTTGCTACAAAGATGTTTCCACTATGATAATCTCGATGAATAATTTGCATTATACATATTTTTAAGCCCATTTATAATGTATTGCAATTTAATTAACTTTCTAAACCAATTAATATTATAAAAATCATTAGCTATATAATCTCCATATTCACAATATTTTGTAATTATCATAAAATTTTGGGTAATAGGATGTTGAGTAATTCCAAAATATTTATTAATATAATGAAAGTGATCGTAATATGGGTAGCCTTTTTTATTTTTATTATTTGTAGCATAATTATAAAATATCGTTAGCTAAACAAATGAGGTATTAAATATTAAATTATGACTTGTAATACAAGATAGTAAATACGCACCTCATTTAGTTCTTTAGAATTGATGTTACTAGAATTACTAAGTTTCATTTTACCAGGGAGTGCTCCAATCACGTGGTCCATCAGCTTTATAAATTTTACTAAGTAATGAATTGTACATCTTTAAATTTTTCTTAGAGAACAAATTCCATTTTACCATATATTTTTGAATGTGTAAATTTAATAAAATCATTAATAATTTTATTTTTGCATGTTTTGCATGTGTATTCATTATTAAAAGCAGTATAGTTATTAGTAGTTAACTTTTTTACGAAATATTTTACTTGTATATAAATTTTTTGAACTATATTTATTATTTTTCTAGTAATATTGTACGAGTTTCTATTGAAACAATCAACTTTGTTTAAAAAGTAAAAACTATTATGGTCAAACTTGATTATAAGAACTCCAAAAAAGTTTGTGTTTGTCAGCGCCAATTTTTATTTAATTTAACGAAGATATTTTGTATACAAGTATTATGCAATTTACCGCAATATGACAATTTTCCCGAGTTATACCAGATTTTCACATCACGTTTAACGAATTTTCTTACGAGGCAACATTAAAGGTAATCGAAATTGAATTTAAATTTTTTTTGTAAAACGTACTATAATTTTTTCTAAAACGATAATCTATATACATAACATTAATTACAATTATAATTATTACATTTTCGTCATAATCTATAGATTCAAAAAAAAAAAAGAAAAGAAAAAGTCTGAACGTAATCATTGTCGTCAAACTAGATTTTCCTTTCGCGAGGAATTTCGGAATCGTCAAAAATATTAATTAATTCGGGAAAATACAAGAGCCTGCTCGTATAAAAAGCTTGGGGATGGATTTTTGGTTGTCGAAATTTATTTCGTTCTGAATCTGAGAATTTTTTCTCTTCAGCAACATTAAATTGGTCGGATATTTCGGATGGATCTGGGTCATCACATATAGCAATTAACCAATTTCCTAATAATTCAGATAATTTAGATGCAGTGGGACGTTTTGAAGGATCAGGATGCCAACATTGTGTCATTAATTTAATGTAAACTTTTGGAGTCCCATCAATAATTTCAGGACGAAGACCAAAGCAAATTTCACTAGCCAATCTGAGATCGTGCGGTTTATCGTACCATGGACGAAACCCTGCAGAAAGAGTCCACATGATAATTCCGAAACTATAAATATCTGAAGCCTTTGTTTGTGGATTTCCCTTCAAGATTTCGGGAGCGATATAAGGAAGAACTCCATATATTTCATTTGTATCTTTTTTATCAATCGGACCGTGTAACCCTACATCCGTGATACATATTTCGGCCGATCCTGGTTCATCTTCAACCAATAAATTGCCTCCATGAAGATGTCCATGAATTAATCCACTTTCATGAATATTTTCAATTCCACCAGATATCCCCCAAAGCATATCTACAATATCTCTCCAACATAGCATTCCTTGTGCTTCATCAAGATATGAATGCAAATCTCCATTCTCATAATATTTCATAACGAACATGTAGTTAGAAGTAGGATCTTTTGTAATTCCATAAAAATCCGCAGTACTTCTACTTTGTAAACATCGATGATATTTATAAAGCTATAAAAAATTTATGTTAATTAAAAACTCAGTGATAATAAAAACGATTTAAAAATTATATCTTACTTGTTTAAAATATTCTTCACTAATATTTTGTGAATTGTTAAGTCTCTTAAGAGCAACTTTTATAAGTCCATTACGTGTCCATTGTTCGGTATCTTCATCCCACACCCATCTAGGGCCTTCCATCCAAATTGCTGAATAAATTGTGCTAAATGCGCCTCCTTTATTCGTGTCTTCCAATAGATCGAATTGGTCGAAACTAACATATTCCAAGTAATCCACACTTTCATTCGCGTGCAACTGTGTGTGTTTAATAAAATTATCCATATTAATATTTCCACTCGTCCAGTTTTTAAAATTATCTTTTAGAGCATTAATTTCACAATCTTTACACCAGCCAACGCTATTTCGTTTCTTCTCGCAATTTAAACATTTTCCAAAGACAATATTCGACTTTGTTATTGGCTCATTTTCAATAAAATCCATACAATATAGATCCCCATCTTGTCGATAAGACATGTTTAGACATTCTGGAAAAAAAAAAATTTAAGTTAGTTATACAAATTACACCATTAAAAATTGATAAATAAATGGTTGTGTTGATATTCAATCTGCGTCTGCCCGACAGAGTACGCGATCAAACAGCCTATGACATGATCATGTGAGTCTACGATATTATTCTCAACCCTTATGCAGTAACTATATATATACAGACACGTATAGCGGAATTAGCTAATTAGCTATAACGTGTTGCGAGCTGCACGGACTTGACCTACATAGATACTGTATATATGAGGGGTCAAGTCAACCACATTTTGCGCGGAAGTGATTCCATAATGCAGAATGAAAATACAAACCAACTATTTTTAAATTCTTAAACACAAACTTGATTGATTTTATTGGAAATTAAATGAAAAACTTACAATCAACAAAAATGTAGTTTTTTTTTAATAGGAGAGGATGAAAGAGTTCAGCTCTGAAGAATTTTTAGCTACTTTTATATGTTTTTTTTTAAAATTTATTTGTCCAAAGCTTTGGCTGAGGACCTGAGGACACTTACGGTTGGACTGTTATGCTGATACATTTCCCCTTCTAAAATTTTGCTATTAATTTCCTTTTTTGTACTCCCGTCGCCATTTACGATACGTTTCTTTTTCTGTAATATGTTTAAAATTTTTATTTTTGTGTTACTTTGCGATACCGCTTCGGACTCTCCAACGATTTCCGGTTTCTTACATGCAAGTTTAATTAATTATCAACTTGTTATCTTTATCTGTTATCTGTTATCTGTTATCAGGAATTTCGAACTGTTCAAAAATCAACAACAGAGATAAAAATTAGGATATGAATTGTATCATTTAGTGTTACTAACTTTAAATAATCTCACGCGATTACGTCAAAAGATCATCTATGAATGAAGTCAATGAACGAATTATATTTTTAGTAAATCAACAAGATTAATTATTAATTAGCATGGCCAATACGAAGATAACTTTTCCTGACATATGTTATTGAATCGTCATGTCGCTTAATAGAAATTAAATGATTGGTAAATATAATAATATTTCATTCATTTCACATATGGACATAAAGAGAAAATATTTGACCTATAAATAGTAAAATAGGAACTTTCAAATAATAACTTCACGATAATTATTTGAAGACAGCATTTCACCGGAAATACCTTATTACGAAGTAAACAACATATGGGCAAATTTGATTCATTCTCTTTAAACGCATTTAATTAAACTCAGTCTTCACATTTTCATACATGAAACTTGTTTAAAATTATTTAGGAAATAAACTTAATTATGTAATATAAACATCTGAATCTTTATTTTCATATGTCATTCGGCCATGTCCGAACTCTAGAAAAAAAAACACGGAAAATTGTATTCATTACATATTTAAAGTTACACCATAAAATAAGATTTGATCTAAATAATGTAATTAATTTATTACTAATTAATTTATTAGTAATACAAATTCGTGTAATTTATAGATGTATTACTATCACATTATACTTAAAATTTAAACTGTTTTCGTAACTTTTTGCATTTTACACAAATTACCTAAAATAATGGCATTTAAAACTTTTACAAATTCTTCATTTTTTTTCCTAGTATAATTGGACTCTCGATAGTTTCACCATACTACGGTACCTCTTCTATCCCGATTTTCTATTATATATAAATTCTTGCAAAAAGATTAATTAATATTTGTATTAAACAGAAAAAATTATTTCTTTCTAAATAATAAATAATATGTATATAATTTTGTAAAATGAAATTTTTGGCTCGATATAACCATATAAATTTATTAGGTTTCACAAAATAAAACATACGGTCAATCAAATATATGGTAATTAGTATGCAGTCATGTTTTTTTTATGAATAAGCTCGAAACAACAAGTTTAATAATGTCAAGTATGAATTTGAATAAATTGCATCTTAAACCGGATTTATACTTTATACCGTATACGTTCATAGTACCCCTCATGTATAGTATCCCTACTCATACCCGGCCGCAATATACGGTAATAATTTTACACGAGAGCTATTAGAAATTTTTGCGGAACAAATAAATCTCACTCTTCAAATTATTACAATTAAGAACTATTTTTTTTAATTCAAGTTTCATCAAGAAATCCTTCTTATTGTAAATTCAATATAGCTAAAATGTCCTATTTTAGACGGCATAATTACTATAAATAGAACATCATAATTAAAGAACTAATTCAAGCGTTTTACAAATATACACGATATGTGTCAAGCATGAATATACTATATACTTTTTGAAAACTCACCCGCGAATTACTAACACACACCCCCGGGATACCCTTCAGGTATTTTATCAAACGCGAAGCGCATTATGAAAATTGTTGCTAACAACGAGAAGGTTCCAAAGAAATATAGCTAACGCACTAATAAAATAAATACTTTGAAAAAATAAATACCTTAAGGGCATTTTTCGGAATGTAACTACAATTGCACATATCATTAGGAAATTTCGCCTGAAGTCAGATCCAATCCTGTTCCATGCGAAGTAGTCACTCCCTTAAATAATATTCTCGATCATGTCTCTGATAACCCTATCAAATTGCTTTCATTTGACATCACCGCCTAAAGAACGTTCGATTCCCATACTTGGGAAAACATAATGGTACGTGTTTTTTTGCAAAGATGCTACTCAATATATGTACTTCAACCATTTTCGTTTGTTCAATAGTAGCAACATGTCTAACTGCATTGCTCAAATTGTGCATCGGTATATTGATGATGTGGTGAAGGTGATAGCAGAGAGAAAGAAATTGGATAGAACTTTCTGAGGAGACAACGGTAGCATCTGTAAACAATGAACGATCCAAAGAATCACATGTAAATAAAAGTTAATAATTTTTCTATACACATTTCATTCAGGAGCTATGGGCTGGCGTGTTTGACACGATAGGACTATTTATCTCCACGTCGGTTTTGGTCCGTTTGTACAATATAAAAAGAAAATTTTTATATTGCAATACCGAATTATTTATTAAATTATTGAATAATCCATTATGTGTACGCTAAAATCACTAACTATCTATACCAATATCTTATATTGCTGTCTTGGAACAGGAACTTTCTGAATCGAAGCCTCATCATAAATCACGTGATGATTTAAAATTTCCCTGATTAAGTTTAGCAAAGCCGATCTTCTATGCAACGGGTCTTTTTTTTTCTCGTGGTAAAAACGCATTACTTTATTGATTACTCGACAAATCTCACCATAGATAGCATATTGTTGTATTGTCATTTGTGATCGTATTGAATTTTTTATAGAGCATCTAAATAAATAGCATGTCGAATTTCTATTAAGATTTCCTCTGAAACAACGAAAAAGATAAAATAGAATAAAAAGGATGATTAAAAATTAAACAAAATATCATTTTTTTTTACCTAATAAAGACAAAATTTTTGTGAAAAATCTTTCAAGTATATCTGTCTCCTTTATTTTACATAAAACACTTCAATTTAGAACATAGCTGAGTAAAAGTTTTTCATTTCTTTTATTTATTAACTATTTTTTAATTTTTTCGATTCCCACATCTATTTAAACAATAAAGTGGAAGTCAGGAGAAGCACTGTTCTTTCCAAGTCCTCCGCCTAAGAACTAAAGATCTAAAAGAGTAAAAAAAATAGAAACGAAAAAAAAAATAGTTGGAATTGTTACTAATATTTAGAATCTCTGGGTATCCATATTTGGAAGAAAAGCTATCTCAAAGGGATTCCAAATGTTATACATGGTCGAAGAATTTCCCCTCAATTTTTTCGTAATATCTTTGGGTGTTTATTGATAATGAGTGAGCTTAATAGTAGGTTCAATAAGAATGGTTTGTTCTAAAACATGAACACCATCCAAATAATGTTATTCGTGATTGAGAGAAAAGATAATGCAAAAGTATTCTCCTGCTGCGATCATATATATTATAGATTTGTCGTTGTCAACATTCATTATTAAATTATATCACCTAATCATTTCACAAAATATATTCAGTTCCCAATTGTTTACAACATCGTGGGGATATACGATAGGATGTTTACTAACTATTATAAAATATGCCGATGCCCTCATCAAATTTCTAGTTGTGTAATTCAACAGATGATATCTTTATATATATCCCCTGCTCAAGAAGCACACAAACAGTGTTCAGCTATATATCATAATTGGCATTCAACTATTTTTCGATCATATTCCTTTTTATTATAACCTGTGCATGCACATAATTGATTATTTTATTTGACATTTCTTTTTTTTGTTAATTTAAATAAAGTAACCAAACCATATAAAGTAATATTTTATGAAAAAATATATATGTTATAAACGAATTATATTTTATAAACAAATTATTTATAAACAAATTATATACTGTATGAAGAAGTTCATTCTATTTTAGCATTCCGAAATGTTCGAGTACCATACTCTAATATTCTATCAATCTTTATAGTCGGGCCAAATTAATAACATAATTAAATACGGAACCAATCGTAATTAAATTCAACTATTCCAAACTAAAAGAAATTACATATTTCTTTAGTAATGTAATCTAAGTAATATAAATGCAATGTTAGCTTTGATACAAGTAATACACTATTAACAATAAACATTATTCGTTTACTTACAATTATTATTTGATATGCTAGTATTTGTTTCAATTCCAATATCAAGCTCCATTAAATAATCTAAAGATCATAAATTTTAATTATAAAGTATAAAAATGAAAAATAAAATAAAAAAAAGATATTTACCATTATTTTCACTTTCACACGATTTGATTTTTTTAGAATTATCTGATATGATTTTCAAAAAAAAAAAAAATCATTAATTATGTAAATTATGAATTAAATTAATTATTGCAAAATAAAAAAAAAATACCATTCTCATAATTATCTTTAATTAAATCATCAAACTTTCTTTTGTCTTTTTTTTTTTAAAAAAAAAAGAAAAAAATTATAAGATTATTAGTAATAATGTTAATAATTCTTATGATTTCACACAAATTATCATAAAAAAATGAGAAAGTTACCAATTTTTGAAATGATAGTTAGACTTCTTAAATTTATTATATAAATTGCAGACTTTATCATTTCGCTTAAAGGTCTACTTTTATAGATAGCACCCGGATTATTAGTTATGACAGGTCCAATATCTGATGATTCTATGATTTTAGTTGGATTTTTACGATTAATTTCATTTTCCAACATAGTTTTAACCTTTGATAGTAAATTACTAGCTGTTGGTCTTTTAACTGGATCAAAATGCCAACATTCATTCATTAATTCAATATAACCATCAGGTGCATTTGTAACAATTGGAGGACGAAGACCATCGCAAATTTCAACAATAAGGTTTGTATCATGAACTTTATCCCAAAAAGGTCTTCTACCAGTCATTAATTCCCACATAATCATACCAAAACTATAAATATCTGATGCTTTAACATAATTTTGTCCTTGAAAAATCTCTGGAGCAACATAAGGAACAACGCCATAAATTTCATTTTCGCTAGAACATAATGCAGATTTATTTAATCCTAGATCACCAGTTATTGGAGTCTCTTGTGCTGCTAAAAAGATATTTCCACTATGATAATCTCGATGAATAATATTTATATCATGTATATTTTTAAGTCCACCTATAATAAAACGCAATTTAACTAACTTATCAAACCAAGTAATATTATAAAAATCATTATTTATATGATTTCTTAAATCTCCAGATTCATAATATTTTGTAATTATCATAAAATTATTAGTAATAGGATTCTGAGTAAAACCAAAATATTTACTAATGTAATTAAAGTGATCATAATATGCGTAACCTGCTTCACTTATACTTTTTATAGAATAATTATATAGCTAAAAAAAAAAAATTAAATATTTTAAATATATAAAATATATAAATTATTCATGATTTATTATTATTATATTGTTTAAATTTTATTATAAATACTTTACCTCTTCTAATTCTCCAGAGTTAATGTTATAAGAATCATTAAGCTCTTTAAGAGCGACAGTCATTTTACCACTACGATAAGGTGAAGGAGCACGCCAATCACGTGGGCCTTCATTCCAAGTAGCTTTATAAATTTTACTAAATCCTCCTTCATGAATGAATGTTATATCTTTAAATTTGTTATAGGGAACAAATTCCATTTTACCATATTTTTTTGAATGTGTGTAACTTATAAATTCATCAATAACTTTATGTCCGCATCTTTGAAAATCGAAATTCATAAATGTTGGTAAAGTTATATTATTTGGAATTATAAAATCGGACATTTTGTTTAAATATATTAATTATTTTTTTTGGGAGGAAATTTTATAATTTTATCTGGATATTCTCATGTATATATACTTTTTTAACAATTGCTATAGAATTCGTTTAGGATACTTAAAAATATTCCATAATAAAGTTACACAGGATTTGTATCATAAAGTGAAATCGATCCAAATGTTAGATTAAAAGAATATTCTAAAATTTAGTTTACAAAGAACATGTCGCTCAATTAAGCAGTATACTACATAAAAAGAGATCTGCTTTCATTCTTTTTCATTTTGTTCAACAAATTAAATGACAATTATTTCCAATTTTTTTGGTTTGATTGAATATCTATTTCAGAATTTTATTGTTTATAAAACTGATGTTCAGAAAAAAAGAATTCCGAATTCTTAAGAATTTCATAATAATGTTCGCGGGAAAGTTCTATTTTTTAATCATTGTATTGTAATTAACCCAATAAAGGGATAAACTATATGTGCCTATCATCACTTTGAGTAAGTATTACAGTAATATGCACTCCCTATCAGTCCTATGTGCATAACCAGTATATCAAACAGGTTTATCTCATAGTAAAGAAATGGGAATGCTTATACCGAATTTTTTTTAATTATTAATTCACCATAAAGAATTATCATTTTAAGTTAGTACTTTATTATATTTAATTTTGTATAAAAAATTCCAATCTGAGATATTTCATTGTATTTTAATTATATCTCCGTAATTTTTTGTTTATGACTCCGTAAATATTCAATGTGTTACGACTAATTTTTTTTTATAATGCTTACATTTATGGAAGCAATAACAAAGGTAGTCACATGACTAGGCAAATCAAAATTATTATGATATATACATATAAAATATTAAGGTGAGCTCTACTTGTCAAAATAATCCGGAAAAAAATTACATATTGTCATATTAATAAATTATAAAACACAACAAATTCCAAAAACGATATTTCATTTAAATTTTTCAATGATTTATTTTACTATATATATTTTTATTGTGAAGAACTATTCCTATTATATTTAAACTTTGATGTGCTTAAAAGAGGACGTGCGCTTGTCCGACAAGTCAAATGACAATTATTTTCCGATGGTATCAATGACAAATAATCTTTTTATAGTATAAACATTCCATTATGTATTCGAATTCAGTAATTTATATACTCAAGATTTACATAATATACTGATCATATGTATTTAATTTAATAAAGGGTTTTATATTGTACAATTTCTTTTTACATATTACAGATACAACATATAATTTTCCATAACGAGAGTCATTTTACGTTAATACTGACAATAACGAATTAGAATTTTACAAAAATTTCGTGACGTCTAATTTGTGATAATTTAAAAAATTTTTTTAAAATTTTTTATTTTTGTTTAAATTATATTAAAATTAAATATTTACTTTTATTTTATATACAATTTATACATACATATATATATATAAACCATTTTAAAAATATTAAAATACTGTAATACAATCTATATATTATTAATAAATTAAGTGTTAAATTGATTAAAAAGATCGTTATTAATCGTAAAGATTATTATGATTATTATGATTATTATTTACTTACGATTATTATTATCAATATCGAATACCAGTTCAATAGTTGAATAACCTAGTAAAAAACATGAATTTAAATTAAATATCATACAGCATATTAATTTTATAATAAAATAAAAGATTTACCATTATTTTCAAAAAATTTAGCTTTTTTAATGATTTTATCTATTATGTTATTTTAACAAATATAACAAAATAATTAATTATATAGATTATGAAATTAATTATCTTAGAAAAAAATGTACCATTCTCATCATAATCTTCGGTTAAATCACCGAACTTTCTTTTGTCTTTTATTTTAAAAAAACTTTTGTCTTAAAAAAAAAAAGACCTTATTAGTAATACTGTAATAAACCATATAATTGATACCGATTATCATAAAAAAAAAAAAGATATGTTACCAATTTCTAAAGTGATATTTAGACTTTTTAAATTTATTGTAGATGCTGCAGATTTTATCATTTCACTTAAAGGTCTACTTTTATAGATAGCACCCGGATTATTAGTTGTGACAGGTCCAATATCTGGTGATTCTATGATTTTAGTTGGATTTTTACAATAAAGAATATTTTTAATTTCATTATCAAACATAATTTTAACCTTTGATAGTAAATTATTGGCCGTTGGTCTTTTATCTGGTTCGGAATGCCAGCATTCTTTCATTAATTCAGTATAGCCTTCGGGCGCATTTGTAATAATTGGAGGACGAAGACCATAACAAATTTCAATAATAAGTTCTGAATCATGAACTTTATCCCAAAAAGGTCTTCTACCCGTCATTAATTCCCACATAATCATACCAAAACTATAAATATCTGATGCTTTAGTATATTTTCGTCCTTGAAAAATCTCTGGAGCAACATAAGGAATAATGCCATAAATTTCTTCTTCATCATCATTTAATGGTTCAGTCGCAGATTTACTTATTCCTAAATCGCTTGTTATCGGAGTTTCACCTGTTGCCACCAAGATGTTTCCACTATGATAATCTCGATGAATAATATTTGCTTCATGCATATTTTTAAGCCCGTTTAAAATGTATTGTAATTTAATTAACTTTCTAAACCAACTAATATTATAAAAATCATTAGTTATATGATTCCTTAGGTCTCCCGATTCATAATATTTTGTAATTATCATAAAATTTTGGGTAATAGGATTTTGAGTAATTCCAAAATATTTATTAATATAATGAAAGTGATCGTGATATGTGTAGCCTTTTTTATTTTTATTATTTGTAGCATAATTATAAAATATCATTAGCTAAACAAATGAGGTATTAAATATTAATTTATCTTAAATTAAGACTTGTAATACAAGATAATAAATACGCACCTCATTTAGTTCTTTAGAATTGATGTTACTAGAATTACTAAGCTCCTTAAGTGCGACTGTCATCTTACCACTACGATAAGGTGGTGGAGCACTCCAATCGCGTGGTCCGTCAACCCAAATAGCTTTATAAATTTTACTAAATCCTCCTTCGGTAATGAATTTTATATCTTTAAATTTGTCATAGGGAACAAATTCCATTTTACCGTTCATATTTGAATGTGTATATTTTATAAATTCGTCAATAACTTTATTATTACATGTGTGAAGTTCATTACTAAAAGGCAGTATAAACGTAACATTTTCTGCTGGTAAGGTTTCCATTTTGTAATATTTATTTATTTTTTTAAAAAAATGAAGGTTAGTCTTTATAAATTATATATACTTTTTTCCTATGTTCAAGTGAGTTAATTATGATGATGTTTTAATACATAAACTTTCTATAAATAGACAAACTCTAAAATCATGGTTCGAAAATCTAATTTAGATCCGGTAACAATGATTTAATGAATTGGATGGCATTAATAATGTTACCCCACATTTCTTCAATCTCATGAAAAAAAAAAAAAATTTTTTGTATTTACAAAATATAGAACTTGGGCTATTTTTACAAAGTAAATTGGGTCACAAAATAGCTAAAAATATTAAATTCACATTAGATATAATTTAAAAATCGTGTTAATCAAGTTTTAATAATTTTTAATGATTCTAAACAAAGCTCTTTCTGATGTGTACTAAACCAATATTGTCTATTCATTCAAATTATTACATAATTATATAATTAAAAAGTTTACTGTCCTTACAGAAATTTTTCTATTTTTGGACCTATTTTATTTTCAAATTACCCCTAAATAACAATTCGGACACGCTAATTTGTTTACGATTTGTAATCATTTATTTTACCATTGTTTTATGCATGTATGCATGCTAATCATTTTTTTGAAAGAGATCGTCATTAAACAAACATATCGCTTTGTAATGATTTCTAAAAATGATTAAATTAAATAATAATTAAACCAGAAATCGATAATATAAAATTTGTAAATGTAAAATACCTTTGTACAATCATATGCGCACTAATATGCAAAAGTAAATAACAATAAGCGCACATACAATTTAATGCACGCCACGTCTATTGCTATCCAATTTATATCATTAACAAATAAATTATTTAGTTTCAGCCCTACGACCCTACTTTTTCTCGATCGGGCTGAATTTTTTATTTTCATTTGTTATGATTTTTCACAACGATAACATGTACTAATATTACATATAATAAGATAAGAAATCTGGCTTCTTTCAGTATTAGATCTGCATTCGTTAAATTATTATGATTCTTGAATTTTGGAGCTTTTTTTTACTCTTCAAGCTTTTTCTTCAAGCTTTTTGATAGTATCGGAATATTACATCGTTTAAACGATGTTCTCATTGTTTTCGTTTACTAAGCCAACATATTTTTTCGTCTTCATCATTAATTTAACTCTGAATATTAACACTCCTTATTCGCTATTACCTATTTGGCCAAGGTAGAATCTTTAAATTCTTCGGCACATAAAGGTAACATTTTTAAATTAAATTCTAATTAATATTAATGTCAATATCAAATTCGATCTCCATTGTGATATATCCTAAAGAAAAAAATATAGATTTTATTAAATTATTTATTTAAAATAAAACAAATGTATTCTCAAAAGATAGATATTTACCATCATATTCATGTTCAAATATTTTAATTCTTTTTGCAATCTTATCTATAATATTATTTTAATAATTAATTATAAGGATCGGTAATAACTCAATATTCCGATTTTTTTTTATTATACGGTTCTTGTTAATTACCTTCTGAAAGGTTATCATCAAACTTTCTTTTTTCTTTTTTTTTAAAAAAAAATATAGATATATATAAGCAAGATTATTTATATAAAACATAAAATAATGCATTATATCATTTTACTTACTATTTAAGACAGTTCTTGAGCTTCTTGTAGTGTCTACAGATTTTATAATTGTACTTAAATATCTACTTTCATAGACTTCATCTGGATTATTTGTTGTTTTAGGTCCAATATCAGATGATTTTATAATTTTAGTTGAATCATTTCTCTTAGATTCATTACTCCCAATAGTTTCAATTTCATCGGACATTTCGTCAGCCTTTGGTCGTTTCTCTGGATCAGAATTCCAACATTTTTTCATTAATTCAGTATAACCTTTAGGTACATCTGTAACAGTTGGGGGACGAAGACCATCACATATTTCAATGATAAGGTGTATATCATGATTTTGATTCCAAAATGGTCTTCTACCTGTCATTAATTCCCACATAATCATACCAAAACTATATATATCTGAAGCTTTAGTATATTTTTGTCCTTGAAAAATCTCTGGAGCAACAAAAGGAATGATTCCATATATCTCATCATCATCATTATCCGATTGTTCAATGGCACTTAATCCTAAATCACCCGTTATCGCTTTAATATTACTTGTACAATGATCATCTTTCTTTATAAAAATATTTCCATGATAAGTACTTTTATCTAAAAAAATATTTCCACTATGATAATCTTTATGAATAATATTTGCATCATGAATATTTTTAAGTCCATATATAATATTTCGTAATATATTTAATTTATTGTACCAGTTAATATCAAAAAAATTTCTAGCTATATAATGTGTTAGATCTCCTAATTTATGATATTCCATAATTATCATAAAATTTTGAGTAATAGGATGTTGTGTGATTCCATAATAAGTATTAATATATTTGTCTTCATCTTTTTTTAATAAGCTATTTAAGCTCATAAGGCTATGAAATATATTGAGCTATTGAAAATAAAAAATATTATTTTAATATTAAGATTTATAGACAAACTAGCATGATATGATCTACTGTACCTCATTTAAATCTTTAGGAGTGACGTCTTTAGAGTTGTTAAGCTCTTTAAGAACGATAATCGTTTCACCAAAGCGTTTATATATTTTTATTTCGTCATCCCAATCACTTATTGGGCCATCAATCCAAGTGGTATTATAAATTTTACTAAATCCACCTTCTGCAATCAATTTTGTATCTTTGAATCTATCATAAGGAACATATTCCATTTTCCTTTGTCGATCTTTTAGTGTGGATCTTATAAAATCATCAACAATTTTATTTCCACTTTGTGGTGTAGATGGTGATTTCTCTGATTGACAAATCTCTTTATTACATATTTTGTTCTTTCTTCGATTATAATTTGGCTTAGACTTATTCGTTGGTTGAGTATTATTAGATATCATTTATAGTTTATTTATCGTTCGACACTGCGAAATCAAATTTAAGATTTTAAGAGCGTACCATTTGAGTACAATATATATACTGTACATACTTTTTTTTTCCAACACTAACAATCGGCAGATACCGCTCATGATCACTAGCGTATATTAAAAATTGATTTGTTTATGCATATATGCTTAAATTAAAATACAATTTAAACAATGACGAATTGTCATCTTTGAGATCATCTCCCTTGTTTACTTCCGACTGATCTGCTGATGGCCTTACAATGATTTACAATGGCAAATATTACAATGATTTTTAATGTTGTCGATCTACAATCATGCAATGACAAATGACAAAAAAATGACCAACCTTTTATATTTTTTACACAACGCAATGAAATGACTTTTAAATTAGATTTTATGTACTGTAAATTTTTTTTTTTTATTATTAATAAATTTAAATGTAAACAAAAGTCCTTTTTTTAAAAAATATTAAAACATACCCCCAAATTTTGAAAATTAAATATCAAATTTGATTTCTCTTGAAATATAAAAATCTATATTTATGAATAAAAAATTTGTGTTGAAAATTATTGCTATTGTTAGATAATCAATATCTATTTACTTACCATTATTATTATTAATTTTATTAATGTAAATATCAAATTGAAATTCTTTTGTCAAATAACCTAATAGAGAACAATACAAAATTAACATATAATTATCATATGATGAAATTATTACAAAATAAAATTTTTATTTTACCATACTCATTTTCTTCATTATTTTCAATAAATTCATCAAATTTTCTTTTATCTTTTTTTTTTAAAATAAAAATACAAGATTATTAGTTATTAGCAACAATATAAAATCATAACATATTATTATGAAAATAATCAGTACCAATTTTTTTAATATTTATTGTATTTTCTGCAGATCTTACCATCGTACTCAAAGGTCTACTTTTATAGATAGCATTTGGATTAATTTTTGTTATAGGTCCAATATTTGGGGATTCTATTATTTTAGTTGGATTATGTCTACATTTCCATTCCTTTCTTAAAATAGCACGAATTTTACGATATAACCTTTTAGCCGTCGGTCTTTTAGTTGGATCAGAATGCCAACATTTTTTCATTAATTCAGTATAACCTTCAGGCGCGTTTGTGATAATCGGAGGACGACGACCGTCACATATTTCAATTATAAGATATACATCATGACTTCTATCCCAAAATGGTCTTCTACCTGTCATTAATTCCCACATAACCATACCAAAGCTATATATATCTGACGCTCTAGTATATTTCGCTCCTTGATAAATTTCTGGAGCAACAAAAGGAATGATTCCATATACCTCATCATCATCTGATGGTTCAATGGCACTTAATCCTAAATCACCTGTTATTGCTTTAATATTACTTTCATCTTTCTTTATTTTCTTTATAAAAATATCTTCAGAATAAGTATTTTTATCTAGAAAAATATTTCCACTATGATAGTCTTTATGAATAATATTTGCATCATGAATATTTTTAAGTCCATATATAATGTTATATAATATAATTAACTTGTCATACCAACTAATATTAAAAAAGTTTTTGGCTATATAATGTGTTAGATCTCCTAATTTATGATATTCCATAATTATCATAAAATTTTGAGTAACAGGATGTTGTGTGATTCCATAATAAGTATTAATATATTTGTCTTCATCTTTTTTTAATAAGCTATTTAAGCTCATAAGGCTATGAAATATATTGAGCTATTGAAAATAAAAAATATTATTTTAATATTAAGATTTATAAACAAACTAGCATGATATGATCTACTGTACCTCATTTAAATCTTTAGGAGTGGCATTTTTAGAGTTGTTAAGTTCTTTAAGAACGACTATCGTTTCACCAAGGCGTTTATACATTTTTATTTTGTCATCCCAATCACTTATTGGACCATCAATCCAAGTGGTATTATAAATTTTACTAAATCCACCTTCTGCAATCAATTTTGTATCTTTAAATCTATCATAAGGAACAAATTCCATTTTCCTTTGTCGATCTGTTAGTGTGGATCTTATAAAATCATCAACAACTTTATTTCCACTTTGTGGTATAAATAGTGATTTCTCTGATTGACAGATCCCTTTACACATTTTTTTTTTCTTCAATTATGATTTGGCATAAATACGTTTTTTCGTTGGTTGAATGTTATTTATAGTTTATTGACTGTCCGACGATGTGAAATTAAAATGTAAGATTTAAGAACATACGAACATATATATAATTTTTTTTTTTTTCAATGCTATACATCGGCAAACACCGTTCATTAGCGTATATTGAAAATTGATTTAATTATGCATATATGCGGCTCAAATTTTTAACCACGCGATTAAATTTTGAATTAAACCACCTGGATCATCTCTGTTTACCTCCGATTGATCTGCTGATGCAAAATGATTAACAATATTACAATGATTTTAACATTGTCGCGATCTGCACACTACAGTCATCATACAGATTATTAAAATGACAGAATGACAAAATGACAAAAATGCCTTTTTTTTTATTTTGTACAAATAATTTTTTTTTTTTATTACTAATGTTACATGTAGAATACAAAGTTACGACATACCCCAAATTTTGAAAATCAAATATCAAATCCGATTTCTCTTGTAATATATAAACCTGTATTTATGAATAAAATTAAGTTTAAAAATTACTATTGCCATTGTTAGATAATCGATATCTATTTACTTACCATTATAACCAATTTTATTAATTTTATCAATATCATTGTTGTCAATATTAAATCGAAATTCTTTTGTCAAATAATCTAGAGAACAATATAAATTTAATTGAATTATTATATTTTATAATAAAAAAAAATAATCTCCAAATAAACTTAAATACTTACCATGGTTTTCATATACGCATAATTTTTTAGAGGTTTTATCTATAATATTTTTTTTAAAAAAAAAACAAATGGTTAATTAACATATAGTTATCATATGATGAAATTATTACAAAATAAAATTTTATTTTACCATTCTCATCATTTTCTTCGTTATTTTCGAAAAATTCATCAAACTTCCTTTTATCTGTTTTTTTTTTAAAAAAAAATAAATGTAAGATTATATTAGTCATTAGTAACAATGTAAAATCAATAACATATTATAAAAATAATCGTACCAATTTTTTTAGTATTTATTGTATTTTCTACAGATTTTATCATTGTACTTAAAGGTCTACTTTTATAGATAGCATTTGGATTAATTGTTGGTATAGGTCCAATATCTGGTGATACTATTACTTCAGTTGGACTATACCTATATTTCCATTCCTTTCCTAACACAGCATAAATTTTACTATGTAAACTTCTAGCCGTTGGTCTTTTAGTTGGATCAGAATTCCAACATTTTTTCATTAATTTAATATAGCCTTCAGGTGCGTTTGTGATAATCGGAGGTCGAAGACCGTCACATATTTCAATTATAAGATCTGTATCATGACTTCTATCCCAAAATGGTCTTCTACCTGTCATTAATTCCCACATAATCATACCAAAACTATATACATCTGACGCTTTAGTATATTTTTGTCCTTGAAAAATCTCTGGAGCAATATAAGGAATGATGCCATAAACTTCATTATTCTCATCATCTGCTGATTCAATCGCAGATTTACTTAATCCTAAATCTCCCATTATCGGAGCCCTACTTGCTTCCAAAAAGATATTTCCACTATGATAATCTTGATGCATAATATCTGCGTAGTGTATTTTTTTAAGTCCAGATATAATATCACATAACTTGTGTAACTTATTATACCATTTTATATTAAAAAAATCTTTAGCTATATAATGTGTAAGATCTCCTGATTCACAATAATTCATAATTATCATATAATTTTTGGACTCAGGATGTTGAGTAATTCCATAATATTTATTAATGTATTTGTATTTATTGTAATCATGTTCCCAAATAGTATAATTACACAACCTATGAAATATCTTGATCTAAAATGAAAAAAAAATATATTTAATTATTTATATTTTTTAATAACAAATAGTATAAGATTCTGTACCTCATTTAACTCTTTAGAGTTAATGTCTTTAGAATTATTAAGTTCCTTGAGAGCTATTGTCTTATTAGCTTGACGATTATATTTAAACTTTTCACGATTCCAACTGGTTATTGGACCATCCTCCCAAATTGCTTTATAGACTTTACTAAATCCTCCTTCGGCAATAAATTCTAAATCTTTGAATTTATCATAAGAAACAAATTCCATTTCCCCATACATTGTATCTAATGTTTCAACTATAAATTCATCAATAACTCCATTTCCACTTGGTGTAAATTGTGTTTTTGCATTGTAACATTTATTACAAATAAAAATAAGTTCTTTTCTGTTGCTACAACTGTCACAGCTACATTTATGCCGAATTTCATGGCTTTCCTCTAAAGGATTTTGTTTTTTGCAATAATAGCATTTCTTGAGGTTTGGTTTTAGATCATCTAAAGGGTTACCCATGACGCGATATAATTTTTTTTTTTAAAAAAACAAAAAGATGATTTTTAGTTCCCAGGAATTACTTACAATATATATACTTTTTTTTACTTAAGTTTAAAATCGATGTGAACACGGTAGCATATTCATTGTCATTTACAATAGATCTAAAACATTTGATCAATGGATTTGTAACAAATTATCACATTGGACATTAATTGGACAAACGGTAAAAAATTGAAGCGATTGACGACATTCTTATGCAACCTCTAATAATTATGAATGATTGCTTAAACAATAGCGAACATCAAAGAGTGACAAAATGGGGTTGTTTATTGCCGATTAACCAATTTTAAATTGATCTCATAAATTAAATAAGGTAAGGTGTACATATTGTATTTTTAAAAATATTTATTGCATAAGTGTACGACTTCAATGTTCGCCGTAAAAAAAAGAGAATTGCGTAATAAATGTGAAAGATAATTTTTGATTACTAATATTATTTGTATCGTTACACAGCAATCATGCAAGTCCCCTTATTCATGACTCAGGAGTAGTAGATTTAGTGTTTCACGATACAAAAAATCTCATTATTTAAATTAGTAAACAATGTCTTATACAGTATATGAAATTCAATATACTTGGTATAATATAAAAATTAAACTCTTTTTAAATCGTACTACTTCATAAATTGAAAAATATGAATGACAATAAAAAGTCCAAAACAAAACAAAATTTCCCAATGTTATTGCTAATTAAGACTAGTATTATCCTGGTCAGTAATAAACAAATATTGAAGATCTTTGTATGAAATTGCTCTCTAACTCCCTAGTAATTTTGTACACATATTTATAGATATTGGTGCATTATCCGGGTAATTGAAATAGTAAGATGTAAAAAAATATAAGTTTGATTTTATAGTCTATATTGCAAATATACAGTATTTGATATTTAGCCGTTAACAAAAAATATCCTAATAAACTGGCCAATAAAAAAATTCGTCTTATTTGTGTATTATTAATTTGATTATTTTCATTTCGGGGAATAAATTTGGTTTCCGAATAGGATCATGCAGATTTTCATAGACCGATATTTTTATTAAGCATAACAATAATGCATGATTATATATAAAATGGTGCAAATGAAAATTTTTATAGGAAAAGTTTAAATAAAGCTTATTGTCCGAAGCGTAAGCGTAGGACACTTCCATACTACTCCAAACCATGCAAGTCAGCAAGTGTTGTCTGTCCGCACTCCGCACACGTGTATGACCAATAAAATTTAAGGATCAGGTGTAACCTTAAATTTGTTTACGTGTACAACACTTTTTGTTTATGTCCCCTGATTCTAAAAATATCTTTATAAAGTCACATGACTACTGTTTATACGTTAAATTTAAAAATTTTTTTATCCCTGATTTAAATTTTCTTATTTCTTAAAAGTTTTTTATGGCATTCAAGTAATAAATTAATTTTGTTTTTACTCATAATTTTTACATTTTGTATTTTTTTTAATTAAATGTTAACTTTTTATTTTTTTTTTGACAATCATGAGAATAAATTAAAAATTTGCAACATAGTACAAAGTATGAAAGTATGATAATAAAATGACATTTTTTAGTGATACTATTACTTTTTTTAGCATTTTTAGTGTTATATTTTTTAGTGTTCAGTTTAAATTTATGAACATGTAATTTATGATGCTTCAGACGCACCAACGGTTACCGTTTCCTAGTAAAGTAGATTGAAAATAGCATAAAAATGAAATTAATACCACTACGTGGCCCATTTTTATCCAATCATTCAGTCCTGTGACCGATATAGCTACTCCCCCATCCAATAATATATAACCAATGAAGAAAACTTCAAAATATTCTATTTAACATGCCTTTAAAATAGTTCTGGGATATTAATATACTAAAAATTTCTTTTAACGAAAGGAGATTATATAAGGGTTAACTTTTTTAGTTTAGTGTGTAGGTAAATTTGTACATTCCATTTATTACTTAATTTCAAGGATATAACTTATAAATTGAAGTTATGTTTTAGTAATTTGAACCATACATTATTTATTTTACAAAGGAAAGTCAATTTGTATCGTAGACTTTCTACCAATTCTAAATTACATAACATACTAAGACTGCATATAACTGAATACTAAACTGTATATAACTGATGTGCAATATATAGACAAAACCTCTGTTGGTTTACATGATCATCAAGACCGTAAAAAAAATTGCGGTTCTACATGATTGCGCGCGAGACTGTTAACTTTTGGAGCCATTGGCTATTTTTCCTCATATAAAATTAAATCTGAAGTTCCGCAATAAGTTCCTAGAAGGGGCTCTCGTATCGATCATATCTTAAATAAACAGAGATCTGTAAAAAGATTGATTGGCTAACTTTTCCTCCCTTATTATTCTTTTAAAGATTTTTTTTATAAAAATAAAAAAATTAGATTCAGTTAAAATAGATATTTACAAAAAAGGATTAAACAAGAATTTAATCATATCGTAAAAACTATTTCAGTTCCCGTTGTAGGGATTCATAAAAAGCTGAAAAATTATATAATTTATTATAGTTATTTTAATAGTGATTTATTCGTTTTAATTATCGTATCGTTGGATCCAATTTTTTAAAACGTTCTAGTTTCTTGTTATGTTAAAAAATAAAATTCAGATCTGAGAGGCAGAAGAAAGGCAAAACTTAGTAATGAGATAAATCAGATAATTATGAAAATAAATAACTTTTTTTTTAAAAAAAAATGAAAAAAAAAAACTTTTTAACTTTTTAACTTTTTAACTTATTACAGAATATATATACTCTCTATAATATGTATAATACTCAATAATGGCACCATAACAAGCTTGCAGCACCAGTTGAACCTATTTGTTAGTTCCTTTATCACATTGATTCCTAAGGAAGTAACAGGTTTTAAAATTCATACAATATTAAAAATCGTGTTACAAGCTTAAAAAACAACAGTATTGACCCAGCCTTATTACTATCTATCTAATATAATCGAAGAACCTCTAGCGTGGCAAATTGTGCTAAAAAACGCTTCGTTTGTTAATATTTTTATCGCCGTTTTCAAATGATGTACGCAGTTAAAATTGAATAAAAGAAAAAGGAAACCGGTCGAAAGATGGACGAATATTGGTATTCGAATATACAATCACAAATAAACTGCGTACACCATTTTGAAAACGGCTATAAAATCAACTCAAGAAACTAACTTGTTAACATTTACATAGTTTTCCAATCTCTTCTGGTCCAAATGGGAAATTTTAATTTTATAATATGTAATGCAACACTTAAAAAAACGAAAACAATTTTTTATATATACGATAACTTTATTATGATAAAAAGATAACATATAATGTATTCAAAGTTCATAAAAAAATAAGACATAAATTATATAAGATCGATAAGATACAGTATACATGTTATTTTATATTTTAATCGTAAAAGGTATTATTATAATTATTGCTAAAAGATTCGTTCAAATCTTCATTTGGTTGAAATTGAGATTGAGGTGCACGATTATTATCGATATTCTGCATATAAATAGCAGAACTTCTATTTAGTTGTGGTACTGATGAGGAAGAGTAAGAATGGGTACTACCACTGTTCTTATTTCTAAAATTCTGTTCAGTCGGTTTCCGATAAGGATTCATTCTATTTGCACGATTTTTCGGCAAAGCCGAAGAATGAACATATTGAGCCTTTTGTTGATTTTGATCATTTTGTAATTTAATAACAATTTCCAATTCGATTTTAAGAATTTGATTCTGAGAGGAATCAATTCTCCTAGAAATTTTTGGAATAAGAATTTCCGCACTAGCATTATATGGTGACGCGGGTGTTATGGTTGATGTGGGTATGTCATTTGGTTGAATACGTTCATGTTGCGAAGATTTTTGATAATATTGCGCAACGGATGGTTGTTCATCAACATTGTAGTCATTAGTAGGTACGTTTTCGTAATAAGATTGTAAAGAATCATCAAAATATTCAGAATTAGATTCATGATTATTATCACCAGGAAAAGACATTTTAAAAGTATTAAAATAAGGTTTATTTTGTTTTTTTTTCCAATAGGGCGGAAGTTTCAAATTTTTAAGCTAAAGTGGACTTTTTTTATCCTTTTTATAAACAACTCCAACCTTCCCTATAAAAAATTTTTATCCGAATATTTCCATTATTTCTCCGTGTCTTCCGTAAAAATTCCGTGAAAATGATACATTCACGGATATCCGTGTTAGCGAGATGAAAATTTCCATGATTTAAGGCTATAAATTCCATGAAAATGATACATTCACGGAAAAAACATGGAAAGATAAAACACGGATCAGATTTTTTACAGGGCTTCAGCCTTTAAGTTAAGTATTGTTTATTACACAAACAATGAAATCATGTTATTTCCCGACAATATCCGAAACCTACTGTACGTTTTGTCAAAAAGAAAGCTTTACAATCACGATTGATATGAAAATTTTGTTGATTTATTCCAAATTCGATTAAATAAAGCCAAAAGGGAACTATATATTATATAAAAAGTTACGTGTAATACTACACATGTACTATAATCATTTAACGGGTAAAATATTGTTACAAAAGGACCCAAACTAACCTTTATAATTGATTACTTAAGTATTAGATTTACCTATTCAGTGTTCAACAAAGCAAATTGAATTTTACATATTGGGTAAAGTATTTTATAATATATACTGTACCTACCAAAGTTTCGGATTACGGCTAAAAAGTAAACAAATTAACGTAAAGGGATTTTATATTTGGCTGAAGATTTGTATGATAAATAATATTTTCATATGGTAAATCAATATTTTGCTTTGGGAAACACCATAAAATCGTGAAAATAAGCAACCCCGTTTTTGTAGTCATGTGATCGGTAAATTTGATATGCTTACATTTTACGTTTTTACGTTTTTTTTTTACATGTTTAGACTTTAGAGACCAACTTCTTAACATAATGACTAATAAAAGATATTTTGCGTACATTCATAATAAACAAATATTTTAAATCTAAATTTATGTTGTTTGAATTTATATTTTTTTCATGTATTGGTTAAATTTGTATATCATTAAGGGGTGCTTATTTTTGGGTTCTTATTTTAGTTTATACAAGCTTAAAAGTGACAGGGGTTCTTACGGAAATATCGAAGCTCGGATGATATTTTAACCACCATACCCATGCTTATTTATTATTAGCATATTATTAAATCAATATATGATATATCTGCAATAATAATAAATAAATAAATATCAGTAGGACATGATCCTATTTATGTGAATATCCTCCTTTATATCCATGGCCGTGATTTTTTATTTGCATTTTCAAGTTAAACGATTAAAAGGAATATTTTGAAACTTCAAATCCTGTTGTGTATAATCTTTAGAAAAAAAGATGCCACAACTCACAAACCTTTACACTTAAAATACAGTATAATGCGTAGCATCATGAAATATACAGTATAATTCAAGAACGTAGGTATGATACTGCATAGATTCGTCCTGAATTTTGCTAATAAAATTGGAATATTAAAGAAAACTTTTAATATCCTTACATATCAATTGAATTTTTTCAAAGTAAATTTACTAGATCTCGTATATGATTTTGATCTCAAATTTATTCGCGGGATGCTGTAATATTGGTAATAGTTATGATGAATGGGCGATTTTTTGTCATTATGTTAGCTTACTCTATTACTGATAGGGTTATGATTTATGAACTTGGTAAAGGGAAAAGTTTTGTGAAAATGAATTGATTAAACTCTTGATACTAATATAGTAGCTCAACAATACGTGATCAAGTTGGTATTAATTTGAAAAAATTGTATTGGTTACATAAGATTGAAGTTGTGTGTGAAAAAAAGTTCAATGAGTGATATATTACACAATAATCTCAATCTTTACACCTTTACTTACGATAAATTAAATAAATTAACAAAAATCTTCGTCTAATAGGATTTGGGGATTATCGACATCTTCATCCGTATATGAACTCTGGGCACGTCGCTTTTCTTTTCCGTATAATTAAGCTATAAATATTCATAGTACCGCAATAATTGAATGACCTTTTTTACATTAATAAAAATACGAAAATAAACTTGGCCAAAGTTATAATAATACTATATAAATTGTTTGATTTCATTTTATTCTATAAAAAAAAAAATATGATTGTTTGTAATATTTGTTAACTACTGATTAAAAATGAAAAAAATCAAGAATATATTTAAATTGTTTGGTTTCATTTTTATTCTAGAAAAAAATAAAAAAAAATATGAATGTGTTAAATAAAAATAAATATTTTTTACAGTAGATAAAGCTGTATACAAAATATTTATAAACTCTTACTCTTACATGAAAAGAGAACTTTTAATTGAAAAGTCTTCCAATACCCTGACATTTATTACATAATTGCTTATTGCTTAATTTTCCTAATCCTAAATAAAAGATAAAAATCCAGTTAAATATTTGTTGAAAACATTTTAAATTTGTTATAACTTTGTATAAATTTTACCTTGACATTTTGGACATAAAAATCCTCCAATTGAAGGATCACCGGGCTTTACATATATTACATTATTTTGTGGACGTGCCATTTGTACAAAATCGTTATTAACTCTTGTTGAAGCAAATTGATTGATTTGATTTGTTATATAACGAAAAGGTGTTGTAATAACTTGAGTATTGATAGGAATAGCAGTATTAATAGGTCTTGTAACCCCATGAGCTAAATTATTATTATAACCATGATATTGAGGGTTGTAATTTTGCAAAAGTGGTTGATGTAATGGTGGTTGATGAAATTGTGGTTGACGAAATTGTGGTTGATGAAATTGTGGTTGATGGAATTGTGGTTGATGAAATTGTGGTTGTGGTTGATATGTATTCTGGTTTGAAGTTGTTTGATAATTATTCTGTTGTTGTTGAGGAGTATTTTGTGTTGCATTATTACCAAAAGGTCGATTTGGGCCAAATGCCATTGACTGCTCTCCTGAATTTGGATATGGTGTATACGCAGGAGGAGATTCTTCCATAATTATATCATGCAGACCAGCATTTGAACTTGGAGTTTGTGACATTATAATTTTTAAAATCGTTTACAAATAAAAGAGACGAAAATTAAATAAAATTTTTTATGCTCTGCAGAAATAAAATAGTATTTATATTTTGTGTATGTTACGCAAGCATTAATGGATTGCATAATTGTTTGCCGATCATAATGCCATGAATTTCCGCAGCTCCCTCTTTTATGACGTAGAATAACTATTGTATAATAAAAAAGGTACTTTTTATAACAATTTATTTAACTGCCTTTGTAAAAAATCAGGGGGAATAATAAAACATGTGATTTACCATAAATATGGTAGTATAAATCCTAATTTTTTGCGCCCTTCGTTACTAATTTTTTTTTTGTTCATTATTTTATTTAATGTATCTGTATTCCAGAACTTTCACTTTCGTGTAACAAAAATCAAAACATCATTTCCGCATAATTAACATGATGTAATTGGCATTTACACTGAACAATTGCTTATATTGCATTAAATAATTATCGTTGTACTCTCATGCGAAATAAAACCAGTTAACTCAAATACGGAGTTAACTAAACAAAAGAATGTTATTTTGCCTGTATTTAATCAAGTCATTATGACGAACAAGAGTATAAAAAAATTATTGCTAAAAAAGAAATAGCAATTATTCACAAAATTCGTCACCGACTTTTGTTACAGTGCATTGCCCAAAAGGGGTTTCTTTAAAATAATCGGCTTTTCATGACAATTTGTACAATAAATGTGTAAAGTCCGGTTAGATTGATAATATACAAGCTTCAGAAATGATTGTTCGAAATAAGTCACCAATGGATTCAACTGAAGTAAGATTGTTTGATTGGTATAAATTCTTTAGCTGAAGAAAACAGCAGTATCGATATTATTTTATTTAATATTATGATAATTTTAACAGATTCGTGATAATGTTTATATTTGACCAGATTTCATAATGATAAAAAAATTAAATATAATTCCATTAACTTCATATTGGAAAGAAGTGATGGAAACACGAGAAGGTAAAAATAAACTTTCTCTATAAATCGATGGACAATTTTTTCAATATACTCATATCGTACCTGAACATTTTCATGCTTAAACATCTTACAAAATTCATCTTGGAATCACTTGTTAAATATATTTTTTACTAGTTGAATATGTCGATAAAAGTTGCATTGTTATCGCATCATTTATTATTAACTTTGGTAAGATATCAAAACTTGTTGATTTTAAAGAAAAATCATTCAAGGTTTATTTTTTAAAAAAAAAGTGGTTGTCGATAGGTATGTCACTTAAACAAGAGTTAATCAAAGAAAATTTCGTGAATGTAATAATGAAATAAAAATTTCCAATTAATTGAACTAATTTGCTTAGAAATTGAAAAACTACCGGTTTAATTTAATTACAAAGAACCTGACATCACGTGAATAAATTATTCAATTCGACAATTCGACTTCACATGACTTGAGCTAAAATTTTTCACTATATCAAATGAATCAACACTTACACACTATAAAAATCAAATTAGATGGAAATTACTATATTATATAGTATTTGGACATACATCAGCAGAATAATAAATTTTTCCGCATAAAATTGCAAAATCATATTTGATATCTTTTTATTTTCAAGTATAATTAATTAATTCCAAATTACAAACATTGTCATTTTGAAAAAAAATCAAAACATGGATCTCGATGAAGAATTTGACAACTGTGATGAATTATTTGATTTTAGTGATACTGAAATGTGTGCTGAACAAACGGATGATAAAGAATACAATGATCTGGTACTTTTACTTTTACTTTTGTAAATTCAATTTCAATATTTTATCGTCATATATAAATTTTTAATTAATTAGTCGGACAACACTGCTGGAGTAGTTGAAGAAGGATTAGATTTGATAGAAAGCTTGAATACATTAAAAATTGACAAATCGGATTGGTATAATGATAATATTATTTCTAATTGGGTTATCCGTTGTTAAGATCTAAATTATTTTATTTATTAGTTCATTTACTTCCGTTATTAAATACGGCGATTCTGTTGAAGGAATGAAAAGATCAGACAACACTACTGACATTAATGAGGTAAGTAAAAGACAATTAGTAAATATGAGTATAACTATATCACATTTTGTTTTTAGATGGATACTTTCTTAGTAAATAAAATTTCGTGTAGAATTCTGATGATAATATTTTCCATCCATCGATCTCAATACCACTATACTCATTGATTATTAATAATTTCACCATCAAAACGGAAGATACTTGTTCTATCGCAATTAATCCTGTAACTCAAGCAATTTGTTTCATATCTAATAACGAAGAAAATAAGTTTCGCCTTGATATTCACGTAAATGGTATTACGAAATACGAAAGATTTGGTAGATTAATTGAAATGCAACTACGACATAACATTAGAAAATGGATTATCCCGGTATAATGTGTATATATCCTATAACTTGTATAATTAAAAATTAAAAATTATTATTTATTAAAACATAGGTAAGAAGAATTATTGACAAGGATAATATTGAAATTTCTATGGATCCAACGAATGGGGAGATCTATAATTCTAACATGATTTTAGCAACAGTTTCTGTTCATGAAAATTTTTGCAATTTAGAAGCAATGGACGCTGTATATGAGTAAATATTTCTTTTAATAATAAAATAAAATAAATTAAATAAATTATTTTTTATTTAATCTTTTTTATCTTTACCATTTTCTTTTATTCATAACTGTTAGAGAATTAAGTTCGGTTGGTTCCGATTTCATCTTTAACTTGATGTGTATGGATATAAAATTGCGAGTAATTAATCCTTTTTATTTCTTTGTTTGATGTTGCTATTTCTTTTAAGATATACCATAATTTAAATTTCAATATATATATTTTTTTATTTATATAAATAAACAAAGGTTCCTATAGTCATGAATTATCAAACATCAAGATATCAATATGACATACCTATACAACTCACTCTTCGCGAATTTACTATAATTATGCGGAACAAGTTATCGATAGAATTATTATCAGGGAATTTTGAATATAGATACGCGAATCATGGAATTATTGGAATAAGAGATGAAGAAGATTGGGAAAATTTTAAAGAAGTCATGAAAAAGAATTATGATTTTAATAATAATGTCAATAAAGAAAGAATTGAAATGTGGGTTGGAAAAAATTAGATAAATTAGATTCTTAATAATTTACTAAAAAAAAAAATAGTTGGCAAATAGTAAAGATTTAGATTTTTTTCATTGCTTTGATTCATTAAAAAAAAAAATATGAAAAAATATTATATATTATACAGTATATGGAGCATTATAAGAGGGTAAAGAAATAAAAGTCACAATATAATCAATATAATTAGCTATTTGTATAAAGTAGTGCATATATTATTTTACAATGAATAAATATAAAATAAAAAATGAATTTGTTTAATGATCGAAAAAACTATTGTTCATTTGAATTATTTTTCATTTTTGACTTTTTCCTCTCCCCATTATTTAACATCTAAAGAAGATTCTATAATATATACATTATCTGCAAATTTTCAATGAATGTGCGCCCGGAGAATTCTTAATCGGGCTTTTCCAAAGAATGTTTCACAAATAATAATCATGCCTGATTCATTTTTTTTTAAATAGTGTTCTAATTAAGAATTCGTGTCACGTTCATTATTCATGACAGTAAAGTCCGTAAAGTATATATATATTATGTGAAGTTTCAAAATTTTCTTTTTTTTTTAAAAAAAAAAACTCATAATGGAACAATCGATTGACCATAAACTAAAAGGAGAATCCAAAAAGAAGAAAATCGCACTTAAACAAAAATACAAGAAATGTAATGAATGTAATCACAAAAGAAAAAATTTCGATGAAGTTCATAAAATTTGTCATTTATGTTATGAAGCAAGGACAATACTTGTATCAAGCGGAAATAAATTAATAGATGACTTTATAAAACACACACTAATTAATTTTGAAAAAAGAAATGGGAAAATGGAATTTGTTCCCTATGATAGATTCGAAATATAGAATTAATTGCTGAAGAAGGATTTAATAAAATCTATAAGGCTATTTGGATTGATGGACCAATATCAAAATGGAACAAAAAACAACAAAAATATAATCGTCTTGCTGAAATGGTAGTTGCTCTCAAAGTAATTAACAATTCCGGAATCATCACTAATAAAGAGTTAAATGAGGTAAATTATTTAATTTATTTAATTATATTAGTTTAACATAAAATTATTTTAACACCTCATTGTTTTTAGCTAAAAATATTTTATCGCTTTGCTATTTCTTCTCTAAATCGAACTTGTGTTAATGAATATTATGGAATCACTTATGATCCTATTACTCAAAATTACATGATAATTACAAAATATTGTAATGGAGGAAATTTAACTCATTATATTGCCAATAATTTTTTTAATATGGATTGGAATAATAAGCTAAGTAAATTGCATAATATTATAGATGGACTTCACAGTTTACATATGGTGAATATCCTGCACAAAAATTATCATAGCGGAAATATCTTTCTGAGTAACAAAGCAGTAATAGGTGATTTAAGTAAATGTGCAACAGCGAATGATGATGATGATGATGAAGTTTATGGAATCATTCCTTATATTGCCCCTGAGATTTTTCAAGGTCAAAAATATACTAAAGCATCAGATATATATAGTTTCGGTATGATTATGTGGGAATTAATGACAGGAAAATCATGATATAGCTCTTATTAATAAATTATGTGATGGGTTTCGGCCTCCAATTCTTATAAATGCACCTAAAGGTTATATTGAATTAATGCAAGAATGTTTGCATTTTGATCCATGTAAAAGACCACCAACTTTTGATATACAATCAAAAATTGCAATTATTAGAGATTATGAAAACAATTCAATTACTAAGATTATACCATTATCAGATAATGGACCTGTAATAACAAATCCAGGTGCCATTTATAAAAGTAGACCTTTAAGTGCACTTATCAAATCTGCAGAGTCAATAAGAATTAAAAATAATTCAGGATTTGGTAAGTATTAATGATATTAATATATATTATTTTCAGTTATTATTTATTATAATTGTATTAAATAATATTCTATGGTTTTTTTTTTAAAAAAAAAGACAAAAGAAAGTTTGATAATGAACTAATTGAAGATAATGATAATAACCAAGGTATAATAATTTTTTTTTTAAAAAAAAATAAAATAATAATTATTATTTTAGTTATTCAATTTTTAATTTTCTTAAATATTGTTTTAGATAAAAAAATTAAATTTATATATGAACATGAAAATTATAGTAAAAATTAAAAACTTTTTTACTTATCGGATTAATGGAATATTAAATTTATATCAATCAGTCAGATGTAGTAAAATACAAATAGGGCAATCTCCCGAAAATAAGTTGATTTATATTTATTTATTTATTTATTAGATTCTAATATATATTCTGGTAAAGATAATGTATAAAAATTATGTAGATATGGGTGGGATAATTTATTTCAGAAATATAGTGTAGAAATAGAGATAAGGTAGGAGAATCTCATAGATATTTTCTGTAAATGAGAGCAAAGAAATAACTTTGCATTAAATGGCCTAGGATCCGCGTACTTCCTCCCTCTTTGAAAGCATCATGTATTTCATTCGCTACCTCTGATTAGTTATGTATCTAAAAATCAATAAAATTTCGCCCACTTGCATTGAAAATTTTTTTCTTGCAAAAGTGATCTGTGGTTAGCGTAACGGCCGTAACGCGCACGTGACTGCAAATTCATTCCTCAGGTTCCTCAATCCTCAGTCGTTTTTATCGATCAGCTACGATTTATGGCACGTGGTCGTGATTTTGACGCCATTTAGAGATTTTAAAAACGTGTAACGAAAAACTATTTTTCTCCCTCTCATTTTCTGGTAAAGATGTCCTCAGTTCTCGACTTAAAGATCTCCATTATCCATATAAACTTCTGAACTAAGATTTTTATAATTACGCTAATAAAAAGAAACTTAAGTCTCTCTCCATAGATTACTTGGTAACGCGACTCACAAGGCATGAGTGATTGATATTTTCTATATTAACAAGTTTCCAAAGCACAAGCGCACAATTCACTTGGACTTGAACTGAATGTTGTCATTAAAGCACTTCCACCAAAAAGCCGGGATTATTACAATACAAAGGAACTAGAAATGAAAATTATGACTTCGACATAAATTTCGATGAAATATAATGAATTAATCTGAACATTTAACTCGATGGGCAGAATATATGCAGTAATCTTTAAAGGTAGTATTTTTTTTTTTGTTTTAGCTAGAATGATTCTCAGCCATGTCACTATGTCAAGAACAATGATACCTATCCCCTGCAACTATGTTGAGCGAGTTTGTCGCACAAGGCAAATGTTCTTTTGCCCGAAGTGGGAAGTATGTTGCATTCGCTGGTTGTAGCATAGCATAGTTAGTTCCGTTGCCATGTTGACATTGCTTGTAATAAGTTCTGCAACTCTGTTGAGCGATCTTGTCGCATAAGGCAAAATGTTTTTTGCTTGAAGTGGGCTGATGGAAAAAATTGCTTTTTTTTGCTTAAATTACAGTCTGCCAACTACTTATCAACCATTATATATATTTACTATTTTCTTTTCTTTAAAGAACTCTAAAAATGACCAGGTTAACATTGAGTTATGGAAAAAACACTTCACGAAACTCGGGAAGCCGCTGTTGAGAATCGGGTTAATAAAGTATGTAATGCATTTGATTTTATTTATATACCAAAATTCGGATATAACCTTTTATCCAATTGGGATCCATTAGTGTGATATCTTAACTACCGGAATACGTGCAGTTACTGAAGCAGTGGCGACTGAATTTCCATGTATGTTAAACTTTCAAATTATTTTTAAATTTCAACTATTATTAATTTATACTTTTATCATTTTACAAAATAATAGCTTCGAAGCGGATGCTTGATGAGTCTCATTCTCCGGATAATGATGAAACGTTGATGAAAATACAACTATTTATGGTAAGAATTTTATTGCCAATCAATTTGGATGATATGAATCAGACATGTACTTAATAATTGTTCCCATGGGCTTTCATTGCAAAATTATATCTTCCATCAGATAACGATGAAATAAATACATCACCACTATTAATATTAAAGTCACAGTCTTCTCCTGTCGAATCTGAAGAAATTAAAAATAAAAACACAGGGGATCTTATTGGATTCTTAAAAAAACGAGTCTTACATTTGAATGAAAGACATTTCAAAATTTTATGCGATCGGGAAATCACTGGTTGTGATTTTGTCAAAATGAACAAAGAAGATTTCAGGGAATGCGGTTTTGAAACAGGGCCGGCAATGAGACTTGCAGATGCTGCTAGTTGGAGTACCATATTTATTTTGTAAATCTTAGTCAATTCACTTTGTCATGATGTAATCATGAAAGTATTGTCTTTACTTTTACTCCCACAACTTATGAAGCCATTCTCAACTCTTATGCGTAGAATCTTCAGTAGCTAATATTAAACCTGACCGGGAAGAACTCCATGAAGAACTCCATGAAGAACTCCTTAGAGAACTTCGCAAGGGACTCCGTGAAGAATTTCGTAATCTCTGTGGTATTCTCTGTAAAAATCTTAGAAATGATTAAAAGAAGATAGACAATAAAGAACAGCCATGTAGTAACGGTAGGGCGGTCCATAGATTTGGCAAATAATAGTAATAACCGGAATTAGTATTTGTGGGGCTGTTTACTTTTATTTGCGATATATTTTTTCAGCTTCTTTCAAACATGTATTGTGCGACTCTTTTTTATTGTATGAACTTATTAAAATAAAGTTTATCACTCACAGACATGTAGGTAAAGAAATTTGTGTTACAATGATCGTTCCCAAAGGGAACGGTTTTTTGTCCCAGTTTCGAAAATTATATGATCTATTGTTTCAGGGTGTTGGGTGGCTTATTAAAATAGTAACTGTGGAAACATAGAAACTTCCTTGAGAGCAGAACGAAGTTAGATTGCACTGCGCCACATTACTGCACAATTAGTGGATACGCGTGTCCAGAATTTTCGTTTTGGTAGTTAAGCATAAATAAAAGTATTGGTTTTATTAGTTTGTTCATATAGTGAACTTTGTCTTTTTTAACTACAATCTGCAAAATTGATATGCGAAGGTCAGTGCTGTGCATGTAAATTAATCTACAATGCATGTTCCTTTTTGCTTAAAATTTTTTTATCTTTCACCTCAGTTCAAAGAACAAGGGGTGAGCAATTTTGATGAGCCCGGACACCATATCCAAAATCTACCATTAAAAAAATAGAGCAATAGCAGGTATTTCTTTCATGTATGTTTATTTCCCGCTTATCCAGCTAAAGAAAAAATCTGAAATCTGATTAGCTAATCATCTTGTGATTTGATGGTTCTAACTCGGCACCATGCTAGTGCCAGGCAGTATTCTAGAACTGTTGAGAAACTGTAAGGAGCTAGAGTAATATGCTATAATTTCCTATTAATCACAAGAGAGCCACAACTGATTTAGATTAAGGATGTTTGCCAAAACTATTTTTTCAAAATTTTAGTTTAATCAAAATTCAGAAACTATTTTTATAATAAAGTTAATTGTCTAAACTCTTTTATGCTTTTCTGAAACTAATTATAATTTAGAAAAGTTTCAGATTTACCAATTTTTTCATTAAAAATAAAGTTTTTGAGTTTCAGATTTTTGAATTTTATCATTAAATGAGTTTTGGTATTAATTTGGATGCATGTAAATATAAAATTAGTATATATAGCCTAAGAAATATGATCCTATATAGATCCTTAGTATGCTTGTAATTGAATAAAAATGAATTTGATAAAAAATTGCTAGAATTAAAATTATTATATATATCTAATTTTATAAACTGCTATAAATTATTAAATAATTATAATTATCATATTTTTTAGATATTTACAATTTAGTTTTGAGGGTATTTATGAGAAATATGTTAAGTATATTGGTTTATACTACATTAAGAATGTTAAAACTCCAATTAAATAGAAAAATAGGATTTGAATCACCTAATGTATTTTTAGAATAAAAAATATTATATATATAATAAAAAAGATTACTTTTGTACTGCCAAGCCATATCTTATTAATGGAAATATATACTTCACAAAATGTAGAATAGTTATCTGCTACTTCTTGTACAATCAACTTATATATCTTAAAATAGAAAGTTTATCAATAGGTAAATATGATAGATTGAAAAATATGTTTATAACTAAAAAATACTAATATATTACTTTTTGATAAAGTATATTTAAATTTTGCAAATTAAATTTAAAAAATATATGAAAATAAACCAGCTGATTTCTTTGGACAAGTAAATGGAATTTCATCAATATAATTTGCAAATGAATCAATTTAGTAAATTCAAATACAAAAAACATATATTAATTTTTGTAATAATAATCATATATTATAAATAAATTTGGTATTTATACTGATAACAAATTATATAGTTATACTTTATAATTAGAAAATATTACTAAAAGAATTAGATATATCAGAAAAAAAGATGTTTTTTTATATATTAAAAAATAAAAGGAATTTCATCAAATCATAAACAATGTCTAAAAAGATTATAAAGTGTATTGCATATATTTACTATGCATTGTAACTTTAAATATCAAGTGACTGGAAGAATAATTATTAATAATATACCAAATAAATGGAATTGAATAAACAATTAGCTGAAGGAAGTATATTTAACTGAAATACTTAAAAAATATAATAATTTATAGTTACATAATATTTATTTATAATTATATTTATTTATAGTAGTTATTTATAATTAAATTAGTTATATTTACAGTTTAGTTATTATTTGACTTATTAGTTATTAATAATTTACCATTGTATCAATAAAATCATTATATCAATGAAATGATTGTATCAATAAGAAATCATTATATGAATAGTAAATAAATTCATTTGTTTTTTTTTTTAATTCCAATCAACTTTTGTAAAATCAGAAATTTTTTAGTTGATTTCCAAGTTTGATTATTAAATATAATTTTACTATTACTATATTTAAATATTTTAAATTTATCATCATTTTTAACAATTTTACTTGATATATTAAAAGGATTTAAAATGCATTTTTAACTTTTATATAAAATGCAATATATTACAAATATAATAAAAAACAATATCCTTAATTTTATATTATATTTTAAATAAATAATTATTTAATATATAAAATTTATATAAATAAATTTGTTTGTTTGTTTGTTTTTTTTTTAATTCCAATCAATTTTTACAAGATCAGGAAGAATTTTTTTAGTTAATTCCCAAGTTTGATCATTAAACATAATTCTACTACCACTATATTTAAATGTTTTAAGTTTATCATTACTTTTCTTTTTATAATTTAAAATAGCATTTAAAGTATCATCATTAACTAATTGTTGATAAATTTCCAATACACCTAATTTTACATCTATATTACAAGTTTCTAAAAAATAATTTAAAGATTTTGAATTATCAAATAAATCAGTTTTAAAATAATAAAGACTATTTGGTAAATTAATTGCTAAATTTTTAAAATCTATATAATTAAAAGATAATCTATAAAAAGATTTTTTTATAGTAAGAGAATGTAATTTAGGAAGAGAAACTAATAAAGCACAAAAATCAGGTATTAAAGTAGGATCTAATAAAAGGGAAAGATTTGTTATATTTGGACAATTTAATGTTATTGTTGATAAAAGATCTTTTGAAATTTTACTTAAAGAAAGAGATTCAAGTGATTTGTTTGAGGATTTTATAATAGGGGAAATAAAAGAATTAATTATTATTGAATCATGAGAAGGATTTTTAACAACATAAAAATTTTCAAAAGGATTATTATAATTACAATCAAATTTTGAAAGGGATAAATTATTAATTTTAAAAGAATTATAATTAAAATTTGAAAAATTATTTGGTTTAACCAATTTTTTAATTTCCAAACTTTTTAATTTTTTAAGATTACCAAGAATATTTAATAATAAATCAAAACGATTCAATTCATAAAATTGTAAATATTCCAAAGTATTACTAGTATTTTCTAAAAGAATTTGATAAAATTTGTTAAAATATTCAATAGTTGTATTATCAAAATTATTAAAATTGTTATAATTTGTATTCCAAAATTCATTAATTGAAAGATATTTTAAATATTTTTGTGATTTAATTAAATTAAATATTGAAAGACAAACTTGTTGTTTAAAATCATCTTCCCACCATTTTTGCATATAAATTGTAAGACATTGAATGTGAGTTGAATGAGTCGATAGATGAGAACAAATATTTGATATTTGTTGAGGAATTATTTTACTAATTTCACTTGAATACATATAACTTAAATCCAAAGTAGTTAGCCTTGTAAAAGTATTAATCCCTGTTATCATAATCGGGATGTCATTATTATTATTGTCATTGTTACTATTGATTTCATTGATTTCATTGTTATCAATATAATAATCATTGTTATGCAAAAGAGTTCTAATTTCTTTACTAAATTTAAGCCTTAAATGTTTTAATAAAATATTATTATTATTAAATATTAAATTATTTAATAATTCAAAAACCAAATTTTTATACTCATCAAGTGAATCCGTTAAAGGATTAATTAAAGGTCTATTCCAATAACAATAATTTTTTATGGCTGAATCAAAATTATTGTAATTTAAACCTCTTAAATATTTTGGATAAATAAATAAAGGTTCATGATGTAATGATATTTGAGAATATTTTAAAGGATCTTTTTGATAAAAATAATTAAATTTAAAAGGTTTGGATAAAGATTTCCTTTTTTTTGTTTTCTTAATTGAATCATTATCTTCTTTGTTACCTAAATAAAATTTAAGTAATTTTTGTTTATCATTTATGGATAAACAAGAAATATAAGTTCTTATTAATCGTAATTGATTTTTTTGAGGAATAGAATAATCAAATGGATTATTCCATAATAATGGTATACATAAATTTAACCATAAACTATTTACTAATATACAAGAAAATAATGTAAGTTTATCATCAATTAAATGTGAAAAAATTTCTTCGAGACAATCAATTGTTAATGGAAAAGGACATTTTCCTTCCGGTTTCGGTTTTTGGCCTTGGGATGATGATTCTGAAGTTGGTGTGGTACTACTAACGTTAGTAGTTGTTGTTATTATTGTTGCAGTTGTCGTTGATTTTTGTTTCGTCAAATGAAAAGAAGAAAAAAACGAATCAAGTATTGGTGACTTTGGACGACCGATGTTAATATTAATGTTAATTCCATTCGAGAAATATTTTCTTTCTTGTTTGATTGAAATGGAACTTTTCTCTTCCAGATCAAGAATCCGTTTGGTTGTTTTCATTTTATAAATAATACGCACAGCGTAAAATAATTATTTTTAATAATAATAATAAAATTTAAGAAAATAATTATAAAAAGTTTAAATAAGAAACGAATGAGGAAAAAAAAAATTTATATATATATCCAAAATGATTAAATTTATACCAAATTTGGGCTTAAAAAGCTAAAAATAACAATACAATTATTAGTAAGTATATAGTAAAATATTCTGTACATCCGGAATTAAAGTCCGAATGTAAGATATGACGTAATCAATGTAAAAAAGACAGGATGGAAAAAATAACAATGTTCATAGATTTTTCCTTGATAAAATAATCTGAAACATTTTGACAGACTTGTTTCAAGAATATAGTAAATTATTGTATGCTCCTTGGCAATATATATTAGGTTTATCCTTATCTGTTATAAAGTAAATTCATGTGACATGCTTTTATGAAAAAAAAAGCATAATTTTATAATCTCTCCCGTTTCAATGACGATAATAAGACAATGAAAAAAATTTCCGTAGTATGCAATTGGTTCCTCTATAGAACAAATTCGATTTACAATAGTATTTCCAAATTAAGTCTCAACGAAAAGACCGAAACGTTTTGAAACGGTTACACAAGCTCATTCAGCGGTTTTGAACTTTGCGCTTGCGCAGTAATGAATTGTCCATTGAAAACAATTATGTCGAATAGACAGTAATATATATAATTTTTTTTTTTTGTTACTTTTGTGATATCAAACGTAGAGAATATACGATATGAGAGAGTATCTAAAAACAGAACCTTTCTTTAAACTAAATGGGTTATTGAAACTTTAGGATTACCCGTTTGATAATAATTACTTTAAATAATTAACAAAAGTCAAACGGTGTAATTGTGAAGATCTGTTAATAAATTTATTATTGGAATTCTATTGTGGAATGCCCAAACAATAAAAACACTTTTTTTAGAATAGAGAATGATAATGTCTTATTTTCATTATCAATATTGCAACGTTATTGACCTTTTCTAAAATGGTCGAATTTATGGAAAAAAATTACGGGATATTTTTTAGTAATTCCGGACAAAAATAAAAGACCAAACAAAAGAACAAAAAAGGAAATGATAAATTTTTGATCTAAAAAGGAAATCTAAATAGCTCCCAATTTTTTTTAATTCGCTATAAAGTAAATTCATTATAATGTATAAAATATTCATTCGGTATATTGATGGCATAAGATCCCCCGAATTATTGTAATTAAGGTCATATTCCAAAAACTATATATAATTTACAATATTAGTATATTACAAATCAATGAATTTGTTCTAATAAATATAATGTTTAAAGTTTGAAACATGTCAAATGTGACATATTGACAAATTGATTTTATTTTATTGGATAAAATCAATTATGCTTTATATCAATCTATATTAATCTTTTATAAATAAGCTCAAAAAGTTTTTCATTTAGTGTAATTAAAATTATATCAGAAATTATTTGGCATTACAGCATTATGGCATTAAGACATTATGGATGTTGTAATCATTGGCTAGGTCAGTTGTGACACATCCCATATTTTATTCATAGTGCCAGCCAAAATTTATAATAATCGAAGCTCTTCATTGCTGATTGCCTATCGTACAAACACGCCTGTGTAACGGCTAAGATCACATAATCCGCATTTTTTTTACATTTCCTCTGAATCTATAAATACGACCAGCAAAGAAGCACCCGTTCACAATGTATTGCAATTTTGTAGAATGTCTGCTAAATTATTCGAGAAGAGAGAGGTATGTGGCTGAACAATGAATAATGATTTCTTGGGGTTTCAACCTACCCGATTTTTGTTCAATATTTCGTTACAAGCAACTAGCTCAGATATAAATTATTTAGACTGGCGTATTAAGAACAAAAAGGTACGACGTTTAAGCTAAATCTCTCATTTCTGTAAAAGACAAGATTATATACGAATGAGGATATGTTTATAAAAAAAATTGGCTGTTCATTTTTAGTTGCAGATATTTATTCCCAATCCAGGAAATAAACCTCACAATCGAGCTAATAATTTGCTAAAGAGAACATTGAGCGTAGAATATTCCAAAATTGATCGTAACAGATCCAGAAAAATCGTGCAAGAAATGTTGAACGGAAATGTTCTTCAGATTTGAGATTCTACGTCTTGCAAGTGATACAAGTTAAATCGCAGTAGAGAAGCAAAAACCACTGATGGCTGGCAATGGGATAAGATTACATATAATCCTCTCAATGAAGAATGGAGAGAGATAGAGCTTGACAACTTGACTCGTGTATTCATCTCTAGTTTCAACTTGCTGTCAAGCAGATTTTTGATAATGAATCTTTTTAAGACTTTCCATTCATAGCTAAAGTAATCATATCTGGAAGGTATGTCGAGGACTTCAGGCTCATGCTGGAGGGTATCGGTGGGAGTATATAGATGCAATGGCACATGGACATTATTCCAAATTATTTGTCACTTAGTCATCTCAGCCGTTAAATTTTGATTTGTTAATATCTTATAATAGGATTTTAATTGAAATAAAAAAAAAAAATAAACAATAAATGTAATGTAGTCAGGATTATAGTGCACCAATATTAATTTCAAAATGATACAGTTATTTCTTATTGAATAATGAAAGTAAAAAAAAAAACTTTACAAGAGTACACAAATATTTAAGTTACATAAAAATCTATCAACATGTTGCATGAACTGTTATCTTTATGACACGAAAGGGCTTTAGAATATTGCAAAAGCCAAGTGCTTGAAAAGCTTTTAATATAATTGCATTGAGAAAGTAAGAAGCCAAAAAACCATATTAGATATTAAGCAATGCTGCTAATTCCAAATCAATTGGTGAAGTTACTAAATTGAAATCAGTTGATAAGCTAATATTAATTCTTTACTTTATTAATAAAGTTTTACTCATTAACTTTTAAGGAGCTAGAAAATATAACTCTATTAATGGAATAGAATAAGATTGGAAATATGTCTAGATTTTACCCAATAAGGATCAAAAAACTAGAAAAGCAAGTTAATCTATTACTTCCAGAGCTAGAGTATAATCAAATATTACATGTATAATAATGGTAAATATTGTAATAAAATTCCTTTTGATTTCAGATTTCTGTCAATTGTCAATATACCAAAATGCCAAAATGAAATGTTTAACAGTTTGAAAGAGTTAAGTCTTTTAAATCACATTAAAAAATACATAGAAATAAATATTAGAAAATACATTAAAGTAAAGGAAAAGTTAAATCCATCAGTTCAAATTAGTTATTTTAATATCTATAAACTTACTAATTTTATCTGGCATTTTTTAGAGGTTTATGTAATAGTAAAATTTTTTTAGAGAATAAACATTAATAGTTATTACTTTATTATTATGTCAAATAAATTGATAATTCATTTTTTTTTTTTTGGCTGCAGCACATTTGGAACCTTTATTAGTAAATTAGGTGAACCATTACATTGAGAATACGTGAATAGAAAACATAAACTAATATTATTAGGAACCAAACCATCCATCTATCATTCAAGGCAACCATATGTATACTGTTAGGTTGGAATTCCAGACTGTTGAAGTAAGTGTGCTTTAGAAAGCATCCTTTCTTAGAGAGGATCTCCTCCTCCAGGTCTTTGTCCTGTAAGTGCCCAACAAGACTCACTGTAACTGCAATATGAAACTTGGAACCAAAAAAAATAAAAAGAAGTCCAACAAAAAAACTAGGGTAAAATTTATAAAAATAAAAAAAGGGGATTAGTAAAATTTGAGTAACAAGTAACCACTATAGTGTCCTATTCACCCTGCCTATAGTTCGCCAATAGTCCAGTCATCCCATCAGTTGACTATTAATTGATAATTCATACTATTAATAATTATTTTATTAAAATAATTAAATTAAATTATGAATAATAATAATTATTAAAAATAATTAATAAATTAATAATAAAATTAGCTGTAATATATTGTGCTGTTAATATTAATTAAATTTATACATATCATTCAAATTTAATTAACTAATTCCAAATTTCAAATCCCAAATTTTCCATATCCCTTAAACTGTAGGGGCTAAAATTAATTTTAAAAATTTTTGAATTTTTACAATATCTTAAGATCAAGTGATTATAAAAAGATAAAATTATATTTGTTAGATTCCTCTTATTAAGATGCATTTAATAGTAATAAAATCATAACTCTAAAATTAATAAATAAAAAGTTATATTAATTCATAAATTTTTAGATTTTATAAATTATCCCATCACATAATATTTGTAGAAGGACAATTTTATTTCTATCAGATTCTTTTCATTAAGACACATCAAATGGTGGTAATTTATATTTCTAGGATTAATGGATAAAAAGATATTACAATTTAAAAAATTTAACTACTATTTGTTATAATTTGTCAATAATCAAATTGAACTTTTTTTTTAATTTTTACTTAGAAAATACTATAGAATTTATTATAAAAATATTGGTTTATGTAATAAAATATTTTAAGGTATTTAAAAGTGGCTTTAATTAAAAAATAAAATTGCAGATAAATTTGACTGCAAAAGAGTTTAAGGGTTAATAATACTAAATTCTAAATTTCAAATTTCAAATCCAATTCTAATAATTAAATTCAAATTTTTATTTTAATAAATATTTATTACTTTATTTTTATTCTTATATAAATTATTTAATTAGCTTAAATTATCCCAAAACTAAAGATTATATATATTTATATTAAAATAAATCAGTCTGTTATTTTAAAGAGTAAAACCAATAGAATTATAATTCTTTAAAACTATTTAGTAATTAAATTTAAATAAAATTTTTTTTACTAAATATATGGGATCTTTGCAATAGAAAAATACGAAACTTAAAAAAAATATTAATTTTACTTTATATGCTAATTATGGTTTTTTTTACTAAAATAAATACAAATTTAATATTAATTCAATTTTTAATTTTTTTTGAGTTTTGTACCTTTCTATTGCAAAGACCCCATATAATAATTGCAAAAAAATAATTTTTAAATTTTTTAAATTTGCTTTTTTTATTTTTATATATTTGAAATTCTTTTATTATATTAATTTTATACTAATAATTATTTATATATTTTTTTTTCTTTTATTTACTTTACTTTTTTAATAATTATATTTTTTTTAATTTTATAATATTATTTATTTTATTTAATTTTATAAAAATATATAAAATAAAAATAATATATATACTATATAAGAAAATTACTAAATTTTACCAATAATAATTTTAATTGAAATTCTATTAATAAATTGTACTTAAATTAATTTAATTTAATTTATTTTAATTTATCAGTCACTGGTCATTTCAGCAAAATTAGTGGTGAGATTTTTTATACTATGATATTATAATACAAATTCTTAATATGATACAGTCTTTAGATATATAATATTTATTTAATATTTAAATTTAGCTAAATTAGTTTGATTAGTTAAAATTCATTAATTTTTAAATTATAATTTTGGCCAGATTTATAATGCCAACCTAAATTTTGTTAAAAATCAGAATTTTTAGGTTAAAGGTAACACCATATTAATGCAATGTAACACTTTTTCCAACAATAGTAAACATGTTTGTTCAAGATTTAAAAAATATTTTTAACCCTTTTAAAAGTCAAAAACTTCACTTTATTCAGTTGTATTTGACCAGTAAAGGTTATCAATTATATGGTTATTTTGATATAGCAAACTAAGAAAACTTTTTTAACTTTTTTCTTTTGCTTATTTTTTTTAAATATATTATAAATATCTTTTATTTTAACATTATTTTAAATATAAAAAAAAACATTTTACTTATTCATATTATACTATTTGTATTTATGGCTTAACAAGGTAAGCAAACCTAATATCCAATATGAATTTTTCTATAAATAAATAATTTTTGCTTTATTTTCTTATTAAATGAACTAAAATTTAAAAATTTTAGTTTTTTTAATAAATTATAAAAATTTACATGATTACTACAACACTAAGATTTAAGTAATAAGCATTAAAGGTCTAATATAGATAAACAAAAAAATATTATATTTTGACTAGTTTTGCGATTTAAAATTATTTATAACATCTAAAGCTCTAAACAGTTCAGTTCAGTTCCATTTTTCAGTTCTTTTCTAATTGATCAGAATCCATTTTGCGCAATAACTCACCATCCAGTGATCGTAAAAACCTGATCAATAGCTCGTTGGAATTGTTTCGTTGAGATGGTTCGAATGGTATCAAAATCATCTTTCTAGCATCAATAGATGGCGAGTTATTTTTTTGAAAAATTGGCAAAATTAACTCTCCATCTATCGATACTAGAAAGATGATTTTGGTACTATTCGAACAGGACCCCAGATATCTAATATAAAGGTCATAATGGACTTTTGGCCAAAAACACCCCTTTTTGCTGAAACTCAAAAAATCGTTTTTTGTAAATATCTCAGCATCCAGTAATTCAATTTTAATGAACTTTTTTTTATTTTGTAGCCCTCATTTAGCTCTACAATTTAAAAAAAAGTTCATCAAAATTGGACCACTGGATGCCGTGATATTTACAAAAAACGATTTTTTGAGCCCCTGAAAAATGGGCCAATCTGCCGAAAGTGTGACTTATGACCTGTTTTGGAGATATCCGGGGTCCTATTCGAACCGGCTCGATGAGATGATTCCAACGAGCTATAGATCGGATTTCTACTATATATAGGGTGAATTAGGATAAGACAATGCCGAATTATTACGGCAGCAAAATAATTACGCTGCCGTAATGTCAAAATAAATTACACCGCTGTAATGCCGTAATGCCAAATTGCCAAATTGTCAAATTGTTAAATTGCCGAATTGCCGAATTGTCAAATTGTCAAATTGTCAAATTGCCGAATTGCTGAATTGTTGAATTGTCAAATTGCTGTAGTGTTAAACAAAATACACTGCCGCAATGCTAAATTGTAAATTAAATACTTACAATGTATGAATTATTTTATTTTTATTAATATTTATAACACCCATTTATTAGCATTTATTAACTATTTATAATAAACAATAAAATCCCAAAAAAACCATAATTGCTAACTAAATTTTACTATTTAAACGGTTAACATTAGCAAAAATATCATCTACACTAAACTCTAAATCACTATGATCAACCTCTTCCAGCTCAATATCTTCTCTATTTACATTATTCAATTTAATTAAATTTCCAACTAATAAATTTGAATCATCTTCATTTAATTGATCATTATTTTCTTCTTCCTCTTCAGGTATTAAATTTTCAAAAGGGTCATTATTATCATTGTCATCATTTATTTCAAACATATCTGAATCAAGTGTAAGTGATTTGGCATAATCCTGCATTATTTGATTAAAAGCATCTTCAGATAGATTTTTGCCAGCATAATTAAGTTCTTGCTATGCATTTAATGAATGCAATTGAGCCATATTAGATACTTTTTCTACTTTAAGTCTAATGAAAGAAAAAAATTTATAATTTAGATTATTAAAATTTAACAGTTAATTGAGCAAACAAATATTATAAATATACATACCTGCTTCATCTTTTTTGTGTAAACCAATTTAATATAGAAAAAACACATTCACAGCTAGCACTATGGGGAACAATAGAAAGAATATATAAAGCTAATTCTTGCAAATAATGATTGGATTGTTTACATCCTAGCCACCATGATGAGGAAGTTTGAAGTTCATCAACGTAAGAAAAATTATAAGGAGATTTATAATTATCATAATCATTCATTTGAATTGCAAGTGCTAATGCTGAATTAGAACCTCCACCAATTTTTTGCCATAAAGTTAATGCTTTTCTTTGAATTATTTGATATGTTTCAGGTATTAAACCCTTTCCACGATACTTGGGATGTAAAAAATAAGCTAGTAAGTATAATTCAAAATCAAATTGTTTCCATCTATAATTATAAAATTGGATACATTTTTGACGAAATTCTTTCAATTCCTCTGAAGTTTCAGTAGGTAAAGCTTTAATTGAAATGGCCATTTGAATAAGCGCAAAAAAAACATCTGCCATGGTTGTATTTTTGCATTCAACGCTTTTTACAGCATTTTTTGCAGGTTCCAAAATGTTTGCAAGAGCTTCAACATTTGACCAAAAATTTTGATTATTTACCAAGATTCGTAAGGATTGATTCATTGCTTTTGAATTATCAATCAACATCTAATAATGTAAATATAAAGATTTTATTTAATCCAATTTTTTAATTTAATTTAATTTTAAATTTAAATTAACTTACATTTTTAAAAACAGTTTCTAAACGTAAAACTGATGAACAGCAATCCCATGCAGTACTCCATCGTGTTTTGACAGAACTCTTTAATCCACCACCAACAATTAATTCTTTTTTGATTTCTTCACGAAGAATAGCTCCAGACTGGTGTGATTCAGTAAAATATGTCACAAAATTTTGATTTTTTGCCAATGGGATCTTTTTCATAATATCAGTACATATTAATTGAATGTGGTGAGCAATACATCGAACTGGCATAATTCTAGGATACTCATCCGAAATTAATCGCTTAGCTAATTGCATAGCACTAGCACCATCTGATACTACTGAAGAAAAACGTTGTGAACCTATGTCTGTAAGAATTTTCTTTATTTCTTGAGCAGTAAAAAGACCAGTATGTGAGTCTTTAGAATAATCCTTGACTTTAATTACATATTCTTTTCTTTCAGAAGTAATGACTACAAAAGAAAAGTAAGAATGATGGTTGCTACTGATTCAGCCATCTAATACTTTAGAATTAAAATTAAATGTTAATAATTTATTATATTTTCTTTTTTAGTACTAATATCCAAAAAAATTTACCTAAAGAAAGATTTTCTTGTCTCTCGAGTATTTCCTCCATATTAACAGTAACTCTTACTGCCTTATTATTAAGCCAAGTATTACTTAATGTCTTTCTATCTGGAAGCTGATAACCAGCACATAAATTCTTTACTAAATCAATAAAAAATGGACTTTCTACAATTGAAAAAGGAACGCCATAACAAACAAAAAATCTGGTTAATGCTTTGTTATAAAGATTTCGTTGTCCAGGATCAATTGATGATTTTTGTAGTTTAGATGTGATTTTTGGTTGAATACCAGATGCAATCTCTTCATCAAGCTTTCATTTCTTTGTAGTAGATTTCTCAGAAGATTGGTCACAAGATTCTGAAAGAATTTTAAAATACTGTTTTTTCACATCATTTTCACATTGTAATGCTAAATGCGCCATCATATCTGGAATTCTGCCTCTATTCCAAGCATCTCCACAATATATACAAACACAGGCTAAATGACCACCTTTTCTACTTTCTTCTTCAATAAAATAATTCCATACTCCGTTCTTTTTTTTGCCAGGCTTTTTTGGTTCAAAGTGTTTTGGTTCAATATCATCAAGCTCATTTTCAAGATCAAGCGGTTCTAAAAAAGTATCCATTGCATCAAAGTTATTAGCCATATTTTTTAGAAAAATAGTGTAAACGTGTAATGGATTTTTTTTTTGATTTTTTTTTGATTTCAGTAAATGATAATCGATTAATTTAACCAATTAAATAATAGAGGTTGAAAAAAAAAGCATCCCGTAATTTCAAATAAATGTATCATATGAAAGAATTATTCCTTAAATTTATATTTTTTAAATAAAAATTATAAAGCTAAATAAATAACAATTGAATTTTTATTACAAAAAAAAATATATTTTTCTTCAAGCAACTCCAATTTTTAATACAATTTTATAAGTTTTACAAATTGGAAATTGGTTACTTTATTATTAAAACACAAACCTGTAAATTAAAGTTGCACCGAAAAATATCTTAAAAAAAAAAAAGTTTCCTTATGAAAGGACCCCGAACAATATATAAATAGGTCATAGGAAATTGGCAAAATTTTACTATTAGCTCTACGCATTTTTTCAGGGCCTGGAATTATTTGATGACAACAGTCGCTACTAAATAAAGTAATATATTTCTTACCAACGTTATCAAAATTTATCTAAAAAAGGAAAGATTTTCATAATTATTTTAGCCTATTCTACGCGTTATTTCTTGTTACCTATTTCAGTATTGCTCGGGGTCCTCTTCTGAACCATCTCAAGTAAAAATAAGAAAAGCCTCAAATCTAAAAATACTAGCAATTTTGTATAAATTTTTAAGTTATTGTCTTATAGGATTTCTCTCTATTTACTTAGAAAGTAATATCAACCTACTTTATACTAAAGGTCACTTCAAGAGAAACCAAAGTGCTATTACTAAAAAAGAGAAAAAATGAACGTTAAATAACATTCCTAAATGAAATTAATTAACTTCACATCAAACCTACCTAATTTCAAGAACCGTTTCAAGTAAGGCTGACGAAACCTAATCAGGATTTCGCGAAATGTCAAAATCTCAGTTTAAACTATAGAGAAATATTTCATCAATTGTGACACTTAAATATATGGCAAAACTCCAATGGTCTTCAACTAGCCAATTTTTCGTTGGAAATTGTTCATTTCATTACATCTATTGTTGAGTTATCCATTACAGTTTGTCAGGTTTGTGATGGCTATTCCTAAATAAAGAAGAAAAGAAAACATTAATAAATGTTTCTTAAACAGAATTCTGAACTCCCCTCCCAAAAACTTACATATTCCAGTTCGTAAGGTTCGTAATAGCTGTTCCTTAAATATAGAAGAAAAGGAAATGTTTAGCGACATTTCTATAATAAATTTTTTTAAAAAGCTTCCTCTCCCTCTCCTCTATACCGTTCATTCCACACACAAGTCCAAGCCAGCCTCCTTTATACAGCTATACCGTTCAGTTCAGGTCAGAATCTAAAAAAAAGGAAGAGAAACATTATTAAATGTTTCTATATAGTAAATTTTAAAAAAATACCTTACCAAGTCAAGTCTGTTTTAAAGTCCTTGCCAAACTGCCAAAGTAGTTCCTGGAAGAAAATCCACGTCCGTTCCTAGAAAAAAAAATAAGATAAAATAAAATAAAATAAAATAGAAAATAATAAAAATATAAATAAAGTAAAGAAACTTACCATTATGACCGTTATCTAGAAACTTAAAAGAATTATAAGCAGTAAAGTCATGAAAGACTTTTTGGGTTATTTCTAAGGAAAAAAAAGATATAACGATAATAAAAAAATTTACTGAACCAATCGGAAATTTTATGGAGCGAGTGGCTGTGCATGTGCAATTTTTATTTTCTTTGTTAAATTAAAGTTAGTTCTGTACTTCTGTTAGTCGTACATATGACTACAAATGGAAAAAAAATATCAGCAAATCCTATTCGGCATTACGGCATTACGGCATTACGGCATTACGGCATTATGATAATTCGGCATTACGGCATTATGACAATTTGGCATTACGGCGGTGTAATTCATTTTGACATGGGTTGTTTGAATCGATGTTGATGTAATATATTACGCTGCCGTAATGCTGAATTGGTGAAATATCAGGGGTAATTACGCCCCCATGTATAGTTTCTACAATCACTGAATGGCAAGTTATTGCGCAAAATAGATTCTGATCAATCAGAAAAGAACCAAAAAATGTAACTGAACTGAACTGTTCAGAGCTTTAATAACATCCAAATAGACCTAATAATATTATTTTAATAAAAAAAATTTTTATTGATGTCCTAATTAAATATTTTAACAAAATTTATAAATAACAAAAAATCTGGTATAATAATTATCCTTCTAAGTTTAACAAATAATATTATGTTTTCAAAGGACTCTGGACATCACATATATAACTCACATTTGAGTTTTAGCAAATTCAATCAAAATTAGGTTAAACTCATAATTTTAGATAGAGCAAATTGATTGAAAATTAATTAAAAGTCATAATTATGAGTTTTAGCAAATTGTGTTGATTTTACAAAGTCATATTTTATATTTGAGCAAATTGGTACTTTTTTTTTGAATTTAACTTATCCTTTTTTTTTAACTTTTATTGATAATATTTTAAAATATTAGTTTCGGGGTCCGGGTTATATTTTGGCCAAAATTAAGCATAATGCAGGCCCAAAACTGTCCGATTAGTTTCGCAACATTTTTTTTATTTTCAGTTTTTTGCGATTATGTCAGCATCCAGTAATCCGATTTATGCGGATTTTTTTTAATTTGTAGAGCTCGATAAGGGCTACAAAACAAAAAAAGTTCGCATAAATTGGACTACTGAATGCCGAGATAATCGCAAAAAATGTGATTTTTTTTGAAATTTAGGCCAATTTGCTAAAAAGTTATACTCATATTTTGAGTTTTAGCAAATTAGTATAGATTTAAAATGTGATAATTTGATTTTTAGCAAATTAGGTCTATTTTAGCAGAAGAAAAAGTGCTAAATTCATGCAGATCAGTTATGAGTTATATATGTGATGTCTGGGTCCTGTTTTCAAGTAGAGAGATTCTAAACTTTCACTAAGCTATTCGCAACCTTTTTGGAACTTCTTTTGATATTTTCTCCAAAATATAATATTTAAGTCTAAATAAAAACTATACTTGGTAAATTTTCAGGTTCCAAAAGGTAAGAAAATAATATATTTTTTTTAATATTTAGTAATTTACAAATGTTTTATTAGACATGAACGTTCTGAATAGCACAAAAAAATTTTTGCACCATGATAGTCAATTAAAAGTCATGTGATTACACTCTCCCTTTAAAAAAAGCTTTTGCTAAAAGTTTTATTGAAATCAAAAAAAATTTTTTTTATTATAAAAATTGACTTTTTGCGGTTTACACAAAAACTACTTAAATAACTATCTTTTTCAACTTAGTAAATCTTTTTCTTCTTGTAAAATTACATATATTTTTAAACTGTATTTCACATCTACTTTTAAGTTACATCGAAGGAAAACTTCATTTTTAAAACAAACTTTCTTGTATATGCAAAAAAAAAATTATTATTACTAAAGGGGAAATGATAATGAAAATTTATAATACATATGACAAACTATTAATTTACTTAATTTGTATAAGCATTGTATTAAGAATTTCTTTTTTTTAGCTATATGATGAAATATTTAATTATAGTTACACAAAATTATTTTAATTAATAATCAGCAAGTGATCTGAAATAACTACTGACTATTATATTATTTTATTTTTATTTTTATTTTATATTTCAATCTTTAATATTTAATAATTATGATTTTATGTAATTAATTTATCAAAATATAACTAAATCAACTTGTTTAGGAATTTTATTTTTGTAATAGCTTAGTATATTATATATTTACCTTTATTCATTTAATAAAATGTGAATTAATTCTTAAAAAAAATCAATAAATTATACTATATATACATTAAAAAAATCTCTATTTTCATATTATTATTATTATTTTAAAAATTTAGAATTTTTAGTAAATAAAATTTTATTTATTATTTTTATATATTATATTAATAATTACTACTAATAATTTTTAATTTATAAAATTAAATTAATAATAATACCATTAAATTGAAAATACCATATAAATTTATTTAATTTAATATTACTAAACTATTTTTTTTTTATCTAGAAAATTATTACAGGGACCCGTTCATATTACCGACAATCATTTTATCGACACTCATATTACTAACAATCATTTTACCAACAGGTACATTTTACTGACACTCATTTTACTATCAACACTTATAGTATTTATTACTATTTCACTACCCACTTCAGTATGAAAATTATAATACATATTTAATATAAAAGAATTTACCATAATATATAAATAAAAAATTGATTAATATATAACAAAATGTAAAATACTATGATATTTATATATAATAAAATAACTTGAATTTAATATTTAATTTTATCAATTTTATTTTTTAAAAAATTTATTTCAGCTTCATAATATATTGTACTTAGAATTGTTTTTAAAAATTTTCTTAATTTAGTTTATATAATTTGCTTTTTTTGTAACTAATTGAATATAATAATGTATTGTATATTATTTTAATTAATAATAAATAATAAACTAATAAAAGTTTTATTTTAAACAATAATAAATAAACAATAACAAAATAAATAAATAACTATTTCTATATTACTTTATTTTATTACTTACTTAAAATTATATTATTATTTTGTCAGTAAAACGTACCTGTCGGTAAAGTGAATGTCAGTAAAATGATTGTTGGTAATATGATTGTCGGTAATGTGAACCAGACCCACTATTACATTTTTATTCTTTAAATTTTTAAAGTATTAATTTTTAATTTTAATATTATTATAATAATAAAATTTTATATTTTATAATATTATTTACTTTATCTAAATTTAATATATAAATACTGTATATTATAATAATTATTTACTAATTCTAGAATACTAAAATAAAACTTAATATAACTTTATATTTTAATTTATAAATAATTTTACCTAGTACTTTATAAATTTAAAATCTTAACAAAAGTTATAAATACCATTTTTAATATTTTTAATAAAATAATATCAAATTTCATCTATCTAAATAAAGAATAAATTATTCTTTAAAAATTTATTAATTAAATTAAATTATATATATTAATTACTATGATAATAAAAATTGAAAAATTAACTAATAAAAGTTATTAAAAATTACATAATTACAATTTAATTATATAATATTGGTCTATAGTAATAAATGGTATTCTTATTCTTTTAATAATTATTTATTTACACTCATAGATAAAAGTTTTTTATTAAATTATTTTATTATACTAGATAATATTTATCCAACTTTTTCCTATTAGTTAATATGCAATCCAGTTCTTGAAAAGTTATTTCATCTATTTGTAAATATAGAGCAGATTTTTTACTTTGATTATTAGTTTGGAATATTAAAGTTTTATTTTAAAAATTTTATTTTTGTTTATTTGTATTGTTTTTAATTAATTTTTACTAATTTCTTATTTTATTGGTATGGTTAATTAATTATTTTATGTATCCTAAATTCTGAAAATTTAGAGAAATAGAATTTCATCAGTCACATCTTTCTATTAACTGGGATGGGTAGCACTACAGAATAGTTTAATTTTGTATTTATATGAAATTACTTTTCAATAAAGTGACTACACGATTCTTGAAAAAAATATTTCATACGGAAAAATTATGTTACGTGAGATGTTCCCTGTCCAATCCAATAAAATTGTACCATTATAATCACGTGTAAACACTATTTCTGAGAAACCACCCTAGCGTCGCCTAGAAAAAATGGTAGCCGGATAGGTTTTCCGGGTTACACGTGATTCGGAAACTGATTTCTGGGTTAGCTTGTTAATTTTTATTATAACGTAGTAAAAAAACTTCGATAAATAACTGAATAAATTAATATAGTAAATATTTAAGTATTTTAAGAAAATTGCTGAAAATTTATTTATTGCTATGATATTATTTATTTTATTTATTCCCAATACATTGTAATTTTGTTAAAGTTTTTCCATATTTTTGGCATTGTTCAACAGTTTTCTAGTGCTTTAATATCTATTTAATTTGTTGTTTGTTATTTTGTTTGATCAGAAATTTCTCTCCTCTTCCTCAAGTGTTTATAATAAGAAACTTTTTCTATAGTAACACGTATTTCAAATTATTTCATGATTACACTGTTTCATATTATTACCAATATTACCAATGAAAGGCGAAGTAAAGGAGGCGTAGACAAGGGTATTTTTGCCATAAAATTGTCGTTTTATTAACGATTTTGCCACGTTTTTTAATTATTCACCTTTTCCAACAATCTGAAATTTTGCAAACATTTTTTAACCATAGATGTCGTTTTGGTTTGTTATATGATTCTTTTAACAATTCTTTAGCCTAAAAAAATTATTTTGACATTAGTAAAGATTAAAAATGCATCTGTATATGAAATTTATACATAGTATTAACATGTCTTGGTCGTGGATGTAACATTTTATGAGAATATTTTTAAACTTTGATTAAGTCCAGTTTTGATAAGATTTCTATATTTATTGTTCCTTCACAATGGTACCGTTATAAATAGGTAGATGTGTCTCTTTGTTTATCTAATATAGGATGCTTTACTTGCCGTTTTCCAAGTTCAATTCGACAATTGCAATAATATAATATATGAAGAGAGTCTTTTCTTTGATTTTTATTCCGATAAACCCATGAATAGCCATCACCTTCCGAAGTAAGTATTATTACAGAAAGATATTGATGAAAAGGTAAAAAGGTAAAAATTGATTTATAATCAATTAATGTAACCGGAAATCAGTTTCCGAATCACGTGTAGCCAGCAAACCTATCCGGCTACCATTTTTTCTAGGTGACGCTAGGTAAGTTATTTCTGAGAGTTTCACAAAGTTTTTAACGAACATCACACGGGTATATGCGTATATGCAGTAAGATCACTTCAAAATCAATCTATCGCGTTTTATTATTATTAGAATTTTGATTTTTTTTTGCTCTGGGCTTATATTGGTTTCCATTTCCTAGTTTAATAAATTATATTATAAAACTCCATTTGGCGTAATTAATTGATAAATTGACGTAATTAGTGAAAGTATTAATTACAACGATATTATTAAATAAGTAAAAAATTTATAAATATATTCTCATTGCTTAAAATAAAATAAAATCTTTAAAAGAGATGAGATATTGTTGGATTGACAGAATTTGATATTGAACTAAAACCTATTATTTGTTCTTCTGATCAATAACTGATTTTCCGATTCAGATTATCTTTCGTGAAAGGTACGGGCGGGAATGATTACCTGATTGGATTGAATTTAGAATTCTATAATCGTTTATGTATTCATTGAAAGAAATTTTCGCTGGTTTTTGTCATTATTTCTTGTGGTGATAAAATTGGGTCTTTTTAAATCTTCTTAATAAAGATGATACTTATTTATTGTAACGATAATGGAGATAAACCATCGGGTTTAAAAAATTAAGAGGGAGAGTTTAATATAAATCAATCAAAGTAAACGTAGAATATTTTCAGTGAGAGTCTGAGAGAGCATCAAAAATAGAAACAATCAAAAATTGGAATGACATAATTAGGATTGATTCATAACTGTTTCCGGAAATGATTTGTGTGGCGTGTAAGTTTCCATTATTTAATTCTGCAGCAAACATTCCTCAATGATATTTACGTAAGTGTTATACAAATATTATCATTACGTAACAATTATTTTTAAAAAAGTTCGTTCCTGGAAATGTTGTTTAAGCCGACTTTAATTGATCAGGATTCACATCCTTATTTGATGATGTTTCCGTATGAATGGTTGATCTATGAAAGATTTAGTGGTTAATTTAAATCATAATGTACAAATTTAATTGTTTTAAAAGAAAATTCAATTGAATTTATTAATCTTAATTCTTATTTTAATTCATAAAAAAAATCTTATGTTTAAAACTTAAGTTGGCTTAGAAACGAATTAGATTTTAGATTTTTTTAAAAGCTTTTGCTTCTTTGAATTAGAACTCAGATCGTCAAAAATCATTACTAATCCCAAATCTTTCTTTTTTTCCAATGGAAGTTCGGGAATTACTGATGATGTTGGTTGAATTGAATTCAAAATTCTATAATCATTTGCATATTCAATGAAGGAATTTTTCAATTCGTTGGGCAAGGATCTCCATAACTCGCCAGCTTTCGCCATTCTTTCTTGCGGTGATAAATTCGGATAATCTTTTACTAACATTTTTTTATAAAATTTGTAAAAGACAATGTAACCGTTTGGGGACCTTTTATTTGATGACATTTCTTAATATATATAAATATAATATATATTTTAGAAAAAAAAGATAATAATAAAGGTGCCCCTTGGTCAAGCGAAAATAATAATAAATTTAGTTTCTTCGAGATGAAGTTTTAACTTAATTATTTATCTTAAAAAAAAAAAATCGAGGTGGGAAGTTTAAAATTTTTCGAAAATGCGAAGGATCTAAATTTTGCCCCAGAAGGAGCATATAAGCATATATATTTACTGAACAGTTTATTCGGATTTGTATTTAGAGTGAGAAGACACTAAACAGACAAGTGAAAAAAAACTGCATATATATATATGTTATAAATTTCTTAAAAAAGTTTTTTTGGCCAAAAATAGATTTGATTTAACGACAAGAAAGGTTTCTAGCCCAGATTTCGATTCCCTTCATCTAATCTATAATCGCAGATGATGCATGCAACTTATCATCTTTCTGGCAATAAATGGTGTCTTGTTCGAGAAAATATAGTCGTTAACTAATTATTTTTTTTATAATACGTTTCTCTCTTAGATCATTAATTGGTTTATATTGTTTTGTTTTTGCTGCGATTTTTTGATTTATTATGCTTACTGACATATAGACAGTATAGACGAACAGAAATAAAATAATATTCAATCCTAATAAATAAGTGTTGCGTTTTAATTTCTTAATTTAATATACAGTAATTAGAATAATATTCGCGAAGTTCTCTGATTCCAAATATGGTTAGTTTAGATCAACTGAACATGTGAACTATTATGGTTCATAGTTACATGATTTCAGTTATTTCAGTTCCGGAGTATAATCTTATAATCCTAAAGAAAATATAAATATGTTCTCAAAAGAAGTTCATTTTACAACTATAAATTATAATATTCAATTTAAGACCAATATTTATGGTACATATTCTCATATGAAAAAAAACACTTTCATATGCTCTATAATAATTCCATCATTTTATATAGCTATTGATGATACCTTCTTTCTTGTCATTTGGAGTAAATTCCGGATTAACAAGACAAATAGATAACAAGAGATTGGTTGTGCGGATGATTGACCATTTTAAATATTGTTCTTCTTTAAGATAAGAGATAACTTTCAAACACAAAAAAAAGAGAATAATAGTAATTGCTTTAAAAGACCTAGTTCAGCATGTAATAATGAGAAATTTTTATTCAATTTTTTGTAGTATAAGAGATAAGCTTTAAGAAGTTCCTTTTATCAACTTATATCATTTACAATCTCCTTTCAACCCTGTTATTATAGTAATAATAGTGCTTTTTTTATACCTTATCTATATTATCAAATATATAAACTTAAAGTAAACTTAAAAAATTATTAACTGAAATTATATATAGTTCAATTTAATACAATAATTTTTTTATAAAAATCCCTCTAACTATATAATGTACAATGAATGGTAAGTTGTTTTTTTTTACATTAACTTAAAAAAATAATAAAATATCTAATTTTTGATACTTTAAAATTTGGAAAAAAATATTATTTATAGAATTGTATACAGTCAACTCTTGTTATAACGAACCCTAGGTTCCAGACCTCAACTTCGCTATAGGGCTATAGTGAAGATTTTAAGAGATTTGATTGGTTAATTCATTATAGCAAGGGGAAATTTATTATAGTTGTCTGAAAAATTCACTATATCAAGAGTTCACTATATCAAGGTTTGACTGTAATTTGTAAAAAAATTAAAAGTAAAAATACTTTTACATTTTAAATAATGTAAATATGTAATATAAAATAACTTGACAATACACTTTTGAAAATGCTATTTTTTTTTTATTAATTAAAAATATTATATCTATCAACAGATATTTTTTATAAGTAAGTATTTATGCAAATAAATATAAATTAATAAAATTATAAAAAAAAATTTACAAAAAATATTAAAATCATATAAATTAATAAGGGGATGGCTAAAAATGACGTCATTTCCTAAAGGGGGACCATGATGATGTTATACACCTTCCATTTTTAGACACTTGTAGTTAATATAATTCTAGCCAGAATTGTATCATTTCCTAAAATGAATGATGACATAGGGAGGGGGGATCAAAAATCCTAAAATTTAAATTACGTCATTTCTGGCCATCCTCTAAGAAAATAATTATATTTAACTGGAAAGGAAATTCACTTTCCTTAATATTTATTAGAATTAAAAGTTAGAATTAGAGTTAGATTAAGGATTAGATTTATTAAATACATTTTTACAGTCTTCATTTTTATTAATTATTCTGGAACTTAAAAATTTTTTATTATTAAAATCTTATTTATAAATTTCTCCTATAATAAAATTAAAAATTTCAAACAATAATTTATATTTTTTCTACAAAAAAAAAAAAAGTTATTGAATAATATTTATAAAAAGCAAAATATTTTTTACAAAAAAATAAAAAATTTGGTTTATTAATTTTATTTATACATAAAAAATTTTAAATTTAAAATTTTAATTTATTATTACTTTAGAATTCTACTTATTCCTAATAGAAGTCTCTGAAAAAAATTTCAAATTTACTAAATTTACTAGTAATTTATTAGCAATCCTATTGGTTAATTGATCTAAAAAGGAAAAAAATCATAATAACTTAGTGTAATATTTTTTTTTTAGATGTATAAATTTATCTATATATAATAAAATCTTTAAAAATTCTTAATTATAAATTTTAGGTAATCTATTTTATAAGTAAGTGGGTTTTTATACTTTATGTAATAAGAATTACTAAATTTAACCAGAAGGAATTTTATTTTCCTATCCCTTTATTTTAATTTTTAATTAAAATATTGACTTGTATAGTAATCTAAAAATAAAATTATATGTAAATTTATGAAAAAAAAAGGTTTTATTAAGTTAAAAAAGGTAATTTTTCAAATGGTTTTTGAGAAAATTACATAATTTTGATTTTTATAGTTAAATTATATTTTTTATGATAAAAATTTTTTTTAAACCAAAAATTGCCAAATTTTTATGCAATTAGCATAAGAAAATTTAATTTAATCCCTATTATTACATAAGTATTTATATTAAATTTACAGTACAATGTATATCAAAAATACATAGTAATATGACAACATTAAATTTTTATTAAACAAGTATCGACAAAACTTTACATATTCTTTTTTTAATATATTTTGATTTTGTCATAATCTGCTATAATACTAATTACAATTATATAAAAAGGCCGTATAGTAAAAATAGTAAAGATTAAAAAAAATAATAGTAAAAATAAAAGTAAAAAGATGGCAAAAATATAATGGAATAAAGGTAAAATAATAGTAAAATAATATAATAGTAAAATAAAATAGTAAAATTGAAGCTAAATAATAATAAAAATGATGGTAAAATAGAAGCAAAAAGATGAAAAAAAATGGCAAAAATAAAGGTAAAAATATGGCAAAAAAATAGTAAAAATAGAAGTGAAAAAATAGTGAAAAGATGGTAAAATAAAAATAAAATAAAGCAAAATAATTGTAAATAATTATAGTTTTGGTAAGATTTTAGCAATTATAATAAGTTTTGTTATTTTTTTCAGAGTTTTACCAACTTTTTAATAAGACTTTTTTTGGTAAAATTTGCTATTTCAACAATTTATTAACTTGCCAAAACCCTCTAATAACTTTAAGTGAAATGAAAATAAAAAAATAGTAATAATAATATAATAAAAAAATGTAATTATTAAATTAAAAATTACTTATTGAAATTAATAAATTTTATTATATTAAAATTGTTTGATAAGTGAAAGTTGAAAAATTTGTATAATAAAAATTGCGGAAACTGTTTTTAACTATTGTTAATAACTATGTTTCTAGTATGTTCTTTTAGTTTACTTTTCCGTATAAGTAACCCAAGTCCTTCTATGCAGTAAAAAAACACTTTTGATATAACTAGTCTAATACTATTACTACAGCCAGCAAAACAAAAGAAAGAAACCAATATTTTCTCAAAAAACTCTGGAGTTTTTCTGAATATTGTAGACTAAAAATCAAGAGTTCTATTTTGGCAAGCAAAAATGTATTTTTCTTATGTGGTTTAGTGACAAAGTCACTTTTTTTTAAAATTATTTTTGGGAAGTTTTTTGGATGTGAGATCTACCAGAAAGAGTCCATTTTTAATAATGTAATAATAATAATACTAAACAATTTGTAATAAGAAAAGACATATTATAGAATAGGAAATAAAAATAAAAATATTATAATTAAATAGAGAAACAAAAAAATAAAAGGATATTAAAATGAAATATATGAATAAAATAAAATGAACAAATTGTAATAAATACAATATAATAAAAAAAAAAGAAAATATATTATATTAATTATTAAGGATAAATCTAATTGTAACAGCCTGTTACGCATCTTATTTGTAACAACTCCAATTTTATCCAATTAAAATTTAAGATCAGGCGTAATGTAAACAAAAACAAAAGATCAGTTGTGTAACTAAGACAAAAAAATTTTTTAAAAAATTTCAAGAAACTGCTTATAACTTAAAATTTTGTCTATGAAACTGTCTTAAGTACATTAAGTAAAAGTTTTCCAAATTAAATTTTGCATATAAAAATTTTATTTGTGAAACATGTATTAAATTTATTATTAAAAAAAAAATGAAAAAAGGATGTTATAAATAAGATATGTAAGTAATGTAACAGGCTGTTACAAATACATTTTTTCAATTATTAATAAAAAATCAGAAGATTTAAAGATAGAAAAAAAGAAAATATTATATTAAAATAAAGTTAAAGAAATATAATAAATAAAACAAAAAAAAATAAGACTAATATACTGTATTTGTAAAAAACTAAAAAGAATGAAGGATAAATATTTTTTTAAATATGTAACTTTTGATTTATAAGAAAATTGATCATAATATAGTAAAATTGGTAATTTAGTTATAGAACTATTAAATGGTTTAAAAAATGAATATATAAAAATAAACTGAAGAGATTTTAGAAATAAAAATAAATAAAGAAAACAAAATACAGGTAAAATTAAAGATGTTAGCTGTAATTTAAAAAAGTAATGTAACACAAAATTTTTATATGCTATAATTAATTAAGGTTATAAAAATCTTATAGCCATAATTCAAAATTTTTTAAAAAATAATTAAAGCTACATCTTTAAGTAAAATTAGTATTTCACACAAATCAATTTGTAAGACAGTATAATTCTAATTAATTCTAAAAAATAAAAATATATTTTGTAAATAACTTTTAATTTGATAGTTTGATTTTAATGATTTTTTTTTATTTTTATTAGGACAATAAAAACTATTGACTAAAAAAAGATTCTGAAATAATATTTTTTGAAGTTTAAATCAAGTCTGAGTCAAATTCAAATTAAATTGAACTTTAGAGAAAAAATTTAATTTGTGTAGAATACTAGATAAAATTTACTAGCAAAATACATAAAATTTAAAGCAGTATTAGCATTTGGCCGCAGTCAAGCTAATTTGTTTGACTGTTGACCAATTTGACTAATCAAATAAAATTAATAGCCAAAATTGTTAGTTAAAGTTGATTGGAAATTGGTCAAGGTTAAGAACTAAATTGGCTATTTTTAGCTGGCCAAAATAGCCAAATCAGCCAAATCAGTCAAAAATTATAGTGATCAAATCATTAAATATTTAGATTTTAAGTTGTAATATAAAGATCTTTTTTTTTATTATGTATTATTATTCTATTAATAATTAAAATAAACTGACTGAAAAACTTTAATATTTTAACTTAACTGAAGTTTAACTTAATAGGAGAGTCTGAAGTATATATGGCCTAGTAAATCATCAGCCAAAAACGTAATTTGTAATTCGAAATATGTAAATAATTACGTAATTCGTAATTAATTATGTATAACGTAAATAATTACGTTAATCGTAATTATCGTGCTCCGCTGTATGATGTTGATGATTTGTAATTTAATTATTTTTTATGCGTAAGTTTAATAATTACAATAAACTATATTTAAGCTATAAACAATACATGTGTTATAATTATTAATTATGGCTATTAGGATTATTATTGAAAATAATAACAGAATTGATAAAAACTTTATCAGCTGTTAATTTCGAAACTAATTCTTCCAAATTTTGACTTTTATTTTCTTGAATTTCATTTAAATCTTTTAATGGCCTTCTTGTAACTTTAATATTACTGTTTGCCGAATTAATAACTTCACGATTATCTAGAAAAAGTTCAATTTTGTTAAATTGATTATCAAAAAATAGAATAAAATTTTAGAATATTACCATTAAGCAATGATTTTGCAACAACGAAATTGTCTGTTGATAAAGTTGATTGTTCCATTGATTCTTCTATAGAAGAAAATTAGAATGCAGGTCATTTATTAATGATTAAAAATTTCAAATTTTTACCTGATCGAATATTATTTTTATTAAAACCAAATGCTTCAACAAGCACTGGTAAAAAAATGGTCTATCCTACACATATCCTACACATATCTTACATATATCGGGTACTCAAAATGTAGAAAATCATACACAAATAATACACATATCATACACATATCGGGTACTTATATATATAGTATACCTATCAGGTACCTGATATATGTATGATATATATATTAGTACCCGATATGTGTATGATATGTGTATTATTTGTGTATGATTTTCTACATTTTAAGTACCCAATATGTGTAAGATATGTGTAGGATAAATCATTTTTTTACCAGTGAAGGTTAAAAGCATTATTTCGTTGAATTTCAGTTTACTGGAATTGCTTCATATCCCTAGCAAGCCCTTGCTCAGACTTATGTCGTGTACTTGCCATACATTCAGAATTTGAAAATCCTCGTCGCTTTAATATTTGTACTAGCGTTTTCCGACCTGAATGGTTACTAATTTTGCGATCATCCACGTTAATTCCGGTTAAGGTAACAATTTTTTTCATAAAGGATTTAATTTCTTTTTCAGACAGCATGTTGCTTATGATACCATTGTCCATTAAATTCAACTGTATAATATGAAATAAAAAATAATAAAAATTTTGACATTAGATTTGTCAAAAAAAAAAAAAAATTTTAATATTTACCTTCACTAATATTGCATGGCTTTAAATAAAAATGTGGATCAGCTTGGGTTGGATGTTTGGTAAAATAATTTTCATACATTTCAATGATACTAGGTATTTCGGGAATGTATAACTTATCACCTTGAGATTCAATATTATTGGCACCGCGTTGATTAGTTTTTGATTTGTAAATGATAACATCAAATCCACCATATTTGTCTTTTCTTCGTATAAAATTTTGAAGCTGCAAATTGAAATGTTCTCCTCCCCTTAACCCTAAAAAAATAGCATTAAAAAAAAAGATCCTATATAATAAACTGGCAGGATCATTGCCAGACATTGCTGGATGATCAAGAATCTGAAGAAGATCATCTTCAGTAAATCCATCAGCACCGTTACGCTCCCCACGACCTTGACTCACAAGACTCTTAACTTTACCATTCAAAATCTGCCATAATTTGTAATATTGATCTTTATCCATAATGTTGATAGGTTTTGAAAGGACAGACTTATTATTCAAATGTCTATTTATTGCAAACATGCAACTATTAACTGAAGAAACATGATATTCAGAACCATCTTTTTTTCTCATTGCATGAACAAATCTACAAAGCTGATCCTCTAATTCTTCTTTTGTATCAACTTTCTCAATCAATCCTTGATAATTAACATCTGTTCTAAATTTTTCCAAAGCTCGTATCCAATTTGAAGTTGAATAATCAGTATTTTTACATCGGCTACTATCAATAAGATTGCGAAGCTCATCATCAGTAGGCTTTTTATAAGTAAAGTTCACCTTTAATTTCTTACAAGGTCGTTTATCTTTATTATCTTGCATCTTTAAAATATTAATAGAAAGGTTTTGTGTAAAAAAAAGAATCAGAAATGGAGAGAAATGAAATTGGATAAAGAAAAAAAATGATAAAAGCTTAATTTATGAGTTTAATTCGAGTTTAATAAAAGTTTAAATAAAACATCATAATGTCACACGATAATATCATTATTGTGCTTAAGGATAAATATACAATTATTAACCAATGCTGCATTCTGATTGGACAGATTTGGCCACTACGTGGCCAAATCCTTACCAATCATCTGCTAGCATTGGTTAATAATTGTAATATTAATCGCTACAAGCACTATAATTTATAATTATTAATGTCTTTGTAATTAATCAAATATATCCATAAATAATTACGTTTAATATAATTACTGTAAATACTATTGGTAATTAATCATATGATATGTAAAAATGCAAAAAAACATGCTGAAACTAATAGTTCAGCAGTTTTACATGTAAAAATAAAAAGAAAATAGTCAAAACTGATAGTTCTGGCAGTTTTACATGTAAAAATGAAAAAAAATCACCAAAACTGATGGTTTCAGCATTTTACATGTAATAATAAAAAGAAAATCACTGAAACTGATGTTCTAGCATTTTTACTTGTAAAAATGCAAGAAAATCACTGAAATTGATAATTCCAGCATTTTTTCTTGTAGAAATGAAAAAAAATGCCAAAACTGATAATTGTGGCATTTTCACTTGTAGAAATGAAAAAAATGCCAAAACTATCAGTTTTAGCGTTTTCACTTGTAGAAATAAAAAAAAATGCTGAAAACTGATAGTTCTAGCATTTTTACTAGTAAAAATGCAAAAAAAGCTAAAACTGATAGTTCCAGCATGTTTACCAGTAGTAAAAATGCAAAAAAAATGCCAAAACTAATAGTTCCAGTGTTTTTACTAATAAAAAATGCCAAAACTGATAGTTCCAGCATTTTTACTAGTAAAATGCAAAAAAAATGCTGAAACTGATAGTTCTGGCATTTTTACTTGTAGAAATACAAAAAAATGCCAAAACAGAAGGTTCTGGCATTTATATATATAAAAATGCAAAAACAATAAAATTCTGATATGACTTTATATAAAAAAAGCACATGACCCATGATCAGCCAATAATATTTACGCTAATTACGTATAACATAAATAATTACGTATTTACGTATTTTTCAAAAAATCTGGTAATTAATTACCAGGATTACGAATTACATATTTATATGAAAATAGGGAATTACCAGACCATGTATAGTCTGAAGTTGATCACAAATAATCATGTGAAATAATATTGGATGTTCAGTTAAAGAAAATAGGTTTTTATTAAAATAATGTAAGATTTTAAATATATAAGTAGAAAATATAGTTATTAATTTCTTGGTTATAAGATTAACTATCTTAAATTATACTACTAAAAATAATGCTCTTTTTGTATAACTTAAATACTACAATATAATTCTTAAATACTAAACTATCTGTAAATTTATCTCTCCCTTTAACTTAATAAAATCTTAATACTATTAATATTTGATAAAATAAATAAAATAAATATAATAAATAAATAAAATAAAATAATTATAACAAATAAAATTAATAAATTAAATAAATTAAATATATCAAATTTATCAGATTTATCAAATAAATCAAGAAATCAAGAAAATCGAAAAAATCAAGAGATTTACAAAATGATCTATAAAATGATCTACATAAAATTACTACATCATATTTCTTATTTTAATAGTATTAAAAATTATTTTAATAAAATGCCATATAACTTACCGTATTTTTCCAAAATTAGTCACCCATTTTTTACAAGGATTTTGGTTAAAAAACTTGGGAAAGTGCTTAATTTTGGAAGTTTTTTTACTAGTATTTTATATAAAAATCTTTTTATCAAAGTACGAAAGTTGGTAGAGATGCTTAATTTCGGGGGTGACTAATTTTAGAAAAATATGGTAAGTAATTTTATCAAAGTATTAACTGAAAAAGCATGATTTTACTGTATTTGTATTGCATGCAGTAAAATTAATGGGCATTCAACTGCATTACTTAAAAAATTTTCAAATAAAAGTAAATAAATTAAAACTTATTTAAAGAATGTAAATATTTTAAGAAAAAGTATTCTGAATAATTTGCAAACTTTTTAGTATACAGGAATTATAAGAAAAAAATAAAATAACTAAAAATATTGAAACTTCAAAAAAAAAGTTTGTAAAAAATCATTCAATTCAACTATAAATTCTTTTTTATAAACAAGTATGTATTTTTTATTATTTTAATTAAAATTCCGAATGGGTCAGGTCAGGTTAAGGTTATATATCAGATTATTTGTTTAAGTTGACTTAAACTAAAATCTGAAAATTTTCAGAATTTTTATTAAAATATTAAAAAAAATGGTGCAATCCATTTTTTTAAAAAATATTGCAATTTACTTTTATATTAAAATCATGAATCACAATACCGCAACTAACTTTTTTTATATAGAATCAATATAAAAAAGTGAATTCTAATATCACAATTCATTTTTTATATATAAAATTAATATAAAAAAGTAAATTCTGATATTGCAACTCACTTTTATTATATAAAATCAATAGTTTCAAATTAATAGGTTATTTAGGTTATAATAATGTTACAACCTGAACTGATACTAAATTGTAATTGCTAAATCTGAACTAATAAATTCAAATCAACCTATTAGGTTATCTGAATTTGATCAATCTATTCAAAACTCTAATTTTAATAATATTTGAAAATTTTTGTATAAATTTTTAAATAACTAATGTATTATAAATAATTTATCATCATTTATTGGTTCACTTGATTTATTTATTAATAAACTATTACTTCCAGCATGGTAACTTTCAAAAAATGACCAATATATATTTGAAAAATTAACAATTTAGAACTTTTGAGCTACAGTTTTTATAAGATTTTCACTATAATGGATGGAAAATAAAGAAATTTTAAATCTTTTTCATTTTTTAAATCTTGTATTAAAATTGCTAGAACATAAAACTTTAGGAGAAACAATTTTAAAGCTGAAGTACAAGATCTTCAAACTGATATGGTACAAAAATTAAGAGCAGATTCTGTTGGCGTTATGCTATCTTTTAATGAATTAACTAATGTATTGAATCAGAATCTTCTTAGTATCATATTGATTACATCTGAAGGTGAAGTACTAGTTTGAAAGGCAGTACAGTCAAATCTTGATATAGCGAACCTTTGATATAGTGAATTTTTCAAACAATTATAATAAATTTCCTCTCGCTATAATAAATTAACCAATCAAATCTCTTAAAATCTTCACTATAGTCTTATAGTGAAGTTGAGATCTAAACCCTAGGATTCGTTATAACAAGGGTTAACTGTAAATATAAGCAGTGAATTAGAGAAATAGAAAAAAGTTTTAAAAAGACTGAAACTATGTTTAAAGAGATTATTAATGATATAGGAGCTAATCTTATTGCTATTATGATCAATAGTATTTTCAAATTACAGTATGTTACTACTATATAAAGTATTTACTTACTAAAATTATGATTATTTTATTTATAATAAGTGCTTTAATTAAAAGACATTATTTTTAATTAAAAATTTTTATTTTTATTTTATTCTTTAATTAAAAACATTGTGTTTATAGGTGTAAACTTCAACTTAAATATATTAATAGTATTACATTTTTTCCATATTTTGCATATCAAATAAATTTATTTGTAGGCAAAATTTTTAAAAAATTGGCTAAATTCAGGTAAGTATTAGGGAAGTGACATATATGACTAGGGTTGTTAAATTACCGTAATTTTCAGAATTTTTTGTAAGTTACAGTAATTTTCTGAAACTTACATTACATTATGTAATTTTAAAGATTATATATAAATATGTAATAAATAGATTGATTATCTTGATCATCTTTTTTTCTCGTATTCTTAATTAAAATGCCACAAGAAAAATCTAGTTTTTGGTCTGAATTTGAAGAAAAAACTGATCAAAATGGGAAGAAACGATTTCAATGTAAATATTGTGATACTGAGAAAGCAATGAATGCAACTAGATTACTTGATCATTATAATACTTTGCTGAAACTTGGAGTTTACAATCGATATTGATTAGATATCGCAATGATATCATTACGATATCATTACGATATTTTGATAAAATATAGATTCGACATCGTTAAGTTAGTCGTAACTGTATTTATTCGATATTGATTAGTTCGATATCTCTGCGATATCGCTGCGATCATTATGCGATGTAAATATTATCACGTAACCACATCGTAGTGATGTCGTATTAACATTGAATTAATATTACAAAAATATTTGACATTTATTTGATATCGTAACTACATCGTAGTGATGTCATATTAATATTGAATTAATATTACAAAATATTTGACATTTTATTTGATATCGTAACCATGTCGTAGTGATATTGTATTAACATTGAATTAATATTACAAAATATTTGACATTTTATTTGATATCGTAACCACATCGTAGTGATATTATATTAACATCGAATTAATATTGCAAAAATATTTTACATCTGTTTGATATCGTAGCCACATCGTAGTGATGTCGTATTAACATTGAATTAATATTACAATTTTATTTGATATTGTAACTACATCATAATAATATCATATTAATATCGAATTAATATTACAAAAAATGTTTTACATTTATTTAATATCGTAACTACATCGTAATGATATTATATCAACACTGAATTAACATCACAAAAATATTTTTATTGTAATATATGTTTATTATTTATTATACATTAATAATAATAATTTTTTATTAGTGAATTATTATGGGTGAGTGGAGTACGTTTCTTTTCTTCCTTTTTCTTCTCTTTTTTATTCTTTTCTTTTCGTATGTGAGTGGATGGATAAAAAATATATATATATATAAAAAAAACAATCATGATTAATAAAATGTATTCTTTGTAAAATATATTTAAAATTTAATACATAACCTTGGGATAATAGTTAGAGCAGGTAATTCTGGGATTTTGTAAAGAATAATAAAAATGATAATATTTTTAAGTTAGTTCTTTCTTTAAATTTTTTTGAGAGTGTTTTGTTTCTTAAAATCATAATATTGTAAAAAAATGCTGGTTGCTACGACTGACGGACAACTACAAATTGTCAAGCTACCCCCGGACAAAGTAATTGGAAGGCGGAAAATGCCATAAATATCCAGCCCTATTTTACAACATTTTCTTCCAGGCTAAAGCAAATATTACAAAAGAAATTGCAAATATATTTAACAAGCAATAGATACATGGCCATTGAAAAATATATTCACACTTCATATTGTAATACCACAGTCTAACAAAGAAATTGCAAATATATTTAACAAGCAATAGATACATGGCCGTTGAAAAATATATTCACATTTATACCACAGTCTAACAAAAAAATACTCAAACCACAACATATTGTAAAAAAAATATGAAAAATACGCGTACATCCTATTTTCATACCTTGCTTAACAGCTCCACTATTTATTTAAAAAATGGCTTTTTTCTCTTTTGTATGTGGTTAAGTGGGTACATTTTTCCTTTCTTTTATTCTTTTCTTTCGTATGTAAGTGGTGGGTACATTTTCTTTTCTTTATTCTTTTTTTATTCTTGCTTTTCGTATGTGGATGTTTTACTATGTTGAATATATAAACTAAAGTGTCCCAAAGTATTGTTAATATTGTAAAAAGATAATTAAAGTATACTTTAAAAAGAGAAAAGAAGAGACGAACAAAATACCGTAAAGTGTTAATATAAAAGACAAGAGAAAAGTGTATTTTTGAAAATAAACAAAAAAAATCTCATTAATAAACGCGAATTTTAGCTATTTTTAGATATCACATGCATGTAATTAAAGTGATTTTAATTGGTTAATTTTAATTTATTATTACATCATGCATATGATTTTATTGGTTAATTTTAACCAAAATTTTATACGATACAAATTAAATAATTATTTTATTATATTTATATAATTAATATAATTATATGGCTGTAAAATAAAAATTATTTTTTATCCAAATTCTATTTGTAGTATCATGATTTGGTAGTTGGCACCTTTCTGAATTACAATTATGAATAAAGTGTACTTTTTGAACATTATCTATTACAGTAATTGGAAAAATACGTCTCCATTTATCTCCTGTTGCTTGAAGACGGTAAAGTGGACATTTTAATACTGAATGTTCAACCATAGTATCTTCAAACCAATCTACAACAATAAATGCATAATATTTGTTATTATTACCCTTATGTTGAAAGATACCTTTGATTATTGCATAAGATTCTTCATGATCTTCTTCATAAATTGTGATAAAATCACCGAGATGTAGGTGAACTTTTGAAAGAATACCATTTTTTTCTTCAATTGTATATGATGCTAATTTGTACCAACTAATTGAAGAATTTATAAGTGCCGCTTCAAACTTCATATCCACATAAGATAAAAACAATTCAATTTTAAAATTATGCAAAGTCAAGAGAAGTTTATCATGTTCCTGCTTTGACATTCTTTTTTTAAGGAAATATTGGAAATAAAATTTACTGGTGAAGTAACTAAATTAAAAGATTAGTAAATATTATGCATATGTGAAAAAATAAATATGAAGTACTATAATATTTTGCTATCTTACCTTTTACGTCATCATTTTGAATTTGTTCCTCAATTAAATATTTATCTTCTGTAACATACCAATTCGAAAATAATTGATCAAAATTTGAACTTGTGAACCCAGTACAAGATCTATTTAATCTTGGATCTATACCTCCATCTGCTAAATGTCGAATTGCAAATAAAGTATTGTAACGTTTTAATAAATCCAGGTCTATAGTTTTGCAATTAGTTTTTGGTACCATTCCTTTAAAGATACGATGAACCATCTCTTTTATACCAACCTGAGAGTTGACAAGTGTACCAAAAGTTTTAGCATGCATCAAAAGATGCATATTAATATGTATATTTGGTAAGTTAACAAAACTTGCAAAAACCTATAAAAAAACAAAATATTGTTAATTATTGAATTATTCCATGTTCTGAATTTCAAATTTATAATTATACCTTTGGAAGAATTAAAAACTCTTCTTTAAGACATAGCTGTAATTCCTCATAGCTATCTAACGTAAATTCCTTATTAAAAACTGCTTTCATAGTCTTTGCAACTTGTACCCAACAAGATATAATAGCTTTTAGCACTAAGCTAATTCGAGCCACATCAATCCTTTGTCGAATAGTGGCTGCTTCATTATTTTTGAGGCTTGATTCCTTTAAAAATCGATTTAATAAAAATGGCATAATCATAGCTAGTCTAAGAAGATCAGACATCATAAAGCTATTGTAATGACTAATTGGATTTGGTAGACGAGACCACTTTTTTTGAATTTCAAAATTTTTCCAAATTTTAACAAAATCATCCTCTCCTTCTTGTGAAAATAATTCACAGGTTAGTTTTAGTAGCCGCCCAATCTTTCCTGTTAGGGTACGATAAATATCCCGCGTACTGTAAACGTCTCTCACGTTTTAATTTATCCAAAATACTAGGTAATGATCTTAAACCATATTCTGTACAAATTTGTCCTCTTTTGAACTTACAGATTCTTGAGAAATTTTTGAAATTTCTTCATCTGTGATATGATGATAACGTAATGTTGTCACACTATCCTGATTATAGGTACTCAATGATTCCTTTTTAGTTGTACAAGTACGGCAACCTTTATTTGCATTATGTCTAAATTGATTTTTAAATTTAAATCATTTTAATAGTTGTTACGAAAATATATTATTAAGATTAATAATTAAATTGAAAAATACCTCAGTACTCCTGCCATATTATTACCTTGAGGTAGATCTGCTGTAACAAGGTCCAACCCAGCAATAACCCATGCATCTTGTCCTTGAACAGTCATAATCTTTCCTTTCTCAAATTTTTTTATTTCTGAAACAAATGGTACCATAAACTCGTTAAAATTTCCACCAAAAGGAATAAATCCAAGAACAAAATGGTTCTTGATTAGCTTTCTCTGATGCGTTGGCATGTTACCAAACTGTATATAGACGCCACCTAAGGAATGATATACATTTCTAAATGTACCAAAATCATCATAGTAAAGATCTAAAAACAGCTTATAAACTGGCATAGATGACGGTGGATTTCTGACAGAAATGTAATCTGAAGGATGTTGGTATGAAAGCTTTGCATCACGAACGTGCCAACGGTCATTACATTTATAAATTATTTCAGTAATTCGTAATGAACCTTCTGGAATAATTTGGTGTTTATACGTCATCATTATAGTTACTTTCTCTAAAATTTGAGAGGTAATTATGGTTATAAATGGTTCATCCTGAAACCATACTTTCCCAGTTAGAGAACGACGTCGTCTTGATAGCCCTTTTATATTTCCAGGTAAATCATCATAATTTAAAATTAGTTGAACTCGTAACTCATAGTTTCCATTTTCATCTTTTAAAATTGCTCTCAACCTTCCACGTTTTTTAAGACCATTATCATGATAGTAGACAAAATCACCAGATTGATATATTACTATTTTATTAAAATAAATATTTTAATGTTAACAAATTATAATTATACCAAAGTATATTGTCCTATTACCTTCTGATATTATTATTTCATGTTGTCCAAAAAGTGGTGATTCTCCCCATAAAGTTCCATGCCAATATTCTAACTTTGTTTCAGAATTAACACCGGGTCTGAAATACATATGCTTCATCAGCATTGGATTGTTGAGAACACGCAATATAATATTACTAATTGAGAGTTGATATGAAAGCTTCGAATCTCACGAAGTTGACGGAGTTTTTTTTGGTAAAATTTGAATAGGCTTTGTTATTATTGGTAGGAGAGGAAGACGTTTTCTCCATGATTGGAATCTACGGATATTTTTTACTACATGAGTAGGTTCGAATTGAGGATTATGAATGATATCAACAAGGTCTTCATATGCTTTTGTAGAAACATTATGCTTCTGAAGCTAACAAAATAGTGCCGTAGTTGTATAATTATCAAAGTACGGTGCAAATTCACCATTGCAGGACGGTATCTTGTCTTCATCCAAAGCTTCAACAATTTGATGTATTTCTTCCTCTTCGTTGTCATTACGTTCCTCTTCGTCATTGTTATGTTCCTCTTCCTCTTCATTATTACCTTCCTCTTCCTCCTCTTCATTATTGTCTCCATTATCATCATCTTCCTCCTCATCCCTATTGTATTCATTGTCATTTTCCTCTTCCTCTTCACTATTGTATTCATTGTCAGTTTCTTCTTCCTCTTCATTATCAAATGATTGATCATCATCTTCCATCTCATCATTGTAATACTGAGGACCAATTGATCCATATTCATTATCATCATCATTAATGTTCTGAAAACTTAAATCATTATCTTCGTGATTATACTGAAAGTCCATGTTATCGTCATCATTATCAGGTAAACGTACAGGTGAACGTCTCTCACCGGAAGTAGTTGTCTCACCAAGATTGCTGTAAGAAAACTGATTTCGAATTCGAATTGGTTTTATTGGTTTGGCGTGACTATATCGTCTCCTTATCTTTATAACAATTACAATTTAAATTAATTTAAATTTAACTAGAATTTTATTAATTCAATTAGAACTTTAAATTTATTAAGCGTGTCGGCAAAAAAAAAAAAAAAAAAAATGCAATTGCCAATTAAGTAATCACTTCGGTTAAATTAATGCCGATTTGGCTATTAATGGATACACAAAATTTAGGGTCAATTATACTGTATATGGTTAATGACAATTGGTATGACAAATAATATTATCGAATAATGTCATTTATTGAATAAAATAATAAGTATATAATAAAATAAAATAAAACATAATAATAAAATAAAATATAACATAATAATAAAATAAAATAAAACATAATAATAAAATAAAATAAAACATAATAATAAAATAAAATAAAACATAATAATAAAATAAAATAAAACATAATAATAAAATAAAATAAAACATATAATAAAATAAAATAAAAATAAAATGAAATAAAAATATTAATGACGTCGGTGACGATGAGATCGAGAATGAGAGCGCCCGCGCTCTCAGTAGTAGGGAGATCGAGAACGAGAGCGCCTGCGCTCTCGGTGGTGATAGGGGGATCGGGAGCGAGAGCGCCTAGAGCGCCTGCGCTCTCTATACTCGTATGTCCTACGATCCACCCTATTTCTCCGGGAGGACCGGACTAATGCTTAAAACAAAGCAATTATTAATATAAATGCAATGAATTAATGAAAAAATCAGTTAAATAATAAATACTTACGCTCAACTCTCCAGAACTCGTCTGAGAGTTCTTGGTGGAACCTCTCGTCGTGCAAAGACGGGTACGAGTAGGGTAATCATCAGGATTTCTATTGATTAGCCTCTCTAGATTCTCGTACCCCGCCTTTAGTGCATTCCACTTCTCTCTGCATTGTTTTCTAGTTGGCCTGAATGTGTGGTTGTTTCGTATATCATGAGCAATTCCATGCCATAATTGTTTTTGGTTATGTAACCTCGTTGTGGTGAATAAGGGCTGATAGGCCTGACGACGCTGAATTAAGGTCAAAGCAGCGTCATCGGGCCATTGAATGTATACTGGAAGATTTGCGTTTAAGTTTAATGCTGCCATTATTAAATATTATTAGTTTGATGGGGAAAATGTCAAGAAAAGGCTCTATATTTATAATAAATTTATTATGATTTCTTTGAGTTTATTTTTACGATCTTGTCTAAATTTTTTAGTTCTAATGCAATCCTTAATTAATTTATTTAACATTGAATACACACATAATTTTTTTTTGATTTCTTTGAGTTTATTTTTACGATCTTGTCTAAATTTTTTAGTTCTAATGCAATCATCCTTAATTAATTTATTTAACATTGAATACACACATAATTTTTTTTTGATTTCTTTGAGTTTATTTTTACGATCTTGTCTAGTTCTAATGCAATCATCTTTAATTAATTTATTTAACATTGAATACACACATATTTTTTTTTAATTTCTTTGAGTTTATTTTTATGATCTTGTCTAAATTTTTTAGTTCTAATGCAATCATCTTTAATTAATTTATTTAACATTGAATACACACATAATTTTTTGATTTATTAATTTATTTTAAAAATATAGTTACAGTAATACTGCATCACGACGTTAATTAATATATATAAATAAAAATAAATAAACAAATTCTATTAATAAAAAGTGAGTTAAAAATGTTATTTATAATTATACATTAAAAAAAGCAATAAAGAAGACGAAAGTAATCTGCAAATTATATTTAAGGTAAAAGAAAATGTAATATTTTAAACCACGCATGTCCTTCCTTGATTATATTTCATATTACACTGCGATGATATATTACAATTATACTGAATTTTAAGCTAACCTTAATCTACACCGTAAGGAACTTAATTCGATCTTAATTTACTCCGTTTTAGAATATTACCGAACAATTAGACAAATGATTAGTTGCACATGACTTGCATTATTTGTATAGTTGATACATTATATACCGATATTTGATTACACCAATATGTATTAAAACTCTTTCCTACAGTATAAAATATCAATATATCAGTATTTTTCAAATATCGTTGTAAGTTGATTACTGTAAATCCCATCTATCTATTTAAAAAATTCTTTTATGTAATCAATCCAGGGGCTTACACTAAATAAGGCTTAGATATGGCTTAGTTAGATAGGATCATCACATGGTTCAGTTTAAAAATAATCGATCTTTTTTATTGATTGGTTTTTTTCCGATCATATTTTATATTTTATCGTCAAGAGTATAATTATTTAAAAATTTAATTTTTCTTGCATGTCATCGTATCACACATAAAAATGGAAATTCAAAACGTAATATTCCATTAATTTCTTTTCACTCCTTTTTCTTCTACCGATCATTTTTCTTCTCACCCTTTCCATTATTTTTCTTCTCATTCCACGTATAGCCTGAAAATATAATAAAATTTGGAACCGTAAAATCAATTTGAGGTAATCTTCCATATAAAAAAAAATGTCACTGAATGAAATTCGATATTGTAATTATTTATTTATATAAACTAAATTTAATTTCCGATCCTCTAGAAATCATAGTTTTTTTCCATCTTTCAACATTTTCAACTGATCCCGCATTCCCCTCAATTTATACGGTACACAACGATATTGAGATCCTGCATACTTTCCAATTACGTTCTATAATTAAAATTACAGTAACTAAGATCTCATTTATATCGTGACAACCTCGTTTTATATCCCATATTTGATCAAGGGGTTATATCGACAATCTCGCTCTTTTGATCAAGGAGATCTCATTTATATCATGACAATCTTGCGAGAAGTTTACTTCACTTTTTTTCTCGTTCTCTCATTTTCTCTTGTTCTCTCATTACGATATTATGACTAAACGTAATAATAAAGAAATAGAAATCGAAACAGGTATATATGTAACTCTTCCGTAAAAGTTTTGCTTATATGTAAGAATAATAACCAAAATATGTATAATAGGATCGAAAAAAAATCAAAGGACCTTACCGAGAAAGAGGAGAGAAATAAATATTGAAGAAACTAATCAATTATTATTAGGTAAATATTAATTTATATAGGCTTTGGCTCTTTAATATTATTCTATTAATTTTTAATTGAAATAATTGAAATAATATATTACATACAGATATGAATACCAGGCAAAAACATAACGAAAGTGAAAAGGAAGTAATAGTAGAAGAGGATGTAAGGGATAAAAGTGAAGAAGAAGAGGAGGAGGAAGAAGAAGAAGAAGATGATGATAACGTCAAGTTAGGCGTGGCTAAAACAATTCTGGATCTGTTTCAGTTTTGTACCAAATTAGACATATGTAACTGGCTTGTAAAAAATCCAGAAATCTTACGATTAGCGAATGAGATGAACGAATCATCTTATGTTGTTAGTTCAAAGAATACTGAAGTTAGTATTAATACAATATGATAATATTTATTATGTCTAAATCTCAAATAACGTATCTCAATATTTTAGGATAAAATACGATTATGGGATGAGTCGGTAAAGTGCTTATTTTTACGAGTGAGGAATCCGAGTAGTGAAGCACTCGACAATTTGGTTGTGAAAATTTTTCGGTTTAAAATTTACACTAGCGAAGCTAGAGGATATCTAGATAAAACTCGTAAGTCTTTAACAGACTTCAGGAATAAATTCAACCAAAATATTCTAAATTTAGTGAGGGAATACAAAGAAATCAGAAAGAGCAGGTATTTGTTTATTTTATTGTTTTATAGTCAACAAAATAGTGTTATTTGTATAATTATTAATTAATTAATTATAGGGGTACGACTGGAAATCTTTCCCAAAAAGAAATTAAAGATTACGTTGACGAAAACGTGGTGCAGAAACTTCTAAACCGTCAACTCACAGCTGTCAATATTTTGGAATTGACAAATAATGGAGGCATGGATACGTTAGTTGAGTTTGTTAAGGAAGCCGTCCGCGTTTCTTGGGACGGTAAAAACTTACCTGGTATAAAGGAGTTGGATACCATGACTAAAAATATAATTATCCCTTCCCGAAGTGGAAGTGATATAGTAAATACCCTAAAACAAGTAAGTTATTTTATTTATTTCGCACATCACGCCTTTGATAATAATATATTAATAAAATTAAATTATAGATTTAGGTGCGTTCTTATAAAATTATATGACGAAGAAGAATCATTAATAAATGATTTTATAAAATTTTAATAAAAAAATAAAATTGAGTTTTATTGAGTATTTCTTTTTAGTTTATTTAATTATATTCTTTTAATGGTATAGACTTTAATAATAATTAGCTTCAATCGAAAAATCACAAAAAGTTTTAAAAGTTTTGAATATCTGTTGAGATTCAATCATATTTGAATTTCTTTAACTTGTTGTGTTATTACCATTAAATAATCAATTATCTATATAAACTGTGTAAAGTTAATTTGGCTCTATTTTGATAATATCCACCTATAAAGAACTCATCCGTGCATTACCTAAACAATTATTGGTTGATCAAGTTCGTATAATACCAAATTTATAAAATTGTCTGATTAAATGATCACGTAATTAAATGATCGCGTATATTAAATAATCACGTATAAGACCTATTAATTCCTAAAAAGTCAATTCAACCACCATTTTATTTAACCGCTATTTATTTGTATGTTTTTTTTTTTTGAAAAAAAAAACTTTCTTTCTGAAAATTAGAGTCTTCCTCCTATACCGTTTGCCATCGTGCATAGTGTGTTATAGGAAAAGGCGGACTTGTTTGATTGATTATATGGGCATAAGCTTATGTTATATAGGCGTAAAACTTATATAATCAGTTTGATAACGCAACGAAAATCCTTTAATCAAGGGTTAAAATAGGCATGATGGGATATTCTCATATATCATGAGCTCTGTCTGTTCGAAGTGTCATTTTATATATAATTAAGTAGGCTTAAGTCGTAAGTAACTTTTTTATAACATTGATTATTGGAGAATTAAGTGGCAAAATAATTTTTAGTTTGTAAGACTTTAACTCCATACTAACTTGTGTGTGTTTGGGCGTTAATTTATTCCCTAACCCTTAGACCCACTCGTGGGTTAGGTAGGTTGCTTTGCACTTCTTGCAGCCTATCTTCTAATGGGTTTTAGGTCCACGTTTGCCCATTTAAAATTTATTAAACAGGATGTCATCTGTCCAAACACATTGCAACGTTTGTTGATGAAGCTATGGTTATCTAATAAAAGTTCGCTTTGCCTGGCAATTTATAGTGAATTCAATGGATCAAATTACAAACAACAATAATTTAGTCATATGAGAATTCCAGGCCAAAGAATAAGGGTGCATTGTCAAAGTTGAGAATATATTTGTATTTTTTTTTAAAGCCGTCATTCTCATGAACTTTTTCATTGTATCCCTAAGTTCAATGATTTTGGTAATGATGAAACTGCAGTTGTTTATAGGGGTTTCCCGCCAAACTTCTGAGGTGAATTTATGTCTGGTGTTTTCGAATATACTTATCCTTTTTGCAATAGAGTCATAGCGAGTCTTCTTAAAGCATACCTGTGACACCCCATCCAACTTGGGCAGTGTCGCTGAATCTAAAGCAAGGTACCCGGTTAATCCTCAACTTTGGGTTGATGAGTTATGATTCTGGAGTATTAAGGCATAATGTTTTGACTTACATCACCAATTTAACTCATAATTCTAATTTATTGAATTAGTTTATTATAGATTTATTGATATTTTTTTTATCTGTTATATAATATTTAAACTAATGTATACTTTATCTGTAATTAAAATTGTTATTGTAATAAATAACCGGTAACTTAAATCTATTGAAATTAACTTTTAAATTAGATTACAAATTATTAAAATATTATAAAATTGAATTTAACGATATTTGATTGATTTGATATTTTTATAGATAATATCATTTTGATATTATTTTGATACTGAATTAATATTAAAATAATATTATATTGATATTGCATTTATTAAAAAAATCATTATTGTTATAACAATATCAAAATGATATCGTTTCGTTATTTGTCAATATCGATTAGATAATTATAAAGTGATATCTTTACGATATCATATTGATATTGAATTAATGTTAGAACGATATCATATTAATATCGTATTTACTTTCTATTTTTCATTGTTGTTATAACAATATCGAAATGATATCGATTTGATGTTTCGTCAATATCGTTATGATGTCGATTAGATAATTATAAAGTGATATCTTTACGATATCATATTGATATTGAATTAATGTTGGAACGATATCATATTAATATCGTATTTACTTTCTATTTTTCATTATTGTTATAACAATATCGAAATATCGATATGATATCGATTTGATGTTTCGTCAATATCGTTATGATGTCGATTAGATAATTATAAAGTGATATCTTTACGATATCATATTGATATTGAATTAATGTTGGAACGATATCATATTAATATCGTATTTACTTTCCATTTTTCAAAAAATTCATTGTTGTTATAACAATATCGAAATGATATCGATCTGATATTTTTTCAAACAAATATCTTTACGATATCATTTCGATATATTGAATTAATATTGAAATGATATCATTGCGATATCATAATGATATCATTTGCAAATCGATATCGCCACGATATTTATTTAACATCATTATTATATCAATTCGGTATTGTTTAAAAATTCAAGGTTTCTGTAAAGTACTTGTTCAGCAAGATTAGCTTTTCAAGAATTTAATTTACCAATTTCTTCAGATTCAACTAATATTAAAAAATGAAAACAAACAAAAATCAATAATTATATGCAAAGTATTAGTAATGAAGACCAACAAGAATTAGAATTTTTGTTAGATCGTGCATTTTATAGTACTGGAATTCCTTTCAATACTATTGATAATGAAAACTTTCAAATTTTTTTAAAAAAAGCATGTCCATCATTCAAGATTCCTACACAGTAATTATTATCTGTAAATTTATTGAATAATGATTACAAAAATATAAGAGCTGCAACAAAAAATGTTTTGAACGAACCACCATATTTTTGTTTAACAAGTGATGGTTGGTTAAATATTAATAAAGAACCATTAATTAATTATATGATTACCACACCAAAACCAATATTTTATAAATCAGTGAATACTAAAAAACAAAGTCATAATGCAGAGAATATAGCTAAAGGTATTGAGGATGTTATGATAGAAGCTGGAATTAATAAGTTTGTTGCTGTTATCACTGACAATGCAAATAACATGAAAGCTGCTTGGAGAATTTTAAAAGAAAAATACCCTAATAAAATATTTTTAGGATGTTAGGCGCATGGTATAAATCTTTGGGTAAAAGATATTATAAAGCATAATTGGGCTAATGAAATTTTAAATATGGCAAAAAAACTAAGTTTATATTTTCGTAATCATCAAGTTCCACTTGCAGCACTTCGTAGGATTCAAAAGGATAAATATGGGAAGGAAATTGGCCTTAGTTTACCAGTTGAAACAAGGTGGTTATCAGCATATCAGTGTTTAGATAGTATTTTCAAATCTAAAATGGCAATGATGGCTTTATTAGGGGAAGATATAGCTTTAGATCGTGAAATAAAAATTAAGATTTTAGACGATATCTTTTGGACTAATCTTAAAGATTTGCAAGATTTTTTGTTGCCATTTATTATTTTTATTCAACAGCTTGAACAAGATGACCCATATCTTTCTACTGCATTTATTAACTTGCGTAAAATTGAAATTCAAATCAAAAATAATACCAAAATTCCTAATGATTTTAGTGTATATGCAATTTAAAAAGCTGAATATCGTTGAAATAAATTTTTATATAATCCTGCAGTTCTTGTTGCATACAGATTAGATCCGAGGTACAATGGAAAATTATTAAATAACCAGTATTAAGATGACATTATTGAAGAAGAACTGATAAGATTAGCAGGTGAGGAAAATCAAAATTTAGTTTTAGAAGAATATAGTGAATTTATTGGAAAATGTAGTGGTTTTTCTAAATCTTATTTATGGGGCAATATAAAAAATAAACCAATTAATTGGTGGCATTTGTTAGAAAAAAGATATCCATTGCTTAGTTCAATAGCATTAAAATTGCTTTCTATTCCCGCAATATCTGCAGCGAGCAAGAGAAATTGGTCAGCATATAAATTTATTCATTCAAAATTGTGAAATAGATTAATAAATGATTGCGCAGAAAAATTAGTGTATATATATTGGAATCTTCGGATTTTAAGAGAACTAAATGTTCCATTAACAATTAAAGAGTTAGTTAAAAATGGAGTAACAATTGAGAATTCAGAAGAGAAAGAAATAGAAAATAATATCGAAATACTAGATGATTTTGAAGAATTAAATGAAATGTATTTAGAACAAGATTTATCTGAAGAAATTGAAGAAGAATAAATGTATTTTATTTAGTTTTATTAATTTTTATTAATAAAGATAAATGAGTATTAATTCATATTGTTTATCCATAATAAAATTTAGTACAATTAAAATAAAAAGTAAATAAACTAAGAAAATAAAAAATTTGTTCGTTAATAAAAATTAAAGAATTAATAGTAATTTAAGCCGAAATTAGATAAATTATTGTAATGCTGGTCAAAAAGTCATAACTCTGGCCCAATTATATGTGTAAACTTACACAAAGATCATATAACTTACAATGTAATTTATGTGTAATGTAACTATGTAATGTAACATTCACCAATCCTACATATGACGTAATTATTAGAGAGGGGGAGGAGGATAATTAAAATCTAATGTTATACTTATTCTATTAATATAAATTGTATAATTAAATTTAATTGGTTATTAAATCTGACAAGGGGGGGAGGAAGGTAGAATTCATAGTAAAATGAATATGACGTAATATGTGTCACTCCCCTTAATAAAAACAATAAAATTGCATTTTATTTTAGATTATCAAATAATAAATATTTCATTGGCTAACTTTAAAATTTACAAAAAAAACATATAAAAAATATATTCAAATTGTTATGGCAATAATACTAGATGGAATAGCCATTATAAATGTTTTTATACTTTAATTAAATTAAAAGAAGCATTGCAGATATTATAATTTTATATAAAATGCAAAATACATTAACAAATAAATTAAAACAATTAAAATCAATAAAAAAAAGTTGACTTTTCAAATAAATTAAACTGGCAATCTTCTAATATTTTATATTCTATCTGTTAACTTTTTTAGCATTTCTTTTAATTTTATTAATAAAGTTTTTACTTGAAAATTCTGTGATTTTTTTTCTTTTTATTATTCTATGATAAAGATTATGATTTGTAATTCTAATTGAAAGGTTCTTTTACATTATTATTTTTTTTAGTTTTACATTAAAATTACTTGTCTAAACCTCTCCAAAATTTTACAATTAAAATTTTACTATAGTTTTATTATGATTTTAGTAAAATTTTGGCAATTTCAGTATTTATAATAAAATTTGCCAAAGTTTGTTTTTTTCCAAAGTTTTGCATAAAACTTTTATATAGTTTTGGACTTTTAGTAAAGTTTTACTATTTTAACATTTTGCCAACTTGCCAAAATCCTTTAGTTTTTCTAGTAACTTTAGTTTACAATATTTGCATTTATATATATTTAAGAAAATTTTATTTGAATTTGTAATTTTATCCTTTAAATAAAAGGGATTTATTAAATAATTTTTACAATTTTTGTTGCCTAAAATTATTCTGTAATACCAAAAAATTATCTATAAATAGACGATTTGAGTAAAAATCTATATTTGCAAAACTTAAATTATTGAATATAAAAAAAATGTAAAAAAAACTTATTTTACTAACAGAAAATTTATTTCTTATTTATATAGTATTTTTAATATATACTATTAGCAAGTGAGTATATTTTAATAAAATATAAAGTGAAAATAAAAATTTATATAGCCTTAAGGGCAATAAATATTTATAAAAGTATTTTAAGGCTCAATAAATATTATTTAAAATTATTTCTTCTAATAAGTTTAAGAAAAAATTATTTTTTAATCATTGAATTTTTAAAAAATAATTTGTAAAAATTTGAAATAAAAATTAATGTAATACAGTCAACTCCCTCTATAGTCACACCCGTTATAGTCACATTCTACTATATAGTCACACCAGTTGAATGTTCAAAACACTTTATTATTAAAATCTATCCTATATAGTCACAATCTATCTATAGTCACTATCACACCTATCCTCAAAAATCTTATATTAAAAAGAACCGTTTATAATCACAGTTATATAAAGAATATATTAAATAACTTGGCATCTAATAATCGTACAAAGATGTATCATAGCTTGTTAGAATCATCTCACTGAGACGAATCGAATGGTAGTAGTTTTATCCTTTTCCTTTGCTAGTGTTTACGGCCAGACCACCCATTGCCTCTTATGAGACTAATCTCGGGTCTATGTCCTATCATCTTCAATGGGTAACCATTATACCGAGTACTTAATTCCTAGTTTTATCCTTTTCCGATCACTGGCTGACGAGTTATTCAACAAAATGTTAAACATCGGGCATCGGCATTATAATATTTCTTGATTTACGTTTACTGCGCCATTTAACATTTTGCTAGATTTCTCGGTACTTAGTGATTGTAAAAAGACGATTTATAGCTCGTTGGAATCGCCTCATCGAGACGAATCGAATGGTGGTAAGCTCATCTCTCTATAATCAATATTGACGGAGTTATTACTTAAAAACCATTTAATATTTTTTAATTTTGGAAATTGATCTAGTGATTGGATTTCGATGTATCTTATACCATTAGATTCGTCTCATCAAGACGAATCGAATGGTAGTAAGATCGTCTTTCTAGAATCAATATTAACAGAGTTATTACACAAAAACCATTAATATTTTTTTAATTTCAGAAATTAATTTAGTGATTGGATTTCGACGTATTTTATACCATTAGAACCGTCCCATTAAGACGAATCGAATGGCGGTAAGATTATCTCTCTACGATTAATATTGGCGAAGTTACGATACAATAAAGTTTTAAGTATAATTCTGGCTAAAATTATGTTAATTTTTGGCCGGAATTATGGTATACAAATATAAGAAATTTTTTATATAGTCACATCTTTTTATAATCACTAAATATGGACTGTCCCAAATGTGTGACTATAAAGAGAGTTGACTGTATAATAAATTTTATGAATTTTTCATATTTTTTGAAATAAATAGTTAATTTTCATTTATATAATTGATATAAAAAGTGAATGCTTATAATGGATATTTTCAATACTTTTAAGAATCATTTTCATTATATTTTGGCTTAAAGAGAAATATTTATCAAATTATAGAAGTATTAATTGCTTTTTCATTTAAATAAATAATTAATAAGGTTGTTTTTTTTTGACTTATATTTAAAGTATAAACTTTTTACAAAATCTTGAAAAAAAAGAGAATTTATAATAAAAAAAAAATATTTTATAATATATAAAAAAGTGTATTAAAGTTTTATTAATTTTTACAATATTAATTATATCAATTTTATTATTACAATCAATTCTTTATATAATTAGTCATTCTTTATATTGTATTGTATAAAATTTCTCTTTATAAATATATCATATTTTAGCTTAATACACTATTGATAAATATATTAAAAAAACTTTTTTTATAGTTACAGCATATATCTTTTTTTTTATAATTACATTCCTTTTTTTTTTAATTTTGAAACTTTACTAAAAATAGCCAATTTTTTGAAATATTTTTATAGATCTAGATACAATGGCTTTCAAAATAATTGTGCAATTATTTTGTAAAATTTTTAAAATATATCAAGATATATTTGAAGTATTTTTGAGATTAAAATATTAAAATAATATCAAAGTTAATTATATTATAATAATAAAATAATAACAAAAATATTAAAAAATTATTGTGATATTATTTTGAGTTATTTTTATAGATCTAGATACAATATAATTACAAAATAATAACAAAAATATAATAAAAACATTTTGATGTATTAAATGTATTTTTGTAATATTTTAAAATTATTACAAAATCATTTCAAAAAATTGGCCATTTTTAGTAAAGAAGGTATAATAATATAATTATAAAGGAACTGAAGTTGATTGTATCATTTTTTTTAGTACTATATATAATTTTAGGATATTTTAAAATTAAAATTATATATTGCTTTCTTATAAAGATTATTTAAAATATATAATATTAAAGTAATTTTATACTTTATTCTTTTTTTTACATTTTTTTTTAAAATTAAATTTTTATAACATTATTTATTAAAATAATATTTGTATCATTTATATTAATATTTGAATAATTTAAATTATTATTTAAAATAAATTAATATTTATATAAAACAAATATATTAATATATCATTTTCTTTTAATTAGTTATATTAATATCTATTTTATTAGTAAAAAAGATTTAAATTAAATAATAAAATTAAACCAAATTATTAAAATTAAATCAAATTATATTAAACAAAAAAGTCATTAATTAAAGTAAAAAATTATATTGAAATTAATTTAAAATTAACTATAAATTAGAATTTTAATTAGCAACTATTAATTAATATAAATTAACTATAAATTAGAAAAATACTAATTTGTAATATTTAGTAATAGATATTTATATAATTATATTAATTAAAATTTTTGTTTTTATTTTTTTTTTTTATCACAGACTCACAGTACATTTATGAATTTATTAAAAAAATGTAATACAAAATATCTAATTTTTATTTTTAACTGATTTATATTTTATTTAATAAAAGAATTAAATATTTAATAGAAAGTAGCTTAATACTTAATAAAAGAGCTTAAAATTTAATAAAAATAACTTGGTATTTAACAAAAAATATTAGTATATAACAAAAGAGGCTTAGTATTTAATAAAAAAGTCTTTATATTTAATAAAAAATATTAGTATTTAATAAAAGTAATTTAATGTTTAATAAAATGAAGCTTAAGATTTAATAAAATTGCTTTGTATTTAACAAAAAAAATTTTTGGTATTTAATTAAAAATGGCTTTTAATAAAAAAGGATTCAGTTTTCTAATTTTTTAAATTTAAATTTAAATTATTAGTATATTACAGTATAAAATATAATATCTTTAGTCCAATAATTAATACAGATTATATAATAATAATATAAATGCCAATAGGTTTATATTAAAAAATAAATCTTTTTAAAGAGTATTATATTTGAAAAAAATTTCATGTTAAAAAAAAATTATGCAGTTTATAAATAGGATTTGGGATTGGAATAAAAATGGAATTTAGGATTTAGATGGGATGGGATGGAACCCACATTCCATTTATTTGGGTAGCAAGTATAATCATACATATAGAAGCTGGATTTAAATTTATCCTTTATTTAATTACAAATATTTTATTTATAAATTTATTTTTTTACATATTTGCAAAATAAAAATTTTTTTTGTTTTTGCTTTTTCCTTATCTTTAATTTTTTTTTTATATGATTAATTAATTTGATTAATATTATGTTTTTTAGTTCTGTATTTATAAATACACTTTCCTTTATTTTAGTTATATTTTATTTATTTTTCAGTTTATTTTGTAGATTTTATTATTTTTTGTTTATAGTTTTGTTCTTTTTATTCTTTATAATTTATAAGTTTATTCAATAACTTAAAATTATTAAATTACGTAATGAGGATGACGAATAATGGGATACGATAAGTAAATTTAAATTATTTTATTTTTAACTCCTGGCCAAAATTATCTTTCGGGCGCAATTAACAATTATTTATTACAAATATTAATTTAAGGGCGTTAGCAATTCATTTCTGTTTGTTTGTAAGTGATTATATAATTATATCTTAGATATGACACTCCTTTTGAGTTATGAATAATTATGACGTAAACTTTAAATATATATTGCACGAATGAAAATATTCATTGACTAATAAAAAATATTCTGGTTATGTCTTTGTTTATTTTGTGTGCACGAGAACTAATTAGTTAAAGGATTGATTATACGATTATCATCACTAAGATCCTAAGATCCTCGTATCTTAACTTTAGCTCACATGATATTACCTAAAAAACTGTCAAGTATATACAGATAAAAAGTTGTAAGTATTTCCTTATTAAGTACATTTGGTGTAAATGGGATTAGCCCTATGATTTTATAATATGTAATGTAACGCCAATTACCGCAATTACTGCGTTTTAATTACGTAATGTATTTATGGAATATAGTTCAGAATTTATTTTATTTTTTACATAATTTGTACAAAAACTATTTTTTTTTAAAAAAAACAATAAAAAACCTTCTATAATCCTTTTGAACCTTCTAAATAACACTATATATAGTAAGCCCTCTAATAATAATTCACATTTCCTCTCCCATATACTATATCCAAAAAAAAAGAAATAAAAAATGTTATATTATCCTGAGTCACTCAAGATCCATTTTAGATTTAAAGGATAAAATGAATTTGTTGTAGTAACTACAGAAGAAACAGGTGAAAAATAATTTTGTTGATGGGGTAATTCCAAGTTAGGAGAATAATTAGAATATAAAGATGAAGGTATAGTTGGTAAAATCCACATCCGTTTATCTGTGACAGATTTATCATTTGAACATTTATCTGTTCCCGTCGTAGTCGTAGTCGTAGTCGTCGTCGTTATATTTTGATCATTTATTGGTTCACAAAAGCAAAGATTACCTTCTTTTGTTTCACAAAATATTGGATCTCTAATTGAACCAATACTTTCTAATGGAGGTAACATTGGTACACTACAAGAAATTTGAGGTGGTTGATTGATTAATCTATGTTGATCATTGAATGAAAAAGGTGGTGGTGTATTTGTTGTTGCAAACGGCGTAAAGCATCTACTATTTTGTGATTGCTGATCTCCACAACAACCAGTGTTTGAATTATCATTATTAATATTATTATCATTAAAGGAATTTGTATCATCATCATGAACAATATTATGTGTTCTAATATTTTCATCATTTACTGCGGTGGAGGACATTCGAAGATCACCGACATTATTACAAATATTTATTCTTTCTTCAATATCAACTTGTTCTTCCAATAATGCAACCCTTTCTTTTAAACTTTCAAGTTCATTTCTTGCAACTTTCAACAATCCTTCAAACTTTGAAGCTTTATTTTCCAAAGTACGAATATAAGTTTCTCTTCGTTGACGAAAGGCTCGTTGATTATTTAAATTCTGAATATGTTTTTTCTATTGAAATGAAATAATCGAATTCAAGGAGGTTGGTCACTGTATTTCATTTTCGTAACAAATAATTAATAAAAAAAACTTACAGTCGTGGGCATCGAAGATAAAGGCTTGCGTCCACGTTTATTTTGTGGTTTATTCGTCGTTTGTTGTTGAGTTGCGTTGTCATTTTGCTGTGCTGGTGATGATTTCAAAAGTAAACACACAACATTAAAATAATAATTTTTTAAACAAAATAAAAAAAAAAAGACGTTTTATTTAAAATGCAAATTAATTTTACCATTTGGAATGATAGGATTCGTTGAAGTGGACGATGATGACCAAGATGAAGTTGGTATAGAAGGAAGTCTAGGAATAGGTAACTTTGAAGGTTGTGAAGCAGAAGCGAATAATGGTTGACTAGATACATTCATTTTTGACGATAAAATGATACTAAAGATTTCATATATTTAGAAAAAAAAAAGAAGAAATAAGATTGTAAGAAAAAAAATTTTTTTGAAACAAATAATTTTTTGTACGATGAAAAGAAGTCAATCGAATTTATTTATATAAAAACAATCGAATGTATTATTGGTTTGGTTATCAAAGCACATAAAATTTGTGTAAAAAAAATTTCTTTTTTTTTATAAAAGCAAAAAAAAAAAATATTGACATAAAATATATAAATGATATATATGAAAATCGGCGTTGAAGCAAAAGTCATTTTTAGGGTATTTATGCTTTTATCTTACCTATAATAATGAAAGCGAACAGTTATTAAAATTTATGAAATGAAATGCTTATCTGTTTGAAACAAAAATAGTTCTGAAGCTGTTTTATTGTGCAACTTCAAAAAGTTGATCTTTGTTTACATATGACTAACTAATCGAGCTTGACTTATTATGGACTTCAACAAACGCCATTAATGGGTGTGTCACGTAACCTTGAGCCTAACTAGCTACGACTAATGATTTTTTTTAAAAGGAAGAAGGAAAAAAAGAAAGGAAGATATACTTTTTTTAACATTATCGTCATATTTAAACTTATATTCTAACAATAAATAGGATAATACAGGTTTAAAATTAAATGAGATATTGAAAAATAAATTTTTATTTTTAATATTTTGCGTGGCTCCTGAGAAATCTGTAAGCTGAATATCATTTCCTTTTAATACCATCACGGGACGTCATGCGATTACTGATTATAGAATAATGCATTTCATTTTATGAATGTAAATTGGAAACCCATTCCACATTTTTGGGTGCCTAACTGAATAGATATCAGTAATATAAACGTGAGCTTATTTATTTATGGTACAATTTTCTTTTTAATATAAATATTTATGGTTACGCAGATGTCGGATGGCTTCACTTAATAAAAATTTCTTCCGGCCCGATATTTTTAATTCCTTACATATATGGTAGGAATTTAGGAAAAATGTTTTTTTTATAATTCAGCCAAAAATTTTAAATTCATTGCGCAATCTAGCAGTTAATAATATATACATAATTATTACAGAAAAAAATTGTACTTGATTAATCGGACGTATTTCTTTAAAACTTTAAATGATTAACCAATCAGAGCTTATCCGTATATTATTTTTAGTTAATTAAATTTACAACGTAACCCTTCACTGTGTGAACTTTTTTATCTCGATCTTCATTTCCATTTGACATTTCTTTTGTTATGATGTTGCAAGAGTAAACAAACAATACATATTGTAGAACAATCAAATCCTGAAAGGTTATATTTTTAAGCTTAATGTAAACGTTATTCCTTAACTCATATTTAAAAATTTTCCTAAATTTTAATTTTTTAGAAATAATATATCTGATATATTTTAGTTTAATGTTACACAAAATCAATCCAATCAAAATCTGATTCATTGCTGCATCAACCCCCTTATGTTTTATGCTTTATGTTACACCAAAGGGGTTTGTTTGTTATCCTCCACCTCCGTCACAGTGAATTTCTCTCATATGTTCTTTAGTATTTATTTAAATGAATTATTTCGTACAATTTCACTTTTAAACAAAAAAATTTTATGAAATATAACTAATTTTCACTTGGAATAAAATTAATTTCTGGTCACGTAATAAATTAATTTTTATTTGTTTATCAAATACAATTATTTTAAAACTTTGCTGATTTTTTTTTTATTAAAACTTGGTGGAATAAAAAGATTTTAAAGATCTTATTAAAAATTAAGTTAAAGTAATATATTGATAAAATTTCAAAGTAAATGATTAAAATTATATATGTATATTATATATACATATTTTTTTTTAAATTTGGTTAACTTTGCGCAATTATAATATCATAATATCACCAATAATAAAACTACTGGAACTATAGCTTCTTACAGTAATCTCAATCAATATATGGTAGTAAGAACTTTTGCATATCCCGCTCTTACTATGTTAAATCTAGACAATATCTAATATGCTTTCTTATCTATCCACCATATAAAGCAAAAATGTGCTATATCTTTAATCCTACAACATTCTATATAGCAGATATTAACAGGAACAAGTGCAACAGTAGCGATTATTCAGATACCCTCAATACTAGAACGTCTTATTTGGTTCCACTTAAAGCTCACTATAGGCTATGATTGCTCATCTAAGCCTAGTACAATTGTTTATCTCCTAGTGGTATAATAAAGGACACTATAACCTTTTGTTGAAATATGCAACTGCACTGTATATACTAATTCACCATGATGCAATTCAATTAATAGTGACCATTGAACAGAAAGCTACTGAAAGTACAGAATCATCCTATATTTAAGAAGCCTACCTTAGCCTTTTAGAAATCACCAATTAGTTCATTAAACTCACTAAAAGAATTAAACTTCAGAGTTCAAACCTTATATACTCTCCAACCTACAAACAATCCAGTTAATCTAGAATCTATTAAAAGATCAACTGCTATAAAGATATTGCACCTAAGTCTTTATTATCTATAAGGATTATATAGCTACTAAAGATTCAGATAGTATATTGTAAAGTAACTACTAGGATAGAAATTCACTCTACTGGTATAGAAGTAACCATTTGGACAGAACAGTAGGCTTATCATAGCTTTAATCTTAGAATGAATAATACTGTTAAAATATGCAGCCAAATTATATATATTAATACATTATGATACAGTCTATACTAATCTTATAACTTCATTTTAATATATATAGTATGTACATACAGTGTAAAGCCAAGTAACTTTAAAGGAAAACTAAAAATAAATCGAAAAAAAATTATTTAATTATTATAAAAAAATTTAAGCCTGTTATTTGATAGAATATTACTATGTAATTATCAATTGGACAATTCAATTATAAAATCTATTATTTTAAAATCATCCAATTTAATATATATTCTATATTAAGTTGGTCATAATAAATTAGACCAGAATTAAGGTTTAATGATAATTCTAACCAGATTTTTCAATAAGCGAAATCATGTAACATAATCTTTAACCTATATCCTAAAATCCTTTTTGCTTAATTTTTAAATGTACAATATAAATATACTTAAAAAATAAAAAAACAGAAGTATTTATTAGAAAAATAAACTAAAGAAGATATTTTATTAGAGGATAATGAAATAATAAAGAATAATTAGTTAACAGATAGTGAACTAAAGGATATTATAAGAAGTTTAAAAAAACACTTAATGAACTCTTCCAAATAACTTTTGAAACAATATTAAAAACTGTTAAAAACTCTAATATTTTTTAAATAACTCAGCCTATTTTTCATACTGGAATTTTTTTGAAATATGATACTAGAAAAATAATCATTAAAATCATATAATCTATATATTAAATTATATGATATACATATAGTTAAAATTTGGTCACATTATTTGGCTTTAGATTGTATATATTATATATAATAAAATTTAATACAAATTCTATAATTAATTAGAATTAAACTTGCATCCTTATCTTAACCAGATTTTATAAGAGAATTTACAGACTAACCAATAAATTAAAGGTGATCAACTTTTTATATATTAAATTATAAAGTATTTTTAGTTAAAATTATTTCTTTTTACTAAAATTTAAATTATAATTTGTAGTAATAATTTAATATAAAAAAACAAAATTTTAAGAAATTGTAGCAAATATTAATAAACTAATAAAGATTTATATTATAAATTATAATAGATTTTATTTATATACTGTAACTATTAATAAAAAATATATAGTTTTTTACTATATTTTAAATTATTATTATAAAGTTTTATATTTTTTTAAACTAAATTATATTTAAATTGTTTAATAACTTATAAGTTATTTTAAAAAAGCTTAAATTTAATAATAAGTTTAACTTAAAAAATTTAAACTAATAATTAAAAAATTTAAACTAATTTATTAAAAAATTTAAAATAATCTAATTAGTATTAATATATTAGTTATATAAATTTACTGATTTAATTGGCTAATAATAATTTTTAAAAAAATTTTTTTGTTTTTTTAATTTTTAATTTATTATTTTTTTAAATAATTTTAATGCTTATCAAAAGTAAAATTTATTAAAGATAAAGTTTACCTATATCACATAATTTATATTTATTATATTAAAATTTAAATTTTTTTTATTTATAAAAAAACTAATAATTTTTTTAATAAAAGTATTTATATAAAATATATAATTTAAATATAACAATATATTATACAATAATTTAATAGTTAGTATTATTATTATAAAAAATGTAATAAACTTTACAAATATTAAATAATTTTTATATTGCTAAATAACTTTTAATTAATAAAGAAAGTTAATTTCATTTGACCAAAGTGGTGAAATTACAAAATGAAAAAAATTTTAAAAGTTAGTATTATTATGAAAATATAAATTTCTTTATATATAATATACATATACTTATAAATATTAATATACAAGTAATTTTAACCTTATTAAACAATTATTAATTAATTTAGAAAGTTAATTTCATTTAATCAAAATAATAAATTACATTTTAAAGTTGGTAAATAGAAAAAACAAATTCAAAAATTAGTACTATTACAACAAATTGTATATTTCTCTATATATATTATATTTATACTTATAAAAATTAATATATATATAGTTTTAACAGGGTTGATCACCCTTAGCATGGCTCATTGATTAGTTTATGAGCCCCTCTCATAAAGCCTGAGTATGATAAGGTCGCAGGTTCAATTCCGCTGATTACGGAAATAAAAAGAATTTTATTGCGAACGCTACTACCAATAGTGCAAAGGTACAGGGATTAGTGTAGACTGGACAGTGGCTGGACAGTGGCTGGACTGCATCATGGTGAATTAGTATATACCAGTCAGCGGTATTTATTTGTCGGGGTATCTAGTCCTTCAGCTATGAGGCCATTGGGAAGCCGATTGTCCTGTCTGGATGGTCATTGCTTGCATACTATCTGGGTGAGCTCTTGTCTTGGTGATCACTCTACAATACCATTAAGGGTATGATAAACTTTACTATGGGGGTTTATTATACTAGATGGTACTCATAGATAGTAAAGTCTCAAGTGCAATGTCTTAGCAGTAGTTCACTTTCTAATAGGTGTTAAGCTGATTGGAGACGTTTATAGGTTCACAGGTATATAAGATTCTAAGGTGAAATTCAATTCCTCAGTGAATTTGACGTACTGTTGGGTGATCTCTGGATAACTGAGTTGGTTACTTATAATAAAAGGGGTAATTCCAGTACCCTTAGCAGTTTACTGTTCTGGTAGTCACTGCTATTACTACCAGGGGACTTACAACTGTGATGGGCTGATATGATAATCGTGACCTGTAGTGGACTTTGAGTGAGACTGTATTAGTAGTTTTAGTATTGCAGTACTTCTAAGTTAACCATCATGAAAGGACTTCTAGATGTCTGCTCTAAAGCTCCAAATGGGTTGGTTTGGTCCAGATTATAGACAGTTTGGATTAGAGCTAAAATCTGTAAGAACCGAACCGAAAACCCAGTGGTTCAGTTTAGTTTAATCCAATTTTTATAAAAATGCGAAAAATTGAATAGCCATCCATCTAGTGATCGTACAAAGTCAAGCTATATATCATTGGATTCGTCTCGACAAGACACGTTGAATGGTGGTAGATCATGTCTCTAGCATCAATAGATCACACGTTAACCTACACTGGTAAAAAAATGGTCTATCCTACACATATTCTACACATATCTTACATATATCGAATACCAAAATGTAGAAAATAATACACAAATAATACACATATCATACACATATCGGGTACTTATATATATAGTATACCTATCAGGTACCTGATATATGTATGATATATATATTAGTACCCGATATGTGTATGATATGTGTATTATTTGTGTATGATTTTCTACATTTTAAGTACCCAATATGTGTAAGATATGTGTAGGATAAATCATTTTTTTACCAGTGCTATGCTAAATAATTTATCAATAATTGGAATTATTAAGTTATCTATCAATGCTAGAGACATGATCTTAGCGTCATTCAACGCGTCTCAGTGAGGCGAATCTAATGAATATAAATTCATCCATATACGACCACTGGATGGTGAGTAATGTCAAGTTTAACATTTTTTTAAAAATTTCAAGCGTTAAAAATTAAAAATTCCAATACATGAATTTATTCGTTGTCCAATGGTCGTACAAATATGAATTAGGATTCATTGGATTCGTCTCGATGAGACGAGTCGAATGGTGGTGAGATCATGTCTCTAGCATCAATAGATCGTAAATTAATTCACACTAAATGATTTATAAAAAATTGGCATTAGTAAGCTATCTATCGATACTAGAGACGTAATCTTACCACCATTCGACTCGTCTCATCGAGACGAATCTAATGAGTCCTAATTCATATTTGTACGACCATTGGACGACGAATAAATTCATGTATCAGAATTTTTAATTTTTAACGCTCAAAAATTTTAAAAAAATGCGAAACTTGACATTATTCGCCATCCAGTGGTCGTATATAGACGAGTTATATTCATTGGATTCGTCTCACTGAGACGCGTTGAATGATGCTAAGATCATGTCTCTAGCATCGATAGATAGCTTAATAATTCCAATTATTGATAAATCATTTAGCGTGGGTTAACGTGTGATTTATCGATGCTAGAGATATGATTTTACCACCATTTGACGCGTCTTATCGAGAAGAATCCAATGATATATAGCTTGACTTTGTACGTTCACTAGATGTGCGTCTATTTGATTTTTCGCATTTTTATAAAAAATTGGATTAAATTAAACTGAACCGCCAGTTTTTCAGTTCTAATACCTGAACCAAACTGAACTGAATTTTGAGCCAGTTTTGGATCTGTTTCCCAGTTTAGCCCGAACTGTTAGGAGCTTTAGTCTGTTCTGTTATATCTGCCATATATGGGTGGTTACTTATTCCTAATAAGCGCTAGTAGGTAACATTACTATTAGAAATCCTGCTACACTATGATCCATCTCTTTATAAGTATAAACTTGGGTCATCTTCTCAGCAGTGTGGTATATAGGGGATAGGAGAGGAATCTACTTATTTATAAGATAGGTTACCCTAGGCCTAAGATAAAAATCATATATAAAATGCTTTGCAGATCCTACTATAAAAGGAAATTTTATGTTATATTGTTATGATTTTTTTTCTTTTTAGCTAATCAACCAATAGAATATAAGAAAAAAGTAAGGTAAAAACTATTAGTAAAGGGCCAATTTTCTACAGTAACCTTTATTATAAGTAAGCGGAGTTCTGGTAGGAGGGATGTCCTATAAGAAATATGTACACAGAAAGGATACGTTGTAAACGGTCAAATATCAAGCACGAAAAAATGATAAAATTCAATCGCCAAATATAATTACCAAATATTAAGAACGAACAAATTAATTATGAATTGACGTAGATGGATAAATGATTAGCCGGAAAAGGATAAACATTTAGGAAGAGTAATGATCTACATGATGTAATATTTATCGAATGATTGACAAAGAACCAATAGAATAATTAGAGTCGATCAATTGCGACTTAGCAATCTTTAACAATAAGAACAATTAGAAAGAATAATTATAAGCCACAAAAGATAGATTATAAGCAAAACACATAAAGCGAATTAAAAGAACATATAAAATAATGTCAGAAAGATTAAAGAACATAAAATAATATAAAAGATAATATAAAAAGATAGTATAAAGATAGAACATAAAAGATAACATATTAAAAAGAACATATATAAAAAGATAGCATATTAAAAGATAGCGTATTTAAAATATAGATAGCATATTAGAACGATAGTTCAAAGATAATATGTAAAAAGAACATAAAAGATAGTATATAGATAGAATAGAAAGTAGCATAAAAATTGTATAAATAGAGAGCGGAATTCAAAGTAATTCCAGAGTTCTCATCCACAGAACTCAATAAAAATATAAGTTTCATTTAATTATTTGTTAGTAAAGTTTAATGTTAATTAAAGGTAATAGGTTCGCCCTAAACTTTAATTAATGTTTGCTTAATTAATTTTAATTGAATAGAATGAAAATTTTAAGATGAATTAAATATACATTTTTGAAAAGTAATAATTCGTAGCGAGAGCAGGACCCCGAAATATATATGTAGAGGTCAGGTCCAGAAGTGGTCCAAAATACGCATTCTTTCAGGGCCGGAATTACGATAATTTTAGCCATTATCTAAATTAGGAAATATTATTTTGGCTGGGATTATCCATAAAAGGAATGATCTACATGATTTTTTTGACTCATTATACGCAAACTCTGACCTGACCCTTTTATGTATATTTCGGGGTCCTGCGAGAGCTATCGAAGTTTGAAATTAAAGGTAAAAGTGGATATAATTTGGGGAAAATTTAGAGAAGTTAAATTTTATTTTATATCGCTTGATGTTTTATATTACTAACGCTATTTATGTTGTGAACCAAGAATGTTGTTGTTGCATGTTTTTGTATGTTTGTTCATTGATTATGTTGTTTGATAATTATGCTGTTGATTATTTGTTTGTTCGTTTATTTGTTCGTTCGTTCGATTATTCGTTCGTTTGACCATGAGAATGCCCATTCGATGTGGCAACTCTGTAAATTGATGACAGAGGGAATTTGGGGGATCTCAACGTTTTGTATACATTTTATGTACGTTTCTATAGATTCCGTATACAAATTCCGTATATTTAATAAGCAATTTATTTTTGAACATTTTTTAAAAAAACTAATGTATACGGAAAAAATTAATCAAGCGGAATGTATACGGAATTTTTAAACTTAATATTTTTAGAAGATAATTTTACAAAGGTATTTGATCAAAATCTCGACAGTCATTTGCACGACTAACACAAGATCGATAACAAAATCTCAACAATCCAAAATCTCAGCAATTCAAAATTCCGACAAGTCATTATATCGACAATTTTGTGATGTATGTTTCTAATAAAATAATTTTTGCAATATATAATATTTAGTTTAAATGTATTATAATTTTGTCAGGATTTTGACTTGTCAAGATATTGGATTGTCGAGATTTTGTTGTCGATCTTGTATCAGTTGCTCAAATGATTTTCAAGATTTCGTACCAAAACCTTTTACAAAAATCCCGTATCATAACACGAGATCACATGATTGTTTATTGATTTATTATGATACGTTTTTTGTTTTTTATATAAACCCTTAGTCCCTTACTTTGATGAGTTTGATCTTCCAATCTTCCTTTCTGTCTTTCCTTTCCTTTCTCTTGTCTTATTTTTGTTATTTTTTCTAAAATTTTCTTCTTTCTTCATCACCCCCCTTTTAAAAAAAAAAGTTTTTTTTCGTCACTCTCCCTTAAAAAAAAATTTTTATGATTTTATTCTTTTATTCCCACTCTTTTTTTTTATAAAAAAAATTTTCTTCTTTCTATTTCTATTTCCTCTTTATAAAAAATTTTTTATTTTTCTAACTTTGACGTCTTCCCTTTAAAATAAAATTTTTTTAACTTTCCTAACTTCATTATTTCTCTTTTTAAAAAAATATTTTTTTTAATTTATTTTTTATTTATTCCCTTTTCTTTTTTTATTTCATAGGCCAGCAGATTTTTTTTTGTGAGAAGATTCAGTTTTCTTTTTTCTTTTTTGTAGATCAGTTTAGGAATCCTTTCCTTTTTGTAGGATGGTTCAGGATTTTTTCTTTTTTTGGGTCAGTTCAAATTTTCTTTTTTTTTTTGTAAGTTTGGTTCAGATTCTTTTCTTTTATAAGTTATTACAGTTTTGTTGCTTCAGAGTCTTCTTTTTTTGTAGGTCAGTTTTGGATTTATTTTGTTGTTTTAGTTTCTTTTTCATCAGACACTTCATAATTCTTTTCTTTTATGTAGGTCAGACATTCTGAAGTTTTCTTTCTTTTTTTGTAGGAATGCTAACCTTTGGTGATTTGGATAATTGCAGATACTATATGAGGGGTTTTGTTTCCAATTAAGTTAGACGTTCTTATGTTTCTTTTTTTTTGTTTTTTTAGGAACTTATAAATAATTTTGGTTGCAATAAGTGGTTTTAATAAGGAGGGAATTTTCATAATATATTTGTATTTTATTTTTTATTTAATTTAATAAAGTAAAATTAGATTTATGAAAATACAATTATAGTAAACTGTAATACAAATAGTAAATTCAGTGACCAAATCGTATAAATTTCGTGATAAAATCAGTGATCAAATCATGTAAATTCCATATGAATCCCGTGCAAATTCCATATCCAAACCATATTTTTAGTGATACGGAATTGTGCATTTTTCCGTATCCTATTATAATACGTTATTTCTAAAGAAAAAAATCATATGAAAACTTTATAAAAAACGTATCCAATTTTTTTATAGGAATAAACATCTAGTTACTTCTAATATAGAGTAGGTTGCTTGATTATTATGCTCAATAATAGAAATGCCTTATTATCACAACCTTAGTTGTTAGTACTTTCTCCACGTAGCTTTAGTGTGCTCGATTATGAGATGTCTTCTAAAACATAAAAATATATATATATATATATATAGTTTTAACCTTACTGAATATTTTTCAATTAATTTAGTTGATTTTATTTAACTAAAGTAGTAAAATTATGCTTTAAAGTTAATAAATAGAAAAAAGAAAAATTTGAAAGTTAGTACTAGAGTTTGGAACTGGATGTACCATCCGGTTTTAAATCCAGTTTTACCTGTTTTTTAATGATTCAGTTTAATTCAGATTTATATTATAAAAACTGGTTTGCATTTAAAACGAATGCAACCAGATGTCCAAACCGATTTGATATTAATGAAAATTTATGCTTAATATATCCAATCATTTTTATATAGATTTTAAAAATTAAATTAGCAAATTTGCAAATTTTACAAATAATATGTATATTTAATGGAAAAAATAATGAAAAATAAAAATTTAATTATTAAATCATTTTACCATATAAATACAATTATTTTTTGCAAATAACTGAATGAATGATTTTAAGTGCTGATTATTTGCGCAACAAAAATATCACTTTATTATTTAATAAGAGGCGTGCTAGAAATCACCTGATTTCGCTCAATTAGAGACCTGACCCTCACCCTCCAGGTGATCACTATTTGATTAATTAGAAATTTGATTGGCTAAAAAAAAAATTGTAGACAATTGTAAAATGAAACCGATTGTCTTAATTAAATAAATTATAAAAAATTTTTATCTGATCTGATTGTCATTTCTTTCTTTGAAAAATGCAAAGTTTTTTAAAACTGCCAAAATTTAATAAAACCTTCTTTTATAATGAACCCTAAGATAAATATCAAGAATTTTGTAATGCATATGCGTATTATAAACAAGCGGTACATTGTAATTCAAAACCAAATCGTCAAAAATTATTGCAAGAATGTATAACTGCTTGGAAAGAAGTTAGAAAACAGGATATTTCTTTTATTGAAAATAAAATTCATGAATATTATAACACTATAACTCCTACTATTCATTCTTATCAAAATTTTTTTTTATCACATCGTACTCCTACTGCTACTGCTACTCCTACTACTCAAAAATACACTTCCATTCCGCAAAATATTACTACTCCAAGACCGATTGTTAATGAGTTTATTGATACTACAATTAGAGCTCCAAATTTGACCCGACGGATCAGGTGACCCGATGGGTTAACCCGAAAAATTCAGGTCAGGTAGTAGATTTAATGACCCGACCTCGGGTCGGGTCAGTCACAGTCGGGTACCTGACCCGACCCATTGACCCGACATATTTCGGTCAAAAATAAGACGTTTCAGCATTTTATATATATAAAAAAATGCCAAACTGACCTGAATCTGACGTTTTTCATTAAAAATAATTACAAAAATGTCTTTTTTTATTAAAAACATCGGGTTCGATTAAAGAAACAAAAAAAAATGTTTCTTTATTAAAAAATGTCGGGTTTGACGTTTTTTCATTAAAAGAAACAAAAAAAGTTTCTTTAATTAAAAAACGTTGAACCGACAAAAAAATTTTTTATTAAAAAAGCGTTTAATTAAAAAAACTTTAACCCGACGTTTTAAAAATTAAAACAAAGCGTTTGAACCTCCCGACATTTTTTATTAAAAGTTTGGAAACAAAAGAAAACGTTTCTTTAATTAAAACCTCGAACCTGACGTTTTTTATTAAAAGAAACAAAAGAAAACGTTTCTTTAATTAAAAAACCTCGAACCTGACATTTTTTATTAAAAGAAACAAAAAAAAATTGTTTCTTTAATTTAAAAACGTCAGGTCCGACATTTTTCATTAGAAGAAACAAAAAAAAAGACGTTTTGGCGTAATAAAAAGTGCTGAAACGTTTTTTTGACCTAAAATATATCAGGTCAATGGGTCGGGTCGGGTATCTGAACTGACCTGTGATATTCGGGTCAGGCCACCAAATTCATGACTTGCCTTGGGTCAGGTCAAGTCAATTACCCGACCCGACCCGACCCATTCGGAGCTCTAATTACAATAATACAAACTAATACTAGACCACAACAAAACGCGGCTAATAAAATTAATTCAGCCATAAAAAACATATCAGAATGTCAACAAATGGTAAAAATTACCACAGATGAATCATTAAAAGTTACGTTAAAAACTAAAATAATTGAAGAACAAAATACTCTATTAGAACAACGTGTATTATTAAGTAAATTGAAACGACATGCTGAAGCTCAATCAAAATTAAGAACAAAAAAAAAAATATTAGAAGAAGGAGTTGTTGAACAATATAATACTCTGGGAAGACCATCTGCAACTATGAAAGATCCAGAATTATGGGATAAGATTCATGATAGTGTTGAATTTGGAGCTGCCTATGCTAGACGAAGAAAAGTGGTTATTAAAGTAAGGACAATAAAACATTTACGTGAAACTTTAGAAGAAAAGTATAATACCTACTTATCTCACCAATGCTTATCCACTTATCTTCAATTTCACCATCAAAATACTTTTGCTGCATGTCATATCATCATCAGCAAAGTTGGTCTCTACTTCTATAGCACGAACAGATATGAAATCACATGTTGACGAATACTACTGTTTAGCGTCTGTTAAAGCAGTGAAAATATTTGCCGAAGTATTTGCAGATGAGTCAATTATTATCTCTCAAGACGATAAAGCAAAGATTGGGTTGGGTATACCTGCAGTCGGCCGTACATTTAAAACAATCCAATCTGTTAATGAACCCGTAACTGTTGAAGACCATGATTTTCCAACAGGCTCAAAAATGAAACTCATACCTTCTGTTTATTTAGTTATTAATCCAGCTGATTCAAGTAATACACTTCGAACTGGTCAACTTTCCATATTTATTAGGCCAGAATATTTTATTGGAACATCATCAGCAACTCACATCGCGGATTTAGAAAGTATTGTAAAAAATGAAAATTTTTCTAATACTCTAAAAAAAGAAGATAAAGTTAGACCAATTTGGGTTCTTCTTATTGATGGTGGACTTGACGAGAATCCAAAACATATGAAAAACATTATTCAATATGCTCACCTTTTCGTTCTCTTGATTTAGATTACCTAACTGTTCGTACTCATGCCCCAGGTCAAAGTGCATATAATCCAGTAGAGCGAAGCATGATTTCTTTATCTGAAAAACTCGCTGGTATCACTTTACCTATAGAGGAATTTGGGCCACATTTAAATAGTCAAGGAAATGTGATAGATGAAGAGTTAGCAAGACGAAATTTTGAATATTCAGGAAAAAAATTGTGCGATATATGGAAACGAGATAATATACATGAAAAACCTGTTACGGTAGAATATGTTGATCAGGAGAGAAATCCGTTTGATGAACCTGAACCTTCAATATCATGGGAATGGATAGAGGAACATACACAACTTTGCCGCTATTTACTGGATATAAAAAAATGTAAGAACTGAGAGTATTATAGTGAATACAGAGCTCCAGATGCAGCAATACTCTTAGATGAAAACAATGGATTTCTTCCTCCAACTACCAAAGAAAAAGATGGACATTTTATTAATCCAATTCATGCACTTCAATATCATGATAAACTTAAAATCCTTAAATATGATCGTTGTTGTCTATCAATTCCACACGAATTACATCAGCGTTTGTGTTGTGATATATGCAGCAAATATTTTCTGACTCTCAAGTTTGTAAAGGAACATAAGCGCAATATACACTCACATTATAATAAACGCCGTACTCAACAAAAAAGAAATTCAAAACGAACGGCTAATGAAATGGAAATGGAATGTGTAGTTATTCCATTAAACTTTAATGTTGCTGAGGATATTATTCAAAGAAACCCATGGCAAGAAATTGAACAGAATGTTTGTGAAGTTCAGTCGGATAGAGAATAATAGTTTGTAATAATTAAGTTTGTAATTATTGAAATTATTGAACAGTTCGTTGTTTCTTGTATGAAATAAAAAAAATTATGTCATTATGCATTGTGCTTTGAACTTAATTTTTAATTTTAACATATGATTGGTAAACTTAAATGAGAATTGTTCTATGTAAATCATGCTGCAGTTTTATGGATAATTTTTTAAAACGAATTATTATCATTTCGGGTGGCACAGTAACTGACGATCACTAATTTTGTAACGAAAAAAAGATTTTTTTTTTATTTTAGATTTATAATAATATTGATTTATTTTTTTATAGTTTAATGGTTTTGGAAAGAGACACTTCATATTAAATTTTTAACATATGGGCCGATCCTTGGAATCTAATTTTTTTACACAAAAATAATTTTATTAAAGCAAATATAAATTATCATTTATATAAGAATAATAAATTTATACTAGATAATGCAAAAAAAACTAATTAATTATATAATTTTTAATTTTTTTTTAATATAAGATATCATTAAAATTTAAAAGATCAAATATAACTCTCATGACAAAATCATTGATAATTCTTCGTAGAAATAAGCCATACAAATAAATTTACATTCATTTGAAAGAGAAAATCGAGATCTATCTAATGAATCTAAAATCAAGTGAATTGAATCACTAGTTGTTCAGTAATCACGTTCAGTATATTTATTAAATTTTATCTAAATTTGATCATTAATTATTTCACATGTAGTGATTCAATTTGAATGATCTTTGCTCCCTAAGGTGATGCCAACTTTTATCTTTAAAATAAATTTAAAATAATTTGTTTAATATATGTAGATGTTTAGGAATCATCAATTATATTATTAATATAAAATTTTATAAGTTTAATAAAATCTGATATAAAAAAATTTATTAAATACCTGTAGATGCAAGCTACACGAATGAAATTATATTCATTTGAAAGAGAAAATTGAGGTCTATCTAATAAGCCTAAAATCGAATGAATTGAATCACTGGATTGTGAATAATTACGTCTAATATATTTATTTTTAATTTTTAAATTTGATTTGACTTTGATCGTTAATTACGCCTCATTCAGTGATCCAATTTTCCTGATCTTTAATTCCTACAATAGAGCAAATTCTCAGCTTTCAAATGAATGTAAAATGATGACGTTAGCATATCTCCAGGAATAATAATGCACGATTTTGCCACCTGCATAAAGTCCGATCTGAAAATTTTATTTCTTACCAAAAAATGCTTTCATAAGAGAATCCCAAATTCTTTTACTTTATTTAAAAGATTTTATTTGCCATTTAAGGATTTTAGTAGAATAAATCTAATAAAATAATTTTAAAAGATAAAAAACAAATATATAATTAGTTATTTTGAAAAAAAAGAATATCTTATTATTCATTTTACAACTATTTTACATCATAATTATTTTTTATTTGCATGTATTTTTTACAAAGAAAAAACAATAAATTAAAGCTAAAAATTATGAAAAAATATGTCTTATCTATGTATATAAAATATTAAGTTTTTTTTTTATTTATCACTTAAAAATAACTGCTATATTTGCTTATAAACTTTTTTGTCATATTTAAATAAAAGTGAATAGAAAAATGATGGAAAAGTGATGGGCAGTGATGAGGAAAAAGAAGTGGTTATTACCGTTATTTTTGAATATTGATTAAAAAAATTTTTTTTATTTTTTATTAAATCTGAGTTACGTAAATATGTAACACATATTTAATTTAGATTTGTGTAATGTTAATCTTACTAAAATATTAAATTTTTATAAAAATCTTAATTTAGACTAATTCCAAAAATCGGCACATATGAAATATATTTATTAATAAATAACTTTATAATACATTATTAATAACATTAATAATAAATATATATGAAATAAATATTAAAATAAAAATAAATAGAATAAATAAATAAAAATATGAATTATTATTATTATTTTATAACATAAATCTATAAAATTTCAAATCAAAGATCCGGAATAAGAATTCTCTAAGTATCTGTGGCGTAAAAATATACTGATGGTATATATAAGAAATTGACCAATAAAATTACATTATTGGGTATATCACGTGATTATATTGACGTGATTGCAGGACCTGACCTCCTATCCACCTTCAAAATTACATGATTTCTGGCACGCCCCTAAATGCATATTTAAAATTTTTATTATATAACTTAAATATTTTATTATATGATTTTGCAAAAGAAAATGAATATAATTTTAGTTAACAATTCCAACTATTAAAAATTAGTAAAAGGTAAATTTTTTATTTACAAATATCTTTAAAAATTTTTTTTCTATAATATTAAAAGAAGTTTGCTATTTATTACTAGCACATCAGGAAATTTGTTTAGGCGTAATTTAGTGTAATATTTCGAAGGTGGTGTAAAATTTCGAAATATTACACTAAAAACGTAATATTACAAAAGTTTACGCTCTTAAATTTGAATAATTATAGTAATTTAAGAATATCTCGCTATCTACTGATCCAATCAAGACGATCTATAGCTCATTGGAATCAGCTCATCAAGACGGATCGAATGGTAGTAAAATCGCATTTCTACAGTTGATAGAACGCTCTATAGTATGCAGTAAAGTTTTAAATTAATAGAAAGTCATCTATCAAACGTAAAGATACGATTTTACTACCATTCTATTCGTCTTGATGAGCTGATTCCAATGAGCTATAGATCGTTTTGATTGGATCAGTAGATAGCGAGATATTCTTAAATTACTATAATTATTCAAATTTAAGAGCGTAAACTTTAGTAATATTACGTTTTTAGTGTAATATTTCGAAATTTTACACCACCTTCGAAATATTACACTAAATTACGCCTAAACAAATTTCCTGATGCAGTAATTATCACTAGTATTATATAATTTTTAAAATTTTGGTCAGAATTAAAGAATTGATATATAAATTTTCTTTTTGGAAATTTAATATTAAAAAAAAGCATTTTTATTTTTCATCAAAAATGGAGAAATGTATTACACAAGATTCCAAAAAAGAAAATTTCTATATAGATTACTTAATTCTAGTCAAAATTAAAAAATCACGTGACACTGGTAATAATTACTACTAGTGATTCAAAGTACAGTCAACTCTCTTTATAGTCACATATTTGGGACAGTTTATATTTGGTGATTATAAAGAGATGTGACTATATAAAAAATTTCTTATATTAGTATATCATAATTCTGGCCAAAAATTAACATAATTTTGGCCAAAATTATATTTAAAACTTTATTGTATCATAATTCATAATTCCACCAATATTAATCGTAGAGAGATGATCTTACTGCCATTCGATTCATCTCGATGAAACGGTTCTAATGGTATAAAATACATCGAAATCCAATCATTAAATTAATTTCCAAAATTAAAAAAATATTAATGGTTTTTGTGTAATGACTCTGCCAATATTGATCCTAAAGAGACGATCTTACTACCATTCGATTCATCTTGATGTGATGAATCTAATGGTATAAAATACATTGAAATCCAATCACTAAATCAATTTCCAAAATTAAAAAATATTAAATGGTTTTTAAGTAGTAACTCTGTCAATATTGATCACAGAGAGATGAGTTTACCACCATTTGATTCGTCTTGATGAGGCGATTCCAACAAGCTATTACCGTATTCTTCCGTTTTTAAGCACTACTTGAATTTAAGCACCACCCCAACTTTTGCCAAAAAAACTTGAAAAACAAAAATAAACACCACCTCAAATTTGAAAATTTTTTATATTTTATTCAAAATAAATTTTATTTTTATGATGCATCATTTTACAATTCATCTAATTCATCAGCTGAATCACTATCTATATCTACAATTTTCCTTTCATTTTTATCAATTTCCTCCTCTTTTTCATCTTATCCAAACAAATCATCTTCTGACCCATTCATTGCATTACAAATATGACTAAAAGCGCAAAAAAAAGTGTAAAAAAAAAACTTCTGATTTTAAGCACCACCCTAAACTTTCGCAAAAATTTTCCCCTAAAAAGGTGGTGCTTAAAAATAGAAGAATACGGTAATCATTTTTTTACAATCACTAGGTACCGAAAAATTTAGTAAAATGTTAAATGGCGCAGTAAACGTAAATTAAGAAATATAATAATGCTGATGCTTAACATTTTGTTAAATAACTCATCAGCCAGTAATCGTAAAAGGATAAAACTACCACCATTCGATTCACCTCAGTGAGATAATTCTAACAAGCTATGGTACATCTTTGTACGATTATTAGATGCCAAGTTATTTAATATATTCTTTATATAACTGTGATTATAAATGGTTTTTTTTAATAAGATTTTTGAGGATAGGTGTGATAGTGATTATAGATAGATTGTGACTATATAGGATAGATTTTAATAATAAAGTGTTTTGAACATTCAACTGGTGTGACTATATAGTAGAATGTGACTATAACAGGAGTGACTATAGAGGGAGTTGACTGTAATTTTATTTTATAAAAGTTATATATTAATAAAATTTTTTTTTTTAAAAAAAAATTACGTTTAATTCAAATTAAAATAATTTGGACTGGTATTATTATAATATATAAAGTTAACCTAAATTATTATAAGTTTTGGTCAATATATTTTGTTTTAAATTTGAGCTAATTATATAAAAATTATGCAATTTCAAGTGTTTATATTTTTTTATATAGATTTTTTTTAAAAAATCTGATTAGTAATTTAATAAAGTTTATCTTAAAAAATAATGTTACCAGTTTATTTTTTTTAAATTGTATTTTTTTAAAGAGTTAAAAGATTTTTAAATGTTACATTTTTATTGTTAAGTATAGACTTTTAGCATCATATTAATTTTTTTATGAAAAAAATTAATATAATAAAATATAAGTAAATATTAATATATTAAAGCTAAATTTTAATAAAATATTATATTTAAGTGGGCTTTGTGGTCTACTAAATAAAGATATCATGGCTACACACTAAAATGGTATCACCTACCTGATTAGTCACCATGACCACCCGATAGTATATGTGGAGTTTTATAAAGGAATGATGAATGGTTTACAAATTAATAATATTAGCATAATTATTTAGTTCTTTACCTAGGTATATTATTAATATTATTCTAATAAATTTATAAATGTACTGTGGTTATTAAAAAAAAAAAAGTAATATATATTTAATAAATTAAAAAAAATATATATTACATCAGAAAATATCAGTCAGCATTTTTTTTCTTTTTATTTTTTTTTTTTAATCGCAGCACATTTATAAATTTATTAAAATAATTAAAGTAATATATAATAAAATTACTAAACTACCTAATTAAATTAATATTATTAATTTATAAACCGCTCGTCATATTATTAAAATACCCCACGCGTGCACTATCGAATGATCTATTATGCTATACAGGTAAACATATGTGGAATATGTTTTCTTAGCCCAGGGCCCTGTAGTCAATGCAAGGGTGATCATGGGACCTACTTTTTTCTTTTTATTATATAAATTATAATTAATTTATAATATATAAGATAAACTTTTTATACTTTTATATTTAAACAAATTATTATTATTCCATTTTATTTTATATTTTATTTTTTTTTATTTTTTTTATATTTATATTAGTAAATATTATTTTTATATTATTATATTTTTATAAATAATTTTTTTTAAAATATGTTTTTTTTTTAACATTTAAAGTTTATTAATTTTGACACTTAGAATCATACAATATAGGAGTTACACTTCATGAGAATACAGTAAATAGATCAACTACCCCTGCAGTGCAATGAGAATGTATTAATAAACCTGGTGCAAATACACTTATAAGCCAAAAAAAAAACAAGATGCAGGAAAAAATAAAACAAAAAAAAAGAATTTCACATAATAACTACACTTTTAAAATTAAGATTATCTGAACATTCTTTTGAACTTATCAAGACGCTCTTAGTTTTCTAAGCATTGACCTTATTTCTGCTAATATAGTAAGCTTGTCAATACCGCCTAAAATCTTATCTATATTCTTGATTTTCTTAGTCACCTTATGCTTTTTACTCGATTGAGTATTAGTATTAATTGTTCAAACTTTGGAGCCACCTTTTTGATTCACCTTCTGAGGGTATCTCCTTCTTTGCTTCAAGTTAGGGATAAAGTATCTTGTCCAATCACCAGTATATTCGTTCAAGCTAAATGGCTTATCAATGATCTTTTCCAAGTCAACCCATAATTCGAAGTAAATTATTAACTTGCAGATGTCTGATTTTGAATTAATTTAAATGCTTTGCACCCTACAAGTGCAAAAATAGAATGAGTAGGGTTATTTAGATATAAAGTAGCTGTAATTACTGAAGCAGTAACTCCTTTAATAAGTATAGCCTGAAATTGTTCCTATTCTTTTCTTTGCTTGAAATCCCAGTTAGCTAGAAACTATCATACAGGTAAACCTCCAAGTGGAGCAGTCTATACTTCATCATTCCAAAGTCTTGTAGCCTCTTGATTGAGTTCAATTGATATTGTAACAATAATGTATTTCTGTTGCAATTTAAATTTAATTGCAACTACTTGACCCCAGGCTTTAAAATGATTAAGTGTATCAAGTTAAAACCAGGTGGAGGGAATATCATAAACTGTAATTTTCTGGACAAAATCTTTATTCACAGGTATATATCCAGTCATTATGGTACTAATTGTTTTGGGTGAAGTTGTAGCAGGTTATTTTTTGGTAGTTTTAGAAAAACTTTTGCTATTATTAGCTTTGAAAACGAGTACAGTTTTTCTCTTTTTTTTCACAAAAGGTAAAGGTGAGTTTGGTCTGCTGACATTATCTTTTGGGTCCTGTTTAACTATATTAGCATATGAAACTTGCTTTTGTTTACCTTTGGGTGTAAAAGAAGTGGCTTTTGCTGAGAGGATACTAATTGGTTCCTTTTGTTGTGCTACAGCTTTTAATTGGTATTTGAGCATTTTAAGTGTTTCTAAAATTTTTATTGCTATTAGTTGATTACGAGTTATAAACGTTAAGTTTTTTATTTAGATTTTGATTCTTTATAAATTCAGACATATCTGATATTTATTTTGGTGATGTCATCTGTTATTTCACAAACTCTTTGCAAGTGCTTTTTATTTCTTTACTAACGTTAGCTTGGATAAAGTCAAAAGACTCATAAAAAAGAAAGAGAAAGTGATATAAAGATTGTAAATTACCAATATCAAAGGTTGAGAGGGCTTCCTAATGTTCAATAAGTAAGTTAGTATACAGTTCGCCATTACCAGTACTTTTTTCAATGGTTCAAGCAATATCTTTTTCAGTCAAACCAAAGAAATTATATCTTTTCTGGGCATGACTAACTAGTAGGACCCTGAATAATACTAATATAACTCATAAGTAAACTTTAAGTACTGAAGTAAAAATACATTTTATAACATAATTCTGTCAATATTAAAGCTAGAAATTTGATTTTACTATTATTAGAATCCTTTTATTAAGATAAATCTAATAAATATAAATTTTATTAAAATTGAATCACTGGTTGTGTTAAAATAGAAGAATGTAGGATAACGAAATTTTGAAAATACCTTTGTAATATGCAACTTTTGAAAAATTTTAATATAAACTCTATGCAAACTCAAATGTAAGTTGTATCAGTATTGTTCAGGGTTCTGACTAATTAGTTCAAAGTAAATAAAAACGTAATATTACAAAAGTTTACGCTCTTAAATTTAAATAATTATAGTAATTTAAGAATATTTTGCTATCTACTGATCTAGGGATTGGAATCGAAAATCGAATCTTTTCAAGATTTTTCTTATAGACGACCAACCTGACTTTGAATCAGTTTCTAATTTCAGCAAAAATAATCAGCACTTGGCCAGTATGAAGAATTACTTTGAAGTCAGATTAACTTATATGTAAAAAATTGCTGAGAATCGATTCTCAAGAATCGATTTTACTATGTTTTGTCGATTTTTGATTAATCGATTCCAATCCCTATACTGATCCAATCAAGACGATCTATAGCTCATTGGAATCAGCTCATCAAGATGAATTGAATGGTAGTAAAATCACATTTCTACAGTTGATAGAACGCTTTATAGTATGCAATAAAGTTTTAAATTAATAGAAAGTCATCTATTGAACGTAAAGATGTGATTTTTACTACCATTCGATTCATCTTGATGAGCTAATTCCAATGAGCTATAGGTCATTTTGATTGGATCAGTAGATAGCGAGAGATTTTTAAATTACTATAATTATTCAAATTTAAGAGCGTAAACTTTTGTAATATTACGTTTTTAGTGTAATATTTTGAAATTTTACACCACCTCCAAAATATTACACTAAATTACGCCTAAACTAATTTTCTGATGTATGAGTTATATTTTAAATATATTTATAGTAAAATATGCTAATTAGTATTATTTAAAATTAGGATTAATTAGAATTAGAATTAAAGTATATTGATTATTATTATTGTATTATTTAATATTAAACTTTATTTGCTAACTTTTAATTTTTTTTTTGATTTTTTTTAGATAGTTTAAAAACAGATTAATGATATTAGTTTAAAAATTTGTTGGTTGATTTACTTTTAATTGAATTTGAATTTATTGTTTATCAAAAATCAAAAAAATATTTGTTTAACTGAAATAATTAAGACGAAAATTCAAAAAGAAGCAATATAATATATGAATCTTGGTATCACAACTTCCAAAATTGTATGTTTTTTAATAATAAAGAAGGAAATGCTCATTTTGACTGAAAAAATACAATTAATAAAATCTAAAGATTTATGTTTAGTTTATTTTTACTTGTTATTTTATCAATTTGCTTTTATTTGCTTTTAATTAATATTTTATTTAAGATGTTTATAATAATAATTTTGTAAAAAATTCTTAAAATTGGAATGTGAATATTTTTTAAAAATTTGAAGAAAAATACTGGTATCCCCTGGTTTGAAATAAAAATTTTCATATAATATAACTAATAATTAAATTTTTTATTGGTAATTTAAGTAAAATTTATATAAAATTAAAATTAATTTAGAAATATAGATGAAAGCCATATTTTATAATTAATCTTTTATATGACTTACAAATTTATTAAAGTCATATTATCTGTTATGATAAAATACTATAATAATATGATCATATAATAAGGGAGTGCCAAACTTCTTGTAATACAGTAGCATTTATCTTTGGTATTATGGTTTCTTTATTTTATTACAGAGAAATACATTATCATTAACGACTACAGGAATTCAATATAATAATTTCGGAAAGTAGGAAACTGTAAAAAAAATCGCCTGAAATATTTCTCTGGAAGGTATTATGGTTTCTTGAATAGCTAAAGAAAACATTCGATTTGTGACATATAGTCACATGATAAATACCAGTGTTATTTATCGATAAAGAAATTATATAATACATTATTATAAATGAATATTTTCATTAACGTTAAAATTTTGCAGGAAGTTTAGAGACTTCTTTATACTAATTAAAAGTTGGTGATAACGCTTAAATGTCATTTTTTAATTTTCAAAGAAAAATCTACATGAGGAACACCTTGAGACAGACTACCCATGCTCAAAATATCAATATCTATTAAAAAAAAAAAATTATACATAATTTCTTCATTCCACAAAGATCTTACAAATGACTTACCGGGTGAAAAGTATTCGACTATATTCTCTTCGGAAATTCCACCACTTGATTCAATCAAAAAAGCTCTTTTTCCTGCCCATCTCTGCTTCAATGTTTTAGCAGTTTGTTTTAACATATCGCCTTTCATATTATCCAACATAATAATATCGGCACCAGCTTCGATGGCTTCATCAGCTTCTTGCTCACTAAGACATTCTACTTCTATTTTTAGCGAAAATCCTCCTATTTTTCTTGCACGTCCAATAGCCTTTTTTATAGAACCCTGACTCCAAATATGATTATCTTTTAACATTATCATCGATGACAAATCCATTCGATGAGTATCAGCTCCTCCAACAAGCATTCCATATTTTTCAACAATTCGAAACCCTTTAAATTTGTTACATAAGTAATTTAAATATACATACATACATTTATGTACATAATTTGACTAACTTTCTAAAAAAACATTACCGGGAGTTGTTTTTCTTGTCCCAGCAATTACACCTCGAAAATCACATTTTTCCTTTAATTTAATACACTTCTTACTCCTACATAGAATAACTTCATCAATTATATAAATAAATATTTACCTTTATTTTCCTAAATAATGATATACCTAGTAGCAATACCACTACAACGAGCCAAAATATTTAATGCAGTACGTTCTCCCAATAAAATGTTGCATGCCCTACCATAAACACGGGCAACTTCTTTTATTGGTTCAAATTCTTCTCCTTCTTTTAAATTCCATTCAACTCTATCCAATTAAAAAAGTAAATTAGAATTTATAATTAGAAGAATCAACATTTACATAATCAAACTTAAAAACCTGCATTCCAATTGGTTGAAAACTTCTTCAAAGAATGGTATACCAGCCACAACTCCCTATATACTTACTGTATAAGCCACAAATATGAACAAAAAAAAAACTAAAAAAAAATGTTTGTAAAATATTACCGCGGATTTTCCGTATAATATAGCAACTTCTTGAGCTTCTCCCACAACAAATCCTCCATAATCAAATGATGGTACATCTTCTTTCAACCAATTACTAATTTCTTGCTTATATGATGGTGATAACAAATGAGCATAAATTGAATTAATTTCAGACATTTTTTTTTTAAAAAAAAAAGAATTTGATGATCATAAAAAAAAAAGATCGACAAGCTCTGCTTTTTATATTTCTGTGTCACGAGTTGTAGCACATATAAATCAATCATCATGTGTATTGCAAATCTTATTTCTCGACTCTAATATGGACTTGAGTGCATCGGAAGAAAAACAAATTAGTTATCTTAATTCTATCCTTCAAAAAGTGAATTCTGCAGAAGATAATTTTAGCGAAACATTTATTAATTCGCAAGATTACATTAATCTTTTATCGCAATTTGGTAGTAGTGAGTCTCGTAAAATAATTTCGTTATCATTATTAATATTGACAAAATTATTGGAAAAAAATCAGATAAAAAAAGAATTAAAAGAAATTACAAAAAAACAAATAATAAAATGGATAAGTGATTCGACAAAACAACAAGAGAAATTAAATGGCATTAAAGCATTATCAGCCATATTTAATTTAGGAGAAAATGATATAGGAAAAAGTTGTTTAGAAAAGGATGATAATGATGAAGGAGGAATATTAACAGATTTAATGGAATTTGCAGAATTTGATAAGGAAGAAGTAAGAGAATCAATTATAGAAATGTTATCAATAGCATGTTCGCAGGTACAATGTAGAAAGTTGGTAAAATTAAATTGTCAAGAATATTTAAGCAAATTAATGAAAAGTAAAAATTTAAAAATAAAAAGTTTAGCTGCTGTTACATTAACGAAATTAATGTTGGATGATAAATTAATTTTACCAGGGGAAGGAAATCAAGAAAGGAAGAAAATTGTTAGCGAAGAGGAAGATGAAAATGAGTTAGCAGGATTATTTCAAAATTTAGTATTAAATGAAGGATCAGAAATTGATGTTAGAGCCAACGCTATTGAAGGGTTAGCTTACGCAAGTTTAAAACCCACGGTTAAAGAAATGGTCGCATATCACCCCACTTTACTTAAAGAAATTTTTAAGTTAGTTAAAGAACAAGAAAAATTGAATAATAATTTATTATATGGAGTTGCTGTAATATTATCGAACATTACGTCATATAGGAAAAAATTAAGCGAAAATGAACGACAAATATTAAAATTGAAGAAAATTGCCGATGGCGAAAGTAGTTTCGAAATAAACCCTCTGAATGAAGATGAATATGTTGAAAATCGAATAAAGCAAATAATGAAATTTGGAGTAAATCAAACATTAAATTTATTATCAAAAAATCAAAGTCAAATTATACGTCAATTGGTTTCGAATATTTTTTTAAATTTAGTGACAGATCAGACAAATCGTGGTATTATCGTACAACAAGGTGGAGTTAAGGTTTTAATTCCTTTAGTCATTAAAGAAGGTAATACAAAAGAAGGGAGGGTTTTTGCAACTCAAGCTTTAGCTAAAATTGCTATTACAATGGACCCAAGTTTGGTATTTAGAGGTGAACGATCTTCAGATCTTGTTCGTCCTTTACTCAATTTATGTCAAGGAGAAAATGAATTATGTCAGTTTGAATCTTTGATGGCATTAACCAATTTAAGTAGCGTGGAAAATGATATTAGGATGCGTATTTATGATTTAAAAGGGATTCCGATTATTGAAAATTCACAATTCTCTGATAATACTTTGGTTCGTAGAGCGGCAACAGAATGTTTATGTAATATGATGTTTTGTGATCCTGTTTATGAATTATATAGTGATCCTCAATCATCAATTAATAAAATTACCATTCTCGTTGCCTTTTCTGATACTGATGATTTTGAAACGAGAAGAGCCGCTTCGGGTGCTTTGGCCATTCTCTCAACTAATCCCAATGTATGTAAGATGATCCTGGATAGACCAAAAGGAATTCAAATTCTTAAAGATTTATTAAATGAAAATTCTCCTGAAATTCAGCATAGAGCAATCGAATGTTTGAAAAATATCGCTAGTATTGATAAAGACAAGGCAGAATTATTGGTTAAAGCCGATTTACACAAACGTATGTTGGAATTGGTGGAAGAAGGGAAGGTGGAATCCGTAGTAGTCACTTGTGCTGAAACGTTAAAAATTTTTGCTAATCATGGTTTATTAAAAATTTGAATATTTCTATAAATTAAAGTAATTAATGTTTAAAATTAAAATTCATTATTGATTAAAAAAAATTACAGTATTTATCACTTTTTTAATTTTATTGTTATCCTATGATATCATTCATATATGACCTTACGCGATTCCGTGATAGTTACATTAGTTTTTACCCAAAGTATAAAAATAAATTCATCATATATTAGTGCATTAATAATTTGCGCAGTTAGTGGCACATCGTATCTGTTTGGTGCTTATTCTACAGAATTGGTGGGTAAACTAGAATTTAATTCTGTAGAATTAAATATTATCGGAAGCGCAGCAAATTACGGATCTATCTTAGTGGTTCTTTCAAACAGATGAAATAAAATTTAACAAAGATTAATGCAAAAAAGATACAACTTTAAATAAAATTTTTTCTTAATTTTAGGGTGTTTGGTGTCTTCCTTTATGATGTTCTATGTATTGCGCTAACGTACAATGGCTTGCTACCTTCACCATCTTTCTTGATTTGTGCTCTTTATTTATTTTTTGTGGGAATTGCGTCTATATTATCTCTTTTTATATCGATCGTTTTAAGATTATAATCAATTGACATATTTTAGGTCTCTTACAACCGTTGTAAGCAATGTAATTTTTCTCGATTATTAATTTTCGATTAGTGCACAAAGTTAATTTAATCTTTTCTTTTATTAAGACGAGAAATCTTGAAATAACATCAGCGCATCGTTAAGTGCAACATTAGGCTTTCTTCGTTCACTTTTTCGCGAATCAATATATGATATATAGAGGAAACGGTGATCATTTTTTAGTTTTCCTGGCAATTGTAACAGGTTTAGGTCAATTCATTGGAAATTGGCTTGACGTAGTTTTACCGCCACCACGTGAAGAAATTGTTGCGACAGTAAGAGCTACAGCCAAATGAACAAGCATCTTTATTACCAGAAGCAAGAGTTAATGACATTGCCGTTCAACATCATGAAGAAAATGATATAGGTAGATATGACCTAGCTCAAGATAAAGATTATTATTTCTTATATTATTCTTCATTAGTGGTACAGGTTTAATGTATATCAAACTGTTATTAAAACTTTTATGTTCATCGCTACATATTCACCATCAAACACCATCATTGAATTACACAAACATTGCAAAACTTACACATTTCCTTATTTTCGATATTTTCTCGTATTGTAAGATTGTATTATTATTCAAAGGTTATAGTTTCTTGCTTTGTCAAGACCAATGTTATTTGCAGTTCAAATGTTAGCAGGTTTAGAGCGAAGAATTTATGGATTGCTAGTGTATGAATTGGGTTAGAATGTGGTACAATGTTTGATATTGCTCCAACTGAATGGTTCTGCGCGACAAGATTTGAAATTGATCATTCATTTATTTTATCATGTATTAATTAATGAAGCATGGTTAACTTAACGTACCCTTTATATTTTTAGGGAAGTAAGTTGAGCATAAATTATCATCTGCTTTTATACTCTCGTACTAATTTGTCTTTCCGATAATTAATACATATAAAGGCACCAGCATTTGGTGGTCAGTTATTCAGTCTTATATTTGGTATAAATTACAATTATTACCGAAAACATGGAAAATGACTTCTTTAATAATTTGTCTCGGTCTATTGTGGTGGAAGATTGAGTAGTATTCTGATAGATGGTGCCAGAGAAATGCTGATAGTAATAAATATGTCAAATTTGATGAAGAAAGTCAACTTTCACCTTCAAATACCTCAATTCATACTTAATAAAACGACCTAATTACATCGGTTTTCACCACTATTATGAACATCACACGTGCTTATACTCTCAAACATAGATAGTTTAGAAATTTGTTTGAAATATTAGATAGATGAATGAATATTAGTTCATTTATGCAATAAACTCTGTGCATTTTATTATTAGAGTTTGCATAAGGAAAACGGATTCCTTATAATGGATTTAAAATTTTTAACTAATATAACTAATATAAAAATTTTTTCAAGGATAAACTAAAAACACTTAATTAAAAAAAATTTCTAACTATTCGGCATTGAAGTGTAAGTATGTGGTGGATTTGTCCTCTATCCCATCGTCAGATCATAATTAATAATTAATCTGATAATTAGTAATTTCTTTAAAAAAAATTACAGTATAAAAAAAAAGACTTACTCTCCACCATCTTTCTATATAAGGTTTTGTAAGAGCTATTAGAAGTAATCCACTCGTTATAATAATATAGAAATATACAATAACTTCATCCTTGTAAGAATCTCGTTCTATAAAGAATAACGAAATAAATCATCAAGAATAAAACCAAATTTTAGAAAAAAATTACACTTACGAAAACACGTAGGAATATCACAATCCTCTTTTGAAGTATTTTCTTTACAAAAAGCTAAATTACAATCAGAACATGTTTGATTTATTCTTAAAGGAACAATTGTTGAATTTTGATCACAAACGCATTTACAAAATGATCTAACATCTGCCGCTTGAACTACTGGTGTTATAGCAAAAATAGTTAAACATAATATTAAAAAAAAATAATCATGAAATAAAACAAAAATCCTTAAATTTAATGGCATGTTTCTAAAAATTTTTAAAAAAATGCTTTCAAATTTTTTTGACAAATAACGCACGCGTTACACGTGCTGTAGAGCTATAGGACCCCCGGATAATATGCCGTACAATTTGTAAGTTTCCCGGTGATCAAACCGACTAAGCCATGATTATAAATTAAGTCGGTTTGTCATTCAGGTTTTAATTTTTCTTTATTTGATTATAATTCATTTATGAAATATTATTTTAATCAAATTTTTTTCAATAACAGCCAAAATAACATGTCTTCAAGCTTTGCAAAAATAATCATTGATCCACTTCCTGGAACCGATGAATATGAATCGGGTCTAAAGATCTTCTTAAGAATTTGTAGATATTTAAATCCGTATAATCTTCTCAAATTGTCATGTGTATGTAAAAAATTTAATGCATTATTGTGTTCAGAAAGATATTCTATTTCGTGCTTGTGGGAACAATCTCGGATAGACTTTACGCCATTTGGAAGTATGAAATGTCCCGAAGACATGTCAAATCGAGAATTTACCAAACTTTTGTGTATCGAAAACGGATGCCAAAATTGCTGGAATAAAAATGTTAGAATCTGCATTTATTGGATTCCAAGAGTTCGCTTATGTGAATCTTGTTTACTTTTGCTAGTCATCTCCAAGAAAGAACTGGAACAAAAATGGATAGTTGCCCCTGAACTGATTAATGTAATTCCACCGGTATTTCATGAAGATCCTTGGAATGAGGGTAATCCTTGGGATGAAAGTAAAAAAAGTTATTGGATATCTCATGTATATGAAATTCAATCTGAATATTGCACTTTGAAGTCAAACGATGAAAAAAGTTTTTTGCTGTCAGAGAGAAAATGTAAATTAAACGAATTAATGAATTTTAGTCGTATACAACATGAACTTACCCTAAGTTGTATCAGAACAAGTTGAAAGCAAGATTACTATCACTCTTGTAGACAAATTGAAGAAATGTATCTATTAGAAGAATTATTCAAAGATTATGATTTAAATTCAGATATTTGGTCTTATTGGTCTAGTATAGATTTATATCATAAGGTGGCGATCTCTAATTTAATTGTGCAACAAGAGCCGAATTTTCAGTGTAACGTGTCAATTTGGTAAAATATAAATGCTTTAAATGCATGCTTCCGTTATTATTATATTTTTTTTTTCTTTTTCTAAAAATTAAAAAGTGAAATAATGACTTTATTAAATTTTTCAAATCGCCCGTCAAAATATTATTTATTATTGACAATTATTTTATTTCATTTAATTGTCATTGGGATAAATGCATCGTCATCAGATAAAATAAATCAAGCTGATTCATCAAAAACACAATCAACAGCATCACGAAATCCGACAGAAACGGCTTCTTTGTGGAGTATTTTTAAAAATATTTTTACTAAAAAACAACCCGATCCTAATAAATTTGGTAAATTTGAAATTGATAAAAATATTAATGAAACAAAAAATATACTTGTTGGATCATTTGTTGGAGGTAAACAATACAAACACTTGAGTATGCTGCTATTCGTTTATTCTGTTTTAAATGTTTGTTTTCGTGTAGGGTTAAGTCATCTTAGGCCATCATTGGAAATTTGTAAGATTTTGATAGAGCGCGGATATAAGGTAAAATTATTCTCTGGTTTATAAATAGCATTGATAAACTTTTCATTCTTCTTTTTTTTTCAAATTATGTAGGTAGCTTTAGTTGCACCAGGAAATTTTACGTCACCCACAAATTATCCATCGATAAGACAATATTCCACTGGACCGGAACATAATACAAAAGAATTATTACACATATATAAAGAAATATATGAAAAACCATACGATTATAATTCATTTTTCTTGGAAAAAGATGAAGCGGATAAACAATATTCAGAAAGATTTGAAGTTTATAAACGATCTACGATAGATTTTAAACCAGATTTATTTTTATGTGATTTATTAAATAACGAAGCTTGTTTTGATATTGCATGGAAATTTAAAATACCAGCAGTTGGTGTTAGCAGTTCATTAAGCAGTAAGTATTTGTTTTTAAGGTTTTTTTTATAAAAGAAAGAAGGAAAGAAACTCGTAACTACTTCTTTAAACAAAACGTTTTTATTTTAGGGCGAACATTTGCACCGTACAAATCAGATCCAATTTATGGATGTCATTCGAATATGGAAAAAGGATCATTTATCGAGAGATTTAAATGTTTAATCATACAACCCGCCAGATTTCTTTATGAATCTAGACAGAGAATTATTTTTTTAAATGAAAAAAGACTTTCGGTTGGTGTATCTCCTATAACTAGTTCTTTAGAAAGAATTAAAAATTCTTTATTCTTGGCTGATACTTACTTTGGTTTTGAGGTACGAAATGAAGAAAGGAAGGAGGAAATTTGAATGTTAATTCGATAACAAGTGCATTAATTGATAGAAAATATTATATATACATATATATTTTTTTTTTAGATTCCACATCCTGTACCTCCACTTTATCAAGTAAGCGTTCTTTCTTAAGTATATCATTAATACTTCATTTCAAGTTTTTAATGCACTTCCAAATGAAAATTTAATTAGGAAATTGGGCCAGTGATGCAAGAATCATACCCACCATTAACACCAAAACTTTCATCATTCTTGTCATTACATCAGAGAATTATGTATGTATCATTCGGTATGCAAGCTTTCACGACACTGGAAAATTATGCAATATTGTTAAAATCATTTTTAGAAGTTATAGACAGAAATATTATAGATGGAATTGTTTGGTCATTATCAGGTCTTGAAAATTTCCCAACGCTGTCAGATGACACACAATTAGAAACGTCAGAAATTCTCAATAATCGTTATACTCATATTTATGTTACTACATCTTCATCATTAGAAGAATTAACACCGCAAGTATCCATATTAAATCATTCAAATACAAAAATATTTTTAACACACGGAGGAGTAGCAAGTTGTCATGAATCATTATATGTAGGCAAACCTATGTTAATATTACCATTAGCTTCAGATCAATTTTCTAATGCTGAAAAGTTAGAAGAACAAGGTGTTGCACTTAAATTGGATAAAATGGATTTACACGTAGACGATATTGTAAGAAAAATCGAATTTTTACAATTAGAATCCAGAGTTAAAATTAATTTAAAAAGAATGCAGATATTAACAAAAATTAATAGTAAACGAAAATATAGAGCTGCCGATTTAATTGAATTTGTTATGAAAGCTTCTCAATTAAATCCAAACAACAATGATGTGAAAGAAAGTGTTGTTGATAATAGACATATGAAAGAAGGAAAAGAATCTTCAGAAAAAGTAAGTAATGAAACTAATTCTGAATCTATTGAACCTGCAATAGAAGATATATATGAATGGTTATTAAAAGAATGGATTACACCTGATTCGAGAATGGGATTTATTAGAGGAAAATATTTAGATGTTTATGGAGTTGTATTAATTTTATTATTTAGTATAATTGGGTCCATAATTTGGACTGGTTGGTCAGTAGTTAGTTTTATTGTTAATAGTATAGCTTCTTTATTTGAAGGAAAATTAAAATCCGATTAATTAAGAGCGTTAAAGTAGTAAATCAGAAATTATTATATAAATTTTTATCATTTATTAAATTTATTTTTAGAGTAATAAATTTTTTTTTAAATTTACGTAGTAACTGCGGATTTACCGCTAAACAATTATATAATAATATTCACGCGATTTTAAATCGAAATAGTGTATTTGAATTAATCAAGAAAAAAAAAAATGCTTGTAACTACGAACCTCGCAATGGCAAGTTCAAACACTCTAACAAGGAGATTAAGCAAATAATAACTGGCAACGACCCGAATCTTTTCGACATAAAAATTTTAAAAATTTAAAGAATGTCACGAATTTTCTTATATCACCATCTGATGCATTACTGTCACCAAATTGTAATGAAAGTAATTTTATTTGAAACTGGCTTGGCTAAAAATATTGACTGTTGACGTTATATCTTAGAAAAGTAATAAAATTACTCAACAGATATAGAATTTATTATTAACAAAATATTAATATAAATGTATTACAAAGCTATAAATATTATTATAAATATTATTATTATTATATATAAATCAGATTATCCAGAAATCTACAAATCATGAAATTTTTTTTTTCTTTTTATCTAGGATGCCAGCGTCATGGGCTTCTTCATGGAGGATTAAATGTATCTTTTAGAAATAATTTTTTTTTTAATAGAAAGTTCAAGGAATGGTTAATAAAAAGCCAAAACCAAACCATTTAGGAGTAAGAAAAGAAATTAAAGGGCGATGAAAGTAAAAAGACAAGGGTATATAGAAAGACTGGACTTAAGGAAATTTTTTTTTTCTCTGTTAATTATATTGTTTTCTACTAACATTTCTTTCTATTCGTTTTAGTGATAGCTTATGCAGAACAAAACCTATTCACTGGACAAGAATGTTTAGAAGTTTTAATATTCAAATAAATAACATACGAGATCATTACAAGCCAATCAATCATATTTTGAAACCTTTCCAAACTTTTAATTTCTCAGGCGTCAGCCCACTTTGTGGTCGCATGATTACTGCAGATGCATTGATGCATGCTGCTGCATCACGTGGTAGTGCTGAAATATAAAAAAAATTTCTTAGCGAACCTCTCTTATTTTTTTCATCAATAAAAAAATTTCTTAAATATCTTTATATTAAGTATAAATTTCAAAATTTCTTCTCAGATGCAATTATCAAGAATGAGTGCAATTCAAGTTGACGCACCAATTTTAGATTCAAAGATAACTCTTGATCATTCTATGATTTACACACTTCAAGACATGATTGTTAGAATTAGACCACAAAAAATGATGTTGCTTAAAACCACGCATGTTCCATGGTATCTTGAGAGGTAATTATTATAATTATTTCTTTGGAATTTTATTTATTTCAAACCTTTTCGTTTTATCAAAGTTCTTAATTGTTGTAATTATAAAGATTCAACCAAGGCAGATTAATATGTCATTCATCCTTACTTAATCTTGATTGTATTATAAATATATTGGAGTTCCTTGACAATGATCCTGCTACTTTATTTGCTTGTGCATTAGTTAATAGAGAATGGTGTAAAATTGCAACGAGCATCTTATGGCGTGATTCCTGGAGATATAAAAAAAGCTTTCAATTACCAGGTAATGAAAAAATTCAAATGATTTCAATATTTCTTGAATCATTACCACAATATCATTTAAATACAATTGAAAGGAAGATTGGTATCCTTATAATGCCTAGAAAAACATTATTCAACTATGCCAAATTTGTAAGACATATAAGAATTCGTAGCTTGGAATGGCATTTAACAAAGTGGGTTCAACACAATGCAGGATATTATATTAATGAAGATAGTCCGGACTTACGAAAAAAAGTTACAATTATCAGTCAAATATTATTAGAACATATTCTTAGATCAACACCAACAATATATGGGTTAAACGTCAATAGCGAAAATTATACTTCAGGATCTTTAACATCTGCTATAAGAAATGTGCCTAGCGCAAAAATTTCTTTAGCCAATGTCAAAATCTTCACATTTGGTAAAATATGGACAACGATGCCAAGATTATTTGAAATTCTTTCAACAATTTGTTATAAAATTAATACATTGGAAATTTGTCCATCTCAGGATATTAAATATACAGCTAGATTAATTAATAATCAAATCAATATAAAATCGCTCACACTTGTTGATACGCCTTCTATAAGACTAAATCGGCATGAAACAAAAAATGAATATACTTGGGATAATGAAATATTTAGTGCGTTATTATATAAGGCTAAAACTGTAACTCAACTTACGTTAAAAAACATTCATTTATCATCTCTAAAGGAATTGAATTACTTTGAAAATCTAGAGGAATTGTATATTACAAATTATGTGGGAGATATTTCCCAAAAAAATTTTCAAGATTTATCAGAGATTTCCTTAAAAAAGCTAAAAAATTTTTTTATTATTTCTTTATTTTCAGAAACTTATTTGAAAAATCTTTGCAAATTTATAAAAAATTCCAAAGAATTAACGCATCTTAAAATTCAAGGGTGTAAATTGCATGACCCTGATTATTCAATGACATGGATAAACTCTTTAGCTAAAAATAATAGAAATCTTGTTTCTTATGAAGGACCTATTGGATCAAATGATGTAGTAGCATTATGGATATTTTTAGATTCTTGTAAAAGTCTTCAGAAATTACATTTTCAATGCAACAACTATAATTCCTTCACTTCAAATAAAGACTTGAAAAGTTTTGACAATATACTAAGAGAACTTACAAGAAAACAACCCGTAGCTTTGAGAAAACTAATAGTAGGTAAAGGCTGGACTGTTTCTTGTAAAGGAGTTGAAAATTTCATAAAATGTCGGAAGAATTTGTTTGTGCCAATTAGATTTGAATGGGATCCACATACGGTAATTATTGGGAATATAAATGAATTAACTAAAAGATATTGCGGAGTAATTAATAAGGTCCATAAAAATTAACCCAATTTTTAACTAGAATCAAATAATCATTTCAGTTATATGTATTTTTTCCTTTAACATGTAAAAATTTTATATATAAATTAATAAATTAGAATAATAAATTAAGAGAATTACTAAACTTAACCTGGGGGAATTTTCCTCCCCTCTCCCTTTATTTCAATTTTTAATTAAAATATTATAAGATTATATGTAAATTTATGAGAAGAAAAGGTTTTATTAAGTTAAAAAAGGTAGTTGTTCATATGGTTTTTGTGAAAAGTACATAATTTTGATTTTTATAGTTAAATTGTATTTTTCATGATAAAAATTTTTTTTAAAACCAAGAATTGCCAAATTTTTATGCAATTAATATCCAATTATACTGTATTTATTTTATATATTTCATAAAAAAAGTTTATTTTTTTTAAATTCTTAAGGGGGGGAGGAATTATCCCCCTGGTTAAGATTAGCAATACTCATAAATTAAATTAAATAACCATTCACTATTTAGTTATTTTTTGCAAAAATATTTTACTAATAAATTTAGATTTTGCCCCATATGTAATGTTTAAATCCTGCCTTTATTTCAAAAAAGGATATGTGAATTAATAAAAGAAACCTGAAAAAAAGTTTTGTTAAATAAGTCAAAAATAACATTTAAAACTATCTTTGATGTTTTAAGTAAACCTGCAGAGCAGAGGAAAATACACATAATAAATATACTAATTTACAGAATCCTATCTTATTCAACTCAATATTAAAATAATTTACAAAGACTTTTTTCAAATTATCTTTTAATAATATATATCATTAATATTTTAAAGTATCCAATTTTTTATATGGATTCCAATATATTATTATATTAAAGTTTAATTATATATCTAATGATTTAATTAAAAATGACTACAGTCAAACCTTGATATAGCGAACCTTTGATATAGTGAATTTTTCAGACAATTATAATAAATTTCCCCTCGCTATAACAAATTAACCAATCAAATCTCTTAAAATCTTCACTATAGTAGTCTTATAGCGAAGTTAAGGTCTGGATCCTAGAGTTCGTTATAACAAAGGTTGACTGTATAGTAATATATACTTCTATAAATACCCTCTCTATAAGTATACATTCTTATATATACTCTATAGCAATTTAATTTTAAGCTTAAGACTTAAAGCTAAATGTATTCCTTCTATATTTTACAATTATGAATTCTGTATAGTGTATACTTTCTACAAATACATTATGTGACTATTAACCAATCAGTAATATAATATTTAGTTACTATTAATTTTTTAAAATTTATTTAAATTCAATTTTTAGTACAGTTAAACTTTTATATAACAATATGCCAGAACCAGTGTTTAGAAATAACCTGATCATTTGACCATTTAAATGATTTATGAAATTATTTGTCATTATTCATAATTATTTGTCATTTGGTCATTTCAATCATTTGATTTTGATTGGCTAATATTTATCACATAAATAATCATGTGACTATAATTAAAAAATAATGAATGTAGTGTAGGCAAAAATCATAATGCTGGCCAAAATTACATTCAAATGACCAAGATCATGTGTCATTTGAACATTAAAATAACATGTCATTTGTCATTTGTCATTTGAATCATTTGGTCATTTCAAGTCATTTGCCGAACACTGATCAGAACATATATGAAATTTTTAGAAAATATCGTTATATCAAAGTTATACCGATATTTATATATCCTTACATATAGTGAAAAATAAAATTTTATCAGTATAACAAGTTTTTAATAGTATATCAGTATATTGAATATCAGTATATTGAGGTTAGACTGTATATTTTAAGTATAAAATAAGAAAATTAAATATATTTTAAAGAGTGAATTTATTTACTGCACCCTGCGTTACAACGCATCCTTCCTTTTTTGTAAATTGTTTATGTCGATCTTTAGTTTATACACCGCACCCCCTTAAAATGGCAAATGATAAACATACAAATATATATAAATTTGTAATGCAGGATGCGGTAAATACATTATTTCTATTTTAAATATATTTTAAATAGAATTTTTTTTTATAGGATAATGTATGTATAGCAATATGTGATCTCCAAAAATTACATATCTTTAGATTTTCAGCTAACCAGTTATATTTCAATATTTTTTCAGAATTCTTCTATATCTTATGACCTTTATTTGCTTTCAAAGCCAAAATACTTATAGTCAAACTTATCTTCTTATATATACAAAATATCTGATACTCAGAAAACTGAAATTTAACTAAATATATTATCAATTAGTTTGCTGATATGATCACTAAAAGAAAAATATATTTCATTCTCTATTTTAAACCTGGATAGCGTTAGGATAAACTTTGATAAAGATATTATAATAGATTTCATCCAGCATTATATCTTAAGAAGTAAAAATCCAATTCATTTATAAGACCAGCAATCTTCAGATAATTTTAGATAGTTTTAATAGATAAGCTCCTTCTTTGCTTGAGAAAATATTTATAAAAATAGCTAGTAGAATTCATTGTATTTAAGACTTTGATCATACTAAACTAAACTAATTAATTTCAGTATTAGATCATTGATTTTGCGATTTACTAAACTAATAAGTATTAATTTGAATTAAAATATAATAAAATACTTATGAGTTATGTTAATTTTATTAATGACATAAATATTTAGATTAAAAAATTTTATTAAAAAATTTAATAAAAATTATTAAAAATGAATTAGATAAAAAGTATAATATAATTAAATTAAGAAATATTATGAATTAAATTTATTAATTGGTTTTTTATTAATATACAATATAATTTTTAAAATATTAACTTTATTTTAAAAGATTATTTAGCATTTATTTAATTATTACTTTAAAGAGTTTAAATGAAATAGTCATTATTACCATATTTCTCCAAAAATAAGTAATTTTCAAAAATAAGCAACATCTAAAATAATTAATATCTGAAATAAACAACAATTTTGAATATTAACTAATTTCGTATTAAACTTAATGTAATGTAATAAAAAGATTTTTAATAATAAATATAAGTTCAAATTGTCCCAGAAAATGTATTTTTATTAATGAATTATGTCAAAATGAAACACCTGTATCATTATTATAATATACATATTATCATTATGTAAATATAAAATATTAACCATAACCAAATTAAACAGTTAATTATCTCATTCTATCACTAATATCTTCGCTATCATTACTATCATAGATACTATTATTATCATTACCATTATCACTACCTTCATTATCAATGTTATTTCCATCATCATCATTATCATCAAACGTTACTTTCATCGTCATTATCACTAATAGTTTCCAATTTAAAATTTAATCTATTTAAATCTGTTGAAATTTTATAAATCTTGAAAGATTCTATGACTGTTTTATCATCGATTGCATTCCAAACACATTTTATTCACAATGCAAGTATATATCATTCAATCTAGTATAGCGAAAATTTTCCACAGTAATGTACCACCACTTGCCATTCAGATATGCCACTCTTTGTGAAGGTTGTCTTTAAATGGTTTATTTATTGAGATATCTAGAGGTTGGCAAATGCTGGTTAAACTAACAGGGATTACTATCAGATTGAATCCACTCTTATAAAATTATTTTTTTTATAGCATATGTGCCAATTTTTGGAATTAGTCTAAATTAAGATTTTTATAAAAATTTAATATTTTAGTAAGATTAATATTACACAAATCTAAATTAAATATGTATTATATATTTACGTAACTCAGATTTAATAAAAAATAAAAAAAATTTTTTTAATCAATATTCAAAAATAATGGTAATAACCACTTCTTTTTCCCCATCACTGCCCATCACTTTTCCATCATTTTTCTATTCACTTTTATTAAATATGACAAAAAAGTTTATAAGCAAATATAGCAGTTATTTTTAAGTGGTAAGTAAAAGAAAAAACTTAATATTTTATATACATAGATAAGACATATTTTTTCATATTTTTAGCTTTAATTTATTGATTTTTTTTTGTAAAAAATACATGCAAATAAAAAATAATTATGATGTAAAATAGTTGTAAAATGAATAATAAGATATTCTTTTTTTTTCAAAATAACTAATTATATATTTGTTTTTTATCTTTTAAAATTATTTTATTAGATTTATTCTACTAAAATCCTTAAATGGCAAATAAAATCTTTTAAATAAAGTAAAAGAATTTGGGATTCTCTTATGAAAGCATTTTTGGTAAGAAATAAAATTTTCAGATCGGACTTTATGCAGGTGACAAAATCGTGCATTATTATTCCTGGAGATATGCTAACGTCATCATTTTACATTCATTTGAAAGCTGAGAATTTGCTCTATCGTAAGAATCAAAGATCAAGAAAATTGGATCACTGGATGAGGCGTAATTAACGATCAAAGTCAAATCAAATTTAAAAATTAAAAATAAATATATTAGACGTAATTATTCACAATCCATTGATTCAATTCATTCGATTTTAGGCTTATTAGATAGACCTCAATTTTCTCTTTCAAATGAATATAATTTCATTCGTGTAGCTTGCATCTACAGGTATTTAATAAATTTTTTTATATCAGATTTTATCAAATTTATAAAATTTTATATTAATAATATAATTGATGATTCCTAAACATCTACATATATTAAACGAATTATTTTAAATTTATTTTAAAGATAAAAGTTGGCATCACCTTAGGGAGCAAAGATCATTCAAATTGAATCACTACATGTGAAGTAATTAATAATCAAATTTAGATAAAATTTAATAAATATACTGAACGTGATTACTGAACAACTAGTGATTCAATTTACTTGATTTTAGATTCATTAGATAGATCTCGATTTTCTCTTTCAAATGAATGTAAATTTATTTGTATAGCTTATTTCTACGAAGAATTATCAATGATTTTGTCATGAGAGTTATATTTGATCTTTTAAATTTTAATGATATCTTATATTAAAAAAAAATTAAAAATTATATAATTAATTAGTTTTTTTTGCATTATCTAGTATAAATTTATTATTCTTATATAAATGATAATTTATATTTGCTTTAATAAAATTATTTTTGTGTAAAAAAATTAGATTCCAAGGATCGGCTCATATGGATCCTTCCAAATGATCTTTAAATGAATTATGTGCTAATATTACTAGATTTCTTTGAGTATCATTTTTTAACCTTATATCATTGAAGTAATCAATATATTTTAACATTAAACTTGAATCCATCCAACCATTTTCTTGAAACTAAATTACAACACCAGAAGGAATTTGTTTATTACGCAACATTCATTTTCTTTGAAGATAGTAGTTTGGTCACATCTATGATATTGCAATTTAATAAATTTGATTTAAAGTAGCAAATCATTATACTTATGATACATGTTAAAATGATGGTAAACTGATTTTTTTCATTACATGTTGCATGAATATGAACTGTTTTTTCACCCTTTGGAGTTTGGATTTATAGTAAAGTTGCCAGCTATATCAAACTAAATGGGTGTTTCATCCATATTGAAAATATTTTCCAATTCATAGGATTTTTTGATTTTAAAGTTAGTTACAAATTAATTGAATTTCTTCAACTGTTCTTGAATTTTACTTAGGATAGAATTTTTAGAAAATTCTAGTGTTTCAATACCAATTTGTATTTTTTCAAAAATCCTATTAACCAATAATAAGAAGTTTTAAAATTTTCTGTAAGTTCTCTATAAAGTTTTAGAATTTACATCTTTCTTAAAATTTTTAATATTTTATTTCATATACAGTCAACTCTTATTATAACGAACCCTAGGTTCTAGACCTTAACTTCACTATAGGGCTATAGTAGGATCCCACTTATTTATAATAAAGGTCACTGTAGAAAATTGGCCCTTTACTAATTGTTTTTACCTTACTTTTTTCTTAAATTCTATTGGTTAATTAGCTAAAAAGGAAAAAAATCATAACAATGTAACATAAAATTTTCTTTTATAGTAGGATCTGCAAGGAATTTTATATATAATTTTTACCTTAGGCTTGGAGGTGACTTATCTTATAAGTAAGTGGGGTCCTGCTATAGTGAAGATTTTAAGTAATTTGATTGGTTAATTCGTTATAGTAAAGGGAAATTTATTATAGTTGTCTGAAAAATTCACAATATCAAGAGTTCGCTATATCAAGGTTTGACTGTAATTATATATGATACAACTAGACCTTGCTTCTTTTACTTAATTATTTAATTATACAGTCTTTTTTAATATTGGGAAAAAATGCTTTTTGATCAAAACTAACTTGCTTACTTTTTCCATTAGTTTTAATATTCCAGGTCAAACTTGCTTTTACCCAACGTCCTACCATATTATAATGAATATCAAAATGTTCTACTACTTTATTATTCTCATATTCCTCTGCATATTTAATAACCTCTATCTTTTGTTTTATAGAATATAAGGTTTTTTTACATTTAACAACTTGTTTTACCTTACAATAAGCAACTTTTCTTAGCATTTTTTATTTGTTGCACTTGGTGTAGTAATTGGCATAGTAAAACAGGTATTGCAACTTTTACATAATGTATGTTAAATGATTAATGATCACAGAAGTCATGTTAAATGATCAGTAATTACAGGAGTTATATTGTTTAATCTTTTTACTAATACGAAATTTAAACTTTTAGCTATGAATTTTAAAAAAGCTAAACTATTTGAAAATAAACAATGTTATAACAAAAATAAGTTGCTTATTTTTGAAGAAATACGGTATATTAAAAAATATTAATTTAATTAAGAATTTAATAATGAATCTAATGGTATAATTGAATGTATATATAATAAATAGTAAATTAGATTACAAAATCTTTTATTAAATATAAATACTATATAAATACTATATAAACAGTAAAAAAATTTAAGAAATATAAGAGGTTTATTATATCATTATAATATCATCAACATTTATCTACTGCATATTATACTGTATTTTATAGTAATTTTAAAAATTCAATTTTATTTATATATATATGTTGTGCGTCAAGTGTCGATTTGCGTCAGATGAGCCGACGTGCGTCAGATGTAGATTGATACCTGACGCGCGTCACTTGTAATATAAAATATGCAAAATTAAGTTATAATTAAATTAAAATTTTCAAACTTAAACTAAATTTCTTTATTAAATAAGTTTATTAATCTTGTTAAAAAATATATAACCCTGTAATATTAAATTGATTAGACTCAGTTTCATATGGAAAATACTTCATTCAAAATATTAATAAATTACAAGTTTTTTCAAGTAAATTTACAATATTTAATTAAACATAGATTAAATAGCCATAAAATTTCACAATATGTGTAATTTATTGTAACAAACAAATTTACTTACGTAATAAAAAATAATTTTATTATTAAAAAAAATTTTTTTACCATAGGAGAACTTTATTGTGTGATTCAAGTGACGCGCGTCAAGTATCAATTTACATCTGACGCACGTCAGCTGCATCTGACGCAAATCGACACTTGACGCACAACATATATATATTATCAATTAAAAAATATCATATTAATATCAATATCTCTTTTTTTTAATAAAGCAATTTTTTATATAAGTTTTATTTCTTATATTGGTATGAATCAATACTAACTAAAATAACTAATTATATTATAATTACTTAAGAAAATAAAAATTATATCACTAAAGTTTTATATTATACTATTAATCAAATTTGAACTGCAAATATTTATATATTAAATATTAAAGAAAACTAATAAAATTGAATTTAATTTTACAATATTAATAATAAAAATAGAATTTTTCTAACTATCACCGGGGGTGATGATCACTGATGACTGAAATTATGACGATCGACCAGCATTAAAAAAATAGAGTGCCAGTAAAATTTGATAATTCTGGCCAACGGTGATACTCACCCCCGGTGATTTGAAGTAAAAAACATAAAAATAAGTATCCAAATTGCTATAGTAAAAGATATTATACTAGAATTGATTGGACTTTTTACACAATTTATTATAAAATTTTATTATACTAATATTGGATTAAATATAAAAGAAATTCATTTTATATCACTTTTAATAATAAAATTCAAAAATTTTTTTACAATCACTAGTAATAACTTTTAATTAAAATGGAAAAAAATATTAAATTTAAAATATTACAAGCCAAATAATTATCTTTTAAAATAATATAAATTATTAACTAAAGAGAATAATAATCAATATATATTTTTATCTTCTAAAATCTATAGTTATTTCTGTAAAAAAGCATAATATTAAAGGATATAAGCAATATAAAGCTAAGTTAATTGATAAAAAAAATAATAACTAAATCTTAATTGACATAGTAGATTTAATAAATAATATTTAAGTAAGGTTTAAAGTTCAGTTTAATGTAAAATATTTGTTAGTTGCATATTTTTAATTTTTTATATAATCTGATTATTACTATTAAATATAATTATACAATGATTTACTAATTATCACAATCATATAATAAATTTTACATTTTTTACAATAAAGTGTTAATTAATTTTAAATTATGTGAAATATAAAAAATTGTAATACTAGTGATTATTAAAATATATATATAAATTACATATAAAAAAAAGTTAATTTAATAATAATTTATTAGCTTATATATGTATTTTTCCTAAAAAAAATCCTAATTTTTAGGAATAATTTTACTGAATTAGAAAATTTTTTTAGGAAAAATATATGATTATATTTAGAATTGTGTAGAATTCCTAAAACACTGGTAAAAAAATGATTTATCCTACACATATCTTACACATATCAAGTATCAAAATGTAGAAAATCATATATAAATAATACATATTATATATCGCACTATATATATATCATACATATATGCACGATAGGTATACTATATATACGTCTCAGATCGATTCATGCCTCGATTAGCTCACGACTACATTGAGATTGTCATGCGTACCTCATTTAGAATCATTCAATAAAGTCTGTTATAAGTAAACTTTTTTTCTCAATAATTAAACCACTTTTTGTAACATAAACAAACTTGTGCGCCATAATGAGTTACATGTTTCCTGAAATCTTTATGTAAATCTGATTCATATTGAAGTTTATACTTGTATTTTATCTGAAAAATCATTAAATTTTAAGTCATTTTTCAAATGAAAAGATTTAATGAGCATGATTCTAATTAATCTGAAATTTTAGGATTGTATACTTAAAATAATGATAAATAAGTTTACTTAGTACTTAAAAATACATTAAAATTGGAAATTTTGATGTTTAATTATAGCTCATTTTTATTAGCAATTGAGGTGCGTCAGATGACAATCTCAAACTGAGGTGCGTGAGCTTCAATCTGAGGCAAGAATCGATCTGAGGCACAACATATATAAGTACCCGATATGTGTATGATATGTGTATTATTTGTGTATGATTTTCTACATTTTGAGTACCCGATATATGTAAGATATGTGTAGGATATGTGTAGGATAGACCATTTTTTTACCAGTGAAAATTAGGAAATTTTTTTAGGAAAAATACATGATTATTTATATATATAACTTTTGATTTAGAATTTATATACCAATTGGAAAAAGTTTTTTATAAATTAAATATAAAATTATATTTTATTAGTTATTACTTTTTTGCAAATTAAAATAGTAAGATAATAAGAGAATTATATTTCTAAATAAATTTTATTTTATTAAAATAATATTTTCTAAATAGATTTATATATATTATATAAAACTTATTATATTACTTATTTTAAAAATTAATTTTTTTTTTCAGTAAGAATTTTACTAATATATGAATTTCACATTTTTTAACCTAAAATTATAATTGATCGTTATATTGTTATATTAAAATAACAGGTATTTATTAACATTTTTAATATTGTATCACCGATTTTAAATTTCTAAAATGTTCGATCATATTCTTACTTACACATGCGATGTAACAGGCTAAACTTCTTGATTCAATAAAAATAATCATCTGATTATCATCTGATCACAATAATAAGACCACAATATGAGTATGTAGTCCAGGCATTTTATCAAAGCAGCATCAGCCATCGTCACCTGAAAATCAACTGTTTGAATTGCGTTTGTGGTGAAGTAAATGTATGACAATGTACTAAAATGATGCATATCACCATTTTCAGCAATATTACGTCATCTACATGTCACAAGATGGTCACAAGATATCACCAGCTTTCCAGTCATATCTTTGCCCTCCCCCCAGAAGATTTAGAACCCCCCTTTTCTCTCAAGAAGGAACATCAATAAAACCGTGACCGTTTTTACAGTTCACCTGACTTGAACCCTTTGAAACCGTGAGACGTACAGTACTTGAAAAAGTGTGCGCGTTGTGGTTTTTTTTATTGTTAACTTCTAAAAATTAGTTGAATATTGAAATGTCTACTGAAGAAGCCATTTTAAAAATGGTAGGTTATTTCATTATTTTATTTTCATAAAAAGGTGCACGCGCGATCATTGTTCTAGCGGTGCAAATGGCTACGAGAGTAAATTGTGGTTGAAGCTTTATTTATTATTATTATTTTTTTTACAATTACAAAATTAATATCTTGTAGAATGTTTATAAAGAAAGCCCCTCAAAATCAACAAAAATTGTTTCAAAGGATGAAGCTCAAACAGCTTCAGCAGTACCGACACCAACGCAAACTCAAACTCAGCAAAAAAGTACCACAGCCTCGATCCCACCCAGGTAAATATTTTAAATGTGTCAATATTATATATATTTATTTAGTTTATTTAAAACCAAAGTCCTTTTTTTTTTACATTTAGTTCTAGTGGTCAACAAAACGTTGTTCAAGTGCTTCCTTCTACTCCTCAACAAAAGCAGGATCCAGTAACGATCCATTCTAATCCTTTACCTATTCAACCGGCGCCAATTACTCCTCAACATGTTCAACAGCAAACACAACAAGTTCAGCAACATACTCCGTTAAGAACCAATTCATTATCTGCCACGACAACACCTCAGACAACACCAAGCGGAAAACCTCCCGTTGGTAGTGAAGAATGGCATCGACAGCGTCGCGAAAATCACAAAGAGGTTGAGCGTCGACGCCGTGATACGATCAACGCCGGTATTAATGAATTAGCCAAAATTGTACCTGGTTGTGAAAAAAATAAAGGAAGTATTCTCAATAGAGCAGTTCAATATATTCAACAACTTAAGGAGAATGAAGCTGCGAACATCGAGAAGTGGACATTGGAAAAATTGTTGACAGATCAAGCCATTCAGGAATTACAAACACAAGTGGAGATGCTCAAAACTGAGAATGGAAGACTTAGGGTAGAATTAGAAGAACTACAGGGTCCATCAAAAAAGAAGCAGAGAACTGATTGATTAATAACATTTATATTAAATTTTAAGCGTTGGTCATATTGTTAGATTAGAAAATTTGGAAGCTGGCTCATTATCTTTGGAATTGAATATAATTTTCTTTTGCAGTACTTGAAGCTTTTTTTGTTGGTGGACGTTTGCTTCCCATGTTATTTTAAAAAAATTTTTGATATCACATAGTTTTGTTTTTTTTCCTTTTTTTTTTATATGATATATGATATGATAATATATAGTATGAATGTTTCCTGGAATTACAGTTACAGTTATACTAACACCCATCTAGAGCTAACTGATGGTCTTAAAAGCTTTTTACGAGTTGCATTTAGTAAACCAGTGTGTTTTGTAAATTTCTTAGAGGGCAATTCTTGGGACTTTTATCAAATTCTTAACACAATAAAAGTATTACAAATTCCCTTTCTGATATCCAAAAGTATATTAAAAATAATTTCAATATTGCTAAAATAATAAATTTTTTAAGATTCAAACCGATTTTTAATTTGGTTAACATTGTTAAATGTTTTTGGCATGTTATTAATATTAAATATTGACACATACGACTATCACCTCCATAAATGCATGACACGAGAGCAATAAATTTTTTTTTTTTTTACTTGAATTTTTGTTTCTATCTATTGTTTTGTTGAAAAAACCACGTTGAATAGGTTTTTTTTTATTGAAACTCCTTTTGTTAAATTTTCAGTGCTGAAATATTGTCAGTTCGTATTTTTCCCTCAAGTTTTCATTTTCCACTTAATTTACTTTCTTTTAGTTTTTGTCCGATAACTTCAGCGCACAAATATGTGGGAAAAGTTACTGGCTTTATAGAACTGCTTCTTTCCCTTTTGTGCCTTATTCGACAGAGAAATTTCTCCCTTAGTTGATACTACATTGAGTATTTTTTTTTTTTATAAAATAGTTTATAGTTATTTTATTTAGGTACCTAAATAAGGAAAGTTATAGCAAGAAAGCCGTTTCGTTTTCAGGTTTTTGAAGGTTAAAAAGGTTCTGATTTAACTGATATTCACGTGAAATTTCTAAATGAAATTAGTTTTAAAATAGCGTAGTTGAAGATTTCTGAGCTTGTAATTAGTACGAGCACGGATGATTTTGTAAAAGGGATCAATCTTTAAGTAGAAAGTTAATGGTTAGTGATGATAATGATGTTACAGATATTGAGAAGTATGATCCTTATTTTCTTTCTTGGTTATTTGGTTTTTATAGTATTTGTAAGTTTTCCAATATCAGACCGTTATTATGAATTAATTTAATCATGCTAAAGATTACTCGGACTTTAATAAATATGATAATTGACCTCATTATATCATCATCAAAGTTCGTTTATATGGGTTTCTTGAAAATAATGTGAGATCGTGGATGGTGTTAGACTATTAGGTAATAATATTTTAACTTCTTTAATACGAACTAATATTATAAAAACAATTAAAAAGCTACAAGGAATTATATTTGCATAGCAACTTTTATTTAGACAATCCGGAGTTGGAGCAATTATTGAAATGTTCAGTCTATGACATACTTTGATGTTTATATAGGCAATAGCATTTAGTGAATAAGTATATACAATATATATTCAATTAGATAAACCAGGATAAACCGTCTCCTTTCATAAGATAGATTGACATTCTCTTGAACTTAACTATTTGTAAATGTTAGGTCTGGGATTAATATTTAAAGATCAATAAAGTGTTATTTTCATATTATCAAAAAATATTTGGCTGATTGGTTTATTTATGTAGCCATTAAAATTCTTAAAGAAGTAGTCTGAAATAGTAATTGTCAAAAGGGTGATAAATCACTCAAATCTGTAATGTTGTGTTAAACTATCAGACATAAATAGAACTAAAAAAAACATGAAAGTATTTTTAGATTTACAGTCAACTCCCTTAATAGTTACCTCAGATATAGTCTTATCTTGGCCCAAGTTACTAAATAAACTTGTTAAAAAACCCCCTCTTTAGATCCAAAATTATTAAGATATTATTTTAGTAATTACAGTATTAAATATATTATTTATATAAATCAGTAATAATATTATTATAGAAAAAATTGTTTATTATATTACAATTAAAATTTAAGAATAAGTTTATAACATACTTTTTTTTTAAATTAAACTCAAGTTTATATAAATTTCATAATATTAATATAGGATTTCAGATAATTATACTAATAGAAGTCACATCTATAGTATTAATTAAAAATTTAAAAAAATATATACAATTTTTTCTTTTAGGAAGTTTAGTTCTTTTATAATTAACTTATTAACTATTAATTCAAATTTTATATTATTTAATTTAATTTTATAAATAAACAAAAAATTTAAATAAGTTAAAAATATAAATATTACAAACCAAAATTTTCTACAGTCAACTCTTGTTATAATGAACCCTAGGTTCTAGACCTCAACTTCGCTATAAGGCTATAGTGAAGATTTTAAGAGATTTGATTGAATTCATTATAGTAAAGGAAAATTTATTATAGTTGTCTGAAAATTCACTATATCAAGGATTCGCTATATCAAAGTTTGACTGTAATAATAATATATTTTTATCATATAATCTTTTCATTATTCTTTTTTATTATACTATATATTACAGACTATAGTACTACTTCTCTATATATAATATATTTCTACATTTTCTATTAATTTTATTATTTAAATAATCCAATAAATATCTTAAATATAACATCATATAATAATATTTTAATTATTTTATAAGTTTTAAATACAGTCAACTCTCTTTATAATCACACATTTGGGACAGTCCATATTTGGTGATTATAAAGAGATGTGACTATATAAAAAATTTCTTATATTTGTATATCATAATTCTGGCCAAAAATTAACATAATTTTAGCCAGAATTATACTTAAAACTTTATTGTATCGTAACTTCTCCAATATTAATCGTAGAGAGATGATCTTACCGCCATTCAATTCGACTTGATGAGACAGTTCTAATGGTATAAAATATATCAAAATCCAACCACTATATTAATTTCCGAAATTAAAAAATATTAATGGTTTTTGTGAAATAACTCTGCCAATATTGATCCTAGAAAAATGATCTTACTACCATTCGATTCGTCTTGATGTGACAAATCTAATGGTATAAGATACATCGAAATCCAATCATTAGATCAATTTCTAAAATTAAAAAATATTAAATGGTTTTTAAGTAATAACTCCGTCAATATTGATCACAGAGAGATGATCTTATTACCATTCGATTTGTCTTGATGAGGCGATTCCAACGAGCTATAAATCGTCTTTTTACAATCACTAAGTACTGAGAAATCTAGCAAAATGTTAAATGGTGCAGTAAACGTAAATTAAGAAATATTATAATGCTGATTTTTAACATTTTGTTGAATAACTCGTCAGCCAGTGATCGTAAAAGGATAAAACTACCACCATTCGATTTGTCTCAGTGAGATAATTCTAACAAGCTATAATACATCTTTGTACAATTATTAGATGCCAAGTTATTTAATATATTCTTTATATAACTATGATTATAAACGGTTCTTTTTAATATAAGAGTTTTGAGAATATGTGTAATAGTGACTATAGATAGATTGTGACTATATAGGATAGATTTTAATAATAAGGGCAGTGACAGATATTACCTAATATTCTAGGGGGAGGGGGGGTAATTGAAAATCTTAGGTTACATATATACTATATAAGAAAATTACATATATAATATATCTTACCTGGGGGAGGGGGGGTAAGGTCTTATAATAAACTGATATTAGGTAATATCTGTCATTGCCCTAAAGTATTTTGAATATTCAACTGGTGTGACTATATAGTAGAATGTGATTATAACGAGAGTGACTATAGAGGGAGTTAACTGTACTCTAAAAATTTATATAATAAGAAAAATACAAAATTAAACTTTTAAAATTTACAAGATATTTGAGATATTATAATTCATAATAATTTTAATATTATTTTTTTTAAAAAATTTTATAAAATTTATAAAAAAAAAATTTTAATTTAAATTTAAAAATGAAAATAATTTATAAAAAAAAATTTCAAATTTAATAAATTTTAAGTTTAAATCTGAAAGTTAAAATAAAAAAAACCTATAAAATAAAAAATTTTAAGTTTAAAAATCAAAATAAACTGATTTATAAAAAAGAAATTTTAAGTTTAAAAGTTGAAAATAAAAAGGATTTATAAAAAAAAAATATAAAAATTATAAATTAAAATATATATTTAAATTTAATGAGAATTAAAATGAAATAAACTTGTTTTTTTTTTTTTATGTTTTAGGAGACATCAGCATAGCCGGTTCACTAGAGCTACATGGAGGGAGCACTACAACTTAAAGTTGCGGAAATGCACTCCTACCGTTGAGCGACAGTTAACCAAGCACCTACTCTAATTATTAAGAAGTAACCGAACGTACATCCCCCCTACCTCCTATATATCATACCGAAGACGACCCAAGTTTATACCCACACAAGGATGGATCGTAGTGTAGCAGAGTTTCTGACACAGTTATACTACCCACTAGCGCCCGTCAGAAGTGAGCAACTACCCACGTACAGCAGATATAACGGAGCAAACATCTAGAAGTCCTTCCATGATGGTTAACTTAGAGGTACTGCGATACTAAGACTACTAATATGGCCTCACTCAAAGCCCACTACAGGCCGCGATTACCATACCAGCCCACCATAGTTGTAAATCCCCAGTAGTAATAGTAGTGACTACCAGGATAAGTAAGCTTGCTAAGGGAATCTTTGGGGATGCATCACTTTTATTATAAATAACCAAGCCGATTAGGGATCAAATCCTTTGCCATACGTCAAATTCACTGAGAATCGAACCTTACCTTAGAACCTTATATACCTGCGAGCCTATGAACGTCTCCAATCAGCCTAAACCTATTAGAAGGTAAACTACTGCTAAGACATTGCACTTGAGACTTTACCATCTATGAGGACCATCTAGCGTAGTAAACTTCCACAGTAAAGTTTATCACACCCTTAGTGGTATCGTAGAGTGACCACCAAGACAAGAGCTCACCCAGATGGTATGCAAGCAGTGACCATCCAGACAGAACAATAGGCTTCCCAATGGTCTCATAGGGAACATTAGGAGGACATTATAACCCTTTGTTGAAATATGCCGCCGACCGGTACATACTAATTCACCATGATGCAGTCCAGCCTACACTAATCCCTGTACCTTCACACTATTGGTAGTAGTGTCCGCAGTAAAATTCTTTTAATTTCCGTGATCGGCAGAATCGAACCTGTGACCTCACTATACTCAGCTTCACGCGATCACTGACTAACCAATAACGAACAAGTGATCAACCCCAAATGAAATAAACTTGTATTTTATAACTGAATAATATTATATATGAAGTCGAAATTAAAGCCCAAAAGTAGAAATATTTCGACTTGGGAAGGTCAAAAGTCGAAATTAAAGTCGAAATGGTCGAAATTACATCATAGTCATATGATTTTTATAATTATAATTTAATATAAAATTTTAAACGTGAATAACTCCGTCAATATTGATGGTACAGATATGATATACATATCATTGGAATCCTCTCGATGAGCTGAATCCAACCGTATAAAGATCATAAAAATCGAATCACTGGATGCGGAGTTCGTTAACTTTGAATTTTAAAATTATTGTTTACTATAAAAATTATAAGACTATTTAATACCAAATTTTAAACGTGAATAACTCCGTCAATATTAATGCTACAAATATGAAATACATATCATCGGAATCCTCTCGATGAGCTGAATCCAACCGTGTAAAGATCATAAAAGTCGAATCACTGGATGCGGAGTTCGTTAACTTTGAATTTTAAAATTATTATTTACTATAATAATTATAAGACTATTTAATACCAAATTTTAAACGTGAATAACTCCGTCAATATTGATGCTACAAATATGAAATATATATCATTGGAATCCTCTCGATGAGCTGAATCCAACCGTGTAAAGATCATAAAAATCGAATCACTGGATGCGGAGTTCGTTAACTTTGAATTTTAATATTATTGTTTACTATAAAATCATATGACTATGACGTAATTTCGACCATTTCGACTTTTGGAGGGGCTCAAGTCGAAATCATTTCGACCATTTCGACCATTTCGGAGGTCAAAATTAACCAATTTCGGTTTCATGTATAAATAATATATTTTATTATTAAACTCAAATTATTTGCCAAAATAAAAAAGTTATTACTGAAATAGTAAAAATAATTTTAACAATTTAAATATAAAAATTTCTGATTTTACTAGTATAAATAAATCACATGATCATATCGCAATAATCGCAGTATTACAGTAAATTTTATTTTTTATTAATAAATTATAATTGAACTAAAATTCTAATAATTATCTAAATACAATATTAATTTCTTTTACTAAGAATCTTACTTTTACAATTACGTAAATTATAATTTAAACCTTAACATCCCTGTTATTTCCACTGATCAAAAACTAATATATCAGGTAGCTAGGGTTCTGCATGAATCAGTTCAGATTAGATTCAGATTTATATTTGAAATCTGAATCCGATTTGCAGATCCAAATTTAAAATCTGAATCTGATTTGTTTAATCTGATTCAAATCTAATTTCAGGTCAAATCAAATTTAAATTGGATTTAGATCAGATTCAGATAGTAACTCACAATTTTGCAATTTTTATTGGTTGACGATTTTAAATAATAAATAAAAAGTAAACCATTTTTCAGTATCTTTTAAAATTATTTTAATAAAATTTATTTATTACAATACTAGCTAGTACAAAGTTTATCTTAAATACAAACTGATGAAATTGGTATGATTGTACCATTTCTTAGAAAGTGGATAATTTTATCTATTTTTTTAAAATAAGTCTCACTGCATCTTTTCCTTTGGTTTACTTTACTTCAATTTCAAAATTCTAGTCATTTCTTCTGAAAGTTTTACGAAAAGAAAAAAATAAATTATTAAATTTATTAAAAAAAAAAATAAAAAAATTTCTTCAATCCTTCTTTACCTTAATTTCATGGAAACTCTATAAAATTATAAAGAAAAAAATAAATAAAAAAAGATAATAAAAACCTTCCAGCTTCCATCATCTTAATTTCAAAAGTCTGGTCATATTTTTCGTTTGATAACTCTAAAAAAAAATAACTATTAAAAATAAACTTATTAAAAAAAATTGACAAAAGCTCCATCCTGACCCTCTCTTACTTCAATTTTAAAAGTCCGGTCATACTTTATGTTTTTTTTAATGATTTATATATGCTTTATTGATATTAAGTTTATATACCATACAAACAAATTATTATGAGCTATATCCATCCAGAAGGATGCAATCATCAAAATACCAATACAAATAAAAATAAAAGTAAATAAAAATTATTGATACTATATTTATCTATAAAATTTTTTTTTTTTTTTCCATTCCTTTTCCTTTCAGAATTGATGAATTTAAATTCATAATAATGTTAGTCATATTGTTATTAGATCTGCTATAACATTGTCAATAATATTTTTTGTCTTCTTATAAGTCCAACTATACTACCAGTTGTTACTAATCAGTAAGCATATCTGATCATGAGCTTTTTTTCCCATTCTATAATACTTTGATAAAATAAAATTTTCATTTATTGAGTTTTCAAATTGTACTGTATTCAACTCAAATATAATATCATCCAGTACTACAGTTTGATCTTTCTGTGAAATTGGTAAATCATTTTTTTTTGAAGAATGTTTATCCTGTCTTGACTGTTTTCCTTGCTAGTGACAAGATTTTAAATAACGGTCTATATATTCAGATTTATTTAATTTGTCTTTTCTTTCAATATTTCTATCCTTTTCCCATGCACGCAATAGTAGCATTTAATACATCTTGGCAGCCAGATTAGTTCTTTGAAGTGAATAATAAAAGAATTCAGAAGTGAGGCCAGAAATAAAATATTCTTTGACTCTGAAAATCCAAATAACTGTTTTGATACTTTGGAAAGATTAATGTTAACTTTGGCTTCCAGGGCTATAGTGAGCAAAAGTAATAAATTTGTTGTTGTCATATTGTGATCCTAGTATCTGTTTTAATTTTTTCCTTATGGCTTTATTTAGGTGTATTTTTTTCCATATTACTTCATTTTTGGATTATATGAATCACATTATGTTTTTAATTATAGATTATAAATCTTTATTGGCATTACATTTAATAAAATGATATATAAAGCTCTGAACAGGTCAGTTTGGTCCGGATTATAGACGGTTTGGATTAGAGTCAAAATCCGTAAGAACCGAACCAAAAAACTGGCAGTTCAGTTCAGTTTAATCTGATTTTTATAAAAATGTGAAAAATCAAATAGCCGCCCATCTAGTGATCGTACAAAGTCAAGCCATATATCATTGGATTCGTCTCGATGAGACGCGTCGAATGGTGGTAAGATCATATCTCTAGCATCCCCGATAGAGCATACGTTAAACTACACTAAATGATTTATCAATAATTGGAATTATTAAGCTATCTATCAATACTAGAGATATGATCTTAGCGTCATTCGACGCGTCTCAGTGAGACGAATCTAATAAATATAAATTCGTCTGCATACGACCACTAGATGGCGAATAATGTCAAGTTTCGCATTTTTTTAAAATTTTTGAACGTTAAAAATTAAAAATTCCGATACATGAATTTATTCGTCATTCAATGGTCATACAAATATGAATTAGAACTCATTAGATTCGTCTCGATAAGACAAGTCGAATGGTGTGAGATCATATCTCTAGCATCAATAGATCGTAAGTTAATTCACGCTAAATGATTTATAAAAAATTGGCATTAACAAGCTATCTATCGATACTAGAGATGTGATCTTACCACCATTCGACTCGTTTCATCGAGACGAATCCAATGAGTTTTAATTCATATTTGTACAACCATTGGATGACAAATAAATTCATGTATCAGAATTTTTAATTTTTAACGCTTGAAAATTTTAAAAAAATGCGAAACTTGACATTATTCGCCATTCAGTAGTCGTACACAGACGAATTTATATTCATTATATTCATCTCACTGAGACGCGTTGAATGACGCTAAGATCATATCTCTAGCATTGATAGATAGCTTGATAATTCCAATTATTGATAAATCATTTAGTGTGGGTTAACATGTGATCTATCAATGCTAGAGATATGATTTTACCACCATTCGACGCGTCTCGTCAAGACGAATCCAATAATATATGGCTCAACTTTGTACGATCACTAGATGGGCGGCTATTTGATTTTTCACATTTTTATAAAAAATCAGATTAAACCAAACTGAACCGCTGGTTTTTTGGTTCTAATACCCGAACTGAACTAAACTGAATTTTGAGCCGGTTTTAGATCAGTTCTTCAGTTTAGCTCGAACCGTTAGGAGCTTTAATGATATATGTCTTCTTCTTTATTATCATTACACCTGGGACAAACAAAATCTTTGTATATATTTAGTTTTCATTGTATAAGAGTGGTACCTATAGGGAGAAGTTTAATGAATAGTTTAATAATAAATATTAAATGCCAATGTTTTTTAATTGAAATACAATTAAACCCTTTATATCTATGAATTAAGTTCCAAATTATGTTCCAGGCAATTGGTATTTCATGTCCATTGGTTTTTAGCATTGACTATTCTGCTGCTACTCTGGTATTCATTAGAGTTTTGATAAATTTTTTTAAGTTGTATTCAATTGGAATCTGTTTAAAAATTAGAAAAAATCTAACTGTCCTATTGCTATAGTTAAACCTGTTGTTAAAGTATCATCTGCTGTTACTTGTATTCTTAGCTAAATCATCTACCATTTCATTCATAACATCTCCACTGTGTCTCTTAACTTTCACTAATACTAGATCTATTTTTTTTTTTGTAAAAGAATATCTATCTTAAGTAATATTAAAGAATTAGATTGCTTCAATAATTTTCTGCCTGATTTATTATGTTGATTGTTTATCATGTATATGGTGCTTTGACTGTTTGTGTAAATCTTGATTTTTGCATTTATAGGACCTGTGAATAATGCTAGAAATATAGACACTAATTCTGAATGTGTAGATGAAGGCCATAATGATACATTTACTTGGGCTGACAATGCAGGTTCATTATTAATACAAAACGCTGCACCCATGTCTGTGTACACTAAATTAGGATCTTGTTTACCCATTGTTGTAAAAGTGTTTGGCCTGAGAGAATCATCTATATAATATTCTACCATTGTTCTCTCTGCCAGTATATTTCTAATATCCATTAGTTGCATTTTCAGGTTATCATCATCTATCCATCTGTGAATCCATATGTCTTGGACCATTAGTAGGCTAATTATGGGATTTAAAGCTGATGTTGGTAACTTGTCATCAGGTATTATAACGTTAAATTGATAGGTTGATGATAGCTATTCATTAGAAAAACTCCAGCCGCACATGTTAGATTTTTTATCTAATATTGCCACTTTACAGCAATGAGCTGGTATGGATCGTCCCATATCCTGCCAGCCAATTGTTTCATTATCATTATATTCCAGATGATAATTCACTATAATCCCCTGTTCATAATAGCGTATCTTATTAATTTTGCCTAATGACTATACATCTGAGTCATTGAAAGTTTCGAATAAAAATAATTTGTTTGCGATGCACGTCCAGTATGATATCCAGTAAAAAGGCTCAATGATCAACTTCAGCAATTTCCATATCATCAATTATTGTCATATTATCTATTCTGGATGTGCACAAATGAGCCACATCACGATACTATCTAGCTACCCTTTTTTGTATTGGGAGTAATGCTAATCTACAGTATTGCTTCTATGTCATAAGATATATACCTTTAATAAACAATTGATCAATATAGAATATCAGGTAATGTGAGCTTTGGTTAATCCAGAAAATATATTTTGTAAGCTGATACTGTTTAAAGAATTTTAATAACAGCTTTTTTTCTCCTGAAACACTCCAGGTTGATCTATCAATCAGGTTCGTTGCCATTGATATATCGAGAGCTTTAGTTATTACTAATGCATTAAATGAGACGTTTTTCCTAGTTTGAATTTTTATTTAAGGCATTATGTGAAGATCACAGTCAAAAATTGGATCTATAATCAGTGATTTAAGCTGCGCATCTCTGAGTCTGATATGTGTAGATATCGCTACATGTGAATCACTATTCAGTCTAATTGTTAATTCTGTTATCATATAGTATTGATACAAAATATTTTCTATAGATGGTCCATACTGAGATACCCCTTATAAAATATTAGTGACGAAGGTGTGTTCTTAGGTAATTTCATCCAGTTTTTAACCAACTTCATTAATGGAGCGAATACGTGATTCCAATCTTGCTCTGTCAATGTTATGATTTAAGCTATATATATCAGTCTAGGTATTAATACTCTATTGATTAGGTAAATATATTGACCAGCTGGAACAAACTTCCTATAGACTGTGTCGCAAAAATTTTTTATTATCGTGGATAGGTGTTGCATCTATCTTCTCCTATTTGGTTTGTTGGAAAACCAGACCCTAAGATATCTTATTTCATCATCTATGACTTAAACTATGGAACGATCTCAACCTAATTCAATAGTTTATTCTTGTCATTCTACTGTCAGGTTGATGATTATCATTTCTGACTTCTTAGTATTGATGTCAATATCATTAATCGAATAGAATTCATTTGCTATATCTACTATCTTTTGCATCCTAACCTTTGAGAATTCTAGAAATACCGTATCATCCATATATATACATATGGGAACCTAAAGCCTATATTGCGTCCATGTTTTAGGATCATTAATATCATTCAGCCAGTTAACTTTCATTTCATAGCTGCTATCTTTAGTTTGTTGTATTCTTACTAAAAGCGGATCATAGAAAATTCGCTATAGTACACTGCCTTACAATAAATTACCGGATTTGACAAAATTTGCATAGCAATTTTCACGTTGCATATAAGTTTACGAATTTTTAATAAAATTCAGCCAGAATTTTTTTATTTGAAAGTTGATCGTAGATAGTTTTTATGTATCAAAATAAATAAATATGATTAATTATAAATATAAAAAAGTTTTCTCATTGCAAAATAATATAAAAAATTATGAAATTCTCAGTTTTTTCAGCAATGGGTCAACTTTTTAAAATTTTAGAAAATTTTCTTTATTTTTTAATACATGAAAGCTACAATTGATTGGCTTTCAAATAAAAAAATTTTGACTGAATTTTGTAGAGAATTCGTTAAGTTTCATATAGACTAAAATTTGTCAATTATTGTTAATTTTACTATGTAATTACAAATTTTTATAAGATTTACTAGTAAAATTGTTGATTTTTGGGCTATATGAAACTTTATGAATTCTCAATAAAATTCAGTCAAATTTTTTTTATTTGAAAGCCAATCAATTGTAGCTTTCATGTATTAAAAAATAAAGAAAATTTTCTAAAATAGGACCCCGGATATCTAATATAAAGGTCATAATGGACTTTTGGCCAAAAACACCCCTTTTTGCTGAAACTCAAAAAATCGTTTTTTTGTAAATATCTCAGCATCCAGTTATTCAATTTTAATGAACTTTTTTTTATTTTGTAGCCCTCATTTAGCTCTACAATTTAAAAAAAGTTCATCAAAATTGGACCACTGGATGCCGAGATATTTACAAAAAACGATTTTTTGAGCCCCTGAAAAATGGGCCAATCTGCCGAAAGTGTGACTTATGACCTGTTTTGGAGATATCCGGGGTCCTTCTAAAATTTTAAAAAGTTGACCCATTGCTGAAAAAAAGTGAGAATTTCATAATTTTTTATATTATTTTGCAATGAGAAAACTTTTTTATATTTATAATTAATCATATTTATTTATTTTGATACATAAAAACTATCTACGATCAACTTTCAAATAAAAAAATTCTGGCTGAATTTTATTAAAAATTCGTAAATTTATATGCAACGTGAAAATTGCTATGTAAATTTTGTCAAATTCGGTAATTTATTGTAGGGGAGTGTAGTGGAGAGAGTGCATTGCTCTGATCAATTCCGTCATTTCTGGTGAATCCATCACTTAAACCATATGCAGTGGCTACTCTAAAGGACCTGTGTTTGAAAAGAGCTATAATCCATTTAACTAACCCTATAAAAAATATATATACGGTTAGTATACTGTATTTTCGTATTTTGCGAACAGTATATTTATAGTATTATTACCATATAATTACAGTATTTTCACATACTGTATATATTCGGTATTCTGCACACCGTATCATATATACGGTTTGCATACAGTATATTTTTCCAGTTTCATCCGTATGTTTTATACTTGTAAACAGTAGAAAAACCGTATGTTTTATACCAATAAACAGTATATTGTTTTATATTTTATATTGCGAACAGTATACTTTTCCAGGATAAACCGTATATTTTATACTGATAAACAGTACTTTTTTCCAGTTTAAACTGCATATTTTGTACTGATAAATAGTATATATTATTCAATTAAATCGTATATTTTATATTTGCAAACAGAATTTAAAATGCATTTATAATCAATAAAATTTTTATTAAATAATATTAAATATACAAATATTTTTTTATAAATAATATAAATAAAAATCTAGTATAAAATAATATACTATTTGTAAAAAAAATAATATTAGCAAAATATAAACAAAAAAAAAGAAATTTAATTAGTAATATTATCATTATTTTAAATATAAAAAAGGAATAATAAAAGGTTAGTAAAAAAAAGAAATTTAATTAGTAATATTATCATTATTTTAAATATAAAAAAGAAATAATAAAAAGTTAGTAATATTATTAATATATTAGTTAGATATAAAAAAGTAATAAAACGATAGTAGTAATGTTAGTAATATATTAAAAAAATCAAATAAAATACATAAAAGTAAAAAAAAAAATATAATTAATATATGTTAATATATAATATTAATATAAAAATAAAAACATAAAACGGTGTACATATAGTTGTTTAATTAATATTGTTAAAATTCACCATTACAATTCCAGAGAGATATTAGTGAAAGTAATTGTTAATTGATATACGTGCATATCACTTTTTGTATAATTAGTAGTTTGGTACAAATATATATATTATATATTATCAAAATAAGTTTTTTATTTAATTTTTATTATTATATGTTAAAATAATTTTGGTATTCATTTTTATTGTCTTTTTTTTTCTAAAAAAAAGAAGAGAAAAGAATATTTTTGAAAAAATAAATAAAAAAATAAACAATAACGTGTTATTAATGCATGTGATCAGCGATCAGCTGAATTTTAATTGGTTAAATGTAGAAATGCAAAAATTAAAAAGCAGAAGTATTTTTTTAAAAATTTAAATCATACAGATTGTTTTTAAAGTTTAATTAGTAATTTAAAAGTTCTTTTTTTTAATAAGAAAATTTGTAAAAATTTTTCTTAATACTGCTTAATTTTTAAATTAAAGCTTTAATACTAAATTAGCTAAATTAGAATTAAGAAAAATTTGGGAGAATTTTCTTTGATACTGCTTAATTTTTAAATTAAAGCTTTAATATTAAATTAGTTAAATTAGAATTAAGCAGTATTAAGAAAAATTCGCAAGAATTTTCCTTGATACTGCTTAATTTTTAAATTAAAGCCTTAATACTACTTAAATTAGTTAAATTAGAATTAACATATGGACTGATTTATGGAATTAAGTTTTTATATTCAAAAAACTAACTTTATTAAGAAAATGCTAATACAATTTACATGAAAATGATAGATTCACACCGCTGATATAAATAAAATTGATTTGATTATATTATTTTTTGATTTTTTTAATAATAACATTAAAATTAAAAAATTTAAATATAATTGTCATGACAAAATATTGAATAACTTAACGTGTATGTGTACTAGACGAATGAATTTATATTCATTAGAAAGAGGTAATCAAGAGCTATCCATAAACCAAATATCACGTGAATTGGATCACAAGTTGCTGAATAATTACGTTCAATATATTTATTTTTAACCTTTGACTTTGATCGTTAATATCTTCACATCTAGTAATTCAATTTGAATAATCTTTTTTCGTTCAGGTAGAGTAGATTCTGGGCTTTCATATGAATATAAATATATGTGTTTAGCATACATGTACGCCGAGATATTAACGATTTTGTTAATCGAATAAAACTCTGACACAAAAATTTTTAAAATTATAATTCTTACCAAAAGATGATCTTTACAGGTATTATTGGGCTCTTTTTACTTTACTTAACAAGTTTTTATTTGCCATTTCTGTTTTAAATTGAATAAATTAATAAAATCAATTTTAAAAAGTAATTAACAAGTAGAATAAAATTAGTATAGTAAAAAACAAAAAAAAACATCTCAAAAACTCTAAATCATAACTCACATTTTTATTTTGTATATATTTTTACTAAAAAAAAGAAGGAAATAAGGTTAAAAATAAATTAAAAAAGATTTTTCTTATTAATAAAAATTATTAATATTTGTTTTCTTACTTACTGATTAAAAAAAACCTGCTATATATGCTTATAAACTTTTCTAAGTCACCTAACAAAAATCTGATTGAAAAGTAATTGAAAAGTGATTGAAAAAGAAAGTAGTTGCCATTGTTATTTTTGAATAAACGTTAAAAAATTTTTTTTTATTTTTTGATAGATTTAGATCATCTGATTATGTAACACATACAATTTAAGCTTGTGAAATATAATTCTTGTTAAAATGTGCAAATCTTTATGTTTGGCTAATTTCACGAATTGGCAGATATAAGCAGTATTAAGAAAAATTCGCAAGAATTTTCCTTGATACTGCTTAATTTTTAAATTAAAGCCTTAATACTAAATTAGTTAAATTAGAATTAAGCAGTATTAAGAAAAATTTGCAAGAATTTTCCTTGATACTGCTTAATTTTTAAATTAAAACCTTAATACTAAATTAGTTAAATTAGAATTAAGTAGTATTAAGAAAAATTCATGAGAATTTTCCTTAATACTGCTTAATTTTTAAATTATAATTTATAAAAATGATTTATAATTGAGTTTTGAATTTAGTATTATCAATCGGACTTTGAACTTAAAAATTAAACAGTATTAACAAAAATTCTTGTGAATTTTTTAATAATTGTGATTTTACATCGGTGAGTTTTTGGGTAGTACATATTAGCAGATACTAGTATTGTTTGATGCTTTAAAGTGTAGAAAAACTTACTCTATCACACGTCAAATAAATAAAAATTGGCTGATTTTAGCTATATTTGTCCGATTTGTGACTTTTTACAGCCGTATTACCAATTCTTAACCACATTTTTCAGTTTTTTCATTATACAAAAAAATTGTATATACATTATGAAATATATATTTTTATAAAAAATTATATTGTAATATTGAATTAAAATTTAAAAAATATTTTATTAAGCAATATTAAATAAAAAACTAATCTTAAATAATTAAATTTTAAACAAAATACATTAAGAATATAAATTTACTTGTAATTTAATGTAATACGCACAATTATAAAAAATTAATAACTCCACAAATATTAACTGTGCCTTCATTAAAATAAATATTCAAGTAGATTCTAAGCTGCTGAACAATTTTTAATTAATAAAAGAAGTCGATTTACTTTGGCTAAAGTGCTTAAAATACGCTCTGAAGTAACAAAATGGAAAAAATAAAATTCGTAAATGAGTACCGTTGTGAAAATCGTGAATAACTCATCAAGTATTAACTGTACCTTCGTAAAAATTAATATCCAAGTAGATTTTGACATGCTAAACAACTTTCAATTAATAAAAGAAGTCGATTTACTTTGACTAAAGTGCTCAAAATACGCTCTGAAGTGACAAAACGGAAAAAAATAAAATTCGTAAATGAGTACCATTGTGAAAATCGTGAATAACTCATCAAGTATTAACTGTACCTTCGTGAAAATTAATATTCAAGTAGATTTTGACATGCTAAACAACTTTCAATTAATAAATGAAGTCGATTTACTTTGACTAAAGTGCTCAAAATACGCTCTGAAGTGACAAAATGAAAAAAAATAAAATTCGTAAATGAGTACCATTGTGAAAATCGTGAATAACTCATCAAGTATTAACTGTACCTTCGTGAAAATTAATATTCAAGTAGAATTTGACATGCTAAACAACTTTCAATTAATATAAGAAGTTGGTTTACTTTGGATAAAGTGCTCATAATACGCTCTGAAGTGACAAAATGAAAAAAATAAAAGTCGTGAATGAGTACTGTTGTGAAAATTGTAAATATCTCATCAAGTATTAACTGTACCTTCGTGAAAATTAATATTCAAGTAGATTTTGACATGCTAAACAACTTTCAATTAATAAAAGAAGTCGATTTACTTTGACTAAAGTGCTCAAAATACGCTCTGAAGTGACAAAACGGAAAAAAATAAAATTCGTAATGAGTACCATTGTGAAAATCGTGAATAACTCATCAAGTATTAACTGTACCTTCGTGAAAATTAATATTCAAGTAGAATTTGACATGCTAAACAACTTTCAATTAATATAAGAAGTTGGTTTACTTTGGATAAAGTGCTCAAAATACGCTCTGAAGTGACAAAATGAAAAAAATAAAAGTCATGAATGAGTACTGTTGTGAAAATTGTAAATATCTCATCAAGTATTAACTGTACCTTCGTGAAAATTAATATCCAAGTAGATTTTAACCTGCCGAACAACTTACAATTAATATAAGAAGTTGATTTACTTTGGCTAAAGATCTCAAAATACGCTCTGAAGGTAAAAAAATTTGTAACTTAATACTACTGTATAATATAAAAAATGTAAATAATTCCAAAAATATTAACTGTACTTTTATGATCTTAACAGTTTTAAACTTACTAAACTACTTTTAATTAAAAGAATAAGATTTACTTCAACCAAAATGCTCAAACCATACTTTGAAATATATGTAAAAAAAATATAATATTTGTTTATATTTTAAATTATGAGTTATTTAATTTAAATGTATTTATATTTAAGAAAAAAAATATTTTAATTCTATTTTATAAAGTATTTAAAAAGTATTTTAGTAAAGTTTTTAAGGCAAAAAAATAATTATAACTGAAATAAAAAAAAAATCTAAGTTAATAAATAAATATTAAACCGTAATACATAATCACATGTTATATATTAAAATCAAAAAATCCTATTACAAATAACCAAAAATCGGCAATTTCATGTTAAAAATCAGAAATATTATATTAAAATCAGAAATATTTATTAAAATCGGAAATATTATATTAAAATTGCCAAAAAATCAGACAGCCATATTAAAAAGGGCAAAAATCTGATTTTTATTTATTTGACCTGTGTATATTGTAGAAAATACGTTATAAACATATAAATTTTAATATACTGTAGAATAATATGTATACTGTATCCTTTATTTACAATATTTTTGTGAACCGTATACAAAATACTGATATACAGTAGAAATGATATACATTATAGACGTATGAATTTAATATACCGTATCACACAGTATGTTTACCGTATACTTTATTGTATTTTTTACTAAGCACATTTTGCGAACAGTATACATTATACTGATATGCCGTATGTAAAAATGCAAACTGTATCAAAAATACATATATACAGTATAAAAACCGTATACATATTTTTTATAGGGCAACAACGCTGGAATGTCTATACAAAGCAAAGCATGGTTTTAAAACATCCAACCCAACTGAATCAAACACTTTTTTCATGTCCTGTGTGAGGACCCATAGTTTCTTTTTATTTTCCCTAGCGTCCTCAATAAAATTGTTGACTAGGTGTATTGGTTCATTTGTGCATTTTCCTAGTAAACCACAACAGTTGTAGCCTTGAAGTATATTATATCATTTCAATACAGAGCTCAACCTGTTCGTGATCATCTTTGTAAAAGTTTTTCAAAAACAATCCAACAAAGCAATAGGTCGAGTATTCAGAATGTTATATTCAAAGTTGATGGGCTTAGGTATGGGGAGAATGACTGATGATTTCCATGCCATGGGTACAAGTCCAATTTGTAGCATCAAGTTTCCGAATTTGACTAAAAGGAGGATTAATTCCTCAGGTAATTGTGTAATAATTTTATAATTAATACCAGATAACCCTGCAGCTGACTTTTTATTTAATTCTCTAACTGTCTTGTTCTATTCTTCTTTAGTGATCTTATACATATTGATAGGTCATCGTCTCTTTGAATTTACTTGTGAATTCGTAAATTTGTTGCCAAAGCGGTGTCATTGTTTCCAGTAGTGTGTTTCTTTTTCTAAACATTCTCACGAAATTATTGTCCACTGCTTTCTTAACTTCACCCAGTTCTGTAGCCAGTCTTTTAGTTAAAATTCCTGGTTCCTCGTTTACTAGCACATTATCTATAATTATATTAATGTGAGTGTTTCTATCTAATAAGTTTGACAGCCATGTTGTTTGATCTTCTCATGTAATTTCTACTCATTTATCTATTTTGTCTTTAATGGACTTCGTTTCTGCTAATTTATATTTTTTGTAATCTGCTCTTAAGTGATAATTCACTTTTGTTTTAAGAGTGTCAAACCATTTTTCTGAAAATATATCATGTGTGTCTATGTTACACTTGTTATTGTCAGTTGATGTAACATAGTTTTGATTATATTTGGCAATTTTAATTGTCCATTTGGATTTGGCATCCTCATTTGTGAGCATTCGTTGGCTGTCATAGTAATAGTTATGTAATAATTGAAGCAATTTATTTATATGTCATTCTGGTCTCAATTTCTTTTTGTTAAACCATTTAAAGGTATTATGGAGCCTGAGAACTTTCCTAGAGAGTTCTATATCTGCTGCATTTATTATAATGCCGTTAAGTTTTTCCCAATATCTATCTATATCTTCCTGGAAATACTCCGCTAAGTTGACATTATCTTTGAGAAAATTTTGATCAAGATTGTTTAGTTGATTTTTTATATTAAGCCAGAAGTTATCCCACGTTTCTATTTTGATGTTAACACAATTATATATGACTCTGGTGTAGGCATTATCAGTAGGTAATTTATCATATATCATATTTTTCCTGTTATTCCGTATGAAGACTGAGGTGTCCATAGTTAATGTAATAATATCGTAGTCACTGCTTATGATGAACGTTGAAGAAGTAATTGAAAAATTTAACAGTTTATTACTGTGGTTTCTGATACCTAAATTTGGTCTATTCTCATGCTAACACCTTCTTTGTGACAAGTGTTCCCTAGTTTCTCTTTATTAAGTTTCCTATATGAATTTATAAAACCTAGTGTCTCAAGATCGTTAAAAAATTTGGGTCTTGAGATATGTTGTAATTAAGGTTGCTTGTCTAAGCCTCTTCAAAATCCTACGATTGGTTTCATCAAAATTTTACTATAAATTTATTATAGTTTCGGCAGAGTTTCAGCAGTTTCGGCATTTATAATAAGTTTCGGCAGTTTCGCCTTTCTCCAAAGTTTCGCCAGTTTTTTAATATAACTTTAATATAGTTTCGGCAGAATTTCGCTTTTCGGCGAAACGCTATCTTGCCTAAACCCCTAGGTTTCGGCAAGCAACCTTAGTTGTAATGGAGTTCGATCTATATGACCGTTTGTAATCAAATTAAAGTCTTCCATTAATATGTGTACTATATTATTTGATTTTTTCCTTATAATTTTATCACACATTTCTTTTTCAAGTTGTTTAAGGGTATTGTAAAGGATTGTTAGTTTTTTTTGTGATGCTGCGTAAACAATTCAGATACAAAACAAAACATTTCTAAATAAAAGGTATACTGAAAGTAGATATGGTGAATGGATTTTATGTCCTTGATAATATTTGTTCTATTTCCTTGAATATATTAACGTGACTCCTGATCTATTATTTTTGTCATGTTGTTTACTTAACCAATAAATATGAAACTGTTCTTTAAACCTATTAGGTATTTTGAAAAAACCGTTTCTCTGGTCTAAATTGGTTTCGTTTAAAGCCATAATGTCCACTTAATTTTTCTGCATCCAATTTAATATTCTATATAGTTTTGTATTATTCCCTGCCAATTCATTAATGTTGTGAGTTCTAACATGAAGCGTAAGGTATAACGCGTCTAAGTCTATTTGTTGTTATTCCTCATATCTAATACGTTGATTAAGTAAAAAACTATCAATATTTTCTAAACTAACTTTGTTATTATTATTGTTATTCTGTACTCTAATGTTCGATATAAATGTAGCATTGTATGAAATTTTATATTAATGTTGTCCATTCTATTAGATCTATTCATTCCAGCCAAATAGACTCCAATAAACTTCTATATATTTAAAAATAAATATCTCTTCGCTATATTAAAGGTCTTTTTTCTTCTATGACTTTTGTATATTCAATATACCAAAGTCCTTCCAATATTAGTTTAAGTATTTTTTGTTTTTAAATATAATTCATTATATAATACTAATTATTATATATAATATTTAATATTTCAGTTAATAGTAGAGCTCCTAATGAGTCGAGTTGAGTCGAGTCACAAGTCAAAAACCTTAATTTTAAAGTACTTTTTATTAAGTTAGAATATAATTAAACGAAAATTTACAATTATATGAGTCAAAAATGTGAGTTTATGCAAGTCATTTTCGGAGCTCTAGTTAATAGTAATAATTTTTTTTAGCCAATCAGATTTCAATCAGGTGGGGGTAGGAGTTAACTGAGGCTACTAATTGAGAGAAATCAGCTGATTTCTGGCACGCCCCTTATACTAAAAGTCATCATAGAAAATTGGCCCTTTACTAATAATTTTTACTTTACTTTTTTCTTAAATTCTATTGGTTAATTAGCTAAAAAGAAAAAACATTATAATAATGTAATATAAAATTTTTTTTATAGTAGGATTTGCAAAGAATTTTATATATGATTTTTACCTTAGATCTGGAGGTAACCTATCTTAGAAATGTAATCTGAAATCTGAAAATTCAGATCATTCATCAATCCATCTAAATCAAATAGATAATAAATCATCTGAATGGATTTTGTTTAATCTATTTAAATATGTAGTGATTGTACAGAGATATATAATAGTCCATTTGAATCGTTACATTAAAATAAATCTAATGAGCTTTAAATTATTTTTTTATTAAAAATCAGTATTTTCATTTTATAATATTGCGATATTTTACATTTTGACAAATAATTCAATATTCAGTAATTGCCATATAAAGATACACAATAGCTTATTTGAATTGTTATATCGAAATAAATCTAATAAGCATTAGATAGATTATTCTTCTACAATTACTAGTTGCTAAGATATTTGTCAAAACATGAAAAATTAATATTTTATATATATACAAATAATATTATGCTGTTTTATAATTTGATGAATATCTTGGCAATTAATAATCATAAAAAGATAGTCTAATACTCATTAGATTTATGTAATAATTCCAATAAGCTATTGTACATCTCTGTACAATTACTGGATGGCAAGTTATTTATCAAAACATAAAATGGTGTAGTATTGTAAAATGGTATAGTATTGTAAATAAAAATGCTAATTTTTAACTTTTTACTAAATATAGAATAATCTGAATTAATTTTAAATTTTTGGTTTATGGTAAATAATGTAGTGATTGTACAAAGATGCACAATAGCTTATTTAAATCATTGCATCAAAATGAATCTAATGAACTTTGGATCATTTTTCTACAATTACTAGTTATTAAAATAGCAAATTTAATTCTATAATTATCTAAATTGATCCAGATAAATCATAGATTATAAAATTTCATTCAGATCACATCTTTAACTTATCTTATAAGTAAATAGAGTCTCGTATATGTAAATTATACAAATGTTAGTTCCATTTAAAAAAAGCAAATAAAGTATATCTTGATAATAAATATTAGAAAACTAATGAAAAAGTATTATCTATTAGAAAAGATGTATATTTTATTAATAAAAAGGTATTTTTTGATAAAGAAGTATTATCTATTAATGAAGAAGCATTTATTAATAATAAGAATTCATACAAAAATTACTTAAGAAAAATATATCTCGAGTAAGGTTGCTGGAGAAACTAGAGGGTTTTGGCAAGTTGGCGAAATGCTGAAATAGCGAAACTTTGCTGAAACTATATGAAAGTCATATTAAAAAGTTAGTGAAACTCTAAAGAAAAGCGAAACCTGACGAAACTTATTATAAATGCTGAAACTGCTAAAATCTTGCCGAAATTATAATAAAACTATAGTAAAATTTTGGAGAAACTAATCGTAGAATTTTGGAAAGGTTTAGGCAGGCAACCTTAATCTCGAGTAAGAAATCTTATTTCAATTTGTAATATCTAAAAAAACCAAATAAAGGAAAGGCATTTTCATTATATTTGCAACAAAAATCCTGTAAAAAATCTGATTTGTGTTTTATCTTTCCATGTTTTTTCTGTGAATGTATCATTTTCATGGAATTTATAGCCTTAAATCATGGAAATTTTCATCTTGCTAACATGGATATCTGTGAATGTATTATTTTCACAGAATTTTTACAGAAGATATGGAGAAATAATGGAAATATTCAGATAAAAATTTTTTATAGGAAAAGCATATAGCTATCTTTCTCAAAGCTTTTATAAGTATTATTTTTCTTATTAAAAGATTCAAATTTAATAATTTACAATAATAATATAAACTAAATCTTTATTTTTAATTGAATCTACTAATAAGAATTCTTTAGCTTTTTTAGGAAAAATATTAAAATATTATTCAATTATTACATAATTAAAGATCAATATTTTTGTTTCACAAAAAAATTTGATAATAAGTTTTTATATGATACTATATTGATGCAATTTGTTAGTATTTTTAACTTCAATAATAATTCATTTTTTTTTTTTACTGTATATAATATATTTTTTACAAGTTCTGTAATAAAGTTTTATCATTTTGATTTAAAGGCCAAAATCATTTTTAATTTATTGCAATATACCATTCTTAGAGAATTACTACAAGTATTACAATCTTTTTAAAGTGCTAATACAAATTTTAAAAGATAAAAAGTACTACAACTTCTACAAGAACCTTTAAAGGAAAAGTTATTAAAACATTCATGAGTTATTATATAAATTTTAAATGTAATACATCAGGCTAATCTTGCAGAAATACTAATTGATTCTAAAGAATTGCTTTACTTTTTTATAGTAATAGAAACAGATTTGTAAAAATTTATCAAAAAAAATTATATAAACCTTTCACATATTGATTAAAAATGAATTCTAAATCAGAGTTTATTAATGTCAGGTATGTAATTTTTTCTAAATAGCTTAAATATCATGATAAAGTTCAGAAAACTTGTAGACACAAATAGCAATCATATATTAAACAGGTCATTTAAACAATCTAAAAACCACTTTTCAAATGTATAGTCATATATACAGGAGTTAAAAATAGAAGTATGTAATATTTATGAAATAGTTAGAAGATTTTTGTAATAATACATCTAGTAATTCAATTTTAATAAAATTTATATTATTAGATTCATCTTGATAAAAGGATTTTAATAATAGTAAAATCGCATTTTTAACTTCAATATTGACAAAGTTATGTCATAAAATATATATTTATTTTAGTATTTAAAGTTTATTTATGAGTTGTATTAGCATTATTCAGAGTTCTCAGTAAATTCTAATACTAATTTATTTGTGTAATTAATACATAAATTAGTTCCAATAGTCTATTTATTTAATGCTAATATTGCATTCCAATTGGAATCAGTTTTATCTTGATTTATACTATTAATTGGATATAATTAGCATTCATAAATTAAAAATACTCTAATATTTTCCAATTGGCATCCTATCAGAGTCAATAAAAAAGGCTATTGGCATTTTATTAGTTACCAATTTATTATTATTAGACCTGTAACATTTTTTTTATAACTTATTAAATTTAATTATTTTTTACTTATTAATTATAATAAAATATTTTAGGTCTCGTGATCACTAGACATTGAAGATAGGGCCTTTATAGCTAAGATGACCCATTACTAAATGAAGTTTACCTACAGAGTCAAACGATCACTTAACAGTGCACACGTAGGGTACTACCGGTATGACGAGTGGTTTGTAGTTTAATTATATTAGAGTAGTTATTAGGGAATTTTACTTTATATATATTTTCTTTATTTTTTTTACTTTAATAAAACTGCAAATGCGCTGTGAAAAAAAAAATAAAATAAAATAAAATATTTATTAGAAAAAAAAGAAAATTCTACATACTTTTATTTATTTATATTGTATTTTTATTATATTTATAATTATACAATTTATATTAAAAATTGGAAAATTTTTAATTTTTTTTTTGGTTTTTTTTTAAAAACAAAATTTAATTATTATTTCAGATGAATTTTACCTGTAATGAATTTACAATATTACTCTAATTAATATAGTTTTAAAGTAAAATGCAAAGTAATAAATAAATATTATAATGTAAAAAGGTTTTGTTTTTTATTATACCTGTAATATATTGCACCCTGAACATTCTGGATAAAATTACATATGATTGCCAGGCAAAATTAAATATGTAACATTTAACTGAGTTGTGAAAAATAGATTTTTTACAACTGAAAAAATTTTAAGTTTCCAGAATATATATAATAAAATAAAAAGGGTGGAAGTGTGACACAGGTGACAAAAAAGGGTGCTATATATTGCATATGTAATAAATTATAAAATCCAATGTAAAATAAGCTGAAATATATCTAAGATTAAAAATAATTAAATAATTGCATTAAAAATCAACCAATCTAATATTTATTTAATTGAATTTCAATTAGAATTTTGGCTGCCAAGATTTTAAACCTTAGGATTTTATAATTATTAAAATTTTGATTTAATTAGAATTTGTATTTATTAAATTCTAGTAAAATATATTTTAAAAATTTTATTTTTACTAATGCAAAAATTAAATCCTTAAAAGATATAAATTAATAGAAAATTGGAAAATATCTTGTATGATTGTATAAAAAATATGAAATTAATTACCTTATTAAATTTCTCTTTTGCTTAAAAAAACTAAAAGGTTTAATATTAGATGCTGAAAATAAAAAGTTAAAGCAATAGTTTTTGGTTATAATCTATCTGCTAAAATGTAATCATTTAAAGTGTAAACAAGATTAATTATAATGAAATATAAAATGGAAATTTCTAACAAAAAGGATATTGTCATTATAAATCCGGAAAAAATCACGGGATGGCGGATAAATATATCCATTGCATGGGATTTGTACTCCCAGACTAACGCCACATACGGTTTTGGGCTGAAGGAAGGTTCACTTTATTTGCTCTTTCTCTTTTTCTTGAGAATACAGAAGTTTACTTGTTCAATGGGAATGGGACATCAGAGGTGCTATTTAGGGTTACAGCATTTAATGTGTTTATATTTATATATAAATCTAATAAAAGTACTTTATAAATAAATAAATAATAATAACTTTTAATTACTTTATTTATAAATATAGAAATTTGTATATATATAATTATCGTATGATTCTCGGCTTTAAAAAAATTTTTCTTATTTGTTAATTTGTTTTCTGTTTTTTAATAAACAAGTGATCGTTCGTTAAATTAAATTTGTAATTTGTTATTTCTTAAATTTAATTTGTACAAATTACTTTAAAATTTTTTACCAATAAAAAAATTTTCAATTTCTTTTTTGTTTCAAATAAATTCTAGAAATCGATATCTTAGTTTCTGATATAGAAAATTTATAAAATTTTTTCCTTAATAAAAAATTTGCCGTTCCAAATATTCTGGAATTAGATTAATGCAAGGCGCTACCGATAATCGCATATGCATAACATTTCGTGAAATCATGAGTGCATAAATAAATCTTGTTTCGTGAAATCATGCGTGCATAAAATAAATCTTAAATCAATAAAAAGGAATTCTATATAAAAAAGTTTATCAAATAATATTTGATGGTATCCTTTGTCATATTTTTTTATATATACTAAAAAAGGAACAATTTATACACAACGTTTTTTCCATGGTAACATCTAATAAATGAAACGCGTTTCATTTCTAAAAAGGTTACAGTACATATAACTCTTTATAGATTGAATGTAATACAAAATAAATTGCTTTTTTTATTGACTTTTTATGAACTGATGGTACCGAATATCAAATTGGTTTATTAAAAAAAAAAAAAATACCGTAAAATGATTATATGCTAAATAATAATTCGTTTAATAATCTATAGGTAATTAAAAATAATAAATTAATGTCCGTTCGTTCCGATTCTATTATCTACTTTTTAAATTTTATTATTATTATTATTATTGTTGCTGTTATTATTATTATTTTTAAGCTGACGATAATAAAATTTGAGCAGAAAACGTAGCAGGAACACCATTATCAAGAATGTAGAGATAACTTGGACCAGGAGGAATTATTGTTGGATTTGGTGGCATCTCAATATTCAATGTGACATCATTTGGATTATTAGGATCATATTCCGCAGATATTACTTTGCACATAGCATATCTTTGAGAAAAGCTCTGTGAATGTGTAATAAATCCGGAATGAATTATTGCCGCAGTTAGGAATGATTTTTCTTGTCCTTTTGTAACTTTGACTTCGAGCGCCTGTTTATATGTCGCTGGAAATCTTGTATCTTCTAGTTGTTTTGTTGTTCCTGCAACGCTCGTGATTACTGGACGTACCAATCCTGTCTGCAAGTATGGTGGTGTGAACATTTCAACGCGATATCTATATATGAAAAGAAGAGTAAATTAGTAAAATTATAAAAAATTAAAACTAATTAAAAGAAAAAAAAAAAATACTTACTCGGTAGGATACTTAGAATTAAGTTCTACGGCTCCTTGTGGATTGCTACCTGATACGAAAACTCTTCCGTCTGATGTCAAAGTCGCAACAGAGTGATACAATCTTGCAATAGTTGATGGGGCAAGGTTAGTCGTCCATCCTTTGGTTTCAGGATCGTAAATAAATGGTGTAAAAGCTGGATTATCAGATACATAAAGTGGGTTGGTCTTTGGACCTTGATGATATCCAGCGAAACCGACTTGGGCACCGTTTAAATATAAGACTTTTCCTGTTGGTAAGATAACAGAGTCTGGCATAACACGTCCAGTACCACCGAAATTATCCATTTCCCATTGAGGATTAGTTTCAGTTGGATCAATTCTACCACATGATGCCAAGGCAGGATTTTTAATTTCCATTGCCGTATTACCACCGCAAATCATAACAACCGGTTTATAATTTTGAGATGGTCTAAGAGGTAATAAAAGTGAATTACCAGTTAATGGATATGATCTAATACCGCCAGTTAAATCTGGTACTTTTGAAACGACGGTAGCAGTATCCAAATCGTAAACAATGCCTTTAGTATTTGCAAACACGAACGCTAATTGTTTATTCTCAAAATTTGGAAGAACATGTAAAAATGGATAAAGATTATATGGCATTGTTTCTACCAAAAAGGGAAAATCCACAGGTTGTGGTCGTGGAGCTCCTCCAACAGTCCAAATTTCATAAGTTGGGTTATTAATAGCAGCATTGTTTTTTCCCGTCCCTTTCGCAGAACCTCCCAATATAAGAACATTACCACTTGGAAGTGAAGCCATGGCTGGATACCATCTAGCTGTGGACAAACCATCCGGTATTTCAGACCAGTCTGGATTAGGATCTGATGGTGTTATAAATCTTACGGACTGAAACCCTACATTATATCCAAGACCTGCTTCTGCACCGCCAGCGTGTATGAGAGTTCCATTTGCAAAAAATGAACCCGCTGAACAAAATGTGTCCGTAGCAAGGTTGAGAGCTCTGACTTCATTTGTTTCAATGTTATATACACCACTAATAGCAGGGTTTCCATTCGCTTGCTTAATCTTATTTACTTCAAGTTTATCAATCATGTATATTTCTTTATTGTTAGCACGAAATATGTGCATAGTAGCAATCTTTGAGTCTCCGACTATATCCCATTTGCCCATTAATGGTGGTTGTTTGGCTTGTCTAGGATGAAGGGGTGAGGCTGACACAAGGCTAATGCCTAAAGTCAAAATTGATAAAAAATTTATTACTCTCATTTTAATGAGGGTTTAATATAATAATGAATGAAAGTAATAAAAAGAGAAAAAAAAAGGAATGTGAAATTTTTTTCAGAAAAAGTTTTTTTTTTGGCAAACGCATTACTCATATTTATACCTTCAGACAATTTAGATTATAAATAAATACATACAGTACTTTATAGATTAATTAGGACCATACACATACGGATGAAGCGTATAAAAAGTTTATTTTGTTTCAATGCAGAAATTAATATTCCACCAAACCAAAAAAGGAATATGTATGATTTTACGAAGATTTACCGGAATAAATTCCGGTTTGGAAAGAAATTGAGTTTTAACTCCGAAAATAAATCTTTATGCAAATAAATCATTTGTTTTTATGAGCTAAAAAAAAAAAAAAATTTTGATTTATATCGCATGATATTTTTCTATCAAATGAAGGAAGTGAAGTTATTTTTAGATAAGTTTACTCCTCCAACCTGTTTATTACCCAGTTGAATCAAAAAATTCCTTTTTTTGAAAATAATAATAAAAATCATATCATAATCGGAAAATTCACTTCCATGCAAGATACATACCAATTAGGTTTAATTACTAAAAGAAATTTTCTCGTGAAAAAAAAGATCGAGAAAAAAAATAATAATAGTATTATAAATTTATAATAAGTAAATATACATAAATGAGAACTTGTGCCTCACGGTTTCAATTTAATTTGGGATGTTGCACGGGGAAAAAAAAATGAAACAAAATATGTATGATTGATTGTATGTTGCCCTTTGTTAATATATTTGTAAACAATAAAAAAACTATAATATTTATAGCAAAAAAATTTTAATATTTTTAGTTTTATCAGAACTAAGATATATACAAGTTGCCTGATTTGGTAATTTTGAATATTTTTTTTCTTTCATCTTTTTTATGTAGTCATACAGTATATATTAAAAAGTCAAAATTTAATTAAATCTTGTTTTAACTTTTATTCGTCAATAATTTTAATATTGAATAACTTTATTATTATTACAGTTTAAGATTCTAAACAAAGAATATTAAGATTCTAAACAAAGATTTAATTATATTTACAAAGAAAAAAAATTTATGTATTATATAACGTATTTATAGACTAAAATTTTCTATTTTAATCTCAAAAAATTTTTTTTTTGCGAAATCTTTCACTTTCAAAATCTTCGCGTTAATCCGTCAAATCAGTGAATGACTTTTCAATCCACATCAATACATCTTTTTATAATTATATGTATCGGTTCGAAAATATTTCGGTAATTTTAGAATTATTGCTGATTCGTATAAAAGTATATTGTTCGAAAGTCTCTTAATTAATATTGTTTAGCATTCGTATTTTAAAAGCTGAATCTTCATGGAGGAAATTTAGAATTATTTTTGATAGGTGGAATCCAAAAGTACCGTATTTTGCCCAAGATCTTCATAATTCTGAATAGGGGTGCTTCTTAGTTTAAGGAGTTATGCACTTGCACGTGATATCGTTAACGACGTTAATATCGTACACCCACTGTACATTTCTTCTGAAATAAACATTTGTAATGTTACCCAAAGTTATCATAAGTCGTCATAATTCTGGTCAGAGTGTAGGATAGCTTAATATGTGATATCATGAAGTTTAACAGAAGCTTATATAAATAGGTAATTTGTTCTTACGGTTTTTTCGGTTTGAACTTTTTTTCTTTTTTTTTCTAAAAAAAAAATTGATCATTATGGAAGCAGATTTGAGATGTAATGTTGTTCAATGTCGAAAAATTCTAAATACTGAGAGTCGCGCGTGTGTGACAACGTGTTCGCGTATAGTATTAATTTTTTTAGAGCGTTATAGTTAAAACTTATAATTGATTTTTATTTTATTTTATTTTATTTTATTTATTTATTTATTTATTTTTTTTATAGACATTTTTTGTGGTAAATGTCAAATATAATAATCTTTCTTTCTCGGATTGATCCTTACTAAAATTCGGAAATTTTTTTAGTCGACTGTGCCAATAATTCCTTTTCTTCAGCTTTGGTTTGTCCGGCATGTGAAACAAGTTTAACGGAAAAGTTAGAGTTATTTATTACATTTTAATGTTATAATTATAGAGTTAATTGAATAAAATTTTTTATAATTAGTGACGATATTGTATTCACTGATTTGAATCCAAGTGAAGATTATAAATCTGTATAATACGATAAATTTTATGCGTAATTAATTTTCATATTTACAAGAAATTCTCTTGAATAATATTCTTAAAGTCTGTCCTTTCAGGTCTTCGGCCAGATCTTGTAGTAGAAATTTGTTCAAGAGCGTTATCATTTTGGACATATCAAACAACTCAGGAAGCTTGTTTTCAAGAAATGTTGTACAAGAATTTAGAAGAAAAGTACACTCAATTAGAAAAGCAAGTACAAGGAGTTATGAGAGATGCCCAATCCGAAATTACTTGTAAGAATATAATATATTAATGTTAGATAATTAGAGATTACAATGATATACTTCTGATTCGTTTATTTCAATTTTAATAATAAGCTTTGAGAGCCAAACTTCAAGGTAAATAGTACATGACATGTATTTACGTTGAAATCTAGAAATTTTTAATCTTTTAATTTATTTTAGCATTACAGAAAGATATGGAACTCGAAAAACGAAAAACGCATGATTTAGCTGAACAGTTACAAGAAAAGAGCAGGCAATTTTCGAAGTTACAGGTCTTTTGCGATTAATTATTTATAATTTGAAAAATACTACACCATATTAATTGTAAAAAATACTTAGGAATCAAAAAAAGTGATCTACTATTAAAAAATTATCATTATTTTCCTTATAGATAATGTATGATAAATTAAAACGTAGAACATTGGTTCCAGCAATGCAACAAACTGTCCAAAATAACACTACTTCTAATGTCGGAGCTTGCAATCCAATCAGTGGTGGTATGAGTGCGAGACAGGATGGAGTTTCTAATGTGAGTTATTTCATTATTGATATAAAAGCACTTAAGATGAAAAAAAAATACTTAATACTTATTTGTAAAATCAAGCAATCTGGAATGGCACGATTATATAATGAAAATATTATGACTAATAATCGTGCACCCGCAAATCAACAACAGTGGAATACTACAAATAATCAAGGTAAAAAAGCATCAAAATATTTTCAATGGCAATAATTTTGTTTTCATTCACTAAATAATTTATAGAAAATGATTATTATGATCCTTATACGCTTCATCGAGCTCAACCCTCTTCAACACAAGATTATCACTCCGTACGTGAACAAACACTTGCGATTGGAATGAACAATAATTATAATACAAGATTAGGAGGTGTTGGAAGAAGGATGATGGATGGGAATGAAATGAATGCTTTCCAATCTAAAGGTATTAACAAACAAATTAATTCAGTCATATCGAATATCTATGACAAGTTTCTGATAATACAATCGTTATTGCATGTTAAAGGACCTTTTACGCAAACACGAACTCCTTTTGCAATGGCATCCAATCAAGGTGTCAGAACGAGAGGCATCGGATGAATTATTCATTTGTTAAAATTGTCTCTCTTTAAAACATTAATGAATTAGCTTGAAATAATAAACCAGATCAGTGATATTGTCATTAAATCATGGGTTTAATTTGTTCAAAAATTTATAGTGCATTAAAAATTCTATCCCAAATTATCAAAAAAAAAAAAAACTGTTCAAGACGTCGTACCCCAAAGGGGATTGACACTGCCTTAACACTATATGTGTTGATGAGGGGATAGACCCCAATTCCGTCCTTATCGAGGGGATTGCCAACTATCTCTCCTTTCTTATCAACACGTAATTATAATTGCTAGTAAGTTTATATAATCCTATTATTTTGATTTTCAAAAAATTATGGGATTGATAAATAATCATAGATGATGGCCGTTTAAAATCAAAATCGCAAGGATACAATCAATATAAATTCAATGTCTAATTTGTATTCACAACTACCGCGTTACATACAAAACTCTCAAGTAGCAAAAAATGAAGTAAATTCATTTCTTTTAATCTTGGAAATACATTTATGGAAATATATTTAAAGAAATATTTACAAATGGAATAAAAAAAAATTATTAGAGACCGCCTCCAGTTTCTGAAACCACAAGAAAATTTGTCCCAAATTTTGTTATGGGATCTATAGAGTCTACTTCTAAGGATCCTGCAAAGATTTATACGGCGAAAGTAAAGGATAAAGTAATGCTTCTTGATAATCCTTTAAAGAGTTCCGAGGAGAAGAAAAAAAGAACAATATTAAAAAAGAAAGTTAAGACGATGAGTGCGAAAGAGAAGAGACAAACGAGAATTTATGAAATTCCAAAGGAATGTCATAAGTAAGTTGCAAATTCGTTATATTCGCTTAAAAATTATTCATATTTATTAATTAAATTTTTTTAGATACGAGCTTTTTGTTCCTTTACATGAGCTTTGGCTTCAGTATATCGAAGAGCTTTATGGAAAATCAAGTCCAAATATTTTTGGCCAGAAATTATTGAAAGCTGATTTCCACGGAGCAATTCTCACGGGTAATAATATTAATATTATGTTTAGTTTGAAGTCCCGAATAATTTAACACTAATTTCTCTTATTAAAATGTTAGTTTCTAAATCAAAATGTGCATCTTACATTGGAGTTACAGGAATTGCTATTCAAGAAACAGAGAACATGTTCAAGTTGATTACAAGAGATAATAATATGAAATGTATTCCAAAAGGGCATAGCATTTTTACATTTCGGCTTCGTGATCATATGTTCACTTTGTATGGTGACCAATTCCGATATAGGTCTGCAATTAGAGCAACAAAAAAATTCAAGAATAAACCGTCGATAGACTTATGAAAAGGTAATAATTATTTTTAATAAAATAAAAATTCTCCATTATTTTGATGTTTTATCCATTTCCAATACAGGAGCTAACACATTATTTTTATTAGTTTCTACTATTCTACCATTTAAAACCATTTCTTCAAGAATCACATGTACCTTTTCAATATTAAACATAATATCCAGTTCACACTATAATTAACAATATATATAACATGAGAATATTGTAAAATTATGAAACTAATAAATAAAATAAATGCAACATACCACATTATCAAAATATGCATTTAATATTTCTTTTTGTAATAAATAAATAAATAAATAGATAGATAAATAGATAATAGATCAAACAAAATGACTTTTTTTTTAGCTTACCCACATATGCATGAACGAGTTCAAGGATGGCAAGATGGTTCTCTTCCTCATCAAAACCAATTACAAAAAACAATGAAGCATATCGCCTAAAGGCTGTTACATATAACAAGTATAGTGTTAAAACGAGATCCCAACAATATCAAAGATAAATAATTTACTAACCTAATTTATACTCCCTAAATTCAAATATAGAACACTTTGATTAGACAAAGATTAGATCGAGTTAACTATTAGAATAACAAGAATTTTGCAAGCAATACAAGATTTAAAGTTAATAATTCACACCTGAGAATCACCTCTCTTTAGACATTTTCGTGAAATATCTGCTTCCATAAGAACTCTCTCCTCCGGCTGTAACTGTACATTATAATATCTAGAAAAACGAGTTTGTCCTTGTTTATTAATAAAAAGGAAAAATCTCAACATCTTTCCAAATTAACTGTCAATATAAACTGAATCAAGTTAAATTTTTTATATTGTGGCTTATGCATTATTGCATATGATTGGCTCGTGATAATTTCCTCACCATTTCTAATTTGGGAAACATCAAGTTCAAACAAAAAAGTTCTCATTACTACAACTCTCATTACCCGCATCCAAACTTATCTATCTCCCACGTTATGTTAATTAATCAACCTTCAAAGGCAGTTTGTTAGTGGGTAGTTATACATTCTATTCATTTATTAGATGATGTACACATAATTCTCTTTGACGAATTGGGACATCAAGAGCATGAGATACTAACGATTATATGCATAATACTGAATCTACGGAAACGAATTTTTAATTAAAGCAGATTAGTTACCCGATAAAGTTTTATTGTAAAATACATTCATTTAGACTTATATGTAAAACCTCAAATGCCTGGAAAAAATCAGTAATTGGTGATAATACTGTGCGGAACAAAGAGAATTTTTACAACAGCTAAACTTTACAAGTATCCCTGACGTACCTTTATGACTATGCAGATACTGCAGTCTGCAGAGATTAAATATTCAAATGTGATAAAAATAAAAATACGAAAAATATGACTTTATAACATCGAAAACAAATTAATAAAAGTTACCAAATATATACAATTATGAATTATGATTTATGGCTCAATTGTAGTTTTTCTTTATCTCTCAAATGAGTATAAAGATTTTATTATAAAATAGAAATACATATTAAAAGATACAATAAAAAATGATTTCGAGTCTTTAAATAATTAAATATCCCATTATTTCTAATTAAATTCAGGTTATCTATTAAAAAATAGGTATATAATTATTAATTCTTTCTTTTTGTCCTTGGCCAATACATTCGGCAATCCATACAATGTTTCTGATTTCCTGTTCTTTAAGCTTCAAAAATGCATAAAAGATTGCATAATGAAAATGTTGTTGGAAAGTAAGCTTGTTCAAGTGAACCTCGTGCTCAAAGAATCTATCATCAAGAGTCTTTGCTTCGCTTGTAGCGGTACCACCAAAAGATGTCAGACTATTATCAAAAAAGGGACGGTATTCCTAAAAAATTCGTAAAATATATTAACATAAGAATATCGAAAAATATAATACCCAATATCATTATTACCTACCACCCAAACCTCAACGACATTCTTAACATGTTCAATTTCGTCCGCCCTCGCAAGCTTGGCATGTCCGTCAGGATACAATTTTCCTAAAGTGGGAAATAATTTGGCTCGATCATCTCTTGATAATTCTGTGCCAAAAGAATTGATCGTAATATTAATAGCACGACGGTCAGCTTCAAACTGTTAAACAAATCACATCAAAGTTAAATATATAATTATAGAAAAAGTGTTAAACATAATTAATATAGTTAAAATTACCTCTAAAATTTCACTCATCATCTCTCCCGTTGCACCACCAATTCTTTTGCAGTATCTATAAAAATCTTCAATATACGCCTTGTAAAGCGTATTACGAATAATTTCAATATTTAATTCATCAAGATCATTAGCAGTGACGCAATTTTTAAAATATGGTGCTAGAGGTGTTTCCACTAATACAGTATCATACAATTCTGCGACATTGGTTGCAACACATAATGCTGGCATAGAATCAAATACTCCAAGTGGATGACATCGTTCAAGCAGTTCATGAGTATCACGTTCGTGTAAAGTGCCTGTTATAAGAAGTATTACATTATCAATCATATAGGCATAACTAAAAAAGAAAAAAATAAAATAAAATCGATTAGATTACCAAAAAAAAAAGAATCACGAGTTGCTATATGATGAAATATAACGTAACCTACGTTAAATAATCAAGAAATCTGGACAGCGGCTCCACGGCGTTAGCACGAACATACTTAAATTCGTCAACCAATTTTTGTGTCGCTTTTTCATGTATAGTTGCAGTGGAGATTGGAGAAGGTTCGTTAGCTAAAAAGTTGCCGTAATCCGTAGCGCTTAACTGAAGTTTTAGATCTATAATATTTTTGTCAATATTAATGTTTAAGTTAATAACGCTTTAGGAGTATAATACTCTTCAAATACTGACCATCAAGGGTTTCGCATTGCGTTAAGTTAAGATAATGAGTGGAATTAAGTACAGCACTCTTATAACCTCTCACAATACCCTCTAAATAACCGTCGTTTATGTTAAAGAATAAAGCTTCCATCTTTCAGATCTAAAATAAAATTTTTTTTTCTTTTTTTTGCTTTCTGCTCAAATTTTTGATTAGATTGTGATGTTTATGCCACAACAATTGTGCATCGTTGCAGAGATATAAATTAAATTTCGCCTTCTAATAGTCGTACAGTTACACGCAAAGTGCCATGCCCCGGTTAATAAATCACGTGTTAACTGCGATGACGCGAACTATATTACTATATTCGAAACGCGAATTTACTACATTCAAACATACATCGCTCAAAAAAAATTGTTAATTACTTTTATTTTTCTTATTTTTTTTTCTTATGCGTCCTCTATACAACCAAACAAAAAAGTATTATAAGTGAATGAAAGACATAGTTCTTAAAGGTTAGTTCTTAACGATCATACTTTCTCCTAATTCGACGAACAAATTTAGATTATTTAAAATGATTCTTTTGCTTTTGTTTTGTATTGTTTTTAGATAAAATAAAATATCGATCATAAAGGAAACGAAAGTTTTCGATATGCTTATAAACACGGATTATTACTTATTGACTTACAAAGTTGTATATTTTCATAGATTAGTCTCGAATAAAGAATTCAAGTGCAATCAATACACCATCTTCTGTTCCACAGATCAGCCATTCTCGTGTCATTTTTAAGCATGTTACTCCGCTATCTATATGTGCAAGAGTAACGGCAGGAAATGGAATATTAAAAGAACTTCTCGTTCTTGGCACTACTAAAGGGCGTGAATCGCTTAATTGATAATATTTTATACATCCGTCAGAAGAGACGGATGCAAGACGCGATTCGTTACATTGAAGGTCCCAGACGATATCGGTATGTTCTTTGGTGGAATGTAATAGTTGACCCGTAGTTAGATCCCACATACGGATCGTAGAATCAGCAGATGCGGAAAAAATAAAAGTAGATCTATGAAATATATCTGTATCGCTTAATTCCATATTGTTACTGTAGTCATTTCGAGTATGCATATTATGGTCTTCGGGTGGACTTGGTGGAGGGGTAACGGTGTTTGATGGAGAAGAAGGAATTTGCGAATTATCTAAACGATTGTGATGGTTTCTTTGACGATGATATTGAATAGATTCGCTATTGACATTTGTAGACTGAATTAACGAATCTGGATCGTCCAAATCCATAAGTTCAACTTCTTGGATAATATTTGTGCAAGGTGAAGACGATCTCGAGGCAAGAAAACCTAAAGTATCAATGTGGATTGAATGCGGTGAATCATGAAGCCGATCTTGTTCGAGCTGCTGCACGATATCTTTATACCAAGCAAGGCAAGTAACTGCTCTAGTATGTCCCTCTAATCTCTGGAAAATTTGAGGTTTTATGGATGAAGGTGATGAGGGTGATTGAAAACTTGACACTTGTTCTTCAGAAGGATTTAAATCCCATATCAAAATGGAATTGTCATTCGATCCGGAAATTAACCAATATTGTTCTTGTTCCTGGTTTATAGTCAAAGAGGAAACTCGAGGTATTAGCATCAATGTTCCCACTGTACCATCATGACCATACAATCTTTGCAAGCAATCGCCGGTATGTATATTCCAAATTCTAATGGTTTTGTCTACAGAACCTGAAAAGAGAACAGATTCGTTGGGATCCATTGTCAACGAAATAATACCAGCTAAATGACCATTTAGTCTATGTTTAATCGAATGATCATTGGTAATGTCATATACGATGATACTTTTGTCCCAACTGCCTGAAGCAAGAATGGATTTCCCCAAAACCAGACACTGAACACCTTCGGAATGATCTTTTAATGATTTACGACAGCTCTGATTGAACAAATCCCAAATTTTTACAGTCTTATCGAAAGAACCTGTATAAATTATGTCTCCATGTTCGGATCCTGCGATACATGTGATACCTTCAGAGTGAGCACGAATGAGATGTTGAGAAAAGTTTTGCCTCTCCCAGTTTTTCTGGACAATTACATGATGCTTATATAATTGAAAAAAATAGTCTTCGGCATTATTATTGTAATTAAAGGATTTCGAAATATGAGTGATGGGGAAACCGGCGAGAATACATTGACGTTTCCAAAGAGCGTTATCCGTCGCTCGATCCTTCAAAGTTTTAGAAACTAAAAGTTTTAAGATAAATTAATATAAATATGTTATTATTTACTAAGTATGATCGTCGTTTTTATTAATGCAATATAAAACAACAAACAAATAAATAAACGCCATTTTGCCTCGTGCAACGAAATAAGAATTAATATTAAAAAGAACCCATTTTATAATAATATACCTTCTCGAATTTTACACAAGTTTTCGGCATCTAGGAATTCAAGTAGGTGAGAAGCGAGAGGAATTGGCAGCAAGGAAATTATATCTTTGGTGAGATGTTGCTGCAAGTAAATTGATAATTGTTTTCTTTCGGTTAAGGATAGTTTATCAACTAATGACTGGACACGAAATAGCCCATTTTCAACAACTTCTTTTGACATTCCTATATGCAGCAGCAAAATTGGCGAGAGAGAAAGAAGACACTCATTAAGTACAGTACATTAATGTATTTATATGAATAGGGAAAAAACAAGTATTCATGGATTAAATTTGTTGATTGAGATGTGATAATTGTTTTAATTGACATATAAAAAAAACTTTAAAAATTAAGGTTTTTAAAGTTAACCATTTTCTCATGTGACATGGTACAAATATTGACATGTGTCGCGATGCACGTATTGTTGATTTGACAGTTTTTTTTTTATTTGTTTGCATAGATATGCAGTTATCATTTTCCCAAGTGTATGCACGATAAAGCATGACGGAATTTCTAAAACGACACGATGTTACTTGGCACTGAAAATATGTTATAAATGTCAAACTTAATTTACGTATTTGGAATTGTGGCATAAATGTGAGAGAATTTAAATCATTAATCTAAGATATTTATGGAAAAAACAAACCAATAGTAAAAACGGGTTTCGTACAATGCTGTATTACATATATATAATTTTTTTTTACTAGTTAAAATTTATAATTTTTTTTATTTTAATATTTCAATAGAATTCATTTATTATAAAATATAGTATTATATAATATTTAAGAATAAATGTTTATTTTTTTATTATTTGGCAAAACTTTTTTTTTCAGTTTTTTTAGTTAATTAAAAATACTCAAAATAATATAAAAAGTAAATGTTAAATAATCAGCAATATTATTTTTTTATATATAAATTGATTTAGTATATAGTAAAAAAAGAAACTTAAAATCATTTAAATTATAAAGTTTACTTAAAAATACATTATATTAAATTCTTAAACTATCAAGATTAATATAAAAAAAGCAAATTAAAAAAATTATAAAGATAATGGAAAATAAATTATCTATTATTTTATATCAATAAAAGAACTAGTTTGCAAATTTCAAATAAAAAATTTCATATAATATAATAAAAATATTTTTTTTAACTTGCAAAAAAATATTAATATGTTATTATTTTTTCTTATTTCCATATTTTTTAAATATAAAGATTAATGCTAAAAAAAATAATATAGTAATACTTATTTTTTATCATTAATAACAAAATAATTTTTTTTTATTTTAGTTATATTCAAATTGTAGTAGAATATATAATTTAAATATTCATTATAAAAACTATTAATTAATTATTCTGATATATTGAGAACTTTGAATATTTTCAAAACAATATACTTTTAAAATAAATTTGACTTAGTGCCTTTATTTTTATTTAATTATATTTAAAGAGTTACATTTAACTAAAAATAAAACTAAATACTAAGAAGATATTAAAGATTAATATCCAAAATTGTATTTTAATAATCATATGAAAATTAAGATAATAGTAAAAAAGTTAGACATTATACTTCTAATATATTAACCTATTTTTTTAATAATTTAAAAATAGTTTTTTATATATATACAGTATATAGTTCAATTTTGAAATTTTTTTTTTTATTTTATAACTTTTATTAATCATTAAATTAGATTACTAGATGTTAAGATATATGTAAAAAATAATTTTTAAATTTTAGTAAAAAGGTAATTTTAATTAAAAACCTATATATTATATATTTTTTATAATATAAGACTAATTTTAACTCAGAGTGATTTAATTGAGGTAATTTAACCTGGTAATTTTATATAAAAATTTATTAATTATAAAATCACCTGGTTATATATAACATTTTATATATCAATATATTTTCTTAACTTTATTTATTTATTTTATTTCATACTAATTAACCATTTTTTTCTTTTTTTTTGTAAGTTCTTTGACATCTTAATAAACAGTAAGTTTCAAGTTTTTCAAAATTTCAGATATCTATTTTCTTTACAGCAACTAACCAGTCCTTTTTCCTTTTTCTTTTTTCTTTTTTGGTCAGGTTTCTTCTTGGATTTCTTTTTTGGTCTTTTGGATTTCTTTTCAGGTTTATGCTTGTATTTCTTTTGGTTTTTTGTAATATTATTCGACCTTTTTATTTTCATTTCGATATTCTTTTATTTTCTATTTTCTTATTTTTAGTTCTTAATCATTTTCCTTCATCCTTTATTTTTTCTTTTTATTTTATTTCTTTTTTTTAACATTATAAATGTATAATAACTTTAGCTTTAGTTTAATTTATAAATAAAATTTATTAGTTATTTTTTGGGTATTGCTAAATATTACCAGTGGTGATCATCACCACATAAAATATTTTTTAAATTTTCAAAAATTTTTGACTGAGATATTATTCTAATTATAATATAAACATTATTATTATATATAAATTTATGGATAGAACAAGTTTGCCTTAGATTATAAAGGCTGTTGTTTAGATAGTTTTTGAGAAAAATGAGAAAGTTTGATTTTATAAGCAAAATACAATTTTTTGTTTTAAAAAAGATTTTTTTTAGTTAAATTTTCAAAATTTTAGTGAATTAATTCATAATGATGTAACCCTGATTGCTCCTGAATAATAAAAATGTATTTTGCGAATAATTTTTGATCTACCAGTCCGATTTTGATGATCTTTTTTTATTTTGATGGGGCGGATGAGACCTATCGATTAAAAAAAGATCGATTGAAATTGGATTGCTAAATCTTGAGATAATAATTTTTGGAGATTAAATCGAGTCGAATCGAGTCGAATTGAATCAAATTTCAGAGAAGAAATTTGATTCATGTGGAACACTATATTTTACACATTTATTATTTAAATTAAAATTTTTGAAAAAAAAATTATGATATATTTTTTAATTCTGGCCAAAATTATAATTTTCAGTCAGAATTAAATAGTGTGGTGATGATCACTATTGGTGATATTTAGAAATACCCATTTTTATATTTGCATAAAATAAAATTAGCTAATCAATTTAAAATATTAAAAATATTAAATTTATAAATTATTTTTTATGGAGAGTAATTTAACCTGGATTATATATATAACTCAAGGAATAAATTAGCTTTTTTTTTATAATATTTTTAATGGTATTTAAAATATATAAAAGGTAATAATATAAGTTAGAATCCCAGAAAATGCCTATATATGTAAGATACCAAGGTGCTTAGCCAACATAGAAAAATTTTATGATGTAAGAATTTTATAATGCTTAATTTTAAGAAAATTTTATACTATGTAAGATAATTAAATTGCATATTTTTGGTATTATTTTAAAATACTAAGAGTTTTTAATTGCTTATTTTTCATATTTATAGAACTTTTTAAAATATTATATATTGAATTTATAATTAATTTTTTATTTTATTTTCACTAACGGTGAGTGTTAATTTTGTACTACATTTCACAATTTTATATAAATACATAAACAAAAATTTTTTTTTGATGAAATTTCAGTTTTTTTTTTCAGTTTTATTAATTATCTTTTAATAGTATCTTTTTAATTTTATTAAACTCAATGTATTATTTTTAATATAAAATTATTATATTATACATGTTTATTTTGTTAAATAAAATTACTGTAAATATGTTTTACTTTAAAATATAATTTTACTACTCACCACTTTGGTTATATCAAATTATCTTTTATGCTTAAGTAAGGTTATTCAGCAAGTTAAATCTACTTGTATTTTAATTTTCATAAGGCCAAGTATGATATTTATATAGAAAAGCATATTTTTTAAACGGTAATAACTTTTAAATTTTTTACTTTTTTATTTACAACTTCAGAGCGTAATTATACCACTTCAGTCAAATGAAATCGACTTTCTAAATTAATTGAAAGTTGTTCAGCAAGGTCGAAACTACTTATATATTAATTTTCATAAGTGTGAGTATAATACTTATGGAGAAAAGTGAATTTTTCATAATAGTACTAACTTCTGAATTTTTCATTTCTCTATTTACAACTTTAGAGCGTAATTACACCCCTTTAGTCAAATGAAATCGACTTTCTAAATTAATTGAAAATTGTTCAGCAAGGTCGAAACTACCATCATATTAATTTCTATGGGTGTAAGTATAATACTTATAGAGAAATTTACATTTTTTTATAATAGTATTAATTTTGAATTTTTCTTTTACTGTTTATTAACTTTATTAATTGAACATTATTAATCTACTTGTATATTATGTTTAGTTTAACTTTACAATGTATTGATCATATAATATAAGTATTTTCTGGGGTTCTATAAGTTTATATAAAATAAATTAAAATAAGAGTATTGCTAATTTTAACTGAAAGGATAATTTTTTCTCCTTAAGAATTTAAAAAAAAATAAACTTTTTATGAAATATATAAAATAAATAGGGTTTAAATTTTGTGCGCACTTACGTATGTGCGCACTCCCATAGATATATTATATATAAAAGTCAAAAATGACATTCTAAACCCTTCATAGCTAATTAAGTAAAGTTGTAGAATGGGCAAAAATATGCATAGTAAATAAATTTCAAGGCTCTATAATATGTACGTAAGAATTGCGGTATGAATATTTAAAAAAATTAGGATTTTACTAAAGTCACATGATAATTGATGATTGACAAATTTACTATATAAAAATTACCAAAAATGGAGGGGTGCGCACAAATTTTATTTCCAAATAAATATAATTGGATATTAATCGTATAAAAATTTGGTAATTCTTAGTTTTAAAAAAATTTTTATCATGAAAAATACAATTTAATTATAAAAATCAAAATTATGTAATTTTCTCAAAAACCATCTGAATAACTACCTTTTTTAACTTAATAAAACCTTTTTTTCTCATAAATTTACATTTTAAATTACTATGCAAGTCAATATTTTAATTAAAAATTGAAATAAAAGGAGAAGGGAGGAAAATTCCTTCTGGTTAAGTTTAGTAATTCTCTTAAAATAATATATAAATAATAAAAATAAAATTAACAGTAAATATTTTATTGCTTGTTTACTTTATAGAAATTTGAAGTTGTAATAAAAAATAAAGTTAAAATCTTTGCTAAAACCTTCTTGTTAGCTTTATTATCATCCTTACTTTTTGAGAATTTTTTAAATTTTTAGATTCTTCAATTTTGTTCTTTTTCTTAAGTTTATTACTATTCAACGTTTGTCTAGCAGAACCAGACTTTTTGCTAAGAGCATTTTTAGCCTTTAGTTTGAATTGTACTTTCTTTAAATTAGGAAGAAAATATTGATACCATTTCAACTTTTTATATATAAGTAAATAAACTTATGGCAAAAATTTTTATACATTTATTTATTTATTTTTATTTTTATTTAAAAAAAGATAAAATATCAGTAAAAGATAGTATACATAATATACTGTAGAATAAGTCTGTAAATCCAGATTAAATGTTTCAAAAAAAAGTATAACTTTCCACTAAATGAAACTTTGCCACCAGTAAAAGCCAAATAAACTGGGATTGTAAAAAGAAAAAATTAGGGTGAAGTTCTTTTGTTTCAAAAGGTTTAAAAAGAATAAAAATGTATTTTCAAACTAAAAAATTATGGGGTTGTCGCACAATTTTGCAATTTGCTGTAATGAAATTTTATTTTTATTTGCAAATATTAAAATTTAAATTACACATTTATGATTTTAAAGAAAAAAATCACCATATTTATTTTTAATGAAGCGATATAAATAAAAAAACAATAATAATAAATAAAAAAAATAAGTAAATTACAATGATCAAGGAAAAAGATGCTAATAAAAAAATGAAACAATAATGTAATAATGGAAAGTAATAGAAGATGAAAAAGAATAATGATTGAATGCAACCCTATATAAAGTAAAAAATAAGTGGATTGTAGAATTTACTAAACAAAAAACAAGCTAGTACTATATTTATCTGAAAATAAGCAATCCCTAAAAATAAGCAACTCCTAAAAAATAATCTTGAATATTAACTAGTTTTGCGTTAAAACTTAATATAATGTAATAAAAAGATTTTAAATAATAAATATATATTCAAATAACCACAGAAAACATATTTTTATTAATGAATTATGTCAAACAATTGCTTGTGTCAGTCATGTTACTATCATAATATATACATTATGGTAAATGTAAAAATGTTAACTATAACCAAATTAAACAATTACAGCTGATTGCAAAATTGTAAGACCACTCTATGATTTTCAATTTGAAAATTTGATATTTTAAATTTTTCAAAAATTAGTAAAAAAGCAAGTTTAAATACCTATTTTGGTAATAATTTCAACTTCTTAAAATTAATAAAGATTTTAAAGTAATCTATTTATATTGAATCATATAATATATTTCTATTTTTATTTAAGGAGTTGAATAAATAGGTTTTTAACTTGATTTTTTACTGGTTTTTGAAAAATTTAAAATATTAAATTTTCAAATTAAAAAATCATAGGGTGGTCTTACAATTTTGCAATCAGCTATAATTATCTTCATGTTAAATTTATTTATTTATTTATTTATTTTATGTGAAGCAGGTGGGGGATACAAAAGGGGATAGATTACTAAGTAATACGACCTTAACAAAGCCTACCATCGACAACCAGAGGAGCTGGAAACTGATCCTAACTTCCTAAAAAAAAAAGACCTGTATCACTACCACATCCGATAAAGGTTCAGGCAAACACACTGGAAAAAAATTTAAAAAAAAAGTGGAGAGGACAAGTCCCCTTTTCAAGAAATTGTGATACTACACATAACTAGATTCTATTCTAAAAATAATACAATTCTGAAATTTGTAAAACCGCTAATAAAAGCGTAGGCTAAACTAGTTTCTGTAATAAAGTTAAAATTTCTGCTAAAACCGCCTTATTATTTTTATTATTACCCTTTTTCTTCGAGGAATTCTTTGCCTTCTTCTGAGTATTCGGATGTTTCTCCTCCTGGTTATTATTTTTAGAGACTTTTTTTGGGGATGAAGGTTTATCCTTCTTCTTAGGCTGATTACTGTCTAAATTCTTGTCAAACTTACCTGACTTTTTCGTATTCGGTGTATTTTTAGCCTTCGGTTTGCTTTGTGCTTTCTTCAAGGTAGAAATGGAGTGTCGACACTATTTCAACTCCTTACCATCAGGTACGAAAAACTGTGACGTATCTAAGGCCCTTAGTGTGGTCTCCCAATTCTCGAAATAGGCCACAAGTTTCCTCCTTCCTTTACTTGTTTGAATAATTTTAAATGAGCTAGCACCGCACTTCATTAAAAATTCACATAGTTTACGGTCCATCCACAAGGTAGCCATCGTCATATCCTCCGGAATGTCATGAATAACGGCTTGGAACTTTTCACGTTGTTTTCTTTCTCATAAAGTTCAACTTGCAGGGAACCATCTAACGGGTATATATACCTCCCAGGTCTGTCGTCCAATATTTGTTAAACTGGGAAAGGGCAAATGAGGAAAGTGCTATTTTAACTCAAAGAGTTTGATACTTATGTTGCCATTTAACAGAACATTTAATAGTGTTTCCCCAAAATTTTAACTCTGCTATAATTTTCTGCAGGTCCCAGGTATACGGGATATCGTAAACTATAATGTCTCAGATTCGCTCTTGCTCCTCTCCGACAGCTTTGTATTCTGTTAGTATCTGTGTGGCTTCTGGCGCGGATGATTTCTTTCCCTTATGGGAATATTTGGCTGATGTTTTCACATCAGGTTTTACCTTCGTTGATTGGTTCTTGATTTGTTTATCTTCTGTAATACGCGCCTTTTGTTTATCATTCTTCCAGAAGTTTTCGGGTATTACAGTTTGATCAACAGGGGTCATTACTAAATCAGGCATTGATGGAAGCTTGATAGGTACTGGATTTGGTGGTATTTGAAATCCTTGACGTATAAGATCATCTTCATCAGGCTCAAGCGGATATGACTCATCTATCAGATAATCATCAGTATTCTGAGATCCATCATTGTCGTTGTCATCATCATCACCCATATCGCCAAATTCGCAAAGGAATTGGGCGGAAAAATTATCTTAAGACCTGGACGCAGCATATAACGCTATAGAAAATATTAGCGAAAGGGTGGTGGGTTGTATATTCGTAGCTTGAGCTTGTGAAGAGAAGTTCGCAGGGTTGGCTGTTTCGCCAAACTTCTGTATCAGTAACTGGGCTTTATCCTTAGGTACTGATGGGTTTTTTTCAAATAAGTCCTTGAGGAAACCGTCCTGTACAAAAGAACTTAAGTGGTGTGTAAAAGTCTGAAAATAAATTTTGTTAAACTTGAAAACGAAGTTTAAAGCTGCTTCGTTTGGTGTTTGACTCTTATCCATAGACATTTTTATATTTATGTAATAAAATTTAATAAAGGGGATTATTTTTTAAAAAAAATTATTACGCAGAAATTTTCGTAAAAAATGTATTTGGGAAAGAGTTTTTCATCTTCATGTTAAATGATTAGCGATCACAGGAGTCATGTTAAATGATCAGCAATTACATGAATTATGTTAAATTAATTTATTTAATTTTTATTAATACAAAATTCAAACTTTTGACTATACATTTTTAAAAAAATTGAACTATCTGAAAATAAGTAACATTATAACAAAAATATGTTACTTATTTTCAAAGAAATATGGTAATACTTGATTTATTTTATTTCAAGAAGAGAAGTAACCCTAGTCTATTATAAATAAAAGCTAATTAGTACGTGAGTACAAAAAACTAGGATTTTTCCTATGCTACAGGACCTCACCCTTTGATAAAAAGGGATGGCTACATCTAGGTGAAACTACATTGCTTAAGATAATCTAAACATATTAGGTAAAAATAAAGAATCATAAAAACAATCTAAATTATTTAATAAATCTAACTAAAGATAAACTAATTAGCTAATTTTTCAATAATGTTAAAATTTCTGTTAAAACCTCTTTGTTAGCGTTATTACCACCACCTATACCTTTCAAGAAATTCTTTACCTTCTTCTGAGTAATCAGGGTCATCAACTAGTTATCATTTTTATTGGCTTTGATCTAGGAATATTTCTTATCCTTCTTCTTAAGCTTATTACTATCCGAAACTTGAAACTTGTTTAATAACACTAGACTTCTTGTTTGGAGTATTTTTAGCCTTCAGTTTTAATTATGCTTTCTTTAAGTTAGGAAGAGAGTGCTGATACTATTTCAACTCCTTAGAAAACCTGTGGTGTATCTAAGGTCTTAAGTGTGATCTCCCAATTCTCAAAATAGGCTACAAGTTTCCTCCTTCTTTGCTAGTAATACTTGAAAGTAGGAGGAAAATTTATCACATAATTGAGCAATAATAATTGTTATTGCAATTGTTGTATTTAAGCTTCTGAAAAAAAAACTCTTTCTCCTTTTCATTTTTACAAAAATTTCTGCAAAATTTTTTTTTAAATTTTTTTATTTTATTTAAAATTTTTACATAAAATAAAAATGTCAAATATGGAAGACTCAGTTGGAACAATGTTTGAAGAAGACTTTTTACAGTTTATTTCAAACAATGGGAAATCATTTTTAGAAAATGTTACTTTTTAGCTTTGACAATTTGTTGAGAATGGTTTTTTTTAAAGATTATTTAATAAGAATTCACAAGATTTATTTAGATAAAACAACACTTCTAGTAACTATGTTTGGCGAGTCTGTCAACCTGAATACTTCACTCCTTTCACTATTATTTTCTATAGCTCTTTATGCTTCTTCCAGGTTGTGAAATAATTTTGCTACCTGTATCTAAGCCAATATGGTGATATGGATGACTTAGAATTGGAATGTCTATACGCTGAAATGATCCTTATTAATCAAACTGTTACATTCAAAACTTTCCAGAAAAAAGATAAACAAAAGGCATGTGTTATAGACGAAAAACAAGTCAAGAACTAGCAAAACCTGATGCACAAATATCGACCAAAAAACTTCAATAAAAGGGGATGAAATTATCTGTACTTGAAGTTATTTTCATACTGACTGGATACAGAGAAGTCAAAGATGAGCAAGAGCAAGTCAGAGATATTACTGTATACGATATTCCATATACCTGGAACATTGAGAAAATTTTAGGAGAATTAATGCTTTGGAAAAAAACTATTAAGTTGTCAGTTAAACAATAACACAAATATCAGACATTAATGCAGTGTTGGCACTTGGCCGTTTGGCCGGGGTTAGCCATTTGGCTGTTTGGCCAGTTTGACCGGCCAAACTGACCAAAAAAATCTTTGGCCGCGGCCAAATGCCAATACAGCCTTAATAAAGTATTAGTATTTTGTTATTTGGCCAAAATTTGGCTGGGGTTGGCCATTGGCCGTTTTGCACACTGAATTAATGATTAAAATAGTTTTGAACTCATTTACCCTTCCCTAGTTTGAAAAGTTCTGGATGACTGACCTGGGAGCTATACCTGTGAGATTGTTTCCTGCAAGTTGAACTCTCTGAAAAAGAAAACAATGAGAGAAATTCCAAGCCATTATTTATGATATTCCAGAAGAAATGACAATGGCTGCCTTATAGGTAAACGCAAATTAACACTATTTTTAACAATATGCAATGCTAGCGTGTTTAAAATAATTTAAACAAGAAAAGGAAAGAAGAAGCAAGTTTTTTTGACCACTGGAAAGAAGTTGAAATGGTATCAACACTCTATGCTTAACTTGAAGAAAGTATCAAATAAACTGTAACTGGACAATAGTCAGGTAATGTCAACTTTAAGAAGAAGGGTCGTAAATCCTCATCCAATGTGAATAATCAAGCCACTTCTATAAAAAACTCATTGAAAAATCCCAAACCTCAGAATTCGAAGTCTAATAAGAAGCAAAAGGAACAAAAAGGTTTTAAGCAGAAATTTTAGCTTTATTATAGAATTTAGTTTAGTTTGTAGTAGCCAAATAATTACTAGTAATTAGGCAGGAATTTTTTACTTTTTTTTGACTGAGAACTCAAGGCCGAGCGACCCCTTCAAGCTTCTTTCAAGAGGTTGGGTTGATTTTGCAGTTTGGATGTTTAAATATAATATTATGTAAATGAGTCCTATATGTAATTTGACCTCAGTATCAGAAAAATAAAATAAAAAATAAAATTGATGAAGTTTCTATTACATATAAAACATATAAAACTCTTGTAATGATTTAATAATTGCAATATCTTCATAAATTTTAACTTTTTTATGAAATTCCTGTATAAATGGCTTATTAATGCAGCAAAGAATATGAATGATCTCATTTAGGCTAAATGTTATCTTTGCAGTTAAATAATTACACTTACATGGCATTGTTACAAAGCAATGTTAAATTATGCAGCAAAAAAGAGCAAGGAACAACATGAAAAATGAAGAAAATACCTGAAAAATATTCAAAATAATACAATAACTAAAACTTGAATTTATGTAGCAAAGGGTTTTAGGATAGTAGTGCAAACAGCACAAAAAATAGCATACACATGCTTACAATACTACCATATATAGCGGGCCACAGTACCCTGGGTATCTTGCAAAAATCGGGGATTTGATCCTGTACCCCCAGGTATTAAATAAAATCTAAATATTCTGTTTTTTGCGAATATCTCATGATCTACTGGTCCAATTTGAACGATTATTTTTTTATTTTGAAAAGCTCAATGAGAGTTATCAAATAAAAAAATGATGGCTTAAATCTGATTACTGAATCACGAGATAATTGTAAAATATCCCCCTTGGTACTATATAGGGATGGTATCGGTTTAAGTGAAACCAGTTTAGCCGCAGTTTGAAATAGAACTGATATGAGGCAGTTTAAACATTTCAAACCGCGGTTTGATTTACTGGTTTAAACTGCAGCTCAACTTGTGGTTCAAACTATAGTTCAAGCTGAATTAGCTTTTGATCAGAGTTTCGGCATCAAACATAAAACATGTGACTGATTTACCAATTGTTTCATTGAGATGATAAATTAATAATCTAATTTTTTTTTTAAAAAAAAAATAGTTATTTTCAGTTTTATTGCCAAAACTTTTATTTCTTATTACATCGTTCTTTCTATTATTTAATCTTTTTTATTATTTAAAAAAATCGTTTTTTTTTATTTTTGTATGTACGAACTTCAAAATATTTAAATTTTTTTTATGAAGAATGTTTTAGTAATTTTCTTCTCTTTTTTGTAGATTTCAGAATCCAGGCTAAAACTTGGAATTGGAGAAGAGTAGGTAGGAAGAGGAACAGCCAACAGGAGTTTCTTTTTATATATATAAGAACGTTTACTAACGTTCTTTGACTTTTTTATGTAGATTTTGGACTGGAACTTGAAATTGGAGACGGATAGGTAGGGAGAGAGAATAGTATTTGCTATGTAAGAACATTTATTAATGTTCTTTAACTTTTAATTTTGAACTTGAAGATAAGTAAGTGTTCTAAAGGGGTGAGGGAGCAGGATTTGTTTTTCTTTTATATAAGTATGTTTACCAATCACTTTTTTTGTAGATTTCAAAATAGAACCTTTTAAGGAATAATTTCTTGTAGGAGTGGATCACAATATATATATTACGTGATCGCAAAGTCCATAATATTGTAGAATCAATAAATTAATTACGTCGTCTTCCTTGTAATTATTTTTTAAAAAAAATAATAATAATCAAATTCCTTTTTATCATAGTTGAATAAAGCAAAACTCCGAACCATTTTTTTAATAAAAAAATATTTTGGCGTTTTTTTTATACAAAAAATTTTAGGTCAGTTTGAAGCTTTATAATAAATCTTTCTTTCCTATTTTTTTCCAACTTTCTGATGGATTCTTTGAATTTTGTAAGTTTTTAATTAGAGAATCTTTAAATTTTACTTTTTTAATTACAATGTAACTATATAAAGCACGTTGATTAAGGAGTTAATAATAATTAAATTTCTACTTTCTGATTTTCATTCTTCCTGACCCCCTTTTTTTTGAAAATTGCAAAATGTCTAGTGAATATACTTTTGATGATACAGCTATTAGTGATATTAGTGATCAATCAGTTATAGACATTACTGACGACAGAAGTCAAAAATCTAATGGAGGGCCAATTAGAAATAATAAAACTTCATCTTCATATGAGATAAATGAATTTTTTATCAGAACAAAGAACTCTCAAAAATGTCAAATATGTGCAACTGTATATAGTAGTTCTACTTCAACTGGAACTTTAAAGAAACATTTAGAAAAGAAGCATCCAATCGAATACCAACGTAAATTTACTCAAACAACCTTAAATTTTCAACGTACATATCCATATAATCGTAAAGAAAATTTTAAAAAAAGTAAAAATTTAATTGATTGGATAGTAACAAGTTTGCAGCCATTTTCTGTAGTAGAGGAGGATTATTTTATTGAAATGATCAAAAAATTTGATCCACGTTATCGTGTACCAAATCGTAAATATATTAAAAAGCATGTAGTTAATAGATTTGAAAATTGGCGTAAAATATTAAAGTATGACATTGAAAAAATTAAAAGTGGAATATCTTTAACTACTGATATGTGGACGTCTGACAATAGTCATACTGCATTTCTTGGAGTAATCTGTCATTACATTGATGATAATTGGACACTTGGACATTTTTTACTTGATATTATACCATTTCACGAATCATATACTGGTAAAAATATGGCACAAACTTAACAAATTTATTATCAGAATTGAATCTATCCTCTAAAGCATTTGCAATTACAACAGATAATGCTGTAGCAATGTTTGTGTGTAGAAGAGAAATGAAAAATGAATTGAAAAATACACTTAATAATATTAATTTTTCTCATTTTCGATGTGGTGCATATATTCATGATGCGTCTGTTGACAAAGTTAGAAAATTTATGCAATTCTAATAAACTTTTAGAAGATTTATGGCGCATATTTGAGTCTCAATCTATTGAATTTCTATCACCACAGCTTGATATTAATACACGCTGGAATTCAACATTTTTAATGATTAATAAAATGATTCAAATAAAAGTTTAAGCAAATATGCTTATAGCACAACATTCAAATGAATTTACAAATATCCATTTTGACGATAATGATTGGGAAAATTTAAACGTAAGTTGGATTAAATGTAATTATTAATAAATAATTTTTTTATTCCTAGGAACTTGTATCTGTTTTATCATCTTTTTACTCTGCTACTTTGACACTTTCTTCATCTATGTATTCAACAATTGGAGCTCTCCACCTGACTTTCTGCAACATTTACAATATGAAATTTCGGTTAATCAGACACAATATTTATTAGCAGATTCTATACTTCAAAAATTAATTGAATATTGGGATATCATTGATAATACAACAATCATAGCAACAATATTGGTGCTCAAAATAATAATGATAATGTTGTAAATGTAGCACAACAACTTGATGCCCGTGCTCACTTAAAAAGTCTAGTAGATAAATTTCGTCCAACAATACAATCCGTTTTAAGTAATGAATTAGAAAAATATTTATCTTTGCCCCAAAATGATAATTGTGATCCTTTAATATGGTGGAATTCTTATAAAAAAAATTTCCAATTCTTTCAGCTATGGCCAAAGATCACCTTGCTATTTAAGCAACTTCAGTATCCTGTAAACAAGCATTTTCTATTGCTGGTTTAACTATTTCCAAGGTGCGAAATCATTTAAATCTAGAAACAGCTCGTGCCTTATTATGTTTAAAAAGTTGGATTACTGAAAAAATTGGTGAAGATAATAATGAGGTTGATCAACCTGATAGCGATGATGATAATGGTGATGATGGTGATAAAGAAAATGAAACAAATGAATAGGTTTAAATTTTAAGTGAAAGATTTTATTTTTGATGTTAACAAATTATGAAATAAATAAAATAAAATAATTGTGAATGCTATTACTAATTGTTATATAAATTATAAATGATATAATAATTTAATGATTAAATATGTAAACTGCAGTTTGAACTGTAGCTTAAACCGCAGTTTAACTGCAGTTTGAACTGTGGTTTGCACAACATAGTATGCTTTCTATATTATCACTTTGCCGATCACTTTACCGATCACTTTTATTTTCCATTAAAAAAAATAATTTTAATGAAATATTATATAAAAATAAAATTGCAAAATCTATTAGGTATTATAATTCTAAATTACATAATTGTTTGACACAAGTGTACGTATTTTATTAGCTAGATCTTGTGATGTTACACAAAACTTAAATTCGTGATATCTTCACTATCTTAATTAAATAGCGCCACAAAAAATTTAATAGCAAAAGTTACATGCATATTTCAATACTGCAAACTCTTTTTAAGTACCTCGCAAAATAATTTGAATATTGTTAGAAGTTACAAGTATGTTAAAGTTTCGCATAAAATAGTAATATTATATTTTATAATTATTTTATTTAATTTATATTTATTCTTATTCAATATAATTATAATTTGTTATTTTTTAAAAGTTTACTTCTATAATAGTCTATTAAAGTAAATAAAATGACAAGATAAATATTTTGACTAAATATTTTTGCAGAATAAAGGGAGAGTTTTTTGGTATAGGATTTTCAGAGTAATTTTTTTCCTTTTTTTAATAAACTAATTATATATGTTTTTTCACTCTTCTTTTAGGACGAAGTTATTTCGTATGTTCCATCAATTTCAAGCTTAAATGACATTTTTTAAATGAAATGAAAATAATCTTATGAATATGATCTATATTTTTTAATGGGGTTTAATTGTAGTTATATTCATTGATTTATCGTATATACTAAATAAACAAATTATATTTATTTGAAAGGGAAAATATACACTAATTTTAGAATTAAAGATCATTCAAATTAAATTATTATATGTGGAGATATTGATGATTAAGTTCAATAATTGGAAATTAATATGTTGGATAAAATTATTTATCAACCAGTGATTCAATTTACGTGATTTTAATCACTGGATAGACCTCATTCTTCCCTTTCAAATAAATGTAGAATCATGTCTCTAGCATACATGTATGTCAAATTATTTACAATTTTGCTATAAGAATTATTTTTGATTTTAATCTTAAGCGAACAGTACATATTAAAGTTTAAAGTCCCTTATTTTATTTCCAATTTTAATGAATATTTATACACAGATATACTAAATTGATATTTAATAGATTGGAAAGTTTGAGGTATATTTATTATGTAAAATTTTAATCTACCAAGACATTTATATTAAAAATAATTGAGAGATTATGTTAAATTAAATATTATTACATATAAAAGTTGACCAATAAAGAATGGTTTTTAATAAAAATAAATATATTTAAAATACATAATAAAATTAAAACATTGGCAAATTTTGAGAATATATTATTATGTAGAACTGTTCAAAAGAATCAATATGATGCATCATAATGATATGTGATAAAATTGAAAATGATTGGCAAAATCTATGTAATAATATAGAAAGCCTGCTATGCTGGTTTGCACTAAATAATAAACCGTGATCAGTTCAGTTTGCTATCTAAACTGCTGGTTTATAAACTGAACTAAACCAAACTGAACCGATACCATCTCTAGTACTATAACAGGGTGAACATACCCTATATCACATGTTGATCATTTGCCGATTATAATAAATGTTATATTACATTAACTTTGAAGCCTTATCTCAAGCTATAAATGTTCTAAAAATTATATTTAACTGTTTTGTTTAATAATTTAGGTTATCAATAATTAAATATAAAAGTATTGTAGCAAAATAAAATGTGGTTCCTAATTTAGCCTTAGGTTGAAATTTTCAATAATTCATATATATGCTAATCATCTGCTAATTAACAGGGCGGACATCCTTATATCACCTTGCCGATCATTTGCCGATCTTATAGTAAATTGGGTGATATCAGACTTTAAAACTTCGGCCAAAGTCACAGAAGTTTGGCCGAAGCTTGAAACTTTTATGGGTTATAGTTTAACTGATTTAAAATCAATGGCCGAAGTAATCATTCCTAATTTTAGGTAATCAAGAAGTTATGGCTAAATTTATACTTGCAATTATATTTGTTATAATCTATATAATAAATAGAAATTTTCAAAATACAATTTCTCAATCAATTTGGCGTAAAAAATTATAAAATTACTATCAAAATGTTTGTCTTGACGAGATGAATCTAAAAAGCTATAAAACATTAAATTTTAATCACTGGTTGTCACAATATCATTAAAATAATTTCAATTTTCTAATTATTATTAAAATTCAGCCCATTTTTGGGTTTTAGTTAATTTTTGGATTTGAAAACATTAATTTTCGGACTTTGGATAAATTTTGATAACAAATAAAATTTATATAGTTAAATTTGCAAAAAAATGGTATTTTTTATGTGATAATATTTAAAATAGATGATCGGCAAAATGATCAGCAATAATGTGATAATATGAGGATGTCCGCCCTGTTCTGCTAATTTGACTTTGAAGCTTTGGGCCAAGCTATAGAACTTCGGGCCAAACTTGAAACTTTTACAGTATGCTATTTAGGTATTCAAGAATTAGTAGTTAAAATAAACCTAAATAATTTTTGATAACCCAAAAGTTATCATTAAATAAATGTTTACAATTGTTGTAAAATTAATATATGTCTGATATTTGACAAAATTTTTATGAATTATTTTAAGAACTAATTTATTAACAATAAATAAAATAAAGTAAATAAAATCAAAATTTTATACATTATTATGTAGAATTTGTGAAAAAATTAATTCAATGGTATTTTTTTATGTGATAATATTGGACAAGTGATTAGCAAAATGATCGGCAATATTGTGATAATATGAGGATGTCTGCCTTATTGGTTACTATACAATTCTATGAAATTTTTCAAGAAGAGTACTATATATAGGAGGTACAGGACCAGGACTGGGAGAACTATATATAAAAGTCACCAGAAAATCATATAAATGCGAACCATCTTATGATTGGTCAATTGGCTATTTATTCACATGTTTTCGCTCCAAAAACAGAAAAAAGAAAGATCTTCACTCAAATTTTCTTATTCTTGCGTGACTTTTATTAATTATTTTTACAATGACCTTTTTGAAAATTAATTATAGGTTCGAACCAAGAAAACTGGTTACCTTTATTAGTAGTTTTCCCAGTCCTACAGGACCCCGCCTATTACTAAGATATGTTACTGGTAGAAATTTCACTTTCATATGAAACCTTACCTTAGGATATGCTTAAATTCTATTGGTTAATTGTCCAAAAAGGAAAAAAATCATGACAATGTAACATAAAATTTCCTTTTATAGTAGGGTCTTCAAAGAGTTTTATATGTAAACCTTACCTTAGGCTACAGGGTGACTTATATTAATAGTAGGTGGGTCTTGAGGGTACTATGGCCCGCATTATACAGTATGTACTTGGTAAATTCAAGTGAATTTTCTAAAGAAATTTTGTAATAAAATTAATAATTAAACATTTGCTCTGCATAACATATAATGAAAGTTTTCTATCAATGATAATTATAAGGGAAAATACTAACATTGCCATAAAGAGAAGCAGCCAAAAAATTTTTTGAAAAATAATAATAGATGCATTTACAAATTCAATTGCCAATCCATTCAGATTAGATCAGATTCTTATAAAATCCAATATGTGTTTACAAATATGAGCACATGTTTTTCCACTTAACTGTGCACTTTTTGGCAAAATATTGGCAATGACTGTTAAGAAATATATTTGATACATCTTGCAGTTTTGCTGTTATGAAGTGTTGCTTCCATTATTTAAATGAAATATGAAAGAAATTTCATATGAAATAAAAATTTCTTCATTAAAAAAATTTATATAGGTGTGTTGTAGGAAGTAATATATGGTGGTAGGTTGGTGGATAGTAGTATGATATGTTTAATCATAGGGTATACCCTGGATTGAATATAAATTAGTACTGTACAGTAATACAAATTAGTACAGACATTCTTAAATGGAGGACTGTATAAGTTTTAGTCCCAGTGATACAAAATATTCTGTTGTCTGCCTGCTTGTTCTTTGAATTGACATTTATTTGGTTCTTATATTACATGATTGGTTAATTGAGCATGTGATGATTTATTTATTTTAACCTATACACTTTAACCTGTATACTTTTGATGTACCAGTTTTTCATTCCACTTTTTAATTTTATTTCTTAGTAAAGAAGTACTGAACTTTCATTAAATAGATTATATTTATTGTTTTTAAAATAAATGTATTTGTATAATTTTAACAATATGAAATAAAGCACACTATGAAATAAATAATTTTTTGTTTTATTTTTTGCATTCTTTTCTCTTCGTATTTCCTTTCTTGAAGCCTATCAAAACTGAACTGACCATATGAGATATATTGGTAACTGATACATCATCCTAATTTTATCTACTATTGGGATAACTTATAAAATTATCAAAGAAAATATAAAATAATTCACCTTAAAATGGCTGATAGTAATTTTAATTGCTTTCTATCTCTATTTACCATAGAATGAGCTGCTTCTGCATTATTAGTATTTCCTCCAAATCTCATGATCAATATTTGAAATAAATTGATTTAAAGAGAACAATACATATGGTTGTTTATATACTTCTCCGCTATGTCATATTTTGGTGAACGGACCAATTCACTATTTATTAAAATTACTATGAATTAATTACATCTGTCAAAATAAATTTAATTAATATTTTGTCATTTTGACGAAAAGTATAGTTGTTTATAATATTTTAACTAATCTATAAAAAAAAAATATATTTATTTAAAATAATATATTACTTGATTTATAGTATTAAATAATTTAATATATACCTTCTATTCTATCATTTATTTGTTGTAACAGAATATTTACTTCATCTTTACTATACTAGATGCACTAGGAATTTGTCTTATTAGATTTTTTGTGTTCTTTTCAAATGCTTTATGATGTAAATTACTTGAAAAAAATAAATAAATAAATTAATGCAAACATTTAAAAGTTTATAAACTAATAAATTAATAAATACCATTCAAAGTGCACAAGACAAGATTTAAAAATAAAGGTTAAGTGAGTCTTCCAATCTCTTTCATAATCCAGATCATGTAAAGCTAATCCTAAACCTTTGGCTTGTGCACTATCTAAATCTGCCAAAATACATCCAATACCTTCTTTGTAAATATGTTGAAACTTAATGTATTGTCATAAATTACTTGGAACAAAGATGAAAATAACCTATGATATCCTTCAGCTGTAAAAACATTTGTGAAAACTCTACAAAATGACAATACTTTAAAATAAAAGTTATATATTTTTTCTAATATATTTATTAAATTGAACTTAAAAAAAACAAAAATTCACTTACTTAAATGATGATTAGAATCATATGTATTTATTTCAACTCTCCTTTTACTCATTTGAAACTAACATCAATTTGAAACCATTCAAGTGCAATCAACCTTTTGGCTTGTTCAGCAAGCATGCATGTAATAATTACTTGTACATTATTTGTAAAAAAATCTAAAAAATAGTAATTATTAATTATATAATTTATGATCATTGCAGGTGATTTTAATGCCATCGTCGATAAATATATGGACACCAAAATTTTAGATTTTTTGAATAATAACAGTTTTATCGATACATTTAGAGAAGCTAAACCCTGATCTCAGAAAATTCACATGGTCTAACAGCATGAATGCGACTCATATAGATTATATATGGCTGAGTCCTAATTGGTGTAATGAATTACTACACAGCACGATCATAGATGCACAAATGTGCACTTCTAGTGACCATAACATAGTGACTTGCATTGTTAACATGTCGGATATTATTAGAAATTATAAAAGATCAACCTGTGCAAGGAAGAACAATGAAAGAATAATTTTCAACTACGCAGATATGAATAAAGAAAAATGGGACAAATACAAATTGAATACGCACAATTGTTTAAGGATCCTGAACTCTGGAAAATCCTCGACCAGCCTTAGCATGATATACAGGATCTCAATAGGATATAGTTGATTATTAAAGGACACATGCTTAAATGTGCAACTAGCTCTATACCAAACAAAAAAGTTCGTATGGGCGCAAATATGTCAAAGAAAAAAGTAGATTTACTAATCCCAAAACACTTGTACGTGCAGTTAAGACAACTTTGTTTAATGTATTTAACATGCAAGAGATTAATGGGTCAACCCATACCTATTACATATATTAATCACATCAATCAGCAATGCAACAATGTCAAATTAAATGCCCCTGATGCAGTTTGGAATGCAGCCTGGGCAAACCATGTTAAAGATGCGTGGACAGTAACTATGAACATTATTAAACAACATCAAACATCTGCGCAGAACAAGTTGATTGAGGATTTTATTAATAAAAGAGCTTCTATGAAACAAAATAACCAAACCAAAATGCTCAACAGTTTATTAAATAGACATAAAGATAAGATTGTCATGGACAGACTGATTCAAGACAACACAACAGACAACTCGATCAACAATCTCAAAAGAGCGGAGTGACATCTATGAGCCGATTGGATCTATCAACGATGATATTTATAAAGATATAATGGAACAACTTACAGTCGATGAATGGTTTGCTACCTTAAAGGAATGTAATGACTCATCAGTACCAGGTTTATCGAATATAGGGTACAAACTTATTAAAAAAGCTGGCGACAAGGCACAAGACTGTTTTAGACGTTTGCCATCTTTTCAGAGGAATGGACAACATCACAAATTTTTCCAATCCCAAAACTGAAGGAATGGAAATGTTTAAAGAAACTTACAGTAAAAATTATCACTAAAAGACTGAGTGTGCACTTACTACAACACGATGTCCTCAAAGGACCAAATTTCGCAGGCCTCAGGAGGTTTCACAAACACTCCAATTCATGTGATCAATAACATTATTGAAGACGCACACGCTTCAAAGAAAGAATTGTGGATTTGCGAGACTGAAAAAAAACTCTTTTCCAAATACATTTTTTATGAAAATTTCTGCGTAATAATTTTTTTTAAAAAATAATCCCCTTTATTAAATTTTATTACATAAATATAAAAATGTCTATGGATAAGAGCCAAACAACAAATGAAGAAGCTTTAGACTTCGTTTCCAAGTTTAACGAAACTTATTTTCAAACTTTTACACACCACTTAAGTTCTTTTGTACAGGATGGTTTCCTCAAGGACTTATTTGAAAAAAACCCCTCAGTACCTAAGGATAAAGCCCAGTTACTGATACAGAAGTTTGGCGAAACAGCCAACCCTGCGAACTTCACTTCACAAGCTCAAGCTACGAATATACAACCCACCACTCTTTCGCTAATATTTTCTATAGCGCTATATGCTGCGTTCAAGTCTTGGGATAATCCAGTACCTATCAAGCTTCCATCAATGCCTGATATAGTAATGACCCCCGTTGATCAAACTGGGATACCTGAACATTCCCGGAAGAAAGATAAACAAAAGGCGCGTATTACAGATGATAAACAAGTTGCGAACCAATCAACAAAGGCAAAAGCTGATGCCAAAACACCAGCCAAAAATTCCCATAAGGGAAAGAAATCATCCGAACTGGAGGCTACACAGATACTGACAGAATACAAAGCTGTCGGAGAGGAGCAAGAGCGAATCCGAGACATAATAGTTTACGATATCCCGTATACCTGGAACCTGCAGAAAATAATAGCAGAGTTAAAATTTTGGGGGAACGCTATTAAATGTTCCGTTAAACGGCAACATAAGTATCAGACTCTTTGAGTCAAAATAGCACTTTCCTCATTTGCCCTTCCCCAGTTTAATAAATATTGGACGACAGACCTGGGAGGTATACCCGTTAGATGGTTCCCCGCGAGTTGGACTTTACAAGAAAGAAAACAACGTGAAAAGTTCCAAGCCGTTATTCATGACATTCTGGAGGATATGACGATGGCTATCTTGTGGATGGACCGTAAACCATGTGAATTTTTAATTAAGTGCGGTGCTAGCTCATTTAAAATCATTCAAACAAGTAAAGGACGGAGGAAACTTGTGGCCTATTTCGAGAATTGGGAGACCACACTAAGGGCCTTAGATACGCCACAGTTTTTCGTACCTGACGGTAAGGAATTGAAATGGTGTCAACACTCCATTCCTAAATTGAAGAAAGCACAAATCAAACCGAAGGCTAAAAATACACCGAATCCGAAAAAATCAGGTAAGTCTGATAAGAATTTGGAAAGTAATCAGCCTAAGAAGAAGGATAAACCTACATCCTTGAAGAAAGTCCTGATAAATAATAACCAGGAGGAGAAACACCCGAAGAATCAGAAGAAGGCAAAGAATACCTCGAAGATTAAGGGTGGTAATAAAGATAACAAGGCGGTTTTAGCAGAGATTTTAACTTTATTACAGAAACTTGTTTAGCCTACGCTTTAATTAGCGGTTTTACGAATTTCAGAATTGTATTATTTTTTAGGATAGAATAGGTTTATGTGTATGCACCACAATTTCTTGGAAAGGGGACTTGTCCTTTGCACTTTTTTCCCCCTCCTTTTTTTACCCAGTGTGTTTGCCTGGACTTTTATCAGACGTGGTAGTAGTGCAGGTCTTTTTTTTTTCAAATAGTTCGGGTTGGCTTCCGGCTCCTCTGGAAATCGATGGTAGGATTTAGTTGGGTTGTATTACTTCAGAATCATACTCACATTTGTATCCCCTGCCGGTTTCACATAAAATAAATAAATAAATAAAATAGAATTGTGGATTTGCAATAAATACAAAAAAACTCTTTCTCCTTTTCATTTTTACGAAAATTTCTGCAAAAATTTTTTTAAATTTCTTCACTTTATTTAAAAATTTTTTACATAAAATAAAAATGTCGAACATGGGAGACTCAGTAGAAAATATATCTGTTGATGACTTTTTAGAGTTCGTTTCAGCAGAAGGGGAAACGTTCTTATCTTATACAACATTTCAGCTTGGACAGTTTGTTGAGAACGGTTTCCTCAAAACTTTGTTTGATAAAAACCCACAGCAACCTGTGGATAAAGCACAGCTTTTAGTAGATATGTTTGGCGAGTCTGCCAACCCGAACAACTTCGCTCAACAGGCGGCATTGACGAATATACAACCAACCACCCTTTCACTATTATTTTCTATAGCCCTTTACGCTTCGTCCAGGTCATGGGATAATTTTGCTACCCGCGCCTATACGAGATTTGGTGACATGGGTGACTCAGAGTCGGAATGTCCCTCCGCTGAAGATGAATTTGGATCTACGTACATATCAACACCGAAGACTACACCAAAACCAGTATATGTTACACCCCGTGTTGCAGCTGATAAACAAATCATACACCAATCATTTACGGCAAATCCTGAGGCACAAACCTCGGACAAACAAAATACCCTATTTTTGGGGGCAAAAACTACCGCACCTGGGGCCACACATATACTGACAGGATACAAAGAAAGCGATGATGAGCGAGAGCAAGTCAGAGACATTATTGTATACAACATTCCGTATACCTGGGACGTTAATAAAATCTTAGGAGAATTAACGTTATGGGGCAAAACTCTTAAGTTGTCATTAAAACGGCAACACAAATACCAGACTCTTAGAGTCAAAATTGTTTTGAACTCATTTTCCCTTCCCCAATTCACCAAGTTCTGGACGACTGACCTGGGAGATATACCAGTGAGATGGTTTCCCGCAAGTTGGACTTTACGAGAAAGGAAACAACGCGAAAAGTTCCAAGCCGTCATTCACAATATTCCGGTTGAGATGACAATGGCTACCTTGTGGGCAGACCGTAAACCACAACCATTTTTAATGATGTGCGGTGTTAGCGCGTTTAAAATTATACAAACAAGTAAAGGTAAGAGGAAGCTCGTAGGATATTTCGAGAATTGGGAGGCTACACTCAAAGCCCTAGGAACTCCGCAAGCTTTCTGGGAGAATTTCCTGGAGTTGAAATGGTGTCAACATTTCTTACCTACCTTGAAGAAAGCACCAACCAAATAAAAGGCAAAGAATGTTCTTGACAAGAAGCCTGGGAAATCCGTGCAACAGTCTGGTAACGTTAACCTTAAGAAGAAAAACCAGAAATCCTCAACCAGTGCTAAGAAGCAAGCCAAATCTACTAAAGACTCGTTGAAGGATCCCAAATCCCAGAAGTCGAAGTCCAATAAGAAGCCCAGGGATAAAGGAGGTAATAAGGATAACACGGAGGTTTTAGCAGAAATTTTATCCTTACTGCGAAAACTAGTATAGCAATTTCGTTCGGTTAACGCTGGCGATTCTTTCTTTTTTTCTTAAAGATTTAGTAGTTATAAGAATAATAGATTTTATTCAGAATAAGCAGAATTAATTTTTTTCTTTCTTTTTTGACTGGGAACTCTCGCTAAATTAGTGTTTGAGTGTCTTTTTTTTTTGTTCTATTTGGTTCGTCGCTTGAGTTGTGGCCAAGCCTGCATTCCTTGTGGAGCGAGGCTAGGCGACCCCTTCGATTCGTTTGAGAGGTTGGGTTGATCATTAATTTGGAATAATGGTCTTACTTTGTAGGTTCCTGTTCCTATGTATTGTGCGACCCCAGTACTAGTCTTTATTTTAAAAATAAAAATAAATAAAATAAAAGAATTGTGGATTTGCCTGCAAGATATGACGAAGGCTTTTGATTCAGTCGGAATGATCCCATTAGAAATGGTGCTAAAAAGGATGGATTTCATTATTAATTTATTCAAAAACAGGAAACTTCAAATAATCATGGCATATGGACTTTCGAATGTTTTCCAGGTAGGGACGGCATAGATCAGGGAGAAACAATTTCACCACTCATTTGGCGCATTTTCTATGATCCTAGATTTTCACAATGTTGTTGCATCTGAAACTACACTTAAGGTTTCTTGTATAGCATACGCAGACGATACTGCATGGATTGCTTCTAATAAAGATGAGATAACAAAGATCATCAGCATATCAAACTCATTCTTCAAACTCAATGATATTACGATCAATGGAGAAAAGTCTGAACTCCTGGTTTGGAACACACCAAAAGGCACTTCAAATGAAATTAATATGGGAACCGACTTGACATTGATAAAAGCCAACCCTCCCTTAAAAGATGCTAGATATCTGGGCATTTATATCAGAAGCAGAGCAGTCCAGAGTCATGTATTTAAAAGAGCGCAACAAGAAATTACTTCAATAACTAACGCACTTAGACACAAGAAGGTCACAGCAAGCCAAATAGCATATGTCAATAATGTAGTTTTAATGGCAAGGCTCGAATACAGACTGAAAACTACCTTAGTTAGTGAAAATTAATGCCAAACACTTCATAATCTACTTAAGACAAAAATGAGAATCACAAGGTCCGCGAATAATAATATTTTCACGTACCAAAATATTGTGCATTTACGTACAGCACAATATTTGGAATTTATTATTAGAATTAATTCACGAGATTGGGATGGAATTACAAGGATGCATATTGGTTAAATTAATTTACAAAATAACTTTAACTTTAATTTATTGAAATCATTTAAGGATCAAATGTTTAGCTTTAGGAAAGGCCATTGAATCTTTTATTAAATGACCTGCAGAATTACTTGATATTAACTTTCTAGATCACATTACACACAACAATGGTGTAGATATGTTATCCTGGACTCAGATCAAAAAGATTTTTGGTAAAAATCCCAAAGGGCCAATCCCAAATTTTTTTTAATACTTGGAAGAAATAGCTATCGATCAGAATTTGAACGGACAACATACATTAATAGAACGGTACCAAGCTACGATTACCCTGATTAATAAGACTATTACACTTACACCTTCTCCTCCTTCAAGCGATGGAAGGCGTAAAGAATGGATCATTACACGCGATGGAGATGAGTACCAATTCGGAAAAATTTTAAAGAAAAATCTCATTCAGTTCTCATATCAACATTGGATCAGACAAGATAACAATAATTTGATTACCAAATGCGTCAGATGCTCAACCAACTCGACTCACATAAAGGATGATCCTGTGTGTGTAAAGAAGGAAAAATATCACAAATCAACAATTATTGATGTAAAATGTTCAACTAAGGACACTTCCAATTATGAGATTTTGACACCTGTTGATTTGATCAAGATGAGAATAATCACGAAACCTTCATGGCATGAGAATGAATCCCCTTTCATATCACTTGATATCCCGAGTTATGACCTAGACATTATTAAAAGAACCATTTCATCTATACATGCCACCCAAATTATTTTGGGCTGCCATAATTATAAGTAAAATCCCAAATTCAATTATAGCATCCCAAATTATTTTGGCACTTTACATAGTAAATTATATATAAATTGAATAAATTACGGCATCCCAAATTATAATTATGGCATCCCAAAATAATTTGGGCAGCATGTATAATCTCATCAACATTACTAATCACGGAGTTCTCAGATGCCTCGAACAATTTGACAATCAATTAGTCGCCCCCAGTGAATTATGTTTACACATTCATATGAACGGATAGTCAGGCAGCGATCGATGGTATCAACACAGTGAACAATATGGTATTGAGACATGGCCACAAATGATAGACCGCAAGAAAACTCTTTCCCAAATACATTTTTTACGAAAATTTCTGTGTAATAATTTTTTTTAAAAAATAATCCCCTTTATTAAATTTTATTACATAAATATAAAAATGTCTATGGATAAGAGCCGAACACCAAACGAAGAAGCTTTAGACTTTGTTTCCAAGTTTAACGAAATTTATTTTCAAACTTTTACACACCACTTAAGTTCTTTTGTACAGGACGGTTTCCTCAAAGACTTATTTGAAAAGAACCCCTCAGTACCTAAGGATAAAGCCCGGATACTGATAGAGCGGTTTGGCGAGACAGCCAACCCTGCGAACTTCACTTCACAAGCTCAAGCTACGAATATACAACCCACCACCCTTTCGCTAATATTTTCTATAGCGCTATATGCTGCGTCCAAGTCTTGGGATAATTTTTCTACCCAATTCTATCTCAATTTTGGCGATACGGGTAATGATGATGATGACGATGATGATGGATCTCAAAATACAGATGATTATCTGATGGATGAGTCATATCCACTTGAGCCCGATGTAGATGAACTTTTACGCCAAGGATTTCAAATGCCACCAAATCCAGTACCTATCAAGCTTCCATCAATGCCTGATATAGTAATGCCCCTGTTAATCAAACTGTGATACCCAAAAATTCCCGGAAGAAAGATAAACAAAAGGCGCGTGTTACAGATGATAAACAAGTCACGAACCAATCAACAAAGGCAAAACCTGACGTGAAAACATCAGCCAAAAATACCCATAAGGGAAAGAAATCATCCGAACCGGAGGCTACACAGATACTGATAGGATACGAAGCTGTCGGAGACGAGCAAGAGTGAATCTGAGACATAATAGTTTACGATATCCCGTATACCTGGAACCTGCAGAAAATAATAGCAGAGTTAAAATTTTGGGGGAACGCTATTAAATGTTCCGTTAAATGGCAATATAAGTATCAGACTCTTTGAGTCAAAATAGCACTTTCCTCATTTGCCCTTCCCCAGTTTAATAAATATTGGATGACAGACCTGGGAGGTATACCCGTTAGATGGTTCCCTGCAAGTTGGACTTTACGAGAAAGAAAACAACGTGAAAAATTCCAAGCCGTTATTCATGACATTCCGGAGTTTATGACGATGGCTACCTTGTGGATGGACCGTAAACCATGTGAATTTTTAATGAAGTGCGGTGCTAGCTCATTTAAAATAATCCAAACAAGCAATGGAAGGAGGAAACTCGTGGCCTATTTCAAGAATTGGGAGACCACACTAAGGGCCTTAGATACGCCACAGTTTTTCGTACCTGACGGTAAGGAGTTGAAATGGTGTCGACACTCCATTCCTACCTTGAAGAAAGCACAAAACAAACCGAAGGCTAAAAATACACCGAATCTGAAAAAATCAGGTAAGTCTGATAAGAATTTGGAAAGTAATCAGCCTAAGAAGAAGGATAAACTTACATCCTCGAAGAAAGTCCTGAAAAATAATAACCAGGAAGAGAAAAACCCGAAGACTCAGAAGAAGGCAAAGAATACTTCAAAGAAAAAGGGTGGTAATAAAGATAACAAGGCGGTTTTAGCAGAAATTTTAACTTTATTACAGAAACTAGTTTAGCCTACGCTTTAATTAGCGGTTTTACAAATTTCAGAATTGTATTATTTTTTAGGATAGAACAGATTTATGTGTTTGCACCATAATTTCTTGGAAAGGGGACTTGTCCTCTCCACTTTTTTCCCCCTCCTATTTTTACCCAGTGTGTTCGCCTGGACTTTTTACCGGACGTGGTAGTAGTACAGGTCTTTTATTTTCAAGTAGTTTGGGTTGGCTTCCAGCTCCTCTGGAAATTGATGGTAGGATTAATTTGGGTTGTATTACTTCGGGATCATGCCCTTTGTAAAATCCCCTGCCGGCTTCACATAAAATAAAATAAAATAAAATAAATGGCCACAAATGATGGTACAACGCGGTTACTAAAAAAATCATAACCGATCTGTCAATTCTAATAGATTAGTTGACTTACAATTTATATGTAGTTATAGTTTTCCTTTATTATTTCTGCCAGTTTGGCATAGTATAGAAATAGATAGACTTGTTTGGAATCATTGGAAGAGGTTACGTGGTCTTTGAATAGTAATTGGAAGGATTATTTCAATAACCAAACACATGATATATCAATAGAATGGAATTGGACCGCACACTGGTGCTATCTTAATAACATTAACAAGAGCCGTTGTAATAATATTGATACCAACAATACTCTAATTAATTTCATAAAGTCTTCAAATAACTTATTACCTACAGTTGACAATCTCAGAAAACATAACGACATTTATGATGATGTACTGTGTCCAGCTTGCTGTGATCATGAAGAGACTTTGAACCATTTAGTAATATGTGCTGGATTGGAACAAGCGTTCCTCACTGCTGAAAAAGAAATGATAGATAAGATTCGAACGTTCCAAGTGCAAAAAATCTGTCATGATCAATGAACTCTACATCACCATATTTGAATATAGAGACCCAGCTTTTCCTGAACCGAAACAAAGGAATAGACAGGAATTACTATGTGGTTTGATTTCACACACGATCGTAAAGAGGCTTAAAAAACTCACATCAAGAAAAATTGCTTCATGCCTGTCTCTAAAGATCATTAAATACTTTCATGAAGCTTTTAGGGAACATGTTTGGAAACCACACCTCAGGACAAGTGTAAGACCTCAAAGACACATAAGGAGGACATAGAAACTCAACGCAATCATTATTGACATACTCTAACTCATTTCGTGAACAAAAGGTATCAAAATATAATGAAGGCTTGCGTCACCTCCTTGGAAGTCTAGGAAAATTTCCATTCAACATAAAAAAACAATAATAATGATAAAAAAAAATTATGATAAAGTTGCAGCGTAATGGGTCCCGTGATCACCAGACATTGAAGATAGGGCCTTTATGGCTAAGATGACCTATTACTAAACGAATTCTACCTACGACAGTGCACACGTGGGGTACTACCGGTATGACGAGTGGTTTGTAGTTTAATTATATTAGAGTAGTTATTAGGGAATTTTACTTTGTATATATTTTCTTTATTTTTTTACTTTAATAAAACTGCAAATGCGCTGCAGAAAAAAAACAGATGTAAATTAAATTTAAAAACTTATCAATTTTATGAACATAATTAGATAAATTAGAATTTGCTATTAATACATTATGATATATACCCATTACTCTTTGACCAAATGGATGCAAATTTTTATAGGCTTTTCCTATCAAATAATGTAATTTATCAATATTATTCAATGATACATGTACTTCTGCTAGGATATCTTTGTTAAAATATGCTTTGATTAAATTTCCTATTAATTAATATAGTATATTAAAATATTAATAATACAACAATAATAAAGTATTCACTAAAATTCAATATTATACCTGATAAAATAGATCTTGAAGTGGTAGTATCATCCTGATAAATTGCCAAGATTGTAAATTGTTTTTAATTCCAGCAGGTGTTCTGTGGAGAATGGTTGTGAACACCAATACAAATAAGAGCAACAAATAGACATTCAGCAATATTGTGAGGAATAATTTTGATAAATTGTACTAAGCATGATTTTTCAATTATATCACTGCAGACAGCAGTTCCATTGTTTAAATGAGGAATTTCTTAAATTTAAAAATTAGATAATTATATATGGCACTATAATACAATATAAAACTAAATAATTAGATACATTACCACATTTTTTGCGTCTACAATTTCTAGGAATTATCATACTACAATTTGCCATTTCTCGCGCCTAAAATAATTAATTTAGTTTTTAGTTTTAAAAAATAGAAAATGCAAAAGATTTTTAGTACTTACAGGTGCAGTACCAGAAAATAGATTTTGGGGAAGTGAAATATCTATTTCTTCTGGTTTAATTTTAATAAATCGATACCATTGATCACCCTGTTTGAATTTATCAATAAAATATGTAAACTATTTGAGTTTGATAATTAGTCATCTTCCAATACGAGCTCTTCCATCATAAGATATATTCTCTTTTTTAAAAGGGTAAGAAGATTCATTTACTGCCAAAAATAAACTAAATAAATTTATAAATCATTTAGTTCAAAATAATAAACAAAATCAAAGGAATAATTGTTAATATCTTACATGTATGTTTTGGCTTCTTTGGAATTAATGTCTTGCTGTTGTGTGTACTTTTTAAAAGTTTCAGAATCAAAATCAATGCTACAATGCTCTTGGTTGACAAATTCTTGATCAGTAATTAATGCCCTGGCACATTCTTTTATCTTTTTAATTGATATTCTACCAAAAAAAGGACACTCCTTAATATTTGAAGAACCACCTGAACCATTTGTTGAATATTGAATCTTATCATAATAATAGAATTTTAATTAAATATATATATTTGCTATCAAATCAAATTCAATATATACTTACATCTGAAAAAGCATCCATGTGATTCTTCCAACCAGTGACATTGTATATTGTTGACTTCCTCCAGTAAGGTTTCTGGGTATTCTACAAAAACAGTTGTATAGATTATTTTTGGAACTTGTAGTTTGGAAGTAAAGAAAGCAACTGTTTCATCATTTTCATCATCTTCACTTTTATCTTCATTAATATCATCTCTATCCTATTTGATTTTATTTATTAGAAAGGATAAAATATTATCTTATTTCACACATTATTTACCTTATCTTAATTAACTATTTTTGCAACATCTGCAAAATCTTCTGCATTATATTCTTCAATATCTGAAAGCTCAATAATGGATGACATTGTAAATTTGTAATTTTGAAAAATGTAAAATTGGAATAGATTGATTTTTTTTAATAAAAAAAAGTATTTTGACATGTTACATTATTTAGTATGCGTTTTTGATTTGTGATCAAAAATAAGTTACTATTTAACTACTTACCATATTTATTTAAAATCAAGTTGGATAATTGATTTATATAGATATAAGGATGTAAAAATTATTAATTATTTTGGTACATTGTGGTCAAATTTTGATTTAAGAATAAAATCAAATTGCTACTTCTTCTAAAATAATCTTTAATAAATAAATTCCAATATTTACAGTGATTTATGGCAATATAATTGTCGTGATTAAAGTAATAGATCGGTAATCTAAAAAATTTTACATATTTAATAAATTAACTTAATTTGGTTAATAAATATTTAATAGACCAAGTAATAAATTTTCTCACTCCTATTCAAAATTACATTATAATTAGTATTAAATAACATTATAAAACATGATAATTAGTAAATAAACATTATAATTATTAGTGAATGAAATTAATTATATAAATAAACATTATATTTAGTTGATTACATTTAGTAAATAAAAAAAAAAGAATAAGAAACGAAGTTAAATGTCATTTCTTAAAGTAAATTTCAAAGAAAATCCTTTTCCACTTAGTGATATCATTCCTAAAAAAAAAGAGAATTTAAAGTTTCTTAAAAATAAATGTAAATGAATTATTTTTTAATTATCTATTTATGCCATGTAAATTTACGACATTACGGCACCAAATTAAATTATGGCATTACGGCGTCAAATTAAATTACAGCATTACGGCATTTACGATTTGCAGTTTTTTTTTACGGTGATACAGCACATGCTGTAACCGTAAAAATAATTCTGATGGCATCTATACTAGTAATTATAGTACATATACACAAAAAAATACATAACAATAACAAAGCAAACCATATCCACATTTGCCAATTATCAGTTATGTGGCGCAGTACTGATTAAAATCAATCAAAACCCATAACACAAATACTGACAGGATACAAAGAAGAGTGAGAGCAAGTCAGAGACATTATTGTGTGATATTCCTTTTTTTTTTTTGCTGCAGCACATATAGATTTATTAAGATTTTAACAATAAGTTCATACAATACACGTAAAATTACCATAAATCCTAATTTAGTAAAGAACTACACCATCTGCTAATTTGGCGAAGCAACCATATGTGCACTATCAGTAAAGGACTTAGGCTAGGGGAGTAAGTCTACCTTTTTCAGGTGTCTTTTCTTAGTGCCCCCAAGGACCAGTGTTGGAAATTCAATGTGCGGAGTGTGTGCGCGCACAAATTTTAAAAACTCCGCACATGACCAAAAATTTTTGCGTGCGCTTTGCGCACACAAAAATTTGCATATCTGACACATTCTTGTATATTTTACACATTTCCGCACATTGCATATGAATTTGCGCACATAAAAATTGCAAATAATGTGTGGATTCTGCACATGATTTAAAATCTGAATTTCCAACACTGCCAAGGACTCACTGCTACTGCAGATGAAACCCATATCGAACAAAAAAAAATAAAAGGAGCAGAACAATAAGTCAGGTAAAAAAAAAATTTAAATTAGTATTTTACAGATACGAAGTTTACTATACTGTCTACCACAATCGATCATTATAATTAATATTTCTGGGAATTTTTTCATAACAATATCTAAACCGAAATCTTTCAAGTTATTTTTTGATAATTGAAAAGGTAGAAATCTACATATAGTCGCCAAGGCCAAGCAGTCATCCCGCCAGTTCTCAAGCCTTCTTAGTAGTGATCTAATTTCTGCTAACAATGTTAGTTTTCCAGATTCACTACCGTCCAAACCTTTTTTCATATTCTTTAAAGTTGAAGATATGTGTTTTTTTCCAATAGGTTTGCTCATCTTAATCTTGTTATCTGTAGTATTTGTTCTAACCTTGTTAGCTGAGTCTTGGTTCTGCTTCTGATTTCGGCCACTTCTTGGTGATCAATTCTGACCTTTAGATAGTTGAGATTGTATATGATATTCTGTATACCTAGGATGTTAAGAAAATCTAAGGAGAATTAATGTTATGGGCAATACTATTAAATTGTCTGTAAAATGGCAACACAAATATCAGACTCTTAGAGTCAAAATAGTGTTGAACTCATTTACCCTTCTCCAATTTAACAAGTTCTGGATGACTAACCTGGAAGGTATACCTGTGAGATGGTTTCTTGCAAGTTGGACTTTATGAGAAAGAAAACAATGTGAGAAGTTCCAAGCTGTAAATCACATAATATCATGTTAAATGCATAATTATGCGATAAATGCATAATTTAAGCTGATCGCATCATAAAATCACATAATTTAAATTATCCCATATCACTGATATCAGAGCGTATAATCCGCAGTAAAACATATTTAATTTGCTATGGATTATCAGTTCAATCATCTTTTTTTCTTTCACAATGCCAAAAAAACAAAAAACATCATCAGTTTTTACTAGATGTAATGAATATAAAGATATTTTTCGAGTTGATGACAATGTTCTCTTTTGCAATTATTGCAATATTTCTATAGACTGGAAGCGTAAATCTACTGTAGATAATCATTGTAAAAGTCAGAAACACGTTATTGATGTAAGAAGTCAAAAAGAAAGCCAGAATAAAACACAACAACTTACCCTTTTATGTACTCAGGCAGTTTCAGAATCAAAAAAACAACTTATTGAAGACCAGACATTCCTCTTGAAAAAGTCAATTCACTACTTCTATTTTTTAAAAAACATGTTAAAAATGGAGGTTCCATTCCTCAAACCCCTACTCTCAGACAAAATTACCTACCTAGCATTTTTGATAAACACTTCCAGTCACTTAAATTATTTTTTGATTCAAAACCTGTGGCCATAATTATGGGTAAAACTACTGATGATTGTGCTCGGAGTGTTGTCAACACCCTTTTTTGTTATCGTAATGAAACAAAATGATTTTCTTGAACATGTAAATAATACCACAATGGGACAAGTTCTCACAACCATTCTTACTCACTTTAATATATCCTTCAATTTGCCATGCCTATTTCTTTCAGATTCAGCCACGTACATGAAAATTATAAATCTTATTGGGTATGTAGGCTGCTGGTAGACATTATTTTTATTGTAAGAGGAGGCGAATTTCATCATGATAATAATTATGGTTACATAGTGGTCGATATTTTTCTTTTTTCTTTTTAATTATTTTGCATTAATTTTCTTGTTCAAAGTGTTTGCACAATCTAATATGAAAAAAAAGTTCTAATTAATAAAAAAGGATTTGTTTTTTTCTAAATAAAATTAAAGAGATATGTGGAGAACATTACCTCAATTTCATACTTTAAAATGTTTTTTAGATAAAATTAAAGAGGTTTTTGTTAATTTTCCTTCCTGAAGAGGATGATACCTGGCTTATTTAAAATGCATGGAATTCCCTCACCATGCAAAATTCCTTTATATAACAAAATGCATTGGAATTCTTAGTTTCAGATGGTTTCATATGCAAAGGATCATATTATCTATTGGCCTTCTTTTTTTAAAGAAGAATTCAATAATGATAAGAAACACAACACTTTGGCTGCTATTAATTCTTTCTTGGAAAATGAAAAGGAATTGCAATTTACTTTAATTTCATTTCCTCTTATGCTAAAGAATTTGTTTAAGATCTTGATTTTTTCCAACAATTAAAAAAACCTGTTTTTCCTTTTGTAGAATTATACCTTCAACAACTTTTACTGCATATATCGAAACATATAGGAATTCAAATGATTTTGGTTTTTTCTTAGAAAACTTAATTAATAGTCTCCAATTTAATACACATAAATCCTATTTCATTTTTTGGGCAGCATTTGAAGCAGCTTATGTCAAGTTTGCTGCACATATTCCTAATCATCCAGCTCAGCCACTTTTCTATGCATGTCAAGTATTTGCAAAAAAACATTTGACAGTATAGTATAATTAAAGAATTTGACAACCTATTAGATGACTTATTACAAGAATGGAGAATTTATTGTAAATTAGATAACGAGTTTTTAAGTGAAATGGAATTGGATTGATATTGGGAAGATAAGGCAATACAACTGCCAATCCTTTCTAATATTGCAATGGATTGCATTTGGCTGCTAATTTCAAGTTGTACCATTGAACAAAGTTTTTCTATGTATAATTCTCTTTTAGATAGTGATCATCAAAATCTGTCTCAAGATTCTCTTATAGCTGATTGCAAAATTGTAAGATCACCTTATGATTTTTTAACCAGTAAAAAATCAAATTAAAAACCTGTTTATTCAACTCCTTAAATAAAAATAGAAATATATCATATGATTCAATATAAATAAATTACTTTAAAATCTTTATTAATTTTAAAAAGTTAAAGTTATTACCAAAATAGGTATTTAAACTTGCTTTTTTACTAATTCTTAAAAATTCAAAATATCAAATTTTCAAATTGAAAATCATAGGGTGGTCTTACAATTTTGCAATCAGCTGTAATGGGCCATATCAAAAAAGATACAATTTCTGAGAAAACATGCCAAAACTACATGTATTTGTGGGGATATAAGTATGATGAAAGAAAAAAGGGGGTTGAAATACAAAAAGGAATGGTTGAAGAGGATGTTTGAATATCAAAGCTTAATAACAGATTTTGATGGTGATACGATGGATATAGTTTCAGAACCCCAACTTAAGCCAGGAGATAAAGAATTAGTTCAGATAACACATGATGAATGCCATTTTTACACAAATGATGGACAGCGGAGAATCTGGATGAGAGAGGATGAAGATATTCTATGCTCAAAACACCAAGGATGCTCTATCATGGTTTTCACCTTCCTTTGTCCATGCCACGGGTTGCAAATGCGGGAAAATCTACACATTAAAAGTAAAGAAGCTTTCATTCTTCGTTCATTACAGAGCATATGCTGGATCAGGTAGGTCAAAAATTTATAGACCTAAAGTTAGGAAATATGATAACACCCATGATAATCAAGAAAGTATTTCTTATGATAGCACCCATGATTATAATAATATCCGTGATAATATTCCTAACAATAATACCCTATTTTATAATGCCTACAAAAATTTTCTTTATGACAACACTTACGAAAGTCTACCACCCACTTATGATAATAATACCTACTATGAAAATCTATCTTATGACGTCTGTTTACCCTATGACACCCTTGAAAATCTATCTTATGATACCTATCTACCTTACGATACATGCGAAAATTTTTCTCATGATGGTATCCTAGATTATGATGTCTCCCGCGAAAATCTAAATGAAAACCTATCTGATTGTAATGAAAATCAATCTAATCAAGTAATAAAAATTTTTCTTCTATCATTAATTTCGTCTTCTAATAAGCAATCTAATTATTTTGTTTCTAATGTTTGTTAGGCCGGACCAATTAAAATGTTTGTTTAACATAACCCCCTTCTCTCATTTTCTAAAAACGGTTCTTGAACAACAACACTATATATTGTCTATATTAGCGAATGATTTAATCAATTACACAAAAGAATATATTTAAGTTTTAGTGTTACATTAATTTATATAAAACACGGAAAATACTATCAAAACTTTATTGATGTATGCTCAACCATAGAAAAATACTGCGTGCTAAAATAAAATTAAGTTTAAATATGTTTGATTATGGACAAATGCTACGTGTCAAATTGAATAAATATAATAAATATTGTAATATTTTTAAGAGATAATTTTGATACATTATTAAATTTTTCAAACATGGTCCATTTTTTTGTTAGCATTGACGAAGGGCAAAAAAATATAATCAGTCAACAAGTTATTAAAATTGTTGAAGAAACATGTACTGTACATTTGGTGAAATATATGAAGCAATTACTGAAGGCGTATTTGGTGTATGTAATGTAAGGGTTTACGTTGGTAAAGGGAATGGCAAGTAGAATAATCTAAGAGAAGGATTGTATGATGATATAACTTTAATGTCAGAGCTAGAATTAAAGTATATACGTTTTATTGTACATACTGAAGAAAATAATATAGTACAACAAAATCAACAATTTGAAAGAAATGCATTTCCCATAAGCCATACTTTCCATCAATTAAAAGAGAAGATACTCAACGAGATGTTTTATACAATGATGTCATAGCATTATTAAAAGAAAACCAAAAAAATGGTTGGAGAGTAGATCAGAAGAAAATTGCGAAAATATTTATCAAGCAACTTGTAGATCTTCTTTGGTATATTGATCTGCATCATGACACACTTGCTTCTCATTCACTATATCTTAAGTCAATATCAATGTGGCAGCAATTATAATAAATTTTATTATACTTCACATCATAAAAAAGAGAGTCTTAAAAGAGAAAAACTTGAGCAATTAGCAGAATCATTGGAGCTCTCAATTGGTCAACCATGGGCGAGTGAAGCAAAATGGACAGATTTTATTTTAGAAGTATTTGAATTAGCAAATATGATCAACCAATATGCGAAGTATTTACAAAGAGTTTAAATGTTCGTCATACTAGTAATATGGCAGTACGAAATGTTAGTCAAGATCTGTAAGTATATACCGTTGAAAGATGCTCAGAAATTGTCTAACAAGAACAATTACGAATTTTTTAATCTTGAGGAATATATTCCATCTAATCCAATGCAAAGATATTGTTATATTTAAAATTTGCAACTTGACTTTCCTGTCACTATTTACCAGTATCACCAGGGCAATTATCTAGGTACTCTTAATTATATATGGAAAGCTCTATTATTAGCAGATCAAAGATTAGAAACAGAAAATGCACAAGTAATATCAATAATTCAAGAAAGCTTTCCAAAGTATTTTACTCGCCAAATAAGAAAAAATGTATTAAATTAATAAATTATTTGCTTTAAAAAGTATTCTCTTATCAAAAAGGTTACTCCAGTTATGCTTCAAACATTGTATTATGATTTAACTGGTGATGCTTCCACAACATTGAATCCTATTTGCAAAGAGAAATTGAAGATTGATTACGATTGATGCTTATACTTAAAGATCCGTCAATAATTATTTATTTACAAGTTAATAGTGGTTTCAAAGGCAAGGAATTTGACATCTTTTAGAATAAAATGGAAGCCTATTTTAATGAGGTAATTTTTGATTAACATATTATTATTATCAAATTGTTTCATTCAATTTAATTTTTTATTTGAATTATCAATATAGAATATGCCAGCAGTTGATGATCGATAACACAAACTAACTTTATATATGCCATTAGCTATTTCAATTCGTGATCTGTGTGGAACTATAGTAAAACAATTGGAAGCCCAAATATCGCACTTCCATGTAAAAAACTCTTTCCCAAATACATTTTTTACGAAAATTTCTGCGTAATAATTTTTTTTAAAAAATAATCCCCTTTATTAAATTTTATTACACAAATATAAAAATGTCTATGGATAAGAGTCGAACACCAAACGAAGCAGCTTTAGACTTCGTTTCCAAGTTTAACAAAATTTATTTTCAGACTTTTACACACCACTTAAGTTCTTTTGTACAGGACGGTTTCCTCAAGGACTTATTTGAAAAAAACCCCTCAGTACCTAAGGATAAAGCCCAGTTACTGATACAGAAGTTTGGCGAAACAGCCAACCCTGCGAACTTCACTTCACAAGCTCAGGCTACGAATATACAACCCACCACCCTTTCGCTAATATTTTCTATAGCGCTATATGCTGCGTCCAGGTCTTGGGATAATTTTTCTACCCAATTCTATTACAATTTTGGCGATATGGATGATGATGATGATGATGACGATGCAGAATCTCAGGATACTGATGATTATCTAATGGATGCGTCACCTTTCCTAGAGCTTGATGAAGATGATCTTTTACGCCAAGGATTCCAAAAACCACCAAATCCAGTACCTATCAAGCTTCCATCAATGCCTGATATAGTAGTGCCCCTTGTTGATCAAACTGTAATACCCGAAAATTTCTGGAAGAAAGATAAACAAAAGGCGCGTATTACAGCTGATAAACAAACCATGAACCAATCAACGAAGGCAACTCCTGATGTGAAAACATCAGCCAAAAATTCCCATAAGGGAAAGAAATCATCTGAACCAGAAGCTACACAGATACTGACAGGATACGAAACTGTCAGAGAGGAGCAAGAGCGAATCCGAGACATAATAGTTTACGATATCCCGTATATCTGGGACCTGCAGAAAATTTTAGCAGTTAAAACTTTGGGGAAACGCTATTAATTGTTCCGTTAAATGGCAACATAAGTATCAGACTCTCCGAGTCAAAATAGCATTTTCCTCTTTTGTCCTTCCCCAGTTAATAAATATTGGACGACAGACCTGGAGGTATACCCGTTAGATGGTTCCCTGCAAGTTGGACTTTACGAGAAAGAAAACAACGTGAAAAGTTCCAAGCCGTTATTCATGACATTCTGGAGGATATGACGATGGCTACCTTGTGGATGGACTGTAAACCATGTGAATTTTTAATGAAGTGCGGTGCTAGCTCGTTTAAAATAATTCAAACAAGTAAAGGAAGGAGGAAACTTGTGGCCTATTTCGAGAATTGTGAGACCACACTAAGAGCCTTAGATACGCCACAGTTTTTCGTACCTGATGGTAAGGAGTTGAAATAGTGTCGACACTCCATTCCTACCTTGAAGAAAGCACAAAATAAACCAAAGGCTAAAAATACACCGAATACGAAAAAGTCAGGTAAGTCTGACAAGAATTTGGACAGTAATCAGCCTAAGAAGAAAGACAAACCTACATCCTTGAAAAAAGTCTCCAAAAATAATAACCAGGAGGAGAAACACCTGAATACTCAGAAGAAGGCAAAGAATTTCTCAAAGAAAAAGGGTGGTAATAAAGATAACAAGGCGGTTTTAGCAGAAATTTTGACTTTATTACAGAAACTAGTTTAGCCTACGCTGTAATTAGCGGTTTTACAAATTTCAGAATTGTATTATTTTTAGGATAGAATATGTTTATGTTTAGTGCCACAATTTCTTGAAAAGGGGACTTGTCCTCTCCACTTTTTTTTTTCAATTTTTCCCAGTGTGTTTGCCTGGACCTTTATTGGACGTGGTAGTGGTTCAGGTTTTTTCTTTTTAAGAAGTTAGGGTCGGGTGCCAGCTCCTCTGGTCTTCGATGGTGGGACTTGTTTGGGTTGTATTACTACAGAATCATGCCCTTTTTTTGTAGCCCCTGCCTGCTTTACATAAAATAAAATAAAATAAAATCGCACTTCCATGTGAAGAATGGATCCGTCTTCAATTTTGGCTAACCAATCCAACTACAGCAGCGGCAATACATATACTGGCCGATTTAATATTAAATATCAAGAATATCAAGTCCAAGCTAGACAATTACGCAAAGATCATCCAGATGCACATTATTGTGCTTGTTTATTTTGGTATCTACATGAATTTGCTATTCTTTATCGCAGTCATGTTTGTTTCATTGCTGCAGATGATAAGCATAAAATACCAATCAGAGAAGGTGTACCACATACGTAATAAGAAAAATATAGTTAGTACAAATACAGTTCTTGTAGCAAGTGATCATGATTTTACCAAACTATCTCTTACCCCTTCTGTAACTTTTTTTATTGATATTCCTGAATCAATTGAACATTCCTTTTATAATGGTAAAGTATTTGTTTCATATAAGGATACACTTTTTCAACCTAGTACCACTATTAGACATTCAACCGAATTTTACAGGACCAAACATACCTCCCATTCTTTGTCTTTACACAGATGGTGGTCCAGACCATCAAATAACTTTTGGTTCAGTACAAATATCCCTTCTTTGTCTATTCCTTCGTGGTAACTTTGATATTCTTATTGCATTGCGAACTGCACCTTACCACAGTTGGGCAAATCCAGCTGAACGAATTATGTCAATAATTAATTTGGGTCTTCAGGGTGTTGCAATTATGCGAGATGAGATGAGTTCACATTTAGAGGAAATTTTTGAAAAGGCTGATACATTAGAACAAATTCGAGAGGCCGCAAAAAAAAACCAAAATTATTATGTGCACGAACTGAACAACTGGTTTTGCATAATATACCTTTTGAAACAAAAATCCCGCTGATAAAAAAACTATCAAAGAATTATTTGAGGTAAATTTGTATGTTAATAAAATAAATAATGGTGTAGTTAGCCAAAAAATTCAGCCGAAGGCGCAGTAAATTTTCGGCTAACAACATCCAGCCAAAAAAAATTCATGTTGATCTAGAATATTTTATTGAATATTTTATTGGTTCAACATCTACTATTTTCGGCTGAATATTTTCGTCTAACTACACTTTTTTTAAATAATAGTGTAGTTAGCCGAAATATCAGAAGCGCAAGAAACACCAATATATAATATTCCAGGAGACCAAAGCGAACCAGCAAGACAAGGAGGCAACATCAAAATGTGATGATTTTATATATATTTAATATATTTAACTTATTTAATTTATAAAATATATAAAATTTTATAATCATTTATACTTTATTAAGCTATAATAAATGTTCAAACAAAATTTATAATTTCCATCAGCAGTTGTATATAACCATTAAATTCATCTGGTAATAATAAACATGCACCTTCATCTATAACTATATCCTCAGATATATAAACATCTACATATGAAAGATCACTGAATTTTTTTATGTTTTTGTCCATAAGACATTATCTCACTTAAACTTGGTAATTTTTTTCTAGTTTTAGTTAAAAGTTGTTTAGTGGAAATAGAATCCATAATTAAGTGAAGAATTTCAGTAAATTTTAGCAAATTTGATAACAAAGAAAAAAAGTTTATTAAAAAAAAAATTATCTTTGATTATATTTAAATCCATTTTATTGAATATTTTCCATGTTTATAATATAATTTACTGCGTCTATAATATAATTTTCCGCGTCTATAATATAATTTCCCATACCTATAATTAACCATGCAGATCATTAGAATTGTTAGAACTAATTCAAATCGATCAAAAAAAATAAAAACTGGTATTTAATTTTTTAAAAAGAAAACCAAAGAATTTAAAAATTATTTACAAGCAAATATTAAAATTAAACATTTTAAGAAACAATTTTACACCAAACAATATTACATAATATTTACCATTAAATAATAATGGTAAATATTGTAATATGAACAATCAATTTTCATTACTTGTTACCACTTAAACTATTGTGTTACATTTGATATTTACGGCTAACTACACTTCTTTAAAATAATAATGTAGTTAGCCGTAAATATCTAGCCGAAAATAGTAGATGTTGAACCAATAAAATATTCAAAAAATATTCAAGATCAACATGAATTTTTTTCGGCTGGGTGTTGTTAGCCGAAAATTTACTGCGCCTTCAGCTGAATTTTTCGGCTAACTACACCATTATATAAAATAATAATGATATCAATTATATATATTTTTTGCAGATAATTTTTTCTATTGATAAAACGTTGAAGATTTCTGATACAACTATGAATATTCTTTCAAAAAAAACTAATCTTCAGGAATTTATGCGAACACATTGTCAAATTCATCATTATAGTTTTCAGGTATTATTAATGGTTAAGAATTTTATGCCACAATTATCACATTGATTGTACCAAATGATGATCATTGCCTATTAATTTTTCATAGATCAAGAAATGCGAAAATGCGGATTGCAATGTTAACGGCATTAGCTTTCTTCCAGATCCAGTACCCGCACAATGTAAAAAAGTTTTATATTCTTTATTTACATACACTTAATACTTAATAGTAGACAATGATCGTTATACTGATTTTAAGAGTATATATGGTACAGAAACAACAGAACAATATTGTCCCACACTAATAGCGGCTATGTTAAATTCTGAACAGGCACCATCTACTATCTTTGTAAATACAAAAGTTCACAATATCAGATATTATCCAATGCTTTCAATGTGGAAAATTTCGATGTCTCTATAGTAAAAAAGCATTGACCAACACACAGCAGTCTATATTTAAATGTATTGTTGATGATTGGGATTATAGCTGTGGATCTTCTTTAGTGCCTGAAAGTCATGAACTTTACAATGTTTTATTTGTACGTGAAAAAATTCCATGTGAGTCACCAATTGAGTTATCTTAAAACTATTAGAATTTCCAACATATATGACATCAAAGTACAAGTTTGTATTTCCCTTGTGTAGTATATGCCAAAGTAAAGGAAAGGATTTTTTTGCACAAATTGAAATTAAAACTAATACAAAAGGTCAAAAAAGAAAGAGAAATACTAATAGTTAATTTTTTTTCATTCCAGAAGTTAAATTTGTATCAAAAAAGTTTATCATTTTAATAAATTTATATTTCATAATATATGGTACATCGTGATTGTTCAACTCAACTTATTGTTATTAATATGACTTCATATGTTATGTTAAACAAATATTTTAATTGGTCCGGCCTTAGTAGGATTATAAAACAAGTGATAATGAAGATGAATTGGTTGAACTTAGGGATGCCAAAAGTTTCGGTTATAACCGATTATAACCGGTTTTTACCGGTTCAGTTACGGTTCGGTTTCAGTCCAAGACCGACCGGTTAACCGTCGGTTTTATATATAAAAAAAACTGACAAAAAAACCGATCAGTTAATCATATATTTCAAAAGAAAAAAATGTTTGTTTTATTAATTTTATTGAGAATACTATTAAAAATTATGATTTAGTTGTATATATATATATAGTATTCTTGTTTTTGAAATAATAAGCAAATTTATATTTTACGCGTCGATCACGTGATTTTTCGTTCCGCTGAAAAAAATCGCAAAATTGACATTACTATCGTAAAAAAAATTATAACTTTAAGAAATATTATCAAATAAAATTATAATTAATACTTTCTAACATTAGTTCATTCAATTTGCAGTAGTTTTGCGATCGGTTTTGCAATTCGGTTTTATCGGTCGGTTTTGCGGTCGGTTCGGTTTCAGCTGAAAACCGCAGTTTTAAAACCGAAACCGAACCGAACTGACCGTTGGCATCCCTAGTTGAACTTACAGATTCTTTGGAATTGATTGCTGGACTAACCTTCAACAGCTGGAACGAATTTAAAAGTTGGATTAATAGATTTGCTTTAAAAGAAGGTTTTAGCTATAAAATCAGATCAAGTGAGAAGATTGAAGGCGTAATACGAAGGGTAGCCTATGAATGTATCAAATCAGGTTCAAATACTTCTCAAGTAACTTCTGATCCAACTAAAAGACACAATGCCAGCTCTTTAAAAACATCACGCCCTTGGAAACTTAATGTTACCTGTCCAAAAACAAGTGGTGTTATAAAGATCAATTCTTTTAATAATGAACATAATCACTCACCATGAAATAGTACCACAATTTCAAAAATTAACGCCTGAAATGCTGGTGGATATTGAAAAGTATGTGATTCAAGGTCGAATGGACTCAGCATCTATTTATCTTTTACTTAAGCATGACTATGGAAGGATTCCCAATCCACTGTGGATTGTAAAACTTCGGCTAGATCCTGTCTCAAGAAAACTAAAATCTCTCTTGTGGATGTCACCTACACAAAAGGAACTATATAACAAATACAATGATGTTACTATTATTGATACCACCTACAATACAAACAGATTTCAAATGATGCTTTGCATCATAAGCTGTAGTTGATATTAACTACAAGTCATGAATTATTACAACTGCTATAATTGATGATGAACCACTAAATACATACCGATGGTTATTTGATGCTATTCTTACTGAAACAGGTATTTCTCCTGGAGTTATTTTTACTGATTCAGATCCTTCTATGATTCAATCAATTAAAGAAATTTATGTGAATACCAAGCATCTATTATGCATTTTTCATATTGATTTGAATCTTCAAAAAAAACTAAAGGGAAAATTAGGAAATAAGTTTAAAGAATTTCGCCATAAGTTCTATATATGCAGGAATTCTCTTTGTGAAGACCTATTTGAACTTCGATAGAATCAATTAATTGATCAATATCCAGCAGCAGCAAAGTATTTGTCTGATACACTTTATATTAATAAAAAAAAGTCTTGGGCAATACCTTGGATTCATAAAAGATTTACTACTGGAGCACAAAGCACACAGAGAATTGAGTCAATCAACAGACATATACATGATAAAGTTAATCGAGCCACTTCATTATATGATTTACTACTTAATATCAAAGATCACGTTAGAAATGAAGAACATTTTGAATATTTTGAACTTGAACGAAATGCCATACCTACAATTGGTATGCCAATGCGAAATACAAGATTTTTTGGTTCTGTGGATAATGTCATGAAGGCCCTGTAATGCTTGAAAAACAACGATCACAAATGAATCAGTCTGTATGTTATGATATTAATCGAATTACAGAATGGCAAAACTTAATAAATGTAAGTGTTAAAGTTTTGGTTCTATTTAGGATTTCGATCCAGATCTGGTCAATCCGGATTCAAATCCGGATTCCCTTGTTTTTTGGACATCCGGATCTTACTTTTTTGTAACGAATGAATCCGTTTTTATTAATTTGAGCCAGCACTATAAATTTGGCCAGAGCTAGCAAATTTTGCAGACAGTTAATCTTTGACGTTTAATATTAATTCTGGTCAAAATTATAATTTTGGTCAGAGTTAAGGTCAAATTTAGAATCCGGATTCAATCCGGATTTGCAAGAGAAGATCCGGATTCTATCCGAATTGCTTTAAAAAATAGGATCGAAACCCTAGTTCTATTAGTGTTAATTATAATAATCTTAAACTAACAATTACCTTATAGGTGGAGATTGATAATAAAGAGATAAGCAATGGAATCAGGGAACAAGAACAAGATGTTCGGCAAATTCTTTTCAAATCCTTGATTAAGAACATACCACCAGAAGCAATCCTAGAAGAATGGTTTGTCTGAGCAACTGGAACTCAAGGAATTGGTCATTATATGGTTCTGCTTGATGAAGGAACACATTTATGCACTTGCCTTTTCTTGATCAATAAAGAATTAATATGCCGGCATTTTTTTCGAGTTGGTACTTATTCTCAACATGCGGCATTTCACATGAATATTATTCCAAGCCGATGGTACCTAGATATCAATATTCAGTTAGATAATCTTTCTCCTATTTCAGTATATGGTACACAAACAGAAGATAGAGTAGGAATGAAAAAAAGTATTATTTTTCAACACTTTTTTTCATTTTGGGTTGATTCACATGTTTCCAATTTGGCTATAAAATTAACTAAAGCTATTTATGCAGAGTTGTTTGGGTTATCAAAGAAAGCCATTGATTGTGCACTTAAAGCCAATATGCAACATGAGTTGATGAATTTACTCAAGTCTTTTATTTATGATATATATAATAAGAATGTTAAAATTCAAGAAACTCAAGAAACCTTTACTGATATTAATAATCCTGCTATTACTAAACATAAAGGATGACCTCCAAAAAGGTTTAAATCTAGTGTAGAAACTTTGGGAAAATGGGTTTTAAAGGATAGTACAAAGGTTAATATGATAACAGATAACATTATAGTAGAAGAGGAAACAAATAATACAAAAGGATGAAAATGTGGAAAGTGCAAGCAATATGGACATTATGCAAAGACATGTCAAAATAGTTGTTAGATTATAGCATGTATGCGCACTTTTAATAGTATGTATATGCATGTATGTGTATTTAAATTTTATAATAAAAATAATAAAAAAAAATTTTGTGCACAATGAAAATATTATCATGTGATACATGTTTAAACGCCTGAAAAAATCAATTTTTTATTAATCACGTGATCCATGTTTGAGACACCCGTGTACGGCTGTTGTCCCAAGCTTGCTTATTCTGGGCGATATGCCTCTCCAGACCGTCTTTAGTCCAGGAACACCACAAAGAAAGGAAAAATATGTAAGAAAAAGGAAAAAAATAAAAGAAATTTCTAATACTAAAATAAATCACAGTGGGTTTTTTGCTGTCAAGTATTTACTTGAAGTATATGAAATAAAATAAAAGTGTATTAACTATAAGCGAAGTAAAGAAAAAAAATAAAAATAAAATTTTTGTTATCAAAAAAATATAGTCCAGACGTTTAGCAGAAAGAGTTCCCAGTGATTAGATGATAATTTTATTTTTATATTTTACTTAATTTCTTATTAAATATTAATTTTAAAAAATACAATTTTATTACCATTAGATTCATCTTATTAAGACAATTCCAATAAACTATATTTTATTCTTTTCTAATTACTGGATCAAAAGTTAGCAAACTGTCTGATTGGTACGAAAATACCAATCAGTTACCAATTGGTTAATAATCAGTTATCTATTAGATATCTAATTGGTGACTGATTGGTATTTAGAGAAGTAACATTTATTATGTAATATTTTAGAAAGTGGGAGGGTATTTGAAAGTTATATAACATATAAGTGTAACATAAGATTTTTTATATTACATGGAAGTAGGTGGGTATGAGAGAACCCCAAATAATACTAATATAACTCACAAGTAAACTTTAAATTTAAAGCTCTAATCGGTCCAGTTCTAATCTGGCAATCTGGACCAAAAATTCAGATTGGTCAGGTCTGGGTTGATGTTTTAACCCGGACAATGGTTTTATATTAAAACTGTTGCGATTGTAATAAAAATGTTGCGAAACATTTTTTCAAAGTAATTCTAATTAAAAAAAACGTTTTCACAACATTTTTTGATTAATTTAATGAAAAAATGTTGCGAAAATATTTTTTTTAATATATTATTATAGAAAAAACGTTTTCGCAATAATTTAACGAAAAAATGTTGCAAAATGTTTTTTCAAAGTAATTTTGATTAAAAAAATGTTTTTGCAACGTTTTTTGATTAATTTAATGAAAAAATGTTGCAAAAACGTTTTTTTAATATATTATTATAGAAAAAATATTTTCGCAATGTTTCTATAATAATTTAATGAAAAAATGTTGCGAAAACGTTTTTTTTTAATATATTATTATAGAAAAAACATTTTTGCAATGTTTCTATAATAATTTAATGAAAAAATGTTGCGAAAACATTTTTTTTTTAATATATTATTATAGAAAAAACATTTTCGCAACGTTTCTATAATAATTTAATGAAAAAATATTGCGAAAACGTTTTTTTTAATATATTATTATAAAAAAACACATAACATTTTTTTATTATAGGACCGGACCAGACCAAAATAACTGGTCTGGTCCAGTCTAGTCCCGGATTCTCTTTTTAATGTAAATTGGACCAGACTGAAATGAACTAATTTTTTGGTCCAGTCCCGGATTACTCCCCAACTCAGACCAATCTGAACCATCATAACTCTGTTAATATTGAAGCTAGGAATTCGATTTTATTATCATTAGAATTTTCTCATCGAGAAGAATCCAATGATATAAATTTTATTAAAATTGAATCACTAGTTGTGTTAAAAACGGGATATGTAGGATAACGAAATTTTAAAAATACCTCTGTAATACACAACTTTTGAAAAATTTTAATATAAATTTTATGCAAACCTCAAATGTGAGTGCTTCAATTGAAAGCTCTTCCTTCTGTTGGATTTTCGTTTCTTCAAACATATTCTGAGTCCTCTTCATTTACTGGACTATAGTTTATCCAAGGTTTTATTCCACGTGACCTTTCTTCCTTAGTTACTTACAGTTCCGGACTACCTCAGTGTCTTGCCTGCAAAATCATTTTAAGAAATTTTCTTAAACTACAATGTGAAATTTACCACCAACTTTGGCGTCCTAGATGTAAGATGAAATTCCTTAAAGATAAGGCGTTGGATATCACGCCCACCCTTCTTCGCATGACCAAAAGTTCCGATTTTACAAATTTCCACTATGACACCTTTCTGGCGACCTCTTTCCTAACCAATGAGTCTCCTTCTCCGCTTCAGGCTTCCGAATGGTCCTTACTTGGTATTTTCTGGATGCATTCTGCTATAATCTGAGGTACGAATTGGCTTAACAACCTCTCAGATTTTCTGAAGAGTCAAACAGTCCTCGTCCAATTTAGTGTCTTAGCTTACTGGATTGTAGGGTAGGATGGATTGGACTTGGGTAGTTGATCTGAAACTTTGCTTTTATAGGTTTAAAATTGGGATATACAAATTTGGGTTTTATAGTTTAGTTTCTTTTCTATATGTACAAATTTGTGCGACTATTTGTTTTAGTTAGTTATTTATTTTTACTTTACTTTTCTTTGTAAATGTGCGATTAATACTATAATAAAATACTGTTAGCATATAAAATGTGAGTTGTTTCTCATTTTTAAAATTTTGTTGGTCCTTCCATCTCTCCCTTTAATTCTCTCTTTTCCCTTCCTGCACGATGGTAAAAAAGATATTCTCCTTTACAACAATTTCATGAATCCTTATATGCCTCTGTTATGTCACCTATTTCTGTTTTGGAATTACGTGATGTTATAATAGCCTCTCCTACACACAAAGCTCCTGGTCCTTCATCTATCCCTTACGAATGGTTTAAGTTACTTTCTGATACCTCTCTGCAATTTTTCTATGGACTTATGAACCGATGTCTCGATCTCTTTGATATACCTAAAGATTGGCATTTAGCTTCTATTGCCCCTATTCCCAAACCTCATGAATTCGATGCATTATTAAAGAATACCCGACCGATTACTTTATTGGAAACTGCCCGTAAATTATTAGTCAAAATTGTGAATAATAGGCTCTCCAATATCTTATCCTCTCATCACGTATTTCAAGGCAATAATTTTGCTGGTTTACCTAGTTCTTCAGTCAACATCCTGATTAATGTATTGGATGGTATTATCAAAAGTCATACAGTGCATACAATTTAGTCCCAGCAATTAAATTTGATGAAATTTAAATCACTACTATTCATTCAAAAAAAAAGATAAACATAAAGTATAAACGTACAATGATAAACCAAATTAAGCTTAATAAAACTATGTTTTTAAATTTCCTGTAAAGTATTTTTTAATAAAGTAAGTAGCAATTCAAAGCTTAAAATATTTTACTATTAAATTAAATATTTCCGGTCGTTTTAGTAACCTTTTGAATTAACATTTAAAGTCGTCAAAATTACTTTCGTTTAATTGTTAATCATGTAAAATTTGGCTAATTAAAGTTAAAATATTTTACTATTAAATTAAATATTTGGCCGTTTTATTTTAACCAGAATTACATGTAAGTCTGGCCAAAATTACTTTCGTTTAATTATTAACTATGTAAATTTGGCTAGAATTAAGAATTATAACTTAAATTAAATAAATTTGACCAATAAAATTACAGGATTAATATTACATAATGTAAAAAATTTGGCCGCTTAAAAATTTTTTTGTTGGGACTAGGTTGTATGCACTGTAGACTCTCTCGTTCTTCACAAGAACTTTGGATTTTAAGTCAGGATATTTCCAAGGCTTTTGACTCTATCGACTTACGAATGTTGCGTCTAGTCTTTAACCGTTTGCGGTTTTCTAACATGTCATCTAACTTTATTATTAGTTTATTTACCAATAGGAAAAATTAAATTTTTACGCCTTATGGTCTTACTTCGCCATATAATGTTCTTATAGGGATCGATCAAAAAGAAGTTATTTCTCCGCTTCTATGGACTATATATTTTGATCCATTGCTCACAGAATTGGCAGATTCTGCTATTTCTTCATATTTATGGTCCTCAAATATATCCCAAGATATACTTGCTCTTAATAACAATGAACGAATGGATCCTATTAGGACCTCGGAAAATACTTATATAAGTAAGGTCCCAAAAATATTTTTTATTAGTAGCTCTAAGCATAGGTTTTTACTATGATCGCTAAGCATTGTTGATATCTAACTTTAAAAATTATATAAAAATAAGCAAATCAATTTTCTAACCTAATTAAATTTTTATTATAACACATAATTTATAAAATATATTTATTAATTAATATATTTTATTAAATCCAATTTTAAATATGATCAATACATTGTGAAGCTAAACTAAACATAATATACAAGTAGATTAACAATATTCAATTTAAACAGTAAAAGAAAAATTCAAAATTAATACTATTACATATTACAAAAAAATGTAAATTTCTCCATAAGTATTATACTTACACCCATAAAAATTAATATGTAGGTAGTTTCGACCTTGCTGAACAATTTTCAATTAATTTAGAAAGTCGATTTCATTTGACCAAAAGGGTGTAATTACGCTCTGAAGTTGTAAACAGAGAAATGAAAAATTCGGAAGTTATTACCGTTATGAAAAATGCACTTTTCTCCATAAGTATTATATCCACACTCATGAAAATTAATATATAAGTAGTTTCGACCTTGCTGAACAACTTTCAATTAATTTAGAAAGTCGATTTCATTTGACTGAAGTGGTATAATTACGCTCTGAAGTTATAAACGAAAAAGTGAAAAATTTAAAAGTTATTACCGTTAAAAAAAATATGCTTTTCTATATAAATATTATACTTAGCCTTATGAAAATTAAAATACAAGTAGATTTAACTTGCTGAACAAACTTACTTAAGCATAAAAGATAATTTGATATAACCAAAGTGGTGAGTAGTGAAATTATATTTTAAAGTAAAACATATTTATAGTAATTTTATTTAACAAAATAAACATGTATAATATAGTAATTTTATATTGAAAATAATACACTGAGTTTAATAAAAATTAAAAAGTTACTATTGACAGATAATTAATAAAACATTGAAAAAAAAAAATGAAATTTTATCAAAAAAAAATTTGTTTATGTATTAAAAGTTTATAGAATAATATATTTCTTAATATATAGTATATATGCAAAATTTAGTTTTAATGTAAACAGAATTGATATTTTATTATTACAGCAGAAAATCATTGTCTTTAATTTAAAGATTTAGTATTATTAACTATTTTTAAACTTTATAAATTGATCAAATAATAAGAAGGTTAATATAATTAATATTTTTAGTTTTTAATTATTATTAATCTTAAAAATCTAAATATCTTTCATAATTTAAATGCATTTTGTTAAGAGTGGAAGAATTTTGTAAAAATTGTAGAGAGATTAAATTAAATTTAATTAGTTTATTTTAATACTATAATGGTAATACAAGCATAATAAAAAACATTACTTTATTTTTAGATATAAAAAGTGAAGAACTAAATATTTAAGATTAAGGTTGCTTGTCTAAACCTCTTCAAAATCCTACGATTAGTTTTGTCAAAATTTTAATATAGATTTATTATAGTTTCAGTAGAGTTTTGGCAGTTTTGGCATTTATAATAAGTTTTGGCAGTTTCACCTTTCTCCAAAATTTCGCCAGTTTTTTAATATAACTTTAATATAGTTTCGGCAGAATTTCGCTTTTTGGCGAAACGTCATCTTACCTAAACCCCTAGGTTTCAGCAAGCAACCTTATTTAAGATAAAGCCAAATTGATGCTAAACTGGATTCTATCTATTAAATCCAAATCCTATCCAATAATACATATATAAAGTACTTTTTAATATGACGTATCACATATGAGTAGTAAGAATACTTATTAAAACTATTTTTCAAAATTTTAGTTTAATTAAAATTCAATCTGAAACTATTTTTTATAATAAAATTAATTTAATATAATTAACTATCATTAGTGTTGCTACCTAAAATTCATTTAATAATAAAATTCAAAAACCCAAAACTTAAAAACTTTATTTATGAAAAATTGGTAAATCTGAAACTTTTCTAAATTAAAAACAGTTTGGATAAGGGTTGTTAAAATGGTCTTTTATTTGTATTCTTTTTTTAATAATTAAAATTAACTAAATGTAAATAATGAAATAAAGTACTATAAAAAAACAATTTTAATAATTTTATTATAATAAAATTCACTAATTTATTTAATACAGAAATACAAATCAAAATATTTAGAAATTTGCCAATTAAAAATAACCTTATTTATTATATTTACTACAGTATAAATAAAAAAAATTCAGAAAACTAAGATAATAATATATTAAAATAGAATTTTAACTATTAATCCAATAAAATATTCTGTGATATAATTGGTCACAAGTATTATAATCACGTGATTAATAATGATTTTGTAATATATACTTTGTTTACTAACATAGCTGTGTACATCAATAAAAACTTTTCCTAATTTCCATTGTTATTACGAGAATTTAACGTTACAATAAAATTATTAATACATAATAATGGATAAGGAAAAAGAATTGGAAGAAATTTTTGGAAACGACGCAGATGAGCTGTCCGACGTCTTGGAAGATTATTCCGATTTCGATAACGCAAGTTCTGAGGACGATGTAAAGAAACAGCCTGCAAAGTTAAAACAAAAAAGGTCTCCATTACGACATACTCCGGAAAGAGACAGAGATGATGAGGAATATGTTCCTGTACCTTTAAATAAAAGACGTAGGAAAACAAATGAATCTCGAAAACGACGAAAACGCCATGAAAGGATAGAAAATGCGGGTGATCTAGATGATGATGAATCAGGAAATGTTGAACCCTCCTTAGCACCGTTAATGGCGTCCAAAGCCTTTGTTGATCGTGATTTTGATGAGATTCTACCAAAAAGAAAAGGCCGATCAAAGAAGAATGATATTGAACTTGATAAAATGTATGATGAGCAGGCTTCAAAAGTTTATCAGCGAATGATGGAAGCTGGTGAAAAAGATATATCTCAAAATGCCCGAGGAGCTCATTCATCCGAAAAAAATCAAGTTCAATCGTGGGTTATGGACAAATTGGAAAAAGCGTACCTTAGAGAATCATTATTAGAACACAATATATTGGATGCAATTAAATTGTGGCTTGAACCGTTACCAGATCGATCATTACCAAGTCATAATATTCAAGAAGATTTATTAAAATCATTAAATGATGTAAGTTTTAACTTTAAAAAAGAATTTTTAAAAAACAGTGTCCTTTTAAAAATTAACGTGCTTTTTTTTTATAGTTCAACATCACGACTGATCACTTATTAAGTTCTAAAGTTGGTCGTATCGTATATTTTTACACAAAAAGTCCTCGTATAAACATAAATATTCAAAGACAGGCACAGCAATTGGTTGATAAATGGGCTGGACCAATCAATGGAGAATCAAGTAATTATAGGGAAAAGATTATGAGAATGGTCCATGAAGCAAATTCGTGAGTATTTATTAGTGGAGTGATTACGTTTTATATATATGTATAATTCTTATATTTATATTTTTTTTATAGTGGAGCACCTTTACCAGTTGCTGGTACATTTGACACGATCCCAACGATTCGTAGCGGTAAGCGTGACGACCCTTACAAGAACATAAAAAAGACAATGGCTCGATTGAAGCGTACTGGAAAAAATATGAAATAAAAGAAAATTTTCGCTAAATTTCACGTTGAATATATCACGATCGTAAAAGGGAGTAAGTAAGGAAATTTAATTTTGTGATTACATTTCTGTATTCATGACTCAAAAATATTTCAAAAGCACCTAAACATTTTTTTTTTTTAAAAAAAAAAAGAAGAGCGTGATGGGTAGTTAAGTGCCTTCTGTAAGGATTTGCGATTCATGAAATTATTTTTATTATTTTCAATATTGCGAGTATAAACTTCAATTTTCAATCTTGTCAAAAGAAAGAATCGTATGAATAATGTTAATGAACTGGGTGACAGACAATATGTGTAACTTATTTGATTTATAAAATTCATTAATGCACCTATTTTAATGAATCAATATTCTGTGTCAAACAACCCTTAAATCTTAAAATGAATTTTTACATTTTTTATCAATCGATCAATTATATGATTGAACAAAAATTTGTAATGATCAGGACATAAATAATAAAAAAACGCGTATAAGTTTAGTTTCACTGAGATTTACAATAATCATTCCTTTTTTGAACTTTCGTTGACGATCAATATGAAAGTAGCACATAGAAAACCAATAAATAAATATATAAATGAAATAATTGAAATATGTTAATTTTATTAAAATATTATACAAGTGTATATAATCTAATCTCAGAAAAATAATGTTATCACATAATGAAATCTAGAAACGTTTAAAGAAACAATAATGAAATAAATATTAATAAATAATAATTTAATTGAATTAATTAATTCATTATTAATGGTTTCTTTTAAAATATAAAGGACTTGGCGCAAAAAAGAGAAAATACGCGGGAAATTTTTTATTTTAAGTGAATTAGTTCCATTATTATAAGGTGAGCGTGTGTGAATCATTTGAACGATTCTCATTTTAAAATGTAAATTTGTATTTACGACAAGCGATTTAATGACGTGATTTTAAATTGCAGTTTGATATTTTTTTTTAGTATTATATTTTTTGTTTTTTATTTCTCTTTTTTTTTTTTGATAAAAAAATACGACTAATATATATATATATATATATTTTTTTTACAACATTATATTGATTATTAATTAATAAACAAAATTAGGATAATTACATGATAAATGAATGGGAGATAAGATAAAAAAAACGAGATGGTTTTTTTAGAATACTTTCAAGTGAGAGGTTACGCGATCATTAGATTATCGCATAATTTTTTGACAGAACAAATAATCTCACATAAGCACATAAGCCAAATGAAGCCAGGTGATCAAAAATTTGGCACATTGTTTATCATTTTCATATTTCTTAATTGAGACGCTATTTTAACATTTATAATATATATATTATAAATTATATGATATTTTAATCCAAGAAATATAATATATATTTGATATTTTACTGGAATTTGTCATTAATGAATCATCAGCAGATTATTTATTTATTACATATTTATTATTCAAGGCGCATACAGGCACATGAATTTTTTCGGATTAAACTTTACTTTATTCTGGCATTTTTCTTTATTTTCTTTATTTCTTTCTTTATTTTTTTTTGCTTTAACAGGACTTGATTGAAATGCGAGAGCGGACAATGATCCATGTAAGGTGATGCGCGATGATTTCTTTGTTCTGGAAATCAAATTTCAAATTTCAACATAAGGTGAAATCAGCTGTTATACATTAATAACCTTAAGTCAAAGAACAAAAGAACTATAATTTGAACCTAGATGGTTACGATTGTTTGTTCGTATTGTATTGTGAAATTTGTTTTTCGTTGATTTAAATCATTTTAAAGATAATCTCATTTATCATCACCGATGATAAATGATAGGAATGATAGGAATCCTTCTAAATAAAAAAGATCTTTCTTTAATGAATGTTATTTTTTATTGTAATAATGGGGATCTTTTATAAAAAAAAAAGATTATTCTTTTTTTTCTTTTGTTCTTATCTACATGCATTTTTTTGATCTTTGATCAAGAGGATTGATTAATCAAGAAGGGGAATCCTGCCTTAAAATTATCATATGAAAAGAAATGATGAAATGAGAGCTATGAACTAGTACGTGACTATCATCTAGAAGTGATAAATAACGTGTTGTTCATTATATGGAGACACGAGAAAATATTTTTAGTACTTTACCAATTTGAGAAAAAAGGCGTCAGGACATTATTTTAGAATTGAAAATTATTGTACCGTAATCTTCGCTACGCGTAAAAATTTTCTTAATATATATATATATATATATACATAATATATATATAATATTACATTCTCTTCAAAAACGAAGTGACGTGATTTATTGATTTAAATTAGTATCTAGAGATAATACCGATAATACTATCACAGTAATTTTACTACGCCTCAATCTTCTTTATTCTTTATGGCGCAGTAAATTGTAGACAATATCAAAATTGTACTATTCAATAAACAATTTTCATTATAAAAAAGATTGTTTTTTAAAGATAAATAAAAAAAAAAATATTCGCTACTATACAATATATACAATATATACAATAGAAATCATTGTTCAAAACAAAAATAAATAAATAAATAAATAAATAAAAAATGCACTCAATGATATTCCACCTCTGGATCTAGGATACTATAATCGATAACTCATTCATTAAAGAATGTATCTCCCCCAGTTCGTATGAATCAAAATGACCGATTTGGATCAATCCGCCACATTCGTACATTCATACATATGCGATTATGGCCACAAAAACTTTAACGCGAAATTAATAAAACTATAAAAATCGATCAACTCTTTCTATTTCCTCATATGAATTTTTCTCAAGTACAGTATATAAAGACTCATTTATTTTACTTACCGTATTCATAAAATACTTTGACCATAAAAGATATGCTGCATATTGCTTTTTGGAAATATAAATTTTTTGATATATACCGATTTTCCTGATATTTGCTAATGATATCCAGGCGGATCAGTCACGAAAAGCAACTTTTAATTCAGAATTCCCGTTATATAATTAGTTAACAATATTACATGTATATATATATATATATATATATATATACATATTTATACATATTTTTTTACTCATAAAATGAAACATTTAGCGTATGAAAGGGTTGATTTTTATTTCGCAGATCATCAAAATAATTAATATTAATTTGCGGGGAATCAAAACTCTAACCTCTAATAAGTTAAGTCACTTAAAATAAGCGTTACTAAAGTTACTAAAAATTTTTACCATTATCGTGACTTTTTACGTCAAAGAAATCGTGTCCAACTAGTAATACCATTTTTTTAACGTCAAATCTTTAATTGGAACACACTTTTGACTATTACATTTGCGTATGGTTAGATTTTCCTCTGTGTTAAATTTTATCCAATCTTACACAGAAATTTCTTATCGTAAGTATTTTTATTACGATAAAAATACAATCTTCTAAGAATACTTTTTGAAGAACTCATCAAAATATAAAATTATAAATATAATTTGGAAGATTCTTGAAACGTCCAGTAAGAAATTAAAAAAAAAGGGGTAAGAAAAAGTTTGATGCGCTGATAATTCATAATTTTAATCATCTTTTATCGTCTTTATATTATTTTTTAAGATTATCAAATTGATAAGAATAATGTTGACATTAGGAATGTTGCCGATTTTTCATTGCACCCAACATCCCTATTGTTTACGGGATGATATACTGTAGATGGCAACAAATGATAACAAATGGTAACAAATGGTATTATATTTTTACCAATTCGCTATATATAAATAATCTGGAATGAGAAGAAATATATAATGAGTATAAATATTTACTCTATTATGGGTAAAAATGGTGAATTTCATTAAAGAAACCTTGACATGATGGTAAGAAAATTATAAATAAATTCTTGAGCGATATTATTAATATTACTAACTAAAATAATATCTATCTGTGGCGTGTACAGTAATATCACAATTTACCTAATTTACTGACTCGGTTAAGTGATAACTTGAACTTTATTCGAAAATATCTTTATTCACTATATGTTTATATCATTACGCTTTCTTTTATTTTTTAGATCGAGTTTTTCAACTAATTCATAATGATTCAAAGTTAACTCCTGAAAATTTTAATCCAAATCATCATCAAAATTCTCCTGCTCATCGTCATTTCTTGCTAAAGAACGGATCGATTGATCATCATTTGATATTCGTACAAACATTTTATTCTTACCAAGTAATTTACACATTATTATATTAATTTAGTATGATTATCATAAGATCTTAAATTTATAAATTAAATGATTTGAATGATTTGAATGAAAAAAAGAAATTTTCTTTTGATTATGAAAATTAGATCGTCTATATAACGTGTAAATAATCATCAAAATCACTCGATTGATTCTATTTAATTAAAAAAATGAAATCTAATTTGGTAAAATAAAATTCTTTTAAGTTTAATTAATTAATGAACAAAAATAATAAAAAAAATAAGAATTTCGCTCACTTTTTATTTTTGATTTTTTTTTCCCTTCAATTTTTTTTTCTAAAGTTTTTTTTTTATTTTCTCCTCGTCACTATTTTTTATTTTTATTTTTTTTTCCTTATCTATTTAATATGCTATTTGAATCAATGAAAATTTTAATGAACGTTAATACTTTTTCTTCTTAAAGTATTATTGTTGAGCTATCGTTCATTAATTAACAGCAAAAAAAAAAACCAAAGAACGCAAGAAATTAGAAAAAAAATTACGTACCAAAAAAAAAAACTAACTTACAAAATAAATAAATTATAACGCACTTTCAAGCTTCGTAAAAATAATCTATTTTTTTTTTTTCGAAAAAATGATAAAGTTACATAAAATTATATTGACCTTGACGGTCTTGGTTGTAATAGTATCTAATATTTTGGTCGAAGCACAAGGTAATTATCAAATCAAATTTTTATATATTTTTTTCTCGTTATGTGTTAAAGGTTTGTCATTCACCTTTCACTGACAAAAATTAAAATTTTACTTCAGTTCCCGCTCCCACTACAACTACACCTAAATTACCTATAATACCACCACCTAAAACACCACTACCACCTCCACCACCTCCTCCTCCTCCAAAAACAACACCTACTGCCATAACAACTGATATACCACCCCCTCCCAAATCAACTGAACCACCACCTCCTCAAACAACTGAAACATCACCTCCTCCTCCTCCTCCTCCTCCTAAATCAACAGTAGCACCTCCACCTGTACATTCAGAGCCATTGTCACCTCCCCCTTCTTCTACAAGCGCTCCAGCTAGTCCATCTCCTCTTCCTCCACAATCATGTAATACATCCATAGATTGTGATAATACAAAGTTCTGTGATCAAGGAAATTGTCAACCTAGAAGTTCATTTGGTGAGAAATGTGTCAATAAAGATGGATGTTTAAATCCACTTACTTGCAATAAAGGAATTTGTCAATATAAAGATAATGAATCGACTAAAAATCATAATTACGATATTAGAAAAGCTGCTATAACAGGAGGAATTATTGTTGGTATTTTTGTTGTTGGTGGTTTTATTTTTATTGTGTATAGATGTATTAAAAAGAGAAAAGAACGTAAAGGCCGTGAACTTACGTCAAGTGTATACTCAACGGATGGAACGGCAGATTTTGATCCAATTTATCCATTTTCAGAAAGAACAAATTCATTTTCAAGTAGTAAACCAACACAACCTTCACATGTTCCTACTACAAATCATTATGATCCCCTTCCTCCTACTGGTACTACTGGTAATGGTGGTTTTGTAGGAGGACCAGGATCTCGACAGGGATATTATAATTATTATAATAATGAATATAAAGGAGGTTATATGAGACAAAATGAAAACGAAGTTACAAAACGTACGATGAATCTTCTTCAACAAACGCGTGGAAATGTTATGATTGCACCGCATGCACCGCATGCACCGCCACATATACCACATCCACAACATCCACAACTTCCTCAAATTCCTCAACTTCCTCAACATGTACCACATGTACCACATCCACCACATCCACCACATCCACCACCACATTTACAACAAAATTATAAATGGAATTATGGTGTCCCAGGAGTTCAACCAGCCCCACCTGCACAACAACAATTAATGATGGATCAAGGTGGATTATTTCCTGTCCCGTCTGTAACAAGACAATATGGTGGATCTAAACTAAATAATGATGTTAAAAAAAATTCAAACAATAATAAAATTAATAATAATTCATTTAATTCATCTGATTCCTCTAATTCTAATGAAGTAAATTCGGGTGATAAACAAAAAAAGACTCAAAATTTGAGAGACTTGCTTGACTCAAACTCGGTAGATAGTATGTTATCAAGTGGCTCGGAAAATAATTATGTAGAATCTATCTATGATACTTACGCAAGGGATTTTAGACCAAAAACTTTAGAAGTCAAGTTATCAAAAGAAACAAATAATAATAATGTTATTAAAGATAATTTAGCAAGAAATACATCAGAAAAGAAATATGATTCAACAATAGAACAGAATACTTCAAAAGATTCAAAATCCGTAACCAGAAGATCTAGATCTCGAACATTTGGACATGTTGATCCTAGAATTAAATCTACTACCGTGCAAGAACAAAAAAGTGGATCAAAAGGATTAAATGGAATTAATGAATATGATGAAAATTAATATATTTATTTCAATATCTAGTTTTTATTTTTTATAATAATTTAATTAGTCATTTTAATTTATTAAAATTGGTCCTGGATTGTTTGTCAAATAACTCTTTTAAATAATAATTAAAATTGGTCAAATGATCGTAAAGTCCAATTGTCACTGTCAGCTGCGATATAAAGACTTTACTTTTTTCAAAAAAAAAAAATAATAGAAAAGCAAAATTTATTAATGACCAATTTTATTGAAATTGTATACCAGATATATACTATATACTACTACTAAATAAATATCGAGTAAAAGCCTATACAATATAAGGCGCAGCAAAGTTAGCCAGAGATCACATGATACCTACTGTAACAGTTATTTTTATTAATATTTTCTTAAGCCCATATTTTATTAATATTTACTCTATAGGTCTTGGGAAGGTTGAATCATTAGACAAAGAAATAAAATTTTTTTAAATGATTAAATAATCAAATTTTCAACAACTCGTTCTCTTAATTTTTTGTTAAAAAAAATTTTGTAAATGACCCGGCAACCCGGCTTTTAATTTTTTTTCAAAAATTTATATTTACTGACCCGGCCGGGATGTGAAAACCAATTATATATCTCATTAAAAAAGGGGGATAAAATATTTTTTAAGGTCGAAAAATGTATCATTACTATGCATCAAAATCACACAATTTTCGGATGCAAAATTAGCCGTACTATTCGTACTATTTATTATAAATAAATATAAAAAAATAACTTGTTTAAAAGATTTCATTAATAAAAAAAAACTGGTATTTTTTTTTTGCATTGCCCCAATCTTTAGAAATTTTTACAATATGTCGAATCATCTATAATTATTTATGTAATCAATAGTACAATGTGAAAACTCGGGACATCCTTATGACCGATTACCGATTACAGGACAACTTTATGAAACAAGGGACCACTCCAAAATGTAACACAATTACTTATTATGTCAAAGTTAAAATGTATACCAGGTCATTTCACAATCATTTCAACAGATAGCGAATATACATATTAAAAAACTCAAATATAAATTATGAAATTAAAGAAATTGAGTAATATATAAAAATCAAAAAATTAAAATTAGTAAGGCTAAAATAACACTTTTTTGCCAAACATAATTAATGTTATTACCAGTTTTTATCGTATTAAAGGTTTTGCCGCAAATAATAGAATGCTACAGATGATTCAAGGAATTGTAATGCTCATTTTGGATTGAATGGCCACATTATTCAAAAGTTTACATTGTTAGTGTATATCATATGTCATGTGTGAACTGACTGTTGCATTGTTTGCATTATTATTATTTTAAATTATTTTAAATATAATCAGTTCCGAATATAAAAAAAAAGAAAAAAAGAAGATATCTTGAGAAGATTATAAGACAAAGTTATGTATGCAATTAGTAAAAGGTTTCATTCAACAACATCAATAAAAATGTGGAATGTTCGCTATTGCCCTATTTCCCAATTTGTCATCATTTTATAGTTAGTGTAGTGTGTTACGGTAATTTTAATTTTTGCTAATTTTGCGCCTACCCTAAAAAAATTCAATCTAATATTGGATTGAACGTATTCCAACTCAATTTAAAGTTTTTTTCCGGTTACTCGCCGTCTTAGAATCAAATTAATGGTGCAACGATTAACAATATATAAATATTTTGTAGGACAATGATATGATTTAAAGTTTTTTTTACGAGGGGATTTTGGGCCTATAAATAAGTGAAAGAAAATCCTACATCTGCTTTATTAAGTTTATAAAAATGATCTCTATCTTTGGTTTTGATATTTTTGAACTTGGATTGATTACGATTCTTATCGGTTTCGTCAGTTATATTATTATATTACGAAGAATACCACCCGTAAGTTATTTTTTTTTTTTGTCTAAATAATAATTTAATATATTAAAATTCCCAACCAACCATTTTATCTAATAGAATGAACCGCCACTTGTTCCGTACAAGTATCCTATAATCGGTCATACTTTTGAGTATTATAAAGACGTTCCAGGTTTTCTAAAAAAATGTCGCGATGAGGTATACTTTTTTTTCATGCATTGCATTTTTATGTATTCTTTACAATCTTTCTAAGTTATTATTATTACTTTTTTAATAGTATGGTGAAATTTTTTCGCTTTATATCTGGGGAAGCGTCCAAACTTATGTTGGAAATGAAGGTTGCAATGAAGTCTTTAAAAGAAATCAAGATTTTGATTTTCAAGAAGCTTTTAGTGATATATTCCCAGTAGATAATTTTCTTAATCGACCACAACATTTTTTTAAGCCCGTAATTGATTTTACTAAAGAATTTTATCAAGATGTGGGCCGGTTTAACGAATTGGTGCAAAATAAAATTACTGAAGCATTGAATGAACTAATTGTTGACGGAAAATGTAAGATACATATAAATGATTATAAAAACATTCATAAATTACTGTGACCAATACAAATTTATTTTTTAGTGGTTCAACCTATTTTACCAACACTCCAACAAGTAGTTGCAAAACCAACTGCAGCTACAATAGTTGGTAAAGTAAGTATTTATTTTAAGTTTTTTATTTTGTGCTTTATTTAAATATATTATATAGTTTCTAATGATCTTTTTTTTTTCTATTAGGAAGTATGTAATGATAAAGAATTACTTAATACATTCGCACATATAACGTCTGAACTAGGTCCATGGTTGTCATTCCCTCCCCTTCTCAATTTTATTTATAATGGTTTACATAAGAGATACATATTGTAAGTTCCCTCCCCCTAATATTTATTAGGTTAGGTTTATTTATCACAACGTATCACTTGTTTTGTTATTAAAATTCCTATTTATTCGTAACGGGAGGAATTTCCCTTCCAGTTAAAATTAGAAATTTTCTTTTTTTAATTGATTATTTTAACTTTTTAATTTAAAAAAATCTAGGTATAAATTTCGATATACTAATAATCCAATAAAAACTCATCGAAAAGTTATTATTTCAAAAATTACTCCCGTTATCAAAAAACGTATAGCTGATCAAAAAGAATTTGGAAATTCTTGGGAACGCCCGGTTAGTATTTATATTTGGTAATATTTTATTTTAAAATTTATTAATTTTTATTATATTTTAGGATGATATTATGCAAGAATTAATGGAAAAATCTAAAAGAGATCATGAAAATGTTGACATCGGGTGGGTCGCTGATTTTATTATGTGTTTCATTTTTGGCAGCGTACACAACACCTCTCAAACACTTGCTCAATGCTTATTCGGTATATATAACTTTATTTCTTTATTTCTTTATGTAATTTTATGATATTTAAACTAAATTATATATTATGTATTTCTTTAGATTATATAAATAATCCTGAATACCATAAAGACCTTATAGAAGAAGCAGAAAGGATTCATAGTGAGTATAAAGTATTATCATCTGAAGCAATGAATAAAATGGAAAAATTAGACAATTTTGTTAAAGAAACGTTGAGACTAAACAGGCATGATGGTAAGAGAATAATTTTATCGTTTCTCTTGTTAACAAATGTAATAGTCAAATTAATTACTGTTCTTTTTTTTTAATAGTATCATTGTCTCACAAAACTATTGCCGAGGAATTTACTTTTGCAAATGGATATCAAATTCCAAAAGGTAATTGATTTTATAATCGGAAATTTTGTGAAGATACTAATAATATATATATATATTTTTTCTAGGTCGTATTGTTCATGTAATTACCCGACATATTCATCATAATCCGACAGCCTATGGACCAAACCCTGAAAAATTTAATCCAAATCATCATGCAAAATCTCCTGCTTATCGTCCTGAACGTCATTTCCTTGCTTTCGGAATGGGTAAATCAGCATGTCCCGGTAGATTTCTTGCAGTTAATGAAGTTAAAATCGCAATGCATGTTATATTATTAAATTATAATGTTAGAAGTGAAAGTGGTAAATATGTAGAGCAAAAAAAGGTGGGAGGATATATTTTGGTACCTGATGAAGGATTAATTTTTGAAAAAAGAAAAGTTAAGACATCATTTACAAATGAATTCTAAATATTGCCTGTAATATATTTTTAACTTTTTTTGTATACAGTAACTGTATACTGGTGATGGGCTTTGATTTTTTTTATATATTTTAGTATTATTATTGATTAAACTTTAAAACATAAATAAATAAATAAATTAAAAGTGTAATACTTATTTAGTGTTTATATATTTTAATAAGTCATTTAAATATTTCATAAGCCTAATCGCCGATAGATATCTCGATGATTTTTTTTTCCTAAATTACCTTTCAATAAAAGATGCGTGAAAAAGAAAGTTTATAGCATAACTTACCTTAAACCAGGTGTTACCATGGTAAAATTGTTTTATCGCTGATCACGTGTGTGGACAGACGAACATTGCATGGTTCGTAAAAGTCCTCCGCTTCTCTCTGGAAAAATATTTATATCAAAATTTTATTACATATTATATCACCATATAGTATATAAATTTTGGTAATTTTAACATCCCATTTAGCTATTAATTTATATAATAATTTTATTTTTTATTATTAGATTAGATAATTTAGATATAATTTATTATTTAATAAGGTAAAAGTTCTTTAAAGATACCTTTGTTTGAGAATTACGCCATTGAAAAATTTTAATAGCAAAATTGAAAATATTGTTTTTCCTGTGAATACTGTGAATACTATAATTAGAACTCTAATGCCATTTGTTGGTACTGTTCATGATATTTACTTTTATATACTTATAATTAATTTGTTGTTTATTTTATTTTAGATTTGCACAAATGTTTTTTTTTGGTGGATCAAATTTGGTTTTTGTTTGTTTTTCAACCGATAATTATAAAGAGATCACGTGGAGTGTTGCATTTCCTAAATAATAAAAATAATCAATAAAATAAAATTAATTTTTAATTTATTGGCTTAGCCATAACTGATCAACACAAAGAACACAAAGAATCGAGACGGCTTGGCATTATGATATAAATATAAATAGCTTGACTCCCTTTTTTAGCCATGAACACTTTTTCTCTTGCCCTCTTTCTTTCTCCTAGATTTATTAGTTTTGAAATACTTTTCCATTCAAATTAGATTTGTTTGATTAGTAAATCTTATTTATTGTAAGTATCAAATTTCATTTGCATATTACTATTTGTTGATTCTTTTAAGCCACGTTTTTTTTTTAAAAAAAAAAAATTTATATTCTTTGTCGTTTTTCGATTTAGATAATTTTAATGAAAACCAAATTATTATATGAAATTTAAATAATAATTTATAATTGAACGAAATGAAACTCTTTTTATTGTCGATTCTTACATTCTTCACTCTAATCTTATGTGCTGCATCATTACCGCAAGCACCTGATTTTGGAGTTTCTCCAACGATTTTTGTAAAGTTAACTGGTACAGCTGACCGTGATAAAGAACCTACAATACAAATTTTTCCTCTTAATTCGGATTTGAAGATTAAATGGACAAGTGTAGGAATAAAAGAAAATCGTTAGTTTCGACATATTTAACAATTATTTTTTTTTTAAAAAAAAAATACCATATCACTTATAAACTAATTTTAAAAAAATTGGGTTTCTTTTTTTTTATTTTTTTTAGCTACCGTATTGATACAAGTTTATTATGTATACCCAACTCTCCCTAAGCCAACTTACATTCCATTATTGAAGAAACAAAAGGTAATTATAGATACAAAAATATTTTAAAAACAAAAGTTCTTAAAATTATTAAAAAATATTATTATTAACGCTGAAATTTAATCATTTAAAAAGGAAACATATTTAAATGAAAATACATATACATTAAAACTTGATTCAGATTTATTTGAAGCTGAAGGAAAATTTTATAAAGTAACTGTTACTTTGAAAGATGATGAAGAAGTTGTTGGTACTTCTAAATCTTTCGGTGTCTGTAATAAATGCAAATAATCTAAATAATCTAGAGTTAAGATGTCATATAAAGTAATGATTTGTTAATTAAAAAGTAATTTTATGTAAAAACAGTATATTAATTAATTAAAAAAATTTAATAAGTAATAAACCCAGTTATGACTAAAAATATCATGATATGAATAAATAAATATCTTATTTAAAGTAACCATTTATTAAAGTTATTAGTTATTTTAGAGAAATGTAAAACGTTCATAGGTTAGGGGTATATTAAGCTGTTCTAATTTGATATAGATTCACAATGAAAGAAGAGTGAATGGTTTTTGATTGGTCAATATATAAATCTTAACCAAAGCCGGAGGAAGTAAAGGATTTAAACATGTGAACTGATCGTAGAACTATTATAGATCAATTTTTTTGTATTCTTCACGTAGTTTATCTTTTCCTGTTTTCTCTCTTTGTAATAAAAATATGTATTAGCCCTGCGAAAATATACTTTATCCCATCGGTATTATGTATACACCGATGGATTTTTTTGTAAATTATTCCACCGGGGAATATTTCAGTTATTCATTGATACCCATGGAAATAACAAGTATGTACACTTTATTACCTGTCATGATTCGTAATATTCCCACCGGATAAGGTATGAGAAATTCTTACGAATCGTATAAGTAATAATCGATGATGTAGTGATAAAGTATAATTGTGTAATTATGTAAAATTACATCAGTTATAAACATAAATCCGCTAATAATTAGCAAGTATAGTCGATGTCAAAGTATACTTAGATTATAAATCAATCAAATTATTATTATAAAGTAAAAAAATTTAAACTTATGTTCGTTTCTCCTTGTAATAATCACCATTATGAATGTCACGTCCTTATATAATTTACCACAAGAAATTCTTTCAATGATCTTACAAAATATTCCTCAAAAATTTTTATATAATTGTTTATTAGTAAATAGGTGTTTCTCAATAAACTCTGTTCGACATATTTATTTGCACGCAATTAATGAATATTTTTTTAATATACCAAATATACTAAATGAAAGATTTATTTATAATGATACCGATCTTTCAATAGCTAGTAGATTTGCGATTTGTTTAGTGAAAAATTTTATAAAATGTTTAGATGATAATGATAAAAAGAAATTGAGAGATTGTGATATTTATAATATTCATGAATTAATTAACGAAGGATCGAGACCAATGTTCGATTATGTTTCATTAGTTAAAAAACTGGATCTTATGAACTTATGGAATATGATAAAATTTTGGTTAACTAGAATTGAATTTATTTATGAAGTTGAAAATAATGATTATAAAGAATTTGTTAGAAAGGATAAAATTTTCTTAATTTTTCAACTTTTATGTTATCTAATTGATAGAAGAAATCCTAATGTGATTTATGAACTTAACCTATCTAATTTTCCTTCATACGAAGATCCGGAATTCCCATGTCCAAATGAAATTCCTAATATATCTCACATATTTGCTCGTATTGATCAAATTTCTTTTAGTGGTGATGTTTTTATTGAAGATATTTTTTTAAATAATTTATCACAAATTTGTATGAATATTACTGATATTAGATTAAATAAACTAATTAAAGAATCGGATTTTTTTGATTATGAATATTTAATAAATTTAATTCATAAACAAAAAAATTTGACTACTTTAATTGGAGTTGATGAAGAAGTTTTAAATGAAATTTCTGAGATATATTTATTAAAATTGTCTCGTTTATTTATTGAATTTACATTTGAAGAAGTAAATTTGGATGGTGTCTCTAGATGTAAGAATCTTCAACATTTGATGATTGATGCAAAATTTGATCAAACTGATTTTAAAATATGGAAGAACTTCTTTTCTAATACTCAAATGAATGATTTAGAGACTTTTATCCTTCTTTGTAACACATCAATTATTTATGAAGTGCCTCCATTTATACGAACAACTCATAATAATCTTCGCGTGTTTCATTGTTTTATTACTAAAGATTATCAATTGATAAACCACGAAAATATTAGAATTTTATTTGAAACAATTGCGACATCTTGTTATAATTTATTGTCTTTTCTTTTCACAATTTATTCTGAGGAAATTATAAATGATTTAAAAATTATTCTAATATCATGTGAAAAATTACAAGAATTAATTCTACATTGTGAAGGTTTCCGGACTTGTGGTCATCTTTCCATACTTGGAAAAATAATTCCTTCTAATTTAAAGATCTTAAATATTAATAATATGATATATTGTAAGAATGATTTACATAATCTACTAACGGGATGCTATGAGAATGGAATAAGAAATTTGGTATTGGATCTTACTGACACTGAATTTGGAGGTAACTATTCAAGCTTATTAGAAATATTAGAATTGTTTATAGGCAATGGGACTTTATTAAAAGGGAATCTTCCTTGAATGATATTCTCTTAGAAAAAGGCAAGATGGAAGGCGCAGGAACATATAAATATGGAGGTAAAGACGAAATATTTTAGTTAATTTGCAATAATTCAAGGCTTCAAGCTTCTATTCTCTTTTGTACTGTCCAAAATCTCTCAGAAATGTTGTCAATATTTTGTTAACAATCTAATCAGAAAGACTTGCGGAATATTTTATTGTCAGCTTAAACACAGAATTACAAGTTAGCGTTGAAAATTACTTTTATTTATTTTAAATAAAATAAATATAATATATAAAAAAATATATTTATCAAAATCTTCAACAATGACCTAATATATAAAGATAAAATCTTAATTATACTATAGAGATGAAATTTATGCTAATAAAAGAAAAAAAAGTAAATGTGTTATTATATTACGAATAGCGTTAAAAAAAATAATTTACAATTCATTTTACCTGTTAAGGATACAGTAAGTGGATTCTATAATCATAATTTTATATAAAAAGAGAAAAAAAGAATAACTTAATTAAAGATTATTTAGGATAATATTAATGCAAATAAATTAATTACCAATCCATTTCGGATTTCTGTAGCTGTTGGGAATTTGCCGAGCCTCAACTATTTAAAGATATTGAAAATATATTAAATATTGTACATTGTAATACGATGCAATATAAAATTTAATACAAACCAATTCGGAACAATGGGACACGAGAGGATCAATGGAGATTGAAGCAACTGCTACAATTTTATCACCACCTATTAAAAAACGAAACAAGTAAAATACCCTTCCATAATTAATACAAATCAACCAAATGACTAATTAAAAAAGGTGATACAAACGTGCATAGAAGGCAGCAAATTTAACTTCTTCTAAACTTCCTTGCACAATAACATCATCAAAACTACTAGCATATCCGCAATAACGCAATCCTTTACTAAGCTGATTACTCCAGAAATAGGGGATCCTTTTAAATGGAGTTATTTTTTTGGTTGTTATAGCATCAGCTGCTGCTCTTCCTGTATTTTCCGCAAATGACTAAAATATTTATAATTATTATTAGTTTACAAAATTATAAGTTTGTGCTATATTATCATTTACCCAATGTTCAATTCTAAGGGTTTCGTTAGTTCCAAAGTAAGGAAATCTAGCGATATCACCTATAAATAAATTAATGTAATAAAATCAATCAAGTAATTATAACAAAAAAAAAAGAGTTATACTAGTTATACTGCATAATATTTACCAATTGCATAAACGTTTTCAAGTCCTTCAACTTTGAAATTCTCAGTAACATTTATACTACCATCTCTCTCTAATGTAAATCCAGTCGAATTTTTCAGAAATTCCTGATTAGAACAGAATTTTATAAATAACATGTAGGTAATGTACTGTGGTTATCAGTTTATCAAAATATGAGATTCACCGTTGATGGTACAACTCCAGCTCCGATTACTATTACATCAGCTTTAATTTTAGTTCCGTTCTGTAAGACTACTGCACCACCTATTTTAGGATCAGTTTCTATGATATAAATTAAAAAATTAGAATCGATTTAATTAATTTAATAAAAATTATGATATAAATATTACTTACCAGATGGTTCTATTTCTTTAACCGCAGCTTGCATATAGAATTTAACACCTTCATTTTCATGTAGTTTTTGAAACACAGCTCCAACCTTTTCTCCAAGTACTCTTTCAAATGGTACCTAATTAATTGAAATATGTAAATTAGATTCCAACATTCTCATACTTGAGCAATAAGTATAAATATAAAGACCTTCTCCATGCCAATCACAGACACATTAGCCTTTTTAACCGAAATCGAGGAAACTTCCAATCCAATAAAAGAAGATCCAATAATTACGAGATTTTTCTTCTCATCTCCAACCACGGCTATTTAATAAAGAAACATACCTGTTAGAAATAGTATGTCATCATATAATTGTTATTTAACTTTATGTACCATTTTCAATATTTTTATAATCATCGTAAGTGCGCAGGTAATATACATTTTTAAGATCGATTCCTGGAATTGGAATTGACCTTGGCTATAATATTAAAAGAGAGTTTAATAAAAATAAAAATAATTTCCATTAACATAATTAACTTACATGAGCGCCGGTCGCAATAATCAAGCTACTATATTTCAATTTTTCACCATTATCAAGAGTAACAGTTTTTGATGTTGGATCTACTCCTGTTGCAGACTATAAAAAGAACCAAGGAAATGTTAAATCAAATAAATATATATTACTGAACATTGCTAAATATAAACAAGTATATAAAATATTTACGGTTCCCAATTTAAGTGAAATTAATAGTTCATCATAAAATTCCTTTTTTCTTAAAGTTATCTTCTCAATACCAAAACCAAAACTTTTAGAAAGTTTTGGTCTGACAAATAAATAAAGAAATTACAAGTTTGTTTGGAAAATGTTTAATAAAGACAATTAATTTTGATCACTAACCTATCAATAGGCAAGTAAGATTCGCGACTCACAAGAATGATTCTTCCGTCATACCCATTCTAGTATCAATATCATAATTAAAATCAATAAAAATAAGACTAGTAAATAATTTATCTGAGATATACCTCACGAAGTTTTTCTGCGGCAGTATTACCACCAGCACCGCCACCGATGATTACTACAACATCGTCTTCGTTAAATGGAGATGGATGAACCTTACACCTAGGAGGACGTCTTCCACCTTTCAATGCTGAAATTAAATTATAAAGACACTATGGGTTAACATTAGTTATGACGAGTTGTGTTGTAAATATATAAAAATAATTTGTACTTAATATTTGATTACGTTACCTGCTTCATCAACTTCCACATAGATATCATCATCTTTAACAGTAACCTAATCATGGTAAAATTTTGGTGAGAAACAAAATTAATTTAGATAATAGTGTAATTTATTATTTTTACCTTTAATGATTGAAGATTATCCAATCCGGGAGAATCCTCTTATAATAATGAAAAAAATTTAGATGTATGGAAAAGATTAAATTTTCTGATAAATCCCATTGATTCATACCGATATCTCCGGTTTTGACGTTGAAACAGGCTCCATGCCAAGGACTAAATTCAAGACTCTTAATAATTGTTATTTAAAAAATTACTAATATAATATATAAATTGACATACCAAATAATACGTCCTTCACTTGAAAAGGCGCCTTTAGCAAGAGGTGCCTAAATTGTTAAAATATGAAATTAAATTCTGATATTTAACCAAGAAATAAATTGTATTTCTTTGAAAACTTACTCCATAGTGAGTGCACTTGTGAGAAGTAGCATAAATTTGACCACCTGTTTTTGCAAGGAGTACCTTGGAATTGTTACCGACGGTAACTTCTTTCCTAAAAAATTTCGATAATATTAGGAATAATCAGAGAAAGAAACCAAAAATTTATGTTAGTTACATTTGTCCGTCTTTAAGCTCGGAAGCTTTACCGGCGTTATATTCAACCATAGTGTAATATTGTAAGGGAAGGTATTGAATTCTCGATATAAAATCTCAGCCATATATAACTAAATAATCTTGGATTAAACCTGGTTCCTAACTAGTTTCTCACGATTAACTGATAGCGTTAAATCGATCTATGAATCTATGATAATTGATAAATTTTGCTTAGTAGTCTCTCATTGGTGTAAATACTGGTAAGGCCATTCTCCTTCAATTAAATCGGATAGTGATGTCATTGTGCTCAAGTATCACAACCAATAAAGAATTATGACACAAACTTTTATACTGAAAAAATCTATTTGAGAATTTAATTTTAAATTCAATTTTAAATTGAAATGATGATTGAGCGTTTTCTATAAAGAAACTTCGAAACTTTATGATGTTTTTTTTTGCTAATCTGTTCACTCATTAGTATATCAATTGAGATCATATCAATTATCAGCGTTCTCAAGCACTTTATGGTTGAGTGATCTGATTGGTCAAAAAAATATCAGAAAGATTTGGAGAGTTTCTTTATCGCTCAATCATTATTTCAAATTAATTTATTTTGGTATAACAAAAATAAGTTCTCAGTAAGATTTTTTTTCAATAAAGAAATCTATTTTACTTTTAATGCAGAAAATTTTTAACTTTTACTCATCGTTATCATAAAAAAAAATTCGTTATTTAAAATTTATGTCAAACTAATAAAAAAAGGCATGCTCATTCTATTGATCTCGTTATTGATTATGATACATGAGCACAATGACATCAAATTGAAGGAGATGCTTGAGAACGGCCTTAATCTACTACCTTTCACGTCATTAAAGATTAGTTAGTCTTGGAAACTGGCGGCAGTGTTGGCACTTGCCAAGGTTGACCATTTAGCCGTTTGGCAAGTTTGGCCGGCCAAACTGGCCAATAAATCTTTGGCCGTGGCCAAATGCCAATTCAGCCTTAATAAAATATTGGTATTTTGTTATTTGGCCAAAATTTGGTCAGTGGTTGCCATTGGCCGTTTAAGCCATTTTGGCGGCCAAATGCCAACACTGTCTGACAGTCTCGGACTCATCTATTTTACAAAACCTGTTCTCTTCAATGTAATCAACATCATCTTTGTCTGTAATATATACGTTCCGATAAACAATGTGGTATTGTTAAGAGATTTAACTTGGTTGGTAGTCCGCCGAATGCAACACTGATGAGAATATCAAATCAGGCAAAAAGCACATGAGGAAACTACCAACCATTTTAGAGTTATTGAATTAAATGAATGGGTATTTCATAGGTACTGTATATAAGAAGCAAAAACAGGTTCATGAATTAAGTGATTCTATCCATGTAGTCTTCATAGTCTTTATTTGGACAAAATTGACGAAAGCAATTAGATAGTTGAACTTGCACAGTCAGCTCCAACACAACAAAGACGATAACGCTTTTACAAAGTAGTCTTTCAGATTAAATTCATGGAAAATCGTTTATGAAAATAAATGCAAGATAAGGAAAATCAATCATAAGACTGTGCCAAATGTAACTGCAGGAATTGTGGCATTTCAATGGATAGATATGAAAATAGAGTTGCATTCCAAGGTGACTATACTGGATAAACTAGAAGAATATTGCCAAGTGCAGCGCACGGGTGCTATGGATTTTATCTAAGCCATAATTGATTAATATATGTGGCGGAAATTTATCAATCATGTGTCATTGTGCGATGATACCATGGCACTTCGCTTTTTTTTTAAACAGTTTACATAAATGGTATGTCACGTGCCTGTACATATAGAATGGGATCTACATGTATTTATACATGAGCACGGGACTAAGTTACTAAGTGTAACCACAATGGCAAAATCGAACAACAACATCCTTTTATATTATTATTTTCGGAATAATCCCTTATTTCCGTAAAAATCGTAAAAATGGCATGATTAATCTGATTAATATCATTAATTTAGGAAATCCTAACTTATTGGTTTTTACAGAAATATATTGATTTCAAAACGTTGTATCTTACCCTTGTTTGCGCTTTTTTTCTTCAATTAGTAAGTATCGGCCGCAACATTCGTAGTACAATGCAGGACGTATTAATTGTTAATTACATTTTACTTTAAATATAAAACTCTTGAATATTAATCATAATATTAATTAACTTATATAATAATATAATAAACTGATATAATAATATAATAATTTAATAAACTTATTTGGTTTCGTGATACTTGAATTAGCGACAATAAAATTTTCTATTTAAATACCAATAAAAAGTATTAAATTTCAATATTTTTTTTTTCCTACCTTTCAAACATTTTCATTCATTTTTATACATTTCGCTCTTTATCCTTTCCGTAAAATCTTCTCGGCTGGCCGAGCCTATCTTCCTCTAGAATTTTAATATTATCACTCCGGTCAAGACATTACAAAAACTTCCATACATACATTTCTCATATACATACATATTTAGAAAATTTAAAAAAATGAATAAAAATAACAATATACCAGGATATAATCCATATTTTGATGATGGAAGCAACGATAGGTATCCATCGGAATACGAAACTATGAAAACATATGTTAATACTTCGGGCTTTAGGGATAGTTATGAAGCAACGGGAATGCCAAATAATATAATTTACCCGGAAGAAGTTGCACTTCAGAGACAAAGTTCTACCAAAAAACTTTTGGATAAGGAAATTGCTCGTGGAGATTCAATGAAAAAACTAACAAGGGGCGATTCAGAAAAAAAATTGCAAACACTTAACAAATTTGACCCCACGAATGCATATAATAGTTCTGTAACTGTTAAGAAACCAGTTACTAGTTATGAAAAGTTTCAAGCTTGGATGATTAACGAAGGTAAATAAAGCAATGTAACACAAATAAAACATACATATCGCATCACGTGTATAATTTTTTTCTAAAACTTTCTAAAATATTTATTTATAGGCTCACGCAAAATATTTACCGTATCATGGATTGTTATTCATGCATTAATATTTTCGATGGCTTTCCTCAATTACTTTTTTAGCGATAATTTGAATGGACCAAGACAAACCTTTGGAATGACATATGTATTTGCACGATCAGCAGCCGTTGTTCTCCATTTTGACGCAGCCGTGATTTTATTTCCTGTTTGCCGTAATTTAGTTTCTATTGTTCGTCAAACTCCCCTTAATAATGTTATTTCATTTGATGAAAATATCGAATTTCATAAAGCCATTGGTTGGTCTTTATTATTTTTCACAATAGTTCACACCGTATCACATTGGGTTAATTTCTATCGTTTGGCAGTAGCAAAAAATGGAGGAGTTCTTATGTGGCTTCAGCTTAATTTTGCAACTGGACCTGGATTAACCGGATATGTTATGCTTATTTCTTTGTTTATTATGGTTGCTACGGCCACACAAAAAGCTAGACGTGCTCATTTCAATAGATTCTGGTATCTTCATCATCTTTTTATTCCATTCTTTGGTGCATGGGCTTTCCACGGTGCTTTCTGCATGATTCAACCTGATAGAGAACCAAAATGTAGTGATATTGCTTCGTTCTGGAAATATTGGATTGCGTCTGGTACAATTTATATTGGAGAACGTGTTCTCCGAGAAATTCGTGCTCGTCAAACAACTTATATTTCAAAAGTTGTTATGCATCCATCCAAAGTTGTCGAAATTCAAATTAAAAAGAACAATATTACAACTAAAGCTGGTCAATATATTTTCTTATGTTGTCCTGAAGTTTCAATTTGGCAATGGCATCCATTTACATTAACTTCAACTCCCGAGGAAGATTATATCTCGGTACATATTCGTGTTGTTGGTGATTTTACTGAGGCATTAGCTAAAAAATTAGGATGTAATTTTGAAGAAGAAGCTAAATTAAGAAAAAAGAATAGGGACCGTATTAAGAGCCAGTATGATGGAATTGATATTTCTTCAGACAATCCCGAACTTCAAAAAGTTTTACCAAGAGTTATGGTTGATGGCCCATTTGGTAGTGCTTCCGAAGACGTATTCAAATTCGAAGTTGCTATGCTTGTGGGTGCTGGTATTGGTGTCACTCCATTTGCCAGTATCCTTAAGAGTATCTGGTAAGAAATTTAACTTAAAATTTTATTTAAATAAGTTTTTAAATAACTTTTACTAAATAAAAGACTTTATTTCTCTTTTAGGTATCGTGTAACTTATCCGAAGAAATCCACCAAACTTCGAAAAGTTTACTTCTTTTGGATTTGCCGTGATTACGATTCCTTTGAATGGTTTCAATCATTATTATTAGCTATAGAAGAACAGGATATTCAACAATTTATTGAGATTCACACTTATTTAACAGGCCGTTTACGTCATTCGGAAGTTGGTAATATTCATGTTAATGATGATGGAAATGTTAAAGATACTATTACAGGACTTCGTTCACCAACACAATTTGGACGTCCAAATTGGGATAAAATCTTTTCAAATATGAGGGAGCAACATCCTGCTTCTGACGTTGGTGTATTTTTCTGCGGACCTAAACCTCTTGGTAAACAAATACATACGAAATGTAATTTATGGAGTCAAGGTTTTGAGGATGGCACAAGATTTTACTTCGGAAAAGGTAAATTTTAATTTTATTTATTTATTTACTTAAAAATGTTTATATTTTGGAAAATTGCAACTAATCATTTAATTTTTTTTTTTTAAATAGAAAACTTTTAAAAATACAATTTTTAAAAAAATGTTAGTTTTTGTCGCTAAATATCATAGAAAATAGACGAATCAGTCCACATCACAATTTCTATAAATTATTTTTTCTAGTAAATTTTAGCTACTTTTTTTTCAATCTTTTGAATGTATGAACAAGTCAAACCGTTAATAATATTGTAAATGTAATTAAAAGTAGAGTTGGGTACGAAAAAAAAAGATAATATTTTGTTATAATTTTTTTCTTTGTAATAAACTTTTTGATTGTATTATTTTTTTTTTACATACAGAATCTGTCAAACAGAAACGTATTTTTATTATTAATACATAAACAGTAAATGCACGTTGATACTCAAAACCCCTTAAACTTGAAACGGCTGAAAGATGAAACTCATTCCGCAGATCTTCCGACAGAATAGACCCGGGGATCAGCCTATCATGTGATTTATATTATTTTCTTCATTATATATAAAAATATGTATATGACAATAATTTTAGATAATTCCATTAGGGGGTTAGGGCGAAACATATTAAATAACTAATTTCTGATTGAGAATTATAGTTCGGTGAACAAAAACAGCTCAAAACTGGATTACTTACACAATCTTTCCATTATTATCATTGTTCTTAGATTACTTGTAATCTGTGTACCACGTAGTCGGAATCGAATTTATAATTTTCCAAAAAACATAATAACCTAATGGATACCATAGAGTTTTAAAAAGTAAACTCTCCAATTATATTAGGCATTTTCACAGAAAAAATAATTTTTTATAATGATTCCGAAGAAGGTAAATTTACCGGCGTCAAATTACGTAATAATTTCACACCAAAGTGAAAAACGTCATTGATATTCAATTTGAATCACACTTTAAATTCTTTAATTCAGAAGAAATATATTATGTCAATACAAATTTATTAAGTTATGTCCTAAGTGTACGTCTATTATTCTAAGTATTAACAGAGAAAATTTTTAAACAAATTATAATAATTAATATTCTTTCTTGTAACCACCGCCATAACCGTACTCCTCAGTTTTGAAAATTTTGAACTTTTCACTAAATCCTTTGCATTCTTCATTATCTTTGAGGTATACAACGGCAATAAATTCATGCTTAACGTTCCAGTCTTCACTAATTTCGAAATTAATGGTTCCAGTTCCGCATTTGCTCTAGTATAAATCAAATTTTTTTTTTTTTTAGCATTTGAAATAAACATTAGAATTAAGGAGAGTTGTGATACTTACTTTATCCTCGAAGACAACTTTATCAGTACTCTTGTCTATAACTTTAACTATAACTATGGCTATTTTATTCAAAAATTTTTCGTTAGTTATATTATAAATTAAATAAATGATCTTTAAATATATAAAAAGTTCAAAAAAATTTACAATCGGATGGAATGTTTAAAGACCACCAGTTGATAGCTTGAGTAGATTTGACAGCCCATGGGCCACTTCCCGGGCTAGAGACATGAATTTCTTTGCTACCGCCTTCGTTTGGAGTTGGAGAAGCAACAACAAATGTTGCAATTAAAGCGATAGTAATTAACAAAAGAGAAAAAAATTTCATTTTGATCATTAGATTTTAAATGTAAAAAGTAGACTTGAAAGTGTAAAAAGTAGACTTGAAGTTTATTTTGAAGCGAGGAAAGTCCACTGTTTAAATACTTTTTGTATAATCTGTTTTTTTTTCCTCGAACATGACTATCTTCCGGGAAGTCCTTTTTTTTTATTTAAGCCTCAAGTTTAATAATTATTATAAATCGATCATAGATCCCGCAAAGCCCATTACTTAGAATTTGGTATAGATAAAATACCCTAAAACACCGCATTGATAAGCCTTTATTTTTTCTTGAAAAAATACTGGAATTTGAATTAATTTGATTTTTAGTGGCTTTTATGGCTTAAATCGGTATGGCTTAGAATAAATGCAGTTCGATCTGCTCGATCTCAAATTTGCGTTCTCTTATAAATAAAAATTACAAATAAAGGCTTCTTTTATTTAAATTTTTAGAATTAGTTCTTTGAATTATTATATGGCTTTTGCATATCGAATCTATCCGATATCAATTCTATAAAACAATGCCTGACCACAGCCATGATATTTGAAATAATTAATAAAGCATGTGTGAGGCTAATGAGCTGTCATAGTTTGTGAAATGTCATTTCAATATTCGGTATAAATCGAATAAAGGAAATTTCTTTTTTGAGAAATTTATATTATTAGAACGAATTTTCCTTTTTTGATATCAAAGACGCCTTCTAATTATTTTCTAAAAAGGAAAAGACGTATTGCGAATTACTTAAGCCCTAAATGACCAATTATTGATTTGGCTAACTTGAAATGTTAATTAAATTATCGGTAAAAAAACCTGTTCGCGAAATTTTTTTTTTTTAGATTACATATTTACATCCTGTTAAGTATGAAATTTTTATATTTTTATATGTTAAATTTTCATCGATTTATATGATTTTCAAAAGTAATATAAAAAATACTTATCATCAAATAGATAATATTACGCGCTTTGAGATAAATTGAAAGAGAATTTACGCAGTTTTATGATATAGACAATCAAAATTCTATTAAATTTCGATATTTCATTCATTTCTCACTGACTTTGAGCTTGGATCCGTTGCTTGATTGCTTGAACGGATAATTATTAATTTGGGTCGATCACTTGGTATAGAACTTAGCTTAGCAAGATAGCCACTGACAAAGTTTTAATAAATTACCTTCTTTAATGTTGCGGTCTTACGAATATCCGGCCGGTATCCGTTATTCCGAACAAAAAGTCTATTTGTTAAATATGAAACTTAAATTATGAAGAATATTTTTTTTTTGATATTTTTTTATCTCGTACAGTAGTAACAGTACCTTAAATTACGATTTTATTATTATTCAAATGGATGCCTTGTGAACTCTTGCTATGTTAAAAAATTGAATCACAGTGCCAGGCTTGTTGGAAGCCAGTAATAACGAGTTTTCGTCAAAGCAGCCTCATCGTAAATAACGAGGTAAGTTTTTTTGGGGTACATAAACAGGATAACATTTATTACTGTAGATTATGATGAACAATAATGATAATTAAATATTGTTATTTCGTAATAGAACCTGTTGGAAACCAGCCAACTGATCTTATGTGAACAATTAGTTATTGTACTTTATTATAGCCAATCTAATAATTAACGAGAAAAGAAAGTTCCGAGTTTCATTGATAAGCAAATATAATATTAAAAAGAAGAATCTTTGATTTTACATTAGCAAAATGTGGATAAACGGTTGTCTAAAATATCAGATGTGCATCGATCAATAAAATATTTCTTGTAAAATGACAACAGCTACTATTATATTTATAGCGAAAAATATTTTGGCAGAGAATTTCAATCGAGTGCTATACAGTATATATATACTGTATATTTTTGTAAATATCATAAAAACCATGTATTTTACGAATTTCTTTACCTGCTTTACCCGAAGAAATAATATCCCCAATGGAGAATGTTACTAATAGCACAGATGAAGGTGACTTACTTGAATAGTCAGAAAAATTATGAGTTTAAGAAGTTTCACAATCATAACAATCTAAGTACGGTACATGATGATACGATCAAAATATTATTGCTTAAAAATATAATAAATATAAAAACTTGCCGACTATCTTCCTTTTAAATCAAATACAAGTCAATAGAAAAATCTAGATTATTGAGTCTGTAAATTATTATAGAAAAAGAAAAAAATAAGATTTGAAAGTAAAAAATTACATTATTTAAAAGAATCACAAATTTCTTTTACAATATAACCAACTTTTTCAAAATCATTTAAATCTGTATAAATTTGTGCGCTAGCTCTAATATACCAATATTTATTATGTTTAAATACAAGTACAGCAAAATTATACTTATTAAACATTAAATCCATAAATTTTTTATCAGTAAATTCTTCATTTGATGTAGGAATTGGTAACCTAATATTGACCATACTTTGAATAATACTTTCTGGTCCAATTATTTCCGTACCAAGAATTGAAGAAATTAAATTTCCTCCTTCAATAGCCAATTTTTTGCAATAATTTTGAATCTTTTCTTCACCACCAATTTTTTTGCGAAATTCCAAAGCAGCATGAATCGCCAAAAATGAACTAAAAATGGACGTATATTATATTATTTTCTAATCTTATATAAATTTAATATGTAAAAAAAATTCATTCACTAGTTCACTCACCCAAAATCTTGTGTTCCAATCCATGAGAATTCGGAAACAAACCCTTCATGTAAATATAAACTTGTAACAGAAGGATGAATCTTTTTCTGATGTTTATATGGAACATAAAGAATAGCAGAACTTTTAGGTGTATATAACCATTTGTGACAATTTGTCGCAAAAAAATCTGGTTCAATTTCTTTAATATTTAGAGGAATTTGACCAATTGCATGAGCTCCATCAACGACAGAAAGAATATTATTTTGTCTCAAAATAGAAATCATACGTTGAAAAGGTACAATAACTCCTAAGAGGATTATAAACACAATTAATTTTATGGCATTACGTGAAAATAATAATAATAATAAAGGATTACAAACCGGGAGTAGAAGATATAGCATCAATTACGGCCAATTTGATTTTCGTATTTGGTTTTTGTTTTTCCTCTTCAATGACTTTGACAAATTTATCAATTAAATCATCATCTGATATAGGATAATTTACTTCAATTTTGATAAGTTCAACTTTTCCTTCATATATTTCATGAATATATTCTAATAAACTTCCTATAGCAGCATAAACTGTCGAAAAATAAAGTAATTTATCACCTTCTTCATATTTCAAACTTTTCAAAACTGAATTAATACCAGTTGTAGTATTTTGTACAAAAACCACTTCATTTGTTTCAGCATTTATAAATTTTGCTACAGCTTCTCTGGCTTTACATAATTCTAATTCTAAATCTCTGCGAAAAAACTTGTCAGGATTAGTTTCCATTTTATCTTGATATTCACGGAAAGCTTCTTGAACGACCTTAGGAATAGTTCCATACGATCCATGATTAAGTGGTATATAATCATTATCTAAAAGAAATTGTGATCGCATTGGATGTCCAAATTTAAAAGTTGATTCTTCTTTTGACATTATTATTAAAGATTGCTTTGAATTTTGATAAGTATTTTGGAAAAAAAAATTCCAAGAAAGAAAAAAGATCAGCTTTTTAAGTTTTTTTTAAGGGCAAATTATAAAAGGTTGGATCTGCAAATTATCACGAGTTTAGCTGATTAAAATAAATAAATACCGTAATACGCACAAAAAGAATTGCATATGATTATTTATGATTATTATGGCTGCAGCTGGATTTTCCGAAATACATTTTCCAAACATTAGATAGTTGGTGCGGGGTTATAGGTACTAGGCAATACCGCAATAGCAGGTACGCATCACATCCTATCACATGATATACTGCGGATTTCCTTATTTAGTAAGACTTTCGATCACGTGTTACTGCGGATAGCTATATATAAGGAAAGGTGTAATAAATCACGTGATAGATGTGATGCGTACCAGCGGTACCAAATACCCACGACCCCAATATTGCAAAATCCGATTGGATCATAAATAAATGATGTATAGATTTCTTTTTAACCCATTTCATTTTGGCTTGGCCATACGGTGCATAAAAATGATTAACTGCCAAAAGATTATTTGATTGCAAAATAATAAATAATAAGCAATAACAATTTTTTTACGTATACTATACAGTAATTAAGTATACAAATTAATAACTGGACAATAAAATTCTCGGCGCAATAATTCCCTAATGTTTGTTTATTATTTATTGGAAATTGAGATAAAGTGACATTCGGGAAAATGGAATTTCGGAATATGATCCAGTTTCGAAAATGAGCATTCAGAAATTGGGAAATAGCATCCGGAAAAAGGTACAACAAGGAGTTTTTATATGTGCACATTACCTACTGTACATGCATGAAAAAAGTGAAATTTATTGTTATAAAATAGACAACATTTATTTATTTGAAAAAAAAGTACAATTCAAGTTGATAAAAGTACTTTTCAAGGAGAAAAATAAAAGAACATGCTTAAATCTAATTAGATCTATCAATTTCTTCGAAAATTGGCCATCTTCCTTTATCTGGACATTTATTCAAAGGACGCCATTCAATATTGACTCTGCCTAAGATAATATCAGCCAATTGTTTAAAAGCGAAAGGAGTTAAATCAACATTATTACCATCTGGGGGACAACCAGCACATTTATCAATAACTTTTACAATTATATTTTTATTGTTCGCAGGATTTCTAATTTCAATGCAATCAAAACACAATTCAAGTTCGTTCATATGCATAGCAGCAATCATATCATTTTCATTAGCATCATAATTTCTCAATCCGTTGTTACCGTAACAGGCCGAATTTTTAAGACTATCTCCAGAATAAAATGTTATCTGGGCATCAACAGGCTTGCCTTTTCCGTTATCATTTTTATCATCTTTATCATCATTATTTTTGTTATCTTTATTCTTATTATCGTCTTTGTTGTCGTTATTCTTGTTATCTTCTTTTTTGTTCTTTTTATCGTCTTCTTTGTTGTTATCATCTTTCTTGGCACGTTTAACAAAACCATTGACTGCTCTTGAGGAAACCCAATCGCCTTTTCCAATAATCAAACTTCTCTTCTTGGATGCTAATGTGGCTGCACTAGTTGCGGTAGCTACCGCAAGAGCAAAGCAAATAGTGAATAAAATAATAGAATATTTCATGTTAAGAATTTATTGATATGAGAGAGATGGAAGGAGGAGGTAGAATAAAGATTATAAGTTATTTAAAGAACTTTATCTTTAGGCGTGTTCACACCGCGATAAGAAGTTTATTCTTTAGCGGTTTGTGGTGAGAAAAAGTAAAGGAATGTAAAATTTTTTTCTTTTTTTTTAAAAAAAAAAAGGTTAGGAAAGGGAGAAAATATTTTGTTGAGATAAATATCATGAAGTATTGTTTGCGAGTTCATTTTATTTCTTTTTCACCTCGTTGTGGTCACATGCTTTATAGTTAGTTGCATAATGCTCAATCTTTCGGTTAATTATTAAATGTAACCTTTTGTGCTTTAAAGAAGAAAAATATTAAACTCTCTTTTTCACGCGTCGAGTGATATAAATCCTCCTCGAGTACGAAGCTGCGACAATTAATTTTTACTATTTTTACTGGATGATTGACAATAAATTAATTGGTTAAATCTAATGCAAGCTGCATTGAATAATCCAGTGAAAAATGTCGATTAATAAAAAACAAAGCAAAATAGCATGTACCTTTGATCGTTTTTATTATTAAAAAAGTTTCTACGCTTTACAGTATATTAAATTGATACGGATTAACCGAAAACTTTAAATGCAAACTTATGTTTCATATCACTCGTTTATAAAAAAAATATAGAAAAAAAAAAGAGAACAAAATTCGATCTATTATATTTTATATTTTTACAAAAAAATAACAATTATATATTTATTTTTTTTATTTAAAAGTTTAATTTCGGAAAATTCCGTATTTTAATTGGTACTTTTTTGTTTTAAAAATTTCACTACCCTTTAATTAATGCACGAGCAATATTATACGCAAATGTGGATTTAATACCTGCATCATGTTGTTGAGATTACACTGTTTGTCATACAGTGAAATATCCTTTGGCTTTTTTTTTTAATTGGCAATTCTCTAAATTTTCGAGTAACTTTCAAAAATAAAGTCAAATAACTATGGTTTTTATAAACCTATAAACCACGTCTTTGTGCAGTAAAAGAAACTTCAGAAGTGATATACTTAAAGTTTTTGGAATCAAGTAATTTACATTTGATAGTTGATAGTTGATACAATAAAAAATTTTTTTTTTTTTAAGTTTAAAAAGATTTATCACATCAATTTACGTTATTTGACGATATTTATTTCCTGTAATAAATAAATGAATATTTTTATGAGTCATCAAAAGAAATAGCATTAAGCAGCAAATTATAACATAATTCAGGCTACTAAAGTTTACATATTATTACGTTTTCAACATTATGCATGTACTGCGTACAATTTGTGGTAACAACGACATAAATAGCGTTCAGTTAATTATATATTACTAAATACTTTCTCTACATGATATAAATTTCAATACAATTTAATTATAACGACCTATTAGGTTATTGTATAATTTAAGCTGCAAGGTATTGTAGTATTCTAGTCTTCTATTAAAGAAAATTCTGATGCCAAATATGCGAGGATACACAAAAATAATAGCAATTTGAAATGTGACGATTTAATTAAATATTGGTAAATCTTGTGAAATAAGATGGTTATGATGTTTTCAGACAGACATGATTCGATGATTCGTGGAGATTTTATGTGTCAAATAAATAATTTTCACTCAAACTCCGTTTACGATTAATTTTAAACTTATCTAAATCAAAGAACCCGTAAAATTTTTAATCCTAATAATCTCGTTCTCACAAAAATGTTGGACTTCCCACGAGCATACAAGCTCCTAATAGATTTCAAATATGATGTATTAATGTGACATGAATAAACAACGTGGTCATATGACTGATACTGGGACTAACATAGTAACATTGACCTTTATTTAATAAAACAAATTAACCATTAATAAAAATGACAATTATACGGGATACTATATTTTATATATAAGTGAACAACAAAACTAAATATTAAACATTTTTTCTAGGTCAATCGAGATATCTACCAAGGTCAACTGAAACTTCTCCAATAGGTGTACTAAAACCTGTTTCTTTTCCTAATTTGATACCAAAACCTTCTACTTTAATTTCCATAGTGTTACTATTGACTGACATTCCTGTATCAAGATTTAATCCAATTTTCGATTTAATGCCTGCACCCTCAAATTCCACCAAACTTACCCCTAATTTTTCCATACAATCTACACCATCCTTATTTATTCCAAATTTATTTTCTACTGTAGCATTTAAAAATTTGAAATCCATATCTTCATCTTTAGCTCTAAATACCGTACTACTGAGTTTTGAACTTATTTTTAGATCATCTGACTTAACCGAACCTTTACTTTGAAGAAAAGTAAGTTCATCTTTTTGAATTGATGATTTAATACTTGCACCGATTTTTCTTTCATTGTTTCCACATGAACCTGAACAATCTACTTCAACTTTAGCTGTGGAACCATCATCAAAATCTGATTTAACCATTCCTTTCATTCTTCCTTCAATATTAAAATCATTACTCACATTATCCCATGAAGCTGAACCATCTGCTTCAATTTTAGCTTTAAGATCGTCAGTATCCAATTCAGCCATTCCTCTCGCTTTTGCTTTAAGTTTATAATTATTATTTTTAATATCAAATAAACCTGAACAATCTGCATCAAAATTAGCTTTTATATTATCTGAATCAACCATTCCTCCCATATTTGCTTCAAGTTTATAATTATTATTTTTAATATCAAATAAACCTGAACCACCTACATCAAATTTAGTTTTGACACCATTAATATCTGAATCATACATTCTTCTCGCTCTTGCTTCAATTTTAAAATCATTATCATCTTTATTAGCAATTTCAGCTGAAAATTTAGATTCATAATTATTATGTAACATATGATCTAAACTAGCAGAACCATTAGATCTATAATTTCTAATCGACGTACGTTCTGAATTAATAATTTCAGCAGAACCCTTAAATGGGGTATTATTTTTATATGTCGTAACACAACCTGAATCAGAAATCTTGGGAGTATAATTTTTATAAGGTGTAACACGATTTGATTCAGATGGAGTATATAAAGGAATTGATGATTTAAATTTTATTTCAGATTCATAACTAGTTTTAGTTGTGGAATAATTATTATTACGATCTCTATATGAAGTTTTTTCTTCAAACGCAGATCTCCTTTCAGCTGAAATCAATAATTTATTTTTATAAAATGGTCTATCATCATCATCATCATAAAATGGCATCTTTACGAAGTGTATAGCTATTTAAAATTTTTTTGAAAGAAAGAGAAGAAGATAAGAAAATTTGAGAGTGGTATATAAAGCATTTGAGATTATACAACTCGAATCATCATTGAACGGAGCGGATAGTATTGACATTATCCGTAGGATACATTTCTGAAATATCATATCGTAAATGAAATTACATAAGTGTAAAATTTATGGGTAATTACCAAAAATAACATAGCATTAAGGAATTAATTTGAACTAACTTGTATATTAATGGTTCCAAAGATTTTAATAAATGCTTAAAAGGATTAAACTTTGAACGTAAAAAATTAATAATATTCTACATGGACATTAATTGTGTATTCATTATGAGCGTAAGCTGACTAATATTTATAAAAATGAAAATGGAAAATGAAAAATGAAAAATGATTAATGAAAAATGAAAAATGGAAAATGGAAAATGAAAAATGAAAAATGATTAATGAAAAATGAAAAATGGAAAATGGAAAATGAAAAATGAAATATGATATATGAAAAATGATAAATGATAAATGATAAATGAAAATTAAAAATTAAAAATGAAAAATGGATAAAGTAGCGGCATTTTTATAATTTCTTTTTTTTTTTGTTCGAAAAAAGATAAGCAAGTGGTACGCGAATATGCGGAAAATCCGAAAGCGAAGATCGTATCTTATATATGAAAGATCAACGTTGTCAAATAAAAATTTCTTGAATATGCAAAAATAATAAAAAAAAAAGATATCTTATCAAATTTTCCGCGTGGAGAAGTGAATCAAAAAAAGAAAAATTAATTTCCGAATCCGAGATCATTGATAATTTACGTAAATAGTAAATAGTTTCCTTTTATTCTTTAAATCTGACTCAGTAAAATTTCAACAATATAAAATATAGTTAGTATATGTATATCGATCAATTCTTGGCAATTGAGCAAAGAAAAAAAAAAGAAATAGGATCAAATTTATTTGTTACTTTCCCACGTAGCGGAATTTTTTTATAACAAATTTTTCCCACACCAAGATTAAAATTTTCCGTATCGATATAGGCGTAGCACACATTATTAGTATCACGTTATCTGACAGGTGATATACATAATAATAATGATTAAGTAATGTAATACGTTTAACGTTTAAAAAATATTTCTATCATATATTTCATATCTATAATGACAAAGATACGAAGATACATAGATCGAATGAAGTAACCATTGTCCTTCAAGTATATAAAGATAAGAATAATTCGATAAAAATCTTACGTTTTTTTTAGTAGTTACTCTACGAGACGCAATCTTTAACTCTTTTGATAAGATTACGATTATCCATAGTCAGAAAAAAACGGGTGATAAAGAAGATACGAATTTGATAAGTTATCAATGATATTTAGAACAGTCTTCTAGAAAATTTGGATCTTCAAAACATGTGAATTAAGCATGTCAAACATTTCGTAGATAAGCAATTTGTGACCAAATAAACAAAAATGAAAAAAATTTTTTTTTTTATTACCTATCAATTTTTAAGATAAGTGTCGTTCCACTTTTTGTATTTGTTTTATTTTAAGATCAGAACTTTCTTTTTTTTAAAAAAAAAGATAAATAAATAAAATAAAATAAAATAAAATAAAAATAATAATTAAACTAATTATAGAAATTAAGTTGTAGCCTATGAGAAATGAAATTTTTTTTTTAAAATTCAATCCATTTTACATCGTTACTACCGGACGGATACGGAACTCGAAAACGTATTCATATGTAAACGCATATACAGTATTAAAAAAAGGGGTGATTGCTCCCAGTAAATAATATAATTTCTTTTTTTTTTAAATAATACTTAATCGAACTCACCAATAATTTATCAATGATAAGTAATGAAGTACCAAAATGGAAAAACTGTTTATTGAAAATCATAAATAGATAAGCTAAAAACAGCAAGAACTGCGTTATTAAGCTGATCAATAACCTGGAAATCGGGCACGGGTGACTTTTAGCTGATAAGATAAAAAATTAATTATATCACGAAAGATAAGATAAATAATGATAAGTAATTAAGTAAATTAAATCCAACTTCGTTCTGTTCGTTCTAGACCAGAAAATAAAAACTTGTATTAATGTAATATATATATATACTCAATATATATAATAATATGATCATCAGATCATGATCACGTAAAAAACCTACAAACAAAGATTTTGATAATTGCTATTATAAATCATACAATGCATATGTAATACAATGTAAAAATGCAATATGCACGTCTAGACCCCCGTGTACTAATTTCGCGTCAATGTTTTCAAAATTAAATGCCCAAAATTTCCCTTTCGTACGTATCAAATTTTGATCTCTAAAAAAAGAATGTTATATCCATCTTTTTCAATTAATTATCTTTATTTCGTTGATTCAATCTTCTTACTAAAAAAATATAAAAAAAATAATGAATTTCATTCAAAAAGTTTAAAAATAAATTTTATTTTATTTTATTGTATTATTGCATTTGTAAAGCAGTTTATTCCTAGTTTGCCTATCAATGAATAATATATTACTTAATCATTGTTTAATAAATAAATATTAATGTCAGATTATTTGTAAACCGTGTTCTATTTAATTTTATTCGAGAATCTGCCGTGAATCTTATCTTTTTTTTTCTTTGGCGCTGATACTAGATAAGGTGATCCACAAAAATTACCGGTATCACACGAAGGTTTACAAAAAATAAAAAAAAAACCCTTAAATAAGCCATTTTTTATCCTGAAGATCGGAACCTTTGCTTTTGTCTTTTATTATATATTTTTTAACGACAAAAAAAAAAGCAAAAGTCCATAATTTGAGTTTGAAACGAATTGACATTTTAAAATTATCAAAATGATTAAATTATTTGATAAACCTTCTAAAGAACTTTCTGTTAATCCTGATGACCAAAAGGCAACTGAGATTAATCTCATTCAAGGGAAACGTCCTTATATGAGAGCATTTCATTTTTCATGGCTTTCCTTTAATATAGCTTTTACGGGCTGGTTTGCAATTGCTCCTCTTTTACCTTATATTAAGGAAGATCTAAAATTAACCCCTGAACAAGCCGAAGATGGAAACATTGTAAATGTGGCCTCCGCTGTATTTTTCCGTTTTCTTGTTGGCCCTTTATGTGACCGTTTTGGCCCAAAACGTGTTATGGCTCTATTGCTTATATTAGGTTCTATACCTGTAGGACTTAGTGCTTTAGTACGTACCCCTGTTGGTTTAATTGTTGTACGTTTCTTTATTGGTATTCTCGGTGCTACTTTTGTTCCTTGTCAATTCTGGACAACTCAAATGTTTGGTAAAAATATTGTTGGAAGTGCTAATGCTATAGTAGGAGGTTGGGGAAACATGGGTGCTGGTATTACTACTATATTTCTGGCTTTGATCGCCGCTGGTTTTCATTCTGCTGGTTTAAGTTCTAGCTTATCATGGCGCGTTTCTTTAGTTATTCCTGCTGTTCTTTGCTTCACTGTTGGTTTATGTGATTATTTCTTCACTGATGATTGTCCTCAAGGTGATTGGTTTAAACGTGACCTTTCCCCTAAACAAACTGCAGAAATTCATATAGCTAATAATGAAAAGAAGCCCAATACAGATGATGCAAATAAAGTTGTAACTGACACAGATTCTGAAAAGAATGTTCCGGCTCCTACTGTACCAAAACGTGATCTTAAAACTTTCTTATTAGCACTTAAAGATCCAAATGTTATACTTTTAATGATTATGTATTCTTGTTGTTTTGGTGTTGAACTTGCTGTAGATGGTGCTTTGACTTTGTTTTTTTATGAACAAAAAAAATTTAACCTTTCCAAAAAGGATGCTGGTTTGATCGCTTCACTTTTTGGTTTGATGAATTTATTTTCACGTGCCACTGGAGGTTTCCTTTCGGATTTTGCTAATGAAAAAATGGGAATTCGTGGTAGACTTCTTGTTCAATTTATAATCTTCTTTTTGGAAGGTTTATTCCTATTTATATTCCCATATACTTTAAATAGTTTAGCTGAAGCTATTGTTATCTTAATTTTATTCAGTTATTTCACTCAAGTAAGTTATTATAATTTATTATTTACTGAATTTATTTTATTTATACACGAGCACAATTTACTAAATAAAATTTATTATTTTTAGGCCGGTTGTGGGACTTCTTTTGGTATTGTACCTTTTGTAAATCCAGAACTTATGGGTGTTATTTCAGGTCTAGTTGGTGGTGGTGGAAGTATTGGTGGTGCTGTATTCGCCGCAGTATTCAAAAAATTTCCTGCAAGTTCAACGCCATTTACGATACTTGGAATTGTGGTAATGGTAGTATCATTTACATCATTTTTATTAAAGATTGAAGGAAGAAGATTACTTGAATTTAGAAAAAAATAAAAGAAAAAAGTAAAATTTAATACAGTATATGCAATACTGTTATATAAACTAGTATTATATTATGAAATTTTTAATACACTAGAAAAAAAAGAAAAAAAAAATGTATACATTTATGTACTTTTAGTTTTTTAAGCAAACAATTTTTTTTGTTTTAGTTATAATAATTTATATGTAATTTATTTTTTTGTACATTATTGATATTTAATTTTTTTTTTTGTTAATATTAAATACGTGATTCCAAAATGTGTATATATATATTTATTATATACATACGTATATATAAATAATTTACGGGATTACATTTAATTAAGGTAATTATAAAATATTTTTTTAAATAAAAAAAAATACCGATCAATGGACTGGTGTCCTGATGTTTCTTTATTATCAAATGTGTGATATTGTGATATATTATATATAATCTTCGATCCACCTCTTTTTTCCATTTACTTTTTACTTTATAATTAAGATCATGAATCAGAAGATTCTTTATAATAAACGGTATTTATTTTTACGGAGTGAGTTCGGCATTGTTTTGTATAACTAGAAAGAACAGGTTTTAGGATTGATATATACAGATTTTAGTGATTATTGATTTGGACTTATAAGACTTATAAGGCGGATCAGGAAAAGATTCAAAATCATCCTGAAATTGTAGATTCCAATTCTTGACGACTTGACGACTATTCATAGCGAAGATCCCGATTTTTTTTTAAATACAAGTTGTTAATGGCAAATCTCGAATCATCCGTTTTATTAGAAAAATCTCATATATCAAGAAATTGAAAGTATATTTATTATTGTTCCATTCCAGATCAAACTCCAGTATATTGAAAATTATCAAGATTGCCTGCGTAAGATAAAATTAATATTTTTGAAGTACAAATACTTCATATTTCTAAAACAAATTGTTTTCTAATTTAAATATTTCTGATTTTCATTTGTTTCATTATTTAAGACAGTTTAAAAATATTTAATACTGTAACATATACTAAAAAAGTATTTGTACAGATAAAGTATAAAATCTTCAAATTCTATTAATCTTGATTCTAAAATCAAATAATTACCTATAAAATAAAATTTTATAATTTATAAATGCATTATTTCTAAAACTTACAGATCTCTACCCTTAAATTTGCTAGAAAAATTAAAGGACTTTATTATGTGTCCTTAACCTAGACCCCGGTTTAGTCCCCTCTCCTTTTAAATATGATTGGTCCAAAAATATAATTATCGCAAAAATACTTTTAAACTTTTTATTTTAAAAATAAAATAAAAAATAAAAATAATAAAATCTTACGGTGCATACAGTCTAAAGCCAGATAATTTTAAAGAAAAATTTTTTGTTGTTATAAAAAATTTAAGCCTATTATTTGAATATTTGATAGAATATTACTTTTTTAGTTATAATAGCAGAGAGTTTTTTCCAGTTGGATTAATTCGATCATAAAATCTATTATTTTAAAATCTTATTAAATTTGGCCATCATAAATTAGGCTGGAATGATACTTTCAATGATAATTCCAGTCAAATTTTTGATTTTGCTGCACAAAAACCTTTAATTCAAGAAATTGTTGAAATTTGAGGTCATAAGTCCAAAGTTTAGTTGTAAATTAAATTTATTGAACAATTTTGGGTGCAGGCATGTAGCAAAACAATATATACAAAATAATTGTAATTATACTTTAAAGGTTACTTTAAATTCAATATTATTTGAAAATATTCTGAATAGAATTGATGATATAGGAATGGATTGAAGGAAATAAAAGCTTTATACAGTTAAACTCAATGTACTAATATCCTATATAATATATACTAATAATTTCCTATACCAATAAATTTTCACTATTCCATTTTATATTTAATAAAAAAAACCTTATCATATATAAATTTATAATATAATATATAATTAAGTATGTTATACCACATATTATATTAACTAATGCAAATATTCAAATTTTTATATATGCCAAATGTTCCATTTTTTAAAAATGTTTTTTAATAAAAAAAACCTACAAAATAATTTGTATTTTATACAAATTATAAGAAAATTTATCAAAAAAAAACTTTTTTAATTACTAAATAAGAATTATTAACATATATTTAAAAGTATTATGATTTTCAAAAAATACAATAACTTAAAAATAAAATTTACCAACTTATATAATATTAAATAAAATATTATTTCTAATATTTTTTTTAAAAAATGGCTTTTATTAATCTAAATTTATAAGAATTAAATAAATAAAGAAAAAAGTAGATTTATTTTTTTTTAAAAGGTTCTTTTATTATGAATTACAAATATGCTTTTCATAAGTTTTATAATTAATAATAATATTTTATATAAAAAAGCTAAAGCAATTTAAAATTATTAAATTTATTAAATTTTTAATTTCTAATAAAATGGATAAATAAATTTAAAAAAGGTAATTACTTTAAATAATAGACAGTTAAAATTACCAGTATTATATAATACTATTTACATAATTTATTATTACAACAACTAAATAATGAAATTTATAATTTTACTTTAATAGAAAGTAATATAATAAGTTAATAACAGATAAATCTATTAGTAATATTAAAGTTAGTACTACTTTTTTTATATGGAAAAATGCAAAAATAAAACTTAATCAATATGCAAAGTTTTCTGAATTCAAATTAATAAAGATAGAGTTATGTGATGTAAAATATTTGAATGCAATTTCTTGGTAAAATAGTTTTTAATCAAATTATTAATATAACTTATCAACAGAAAAGAGTGTTTAAAAAAATTATATATTTATGGCACATAAATCTTATTAAACCCAAATTATTAACAGAAAATAAGTATTACAAGTATTATTAGCTAATACAATCATTTTATGATTTCTAATATATATTTATATACATTTAAGTATTATAGATTATTAGTAAAAGGATTGAATTTTATATTACTAATAAAGGAAATATAAAATTAAAGCAAATTTATCTATTATTAGTTGCAAGTTTTCTTTTACAAAAGAGATCTTTATAATGCAATTTAAAAATTTAAATCATCATTTACTAATTGATATGAAGATATTCAAAATATAATTAATAAATTATTTGAGTTAAAAAACTATGAATTTAGGCGAATAATTTATATAAACTTGATCCTTTTAATAATTATTTTATGGGTTTATTTTGAATGTTATTCAATCAATACCAATGCCTTTTACAATATAATAATATTATACAAATAGATAATACATGTTAAACCAAGGTTTAATATATATTTAATGCTTTTAGTTGTAATTGATAATAATATTAAAAACTGTCATATTGCTAAAATTACTGGAAAAACTAAAGGGTTTTGGCAAGTTAGCAAAATGCTAAAAAAATAAAACTTTACCAAAGCTATATAAAAGTCTTATTAAAAAATTGGCAAAACTTTGAAAAAAAACAATACTTGTTAAAATTTATTATAAATATTAAAACTGCTAAATCTTACTGAAATTATAGTAAAATTATAGTAAAATCTTAGAGAAACTAATCATAAAATTTTGGAAAGATTTAGGTAGACAACTTTACTTGTTGCTTAATGTTTATCAGAAGATAAGATAACTGAAAATTACAAATAATTTCTTAATTGTCTTTTTAAAGCAACTAATAATAATCTATTTATTTACTTATTTTCTAATACAAATTTTGCTTTAATAAATGCAATATCATCAAAGTTTTCTGAAATATATCATTTTCTTTATATCTTTTATATTCAAGAAAATTTACAAAAAAATTTAGCAAGTAAATTAGGTAAGAATACCAATTATTTTATAAGAATTTTTACATATCTAAAATAATTTATTTGTAGATTGCCGTTAAATACAATTACTTGAAAAATATTTACAAACCTAAAAATATTTTAAGAAAGCTTATACATATACATATTACATAATTGTTAAAAAAAGGAGGAAATAATTAAAATTTTATATTACATTTAATAAAATCATATGATTTATAAATATTATAATTTGATTGGTTATTAAATCTAACAAAGGAGGAGGAAGTAAATTTATATTAAACTGAATATTTTTTTTTTTCGCAGCGCATTTGCAGTTTTATTAAAGTAAAAAAATAAAGAAAATATATACAAAGTAAAATTCCCTAATAACTATTCTAATATAATTAAACTACAAACCACTCATCATACCAGTAGTACTCCACGTGTGCACTATCGAGTGATCGTTTGACTCTGTAGGTAGACTTCGTTTAGTAATAGGTCATCTTAGCCATAAAGGCCCTATCTTCAATGTCTGGTGATTACGGGACCCAATTAAACTGAATATTATGTAATATATAATTGTTATTAGGTATAAGCAAATGCTATCAAATTAAATCTTTCATAGCAAATATTTAAAGTACACAAAAAGTTAAAGTTATAAATCAATTAATTAAAAAAAGTATTAGTAATTAGAGATGTAAATGAAACTGAAATATTTAGTTATTTGACAAAACTAAAATAATTTGGGCATTTAAAATTAAAAGATGAAATGCTAAAATTCAATATTTCATAGTATTTCCATGGATTTTTAATTATAAAAATTACTTGTAAAATTATTATAATATTTTTAAAAAGACTATTATATACAATATAATTTTATATATTTTAATTTTATATAATTAAAATTAAAATTAAAAATTATTATTATATAGTTTATTAATTAATAATAAAACTGAAATTAGTTAGTAATAAATTTAAAATTTTTGGTAAAAAGAGTTTTGGCAGATATTATTATTTATATAACTATTTGGATTTTAATAAATTTTATATTATTGGATTTTTTATAAAACTTTAAAATTTTAATCAATATATAGTTAACAAACTATATTAAAATAATATTAAAATAAGAGTATTGCTAATCTTAACCGGGGGGATAATTCCTCCCTCCCTTAAAAATTTAAAAAAAATAAACTTTTTTTATGAAATATATAAAATAAATATAAGTGGATATTAATCGCATAAAAATTTGGCAATTTTTGATTTTAAAAAAAATTTTTATCATGAAAAATACAATTTAACTATAAAATCAAAATTATGTAATTTTCTCAAAAACCATCTGAACAACTACCCTTTTTAACTTAATAAAACCTTTTCTTTTCATAAATTTACATATAATCTTATTCTTAGATTACTATACAAGTCAATATTTTAATTAAAAATTGAAATAAAGGGAAAGTGGAGGAAAATTCCCCTAGGTTAAGTTTAGTAATTCTCTTAAAATAATATTAAAATGATATTATTTGTAGATTTTAAGTTTTTATAAAGTTTATTTCAATAAGAAAAATTTAATGATAGTAAAATTGCATTTTTAATATTAATATTAGCTGAGTTATTATAAATTTAAAATTTAATTATATAAGTTAGATAAGAGATGTTTGGGATTCTTTTATAGTTATCTAAGAGTATTTTAAATTTTTAGAAAAATCTATTAAATTACCATCTAATAAAAACTAAAATATAATTTTCTAAAATTATTTCATTTTAAAGAAAAAGAGAAAGTAAATAAATACTAATTATTTCTTTCTATTCAAAAATAACTTCAAGTTACTTTTTAAAGATATATAAATAAATAAATCAGTATTTTTATTTTTATTTTTATTTTAATGATTTATATATGCTTTATTGATATTGAGTTTATATATCATACAAACAAATTATCATGAGTTATATCCATCCAGAAGGATGCAATCATTAAAAAAATCAGTATTTTTATTTTTATTTTTTTTATTTTTAATTTTAAAAATAAATAAAACTAATATTTTTTTCTTTATTTTTTTTATAAGAATCTATTTCTAGATAGTAAATGCAAAACTATAAATATATTGGTATGTTGATGATAAATTAAAGAAATATTACTAATATTTCTTTCTTTCTTATTTTATAGAAAATAGAACCAAACTTTTAGGCTATATATAATAATAAATTATAATTATTATTATAATTTTAGAAAAAGTATTATTATCTGTTATATTTAAATTTTTTTTAATAAAACTTGAAATTAATAATATTAAAATATGTATATATTTTAAAAGTAATAAATAGTAAAATTATATTGAATTTTTGGTAAATTATTTAAATTTTAGTAATATAATATAAAATGAATTTTAGTAAATATATAAATCTGTTTAATGTAAAATTAAATTTCTTTTAATAATATTCCTTCAAAATATTATTTTTGCATATAACTTTACTTAAAGTAATACATTTTTTTCATATAATTTTTCTATTAAAAATACCTGTCTTGTCTTTTTAAATGAACATGTTAACTGCTTTTACAAGCAATGCTAAAGGTTTTGCTTAACCTAAGTGTGCCTATATGGATATTAATAATCAATAACTACCTTATACTAATAAAGGCAAAGCTAATGCTTTTCTTGATCAAATGGAAATTTTGCTTGAATTAATAAATTGCCAAAGAAACTTATAGTACTTCAGTAAATTCTACTATATTACTTCAAAATGTATTTTAACACATTCTATTCAATACTTTTAAAAATCCTTCAATTCCAGAAATCACTATACAAAATATTGATTTGGAAACCTAATTCCTATTAATTGTACTATATGTCTTAGTCTGCAATTTTCCTTTTAAATATTTGTATCAGCAAACTTAATTATATCCTTATACAATTTGAGTTTTATAGAAACTGCCACATTTGAAAGCTTAGAAAAGTTAAATATCTTACTGCAAAAATACTTTTTTTGCATATAACCTTTATTATAATTATCCAGAATGCTATATTAAATATATAGACTTACTTAAGATCATTACAGTTTGTAATTCCCACACATCACTATTATATATAGTTGTTAGCATTCCTAATGATTTTACTTCTAACTCAGCATTTATGATAAAGAAGTGACTACTAAAATAGGAAGGATCTAAGTATATGTAGGTAAGGTCTAATTCACCTTTCAGTTCACCAATTAGTACTATAGACAAGCTAAAAATTGAACTTAAACATCTATATCATAATATTGATTATTACCTATTGACTACTATTAATATATGATTCAATTGTATTTTGTAAGAACTGTAACTACCACTGTAAGGTTTTTAGTATAGTCATATAGTGCAATTCCAAAAGATATCCATCTCAAACTACTTTATTTTAATTATACTATAAAATGTCCAATCTTAAATATAGCTTTTAAATTGAAGTTCTAGATAAATGTTGCTTGTTTTTAAATAACATTTACATCCTTCTTTTTCAATTTTCCAATTTTCTACATTAAAATTAATACAAGACAACATATTATAAAAAGGCCAACCCAATTTAATTTTAATTATCTGTTTTACATATCATTCTTCCTCCTTTTTTTCAGATTTAAGGCATTTAAAAATATATAATTTGGGGCAGAATTATTTTTTAATTTTAGCCAAATTATTAATTTAAACAACCTCCATAACCCAATTCAAGCCTGAAGAACGAATGCTTAGGGTACAAATAATCCAATTTCAAACTGTAAATTTATTTCTTATTTATATAAATCACCAATATCACCAAATAGAAAAAACAATAAATTGCTCCATGAACCAAATTAAATAGATGAATAATTTAAACATATATTATATAGTCTGAGAGTCCAAAAGAATTTTTGAATGATCTAGCAATGTTAAGAGGGATCGCTCCGATTTCTTTGCTTCCAATAATGCGGTTAATTCCAGCAACACACCTTGTGTTTCGTCAGGATTAACAATCCATAATGTACAACATTGGTGTCTTGTAGCAAAATCATTTCCAGTAGATAAGAACTAAAACAAAAAATATATTAATAGACAAGACTTATGTATGAATATAAATAAACTAAGTTAATTGCGCTTACTTGATCTCCTACATGCAAAGTTTCTCCTGGTGTTGCGCCAAGAAACTGCTGCAGTATTTGCACTCCTATAAGTTTATTCCCACTAAAAGAGCGAGAAATATTAAAATGTATTCGTTGAAATGGCTATAAATATAAAATTAAATCACGCTTACATATCTACCCAAACGTCACTTCCACCATTGAATGCGCAAAATGGTAAATCATTCTTCTTTCCCCATGGTGAATTTAAATAATTCACAATTCGATGTTGCGTAGATAGTACACATTCGTCCTACAATTTAACAACCAATAAAGACGGCAAAATTCCAAATGCGATAAAAAAAATCCAAAAGAAAATTAAATATACCAGTTGTTCTCTAAATATCTTTACATTGGGTTTAGGCACAATACCTGTATAATAAAGGAAAATATTAGAATAGAAATCCCGAATTAAAAAAGACATGATAATATATTATTGTAATCTTCTCAGTATCACCACTCTTTCCACTCCACAACTTGTCACTCGTATCTTTTCATATTATAAAATAAATACTCGCCAACTGCTTTGCTTTTACGTAACACGGTACACTGCAATTTCATTTCGTCAATACATCTTTGCAAATTTTCTTGGGCTACATCTAAAATAGCATTGATCTGATCCGAACTCCAAGAAAGAATATTTTGCGGCTGATATTTACTATATTTCATAAAATTATGTTAAAAAAAAAATCAAAATTATATTTATACCTCCTTGTTTATCTGGTATTATAAAACTTACGTTTCAGGAAGATATTTTAGATGATAATCTTCTTTACATTGAAAAAGGTAATTGCATTCACCTCCTACAAGAAAATGAATTATAAATCGACGACGGGAAACTTTACAGCCTTTATCGATAACTTACCCAAAACGAAAAATTTTTCACACATGTTCTTTGACAATCGTGCGTTTTCAAAACCTTTTAAAAGTCCAGATAACCTTTGTTCATATCGCAATGCGTCTCCTGGATATCCGGCGGCTGTAACCACACAAACGATTAGATTATATTTTAATAAGCTCACAAGTAAATTCACTAAAGCTGAGTCGTGTTCAAAATCTTGTCCATCATCATAAAGTGTCATATCCCCATCGCTAATTTAAACGAAAAAAGGTTAACATAAATATTATGGATATAACAACAATTAATTAATAAACCTACAATGTTATTAATTTGAGTTTTGGAGCAATTGCAGTAATCTAAAGATTCTTTAAAAGTAAGTAATCTGAAACCAATAATCAATTTAATTTAATTAAATACCTGAGCTGTGTTTAAAATCCTACAACAAAAAAAATAATAATTAGCAATTAATGAATGGAAGATTGAAATATATATGTTTTAAAAAAGTAAAAACCTTCGAATGTCGTTGAAACTTGGAGGTACAAATCTACGTGCGGCAATAGAATGTTTAGCATTAGCTGATAAAAATGACTCGCGTAGCGGTAATTGAGTATGAAAAGTTGATATAGATGGAACAAGTCTTTTAAGTCTTGATTGATCAGGGACACCTAATACGTGGATACCCAAATAAGTAGATATTAACAACAACATTGCTGGGAATAAAACAAACGATTGAATAAAATTATTATTTTTTTTCTTTAAAACCTTTAGCTTGTTTTCGAATATGTTCCTATTTAATAAGTTTTTATTAAAATCTTAGAATCTCTGCATCATTTTTATTTCATGAATCTCAATACTTACATTTATCAATTCTTCAATACTAGATAGAATATCACAATACCTAGCAACATTTGCATCCATATGATATTCTTCGTCTTTTTCAGTTGGATCATCGGTTTGCGGAATTGGCTTTGCATGTAGAACGAATGGAGTCATGAGCATTCCCTATTTGCACATTAGGTTTAAAAATGACTTCAATTTTATCATTATTTAACGTTTCCATGAAACGGACTTTACAAATGTATACCTTTATGAATTCAATAAAAGGATCCCGCTTATGTGCTCGGAGAGCATAATTTATCTTTTCGAAAGGCAAGAATAGCGATTCACATTTTATTTGTAATATTAGAACGCAAGTTTCAGGGGAAAAAAAAGGTATGCTCTAACTCACAGTATACATAGAAGTCATTTTCCCGTTATTTCGGCTTTATGGATCGAAAAAATGCTTGCTAAACATTTTTATTATTTTCTCACATTAACTGCAAGAAGTTAAAATCCATCTATAGATTAATTACATAATACATAAATAAATCTTTATTTGGCAATGAACACTCATTCTCGATTTTTATCAAATCACAGAGAATTGTAAATAGCAGAACTAATTCCAGTCAAATGATCATTATGCAATACGCTCAAACTTTTTAAAAAACAATACAAAAAAGTTGGTTCAACGAACCTCTTTATTAAAAAAAAACAATTTCAATTAGTGTACAAATCATATATGAATTATGATGACGATGATAATGGTGATTAATGAAAATGTCGAGAATTCATGATTAAAGTAAAATAATATATTTTTTGTACAGCCGTAAAAAAAACCGTCCGGGTTTGAAAAGTCCATATTTCTATTTTCTATTAATATGAAACTCTAAAAAAGAAATATTTATTTCTTTTTATTCCTATTCTTTTCGGTTGTGGGAAATCTACCCTTTGATGGGCAGGCAACACCTTTCCAGGTAATTTTAACAATTCCGTCATCTGGATCTGCAATGCTAGCAAACGACGATTTCGTCAAGTCAATATTGTTTTTTGGGCAGCCTGCACATTTATCGATAATTTTCACAACAACACTCTTCTTGTTCTTAGGATTTGTTATCTTAACACATTGATAACACATATTATTGTTGGACATGGCGCCGATTCTGTCAGATGGTTTTGCGTTATAATTGGGAATTCCATCACGACCGTAACACGCAGCGTTATTGAGTTGATCATCTTCGTAGAAGGTAATTTTAGAAGTAGTATCTCGTTTTTTGAGAAGTGAGAATTCCATTCTTCTGACAACCCCTTCTTCGGCGGTAATAATTGTGAAAGCGCTGAGTGCAAGAATGAATGCAAGTAAGACCTTCATTGTGAAAGGTAATTAAAAGATGAAAAAAGGAAAGAGGTAAAGAAAAATGAAGGTATTAAAGGATTGAAAAAAAATTCCGGACGGCTAAAAAAAAAGTTGGTAGTTTGCACAGGAAGCAAACAATTTTTTTTTTTTAAAAAAATTTCGATTATTTTTTTTTTCCATGAATAGAGGGAATTTATTGAAAATTAACTAGTACAGAAATTTTCAATTGCAACGTTACATGTCGGCTATAAAAAAAGATGAAATTATTTTTTTAGAAAGAAATATTAAACCGTGTGCATTTCACAAAGTATCATTTGCATTGTTATTTGACATAATTGACATTTTAGGATATATGTAAATAACTTTTTGCTATAAATGTAGACAATTTCACAAAGAAGAAAGTTCTATAATTTAACAACACAACAAACATTAAGGAAAGCTCCACGAGCAAAATCTTGCCTGCCTGGAAAATTGTGTAATAAATAAGTCGGAGTTTTAAAACGGACCTATTGAAGATACAGATTTGTCTTTTTGTAATTATTGAAATATTGAAGTATAGATATTCGTTCTTCTGACCAAAATAAGATTACAAAGATAACCTAACATGCATTTATCCCAATGTATGTAACAAAATACGTAATAAATTTTAAGGTCCGGATGAGTCATATAAGTAGATTTATTAGGAAAAAGTTCTATTCAAATACCAATAAACATTATAAATATTAAATTTACATTAAATTTACATTACTTTTAAAACAAAATTTGGGTTACAAACAAGAAACGAAATGATGATAGGTGAAATATTGTGCATTAATAAAATAAAAATCCGCATCAAACTATATTTTATATTTACTTGCTATAAAAATAGAATGTTGTACGGCGTAAATTAATTTATCTGGTCATAAAAAGCACAATTTTTCTGCCTCAATGTAGGCAAATTTTAGTGAAACGTCAACTTAGAGATTGTATATGCAGTTAATTAAACTTGAGAATGAATAAATGATTCTTTCATTATTCATTGAGAATCTTATATTCTCGACTTTTATTATTAAATTTACAAAGATTTGATAAATTACAAAGGATTTGATAAATACAACAATTTTGAATTAATTAATTGATTATTGATGTACTGATGTTACAATTAAAGTATATAAACGTATTCTATCAAATATACTGTGTAAATGTACATTACTTTTTCTACTTTTGGTATTTTTAAAAAATTGAAAATTTTACAGAAAACAATGATTTATTAATTGATTAAATTATAAATTTAATACTGAAATTGAAATCTCCGCGTGGATGTGCGGAAATTAAACCCTTGAAGATCCTCAAATGATTCTCATTTTATATTAAATAAATTAATGTTGACATTTCAAATTATTTCTGCGTAACTACCCTGAATTCCTAATTTTTTTTTTTAAAAAAAAAATCTATTTAATTTATTTAATACTTAATTCATCGTAAAACTCATGTTAACTTAAAAATAAATGTAATTAGATAATTAACTAATCATTTTATACCAAAATTTATATATTTATATATTTGATTTAACTATTTATATATTAAATTGGACATTAATATATCAATTTAAAATTTTTATTCAAAATGTCGCGATCTGTATTTCGAAATTCGTTAAGATTTAAAATGACTTTTTTGCAAATCGTATAAAATCCACTTCAATATCTACCGACTTTTTTTTATGAATTTTGTACATCATTGGAATGTCAAACTTGAGTTAAATAATTGTAAGGTTTATGTTAATAAATTCTTTATATTCATTTTTTTTAATAAGTAAATGATTTTGCGAAAATAAAAACCTTCATCTCGGCAAGAACTTCGCATTCTACTCCCCAGTTTTTCGCTTTTTCACGAATATACTTAAGTATATATGAAAAAAGTAATGTTTTAGAAAATAATATAAATTAATTGTTATCAATCTTAAAGATTAAAATACCTCTCTTGTAGAACTCTTGTGTAACGAATAGACCGAAGTTGTTGCGATCTAAATGATAATAATATATATAAAATCTTTTGTCAATAATATTGATATTATTAAACCGAATTGAAAAAGTTTTCAATATACTTCAATAGCCTTTTTGAGAAAAATTATATCAATGCCTTCATTATTTTTTGTTCCAAAGGGAGGATTCATTACAATTGTATCAACTTTATTTTGTAAATGATCCGTTGAAGTGGAAATAAGGTCTGCGAGAATAAACTCTACATCAACTTCAAATTCAGAACAATTTTCTTTCGCAATTTGAAGTGCGTCATTGTCTATATCTAATGCTAAATTATAACTGTAAATAAAAGAATGCTCAATAAGTAATTGAAAATTTTCATCAATTGTCATAGAATCTTAAATAAATTGATTTACTTTGAATCAAGAAGATTTGCTGCGATACTATTCTAAAAAAAAAAATTAAAATAAAAAATAATAAAAAAGTTAATCTATCGTATATAAACAAAAAGTATTAATTTTATCCCTACTTACCTCAGAATTCCGCAACCACAACCGAAATCTGCTATAACTTTACTTTCAATATCATCATAAACGGTATGGGCAGTATAAAGCATACGAGCTGCAAGGTGCGGCGTTGTACAATATTGTTCTAATTGAATTTTAGGTTTATCTAAAACACTTCATAATTAACATAAAATTGTAAAAATTTGGTAAATAAAAATATATTTCGAGAAAAAAATTACCAAATCCAGCGACAACCTGAAGCTCGCTTTCTAGATTTTTTAGACGCATGTTTGATCGCAAAAAAAAAAAATCTAAATTTTACACACTTCCAAGCCACCCATAATTTTTGAATCAGCAATTTTGTATTACAATAAAATAGTATAAGAATTCCAAAACTATATTTTAATATTTTTTGAAAATATCGTATTGAAAAGTAGTCCTAAATTTCCGATCTATCCTTCAAATTCTGGTTTTTGTGACCGTATCTTGTAACAAAGTTGTTGCCCGTCCATACGGCTGTAGGTTATTTTTTTTTCATAAGCTCACAACTGGCTGGCAGTATTTCAGGTAACTGTTGACTAGATATTTACTTTGATTTTTGATTAATACCCGTGTATTTCTGTAATAATGATTTCTTTAAATTCTTTTTCAAGTTCGTACAAATTGTCGCCATGAATGCTTTGAAAGACACCGCGACCGTAAACGAAGGTTGACGGTAACATTCCTATTCCTACTTTCTAAATTGTTTTGGAATGGACACTTACATATAATCATTTATTTTATCTTACTGTTCTTATCAGACGATGCCAATTTACTTGTTCTGATCATCGATACAAATCCATTGATTTGGACGAAATCAGCAAAATCACTATCATTAAAAGAAGCTTTGCGGCATCTTCTAGTATTCATCAACGCTCATTTGGCATTAAAGCATGACAACGAAGTAGCTGTCATTGCAAGTCATATTGGTGTCAGGTAAAATATCTTATAGTATGATTTTTGATTATATGTTAATTAAAACTTATGATCATTATCATTATTTTATTAGCAAGTTTTTATACCCAATACCTAATCCTTCTAGACTTTCCGAAAATACAGATCAGGCAGTGGATTCTAATTTGTATCAAAGGTTCAAGGTTGTAAATGACCAAGTGATAAGTAATATGAAAGATTTGTTTGAGGATGTATCAACACTGAATTCGTATCCTGATAAAGGTGTGTGAGATATTGTTATCTGATTTTTTTTTCTTAATATATTTATTACTTATACAATTTTTCCACCTTGGCAGCAAGTTCGATGATCGCAGGAGCTTTATCTATGGCCCTTTGTTGTATGCGCTTATTGTTACTTTTTAATTTGTCTAAGATCGAGAATTGATGATCATTCATATCGAACAATTTCTTTAATCTATTATCTTTATAATACAGATACTAATCGAATTATGAGAGCTGATGAGATTGGTCATATAAAACCTCGAATTTTAATTATATCCATTTCACCAGATTCGCCTTATCAATACATATCCATAATGAATTGCATTTTCTCGGCACAAAAATTAGTAAGTTTCATTGATTATAATTTAGTTCATATTTATTGATTTATTTGTATTAATTTATTGGTTTCTAATTTTAGGGAATACCGATTGATGTTTGCAAAGTTCATAGCGAAGAAACAGTCTTCCTAAAACAAGCAGCTCATTTAACTGGTGGTAGATATCTTAAACTACAAATTCCACAAGGGTTCTTGCAATTTTTGATGGTATGTTATAACGCAATACTAAATAAAAGGATAGTGTTATTTTCTTTAATTTTTATTTTTTTTTCATAGATCACCTTTCTTCCTGATCGATTTACGAGAAATTACCAATGTTTACCTGGGGAAGAAAAAGTTGATTTTAGTGCTTCATGTTTTTGTCATAAAAAAATGATAGATATTGGGTACGTTTGTTCGGTGTGCTTATCAAGTATCCTTTTTGTTTAAATAATTAATAATAAGATAAAATTATTTTAATTTCGAAAATTACCTTGATTCTTGTAATTATTTACAATAAAGTTTTTTGTCATCCATTAGAACAGTGTTCAACTTGCAGGTTTGATTTTTTTTTTCCTGTTGTTCATTATATTCTCGTAAAAACAATCAATATTTACGACCTTTTTCTTTATTTTAGATCTAGTCTTATGTTAGCGTCTGTCAATGAATGCGGATTGAAGCTGTTAAATGGAATTAAGAAGCAAGCTAAAGGTCGTGAAAGTGGGGGAAGTACTTAAATACTATCGGTAATTTAGGAATTGCAAAAAGAAAAAAAAAATAAATAAAATTCTCTCTTTTTCTTTTTCTTAATTGTCTTTTCCTTCATTATTGAAATTATCACGTAGTTCTTCAGATAACTTATTAATATTTATAGAATTATTAATAGTTTGACTTTCAACTTAAAGGTTATAAGAATTCTATCATTCGATTATTAAAATTAATGTAATTATTATATGCGGTTCTTCCCTCAATGGAACGTATTGAAATAACATGAAGGCTCTAAGAGAATGTTAATATAATTTCCTTTTATACTGTGGAATATATTAATACAAATTGCAAGAACTCATAATAGTAAATTAGTAATTAATATTTATTGAAATGGTAGTGCAAAATTTATTAAATAAAGATGGTTTTTTACTGACAAAATTTTATTGACCAATGTAAGTAATGGTAGGCAACAGCCATATCATAGTTTACATTTATTTACAATGATGTCAAAAAATTTAGCTGTAATATTGATTAAATAAATTATAATTCCACTTAAAATACTTAAAATGAAAAGTGAAAAATCAAAACGCATATATAAAAGAATATTAGTCGTATTAACTTTGGTAAACTAATTGAACTTTGCTACATATCCTCAAGTTGTTTCAGTGTGGCTTCTAATTCTTCTTCCTTCTTTTTAAATTCCTGTTCCTTTTCATCAAGTTTCTTTTCTAAATCGGCTTTCTCGGATTCAAGAGTGTTACACTTACGCTCAAAGTGCTCGGCTTTAACATCTGTTGTGCGTAACCTTAAAATAAAAATATTTTTAAATATTATTTTACAAACATATATAACATTATTCGAACTTAGATCTCGATAATAAATAAAATTCTTACTTTTCAGTAGTTTCCTTCAAATTCTTTTCAGTGGTATCCAATTCATTTTCAAGTATAGAAATTTTTCTTTGAAGTGCTTCAGTGGTACTTGAAGTTGATTCCTCTTCCTCTTTCGCAGATTTTAGATCACTAATTTTTTTATCAGCACGTTCAACTTCAGCTTCCAAAAGTGAAATTTTATTGGTAAGGGAAATGATTTCTTGTTCTTTTACAATTATATCTTCTTTGGCCTTTTTTAATTCAGCTTCAGCATTTTCAGCGCGTTGAACAGATGCATCAGCTTCAGCGCGAAGCGAATTGATTTTCTATGGATAAAAATCAGAAATATAAATCGCGGAAAATTAAAAGATATCTATCATATAAATAGACATGACTCTAAGACTCTTCGCACTCATGAATTAATGTTTTGTACTTTAAAAATGCAAGAAATTCTGGTCAAATTACACGGTTATAAATAATTTTGACATCGCTTTACAGGAATAAATATCTAGACATCTTTATCTAGCTAAAAGAACAATCAAGAATATACCGAACATAAAAATAAATACTTACTTCCTTAAATTTATCCATAAGTTTTTAAATAAAATGACCAAGGAAGAGAAAATGAATAAATAGATAAAACGTATTATTATTGTCAAGAAATGTGTAACGACTCCTAACTTTAAAGTTTGAGATCACGTGAATATATGATCGCAAACTATTATAAATATTAGCATATCTGATATATAAAAATATATAACCTTATTAAGTTTCAAATTTTGTCTTCGTTAAAATCGTTTAAATCCACCACTACATTTTAAAGATACTTTATTCCGCTCGTAGAATATTTTTTGAAAATAGTTTTTATTTTAGATACTTAAGGATTTTCTCGTAATCGTATCAAAAGCAGCAAAGTTTTTTAAAACATGGCTGATACAGATGTTTCCCATACAAATGACAAAAATTAGAGTTTTGATTTTGAAGATTTTATTAAAACAGAAATAAGTTTAGTCAATAATAGCGATTCAACAGGCGCGTTGGATAGCGAATTGGGACAAAATGAATTGTGGAAATTAAATGAGATCTATCATACAAATAGACATGGCTCTAAGACTCTCTTAAAATTTTACGAACATAAAAATAAAAGATAATTTACTTATTTCCCTAAATTTATCCGTTAGTCTATAATAAAATGAATAAATAGATAAAAATGTTATTGACAAATAATGTGTGACGACTTACACTATTTTTCGAGTTTAACCTCGAACTTTAAAGTTTGAGATCACGTGAATTTATGATCAATAAACAATAGCATATAAATATGACAAATTACAAATCTAGTTCTATCACAACTTTGATTTAATATTTTAAGTTTCAAAGTGTTAGATTTTGTCTTCGTTCAAAAATAATTAGATCCACCACATTTTAAAGATACTTTATTCCACTTGAATATTTAGTTTAGAATATTTTGAAAAATAGATTTTATTTAGATATTTAAAGATTTTATCGTAATTGTATCAAAAGCAGCAAATAATAAAATTTAATAAAGTTTTTAAGTTTTTCATCTTAACCATAAAAACATGCCTGATACAGATTTTTTCCATACAAATAGCAAAAATTATAGTTTTGATTTCGAAGATTTCATTAAAACAGAAATAGGACTTGGTAACAATAGCGATTCAGGTATTATAAATTTCTTATTAATAAGAATTTAATTTGATAGATAAAATTCTTTTTCATTTAATTTGTTTATAAATCTGATTTACATTTTAGATCAAATTTGTCAAGATTTTTTAAGAGGAACATGTACGAAGGGCATGAAGTGTGAATTCAAGCATACTACAAATTTTCGTGAAAAAGCTGTAGTATGCAAACATTGGTTACGTGGACTTTGCAAAAAAGGAGACCAATGTGAATTCTTACACGAATTTAATATGAGAAAAATGCCCGAATGTTGGTTCTATTCTAGATATGGTGAATGTAGTAATGAGGATTGTATGTATCTACATATCGATCCAGAATCTAAAATAAAGGAATGTGCTTGGTACGCGAGAGGCTTTTGTAAACATGGTAAATTGCATCGATTAAAATAATTCTATATTTGACAAGTACACTAATTATTATTATTTTTTTCTTTTAGGTCCACATTGTAGACATAAACATGTACGAAAAGTTGTATGTCAGTTGTACTTGAGTGGTTTCTGCCCAAAAGGGTCAGATTGTCCTAATGGACAGTAAGTACTTTTTTGTATATATAATTTATGCACATAATATTCATGAATTGGCTTAACATTATTTATTTTATTAGTCCAAAATATGAATTACCTACAGTACAGCGTGATCATGATGGACTTGAAGATGAAGGAATTCAAAAATATTCTATGGAAAATGAAGAAGTAAAAAATTAATTTTTTTATGGAGATTATTCTTTATGTTATTATTTTAATCATTATAGTTATTTCTTTTTAATAAAGAATCAAAGAATGGGACAACAACAGCAACAAACGCCGCCACAACAGCAACACCAACAACACCAACAACATCAACAACATCAACAACATCATCAACAGCACCAACAGCACCAACAGCATCAACATCAACAGCATCAACATCAACAACATCAACAACATCAACAACATCAACAACATCAACAACATCAACAACATCAACAACAACATCATCAACATCAACAGCAACATCACAATTACCGATCTTTATCTGAAGTAACGTGTTTCAAGGTATGTTAAGAACGAGTTACAAATATGCATAATATTAAATAATGATAAATTTTTTTTTTTTTGAATTAGTGTGGAGAGAAAGGACATTTCGCTAACAGATGTCCAAGAGGACAAGGAAACCGTTATTAATTAGGTGGATAAAAAAATAATTATGTAGTCTATTCAACATAGGTAAAAAACAAAGAAAAACATATGCGTATTCGTAGTGTAAATGATTTTATTGTTTTTATTGTTTGGTTGTTTTATTTTTAAATTAGCGAAATAAAATATATTATTTATTAGTTGTGATATCACTGGCTATTATCAAGAAAATCTAATCTTACAAATAGCCTATTAATATGTAAATTAATACTTTCAATTTATAATAAAGAAATTTTAGAGATTAAAAGTTATGAACTAGAAATTTTAATTATAAATTACTAAGAATTACAAATTTTCTGTTATTACATTAAAATATTACTAGATTATCTGTTTTAACATATTACATATATTACATTAATTCTTTCGTTTTAAAGACGGTATAAAAGTTAAATATGAATTTAAGAAATAAAAAAATTATTGAAAATATCAAGAGAAGGAATAGTAAAATATGCCATTATCTAATCTTCTAATGTCCCTTTTTATAAAACCCTTTTGCAATATATATTATATTACTGGGTTATTGTAAATGGTACTGCTCCTGCCCCTAACTACAGCTTCAGCATAGCTGGGTAATTGTTCATCGTCTGGATCACTTGGCCTATAAGTAACCATTTCATCATTTGTTGAATCATTTGAATCGTTTAAACTTCCATTATCATCTAATTGAGTTAAGCCTCTATTTATAACTCTAGGTTTCTCTCCTCTTTTTAACCAAAGTATCATAAATAATAATCCAGTCAAAATAATTATTAATCCAATTGTACCCAATAAAGCAGCTAATAAAACACTTGTTGAATTTGAAGGAGTATTGGAAGCATCAGCAGAGACATATTTAACAGTCGTAGTAATAGTACTTGATTCTGTTTCTGTTATTGTTGATGCAGGTTTTTCAGATGTTACGACTAGTGTTGCGAATTGTATAGGTCCTGTCGGTGATTGAGGTTCTGAAACTGCAGGTGTTGTAGAGGGAGAGTCTTCGTCTTCTGCTGTAGAAGTTAACTGACGTTTGTCGATGATTTCATACTTGTATGACATCGAATAATATTAATTTTCTTGGAATTTCATTAGGGAGTAAATCGAAACGATAATTAAACCACGGTAGATAAATTGGCAGAATGAAAATTGAAACAGTAAGCCGTAATATTGTACTAATTAGGCTAAGTATAAAGACTGTTAAGTCATGTGATCCAGCTTGAAACCTTTTGAGACTAAATTCGGAAATAGTTCGTTTTTCGGGCATTACTCCGGGCTGCGAAGTAAGGAAATTACAATTTCTGCACTATGCAACCCCATCAGCGACAAAATAATTTTGCCGTGGTGATGACACCACATCAAAAAGTTGTTTTATCAAAGAAAAATCTTTTATATGGGGTAAGCCGAATTATCTAAAATCTAATGTAACGAAATTCGAGATCTTATTTTGTAATAAATCTTGTAAAATTACTTGTTATATATGTCAAAATCTATTGTTTGGATGCGCCTTTTCCTTTATTGCTGATTTGAATTAGTCTCTATACGAAATTAAGAAATAGGATTGTCATGTACTTGATCACAAATATTTAATCTCCCCGTGGTTATTTCCGCAAATCTAGAGATTATTTGAATCTATGATCAAATATAAATAAATATAAACACGATTTTTTCGATTTCAAAGGAATTAAAATTATTAAACCTTGTCTCTTTCTTTTCTTTTTTAATAATATTAATTTTAAAGTATAAACTATGTCACCACCTTCTGGTAAATCAGAATCCGGGCTTGCTCGTTTATTAGGCTCAGGTACTTCAGGGATATTAGAATTGTTTATATTTCACCCTATTGATACTGTAGCCAAACGGTTAATGACAAACCCTAACAAAGTACGAAGTTTTTCGCGTTGTTTGCTATTTATTTTCAAAAAAAAAAAAAAAAATCATTTTTAATTAATTGTTTTACATAGATTTTTGCAACGGGAGCACCATTATCTCAAGGTTTCAATAAACTTGATACAGTCATATTCAAGGTAGATTGATATCTTTCTGGTAACAATATATTTGTTATTCAAACTAAATATTTTTTAACTTTGTTTCATAGGATGCCTCTTCTGCGACCGTATTAAGAAAGTATACATCATTATTTCCTGGTTTAGGATATGCTGGAGGATATAAGGTCCTTCAACGTATTTATAAATATGGAGGTCAACCTTATGTAAAGGATTACCTTAATAATCATCATAAAGATACTTTTTATAAAATATTTGGCGAAAAAAGTGGCAAAACTATAATACATGCCACAGCCGGAAGGTAATTTATCAGTTGAAATTCTAAGTTTCTCTTTTGGTTTAAAAATCAAAAAATCAATCTTTTCGCCCATTTATTAGTTTAATCGGTATTGGTGAAGTGGCTCTTCTTCCATTAGACGTTTTAAAAATTAAACGTCAAACTGCTCCTGAAACTTTGAGAGGACGTAATATTTTTAAAATCTTTTGGGATGAAGGATTAGGGCTTTATAGGTAAATTTTATATATGATACACATTTTTTTGCATTTGAAACTAACTATTTATTGTAAAATAAAACAGAGGTGGCCTTTGGACAGCAGCACGTAATGCCCCTGGTAGTTTTGCTCTGGTAAGTAAATTTTTATAGATCTATTATTAAAAGTTATAGGACAATAAAATCGTTATCCCAAGAATAAACTTATAAGGTTGATTAGTATATACTTATGTCAATATTTCATACCTTTCTCGCTCTTTATATTCTTACAGTTTGGAGGATCAGCTTTTGTGAAAGAATATATATTCGGATTAAAAGATTATTCCAAAGCAACATTTTTCCAAAATTTCTGTTCTTCAATTGGTGGGGCTATAGCTTCCATTTCTGTTGCTCAACCACTTGACGTAGTAAAAACTCGTATTCAAAATAGACCTTTTGATGCTCCCGAAAGCGGTGTACAAATTATCAAGAATATGATTAAACATGAAGGTAACTTGCGTGTTTATTATTTCTTTTAAATCACTATTTTACATTAATTTATGAATTTAATTTATTACTCATTTTTACAGGTCCCACGTCTTTTATCAAGGGTATAACACCTAAATTAATAGTAATTGGACCTAAATTAGTATTTTCATTCACTGTAGCGCAACAATTAATTCCTTTATTAGATAACTTTTTTGTAGCCCAAGGAATAATTTCTAAACCCACTCAATCCCTTTAAAATTATGGTTGTTTTAAAAGAGCATTTAATAAATGAAAATATAGTATAGAACTAATATAATTTTTTTTTTTTTATGTTCGTTATTTTGTATTAATATTGAGGATTAAGTATGAATAATAAAATTAATTTTTGAATACATAATAAAATTTCCTTATTTATTAATAAAATCAATTTTTGAATTTTTTGAATGCATAATAAAATTTCCTTATTTATAAATGTTCTTAGCGTAACGTGACAATACTAATTTTGGTTGGAATTGTAGTTGATCGTCGTATATAGTTTGGCTTCGCACGTTTTTCTAAAGGCGACAAAACATGGCAGCAAATCAACCAAATAGTAATTCACTTAACAATAAAAATCCGGAACCTCTTATATTAACTTACCTTGCTCATAAAGGATATAAACAAACCGAGGCAATGTTTAGACAAGAATCTACAAGAAACTTTCCAATTGATCAAAATAACGATACTATGACGCCTAATTTTTTGAGTTACTCTAATTACCCTAATTATACCACTTATTCTAATTACACTAATATAAACCCACCAGATATATACAAACAAAGTTATACTGCTTTAAGGAAATGGATAGAAGGATCATTAGATAAGTTTAAGGTAATTTGCGGTTAATTTATTTGTATATATATATACATTTTTTTTTGTACTAATAATTATCAAAAATAGGACGAATTGCAAAGAATTCTATGGCCGATATTTGTACATTCGTATCTCGAACTTGTGTCAAGAGGATTTTCTGATCATGGTTGGTGAGGTTATTACTTGTTCTTTTTGCATCAACCACTTACCTAATCAATGGATGCTTTTAGCGACGGAATTTTTTGAAGAATTTCAACTAGATCACAAAATGCACAGCAGAGAGCTCGGTACAATGCGAGTGATTAAATATTCACATCACGTACAGGAGAATGAATTTGCTAAAAATTTTCGTTCAAAGAAATATCCAATACAGATGTCTTCAATATCATATGATATTTTTTTCGATTTTTTACAAGACAATCCTCCTAATGGAAGTAGTAATAGTTTCTTATTCAGACTTGTAAATCAATCCCTTAATATTGAAGGTACGTGTTATACAGTTAATTTTAAAGAATATCATTAATTTAATTAATTTAGATGGATTTTACTGCTTATTTATTTTGACGACTACGGAATAGTTGGTACATCGCATACAGATGTTGGTATCCCTAGTTTTTCCGCTCAAGAGCTTGAAGAATACAATAAACACGAACTTCATTTGGGACATATGCCGATGCATCCAGAGTTCCGTGAGGAAATTGAGAAAACGTTAAGAGAACAAGACGAAATTTATCAAAGACAATTTGAGGAAGAAAATCAGTTAGGGATAAATGAAGACCAGGTAAATCCTCGTATAATTAAAATCTACATAATTTTCTTAAACTAAAAATAAAATATCAAATTATTATTAGACAAACGGAATACCGGCTTCACTTTATCAAGAGTTTGTAAATAAAGTAAAAAGGGAACAGAGTTCAGATGCTCCTGACAGGATGTCTATCCCGCTGCCTTCACAGTATGTTTTTGTTCAAATTGATTCAATAAAACCTATTATAACACGACAATGAATTTGTTTATCTGACTTGAGAGACGTTTAGCAAAGAAGCTGATGTATTAGCACAAGTCGAAACGATTAAAGACTTGAGACTACGAGTAGAACTGGGACCATCTTCAACTCTTCCATCAGTTTGTTTTTATACATTTTTTAATACTTACGATAGGTAAATGTCATTATTTATTATATTTGACTTCATGTGCGTGCAGGTGAGTACTAGGATATTAATGAGATAAATTAATTATCCCAATTATCTTTATAGCCTGAATTGCTTAACCATTTCTGAAGACACGTCTCTTATCGCTGGAGGTTTTTCAGATTCATACATTAAAATTTATAGTTTGAAACACGAAAAACTAAGAGGACTTCGAGGACGTATAAATCCAGCTGAAATCAATACTGGTAATACAAATTTAGATTTACTTTTTTTTTCGTATGTAGAACTTACATTGGTTTTATCTTATGTATTGATTAAGCCAGCGATCTTGAAAATGCGAGAGAAAAAGTCGGTAGTGATTGTAAAAGACTTTTAGGACATTCCGGACCTGTGTTTGGTTTGAGTTTCAGTCCTGATAATAAATATTTAATTTCATGCTCAGAAGACAGGACAGGTAAAAAATAAATTAAATTTAGTTATTTTATTTATTTATTTTTTTTTTAAAAAAAAATCTATATTGATCTCTCACTAAATTTATTTTAAGCGCGACTTTGGAGTTCAGACACTTATACTAACCTTGTATGTTATAAGGGCCACAATTCTCCAATATGGGATGTTGATTTTAGTCCTTTAGGTTTTTACTTCGTAACGGCTTCACATGATAGAACTGCAAGGCTTTGGAGCTGTGATCATATTTATCCTTTAAGGATCTTTGCGGGACATATCTCAGATGTAGACGTATGTAAAAATGATCATTGTTCTTGCGCTTATTCGAAAAATTCTAATTCAAACTAACTCTACTCGAATAATTAGACTGTTAAATTTCATCCCAATTCTAAATACATTGTTACTGGCTCAAGTGATAAATCAGTTCGAATGTGGGATATTCAAGGAGGTAGATGTCTTCGATTATTCTCTGGACATACTGGAGGAATTTCTTGTATAAGTATATCTGATGATGGACGTTTAATGGCCTCAGCAGGTATTTTAAAGTTCCAATTTCTGTACTATAATATAAATGTTATATAAAATAATCCTATATTTTTCTCTTATAGGAGAAGATAAATCCATAATGCTGTGGGATCTTGGAAGTGGAAAGCTTCTCAAGAAAATGTTGGGACATAAATCTACTGTATATTCATTAGATTTTAGCAAAGAAAGTAGTATTTTAGTATCAGGCGGTTCAGATTGTACCGTTCGTTTATGGGATGTAAAAAAGGGTACTTCAGATAGTCCCAATGAAGATGAACATTATTTGAGCAAAATTAGAATGGATATAGATGAAAATCGCTCACATTCCTCGCTAGCTAAACAAAAACAAATAACCGAAACGAAGTTAGTAAATTTCTTTTAATAAAACAAATATATTAATAACAAAACTAATTACAATAATTTTTTTTTTTTTTTTTAGGGACCTTATAGCAACATTACCAACAAAACAAACCCCTGTTTATAAAATTCATTTTACTAGAAGAAATTTATGTCTTGCAGCTGGTGCTTACGTGCCTACCGAAGAAGAGTTAACAGAATCAATGGGCTATAACGAACAAAAAAGTACTTAAAAAAAGGATTTTTATCCAACTGTAGTTTCCCAATTAAGTACATGTAGTTGATTATGAAAGATTAGAATGTAAGCTAACTTGACACAATAGAAATCTAAAATTTAATCTTGTCAGCGACTTTTACTTTTGATTGCTTTTATTAATACTGTTTTGATACATGTTTTAAGCATAGAAATTTTAAAAAAATGCACACATTTAAAAATAGAATCTATGAGATGATGTATTTACGTCTACATGGGGACAAATCACGTTGCGTGATTGTCACAATACTAATAAAGTTCAGAGAAAAAAAAAATATAAATTACAATTATAATGGATATCAAGGATCAAATATACTAATAAAAAGGATTATTTTTTAAAAAAACTTTAACTTATTCCTCCATATAATCATTATCATCTCGATGACTTTCCTTCCAATCTTCCATGTCAACTTTTTTCCTTTTTCTCATTCTGCCATCACCACCTTCTATATCAGCAATGTACTCTCTACCAACTTTCTCTCTTAATTCCTCAACATCTTTATCAACTTCAGCATATTCCAATATTAAATGTCTACCTAATAAATGAGTATCACGCAGATTTTCCATAACATTTCTTGCATCGCGTTTCGTTAAAAATTCTATAAAAGCGAAACCACGTGATGTACCATCAAACTTTTTTGGTAAACGAAGTGTTTTAATTTGCCCGTAAGAACTAAATAGCTCCTTGACTTCTTTTTTTGTTGATTCAAAGGCTAAATTTTTAACTATAATTTTAGTTGACTCTTGATTCTCATCCTCTTTACGTTTTTGTTGTACAACATCTACTCCACGATTCGAAAATTTCAATTGTAATGCATGACCATCGAGCTCATAATTCTTTCAAAAAAAAAAAAAAAAAATTAAAATTAGTACAGGGAAGTTGAAAAGGTGTTCTCAATTGAACATTATAATATCAAGTACCTGCATAACTTTCAAAGCATTCTTTGCATTTTTTATATTATCATATTCAATAAATCCAAATCCCATGCTTAATTTTTTACCAGGGTTTTTTGGATCATTTTTCATTTTTATTTTTGTAGATTTCATACCAGGTGTATTTTTAAATACATTCTTTAACCCTTCCTCTGTAGTATCAAAACTTAAATTTTTTACAAATAAAGTAACATTTACTTCAGATTTAACATCAATGTTATCATCATCCACATTAAGTGTTGGTTCAACAAGGTCATTAGAAGACAACACTTTTTTCTTTTCTTGTTTAGATGATTCATCTTCTTTAGAATCATCATTTTTAAAGACGTTAACAGGTGCCATTTCTAGGTAAAGCGGAACTCCTTTAAACATCTTATAGGCAAGATTTGTAAATGCATTTTTAGCTTCAGTTGGATGTGAAAATTCTACTACAGCAAGTGTTTGAGCCGGTGGTATTATTAACTATATTAATGGGAAGCGTTAATCACATACTAATATATATATATATATATATATTACATAACGAAACTACTACGTTAAAAAAACGTACCCGACCAATTTCTCCATACCATCCAAATAATTGTTGTAAATCTTCTTTGGTGGCACTGTACGAAATATTTTTTATCAAAATAACATTGTTACTTCTTTCTTTTTTTCCAAAGGACTCTAAGAATATTCCATTCTAATTATATTAAGAAATCAATTAAATTGTGGATTCTGCAAAAAGGGACCAAGTCGACAAATATATAGAATTTGTACTTACCTCTGCAAGATATGCTTTTGTTTCTTGTATAATATGTGTTTCCGCAAGAGCGAGGCGAGCAGACATATTGTCACTTTCTGGATCTAAAATATCGGATTTTTTTATGTTAAATCTATTTGCGATGGATTCAGCAATCGAATCGCTCTAAAATATATTTAAAAAAGTTTTATTAGCAATTTAAATAAAAATAAATGGAGAATGAGTAAAAAAAAAAATTTTTACATTCATATATAAAGTGTTCCAATTAAAGTCACTTGTGGCTTGTGCTTTTAGTTTCATCTCTCTCTGCTTTTTCAAATTCCATTTACTTGGATCAGAATCACGCGACTGAGGTTTCTCTCTTGAAGGTATAATATGTAATAATCTACCCATAAAAAATTTGTTATCAAGTTCTATAAAAGCCTTGACGGCATGCTCAGGAATATGATAAAGGATATAAGCGAAACCTTTTTGTTTCTTAGTTTCTTTATCAATTGGCATGTGAACCTACAAAAAACATTTAATAAATTAAAATTTTTTAATTTCAAACTTCCAAATTTTTATGAAATTAATACTTACTTCAGCAAGTGGACCAAACTTGACAAACTCTCTTCGTAAATCGTCTTCTGTACAAATGTAGGGTAGATTCCTAACAAACAAACGACCAGTTTCACCTATAGATTCTTCAGGTGGCACGTCAGTGGTTTGATGGTTTGAATTATTATTCGTCTCTTTGTTGGATATTATGTTTTCTTCATCGTGATTCATATAATTGGATTGCGTGGCTTTATTATCCTTTTTTCCTTCAACACTTTCGCTAAGTTCACTATCATCATCATTAGATTCACTATCAGATGAAGTATTCTCCTTTTTAACATGAATAGAGATTCAAATTATTAAATCTTATTTATAATATTAGGCACTATTCAATTAAATAAATACTAACCTTATCACTATCATCATCATCATCTTCTTCTTCTTCATCGTCATCATCATCATCTTCTTCTTCCTCCTCCTCATCTTCCTCTTTCTCTAAATCAAAATTTTTTCTCATTTTTGACTTGAGCCAATCCCCATCAGATACTAAGTCTTCATTGGCCTCGTTGTTTTTTTTTACGGGCTTGGATAATAAGCTTTCCTTTTTATCACCACTCTTTTTATCCTTAGTTTTATATCGTAAATCTTGATAAAGTTCATCATCTGATTCTTCAGATTTTGCATTTTTTTTTACAGATTTGTTTTCATTTCCTATTTTAGACTTTTTTCCATGTTGTGAATCTAAAGTTGTTAAATCATCGTTTGCCCAAGTTTTAGATTTTGATCTTGGCTGCATAACTTCTAAAAATTCATGTAATTTTTCATTATTCTCATCTACAATTGAGATTTTTGACTTTGATTTCTTTTTATCTTTAGTTGCTTTAACATTGTCATCCACTAGTTTATCATCAGGTTTTTGCTGTTGGTGACTCTTTTCATATCTTGAAGAACCAGTACTGTGTGCACTCCAAGGTCTAGGGAGTGATGAATCATTCACCTATAATAAGTATTAGAGTTAATAACTTTAGAATCATTAAATATAATGTAGGTTTAACGTTACTCACTCACAGGTTTAGCACGTTCAACTGTAATTCTTGAAGTGAATATGAAAGTATTATTAAAATATTTTAGTGCATCATTTGCTTCTTGTTCTGAACGATAACCAATAAAGCCAAAACAACGAGATCTACCATCACTACACTCGAAAAAATCAAGAGATTAATTACATCAAATTGAAAGAACAGATCATTTTAATGAATTTAAATATTAACCTTGTTTTTATTATTTTTGCATCAGTTACTTGACCTTTCGAAGAAAAATGTTCCCGAAATTTATTATCGGTTAAATTTTTTGGTAAATTTTTTATTATTAGACGAGACCTATTAAATGTAAAAATTAATTAATATTAATAAATTTCATATAAATATCTGCTAAACTAGAAAATGTTTACATTTTCGTTTCGATGCATTAAAATTAAGTCAATTTTCTTTTTTTTTTTAAAAAAAAAATTTTATAGTTGTTTTGATAATCGAAAATCACGTGATAAGAAAATTTGAATCAAAGGTATAAAAACGAAATTTTTTTTTTTTCAATGATTCTTACATTTCTTTCTCGTATTGTTTGGAGCCAACAATTTATTTCGTTTTCATTTAAGTTATTTAACAAAAAAAAAATTTTTTTCATGTTTTTTTTTGTCCCTGATATAAACTAATATAATACATTTTATATAGTGAACCTCAATATAAAAAGATAGGGTGCATCTTTTAATTAAGAGATCGATCGTTTATCATAACCAGATCCAATTTATGTGTATAACTTCTTTAACATAATGACGATATTTAACATTGTATCAGTTTTAAATGATTTACATCCCGGTAAATAAAGATAAACATAGTCTGTAATATTCTAACAAAAAAAAAAATTAAATCATATATAGAATATACTAGAACAGCAAAACCATGTGTCTGGTGTCCTCGTTCGTGGTGTCTTAAATTTAATCTTCATCCAAACACTGTTATAAGTCTTATTTCTGAATCAAAAGGAACGAAATGTTTTGCATCTATTAAATTATATTCAAAATATTCGGAATTATTTCGTGATAAAAAAGAATTTCCAGAGAAATTAGAATTTAATTTATCTACAGTTAAAATTGGAAACAATAATATCTTTAATTCCTTTAATCCTGATGATGATGGAGAAATTCAAGTTGTTATATCTAAATCATTAGCTATCAATTTAGGAATTTGTGAAATCTCTAATAATATAATTAATTTAGAATTTCCAATACAATTGAAGTTTGGAGAACTGGTAATTGAATATATTTATTAATTTGTATAATAAATTACAAATTTATTTATTAATTAAAAAAATTTTTCTTTATTAACAGATAAAAAATATTCCAGTTGCTACACGCATTATTTTATATTCTAATTTATTAAAATCTGAAAATTCCATTATAAATAATGATTTAGAAGAATCGATTTTTAAAAGAATCCATCTGGGTAAAATTGTTTCACCTAATGATTGGATACAATATAATGGATACTACTTAAAAATTATTCAAATATTTTCAAATAATATTTCACCTTCTTCAAACATTTCAACAAAAGAATTTATTGAATCTAATGTTGTGAGAATTTCTGAAGATACTATAATTGAATTTAGTAATCATCAAAATGAAAAATCAAATAACTCATTAATAGATCAAAAATTTCAAAATAAATCTCAATGGATGGATAAAGTAAAAGAAAAAATAGGTGGATTGAATGAAATTATTTCAGAAATTATTGAACAAATTCATCTGTTCACTATTACTGCCATGAATAATAAATATAGAAAAGGTATTAAAAAAAGTAAAGGAATTATATTAACTGGAAAACCTGGTACTGGAAAAACTACTTTAGCTTTATTTTTAGCTGGTATATTAAATTTTCTATCTTATTTTTAATATTTTTTTTTAAAAAAAAAATGTTAATATTTAATTTGTTTTTATTTAATTTAGAATTTTCTGGATTACCATTTACTGTTATAAATTGTCCTGATATTTTTAAAACTGGTATAAAAATTAGTATAAACTTTTTATTATTTTATTTAAATAAATTAAATTTTTTTTTTTTGATATAAATTTTTTTCTTAGATGAAGGAGAAGGAGAAAATGAACTTTGTTTAATATTTGAATCAATGATGAATCATTATCAAGCATCTATAATTATCTTTGATGAAATTGATATTATTTCTGATAAAATAGCAAGTGTTCGTACAGGTATATATATAATATTTATTAATACAATATATCTAAATATTTCATAAAAAATATAAAAAATTAAAAATTTTATATTATAGGAGTTGAATCCAAATTATATTCAGTGTTGATAAAATTTATTGATTCAATCAATGATAATAATTTGCAAGACAAAGGCCAAATATTTATTATTGGTAAGATAAAATTAAATAAAACATATATATATTATATTAATTGATATTCATATTTTTTTTGGTAATAAAAGGATTAACAAACAGATTACATGCTATAAATAATAACTTGTATCGATCTGGGAGACTTGATAAAATTTATGAACTTAATATTAAAAAACCTGAACAAAGGCTACAAGTACTTAAAATCATGACTAAAAGTAGGTTTAAGTATGATTTTTTTTTTTGTTGTCTGCTAAAAATATTTCGTAATATTTGAGATTTCAAACAAATTTACTATTTAGAGATTCCATTCATAACGGAAGAAAAAGATTTAATTTTGAAGAAAATCAGTCAAATAACTCATGGATTCGTAGCTACTGATTTACAAAATTTATGTACAAAAGTTGCAATGGAACTTATACAGAAAATTTCCAATGAAAAAGTGGATGAGGTTTGAAAAAAGTTACTTTGATAAATTGTATTTCTTTATTTAAATTTATATATTAACAGATTTTATAATTTCAAGAATAGAGAACCTATTCCAATTTTTGCTACATTAAACCATTTTGAAAATGCACTTAAAGGAATTAAACCTTCAAATTTAAATGAATATCAAACAAAGGTAAAAGAAAAAAAGAATGATTATTTTATAATTTTAATTTAAATAGTAATTGTTAAATTTATTTTGTTAGATTTCCGATATTAAATTTTCTGATATTTTTGGTATTGATAATATAATAGAAGATTTAAAGGTAATAAAGAAAATGTAAAATGCTGATATATGTATAACTCAACATTTAAATGATAAATTTATAATAATAAATTTATATTTATTATCAGTTAACAATTATTGAACCATTCAATAATCCACAAGAGTTTTCACAATTTGGAATTTCTCCACCAAAAGGAATTCTTATTTATGGACCACCAGGCGTTGGAAAGACAATGCTTTGTTGTGCTATAGCAGCTGAAATAGGGATTAATTTTATGCTTGTAGAGGTATTACAATAAATTATAACATTCAAAGTAAAAAATAATAATAATAATTTATCATTTTTAGAGTTCGCAAATTGTATCAAAAATAGTTGGAGAATCTGAGAATAATATTGCAAGAATATTTGCTCAAGCTAAAGAAAGTTCTCCTTGTGTTTTATTTATTGATCAAGTAAATATGAAAAAAATCCTATAATTTAAACAAAATATAAAATATATATTTACATTATTGTATGGATAGATTGATGTTTTGGCACCAGTTCGAGGAAGTAGTATGACTTCAGAAAATACTGGAGAAAGAATAGTAACTAGTTTATTAGTAGGTAAAAATCAATAGTATTTTTTTTTTTTTTATATTATGTAATTAAATAAAAAATTACAAAAATCCGGACTTATTTTAAAATAGAAATGGACGGTTTTTTTACTCCCAAACATAGAAATGGACCTGAAGTGGATGTTCTTGTTATTGCAGGTTTTTTATTTTAAACTTTAAACTTGATTATTTTTAGTTAATTAGATATATTATAAAAATATTATAAAATATTATAGCAACCAACAGACCCGAAATAATTGATACTGCATTATTAAGACCCGGAAGATTAGATCAACATATTTATATTCCACCACCTAATTTAAAGGTTTATATCTATATTAATAGTTTTTTTAATATAACGTTTAAATTTTTATATAAATTTTTTTTTTAATTTTAGCAAAGAAAGAAAATTCTAATTGGAAAATTCCAAACAATTCCTACTTCATTATCAGAAGATCAAATCGATACATTATTAAATGATACAGAAGATTTTTCTGGTAAGAACATTTTTTTAAAAAAAACAAACATTTTTCATAATTTCAATAAATTCATTATAGGAGCAGATTTGGATAATTTATGTAGAGAAGCGGCATTAACAAGTATTAGAGAAAGCATAAATAATAAAGTGGTTTGTATAATATAAAATTTTTATCTATACATAAAAGTATATTGATAAATTTTGTATAAAAATATGTAGGTTACATTTAATCATTTTATTAAGGCGAAATCTGTTTGTGAAGCTTCTTTATTAAACTATAAACCAATTCATCCATTCAAATAAACATTCAAAATGGGCGGAACCGTATCAGATAACTGATCAATAGACGCTTTTTTCATTATTTTTTACTTTTTTTTTTAACTAAATTTAATAACAATAAATTAGTACATATTAAAAAAAATGATACTAATTATACTTTATATACTTTTCACAATCCTCTTCAAACATTCTATTTTTAAATTTTATTAATGGAAATTTAACAATTGCAACAACCAACTGAAACTAAAAATGTTAAACGGTATAACTATTTTATCAATTTAGTCTCGGAATTACCAAGTTAGATGCAGGTTGTTTAAAATGTTTCGAATTTAAACCGACGAATTATATAAATCACTTGTAAACAATTACAATTTTTGTAAATTATCTGCGACCTTGGCGTCATTGCAAGTATTGCAAGTATAATTTTGAAATATCAAATGGCATGCCAGGGTCTTTAATCATTCATAATAAAGTTAAATATTAATGTGGGGATTCGGAACTTTAACTGAATTTATCTTTCTGAAACGCTAGAAGTTTCGCATTTAGGGAACATAAAAGAAAATCACATGACTAATTTAAAAAGAAAATTCCTCATTTTCTTTATTGTATAACTATAAAAAAAATTTCAGAAAGTACCCAACATGTGAAGAATTTTTCAATGAATTCTATCTATCGACTTTTTCATGTATCAAAAGATTTCTCGTATACAAGATTAGTCTAACGGGGTAACGGATTTCTTTCTTGACTGACTGACGGAAATGATAATAATCAATTACGTCAATTACGTTCAGTTTCATCAGTTGATCTCATTCTTGAGAACAAAGGACGGTAAATTCGATTAAATTCTAGTCATTCTAGTCACTTTTTTTTAAAAAAAACCATACGCTTTCATTGCTAATACAAGTTACGTTTGAAGTAAAAAGGAAAAAAATAAGAAACAGAAAAAAAAAATCTTGAAACCTTGAAAACAATATTCGTGAAACCTTTTATCATAAAGCCCGCGTTTCAAACTAAAAATCTTTATATAGTAAGCTGCAGTGTCATCAAAACTAAACTCATTTATTACTTAATGCTAAAAAAAAAATTGTTCACCTAATCCATTATTCGCCCCAATTGGTTACTCAAAAAAAAAATATTATTTTTAACTTTAAACATGGAAAATAAATTATTTATAATAATCAAAAAAAAAAAAAAATATGAAACATTATTATTATAAAATTAAATTCAAAGCATGGCAATAAGGGGAATATGATGGCTAATATGTGCATCAGAAAACAAATAAAATGGAACAAGGGCAAGTACTTTAAACAAAGATGCAAGTCAAAAAATGTGATATTTAGTTTCCTTGTTGATTTTATATTATGTATTATTTATTAATTTCCCGCAGTTTTAAACATAAATAGTAGTGAAAACCATTTTGGATTTCGCAAACAATCGTGTAACATATATGATCTACTCACAATCGGGCGTGCATTAAGACATAATAATACTAATACAACCATGAATTTATGTATATTACCAAAATTGGCTTATAGGACAAATTTAGTTACTCGTATTATTCTTTTTTTTTGTTTCTCTGTGTACGAAACAATTGTTAATTTTATATAAATCCAAGCTTTTCCATTATGTATAATTTAAAAAAAAAAAAGATTATTTTTTTCATCTGTTTTCTTCAAGGAACGAGAGGACTGGTTTCTCTTTGTTTTTATTTCTCATCATTATTATTATTTGTTTATTATATAGTAAAATTTTTTTTTATTTTATACGATAAATTAATAATAATAAAATACGAGGCTGGCCCACTATGAATTTCTCATTTGTTTATGTTTTTCTATCTTTTTTGTTTTTAACAAATTTGTCATATGTACAAACAGGTTAGTTGCTTTTTATCTTCGATAATTTTAAAAATTTTATTATCATTTATTTCATTACTGATCAAATTAAATTTTCATTTAACAGCAAGATTTATTCGTAATGCACAAACGCTTTCATGCCTTGACTTATTACCATCCTCTTCTTCTTCATGTATACCTGTGACTTTGAATCCTTGCCCTACGGACAGATTTTCTAATTTCTCAGTTTCATTAAAATGGAATTTTATTCCTTTAAATACTTCTTCGCAATTAACCGATAATTCTACTATTATGATCGAAACAAATGATAATCAATTATGTTTAAGTGCTACTTCGACAAATAATGTAGAAGCTTGTCCTTGTGATAATGGAAATGCTCAAAAGTGGACTTTAGCTGATGATAAAATTTTAAGTGTTGCTAAACCTAACGAATGTTTAAGTCAACTAGGAGGTGTAGTTAACGTAGGAAATTGTCAATCTAATGGAGGTCCAACCTCTTGGAATCATTATCATGTAGCTCCAAGTAAGTATTTTCCTACTATTACTATTGTGATTTATGTAGATCACGTTACTGACGTATCCTAATTTTTAAGACGCGGTAAACTTATATCTTAAGTCGGGATTTGTTGGTGACTCACAACAACTTTTCATAAATGATTATAATTCGAAATTTCTTCCTCAAGAAATTTTTTTCTCCCCATTCTCCCTTGAAATTCCACCTGGATTCGAATTTGTTATTGATAGTGGAAACAATAATATTAAAACATTCGATAACGATGTTGCACAAATGTCACCTATCAATTCTCTTACCTCAATAATTTCCGTCAAATTAAAGCCCGGGATGATTATTTATGAACAACCTGCTTATTTTAGCGCGAGCAAATTTATGAAAGTTGGTGAAAAAAACACTTCAAGTTTAATTATTGGTTCGGTTTTAATTCCTGAAGGTTTACGTGGAGTTATTTGGTCAAATCCAAATTTCACTGGTAATAATCTCGGTTTGTTTGAACCTATCGCTAATTTTACTGGTGTCTCAGTAGCATTAAAACAAGACTTTGCCGCTAGTTTAGATATCTCCGCAAGTAAGTAAACATATTTATAAATAAAAAATTTTTTATTTATTTTACTAAAAATTATTATTATTACTTCAGCTAAATGCAAAAACGATTGTGGGTCTGGTGGAATTTGCTCACTTAACGGTAATTGTTCATGCTATAAAGGTTTTGCTGGAGACAGTTGTGAACAGTGTGAACCTGGATTCTATGGCCCAACATGTCAACAATGCCAATGCACGACGGTTCTTAATAAAAATAAGTGTGATGATTCAATGACAGGATTTGGGAAATGCAGTTGTAATGATGGATTTACTGGTGACAATTGCGATATATGTGCTCCCGGTTTTACTAAAATTGGCAATACGTGTGAAAGTACGTTATTTTTAACAATTTTTATTTAAAATACGATCCATATTTACTCTTCATTTATAAATTTTAGAATGCAATTGTGTTAATGGTATATGTGACGAACAAAATAAATGTATATGTAATGCCGGTTTTACTCTGGATAATGCACAAAATTGCACTTTATGTAAAGAAGGATATTTCCTATCTGATACCGAATGCGAGCCATGCCCTCCGGGTTGTGAGGCATGTGAAAATGGCAAATGTATAACATGTCAACAAGGTCTTAAAGATGATGGTAACGGCAAATGCATTTTTTCTCAAGACCAAAATCAATCTATATCACAACCCACATGTACCGTGTCATTTTGTTTAAATTGCTCTGGACCAATTTGTTTGAAATGTCAACCGCCGAAGTTGTATTTGGAGGGTTCTTGCGTCGATATTGTTCCAGATAGTGGTAAATGTATTCCGGCTGCAAATACAAATCAAAGTTTTATTGCTGATAATGCTCAACAAATTTGTAAACCTTGTCCAAGTACATGCACAGATTGCAATATTCAAAATTTCACTCCAACAAGTGCTGTTGATGTTCTTAAAGGTTTGCAATGTACAAAATGTATACCGGGACATTTCCTTAATGGTACCGAATGTGTTGAAAATTGCCCCCCAGGAACATATGCCAATACTACCAATAACTCCTGTCAAGGTATGTTGAATTCAATGATAATACTTACTATCCACACTCATAGTTGTACTTAAAAAAATTTTTTTTATTTCTATACAGTATGCGACGATAGTTGTGACACTTGTAATGGTCCTCGAAACAATAATTGTAAAACATGTCGAAAAGATTCCTTTAATCACGATGGAGTATGTTCAACCGACCCATGTCCTTCAGGATTCGTAGCAATTGACAATATTTGTAAAAAATGCCACGTAGATTGTGTAGAATGTTCTGGCCCAGGAATTAATCAATGTACAAAATGTTCACCTGAACGTCCAAGTTTAATAAATGGTCAATGTGTAGAAGTTTGTCCGAAGGGAACCTATGCTGATGGAGAAAATTGCCAAAAATGTAATGAAGATTGTTCTTCATGCGTAGGACCAAGGAACGATCAATGTCTTGGATGCAATGATCAAACAAAAGTTTTACTTGGTGGCACTTGTAGTGGATCATGTCCAACTGGAAGTGAGCTAGTCAAAGTTGAAAAACTCTGTCAAAGTTTGAACGGTGAAGATATTATTCCACCTGGAGAAATAATTAAAGAAGAAAAACAGTCAATCGTCCCCATAAAACTTCAATGGTGGCATATTCTTATAATTGCGGGTGGTTCGCTCTTATTGTTAATCTTAGCTGCTCTGTTGATAAGATGTATTGCTGTAAAGAGAAGAAAGATGAAAACTAAGGAATTTAGTGATCAGATTGATGAAAACGCGGTTGCACAAAACCTAAAGAATATGTTACGTAATGCACGTGGAATGCCATCGCAACCAGAGATGTCGCATAGTTCAACGAAAGCTCAAGAAGTTGATGACTTAAATGCACCCCTTCCTGCTTATGATAATAAGGACGGTGAATTATATTGGAAGCAAAGACAACAAAGACATCAGAAGCATGCATCAATTAACCCAGATGATTATAATAATTGGAAACAAAAATTGAAGAGTAAAGATTGGGAAGGATTTGATATTGTAACCGAAGAAAGTTTGTCATCTAATAATAATAATAATAATAATGCAGGATATAGTGGATATAATCAAGAAGAAAAAAATACATTTGAGGCTCCGAAGGATGTCTATAGGAATAGTAAAGGATCTTTAAGATCAAATCGTCCTATTAGTGCTAAAAGAACTTTCGATGTTCCAATACGGAGAGATAGTTGGATTTAAAAGTCAAAAATATTTACATTAAATATTTTTTAAACATTCTTTTAGATTAAAAATAGTTAATATATAATGATAATGAAATTTGAGTTAGTTTTTTTTTTATACATGAAAAAGGAAGGTTTTTTTAATAATAGCGTTTATTTTTATAAAATTGTATATAATTAATTATTTTTACTTTTACTTTTAAAAATAAAGCGAACAATAGATTTGTTTGTATTTAATAATTTAAAGTACCCTTTGCTCTATTTATTTAAAGTATTAAAATATACAGTTTATATACAAAAGGAAGAATTCCAATTGTTTTCAAATTAATTACAGTTTTTGTAATCATTGAAATATGTCTTTGCTGCAGAAACCAATAGTTAACCCCGACTTTAATGTTGAAACTTGAAAGGTCGTGGAAATAATGTATTTAGGAAACATGTTTTTTTTCAAAATTCAGTTTACCCGATATTTTTACTAAAAACCTTTTTAATTGCCGGCTAAGAACGGGACAATTTGATGATCGTATATTTTAAATAAATGGATCCTATAATTTTTCTTGACATTTTTATAACATATCAATTGGTCTTCGCAATTTTTAGTTTATAAATCATGTAAAAAATGTGAAATAAAGTGAAATCTGAATGTAAACTATTTTTTACAAAACAATCGTACACGCCTATTTCTTTTCATGCATATATGATGATTTTTTTGTCATTTAGTGTTAGTGCACTTATTACTGATTCTCCCTGATTGTTCTCATAACAATCGTGCCGTTCTTTATTAACTATTTTATTAAATACATTGTTATTAACGTGCAATACTTATCTAGCTCTAGTGTAGTATTGCATCACGACATAACAATAACAAAAGAGTTCTTATTACATTTATGCCGGGTGACGTGAACCGAAAAATTGAATTTGTATTAAAGAATTAAAAGAACATTTGGAAAACATCATAGTATAAAGTTAGTATGATTTTAACGAAAATTGTTTCATCTGATTTAGAAACGAGAAACCACAAAGTATGTTCAACACACCGAATAATGATACGAATATGGTTATTAGTTAAATTTAAAATAAAAGAGCTTGATCCGGGATTCGCTTTACAGAATGTTGGATTATCCCCTTCCTTTAATTGCTGAATATAGAAATCAGAGCTTTCCTTTTATGGTTTGAATATAAAAATACCCTTTTTTTTTTAAAAAAAAAAAACTACCTTTGAATAAAGTCATAAATCCGGAACCTCGGTTTCTTCTTAGTATGGAATGATTTATAATTCAAAGGTAAAAACATAACGTACTGTATTAACCATTTTTTTTTATGAATAATTTATATATATAACTTTATTGTCATAATTCATGAATAAGTAATAAATAATAATTTATCATTTTAAATACGAGTTTACTAAATCATTTTACTGTTAATCTGTATTTCTTTTAAATATTAAAGGTATTGGATATGGTCCCATAGTTCCAGTATTATCAGGTTCAAGTTGTAATTTATCTTTATGAATACTGTCTTCTGGCAAAGATATTTCATATTTTCTTACTATATAAAAACAAAGAAAATTATTAAAGAATAATTTACTAATACAGAATAAATTAACTAACTCAAACATAAAAAAAAAATAACATACATAAAAGGCATAATGTTACTCTTTGTTCAAAGAGCGAAAAATTAATACCTAAACATCTATTTGTCAAAAAAAAAAAGAGTTATTTACTTGTTTTTGTTTGTTTAAATAAAAAAATGAAAATATTTTAACTTACGATCTGCTACCACCACCAAAGCTCAACCAAGCATAATGATCATGCTTTTCATTTTCAAACCTTTCGGGAACAAATTTTTCAGGATTTTCCCAATTCTTCGATGAATGATGAATTCCATAGGTAAATAATACTATAGCCGTTTTAGCTGGAATTACATGATTGCGAAATTTAACATCTTGTGCGTTATATCTTCTTTGTAACTCTGGAGCCTAAATTATATATTAATATATATTTTTGAAAAAAAAAATGAAATTAAATTTGATCAAGCCATAAATAAAAAAAAAAGAAAGAGAAAAATTATCTAATACACACTGGAGGATATAATCTTAAGTTCTCATTTATGACCATGTTCATATATTTTAATTCTTTCTGTTGTTCTATGCTTGGTGTTAAATCATCGCCAAGAACACGTAATATTTCATCACGAACTTTCTTTTGTACTTCCTTATTAAATAAACGGATAAATAAAGATAATTATAAAGTAATAAAAAGTAATAAATTATTATAATAACTTGAGATTCTTGAATACCTTGTGGGTAGCTAATAGATATAAAATGGTTGTCAAAGCATTTGCAGCTAAATTCCATTATTGGGAATTAAGATTAAATTTAGATAATATTAATAAACATAATAAATAAATAAGTAAGTAAATATATTAAAGTCCTTCTTACTAGTATCATGACCAGCAAACATAAAAACTGCAAGGTTATACTATTGTTTCATATAATTTCGAAATTAAAAAATTTCCTACATATGTTTACTTTTTATAAAAATAATAATTTTATTCTTACTCGCAATTCATCGCTTGTCAAAGTTGGATTTTCTGGGTCACTGGAAGCTTGTATCATATATTCTAACAAGTCTGCAGTTCCATTATTTATTTTTTTATCCATTTCTCCTGATTTCACTGATTGACGTTTTTTTTCAACAATTTCATCAAATAAATTATTAAGCTTTATCATTTTTTTAAGTGTTTTAGTACGTGGGAAATAATTAAGGAATGACAAAAGAAAAAATAATGGATTTCCCAAATCTTTTATCAATTCATTAAAAGTAGTAACATATACGTTGTTTGGATCTTCAAGATTCTTAACATAATTTCATAAAATTAATAATAATACTTTAATAATAATACTATTAAAAAACAAGTAAAAAAAATGTATATATATAATTTAGATCTTACATTAAAATCAAAACCAAAAGCAGCTTTTCCAAGAACATCTAAAGTATACCTATTATAAATTAAAATTAAGTTATTTAAACTTAATAATAAATCCATTTTATGGCATACCTTTGCATAAGACTTTTGGCTTCTATGGGTTCATTATCAACTTTTTCCATGACTTCCATCAATTTCATAGCAGATTCAACAAACACATGTACGGGTAAATTTCGAAAAGCAGGATTTGCAACACGTCTAAAAAATACGAGAAAAAATTAAATGCTTTAATAATTTATATTTCAGTCCATCGAATAAATTAACTATTATTTGGCGTTAGGGAGACAGTAGCTATGACACAAATCCAATCGATAAAGAATTTTCGTTTTATGGTTAAAAGTTTATACTTTAAGTGTACTACATTTTCTTAATACAAAACTCGATACTTGATACTCTATACAGGACAGAAATTATTGATGCACATACCGATGACGTCTCCAAACCTATTATAATCGATAATTTAGAGTTAAAGGTTTATTCATAAAAAATTAACTATATTCCGATATATACTTACATCTCCATTGGATACTGCTACATTTGTACCATAATATTTAGCCACTAAAGATCTAGGAAATGATTCTTCGAGCAAAATCTTAGGATATAAATCTAATTCATCAAAATATAACATTATTAAAAACCATATAAACGATAAAATTTTTAGGAATTCCTAACCCTAACCTGTTTTTGTAATTATATCTTTTACCAATTCTAAATCGGTTACTACGATAGTCCATTCCCCATCGAACCAAATCTAATTTAATAAAAAAAGGTTTCAATTAGGTAATTGTCTTAAATAAACCGCGTAAAAGAATATATATTACCTTTCCGATTCCGTCTTTCTCTAAAACTTCACGCATATCTTCCCAACGTTTATCCAATCCATATGATGCAAGCATTGCAATAGCAAGATCCAAGAAACTTAATGTTGACACATTTTTAAGTCCCTTGGGTACTCTTGTTTTTTGATAAATTTTAAAAGCTATAAATGATATCAAAATTAAAAGGACTATAAGAAAATTCATTTCGTTAATAGTTTTTACAAAAAAAAATTTAGAATTAACTATTTTTTGGAGATCTATGCTGCATATTTATTTAATATGATCGCCCTAAAAATTGAACACAGTTTCTAAATTTATATTAGCCGATTTACCGATGATATACCGGATATGTACCAGATAGTTTATTATTATTTATATATTTGTAAAAATCCATTGAAAAACTTTTTACAGTAAAAAAAAAAACCTATATAATCAATCCTACATATACTTAAATAATATACTATGTATTTTTTTTACAATATGTGTCCAATTTTTTTTTTTTTTAGTAGAAAAAAAAACGCACCTTTATCATAATGTACTAACTAAAAAAAAAAATTGTTACTTTATAAATTTAATAAATTTAATTTATCTTTCTAACAAAAAAAAAAAAGTTCACATTTGGATATTTAAAAAAGACCACATGAATAGTGGAAGTATAAGATTATCATTTTGAAATGATGCTGCTTCCAAAAGAGCTATGTTAAAAACGTAATAAAATAATAAATTATTATTTTATTTTACAAAATAAGAAAAATATATTTATTAGTAGTAAACTTACCAGTTGTTAAGACTGCTAGTGCATATTTGAACCACTATATTAAATAAAATAATAATTAGTTTCAAAAAAAATATATATATATATATAACGTAATTCTTACTTGTGCAGAAGAACCCGGCCACATGTTAGGTGAAGATGAGATGTTAACTAATATAAAAGCCCCAATAAAAAGGAAAACAAAAAATGCAATAGATCCTTCAATAGTTTTACAAGATTTGGGCCATCTGTTTCTTCCATATCGCTTTCCAATTATTGATGCCTTAGATAATAAAAGAATTACAATTCAAATATTTCCAAAACAATAATATAGATATATACAAATTATTTCATACCATTGAATCGCCAAGACCTAGAGTAAAAATACCAGAAAGATTTGCTAATATAAAAGACCTTATTAATTAAAGCAAAATTTTTTTGATTAAAATACTATCCCATCAATTATATTATTGTTATCACTTATTTTTATTATAACTTACCCATCTAACCAAATACATCCAGCACATCCAATAAGTAAATATATGTGACTCAAAATACAAGGTCCTGAATCACGAGAATCTAAAAATTCACTAAGGAACATATGGAGTTGTTTTCCAATAGGATACACAGCAAAGTATCTCAAATATTCCAAATAAATTAATGCAGCAAACGCTACACTAAATGCTAAATGCATAAATTCTGGCTATAAATAGAGTCGATTGATATTAGACTCATGATCTATACATTATTTTTTTAAATAAATTTATCAATAGACTAACCTCATAAAGATATCCTGGTATAAACATAACTAATGCTAGGAAATGAAAATATTTTCGTTTCGAATTTAAAGAATAAGTTTTACGTGTTTGCCCCATTTGGTTAAATAAAACAAGGGATATTGCAATTAAAACTATCCAAAATATACACAAAAATATTCGTACTCTTGTCTCAATAACAAATGCAAATATCCTAAAGTATTCAGATCAAAATCAAAGTTTTTTTTTTTTAATAATAATATAATTATAGATCAAAACGATAATTAGTTATATACCCTTACCATAAATAAGGATTTCTGCCTAAAAGACTTTGTACCCAAAGTCCAACTAAACCAACAATAATTACGCTAATAAGATAAATAACGAGAGCCATTCTTTTCTTCCCGTTATTATTATTACGAATATGGGCACGTTTACTTTTCCAAGACCGTTGCTGCGCTAAGTATCTCGAATGTATGAGAAATGGTGATGAAATCATTCCTATCAATAGCATACCAAGTACAAGAGCATTTTGAAAGGTAATTAAACTACTCGGTACATGATTTTCTAGAGGTGTAATCTTAAGCAACTTAAACTATCAATCAATTCAATTATTAGCAACATTCATTGTTTAAGAAGGAAAAAAATTAAAAAACAGAGATCATTGATATTACTAGAAACTTTTTTTTTTTGGTAGAAAAATTAATTAATTTTTGAATTACCTTATTAATTGTTATTACCCAAGCTTCAACAGCAACTAACGTTAATATTTGTGAAACAACTGCTAATTCACCGAAAGTAAAACTCTTTTTCATTAATCTTGCAATTGAATATAATGAAATTTGATAGAAAAGTTGTGAAAATATAATGTAATCCGAAGGTAATCCTTAAATAATCATAAATTATAAATTATACACAAATATTAATTATAATTCATTAATAAATTTCGTAAATCTAACAATGACTCACTTTGAATAAGTGGTAAGAATCCCATAGCTGCTATAAAAGCGGTGAATATTATCGATAATATTGTAATTATGGTTATAGCCCAAATTGTTCCCAAATTGGTTTTTATATGCTTGGACATAAACATATGAAATATAAGACCGCACCCCATAATGAAACAAAGCTCAAAATTAACCTGAACAACATCTATGTAAGGTAAAATAAAAGAAAGAAAAACATTATTTTGATTAACAAAATAATTAAAATGATATTATTGATGTGGTCACCATTTGTCCTGTCCTTAAAAATTCAAGAAATCAGCTTGCATACCCATAGAAGAGTCATTATATTCAGGAGTTGATGATGATGACTGTGATGAACGTTGAGTGTCTATTATTTTTGCCGCAGCTACAATTGGAATCAACAATGTACCATAAAATGCGCCATCATCGACATCATTTCTGTATTTTTTTTTTTTATTTTTAATAAACATATATATGCATATATTTAACAAAAAAAACAATAATTAAACCAGACCTATAAAGGTTCTCATCAGTTCCCCATAATCTATGAAAGAGTTTCTCCTTATTATTCGAAAACGGGAAACCGAATGAATATATAAACCAAGTCCACATAGAAAGCAACATCAAATCTAAATTATTTTGGTTTCACATTTTTTTGTAAAAAAAAAAGAGAAAAATTTTTTATTTTTATTAAAATAATATTGATTTTATTACATTTAACAATAATAATTTATTAATTAAATCAATCAATTCTATGCTAAATGTTAAAATTCATCAAATCTCACTACCTAGACCTTCAGTGCGTCCAACCTCATTAGCTGCCATTAATCCGACCAGTTTAAAACTGGCACATAATGCTGTAAACGATATGATGACGCGTTCCAATGTGCTAGCAGCGGTTGGAATAGGAGGCGGAGGAATATTGGACAATTTATAAGCTTCTGTTCTCGCAACTCCAATAGCCTCAACGTTATATTCCACCTCGCTCTCACTAGTGTTACTACTTCCTGCTGAAGAAAAGGAAAATAAATTCCTTTTTCTTGCAACAAGAAAGTTGCAATCTTGTTTTGGTGTAGAACTCAAGGCGGAAGAAGACGACGACGACGAAAAATCAAAAATCATGCGTTTTTTATCTGAAAAAAAAAAAGAAATAGCTTCTAGTTAAAGGGTATAATCAATAGATTAATTTTATAATTTATCTCCAAAATCTAATAATACAACGAAGAATATTTTGTAATAAAATAAAACTAGGTAACGAAAGAAATGAATGTGAAAATTTTAAAAAAAGAAATCCAGCAAAAATACAAAAATGTAAATGATTTGTGATTAGGATTAAACCTATATAGCATGAAATTCACGTTGTGCAAGTAATTGTGACACATAAAACAATTGATAACGGAAATGATCAACAAAATTTTAACAGAGAATCGTACAGTATGTGATCAAGACAATTATTTTATTCTTTGTTTATATGTTATGTTATTTCACAAGGAAAGACAGAGATCGACAGTGATTATGAAATAAACTTTTAACTTTTTTATAGAAAAGTCCACCCGACTGTATCACTAATTCAGTTCGATACCCATTATGCGAATTTTAACTTTATGCGCCATCGCGTCATTTAAGATGATCATAAAAACATCGGAAATTAATTTTGATAATATAAACAATATATTTTTGGCTTCTAATTTATAATTGAAATTCAAGAAATCATGATATTGGTAAGTGAAAAATACTAAATATACCTAAGGTTTTTTACAACGTCGCACAAAACCATCTGACTTTGATAATAATGTGATCATCAGATAAATATTCCATTGGATTTGCCGGAATTGTTTTAAATTGAATAATAAAATCACGGAACTGTAGATGCATAATTTAATAAATTTAAATTTATATTTAAAAATCAAAATTCTTTTTTTATATTTCTGATAATAATAAAAATAATTCCATCATTTTTTGATGCATTACCATCCCGTAAGAATTACTAAAAAAAAATGATGATAGCGTAAAAAAAAATTTATTAATATAAATAGTATTTGTTTACAAAAATAAATCTTTCTATATGTTATATCGGTAAAAGTATTATCTTCTTAAAGACTTGTAATAATAATAATTATTTCGATAAGGCTTACAAAATAAATAAATTAAGTAACAGGACTTACTTTTTTTCTATTCCTATGAAAACAGCAGTATATTAATGTTATTTATCTATTTATATTAATTGCTTCTACTGTATCAATTTTAAAAATATCATATATTTTTCTAACATCAATATCAAATTCCAAGGAATGAAATTGTGATTAAAAATAATGATTCTCGCGTTAATTAGTAATATATGTTTCTTTAAATTTACCATACATCCGATTTAAATCATTTAATGGTTCCAGAATCCATTTCCAAGACTTAAGTTATACGATATATATAAATATTACGTATACCGGAGTAATTATTTTGTTCGCCTTCTCTATAATTTGTTATCTCATCCAATTTTAATTGTTTCTTTGATAAGTAGTCTTTAAAGACACTAATACAAATAGAATATTTAGTATAAAGATAATCGAAATGAATGATATCACAAAACATTATAATCGGACTAAAATTTAAATAAGAAATGGCGTGACATGGATCGTCTAATAATCCAGTCAAAGAATGAATGGAAGCGCGAACCATAATGGATATGGTAAACTTATAAGATTAAAAATGGTAAAATAAATTTCAGAAATAATTGTAAAAATGAATAGAGAAATTTAAAGGCATTCGAAGCATTTTATGAATTAAAGAATTATTTTGCTTACATATAGGAGATGTAACTTTGTAATAACACAAAATACTTTTTTTTTTTCAAAATGTACCAATTTTTAAAAAAATTTCACCTTATAATGGTTCTTATTTTAATACAGTCGTTATACGACAATTTTTTAATTATTATAGAACAATCTGTTCCTGTTTTTTTAATAATAATATCAACACTATGAATTTAAATGTTTTTAATTCCATTTCAAATTTTAATATTATAACAATTTCCTTTTGAATGGACAAGTTTTTACATTAAACAATATATATCCGATAGGTATGCATTAGATTGCATTTAGCAAATTTGTTTCTTTAGTTGATTTGGATGTTCCGTATCAAATAGGAACTTATCGTGGCCGCAAATATTAAAAAAAAAATTTATTATTTTCGTATTTTTATTTGGAGCATCAAAAATAATATACCACGAGTACCATGGTAATAAAAAAAAATTTTTTTATTGTATTTTAATGTACGTAAAAAAATGAAAATTTGATCAATACAAGAGGTTCGTTTAATATGAAATTTTCCTTTTTACGAACTCACTTTCTTTTCTCTTTGCTTTAATTTTAAACATGGTTGAATTTTTTTTTGATAAGTAACTCATCAGATGAAACTAATCTATTCTTATCACACACCATTTTCATAAACTTTTTTTGAAACTTTTATTTTTTATTGATACACATCAATCGGTAACATACAGTATAAGCGCAATTCTACACGTGAAATATTAACGACACAAAATTATTATGTTAGTTGCCGCAAAAAACTTTCATATGTTGCTAAACAATATGAAAAATATTTCATTGATCGCTGTGAGACAATCTAATGTTAAAATAAAAGGCGAAATAGCATACTAATATCATTGAAATCTATTTATTTTAATATGATAAAATATTGATTTCGAATGTAACAAATGTGTCATGGTCTTTTTATCACGCAAAAATGCAGAAATTATAAAATTTTCACATAAACCATAACTTACACATGACTGTACAACAAAATACTTTCTAATTCACTCTTTCTATTATTCGTGTTCGTGTTCATTCTTGCTCTTCAGTTGGTAATGCTAAAAAACTAAAAAAAATATCGTTAGTATGGTTGGTACCAGAGGACCACACTACATAAAAAAAAGCCTCCAAGAAAAGTGAAGGTAGCAAAGCCACTTCAGTGTTCAAGAAGACAGGATTCTTTGCCCTTTATTAGTGTCGATAGATCTGCCATCCTGCCTTAGATCTTGCACAATAAAGAATAAAGGGACTAAAAAGTCCCTACTGTCATGGTCTTTGTAATACCAACGTAGGAGTGCGTAGGCTAACCCTCCTTCAGGAAAACCAGTTCCACCTCTTCCCCTTTCGGTCTTTTATTTGTCTGTAAGCTTGTTTATTAAAATTACCCTGCTTAGCGTGCTTACCTTACTAATATGCCGTGATTAATTAGTTTGTGTGGGCACCCTAATAAGATCACATAAGATTATATATGTCGCAAGAAATACTATTAACGTGGCGACATCTATCGTTTGCCAAGGATATTTAGCATGTTTTATATTCTTGTTGATAGAAATAATCTTGTAAAGTGAATTAAAAGCGTATCAATGGATGTTCTTGAGTAAGTAGTAAGAAGAATATTATGGTAAGAAGAAGGATATTATGATAAGAAGGATATTACGGTAAGAAGGATGCGCCGTTTAATCCTATTATCAAGTATATCTCATAAGAAAGGTATTCTGGTAAGATATTATGGTAAGAAGGTAAGAAGGATAAAAAAGAAAGAAAAGAAAGGGGGGAAATAAGGCCTTTTTATATATATTTTTGTTGTACAAACCAGATTTTCCCACGGGTTTGAAACTTGAAAACGCGAAAAATAGTCAATTTTCGCGTCTATTATAATCAGTTAAATAGTTAAATCAGATTTTCCCACAGACTTATGAGACTTATGCACACGAAAACGCGAAAAATAATCAATTTTCGCGTCTAGTTTTCGACTTTTCGCGCGTCTATTACGTCTATTAATAAATCTTAAGATCAGATTTTCCCACACAGTTTTGAAACTTTAAACTTCGATAACTTCGAGTCTTCGATACACACGAAAACGCGAAAAATAATCAGTTTTCGCGTCACAAACCTTAACTCAGATAATTATTACATAAATATAAGTGAACAGCCCTCGTGAGGCTATAAATATTCCCTATTGTTAAATTAGACTTATCTATTAGAGGTTATACCATAACTCCGATGGTTTAAAAGAGGTTGTTCAAGCCATCAAATCACAACCAGCCACATCAACTCCTTCTTTCCTAGCTACATTTAACTGGAGGTGATAAGATATTCAAAATTGTGTTGTGGAGGTTGTAATTTAAATATAAGTAAAAACAATTTAAATAGTCTTTTTAGACGTGAAATAATTAATTAACTTTGTAAACTATGAATACCAAACGCTGACGAATTAGAAAACGTTATGGCTGATTTTTATATGTGAAAACCAATTAATTTTTCTTGTATTAAACCTGCATCCGAAGTGAAGTTAAACGAGGACATTGTCTCTGTTTAATACTGCTGGATATTGGATTTATTAGGCTGGAAGGAAGGTTTTTGTTTGTATAAAAGAATGAACGAATAAATATATGAATATATAGGACCTTAGTATAATTTTATAGTTTATACAAAATTACAAATGTGCAAAAAAATAAAAAAAGCTTTTACTGTTAGAGATTTTTTGTTAAAAGAAAATTCTAATATACTTTATTAATTTCAGATTATACACATCGTATATTTAATGGCCTTATGAATATTTATTGTTTCTGCATTATGAAGTTCATATAGAAGAACTAGCACAAGTAAACAAATAATCCAGTAACATTTATTTCTTTAGTATACTTAAGAAAATCTAAAAGTACATGTAGCTTTTTGTTAGTGTGATATACACAGGCAGCCTCGACTCTTCCTTCTTTAGAAAAATCCGAAATTCGATTGAGTGGTATTTTTTTTTTATTTGTGGATTTGTGGCGTTAAAATAATTACTGAAATTTACGTATAATCGAATATATTATACTATAATAATCCGTTCCAGATCCAGCTCCGATATATCGTTTATCAAGAATTTAATATATATCTTGGAATATATAATAAGATTATACAGTATAATATTATTCCTCTATCAAATCAAAGGCCGAATATACTCATATTATAACATTATTCATTATCCCCTGAATTTTGTTCAGTTTATTGCTTAATCAGATTATTTTGGAATCTAAAATGATCGATAATCAACATGTTATTTATACCCATATTAAGACATGCAATATTTCCTTTATTGATAGACAATAACAGCTCATAAAATAAAAATCAGAATAATGTTAGCTAGGTATTATAATAATTTAAGCTGACTTAAAACTTTCAATGACTTTATAAAATGAAGTATACAATCTATTAATCTATTATCTATACCGGTTTTTCTTAGTAAATCCTCGATAATCTCTATATAATCAATATAATCAATAGGAAGTAGGTAGATTAATTAGATTATGCAAACAAGCCTTTTATCCTTAATTGTTTAAACAATTTCACAATTTCCAGATTTGTATAACAAGGAGTTGTTTTCAATCTAGAAAAAAAAAGTCATTTTACCTTTTCTCTCCTGTTCTTAAAAAATATTTCCAAAAAAAAAAAATTTAACGGGTGACTAAAAAATGTTTCAGTCTATCTTACAAAGTGGTCTACTAGGCGGCCTTCTAACATATTACGCTAGAAGCCAACAATTCTTTTCTGAAATTCCTCCGGTCTTTCCCGACTACTTTCCCGATAGAACTCTAATAAATTTCTTTATCTTTTCTTGGATTTCTCTGACAATTTTAATTGCCATTTCTGGAAAATTAACTCTCTTATTAAGCGCCCTTCTAACTTTTTACGCTCAAATCGATAACTTCTTCCCCAATATTCTCCCTGATTTCATTCCCGATAGAAATCTATTAAATTTCTTTATCGTTTCCTGGATATCGTTTTCATTTCTCAGATTCGTTTTCAAATGTTGTTGTTGCTGCTTTTCTTCCAACAATTCTTCCAACGATTCTATTGACTATCCTCTCGACTTTAATGGTAATTACGAATTGCTTATCGCACGAAACAATATCGCTCATCGCGCAGATTCATATAACCCGTATTCAAGACGATATAATCCGAGTAGCCAATATGGTACTAATGGAAGGTCAGCGAGGTGGAGTCACAACCGGTCAAGTCGGAATAATCATATTGTGAGGAATCATGACTATAGCTATGGACTGTAAGATATATTTTTTTTTTTATTTTATTCATCATAAATATATATATATATTTAAGAACCAAAAAGATATATATTTCTGAAGAACTTGCTCGTAGCTTAATCAGATAATATTTATTCATTACCAGTTAGACAAAATTTTAGAAACTGGACTAATTTTTTTTTCTCCTTTTTTTTTACAAACAGGCCCTATTAAACGGTTAGTTGAATATACAGTAGTTTACATGTAACATTTCAAAGGAAATTTTGTATTTTATTTTCTTTCTTATACGTATAATTTTTTTTATCCAAAAATAGATGACAATCAGAATTTATTGCATTATAATATTAGTTATCACTTTGTAAATGATGATGAATTGAAAGAAATTAATATAATTGATAGTGATCCGATTATGAATTACAGTATCATTCGTCAATAATAAAAATTATTTAACCTATAATCTTTAAATATATAAATGAATAAGATTTGTTGCATATGTTGTCGCCTAGTGATGGTTAGAAATTGGTTCAGTTCGCCGAATTTGATGCATAATATCCTTGTATGAGTTTGGTCTGTACTGGCGATTTAAGATACTATCTATCCTAAAACTGAGTACATCTTTTAAGCTGGTACTGTACGTTAATTTAACATTTGAATTAAAATTTTAATTAAATGATGCTACTCATATGTAAAAATTATTTCCAAGCATCTCGTCAATATGATTGGTTAATAATCAAGATAATGCATATCGATTGAAATAAAAATAAAGTTGGCGATCAATGCGTCTTATAAAAAACGATTATCCAAATAGTTTCCAAAACTTTATCGTTTCAGCGACAATATCTTATTACACAACTCTATCAAAACCTTTAAATAACAAAGAATGCAATAACATTAAAAATAATCATACAGTCAGACCTTCATATAATCACCCTCTATATAAGAACACCTCCTTAACCTACATATTATTTTTATTAATAAATTGACTCCTATATAGTCACGGCTCTATATAATCATTGGTTTTTTACTGAACCAATTAGGTGAATATATTATAAAGGTCTGACTTGTACTTTTTATAAATAAAATGTATTATATTATGAAAGTTGAATGATAATATTTTTAATGATGTTTTTTTTTTAGATCACATTTTTATAAATCTTTACTTTTTATTACTTTACTGTGTAATCAAGGTCAGTAAGTTTGAAACTTTAAAAAAAAACCATCTCATTTACATGCATTTACATGCATCTACATAAATACTTTTGTATAGTAGTTTTATTTCCATTGATTTATCGAATAATCCAATTGGCCAAAAAAAAAAAAACAATCAATCGTGATTATCATATTAACCATCTTTAGATTTGAACTTTTGATTGGCTAAAAATTTTCATATTTCGATAAAGAAAGTAACCAAAAATATCGATCAAATGATTTCCCATTTTTTACATCTTCAATAAAGATTGAGATTGTATGAGTTAGAAGCCAAGTTACTTTAAAAAGATCAATTTTGAATAATTAATAAAAATTATGTAATGTTTTTAATGTTTAACAAAGTTGAAACGAGTTTTAAAATCAATTAAAATGAAACCTTTTGTTTTAAAAAAAAAAATCATCGATGTATCATCTTCTTTCTTGAGAGAAAGGATCTTTAGAAACGACTAACTCTATTAACAATATTTATCGTGCGCCACCAATTTTTTATATATATTTTATAATTTATAATTTATAATTTTGAATCACTTTGAATTTTTTTTGAAATCATTAATCAAAAAATATAAATATAAAAATTAGTAATTTTTAAAAAAAAAATATTTGAAATTATACCCATAAACATTAAACCGAAAAGACCAATAAGAATTTAAAAAAAAATCGAATTAAAAAAAAAAGGATATTTTAAAACTGTGTAACAAAATCAAAAAAATAAATAAAAAGTATTTTTTTTTTTTATGGTATTTAATAATAATTGGGACTAACCATAATTTTATTTCAAAATTAATAATTTTAAAAAAGTTTAAGTTAAAAAAAAAAGAGTAAGTGTTTCAGACTTTCAACGAAAAAAAAAAAATTTATATATATGATTTTTTTTATTTTTGAAACTTCATTTTTAAAATGCAGGAGTTAATTAAAATGGTTTGATGATTTTATGTTCTAAACTTGATGAAAACACGAAAAATTCAACTGATTTTTATTTTATTTTTTTTTTTTAATGTAATTTTAAAAAAGATGCACTTTATGTAATTAAATATACAAAATTAATTAATTAATATAAGTAATAATATAAGTTATATAAAAAAAAAAGTAAATTGAATCGGTATCCTTTATCTATGATACTATGATATCAATCGGGCTATATGCGACATATAATGGTGACAAATATCAAAAATCCCAAATATTCACAAATATTCACAAATATTCACAAAATAACCGATATTTCTATATAAAATTATACTAATAAAAATTATAATAATAATATAATAAATTAGACACTTTACTCGTTAAATGCATCATTAGTAGAATCAAAATTATTAAATTGTTTAATTGAATCCATAATTTCATCTAAAACTCGACGGAGATTAGCTTTTCGTTTTTCTTTTTCTAATGCCATCCTTTTAATTGTAGGAGGATTGAATGATAAATCACGTTTGTTTTCATAAGTTTCTAAATCTTGTATTGGATACGTGAAATGTTTTACTGATAAATTTGAACCAGATGTAAAAACGTAATTAATTGCACTATATCCATCAATTCCAATCTCATTTTCATCAATATCTAAAGATTTTAATTTACGATTCGATTTTAAAGCTTCACTTAATGATAAAGCTCCTCGATCACCTATTGCATTTCCTTTGATAAATAATTTTTCTAATGTATCATTATCTTTCAATCCAGATAAACTAATACCAAGAGAAGGACCAAATCTTCTTTCAGAATCTCCATTTAAATGCAATTCTCTTATTGATTGATTTTCTCTAAAAACTTTTCCAATAACTTCACATGCTTTATTTACTGTCTTTGTAACTCTTGAAGCTATAGGAGCATTAAAATATGGGTAAGATAAATCCAAATATTTTATAACTGAATTTTCACAAAAAGTTTGTAAAAAATCATTAACCATTTCAAGATTTGAACCAAACATCGTATATCTTAATGAAAGCCAAGTTGGAGTCCAATTATTATTAATAGCATTACAAAGTTCTTTAAAACCTTGTAAAGTTCTAGTTATATGATTTCCTCCTGCCCAAACTCTTATTTTTTTACTATTTGGTGAAGTTGTAACATAAGATAATATTATGGCAATCATTTCACCACCAAGATTACAATCTTCTATATTAAAAAATCTTAATTTTGCAAATGCTGGTGATTGAATATATGCGTATAAAGCATTTATATGATTATGATCATTAAGTGAAACTCCACCTAAATTTAATGTTGTAAGTTGAGTATTACCTAAAGTTTCTATTGATATAACAGGAGTTATCATATGAATGAAAAATTTTGAACAATTACGTAAATTCAAAGATCTAAGTGATATAGTTTTTGATAAAAGTTCAGTCAAAATATTTGATTCTAAATCACACATATTATTTGATAAATTTAAAACTTCCAATTTACTTGGATCATTTGTATCTAAAGCATGTAAGATATATTCAATCGAATCATGAGTTAATTTACAATTTGAAATATCCAATTCTTTAATAGCAGATTTATGACCCGTTAAACCACTTGCTAAAGCTTGAGCACCTTCCCTTGTAATAGGATTATCACTTAATAATAAACATTCCAAACATGATTGACCTGACATAAAAGCTTGACCAATTATTGAAACAGTTTCACTAGTAATTCCACAAGATGTTAAATCTAATTTTACTAATCTAGGATTTGATAATAAAATATCATATAATACAGAACCAAGCATATTTCTACCTTTATGACGTTTAGGACCAGGTTGAATTTGAAGTTCAAAAAGGTTTATATCACGAAGAATTATTTCATGTAAAAGAGGATGATATATAAGAGAATTAAAAATTGTTACTAATTCCTGATTTGAATAAACATCATTATGACCAGATTTTGAATCCTTAGGGGGAAGTAAGATAAATCTAAAAGGTAAATTATTTACTTCTAATCCTAACATAACACTTTCAGATCCAAGTACATATTCAACATTAAAATTAATTCTTGATCTATTAACTTTATTAGCATGACATTGAGCTTCAATCATTCTATCAAATCCCATTAAAATTTCTGAAGTTTTATTACTTTCACGTTCAGGAGATAAAATCATTGATTGTAAATTTTTTGGAGTTTTTAATTTATAACCAGGATTTGGCCACCAATATGTTATAGAATCTATAGCCATACGAATTTCTAATATAATAGTTTCAGCAATGATTGAAGAAATTACTAAACTTCTTTTCATAGAATTTAAACTATTTTTAAATGTTAATTGAAAAGTATCAATAACTTTATTAGTAAAAATGTTTTTTAAACATAATAAAGGATATTGATATTTATGAAATTCAATTTCTTTTGAAAGAAATGAAGATTGTTTCTTATGATTATTATTATTAATAAAATTATTATCATTATTATCATCATCATTACCAATTAAATCGAATGGAATGAAATAAACATTATTTTTTCCTAAAATGAAAATTACCGGAAAATTTGTATCCTTAATAATGTCATTTTCAATTGAAGATTTTAATAAAACACGAAAACTGACAAGATTATTTTCATCATCATCAGCCAAATCATCCAATAATTTCAATTTTTTCATGAACCATTCACGTTGATTTAAAGTTAAATAAGGACCAACAGAATCAGCATTACGTATAGTTGATTTTAAAGTTATAAGCCATTGATGATGTAATTCAATATCAGGAGAAAGAATTGTAATATGATCATGATTTTTAGGACCCAATATATAATCAATTCTAATATGTTTTTCAGGAGAAGAAACTTCACGTACAGAATAAACTGTAGATAATGAAAGAACAATATTTTCTGATGGTAAATTTTTTGTTGATATGATGATGGAATTATAATCGATGTTGTCACGTGCCAGAGGAGGAGGAGAATTTACAAAGATTTTTGAAGCCTTTTCAATATTTTTAAAACCATAAAGCCATTTTTTTGTGAGGATAATAAAATTATTTGAAGATTTTTTAAAAGTATGAGAATCTAATTTTTTTACTTTAGACATGAATATGATTGTTTCATTATTTTCAGGAACGGGAATTTTTAATTCACTTAACATACGAACGTGTTTTGGACTACGAGAACGATTGAATTTTCCTTTTAAATTAAAAGACAAAAATTTGCTCAAAGAAGGAGCAGATTTATGAGAAGATACAGAATTTTTAGAAGAAGAATTAACCGAAGTTACAGTAGTTGTTACTATTGTAGTCGTCATTATACGTGATTTATAATCATTAACGTCATCATTTTGTGATACTATAGATAATGAATTGGTTGAATTTGTTGAATTGGTTGAATTGGAATCATTACTATCAGATTCATCAAATACAAGTTGAACCTTTTCATGGGTTTCTATCTGAGACCTTAATTTACTATTATTATCAACCCCATTTCCAATGCTATTATTAATAGAATCCACTTCTATCAAATCTACATTGTTATTTTGATAAATGGTTCCAACTCCAGCATATTGAGAATAATCTTCTAAACGTAATTGTGGTGAATATGACATTTTTTTTTTGTGTATATTTTTTTGAGAAATATTTACAAGGATTATTTATATATATACTCTATATATATATGTGTGTATTGTTATATGTATTGTGTGTATGTATATGTATATGTAAATGTTACTGTATATGTGTTATATGTAAATGTATATGTTAAAAAAAAATATTTTTTTTTGGATTTTTTTTTTTCCCGACAGATAAAAAAATAACTTTATAAGGGGGAATTTTTTTTCACGCCCTGAGGCTTTAAAAAGGGAATAATTGAAAATGATGGAATTATTTGAATAGTTATTGATTTCTTAATTTGTTTATCCCGAAACAAAATAATGGGCGTGTGAAAATGTGAAAATGTGAAAATGTGAAAATGTGGATATGTTGTTTTTGTACGTGGGAGTTTTGAGATGAATTATTATTTTTTTCGATAAATATTAACAAATTTTCGATTTTTTTTTTTTTGTTTAATCTTTTTTTTTTTAAGACCAGCTCAAAAGATTTATACATATATATATATATGTATATATATAAGCAATAAAAAAAAAAATTTTAAGAGTAAAAAAAAAAAAACAAAGAAATAAAAGAAATAAGGAGTTCAATGTAAATAGTTTTACTTTTAATAACAATTTATTCAAATTTAATGTTATACTATATATAAAAATTTTGTGCCGTTCGATAGATCAACAATATACAGTTAAATACATTGTTATAACAGTAACTTTTTTTAACACAAAATTTCAGGCGGAATTCTTAATAGATGCATCATTGATAAACATTAATTTATTTCTATAGAGCTTATTTTTTTTTTTTTGTTAAAAAAGTTTCAAAAAAAGTTGAAAAATAAGGTAAAAAGAAAAAATATTAAAATAAAGAATTTCATAAATTGAAATTTAAATGAAATCATTCCAAACTAAATTCCTTATAATATATTAATGAACTTCTTAAAGAATAATATACATATATTATTACATGTGATTGAAAGAAACAGAAAGAAAAAAGGTTTCATCTCACAGAAAAATTTTTAGTTATGTTTGTTATTATTAAAGAGATTACCACATGCAGTGTAAAATTAACCTGTTGATCGGGATGAACAAAATATTGAAAATTATGATGATGATGATGTAGTAAAAATTTTCTAAATTGGGTTCATTCTTAAATTATCTTTCTTAAAGGAATTTCCAAATTATAAATATAAAAGAAGATTTTTTTAATATAAATTCCCGATGCTCTAATCATCGCATGGTTGTACTACGTTAATATACTAAATATTATACAATTTGAAATAATTTTAATTCCCGTAGTTTTATATAATATGGTTAATTATCCCGAATTATTAACGATCCTTTTTTTTTTATTTCTTGATTTACACCGAAACGAAAATTATAATTTACTAAATTTGTTAAAAAGAATTTTTTGTAACCTTCGGTCCGGTTGTCCGTCCGTCACGTGATGTCGGAACTCGGACTTCTGTTTCTTATTTTGTAATCATTTTTCAACTACTTGTATATCATCATATATCATCATCATATATCATCACTTTTCTCCTTTTCATTTACCGGTTTTGTGTTACATTACAATTTTTTCATCTTCTGCTGATTTCAGGTGTAACCAATCTACGAGTAGATTTTTAGAGGTCTTAAAAATTACTTTTGACAATGTATAAACTTCTTATTTAATTAATTATTCAATTACTTTACCGTATAAAGTACTAGGGGGCCGATACTAAGTGAAGAACCAGGTACTATTTTTACTCTAATACTATGTAGGGAGAATTGTATAGTATATAGATATCTTTTTTAATCCTTATATAATACCGGGATTCTCGGAAAATGATGCAATTTCGTCGACAAATCCATCACATAATTTCCATCCCGTTAATATATAATTTATTATCTATCAAGGAATTGATCTATCTCTATAAGTAATATTAGAAGTCAATAACTTTTTTGGTTAAAGTATGAAGTAGACAATGAGTCTCCTTAACCTGGACTACTAGAGTACTGGTCTAAGGTTGTTTAACCTGACTAGTCAAATTTGATTGGTCAACATAATAATAAATAGCTGGTATTTTCCTCGAATTATATTGTTATTGTATTCTGGTTGAGTTTAGCAGATAATTATGAATTGCTATATATGGATAATTTAGTTAGCTCACTTTAATAACGAATTTAATTTTTAATATAGCGGATCTTCAGTATGGTACCGAATACCGATTTTAATATTTAATATATACCGAATATCATTAATTAAATGCCTTATTTACCGTTTAACGAAGTAAAATCTACTTCTCATAACGAATTTTTTTTTTTTACAATCGATTTTTTAGATTTTGTGCGACATGAAACTTTTTCACGTTGTACATTTAATATAATGAGTATATACCAAAATTATACCATATTTTTCTAATATCGTTATAAGATGGTAAAATGATAATACTTCGTGTATTTTTGACTTTATAATGATAGTACATGTATTTCGTGTACTTTTTTAATGCTAATAAAAAATAATTTTTTAATAATATTACTGCAAAATCTAACAAATATTGTGCTCTTTAAAAAATAATTTGATAAAAACACTATTCAGATACATTTGATACATTTTAAAATCAAAATATTTGAAATAAATATTATTAAAAAGTTTCGTGAAAACGTTTCTAAGACAATGTTCTAAATTCATTGGACCAGATTGAATCGTGGTCCAAGGACAAGGATATAAGGATATAAGGATGTTCGTGGACAACGTTAATATATAAGGAAGCATTGTCTATTGTCTATATATGTAAGTATATTTAGTGATACAAATTTTCAGAGTATCATGGCAAATACCAGTCCGTAAATTCTGTTAAATCAATTAGGAAATTTATTATACGTTGTATATGTTTTTCAAAGTCGATTGACAATGAAAATCGTACAAAATGATAACAATGTATAATAGACAACAATTTTTTTTTTTTAAGTAAGAATGAAATTAAAATACTTTTCTTCTTTATTAAAGAATTTCAAAGTTTCACATCTTTAATATACATTCCCAATCGGTAAATTCCTATTAAAAAGGTTACCATATCCAGTATATTCATTCATTGTGGTTATACTTTAAATCACGTAATTAGCTTTTTTATTGTTGAAATTATATATATAATTCCTTTATACATGATTCGAACTTTTATTGAAAAGAATTAGTATAAACTATCCAATAACAATTCATCATCCAACTAATGCTGGCCAAGGATTACCAACCAAAATTTAACAGAATTGTAATTCCGTATTAATTCATCAATATTACTTAACTTTTTAATATATATAATTGAACACGATTTATTTGTATTAATTATTGGCGGTGCAGTCAAAATTTTATCAATAAAACAAAATTTACTTTTTTTTCTGAAGTAAATCAATTAGAGATTTTATTAATCCTAATTACAACAATTATAAGAATAGTAAATAATATATTTGTACGTGATTCTAGGAAACATTATTTAATAAAAAACTTGTAAACATCTCGTTACATCAAGATTACGATTAATTATCAGCACAATGATGTTTTCTCATCCTACAACTTATTTTTATTTGCTTTGCCAACTATCTGCTATATTAATTTAATAATTTAGTTGTTGAATTAGCACTTTTCCATTTCTAATTGATTCAATTTGTGTATTTATCAATAATAAATTGTATTCTGAGGTCTCAGTATCACGCCGGAGTAACTGTTCTTAGTCAATGTCATAAAAGTTCCCCTAGTATCTTCAAAGGAATAGGACATGCACCTCCTTCTTTAAAGTAGCAAAAGCATCTGTCGACGACTGCATCGCCTCCACTCCAAAGCTTTCTGACGATATTTGTTCAGATTCCGGAGTACGAACCATTCTTTCATGTCATCCATACCCGCAAAATTATGTTGATTATTTTCGTAATTGGAAAGGGTTAGATGAAAAAAATATAACCGATAGCAAAAATCATATTTGAAAATGTAACCTTTGCAAATCACACTAGCATTACTATGTTCTTTTGGTGTCAACAAATCAACAAGTGTAGATAGTTTTTCATTGCATGTTTTTTACATCGATTGCAAGAAGCTAATGCTGAAATGTGTCCGCAAATTTTTCTTGCTGCTGGAATATCACAAGATACGAGGATCAAAGCAGCACGAAATGTTCGACCTGATCAGATCAACTGGCCACTACACGTCTTATACGGGAGTATCTTTTGGTCACTTCGCGTTTAATTGCTGACTCTATACGGTTTTTTAACGGAATCCTTATTAACGATTCGTAAGTTTCTGTTGTAAACCCGTTAATTGAACCGTTTCTGTAGAAACTTGACTTCCAAACAAAGTGCCTGCGTTAATTTTGGTCGTAAATTAACAGCATCTAGAAGGGCAGTCAATGTTGCTATAATATGATAACGCCAATTATGCAATTTAATCGTAACATTGCAGTTCATCGTCGTATTTTCTGATCCTTTGTTGCTGCGCCGTTTGAGTATGATTATCGAGTATACTTCGAAATAGATTTTTTAACTAAAATGTAAAATTAAGTAAAAAAGTTGAAATTAGTCAAATTTATGGTAAAATAAACTAGCAATAATAAATTATCAACCTCCTATTCATTTGGATGTACAATTGTCGTTTGATTTCTCTTGCCGATTATTATCATTATTTTCTTCTTCTTATTCTTCTTCATCTGATTTCTTATTATGCTAACTGTCTGGAGTTTGCTGATTTGTATGTACAACTAAAAAATTTAAACAATCTCTCAGTTCCATTTTTAGCCCTTGGGTTTCTGTTGCGGCTCTATCTTCGCATATCCGCTCACACATTGTTCCTTTTAGCTAAAGAAAAAGATTTAATGGGAATAGGATTGTTTATTATTTATGAAATGAAAAAAAAAAAATCTAAATAAAAGATAGAGTGTTTACCTTGTTTCTAATAATATACTGACTTTTATGACAAACTTTCTTCAAACTTTATAACGCGTAAAGTTTGATAAGTCAGAATAAGATAACTAAGGTCCATGACGCGATTTATCAGTGGATTATATGTCCAAAGAATTCTTGCTTACTGATTGTAATAAAAAATATATCATTGTTTCTATACGTTATCAGTTTTCATCAGTTTCATCTGTTTACAATTTCACATTATTATTCTAAAATTAACCCATGATCCAGTTTTATTTATTATATTGCTAAAAAAGTTCATTCCCTTTTCAAGGCTAATACTTGATATTGCAATTACCTGTAAAAAAAATAAACATAAAATACTTTAGTCAAAAATCTAAATCAGATAATCAGCTTTAATCATCTTGTCCTTTTTTCTTACCAGAAAAAACATGTTTAGATAGTTTAGATAGAAAGTCAACTATACTTGTACGAGAAATGCAACGTCGGAATTAAATAAAATTAGTTTGCAAAGTTCAAAAATGCTACATATTTGTTTTGCTTAGAACTTTCGTTTGTAATGCTTGGTGATTTCAGGAATATGTTTGTTTTACAATAAACTTCGGAAGAAATGAAAGGAATAAAAAATTTGAAATTTTTTTTGTTGGAAAGATTTTTCTGTTGCACAATGATAATCATCTCGGCAATAATTTTTTCCAAGTAAACCGTACTTTGTTGCAATGAGGCTGAAAAGATTGGGCATAAAAAAAATAGAAAAAAAAATACTAGATAATCAAGTAATCAAGCGTACTGCATATTTCTATCGTGAAAATCATACAAGTAAAATATGATATTATACCAAAATATTCCCGTGCTAATCGTTATTATTATTTTTTTTTTTTAGGGAGTATTATATAATTAATGCATGTAAATGTAAATGAATAAATGATAATTACTACTTTGAGTAATCAATTTTTTGTCAATATGGATATAAGCCACATAACAATTTTTGATCTTTGATTCAACGACTGAATTAAAAATTGATATCTTAGATTCCCCTGAATCCCCTGAATCCCTGATACATATGAACATATGAACAATAATTACCAAAATTAGATACTTTGGTGGCATTACGGCATTACGATGACAAATGTCAGATCATCTCCATATTTGCTGAAAGTAACTGCGGATAAAGAGTCTAATTATCAAAGCGGATTTGATATGATGCTGATTTATATCGTATTGATTTATGTTATGTACGATTTATAGATTTTTTTTTTTTAGACATGTCGTGCAAAACCATCTCTGCAAAAGAAATTTCCGCAAGTTATAGGTAACATCTAATAACATGTGAAGATTTTAGTTAAGAAAGTAGTTTTTGTACTAAATAGTCAAGTAAAAAGAGATCAAAATTGGAATCATATGGCATCCCCATCAAATTTTTTAGTCTATTCGAATTATAATGAAAACAAGTTTACTATGATAATTTTTTTTTGATCTTAAATTCTTTTAGAGAAGAATTAAAGACTATGATAAAAACTCGTGGAATTAAACCAAAACTTGTTGGATTTCTTGCTAATGAAGATCCTGCTTCTATAAAATATGCGGAATGTACATCGAAAACATGTGAAGAAACTGGTGTAATATTTGAATTGAGAAAATGTAATAGAGAAGAATTAAAAGATCAAATTATTGAAGCAAATGAAGACGATAGTGTACATGGTATAATGGTGTATTATCCAGTATTTGGAGATCTTCAGGTAAGCTAACTAAAAAAGAGATTTAAAAATTCTTTTTTAAACCATTCCCTTTTTTTTTAGGATCAATATCTTCAAAACGTTGTTAGTGTCACAAAAGATGTAGAAGGATTGTGCCAAATATGTAATTCATATCAAAATATCCCATATCTTGACGAGGAACAAATTAAAAATTACATCATTCCTTGTACTCCATTAGCCATAATTAAGGTAAAATAGTTTTAAAAATTTATTTGTAAATGTAAATTTAATCTTTCAAACATGTTTTAGGTAATGGAATATATTAGGGTATATAATTCGGTTCTTTTATATGGAAATCGATTACATGGATGCGTAATTACTATAATTAATCGTAGTGAAATTGTAGGACGACCTCTTGCTGTTTTATTAGCTAATGAAGGAGGAAAAGTATATTCTGTAGATATTAATAATATACAAGAAATTCATCATGGAACCGAATTGAAATTAAAAACATATGAGGTATTAAAAAGAAATTGAAACTTTTAAAGTTTTTTATTTCCTAATATATAAATTTATTTATTTTAATTAGGTTCGAATTACAAATTTGAAACTTGAGGAAATTTTACCAATTTCAGATGTAGTAATTACAGGAGTTCCAACACCTTCTTATAAAGTTCCGACTGCTTTATTACGTGAAGGAGTCATAGCTATAAATTTTTCCGCATTTAAAAATTTTGAAGATAATATTAAAGAAAAAGCCAGTATTTATGTTCCTACAATAGGTAAAATTACCATTACAATGTTGGAAAGAAATTTATTGAAATTGTATGATCGACAATTATCTCTAAAGAATGAAGAATGAATACGCTTTATAATTATATGAATGTATTAAGGGAAGCTCGTATATGTACAGTTAAATAAAACAGTAGTATACTGGGAGACGCGCCAAGTTACAATTGTCACATCGTAAAGATCTGTCACATTGTTCAAGAGTGAAATTGTTATCTAGTTGGAATGAACTGGACATTGTTCTATACATTGATAAGAAATCACATCCGTATTTTTAGAAATCGAATTAGATATTATAAATAAATATTGTATTATTGTTATCGGATTTAAAGAATCTAATAATAATTCAAATTCCGAATTAGGTTATAAAAACCAGCATTAGGCGGTTTGAAACAAATTGCTTAAATAACATAATTAAATGTTTCATGTTATTACCTTATTAAGATTTCTTTTTACCCTAAAATGTGATACATTGCAAGGTTCACTGTCAATAAGGGTATTAGTGGATATCTGATATGACAATATCATTCGGGGTTGATACACTAAATAAGATGAATTGTCCGCTTATTCTGCTAATCCTGAATATTTCCGGTACCTTCCTGCCAAGTGTACCATTACTGTTTTATCTGGAACTTTACTCAATAATAGAAGGAGAATATTAATATTACAATCAAATGAGAGAATCGTTAATTTATACGTTACGTAACCTTTTCGATAGATTTTATGATCAGCAATCACTAATTTCTTTAGGTCTAAACGATTTCTTTCCAAATTAGTATTAAGATGTTAAAATATACGCAATTTAAAATTCTTCTGGGGCAAAAAAAAAAGAAACTTGATAAACTTGATAAAGTATAGTATGTAGATCAAATTGATCAACACAATACACAAAAGAAACAAAGAAAACAATGAAATAATGTATAATGTAATATAATTTAAACCTGTCGGCAATTGAATTGCTTTTGCCAAATTTTACATTTCGTACAAAATAATGAATTTTTTTTTTTGAAAATTTTCAAATTTTCTGCGGAAAAATCCCTGATTTGATTATTCAATGAAAAAATATCTGAAAATAATTTTAATTATAAATAAATAAATAAAATTTCTTTTTTTTTTCCTTAAAAAAAATAAAAATAAAAATAAAAATAAAAATAAAAATAAAAAAAATAAATAAATATGCAAATATAAAAAAAATATAAATCATAATAAAAAATATATATGTAATAAATTATTTTTAAAAAATTATTTAGAATCAATATATCAAAAATTTCTTTTTTTTTATGTTCTAAATTTGGTCAATCATTTTAAAAAAATTATATATTTTTGGAAAAACTATATCAAATTTATTATTAATCAGCGCCTTGAATTAGAAATTTTTAATGAAAAAAAAATAAATAAATAAAATAAAATAAAATAAAATAAAAAATATAAAATAAAAAATATATATAAAATATATATATATAAAATAATTAATAAAAAGTAAATAATTAAAATTTCACATAATTTTTTTTTTCATCTTTATGAAATTTCGTAAAAATGATAAATTAACAAAATTTTGCATTCATTCTTTAAGCCTAAATCAAGTTTTTATTAGATCATAATGATGATATTCCCGATGAATGTTTCAAATTATGATCATCAATTGAAGTAAATATGGAAAAAATATACCAATAATTCAATAATTATGGATTATAATTTGTTAAATGATCATCTATCTTAAAATATAATTTATAATACAGAAATGCGTAATCATTTACCCAATTCAAATTTCCGATTTGAAAAAATATCAAATAAATAAATATCAGGAGATAAAGCATCTGATACTGCATCATTTTTTTTAAAATAGTTAACCTGTTCCGTTTTGGTAAGCTTTCTATTGAATCCGAAAAAAACAAACAAAAACCCTAAAAGTCTGGAAATGTTGTGCTTTTTTTGTTAAACAACGACTTAATATAAAAACTTACCATTTTTTACCTTCTTTTTAAAAAAAAAGGGAATGGTTTTTTTTTCATTTTTGTAAATATAACACGTTATAAATAGTTTGAAAATTCTTATTTTAGATTCCCCTGAAAAAAAAAAAAATTAAAAAAAAAATTTCATTAACTCTTACAATATTGGAAACAATTAAAGTTCATTTAATAAAATCATTTAAAAAGTCAATAAAAACTTTTTTTTACAAGTGTTTTTTTACTTATTGTTAAAATTCTCGTTGAAAAAAAAAAATTAATATGAACAATTTAAACCTTAATTCAGATCCAAAAACTCTTTTCCTTGACAGCAATATTAACCAAGACATAAAAAAATTATCTCGTTCAAAGTCTGAAAACTCTCCTAAATATCAGAATAAAAAGGGTGGTCTAATGCGCCGTAATTCAAGTAATGATAGTATATTAGGAATAAATTCATATTTTGATAAAGAAATACCGCCTCCTCCTCCTTATGATGTTCATTCAAATTCTAGTAATCCAAATTCTACCACTATTACAACAACAACAACTACTACTACTGTAACAACTGTTACAACAACTATGATATCAAACTCTGGTGATTCCACATTAAAACAACAACAACAATCAGATACGAATTCATCAAGTAATGTTGAACTTCCAAATATTACTGTGGTTTCTTATGAATCTTCTTGTGATACAAATAACAACGAACCGAAAGTTCTTGAAAATTCAAATTTCGCGTTGAATGGTGATAATAAACGTAAGCGTTCTGGATCTGCTCCAAGTGTTCCTATTATCTCATTTAAAGGTCAAGACGAGAATAAATATAAAAGTAATACTGTACCTTCAACAAAATCAATGGTAAATTTATTAGATTCAGGAAGAAATACTGTATTATTAAATAAATCTTATAAAGAGTCTCCACAACAATATCTTGAAAAATTACGAGATACTTTATCTAAATCAGAATTGGCTACTTTACTCACTAAAAGTAAAGATGTATTTCATGAAACTGTATTACGAACTTACATGGAAACTTTTGATTTCACTAGTGATCCGATCGATATCGCTTTAAGGTAAAGATTTTTTTATTTATCTGTTTGATTAATTTAATTTTTAAAAAATTTGATATATATTCATATATATATATATATATATATTTAAATAGAAAATTCCTTATGGATTGTCATTTGCCAAAGGAAACTCAACAAATTGATCGTGTTATGGAATCTTTTGCAAAGCGATATCATGATTGTAATCCGGGTTTATTCACTTCACCAGGTATGTAGAATTATAAATTTTAATTTAAATTATATGCACAATGATTTTTAATTATAACGTTATACTTTTAGACACTACGTATGTCCTTTCGTTTTCATTGTTAATGCTTCACACCGATGCATTCAACAAGAGTGTGAAACGTAAAATGACAAAAGAAGAATTTGTGAAAAATTCAAGGATTGATGGAGTTCCCCCAGAGATATTAGAAGTAAATTTTATTAATTTATTGTTATTTTTTATTCATCCTAATAAAAATAACTTAACCGAGTTCTATTTTAGATTCTTTATGATAATATCACCTTTATGCGATTTATCTATGCTGATGATGATACGGATGTAAATGGTCAAACTATGCTTTCTTCATCTTCTAGTAAAAATCGTAATTCAATGATATTTGGATTACTGGATCGATCCTCATGTGTCAAAAATGATCCTTACTTCGTCATCAAACATGTAAATTTTTTTTTGTTCATAACATATTTTTTAATCGTTAATCTTTCAAGAAGAAAGTTAGATTTTTATTTTTATTTTCTTTTTTTTTTATTTTTGATTTAGAAAGTTCCAACTGAATACACTCCATCGATTGAACATCTTGTACCAATTGAAAATCCTTTTTCACATAAAGGAACGCTTTCTGAATTCGATACAGTTGGTATTCACCGAGCATTTACAACGTCTCATACTATCCGTATCACAGGAGTGAGAAATAATGAAACGTTTAATCAAACATCATCTTCAATACATCCTTTAGATGATGAAGAAGGGACATTTCTTCTTAAAATCACTAAAGTTGGAAAATTAAGTCGTAAAGTTGATTTATTGGAAGGAAAAAAAGCTGGAGTTATGATGAGAAGTTGGAATCATTATGGTGTTATTTTAAGTGGAAGTCAATTAATGTTATTCAAAGATGATGATTGGTTCGACTCTAAAATTGCCGATTTGAAAGATCCATCGGTAATGTTATCTCGATTAACTTGAATTTCCTTTTTTTTTAGAAAAAAAGTAAAAACTAATTTAATCTTTTTATTTTTCTTTAATAAAGAAATCAACAACATTGTCTACATTAAAACCGGATGTACTCTTAATGACCTCAGAATCAGTTGCTTTATATGATAATAGCTATACGAAATATAAGTATGTATTTCGTCTAACATGTCCAAAAGGTAATCAATATCTTTTCCAAGCTGAAAATGAGGATGAAATGAACGATTGGATTACAAAGATAAATTATGCAGCCACATTTAAGACGGTTGGATTAAAAATGAGACACACTAGAAGCAGTAGTTTAAATCGTATTAAGAGTTTAAGCGTCAGTAATGTCAACATTATCAGTAATGTCAGTAATGGAACTAAAGTTCACAAAGAAAAGAAAAATACTTGTCCACAACCATACTTTAATTATCAACAAAACCGTAATGATGGTGGTAATATAAATGATGTCCATCGCAGATCAGAAGTTCTAAAAGTGTGTACATTTTTTAATTTGTTTATGTAATTTCATCATTTACTTATTTACTAACATTTAAAAAAAATATTTTTTTTTTTTACAAATAAAACTAGTTAAAGATCGCAGAACTTGATGGAAAAATTGCAACATTGAAATCACAATTAGATGCAGATATTCGATTTAGGAATAATTTAACAATAATGATTCCATATAAAGCGACAACAAAGGATAAAATGATTCAAGTAGCAACAGATTTAGGAAAAAGATTAAGACAAACATTTTTGGAGTTAAGTAGATTAAGTTGTTATCATGAGATTATGGAAAAAGATTTATATTCAACAATAATTGGAGATAATTGTTATTGGCAAAAAAGAAAAAGCATGCATAGAAATCATAAACATCTTTCCCACTTTTTTACAACTAAAAAAAACAATCATCTTAATTCAAAATATAATACATCAGACGGATATAAGAGTGATGGAGAAGTTAGCATTAAGGATAGACCAGCTACTTTTAATATTTTTTCATCATCCGAATTTTAATTAGTTTCTTATTTATTAACATAAAAATTTCATTGAAAGATCATATTTTTTTCTGTATATAATATAAAGTTAGACGTTTATGTACATTATTTAACATAATAAAATGTAACATTCAGTATTATAGACTTTTTTTATAAAAAAAAAAGATTTAAGTAAATAAAAATGAAAATTTTACTCTTTTCATACTTTTCATGTCTCAAATATTAAGGGCAGTGTTGTACACAGAACATATCCAGTGATTTTTGTTGGACACGGACGTAAGTATGGCTGGCACTTATTAATTGAAAGCAATTGTGCTTGAGCTTGAGTCATTGAATCATAATGATATACGTTTCAAAATTATAAGAACTATCAATCTACATTTCTTGCAAGATACTTAGATACATCTTTGGCTTGATCCTCCCGTGGTTTCGGATTATTTGGTATCAAACTCGAACCATTTTAACCTTAAAATACGTCTATACTTCGTTGGGGTGTTCCATCAACTAAGTAAATCAAAATTATGTACAGTATCATATAAAAATTTAATATTAGACTTTATGCGAACTCTATAAATTATTTTCAGATTTGTTACTAATACAATATCAATTCTACAGAATTAACGATTTCTTTTTGGCTGGTAATAATCAACATTCGTAAAAGTTTAACGTTGCCTATTATGGAATTTAAATAAAAACCGCAATGGAATTGTGTGTTTCCTCTGTGTGATGCCGATCTTGAAATCATGGCAACATAAATAACGTTACACCACTATTTTTTTATTCTTATTTCTTTTCTTTATTATTTTCTTTGTTTAATAAATTATTTATTAAAATGGATGAAATTAAACTAAGCGATGATGTACTTGAACAAATAAAAGATTTTGATAGATATGGCCGCTTGACTGAAGAACAAAAATCATTAATTGATAAACTAATAACAGACAAAGAATTAAAAGAACGTTATATAAAATATGGTTTATGTAACTTTTGTAAACAGCCTGAAACTAATATTGGATATTGTCGGGCATGTAATTCACAACGTTTTAAACAAAATTTCAAGAATTGGACAAGTGGAAATCATGATGTTGATGAGTTTATCCAAAAAGTACAATTAAAAGCCACTAAAGATACCCTAATTATAGAGTGGATTGAATATGATAACTTTAAAGATGTTGAATATTTAGCAAAAGGGGGATTTGGAGCTACTTTTAAAGCAGTTTGGAAAGATGGTTTTATTGGTTGCTGGCGTGATGATATTAATCGATGGGGGAGAGCACCGATGTCAGAAGTTGCTTTAAAATGTTTATATAATTCACAAGGCATTACGGCAGATTTTTTAAAAGAAGTAAGATATTTTCTTATGAATATTAGCCTTTATAAATGTTTAACTAACTATAATTTATTTTTAAGATTGAATCACATATTTTGGTATATAAAAATAATACTGCTTTGGATTTTATAGTTCGTTGTCATGGTATTACCAAAGATCCAAAAACAAATAATTTTATGATGGTGATGGATTTAAAACATAGAAGTTTAAGGCAACATTTAAATAACTATTTCATTTCAACGAATTGGTACTCAAAATTGTGGATTTTACGTAGTATTGCATCTGGTCTTAAAGAAATTCATAACAAAGGATTAATTCATCGTGATTTTCATAGTGGAAATATATTAACCAGCCATACTGAAGGTACTTGTGCTTATATTACTGATTTGGGACTATGTCAACCAGCAAATGTCAAATCCAATAAAAATAGTAATAAAAAAATATATGGAGTATTACCTTATGTAGATCCAGAAGTTTTAAGAGGAAAAGAATATACGCAAGCAAGTGATATTTATGGATATGGAATTATTGCATATGAAATTTGTACAGGGCTTCCTCCTTATTATAATATTGCTCATGATGGATTCTTAGCTATTCGAATCTGCCAAGGACTTAGGCCAAAATCTGACTATAAAACTCCTCAATTAATTTTTGACATTATTAATCAATGTTGGGATGCAGACCCTTTAAAACGACCTAATGCAGATGAATTATTTACATTAATGGAGGATTTATGGGATCCTGTTTATCGGAATAAAGTGGATTCTGTAATTTATAGGCAATTAGAAGAAACAGATGATATTAATAAAAAGTTATCATCTTCAATGGTTCAATTACCATTATCATCTGCTAGTAATCTCTTATATACAACACATCCTCAAGCAGTTTATACAAGTAAACTTTTGGATTTTAAAAATCTTCCAGAATCCAAAAATGCAGACAATGATGATTTGGAATGTTCAGGTAATTTTAATTAAATATAATTATTTAAATTATTTAAATCTATTTAGAGTAATAATAATTCTTTATTTTACAGAATTCTTATTAACAAATGATTTAACTGAACTTAATATTAATTATATTAATTTTAAAGGTAATTTCTTTTGCATATGATTTTTGATCTATTAAATTTAATTAAACTATTTTTCTTTGTTATAGATAAAGAAAATTAAAACCCATTTACTTTAATTGAAAATATTTAACATGCAGTTTACCCTTATTATAGTAAATCCATAAATAAAATTCATTATAGTAAGAAATTCACTATATTGAAGGTCATTTTATTATATATAAAAAAATCTGTACAACTGTACCTAAACTTTTCTTCATTATAGCAAATTATTTACTATATAAAAATTCGCTATAAAAAGAATGAACTCATTGAACTGTAATTTTATTTTTATTTTGGAAATATTTTATATAAATATAGCTTTTATAATATTTTATTTTTATTAATAAATTTTATTTCTAAAATATTAAGTTTAACACTGATATTACACAAAGTGAACATAGGCTTTGTAAAATTACTTTTTTATAATGTTTTTATTATACAGTAAATTATATCCATTAGAAATTTATATATTAATTGTAAGAATAATTCAAATTAATAGTGCAACTAGTAATGTAGTTGAACTTTTACTACTAACTAATAATACTGTAAACTGTAAAGTATATAGATATCATAAAATGAATTAATTATATATAGTTTAACAGTATAAATTTTTTAAATTTCTTTAAATTTGTTATTAAAATTTAAAATATTTTAAAATATTTTAACTATAATAATAATAATAAACAAAGTACTTTAAAAAAAGAAAACTTATATTAAACCAAATTTGTCATAATAAAATTTAATAAATATTACATATATATAGGTTATGATAAATACTTCATAAAAAGAAAACTTATATTAGACCAATTAGACCAGTAATATGCATTTGTATTTTAATAGTATAAAAATTTGGTTGGAAGCTTTCAATCCAAATAGTTTTATTAGAAAATTATGCATTCAATCTTTCAAAAATGTTTTTATTAATGCTTTTAATCTTTCAAAAGTACATTAATTTTATTATAGTAAAATTTAATAAATATTATATTTATAAATTATGATATCTATTAATAACAAGTAATTCAAATGACTTCAAATAATTCAAATAACTGGTTATATATTATTTAGTCATTTTAATATTAAATGACAAATAATCTAGTTATTTAAAAATAACACCATAATTCTGACCAAAATTATTTATACAATTTCAATATTTTGCAAATAAAATTATTAAAAATTTGTAATTCTAGCTGGCATTATAATTTTAATCTAAATTAGTTTAGCATTAAATCTAAATAACTTAAATGACAAATAACTTAAATAATTAAATCATTTAAAAGTCATTCAGAATTATTCCAAAATGGCCAATAATCAGATTATTTACCATTATCACTACTATATATATATCAGTTACAGTATAAGAACTTATTTATATTTGTTATTAAAGAAAAGTATTTTTAATATTATTAGTATATTTTTGCCATTTATCATTATTAAAGGTTACATTTATAATTCATATACTTAATTTATTTAATTATTAATTTCAAATTGAAAGAGTTTTTCCTTCTTTTATTATCCATTATAATTGCTTTTATTATAAATTAAATATAATGTGACTTGAACTGTAATTGTTAAATTTATATAATTTAGAATGTTATATATATTAAATATGATATTAAATTTAAAATTTATAATTTATCCAGATAAAAAATTAAAAAATAAATATTAGTAAATAAAGATATAATTATTAAAAAAAAAAGTGCTAAATTAAAAGTTTTTTTGTAAGCATAATAAATAATTAATGAGAAATTAACAATAATATTCTTTTCGAAAAAATAAAACATAATATTTTATATTAAATTCGAATAAAGGTTTATTAATAATTTATGATATTAAAATCACATGTTATTAAAGATGAAATGCAAGTTATTGTTTTGATATTTTTAAATATTTAAAAGTATCGTTTGCAGTCTATCTAACACCTTTAATTTATTAAAAATTAAAATCAAAACTATGATTTTGTCTGTAAATATTTGTTAACATACTAGGAACGGAAAGTCAGAAGTACTTCATCACGTATCAGACAGACATTTTGTGTGAACAAATAAATTATTAGAATAATTTGTTTTAATATAAAATATTTTTTTTTACTTTTTGTATTCATAATTCTTTATAAATTATTTCAGATTTGTTACTAATACGATATCAATTTCACAAAATTAATAATTTCTTTTTGGCTGGTAACAATCAATTTGTAAAAGTTTAACGTTGCTATTGTTGTATTTCTGTAAGGACCCGCTTACTTCTAATATAAATGTCTGAAAATCTGTGGTAAAATTTATAGTAAAATTAAATTTTAGGTTTCTTAATTGTTAAAGATAAAATTATATATATAATAAAAAAAGGGCACTAGTTTTATAAGGTAAAATTAAAGGAAGTCTTTGGTTTTATAAGGTAAAATGAATTAATAATTTGTATAGGTTTCAGTATATATTAAGGTAAAATTTATATTATAAATTAGACCCTTAATTTTATAAATAAATACAACATGAAAATTTACCCCTTAATTGTAATAAATAACACGTAATAAAAAAAGACGTGATAGTATAACAAGTTTATAAAAAGAATTAGACGTGACGATGTAACAAGTTTATAAAAACTTTAGATGTGATGGTGTAACAAAATTATAATAAGATTTAAACGTGATGGTGTAACAACTTTAAATATCAAAATATAAACAAATTTAGATGAGATAGAAATTATTATAGACGTGATAGTGTAATGATAAAAATTTATATAAAGAACTTTAGAACAAAAGGGTGGTGATGGGGTAAGAGAGGAGAAAATCATATCCATAAATTTTTTTAAAAAATTTTGTAATTTCTCAGCATTATTTTTATATTAAATAACTAATTTTACTTCATTTTAGCATAGAAAATTTTTAATAATTTTTTAATTAATTAATAAAATTTATTAACCTTTATCTCAGTCAATATTAAACCTAGAAAAATGATTTTACTACTATTAAAATTGTCTTAATGAGATGATTCTAATGGTATAAAAGTTATCAAAATCAGATCACTGGATTTTTAATAATTTGCAAATTTATATTTTGTATTTTTTTATATTAAAATTTATTTATAGTAATAAAAATAATAAAATTTTGTATTAATTAATAGGCAATTTTTATTCGTACACAAGTGTCTCAAATACAGCATCACGTGATTAATAAAAAATTGATTTTTCAGGCGTTTAAACATGTATCACGTGATAATATTTTCATTATGTGCAAAATTTTTTTTATTATTTTTATTATAAAATTTAAATGCACATATATGCATATACATACTATTAAAAGTACGTATACATGCTATAATCTAACAACTATTTTGCATAATGTCCATATTGCTTGCACTTTCTACATTTTCGCCCTTTTGTATTATTTGTTTCCTCTTCTACTATAACATTGTCTGTTATCATATTAACTTTTGTACTATCCTTTAAAACCCGTTTTCCCAAAGTTTCTACACTAGATTTAAATCTTTTTAGAGGTCGTCCTTTATGTTTAGTAATAGCAGGATTATTAATATCAGTAAAGGTTTCTTGAGTTTCTTGAATTTTAACATTCTTATTATGTGTATTATAGATAAAAGACTTGAGTAAATTCATCAACTCATATTGCATATTGGCTTTAAGTGCACAATCAATGGCTTTCTTTGATAATCCAAATAACTCTGCATAAATAGCTTTATCGCAGTTTTCAAAATTCTGTAGATCCATTGATTGTATTGTATGACATGATTATCATTTTGTGATTATTGATTATTGATTATTATTTTTGTGTTACCAGATACAAAATAAAGCTCACGGTAAATTTTTACAACGCGTTCATCAGTTTTTTTTGTCACGTCTTATTTTTCTTTAGTTTCTTTAGTATGGTTAAATACGAAATTAGTACATGTTATGGTTGTCGCAAATGTATGTACTGCGGCTGTGACCTAAATACTGAAGTGTGTAAGTGTGATAAGACAATAAAACCTAAACTAAGTAACCGAACTAAAGTAGTTTCACATTCATTTTCACGAAATTTTAAGCTTAATATGCTTCTTTGTAAAAAAACCTTTATTCAAGAACGAAACACACTTTATTTATACAGTATAATAGTAATTTTAAAAAAAGATTTATTTTTACTTTTTGTTCTACATGTAATAGTCAGTTTCAAAGAATTTCCAATAAAACTAAAGCTATTACTAAAGAAAAACCCACTAATTCTAATGATGAATCTATAGTTTCTTCTGTTATTATTGATGTTGATAAAATTGTCAGTTCTCAAGATATGTGTTCTATTTCTAGTGAAAATGAAAGTGTTGATCAACATGATGAAATTTCGTTCACTCTTATTGTAAAAAAAGTAGATGGAAAGCAATTACCTGGAAAGTGGCTTACTTTTGACACTTCAACTTTCAAGAAATTTGTTACTCAAATACAAAAATATATTGAAACTATGATAGGAGAAGAAATTGATCAAGCAGAATACTCTTTAGCTTTCAAATCAGCTAAATCAAATGGTGGAGGTTTGGAGTTAAGCGAGTTAAAGGATTTTGAAAAGTTTTTGATTGAGTATAAAAAATTATTCAAAATGAAAAAGGAAGTTGTTGTAATTGCAAGTATGAACCGAAAAATTGGTAAGAAAAAAAAAAAGCAAGTGGAGGTAAGAAATTATATAATTATAATTTATGAATTTACATTTATTGGAAACTGACTATATAATTTAAGGATGAGATTCTTGAATCTGACGAAGAAGAAAATAATTTGAAAAAGAAGAAAGTGAATTCTATTCCTAAGGTATCAGGTCTAACTCCTCATCAAAAAGTGATTGGTAAGTTAGTATCTAAACTCCGTAAGCAGTGGCATTGTTCTCAAGATAATGTGCCATGTTATGTTGCTTCGGGAATTCATTTAAAGTTGACAGCAAAACTTCTCGCAATGTGGGCAGAAAGCATTGTAAGTATTACCAATTGGATATGATTTACAATTATTGTTAATAATATTTGGTAATAATTTACTCTTAGATGGATGGGACTGCAACTATTGAAATTGCACCAACCCACCCAGATTTTGCTGTACAACATGCAACAAAAAATAATGTGCATTCATCGGCCACATTGATGGCATCACAAATGTCACAAATGTATCCTATTCAGCCTATTCAGTATATATCTCCTCAGTATTGCATGGTTAGGGAACCTTTGGCACCTGTCTCTAATTTTAGCGTAACATCACAACTTCCAATTCCAAGCATAGAAGAATTCTTGAAAAAGATAGATAAAGATGAAGGCGACAATGGGGATTTTATGCAGTTTATTGATGTGTTTAATGAACAAAATATATCTGTTAAACATATCAAAGATTTAGATGAGAATGATTTTCAAATTTTAGGCGTGAAGACAATTGGTTGGCGCAAAACCATTAAAGCTGCAGCAAAGCGATATGAATAAGTAAATTTAGTATTTTATGAACATTTATTGTAATAATTGTAATAGTTTAATGGATTTATAATAAATTTGATATGTTTACAAGTTGAAATTTGAATTTTTATTTGTACATTTATAACAAATAAGAAAATTATTACAAGTAAACCTGAAATTCTTTTTCTTTTTCCGTCTATCTAAATATTCTAATATATACATTTTATTGAATTTTATTCACATCTATATTATTAACTAAAGATATACTGTTCCCCTAAAAAAACTTTCTGCCATTGTGGGTGTGATATGAAGACTTGCTATAAAAAGTGCATAGATGGGATCATTAAAACTTTCTATATAATCACGATTTCTTTTCAAAAAACTTTTCATCACTGAAAAGGAAGTTTCAATGGGGTTCAAATCAGGAGAGTAAGGAGGAAGAAATTCTACACGAATTCCAAATGCTTGTAAATATTCAATTAGGCCCTCATCATGATGAATTTTCGCATTATCAAGAACAATAACACTGTTAGGGCCAGGATATGGATTCATTTTAGGTAGCTAAATAACATAAAAACAGATTAGTGATCCCAAAATATTTACAATATAAACTGATTATATATCTTACCACATCAGAAATAACAAAATCCTTGAATCGCTCTTTAGTGCAACTCCCTTCCATAATATCAATTGCTATAAATCCTTGCAATGATAAAGCGGGTAAGATTGTATATCTTTTACCACGTACAAATACTACACTTTTCCTTGCACATGTGTTTATCAAAGAATATCCATATCCATGTGATAAACTCTGTTCATCTTTTGCATTTTCGTCCAAAAAAACTAGTTGATCAGGAGTATAATTGATTCCCATGTTGGCAATAAATGCACCGCGAAGTATTTCATTTCGTTCTTTAGCATTTTTATGAAGCTATTATATAATTCATGATCAGTTAAAAAAAAATAATAAAATAAAATAAAATGATAATATATAACTCAACTACTATATTTACTTTTTTCCGTGTAATACCACAAAAACGCAAAGACCGCCACAATGTTGGAACAGATACTTTTTTTCCAGTTAAAACATCCATTTCAGATACAAGTTCATCCAAATACCAATCCACCTTATCGGCTACAAGTGCCTTTAATGCCTATATTGATTTAGTTTGTTAAAAGTGTAATGATTATTTCACAATAACTGAAAATGTCCTTTTATTGATGCTTAAACTTGCCTTCATATCCTCTCCATTGAAAGTTTTGCATTGTCCAGCTTTTTTTAGCCATGGATCAATTATACATCCTCACTTTCTGTAAATCCTCAAAACTTTCTTCACAGTATACTTACTCATATAGAGTATTTGCGCAATTTTCTTTGTAGAAAAACCATCATAGTATAAATATACTATTCGCCACTTCAAATCAGTGCTGAAAGCTGGTGGCATCAAGTAAATGGTTATAATCGAAAACTTTTTGGTCAAATAATCGCACAACTGACCAAAAATAATAGGAAATATTTAGAGTGCAGTGTGTGCAGAAGTTGCTAAAGGTGCTATAATTGCAAAAGAATCGTATAAAATCACGGTATAACAGCTGTTTTGTTAAGGAAGTTTTACTTTTTACTTAAAAATCTCATAATTTTTTTTATCAGGTGATCTGCAGGGGGTAGCACAATTTTGAAAACTGCGATAATTGATTTTATAGCCAAATTGAAAACATGTGAATCAACCCGAAATGAAAAAAAGTGGTGAAAGGTAATACTTTTTTCCATTCTTACTCTATCTTCTGTTTATGTATCATATACCAAAATAGGAGAAAGATTATCTAACTGAATATTGATATCTAGATACTATCACTGTACTATCGGCTTGGAATAATATTCATGTGAAATGCCACATGTTGAAAATAAGTACCAACTCGAAAAAAATGCTGGCATATTAATCCTTTATTGATCAAGAGAAGGCAAGTGCATAAATGTGTTTCTTCATCAAGCAGAACCATATAATGATCAATTACTTGAGTTCTAGTTGCTCAGACAAACCATACTTCTAGGATTGCTTCTGGTGATATATTCTTAATCAAGGATTTGAAAAGAATTTGCCGAACATCTTGTTCTTGTTCCCTGATTCCATTGCTTATCTCTTCATTATCAATCTCCACCTGTAAGGTAATTGTTAGTTTAAGATTATTATAATCAATACTAATAGAATCAAAACTTTAATACTTACATCTATTAAGTTTTGCCATTCTGTAATTCGATTAATATCATAACATACAGACTGATTCATTTGTGATCTTTGTTTTCCAAGCATTACAGGCGTTAAAAAGGCCTTCATGACATTATCTACAAAACCAAAAAATCTTGTATTTAGCATTGGCATACCAATTGTAGATATGGCATTTCGTTTAAGTTCAAAATATTCAAAATGTTCTTCATTTCTAACGTGATCTTTGATACTAAGTAGTAAATCATATAATGAAGTGGTTTGATCAACTTTATCATATATATGTCTATTGATTGACTCAATTCTCTGTATGTTTTGTGCTCCAGTAGTAAATCTTTTATGAATCCAAGGTATTGCTTAAGACTCTTTATTAATATAAAGTGTATCAGACAAATACTTTGCTGCTGCTGGATATTGATCAATTAATTTATTCCATCAAAGTTCAAATAAATTTTCACAAAGAGAATTCCTGCATATATAGAACTTATGGCGAAATTCTTCAAACTTATTTCCTAATTTTCCCTTGAGTTTTTTTTGAAGATTCAAATCAATATGAAAAATGCATAATAGATGCTTGGTATTCACATAAAATTCTTTAATTAATTGAATCATAGAAGGATCTGAATTAGTAAAAATAACTCCAGAAGAAATACCTGTTTCAGTAAGAATAGCATCAAATAACCATTAGTATGTATTTAGTGTTTAATCATCAATTATAGCAGTTGCAACAATTTGTGACTTGTAGTTATTATCAATTACAGCTATGATGCAAAGCATCATTTGAAATCTGTTTGTATTGTAGGTAGTATTAATAATAGTAATATCATTTTATTTGTTATATAGTTCCTTTTATTTGTGTAGGTGACATCTACAAGAGAGATTTTAGTTTTCTTGAGACAGGATCTAGCTGAAGTTTTACAATCCACAGTGGATTGGAATCTTTCCATTGCATTAATAATTCAAGCATCTGCCCTATAAAAAAAAATTTCTTTAAAATATACTTAAAATATACTTATATATTTTTAAAATATATCTAAAATATACTTAACATTTTAAAATATACTTAAAATATACTTAAAATTGCAATTTTAAGTATATTTAAAGTGTAAAATTTTGTACTTAAATTATACTTAAATTATATTTAAATTGCAATTAAGTATATTTTAAATATAATTTAAGTATAAAATTTCATACTTTAAATATACTTAAAATTGCAATTTTAAGTATATTTTAAGTACATTTAAAAATTTTAAGTACATTTTAGATATATTTTAAAATATATAAGTACATTTTAAGTATATTTTAAAGAATTTTTTTTTTCATAGGGCTGAAAAGCATTTGTATCTCCAGGGTTATTTTTTTGACGAAATTGATAGATCACATTGTACAAATCCTTTTTATATATAAGTTGATCTGGATAGTCATACTTAAGTAAAGGATAAATAGATGCTGAGTCCATTTGACCTTGAATCACATACTTTTCAATATCTGCCAGCATTTTAGGCGTTAATTTTCAAAATCGCGGTGCTATTTCATGAACTATTAAAGTAAGTGAGTGATTATGTTCATTATTAAAAAAATTGATCTTTATAACATCACTTGTTTTTGGACAGGTAACATTAAGTTTCCAAGAGCATGATGTTTTTGAAAAGCTGACATTGTGTCTTTTAGTTGGATTAAAAGTTACTTGAGAAGTATTTGAACCTGATTTGATACATTCATAGACTACCCTTTATATCATGCCTTCAATCTTCTCACTTGATCTGATTTTATAGCTAAAACCTTCTTTTAAAGCAAATCTATTAATCCAACTCTTAAATTCGTTCCAGCTGTTGAAGGTTAGTCCAGCAATCAATTTCAAAGAATCTGTAAGTTCAACCAATTCATCTTCATTATTACTTGTTTCATAATCCTATTAACAAACATTAGAAACAAAATAATTAGATTGCTTATTAGAAGATGAAATTAATGATAGAAGAAAAAAAATTTTATTACTTAATTAGATTGATTTTCATTACAATCAGATAGGTTTTCATTTAGATTTTCGTGAGGGATATCATAATTTAGGATGACATCGTGAGAAAAATTTTTGTGTGTATCATAAAGTAGATAGGTATTATAAGATAGATTTTTAAGAGTGTCATAGGGTAAACAGACGTTATAAGATAGATTTTCATAGTAGGTATTATTATCATAAGTGGGTGGTAGACTTTCATGAGTGTTGTCATAAAGAAAATTTTCATAAGCATCATAAAATAGGGTATTATTGTTAGGAATATTATCACGAATATTATTATAATTATGGGTGTTATCATAAGGATGGGTATTATTGTTATTACTAAACATCTTATATTCTTAATTTCTTATAATGAAAAGAAGAGAAAAGAACAAAGTAATCGATACAGCTACAAAATGTAATGCAAAAATAAACAGTACGTGACTTGTAATAATACGGGTTTAATTTTAAAAATTTATTATATCACGTGATTGATAATACGGGTTTCAAACATCCATGTATAATTTGAAATTCTCTAATTAATAAATGTTTAAAAAAATTTTAAACTATTGTAAAATACTTTATTTAATAATTGAATGCTTTTAAAGAAAATTTAAGTTTCTAAAAATTTAAGGTAAAATTCAATATAATTTTAAAAGGTCACACTATATATAAGGTAAAATTATGAGACAAAACTTTGCTAACAATGCTAAATTTTCATAATGCATTGTGCGATCCTTGTACAAGCCTTGTACAAGGTATTTTAAATCTGAAAATATATAGTACAATATTTCTAACAATCCATTTTTAATATTAATTTATTCACATTCAATTGTAAAATATATAATTCTGATACATTTTTCAATGAGTCTTATAATTTTTTACAATGTTTCACAAGATTTTACTTATGTATATATTGTACAAAATATTGTATAATGAATTTCACAATTAATTATTTATAACATAATCTAATTACCATTAACGTTAATATATACTAGGTGTATAATCTAATTACATTAAAAACCCTACGGGTTTTTCATAAAATTTATATATTAAAAATATAAAAAAAAAGAATTCAAATTTCGGAGAAACCCCTATGGCCCTATTTATATAAAATTATGTATCACGTGCATGTGATATAATCCGCAGTTCGATGACTTTGATCAACTTTTTTTAAACTTTTTTTTCTTTTAAACTTTTTTTTTTCTTTTAAACTTTTTTTTACTTTTTTTTTCATTCTTCCCTTTTCCTTCGTTCACCCTTTTACTTCCCTTCGTATCCTTCTTTCATCTCTCCCTTATTCTTTCCTTTTCCTTTCCTCCCTTTTCCCTTTACTTTTACATTTCCCTTCTCTTTTCTTTCTCTTTTCCCGCTTCTCTCGCATTTTTTGTTGAAGAAATCTTAAGCGTTTCCCTCCTTAGGTGCAAATTTCTGGTATGTTTGTCTTTTTTTTAATTGTTTCATTTTAACGAATGATTTCTAATAGTTATTTTTCTTAATTTTTTTTAGACTTCGAGTATTTAGACACGTGAAAATATGGTGTGAAAATTTTTTTTGTTAAATCTTAATTATCTATTTTACCAATTTTTTCTTTTTTTTTAGATGGTTCTTACGGTCTACTTGGACATGGCATTTTGGCAAGTTTTTCATTATTTTTTTTATTTAATTATTTTTATTTTATGAACAATTTCTAATAGCTCATTTTCTTAACTTTTTTTAGACGACTTGGTTCTTTGGCTATTTTGACGTGTGAGAAATTTTTTTTTCTTATCTATTTTAATGAAACGTTTTCTAACATTTTAGTTTTTTTTCTTAGGTGGTTCTTTTGGTCTCTTTGGACGTGAAATTTCAGTAAGCTAGTTAAATTTTTTTCCTTAATTGTTTTTGTTTTAATGAACATTTTCTAACAGTTCATTTACTTTCTTCATCTAGGCGTTTCTCTAAGGTCTTTTTGGAAATGAGATTTCAGCATAGTAATTCTTAATTTTTTCTCTTTGATTATTTTATTTTAATGAACTTTATTAACAGTTCATTTTTCTTAGTTTTCTCTTCTTTTAGGGTTTGCCGATCCTCCATTCCTGAAAATGGTAGTAAGTGTCATTTCTTCTGGTTTTTCTTATATTTTTTGTCTTTGCTATTAACTTTTTCCTTTTTTTTTTTTGTAGGTGTAGACTTCGATTTCTTTTTACTTTTAGGTTTTGGTGGCTCTTTCGTGTTTCTTTTTTAGGTTTTGTCAATTTTTAGGTGAGTGTGTTCTATTCTTATTTTATCTTTTTGTCTTAATTACTAATAGTTGTCCTTCTTCTTTGTAGGTTTCAATGCTTCTTTTTTTTGAGGTTTTAGCAGAAGAAAGATTTTGTTTTTTATTGCATATTTATTTTTTATGACATCTTTGATACTAATTTTTCTTTTTCTAGATTTTGACTTCGTTTCGCCCTTCAGACACGTGAGATTCAGTAAGAAATCAGAAGTATCTATATTTCAACGAAACATATACAACGAAACATATACTAATGTTTTGATTTTTTCTTTTTTTTAGATGACTGAGTCTTTGGACATGTAACAATTCGGTAGGGTAGAGATTTTTTTGAATTATTCTTTGATGAAACGTTTATTTAACAAAACATTTTCTAATGCTTCAATTTTTCTTCTTTTAGGCGGTTCTTCAGCTCTTTAGACGTGGGACTTTGGTGGAGTATTATTTTTTTTTAAATTTCTTTATTCCGTCTTTTAAAAATGGTTACTTATTTCTTTTTCTTTTTTAGACAGCTTTTTGGTCTACTGGATGTAACAATTTGTAAGTTTTCAAAATTTTCTTTTAATTTAACGAACAGATATTAATAGTTCTTTTTTTATAGATATTTCTTCGAGTCTCTTTGGATGTGTAAGATTTTGTTATAGTAAGTTTTTTTTCGTCTTAGTTTATTTATTATAATGAAACATATATTGACGTTTCACATTTTTTTTTTAGACGGGTCTGGGCGCATGGAAAAGGAAATCAGGACTACAGTATATTTTTTTTTGAATTTAATTCTTTTAGCAAGATTTTGATGAAATGATTTTTTTTTGGCAAAACGTTTTATTAATGTTTCACTTTTTTTCTTTTTTTTAAATACCAATGAGAGGAAATGTATTTTATAATTAAAGTTACATAATTAAATTTTACAATATATTTTACAATAATTTGCTATAATTTATATTAAATATACATGAATAAATTAATATTACAATTGATGTTATACTAACTATTGTACTATGTCCCTACAAGACCAATAACGAGTATCTTAACATGGTTTGTATATAATGTACTGTAATATTAATTTTACAATACATTTAAAAAATTTCAAGTTGTTAGCAAAGAAGGGTTGGTAAAAAAAATTACTAGTAAATCTGAAATTTTGTGAGGAGACCTTTATTAGAAGTAAGCAGGGTCCTGTTTCTATATGATAATTTTTGTTACCGATCTTGAAATTATTGCAAAATAAAATAATGTTATACCACTATTTTTTTTTATTCTTATTTCTTTTCCTTATTATTTTTTTTGTTTAATAAATTATTTATTAAAATAGATAAAATTAAACTAAGTGATGATGTACCTGAACAAATAAAAGATTTTGATAGATGCTATAGACACTTGACTGATAAACAAAAATTATTAATTGATAAACTAATAACAGACAAAAAATTAAAAGAACATTATATAAATTATGATTTATATAAATTTTGTAAACAGCCTCAAACTGGTAGTGTTTATTATCAGTCATGTAATTCACAACGCTTTAAACAAAATTTCAAATTGGACAAGTGAAAATCATAATGTTGATGAGTTTATCCAAAAAGTACAGTTAAAAGCTATTAATTATTGCCAAATTTTAGAGTGGATTGAATATGATAAATTTAAAGATGTTGAATATTTATCAAAAGGGAGATTTGGAACTACTTTTAAAGCAGTTTGGAAAGATAGTTTTATTGTGTGCTGGTATAATAATATTAATCAATGGAAAAGAACATCATTTACGACAGAAGTTGCTTTAAAATGTTTATATAATTCACAAGGCATTACAGCAGATTTTTTAAAAGAAGTAAGATATTTTTCTTATGAATCTTCATTAGCCTTTATAAATGTTAAACTAACTATAATTTATTTTAAGGTTGAATCAAATAATTTAGTATATAATAATCTTATGGATTTTTTAATTCATTGTTATGGTATTACCAAAGATCTAAAAACAAATAATTTTATGATGGTGATGGATTTAAAACATAGAAGTTTAAGGCAACATTTAAATAATCATTTTATTTCAACGAATTAGTATTCAAAATTGTGAATTTTACGTAGTATTGCATCTGGTCTTAAAGAAATTTATAACAAAGGATTAATTCATCATGATTTTCATAGTGAAAACATATTAACCAGCTATACTGAAGGTACTTGTACTTTTATTACTGATTTGGGACTATGTCAACTAGCAAATATCAAATTCAATAAAAATAGTAATAAAAAAATATATGGAGTATTACCTTATGTAGATCCAGAAGTTTTAAGAGGAAAAGAATATATATAAGCAAGTGATATTTATGGATATGGAATTATTGCATATGAAATTTGTACAGGGCTTCCCCTTTATTATAATATTGCTCATGATGGATTCTTAGCTATTTAAATTTGCCAAGGACTTAAGCCAAAATCTACATCAGGAAATTATATAGTGCGAAAAGTTGCGCAAGTTTACACATCATAATATTTCGTAAGCTTCCAGACCCGCCGCAAGTTTGCGTAAGCGTAATATTTCGTAACTTTTTAAAATATTTCGAAATATTACGATATGCAAAGCTTCGTAATTTTACGATTTGTAATATTCCGTAATTTTGCGGTTCGCAATATTTCGTAATTTTACATAATATTTCGTAAGTTTTCAGACCCGCCGCAAGTTTGCGTAAGCGTAATATTTTGTAACTTTTTAAAATATTTCGAAATATTACTGTATGCAAGGCTTCGTAATTTTACGATTCGTAATATTCCGTAATTTTACTGCGTAATACTTCGCAACTTTTTAAAATATTTCGAAATTCTATGATGCGTAATGTTCCATAATTTGACGATTCGTAATATTCTGTGATTTTACACAACTTAATATTTCGTAATATTTCAAAATATTTCGATAAATAATACTTCATTTTCTGTACTATAAGTTTATATAATGTATGTTTTATTAGATATAATCATAAAAAATTACAAGTATTTATTAATATATACAGAATACATAAAAGTAAAAAAGAGAAAGAGTAGAGTAACAATATTATTAGACGTAAAAAGAAGAGAAACAGCTATAGTAACGTTAGTATTAGATATAAAGATAAAAGAAATATTGTTATTATTGTTAGTATTAAGGTAAAAAGAGTTAAAGAAACAGTAAAAGGAGTAAAAGAAACATGGATATTATCGTTAGTATTAAAGTACAAGTAAAAAGAAATAAAGGAAACGTAGATAGTATTGTTAGTATTACGACATAAAGTAACAAAGAGGTAAAAAAAACGCGTTAATATTAAAATAATTAGTATTAATAAATAAATATTTCTATACCTGCAAAGTAATTGAACAAAAGAATAAAGAAATAAAGAGAAAGGAAAAAATAAACATGTTGTTAGTATTGTTAGTATCGTTAGTATTAAAGTACAAGTAAAAAGGAATAAAGGAAACATGGATATTATTGTTAGTATTACGATACAAAATAACAAAGAGGTAAAAAAAAATGAAAATAATTAGTATTAATAAACAAATATTTCTATACCTGCAAAGCAATAAATTATGAAATATATGTAAATATATTGTATATAATTAAAGAAATAATAGAAAGAAGAGACAAAAAAATTAAAAATATTGAACAAAAGAATAAAGAAATAAGAAACAAAAATAAATAAGACAAAAACGCGTGCATGATTAAATGATTAAATGATTAAATCGCATGCGAGGATCAGCCTAATTTTGATTGGCCAGAAATCATGTACATCGTATAGCGGGTGTGACATAAATAAATCGTGACTGAAATTTGTGTTCAATTTGTGTTCAATTTGTGTTGATAATTCTGGTAAAAAATTTGTTAATTTTGGCCAAATTTCGTTAAATTTGTTAAATTTGTGTTGAGTTTGTATTGAATTTGTGTTGCGTAATTTTTTATTTATCACAAGGGGATGATATTTAGTAATTGCATGTACGACGTACAAGATTTTTTTTATGATTTTTTTAAGAAATGTACGCAAAATATTTAATCAGAATATAATTGTTTTATTTTTAAATATGATATATTGATGATTTTTTTTTAAAAATTCAATAGAATGTGCTAATAATAAATTGTTTTATTTTTAAATATAATATATTGATATTTATATTTAAATAACCAAAACATGTACATGATTTTTAATTATTTTTAATTGAAATCAAACTAAGATTTTTTTTTAAAAAAAAATTAAAATAAATTAAGTGATTTATATCTATATTTAGAATCATGATATTTATATTTAGATAATCCATATCCGCATGAGATTTAATTAATATGTTTAATGATGAAAAGTCTAATAAATTAAATTTTAATTGAAACGAGAAATAAAATCAAACCAAAGAGGTATTGTTCAAATTTTATTTAAAGTGACATTTTACGACTTTCTTTCAAATTTTTACTCATCCCAAAATCAAATTATAAAAATAAAATCAAATCTAATAATGCCTCGCCAAACACGTCATCGTTCCTATAACGTCCATTGGAACTGGGCTATGATGGACGAACTTGTCGACATACGCCGCGACAGAAACCGCGCCTACCATAATATTAATGGTAGAAGCCGCCATGATTTTTGGGGATTTCCGTGCCAATAGGTTCATATGACTAATATCTATAATTTTCTTTAAGAAAGAATTTAAATTCAAATTAACCAATCCATTTAATTGAATCAGAATAAATAGAATATTTCGAACGAGGGTTTCCGGGCAACAGTGCAGCCAAAAGTGGAGGAACCTCGTCGGGATTACCATGTAAGTAAATAAATAAAATTACATTCATTTAAATTAAATGTATTTACCGAATATTCAAACTGATTTTGATATTTAGAACTATGTCCTTTATCGTAATGGTACCCCTGATCGGCCTGGGCGGCGGCTGGGCTGTGACGCGTACCGGCCAAAGATATTATCGCAAATTTAGAACGAGATTTTGGGAGAGGCCGGGTAATTATACTATAATAAAATTTTATAATTAATATTACATTCTATTTTACGTTCACATTTTAAATTTGATAAATTTGATCAATTTTAGATACGCGTGACGATCGTAGGAGAAGGAGAAACTTACCTACGTATCGTAGAAGATAATTATTTTTATTTTTTTATTTATTAAGTGAGTAGCTAGGCCCAGTCCGTACCAAATATCGGCTGGAGACTCACGTTTTTTTTGGGCTGTGACTGATACTGACGTCCACGCTGTACAGCCTGGGTACTATTTTATAAAATAGTAGCGAACAAGTATCAAATGTATATTTTTTTATTAAGTTATAATAAAAATTAGAATTTACTTTAATTTTTAACATAAAAATTGTAAATAATAAAAAATTCGTAAATAAAAATAAATTTGCTTTCCCAAACTTAAAAAAAAAGGTGTTTATATAAAAGAAAAGGTGTTTATATTATTTTTGATTATTCAATAGTATCACATGCCCCTTGTATATGTTCTACTGCATACGCAATTTACAATCTCGTAAATTTTCGAAACGGAATATTACGCAGGTTTACAGTCTCGTAAATTTTCGAAATATTTCAACCGTAATATTACGCAGGTTTACAGTTTCGTAAATTTTCGAAATATTTTAACCGTAATATTACGCAGGTTTACAGTCTCGTAAATTTTCGAAATATTTCAACCGTAATATTACGCAGGTTTACAGTCTCGTAAATTTTCGAAATATTTTAACCGTAATATTACGCAGATTTACAGTCTCGTAAATTTTCAAAATATTTCAACCGTAATATTACGCAGGTTTACAGTCTCGTAAATTTTCGAAATATTTCAACCGTAATATTACGCAGGTTTACAGTTTCGTAAATTTTCGAAATATTTTAACCGTAATATTACGCAGGTTTACAGTTTCGTAAATTTGCAGAATATTTTGACCGTAATATTGCGTAAATCTTACGATATTGTAAACTTACGTAATATTTTAACCGTAATATCACATAAATCTTACGAAATTGTAAACTTACGTAATATTTTGAAATTTTTCGAAATATTATGCCATAAACTTTCATAAACTTACAAAATCGTAAACTTACGCAATTTTTCGCGCTATAAAATTTCCTGATGTAACTAGTATAAAACTCCTCAATTAATTTTTAATATTATTAATCAATGTTAGGATGCAGACTGGCCCTTTAAAACGACCTAATGCAAATGAATTATTTACATTAATAGATGATTTATGGGATCCTATTTATTGGAATAAAGTGGATTCTGTAATTTATAGGCAATTAGAAGAAACAGATGATATTAGTAAAAAGTTATCATCTTCAATAGTTCAATCACCATTATCATCTGATAATCTCTTATATGCAACACATCCTTAAGCAGTTTATATAAGTAAACTTTTGGATTTTAAAGATCTTCTAGAATCCAAAAATGCAGACAATGATGATTTGGAATGTTCAGGTAATTTTAATTAAATATAATTATTTAAATCTATTTAGAGTAATAATTATTCTTTTATTTTACAGAATTCTTATTAACAAACTGAATGATTTTACTAAACTTAATATTAATTATATTAATTTTAAAGGTAATTTCTTTTGCATATAATTTTTGATTTATTAAATTTTAATTAAACTATTTTTTTTTTGTTATAGATGAAGAAAATTAAAACTCATTTACTTTAATTGAAAATATTTAGCATGCAGTTTACCCTTACTATAGTAAATCTATTGTAACCTTAGATATTAAACTTAATCATATAATAATATACTAAAAGGATATGGATAAATGATATACCAAAAGGAAAAATCACAAGATTATGAATCATGTGATATGATATGATATTTATGATGGGATTACGTGATAAAAGTCATGTGATGGAAGTTATGTGTTACAGTGCGGTACCTCTATAATAGGTACCCCTTATATCTTGTGATCTAATGGTCAGAATTTTATAAAATTTTAAAATTAGATAGCTTTTAAAAAGATAAATACATTAAGCAAATAAAAAAATTTTCTCAATTTTTTTTGCTAACATAATACAAAATCACATAACTTAAAATAAATTTGATTGGCTAATGTAATACTTAATGTTAATTAGAATTATACATAATTTTTTATATATAATTTATTATTCATTATAATTATTTAAAAGTAATTTAATTAAGTATATCATCAGGAACTTTTCTATAGGATTTATATTTTTTTAGCAAGTTTTCCTGTAATTTCTTTTTGAGAAATAGGCATAATATAATCTGTAATAAATAAAAACTACCAAAGTTTTTTTTAATTTTTTTTCAAAATTTTTTCAACAAATCATAGGTAAGTTTGTAAGCTAAAATGATTTATTTGAATAAGTACTATCAAATGATTGTTTTTTTTATGTTACACAAACATTACTTATTCTCAAATTTTTCCCATCATAATAAATTACCTGAACTTTAAACTTATGTAACACTAGCAAAATTTATTATTTTTTAATTTAATCTGATAAGTTTAAAAGCTTTTGATATGTTTTATTAAAATTATCGGTTAGAATTTTAAAATATTATTTTTTGCTAATGTAACATCTTTTTGAAAATGTCACATTATGACTATAAAATTGGGTTGGTTATAGAGGTGCCGCACTGTAATCGAAATAAGAAATTTTGGACATATAACTTTTGGCTAAGTTTCAGAATAAATTTCAGCCAAAATTTATAAAAGCAAATTAAAAGCAAATGCGTCACATAATATTGAAGAAAAAGGAGTTAAAAAAACAGTATAAAAAAAAGAAAATATAGTTAATAAAAAACAAAATTAAAAAACAAACTAACAAAAAAAAAGAATGTATCTTTTTAACACATTAAAATGTAATACTATATTAGAAATTGTAAACCCCAGAAGAGTCTAAAAACCTAAAAAATATACTAAAGAAAAAAAAAGAAAGCAGATAAAAATAATAAACAAATGGAATGGAAAAAGGAAGGAAAATAAAATGAAAAGAAAAAAAAACAAAAGGAAAGAAAAAAATGAAAAAATAATAGTTAAAATAATGTAACTATAAATATTAGTTAGTCCAATCAAATTTATCACATGATAATTATATCAAATTTACTAGTAGGTTAAATCACTTAGGTTAAATTACCCTGGATTAAAATTAGTCTTATACATTAATATAATATATATACTGTAACTAATATATCATAGACTCACAGTAATGGTAAATAACCAAATTAATTAGCTATTTTAAATCTGAATGACCTTTAAATAACTTAAATCATCTAATTATTTAATTACTTTTATTATAAATTAAATATAATATAACTGAATTTATATTTATTATTAAAGAAAAATAGTTTATTATATTAATTAAGTATACAGTTTACGACATAAATATTTGGAATTTTTATTTTTATGCATAAAGGAGTGCTGTCACACCAAGTCTTGTGCAACCAAAATAATAATTAAAATGGAAGTTGATCAGCCCTTTTTAAACATAAATATAGCGTGAAAAATTCTCACCTGATTGTTTATCAGCAGCAAAATAAAATCGTAGCGCGCTTCGGTATTTGAAATGCAAAGGTTGACTTGGAAAGAATATGGGATAATAATATACGAAAACCCTCTGAAATAATTAAAATGGCTGGTTTTCCAAAGTCTACAGTATATGACATTTAAGGTTGCTTGTCTAAACCTCTTCAAAATCCTACGATAAGTTTCGTCAAAATTTTACTATAGATTTATTATAGTTTCGGCAGAGTTTCGGCAGTTTCGGCATTTATAATAAGTTTCGGCAGTTTCGCCTTTCTCCAAAGTTTCGCCAGTTTTTTAATATAACTTTAATATAGTTTCGGCAGAATTTCGCTTTTCGGCGAAACGCCATCTTGCCTAAACCCCTAGGTTTCGGCAAGCAACCTTAATGACATTATCAATCGTCTAAAAAAAACAGGAAGTGTTGAACACTTACCCGTTCCTGGTCGTCCTCTTGTTCTGACACCAAAAAAATGTCGATATCTTGGCCGTCTTCTTAAAAATGATAATGCAACAACTTCAGCTTTAATGACAACAAAGCTGAATAATTTGTATCCAGATCTTAACGTATCAACCCGAACTGTACAACGTACTCTTAAAAATAAACTTAATTATATTGTTTGTAGACATGGTCTGTTCTCAATTCTTAAAGAAAGTCGTATTGAAGCTCGTCTTGAATGGGCTAAATCACATCCAAGATGACTGGACTCACACAATTTTTTCGGATGAAAGTACATTTCAGACATTTCGTAATACTCAAATTGACTTACATGGCTGGAAACCCACATCCAGTACATCCTATGGTAAAACATCCATATAAGGTTCATATTTGGGTGCATTTTGCCAGCACAATTGGAGTTGCATTATTTACAGAAAACATGAATTCTGCTAAATACCGTGAAATCCTTCAATTTCAACTACTTCCTAATGCTTATAATGCTGGTTATGGATGGAATTTTCAGCAGGACAATTTGCCAATGCATACCGCGAAGCTTACTCATCAATTTTTTGTGATTAATAATATTCCGGTTATTGATTGGCCTGCAAACTCGCACAACTTGAACCCCATTGAAAATTTATGGGCGATTCTTAAAGAAAATGTAGAAAGAAGGGTTAATAATTGGGTTATGAAAAAAAAATCACTTGGTGCTAATGATTTTCAAGGCATAATTCAGCAAGAATGGGATAATATTGATAAAAATCTCTTCTTTAGTTTAGCAGATAGCATGTCAGATCGGATTAACATGATCATAGAAAATAATGGTTATACGATAAATTACTAACTTTTAAAGTATGTTTATCTGCACATCTTAAGCTATTAATGGTATAAATTTGAAATAAAAAAAATAAAATTTATTATGTTTTTACATATTGTGATAAAATTCCGGATATTTATGTCGTGAACTGTAATGTAATTTAGAAAGAATTTATTATTAAAGAAAAATGTTTATTAAAGAAAAATGTTTTTATTTATTATTGTGTTTTTATTTATTATATATAATGTGATCTGAGAAGGACTTATTTATATTTATTAAAGGAAAATGAAAATATTAATATTATAGTATCAAAGAATCAAGGTTACAATAGTTATATTAGATCATATAATAGCTATATCATAGGAGAACAGTGACATAAAATATTCATATACGCTTATTTAAACTAAAACCAATTTAAAGATTTAAATCTAATTTAAAACTATAATTGATTTAAACCTAATTTAAAACCAATTATTTAAAGGTTTTGAATAGATTTTATCAATAATAATTTAATAATATTGTTTTATACCACTAAAAAACTAAGCTTAAAATGCTACAGGAATTTATAAATCATATTTGGTATACTTGGTGAGTTGCAATGAAGGCTTTTTTATGATTTATAGATTGTTAAAACATTTTTTTGAATGGAATTGTATACCCCTTCTAATATATCCAAAGATGTTCTTGTGGATTTTGCTTCCTATTGCATTTACTTTTAATTTACAAATGCCATATATACGTTTTTTTTTTAAAAAAAAAAATCAACATTTATAGCATTTGTAATTAAATTTTTAAAAAGCATTTAATCCTAATAGGCGATAAAATGTAGCCTTTTAAACTCTTTTTAAATTATATCATGATTATGGATTTATAATAATGTAAAATCAGATTTATTTTAAGTAAGATTTTCCGGGATTTTTTCATTACCGTATTATTGTAATTTGTAAATTAATAAAATTCTCATGCACCAGTTAATAATCATTTATACATTCCACAGCTGAGGAATTACCATTTTATTCGTAGATTGGGTGATGAATTCTTTAATGAGTAAGTAACATTTTGAATTAAGTGTAAGAAGTCTATTACATGATATTCTCGTAATTATTTAAATTATAATTGGTCGTTTTGGTCGATCGACAATTCCAAAATAAACTGTATAAAAATTGATTAATAATTTCCAACATTTTTTTCATGAAATTTTTTGAATAATTTCCAAAAATGTATACAAAAATCATTGCATTTGTAGTTAATGCATATCTCGTTTCTAAAGCATCAATTCCACCAAGTCAAGATGTATCCACCAAAAAAGTTATATCAACAGAAGGAAGATTAGGAATAATAATTGGAAACTTCATCCCTAAATCAACAATTATTTTTGTTATAATGCAAACATTTATTTATATTTATATGATGTTTCTACAAGAAATTGGATCAATTCCAATTTTAAACCATAAAATTTCTGATTGGAATTTATTAGAAACTGTCATATTTTGTTTAGGTATTGGAGGAACATCGTTAAGATTATGGTGTTTTAAATGTTTAAAAGAATATTTTACTTTTAATATTACAGTTAAAAAAAATCATAAATTAATTACTACAGGACCGTATTCTTTAATAGCTCATCCTGCTGTAAGTTATTTTTATTTATTAAATATTAACAAAGTTAATAGAGTTTACTAAGTTTACTAATATATTCTAATTATAGTATACAGGTGGTGGCTTGATGATTATTAATGTAATCTTTCTGTGGTATCAATTATGTTCCTATGTTCCTGAATATTTTCCAGCTAGTCAGTTTGGTTCATTTATTTGGTTAGTAGGTTGGTGGAATATTATCACTCAATCAATTTTCCTTAGTTTAATCTTTAAACGAGTTTTTCATGAAGAAAAGTTATTGAAAGATCATTTTGGTAAAGAATGGGATGTCTATTTTAATCAAAGGAAGAGATTTATACCATATGTCATTTGAAATAATTCTATATTTAGTTTTATTTTTAACATATTTTATTATTATTATTATTATTGTATTTATTTACCATTTCTCATTTCATTCTCTTTTTTTTAAAAAAATAAAAAAAATCCTTGCACAAGAAGAATGACAAGGGTAATTATATATAAATAATTTTATTCGTTGTATAAGGAAGAAACCTAAATCTATATAATTTATCTAATTTATCTAGTATTCACGTGTCTCTTCGCGTACGATACAGCAATTTTTATTGGGACGTTTAAGTCGTTAAAATTTGATTCATATTTGACGCCAAAAGGAAGTATTTAAATCTTCCAAGTTTGAACGATCTCACAAATTTCGTACGTACCCATTTGATGTAAGAAGATACCGTATAGCAGTATAGCAGTATAATCCAGTATATCACTGCTCCCCCTTTTCGGCGTACCCCATATAAAATACCCGTCTCGATATATCAAACATGTAATATGTAGATCTTTTATTTTCACCATTATTATACTGACAGGACAGGATAGACGGGTCCGGTAAATTGATTTATACCCGGGGTATTTTTAGGCAGTGCTATAGTGCTATACAGTATACCTTTTTTCGCGAACAACGACTCTCCATTGTATAAGAATTTTTAAAGAAGTACTGTAAAAGTAATTGAAGAAAACCAAATTCTCCAGTTTATAACAGTTCAATTTTTATTGGGACATTTAAATCGGTCCATACTTGACGCCACCTTCCTAAAGTAAGTAAATCAAATCCCCCAATTTATAATAATCCAATTTTTATTGGGACATTTAAATCGGTCCATACTTGACGTCATCCTTCCTAAAGTAAGTAAATCAAATCCCTCAGTTTACAATAATCCAATTTTTATTGGGACATTTAAATCGACCCATACTTGACGCCATCCTTCCTAAAGTAAGTATAAGTAATTTAAAAACATCAAACCCTCCAATTTATAAGTTTGAATGATCTCACAAATTTCCTAAAGTATTTTTTTATTAAAACATCAGATCCGTCAACTCCGATCTAATATTACGCTTTTACGGTAAATTTCAATAATAATTTATTTTAAAAAAAAATGTTTCAAACATAAATCATTCGATATATATATATATATATATATATATATATTAAAATGACGGATTATTAATATAACTAATATAATGCAATTGGTTTATATTGTTTACAACAAACAAATTTACTTAAAATCCTGGAATCCTGAAACAAAAAAAAAAAAACCTGAAATTACCGGTAAAATAATAATTCAAGATTTTTGTGACGGATTGGATAAATAATGGTCTGAAATCCGGTAGAAAATACATTTCTTATATTTTATATTATTTATGATTATTATGATGATGGAAGAACTTTATTTATAAGAATTTCCTTTTGAGGTTTAATTTCATTAAAATAAATAAATTTAGATTGGTTCATTGTGATTTTAATTTTGTACGAACTTCCTAAAATAAACAATTATAGAATGGTTACCGGTTGTAATCAGTGTATTACTATTTACTATTCATGCAAGTATATTACAATGATTTTTAAAAATTGTAACCATGTCAAAAACATCTTTTTATAAAAAGAATTGCAAATTATGTAAAACTTTTCCCCGTAAAAAAATTCAAACCGAAATTGTGTGCGAAATTAGTACGGTGTTAACCGAAGACCGTTTAAATAATGAAAATTAAATTATGAATTCATTTTAAAAAGAAAATTTTTTTATTTTTAATTTCCACAATTCCACATTTTTTCTTTAAAAAAATTAGTCTGTGCAATGTTTTTTATTGAAAGATTTTTCCGTAGATGAGAAATCGCAATAGAAAAATCAACAAATAATTATTTAAGAATATCATCACTTCTGTTTGTTTTCTTTTTATATTAACACGCCATTTATATATTTTTTGGCAGACAAAAAAAAAAGAATAAACATTGTCATTTTCTGCACATCCAATAAAAAAAAATTCTTTCTTTTAAAAAGATTTCTTTCATAATACAATTGATCGATATAATTTATTACTTTAACAGGAATATTAAAAAAAAAAAACGTGTTTCCGATCAAATAATTTGACTCCGGGTATTACATAAAATTCGTACTACAATTTTAATAAGTGAGTAAAATGGGCCCAATTAAATTGAACCAAATTGAGTACTCATTTCCGTTATTTCGAACGAGTACGAATGATATCCTTTTTATTAGGTGAAACAATAAACAATAATATTTATATTTGTGTATTACTCTTACAGTATTACTACTGTATTAATAAATCTATAATAATTCCCTTACCAAAGCACTAAAAAAGTTTTTATAACAAATAAATGATCCGCGTTGTAATTTGATTTTTTTATTATTGTGTATCTGGTATGTGTGTACTTTTGTGTATTTAAAAATCAATTTAATTTTATATCCTTTTATTCATCCAAAAAACTGTCTTCCCCACTTGTCGATTTGAGTTTAAAAAAAAAAAAATTTGAAAATTTTAACTCATTATTTTCTCCTTAAATAAAAAAAAGTTTCCATTCATTATTCCGGAAAAAAAAATTTTTAACTTTTTTTCCAAATTATCTCGAATTATTATTTTTTTTTCTAATTTTTTTTTTATACATATATATATGTAATATATATATATATATATATATATAGTTATTTTTATTTTTTTAAGAAAAATTCTTTTATTTTATTCTCTATAATTCTCTATATTCTTCTTCATAAAGTAAGAAGAAAAAAAAATATTAAAAACAAACGAACCACAGAAACGAAATAACGACCAAACGAAAATTATTTTGCAAATAATTATCAATAACCATTTGCTTTCTTTAATAAAAAAAATTTTTTTTTTAAAAAAAACAAAAGCAATAAATAATAATAATTCATTATTAAATTAGAAGTGTTTAATAATAATTTTAATTCCTATATTACACTCCTCTTTTTTTTTAAACAACCGGTTTACTCAAAAAAAAAAAAAAAGAAAGGATAGATAAATAAATAAATAAAGATGGGTTGTTGTATGAGTCAGGAAGAACAGGAAGGGAAAAGGATAAATGAAGAGATTGAAAGTCAACTTAGAAGAGATAAGCTTAAGATGCGCAATGAAATTAAAATGCTTTTACTTGGTATGAATGAACTTTTGAATTTGGTGAATTTCGCACATGGCGCAGTAGTTGATGCGCCACAATATGATAAAATTAGCCTTAACCTAAATTATATTTATAATTTACAAATTTCACTTTTCTTAAAATAGGTGCTGGTGAATCCGGAAAATCAACGATTCTTAAGCAGATGAAACTCATTCATGATGGTGGTTATTCCCCAGAAGAAAGAGAATCTTTTAAAGAAATAATCTTTTCTAATACTGTACAATCTATGAGGGTCATTTTAGAAGCAATGGAAACTATGTCAATAAAATTTCGTGATGGAAACAATAAGAAACATTCCGATACTATTTTGAATTTACCCAATCAAATTGAAGGTGATCATTTACCTCAAGAAGTTGCCATAGCTATTAAAATTTTATGGACTGATAGTGGTGTTCAAGAAGCGTTCAATCGTTCACGAGAATATCAATTGAATGATTCCGCAAAATAGTATGTTGGTTTTATATATATGTATATATATTTATTTTTTTAAAAAAAAATCGTTCTAATTATATATTTCCTTTTTTTTTTAGCTATTTTGATACAATCGATGCTATTGCTAAGCCAGATTATCTCCCTTCCGATCAAGATGTGCTTAGATCTCGCGTAAAGACAACTGGTATTACGGAAACCACATTCTTGATCGGAGAACTCACTTATCGTATGTTTGATGTTGGTGGTCAACGTTCTGAACGTAAAAAATGGATTCATTGTTTCGAAAATGTCACAGCCATCATATTCTTGGTAGCTATTTCTGAATATGATCAATTATTAATGGAAGATGAGACTGTGGTATGTATTTAATTTATCAAAATATTAAATTACTTAATTTCTCTTTTTTGATGTTTTAATTTCTTTTTTTTAGAATCGTATGCAAGAAGCTTTAACATTATTTGATTCAATTTGTAATTCACGATGGTTTGTTAAAACGTCAATAATTTTGTTTTTAAACAAAATTGATAGATTCAGAGAAAAATTACCAAGATCACCAATGAATAAATTTTTCCCAGATTATGAAGGTGGAAATAATTATGAAGCAGCTTGTGATTATATATTAGATCGCTTCGTATCATTAAATCAATCAGATGTTAAACAAATTTATACACACTTTACTTGTGCCACTGATACACAACAAATTAAGTTTGTTATGGCTGCTGTTAATGATATTATTATTCAAAATAATTTACGTGAAGTTGGTTTATTATAAATCAATCAATCATTTATTTACATAATTTTTATTTTAAACATATACGTAGATATTTAATTTAACATTAAAAATTTATTTAAACCATATTTTCATGCTCTTGTCAAATCCTTTATTATATTATAATTTCTTAAATAGTTTTAATTTTTTTTTTAAAAAAAAGTCCTTTTTTTAATATCAATAGTTGTATATATATATATATTAGATATATATAATTACATTTCTTCTTTTGATCCTTTTTTTTTCTTCTTGGATGCTTCTTTTTTTGTCCTCACTTCCTCATTAAAAGGCATGAGCCTAATTTAATTATAAATCGGTTACTTTATTTTGATTTAGTTCGTAAAGAGGGTACTGCGCACTGCGTCTGACTATTTAATTTAAGCACATGAGCAATGAGAGATTTGCCCGAGTTTATTATTTATAGTAGGCGACAATTGAAAAGGGATTTGCAAATTTAGAGTTTCACTCAAGAGTATAATGGTTATGTCAATCATTATTAATTTAAACCTTTTTTATTCGATACAACAAAATTACGAGGAACGAAACTTTAAACAATATCGGAATAATCCACGTGAACATATATTTTCCGTCTCGATCACATTTTTTTTTGTTTGATAATCTTTAATAATCTTAACTTTTTTTAATCAGATAGAACATGTGGTTAATATGAACAAACATGGAGACATTATGGACTAGATCATCATCTTTTCTGCATTATCAATTATTAGGCAAAAAAAGAATGATGGTGATAATGACTGATGTCATTTCATCTTTAGGATTAAATTTCACTATTACTGCAAATAAAAAATCAAAACCAATTTCATTATAATGTACTTCAAAATTAAGCTTTTCTTATTTTTTCAGAATAAACTTTCATTTTAATCTATATAAAAAACTTTGGTTTAATTATTATTATTTTTTTTTTATTATTATTATTATGCTCAAAAGAATCGCTACAAATTTGGTTTAATTATAAATTTACAAACAATAATACTATAAATTATATATGTTGTTTAAATTCAAATTTCAAATTCTATAAATTCTATTTGAATAGAAGAAAAATTATAGCAATACTTTTTTTTTTATATTATTATAAATGATTATACATTAAATTCAAAGTTCAAAGTGTTGACTTTTGATGAATTAAATATAATTTATGATTTTTTGATTTTTTAATAAAAAACTTTATTAAAATTTAATAGAATATTTTTGGTAATATAGAATTCAAATTTGTTAAAATTATTATACAGTTTATCTATAAGGAAATTAAAAAAAGGGCAAAAAATCATAGTAAATTTTGCTAGTAAAATGATCAATTAAACAAACTAATAATAAAATTTAAAATAAATTTTACTAATTATATCCTTTTTTTTGTTTAATTGATTTATAATAAAATTACATTAATCTTATAATTAATATTTAATTTTAAATTAGTTGATTAATAAACAATTAATAATTATAGTTTTATTTATTTTTGTTAGTATTTTTATTTATTTAATTAAAGGTCTCCACTCTCCTATAACAGCTTCAACCTGATTTGTGACGATTCTTGGTTCGAAGATGGTAACATCATCAATATAAATCATAATTTCTCCATTATTTACCCATTCTTTATATATTCTATGCATTCTATCATTAAATACTCCTGGTGCCTGTTTTGATCCAATAATCTACATTTTTAATAGTAAATTTGTTAATTATTTTACAAATAAAACTTATTAGCCACAAATTTTAATACAACTGATATTTAATCAATTATAACTGGCTTATTAGCTTAATTTAAATTGATTTGTTTGAAATACTAGATATTATAGTATGGTAGTTAGATTTTTTTTTTTGTTATAACTTTTATTTAATTATATTTTTAATCTTTTGTTTATTTTGATTTTTTAATTTCTGTGATATGAAAATAATTTTCTGGATTTTTCTTAATTTACTATATTAGCAGAACTTTTATGGATTGTGAACTGATTTATATTTTTTTTATTTTTAGTTCTGTTTATACTTCTCCGCGTCATATTTTGGCGAACAGACAAATTCACTATTTATTATAAAATTACTATGAATTAATTACGTCTGTCAAAATACATTACGTCTATCAAAATAAATTTAATTAGTATTTTGTCATTTTGACAAAAAGTATAGTTCTGTTGGCTGTAAGAGTTATTTTTTTGTCTAATTGATTTTATATAAAAGTTAATTTTAATTTATTTAGATTTTTAGATATTTGCTTAAATCACTTAGTTTCTGAATTTGGTCTAATTTTATTATATAAAATTGGATAGCTATTTTTATTTTATATGGATTCTAAAATATTTTCTAAAGAAGTTATTTTTTGCTATTAGTGAAATGTCTCTGAAAAGCTGTAAAGGCTTATTTTTACTATACTTTTTATTGCTTTCTTATGAAATTTAGAGGATTTTCTAAATAAAAAAAAATTAGGAATTTTTTTTTACTATTAGAAGTTTTAAGGATTTTTTACTAGTTGGATTTTTGAAAGAGTATACTTTTACTATATATTAGAAAATTGGCCAGATTGGAGGATTTGAGAGGTTTCTGGAATTTTTTACTAGTGGAATTTATGTGATTTTACAGGTAGCCCAGAAATACATTTTCATATTACTAATATATAGATTTAGAATTCAATTAATTCAATTAAATTATTATTTTGAAGTATATATATATGAAATTTACTTTTTTTTTATTTTATTAGTTGTGTTTAAGTAAAATATTTTATAAAAATTATATACAATTTTTATATTTTACATTATTTTACAAAGTGCATAATTAATCTATATATTGCAATATATAAATTATAATGATATATCTAATGTATTTATATAATAGAAATTTGCTCATATTGGTTATTTTTGATTGTAGGAGAAAAATTTATTAGAATAAACTACTGACTATTATACTTAATGACCTCAAGTCTGTCCAAAATATAATACATCCTCATTATCACTGCATAAAGTTCAAACCTATAATATCACCTATAACCATAAGAGGAGATTAATTATTTAATAGAAATACCTTTCATTTGAATAACTTAGTAATATTAAACTTCATGTATAGTAACATAAACTGTTCTTTCGAAAAACCATCTATTTATCCTTGAAATACTTACTGGATATAGAAATATCATTGGAATGCAACAATGTCCACACATTTAATTACAATTACTTAGAAAAAAAGATTAAATTTATTTAAAAATGCATATACACTTCAGATAAAATTTTTTTTATTTTGTTAATTTAAATTTTGGAAATAAAACACTTTTTTCATCATGATGAAATTTAATCTTTCTATTATGATTATTATTCAAATCCCATCCTCTACCAAATCTAGCATATTCCCAAGTCCTTTGATCTTTTTGTATTCCAAGTCTATCTAATAATTCAGACATTTTTGTTGGCATAACTGGTTGTAACAAAATTCCCGAAATTCTTACTGTTTCTACCGAGTAAAACAATATATTATTAACAGCTTCTTTTTGATTCTTGTCATTTTTTAATTTCCATGGTTCATTATCTGTGAAATACTTGTTAGCCTATTGAAATGAAATAATCCTTTTAATAAAGGGAAATTTTTATTTGTTAGCATATAATCAAAATAACTTTTACCTCAGCAATAGCGTCAAATATAAATGACAATCCTTTCCCAAATTCCATATTTTGGAAATGTTTATCTACGAGATCTGTGAAATAATAAAAAAAAATTATATTCTTTATCTCATAAACTCTAATATGAAATGAATATTACCTGGAAGGCTTTGTAATTTATAATACAAGTTAGCATCCTTTTCGGCTATTTCACCGAGAAATTTAGGTGCTGATGGAACAATAGAAGAAGGATTTAATGCAGGAGAAATACTACGTGATACAAGATTTCCAAGTTGCCCTGCCAAGTCTTTTCGATATCGTACTTTTATGTTCTCATCAGAATAATCTACATATAATAGCTAAGTAAGTTTACATGTAGAAATTATTATAGAAAAAACAATTTAAAATTTACCTCCATCATCTGCAATTCCACCATCTCTCATTAAATAGTAACGAATTGTATCAACTCCATAATCATTCATTACTTTAATTGGATCTACTACATTACCACGACTTTTTGACATTTTTTGCTTTTCCATCGTCCAGTGTGAATGAGCTAAAATTTTTTGAGGAAGTGGCAAGTTTGCCGCCATTAAAAATGCAGGCCAATATACTGCATGAAATTTCAAAATATCTTTTCCTATTACATGGATATCTACGGGCCATCCATTCAAATCATCATGTGGCCAAGGAAATCCTGTTACTGTAAGATAATTGATCAAAGCATCCAGCCAAACATAAACTGTTTGTTCTGAATCCTCCGGAACATCAACTCCCCAATCTAGTCTAGAATGTGGTCTAGATATTGATAAATCAGATAATCCACTATCAATCCATGCTTTGACTTCATTGAATTTATTAATCGGCATAATGACTAAAAAAAATAAAAATGATATTATGTTAGCATAATACCAACATATATGAGTGAACAAACAAATATAATAATACCTTGAGGATTCTCTTCTAACCAACTTTTTAATTTATCTTGAAATTCTGAAAGGCGAAATTTATAATTTTCTTCTATTGTCCATTCTACAGACTGACCAGATTCAGTTGCTATCTAAAAAATCGATTAAACTATTAAAGGCACGTCAATTTTATTTTTTTATCAACAAAAAACTAACCATGAGTTTTTCTTTTGAATCAGGATTTTGAATTTCTTGAACATGAGAAGTATTATAAAAGGCCTCATCAGATACTGAATACCAACCTTTATATCTGCCTTTATAGATGAATCCATTATTCATAAGACACTTCTGTTAGAAAATGACAATAAACTTTAATATCTTTATATACAAAATATATTCATAACGATGTAATTAGTTACCCAAAAATATTTTACAGCATCTTTATGTCTTTGTTCTGTTGTGCGTATGAAGGTTGTATAACTGATGTTGGCGATATCAAAAAGTTCCTATTTGTAACTAAAATAATTATGTAACTATTAAGAATAATATAATAGATATTAATTTTAATTACCTTAAATTTACTAGAAACTTGGTCACAAAATTCTTGTGGATTCATTTTACTTTTCTCTGCAGATTGCTTAATCTAATAAAATTGATATGATTTAAATAGAGAAATCCTTCGATAATATAATTCCTAACAAATATTTCTTGATTTACTTTCAATCCATGCTCATCAGTTCCTGTGCTAAAAATAACTTTATGACCTTTCAATTCATAATATCGTTTTAGACTATCAGCAATTACTGCTGAATATAAATGTCCTATGTGTGGGACTTTTTTTTAAAAAAAAAATCCCAAGTAAATAAAATAAAAATAATAAAAATTTAATTACAAAAATAAAGAAATGAAAATAGCTTACTTGCATTAACATAAAAAATTGGTGTAGTAATGTAAATTGGTTTCTTAAAAGCTGATGTGGCATATTGTTTATAAATAATGTGTTGTAAATTTGTAACTTTTCGTATATAACTTGTACTAATTAACAAAGAATTAATATTTTGATGATTTATAAAATTTGGAAATCTTTTACTAGAAAGAAATTGAGACATTTTTTTTTTTGGAGTATGATGATATCATAAAACTTAATCGTATAATGATCGATTGTGTAACGATGTTTCAATTTATAAAAAAAAAACGAATTCATTCATTTCAACATCCACATTTATTTACAGTGAACATTTTATTGATCAGTTTTTAAGTATTATCCCAAATTATTTATCCACAACACACTTTCTCTTATTCTCGTGAGTGCAATATTCTTAAATAAAAGCTGAATTAACAGTAGTATACAATTAGAAGATTTATTTGATTTAATTATAAAAAAAAATCATTTGTTCCATTAAACAATTGTTTCTAAATCATCCGTATTTTTTTTTTGTAATTCTCATAAAAATAGTCGTGATATTACGACTTTCAAGCTTTTTTTATACGAAATTCAAAAAAAATTAATTAGTTATTATATTAAAACACAATGAATTACCAAAACATATACCCACCCGCATCAAAACCTGTCCAATCATTATCACTTTTTGAAAAATTACTGAAGATCGGTAGGAATATCCCGTGCACTTTCGAAGGTGGTTCTGGGAGCATGCCAGAGCGCTGTCCTTGTCTTGGGTGGAAACCTAAAACCCATAACACTGGTCGAGCAGACCTGTGCGCATGCGGACACAGAGTTGTTTATCATGGAGAAAGTAATGATAGTAATTCAAGTTCAGAAGAATTAGAACGAAGAATAGAAATCGCCATGAGAATTGATAAGATCTTAGAATCTAAAGGAAAGCTTTTGGACTTTGATTACCAAGACGAAGAGATCCGAAGTTTGCGAAGGTATATAGCATTTATAAACATTTTCCTAATATTAATATAACCGAATAATATATTAAGGTCTTTTTTATCATAGGATGCTTTCCTCGGGAAGTGATACAACAACCAATAAACCTTCAAAGCGTAAGTTAGAGAACGGCGAGGATTCGGCAACTAATATTTACAAGGAACTTGAGGAACCCTTGTCAATACCAGAAAAGCCCGCAGTTATTGAAGAAAGAGATGGAATTATTGAGATGAGGGTCATAACAAACAATGGTACTATGGACAATTTATTGCTTTTAACAAGTTTAAAAAACTGCATTCGTACACAGTTGCCTAACATGCCAGCTGAATACATAACGCGCCTTGTATATGACAAGTAACCTTCTTTTTCTTTATCATAGAATAAATTTTTTTTTTTAACATTTAATGGATATATTGTTCAAAACTATGATCAATCTTCTTTTAAACAGTAAACATCAATCAATGGCAATTGTTAAAGAAAAAAAGCGGGTTGTAGGTGGTATCACATTCCGCTTGTTTCCAGAAAATAATCTGGCGGAGATTGTTTTTTGCGTTGTAAATTCAGACGAACAGGCCAAGGTACATTTATATATCAACTTATTTTGAAAGGATATATGATAATATTTTTTTTAATTAGGGATACGGCTCACATATGATGAATCACCTCAAGGACCATCTCAAAGACAATGAAAATGTAAAATATCTTATGACATATGCTGATAATCATGCAATGGGTTTTTTTAAGAAAAATGTAAGCTAATATTATTACTATTTTTTTTTTTTGATCAACTCAGCCACTATTGATCAATTTTTATTACAATTACAGGGGTTTACAACAGAGATTACCCTTGAACGTCGCCTGTGGGTTGGCTTCATTAAAGATTATGACGAAGCCACGATTATGCAGGTTGGTTATTACTATATTTTTTTTATACTAATTTTTTCTTATTGACATTAGTTTTATCTTAATCAACAGTGCAAGATGATTCCTAAGGTTAAATATACTCGTCTTCAAGAGATTCTTGCAAGACAAAAGAGGGTACGTCTTAATTTGTCTTAATTTCGGTTTTTATTTAATTTCAATTGATTTAATGAAATATATGTATAATCTATATAGGCAATTCAAATTAAGCTTGCCGAACGCCTTAAACAATCTACTAAATATCCAGGACTTCAATTATTCCATAAGAACGGAGTCAAGCACGTTGACCCGATGACAATCCAGGGCATCAAAGAGTCTGGATGGGATCCAGAAATGGAGGCACGGTAAGTTATAGATGAATCTCAAGTTTGCTATACAATTTATTTAAATTACCCTCTAATTCGAATTACAGAGCACACGGAAACAAAAAAACAAATCGCAGCATAATGGCAAGCATTACAGCAGAGTTAAAAAAGCATGCAAAATCATGGCCATTTAGAATTCCAGTGAATGGAGATGAAGTCCCGGATTATTATAAGATTATCAAAGCTCCGATGGGTAAATAAGTTTTATTATGTCTCATTTTCCTGAAAAAAAAAGAAATTAAATATAATTGATTCTTTTAGATTTGATGACGATCGAGTCCAAAGTTGAGAATAATTGCTATAAGACACTTGATGATTATATCCAGGATGTGCGGTTGATTTTCAATAATTGTCGAATTTACAACGCAGAAGGAACAATTTATGTCAAATGTGCAAATGGACTTGAAAAATATTTTAACGAACGATTGAAGTTTTATGATAATGCTAATAATAATGGCATTAAAAGAGTAAAGTATTCTTAATATAGTAATTATCTATTCTATTTATTTTATTAAATTAATTTTTCTTAAAATTAACTCTTACAGAAAAATTAACTTGTAATGATAATTCCATTTATTATGGCCAATTTTGTTAGATTTGTGGTCATCCTCACAACTATTATATCCATTAATTATTGGTGGTTTTGTATGTTATTTATGTTATTATAATTCTTGTCGTTTATTTTTTTATTAGATAATCTCCTTTCCTTTATTCAACTCTAAAAACAATATCGTTAATTTTAATTTTTTCCTGTTTTATATTTGTGTATATATATTTTTCTTACAAAAAAAAAACATTCATCATTTTTACCATTTTTATTGCATTATGTATATATTTTATAATTAGAATTAAAGTAGAATTATAAGGGTTAATTTGGACGGAAAAGTAATAAATAATAACAATTCATTTAAGGGTTTTATTTTATATTTATTCTTTATTATAATATTGATAATTTACGTATGATTAATTAAATAAGCATACAATTCTTTTATATAAGCTTTTTCGTTATGTAATTTATTTTCTTATATGCTAGATTTCTTATCTAATCTTTACTTTAAGCTTAATTAAAATTATGTAAATACCAATAAAGGTCTGTCATTGGATTAATATTTTTTTCCTTTTTTTGACAATTTTAAGTTTAAGTAAAAATTAATAAATTCTAATATATTAAAATGTCTTCTCGCTTTTTCTTTACTCGATTTTTCAAAATTAGGTTTTGTTAGGGGTGTTAAGAATATCTCTTACAAAAATATGACCATGCCAAATATTTTTAATACTTTGTAATTGAGGAGGATTAATAAAAAACAACCATTCTTCATTTCCAGGAAAATTTTCTTTTAAAAATAAATTAATATCATCTTTTACATTACGATCATTTGGATCTCTGAAAGGTAATCTTGACCAAAGGACATAATGAGAAATAGATGAATCTATTGTATAAGGAAAATCGTTTAATCGAAGATTATAATGAGTTGAAGGAATTTTTGATGAAAAATATTCTTGTAATGAAGGGTCGTTTGGGGAAGATTCTTTGGGCCAGTTTAAAACATTTTGATAAATATAATTGTCTAATGAACCATATTCTTTTTTTATTCTTTCTCTGTATGCACGATATCTTAATTGCTCTGATTTACTGCGATAAAATAATTCCAAACGTCTGGAAGTAATAAAACGTTAAATTTTAATTTATTAAAAAAAACAAAAAAAAAGAAAGAAAGAAAATAGAAAACGAGAAAATAAATACCCGGATTCTTTTTTGATAAATTGAATAAGATAAAAATTAATAAATTAGTAGTAATAAGTTATATATATTAAATAAAAAACTTCAACGTAGAAAAAAAATTATTAAATAATTGCCTACTATCTCTTTAACGTCTTCCCAGGTATGCACAACTACATTTTCATTTTCTGAAGTCATTATTAATAGCTCATAATTAAGAAAGAAAATATCTAATAAATACACCTTCTAAATGCACCAATAATGCTTTGTATTTATCCTTGCTTGTGGCTGGTTTAAAAGTTATTAAATATCTCGTGCCATACACAAGCCACAGTTCGACAAAAACAACTTATATTATTCACAATGAAATTTTCATTAAAATTTTTTTATTAATTACGCATAAAAAGAACGTAATCGTTAATAAATAGATATAAAGGAATGTAATTGGTTAAAATATTTATCTGTGGATATACAACATAAATAAAAAAAATTTTTATCTAATCTAGTCTTCTATAAAAGTTTAAAAAATTATCTTTCTATTTAGCTTTGGGTGAATCAGGTGGTGGGGGACCACCAGCATCAGGCGGTGGTGGAGGACCACCGGGAACTTCAGGTTCTTTACCGCTTGGTTCAGGTTCTTTACCGCTTGGTTCAGGACCTTTACCGCTTGGTTCAGGTTCTTTACCGCTTGGTTCAGGACCTTTACCGCTTGGTTCAGGTTCTTTACCGCTTGGTTCAGGACCTTTACCGCTTGGTTCAGGTTCTTTACCGCTTGGTTCAGGACCTTTACCGCTTGGTTCAGGTTCTTTACCACCAGCAGAATCAGGTGGTGGAGGACCACCTGATGGACCGCCAGGTGGAGGTGGTGGCCCCGGTGCTGCTTTAGGTACGCCACCACCACCTCCCCCTGTAACTGTGAAGGCTGGGCCAATACCTTTAATCGAAGGATCTGATTTAAGACTGACTTCAGTTACATAATTAGTTCCAGGTGTATATTTATCGTCGATTGGTATTTGTGTGCTTCCCTTATTAAGAGTAGACTAATTTTTTTGTGAACAAAAATTTTATTAATGTTTAAATGAATTTTTTAAGGCAAATTGATTTTAAAAGCATTACGTACATCTGCGCTAAAGATTGGTGTGGTACCACTTTCCTCATGAGTAGTGACAGTTATTGGATCTAAAGAATGATAATATCAAAATATTTAAGAAATATAATATAAGATGAAGATAAAAAATATAAAAATTTTCTTTTATTTTACAAACCATCTGAAGTAAATCCTGTAGACCACCAAGTAGCAACTTGTTCAGAGCCAACAGACCAAGGACCCGGACCTGGTCCTACTACAACAATTTTTTTCTCTCCACCAGAAGGAAGGGCAGGACCGGGAGCGGGAGGTTCTTGTGGTAGAGGAGAAGAACTGACAAGAGCAGTAAATACTGCAAAGGGTAAAATAAATTTAGCTAAAATTTTCATTCTTTTGCTATTTTTATTTAAGTTTTTGGTTTAAATAAATAATTTTTTAATTGGTATTTTGAAAGAAAAGAGGAGAAAAAATGGCATGCTTATATATCTATTTTCGTTTGTTTTTGTTTTCCATGTATTTGATCATAATAATGTATTATCTTTCGTACAGATTAATAAAATTAATCATTTTTAAACTGTAATGTGGCTTTTCCGAAAAAAGCCATGAATTTTATTAACAAATTTTAAGATTGATCAAAATAAAAACTTAGCCTTTCCTTACAAAAAATAAATTTAAAACTAAAATGATGGCTTATTGCCGTATGTTTTTTCTAGTAATCTTTCCAAAGGAAAGATCAAGGGGTTTTTTTCCCTGACGTAACAAATCAGGAGGGTTAAAAAGTATGGCTTATAAATATGTAAAAATTTTTTGATCTAATATTATGGCTTAGATGTATATGGCTAATGACTTCCTTTTAGGTTCTATCAAAAAATTTTTAATAATAATAGGCGGAGTTAGAACGGAAAATTTTTAAAAAGGATAATTTTGAATAATTTCTTAACAAACGCGTAGTTCGTGTAATTCGTGTAAATAAAACAGATCAAAGAATAAAAAATAAATACAATCAGAAAATTTTTAATTTGCGGCTAAGTATATTATTATTTAATCAACTTGCACAATGCACAAATCACATCTACTAGAATTGTCAATATCATTTCAAAAAGTGTTACCCGAAATATATTATCAAATATCTTATCATTTGTATATTAAATATTGACTAAGATATATTCACTTAAAATTAAACTTCAGAGCCTGAGAACCTTTTGACCTGTGCTACTATTCTTGTAATTTGTAATTATTTGTGGAATCTTCGAGGAAGGCTTGGGGATATGACAAGAAAGTATCATTGATTATCGTTGACGAACCATGAACATAAGATTGATAAAGATCTTTAGAATGATCCGAATAATTAATTAAAGAATTGAAAGTATTGTACCAATATTTCTATCGTCAAAATAATAATTCTCCATAGTAACTAAAAGGGTTTCACTGACGGAAATTATAAGCCAATCCGATTCCTATAGCACAACAAGCTAAGACCACGGCTGATCTTGCTTTAGAATTTTTAGGATCTGGCCAACAATTCCAAGACCTTTGGATAATAGGATAATAATTACTTTAGACAAGCCACATTAGTAACATCAATATGTCTTTCTTTTATCAATTGAACAGCAGGACCTTAATTATATCTGGTAAAATCATTACTGTATTACGATTATGAGATAATTTGATAAAATGATAAATTAGAATCATAGATTAACGACATTTCTTAATTCAAACTTGTTTAAAGAGATATGTTTTTAGAATGAGCAGAAAATTTCTCCGCTGTTTTACTTAACAAACTAATACTTGTGGTATCAACTTGATTTTAAAGTTCGTTTCATTACGTTTTATACGTTTTAAAAGATTTTTAAATTATCAAAAGGAAATTTCCATGCCTATTATACTTCGTAATATTTCTTCTAAATTTGATTTATTTACGTCAAATCTAGTATTATACTATATGGCAAAAATTAAGTAACAATTAATAAATATTGTTTTATTGTAAAAATAAATATTTCTTATTATATTTAATAATTGTATTTTCAAAAATCTGCACTTGTCGATAATAAGTGTCAGTTATTGTTTTAATAAGATGAAAGAATGTATTAATGTGTAATAGTTACGTGTCATGGCCACATCATTTTATTCTTTATTGACATTTGCATACTTTTTGTCATAATAAACTCCGAAAAAAAAACCTTTTCATTCTGTTTATACATAAAAATGTCTCATTCATCAATCCAATATGAAGAATTTAAGCTCAGCGATGATGTACTTGAACAAATAAAAGATTTTAACAATAAAAATTTAACTGAAGAACAAAGTTTGTTAATTGATAAACTAATATTAAATGAAAAATTAAAATACCTGTATAAAAGGAATGGTTTATGCAAAGAATATAAAACTGCTTATAATTGGTGTCAATGTATCATTCAACAAAATTTCAAAAATTGGACTAGTGGAAATCATGAAATTGATAAGTTTATTCAAAAAGCACAACTTAATTATTGGGGAAGTTTTGAGTGGATTGAATATAATAGATTTGAAAATGTTAAATATTTGGCCAAAGGAGGATTTGGAACTATTTATGAATTATGAAGCAATTTGAAAAGATGGATTTATTTCAGAATGGAATTATGAAAATAATCAATGAATAAGAAATAAAAACCATAATGCTGATATATGTGAAAATTTTCTGGTTGCTTTAAAATGTATATATAACTTACAGGATATTACAGTTGATTTTTTAAGAGAAGTAAGTTACTTATTTATTAATTAATTAATTTCTAGATATTGTCCTTTTACAAATACTAAATTAACTAAATTCATAATTATGAATTCCTTTAGATTGAAATGGCTTTTATGGTTCATTTAACAACATATATAGGTAACTTTTATAGCATTATTAAAGATCCAGAATCTAATAATTTTATGATGGTAATGAATCATACAACACATGGTAGTTTAAGACAATATTTAAATAATAGTTTTAATTCAATAAATTGGTTAGAAAAGCTGGATATTTTATATAAGATTGCAATTGGACTTGCAGATATTCATAAGTGTAGATTAATTCATCATGATTTTTATTATAGTAATGTATTAAAATATAATAATGATTTTGTTAGAATTGTTAATTTAGGATTATATCAATCAATAAATACAAAACCTTCTTAAAATGAATATAAAGAAGTATATGGAGTATTACCTTATGTAATATCTGAAGTTTTAAAAGAAAAAGAATATACTCAAAAAAGTGATATTTATGGATTTGGAATTCTTGCATATGAAGTTTGTACAGGACTTTCCTCTTATTATAATATTGCTCATGATTAAGGTTGCTTGTCTAAACCTCTTCAAAATCCTACGATTAGTTTCGTCAAAATTTTACTATAGATTTATTATAGTTTCGGCAGAGTTTCGGCAGTTTCGGCATTTATAATAAGTTTCGGCAGTTTCGCCTTTCTCCAAAGTTTCGCCAGTTTTTTAATATAACTTTAATATAGTTTCGGCAGAATTTCGCTTTTCGGCAAAACGCCATCTTGCCTAAACCCCTAGGTTTCGGCAAGCAACCTTACTCATGATGGATTCTTAGCTATTCGAATTTGTAAAGGATTTAGACCAAAATCTGATTACAATATTTTCCAACCAATTTTAAATATAATTAAACAATGTTGGGATGCAAATTCTTTAAAATGGTCCAAAGCAAATGAATTAAAAGATTTATATTGTAATTTATTTTAAAATATTACTGAAGATGATATATTGAGAAAACAAATTAAAGAAGCAGATAAAAATAAAAAGTTAACTACTTTTTTATCATTCTATACTGGTATTACTCTTTTATATACTATGAACTCTTAAACAGTTTACACAAGTAGGCTTTTAGATTTTAATAATCTTTCAGAATCAAAAAATGCTATTAATAGCTCTATAAAAAATATATATACAATTAGTATACTGTATTTTCGTATTTTGCGAACAGTATATTTATAGTATTATTACAGGACCCCAGATAATTATAATTGAGGTCATATCTTACTATGTTTTAAACTTTATTTTTCTTTTAACATGTAATTTTATTAAGTTGATATTATTTTTTACTATAGAAAAAAATGTTTCTTTTGAAGAGAAGAATCTTTTGATACCAAAAATCTTGTAAATCTACTGATTAGAATTTGAGATAAGTATCATTACACAGGCAAAATTTGGCAAAAAAATATATGCTTTTTCACTATCGGTATACATAGCAATATACAAAAAAATAAAAATTACTATTATTAAATATTACTTTTTAAGTAACAAAATTATAGATAATAGGAGGGCAATTATTATTACAAAGTTTTGTATCTATAGCTTTAAAAGTAAGTTCAGGATGACAAGGATAAATTTTTAGCATAGAAGATATGACTTTAATTATAATTGTCCAGGGTTCTATTATTACCGTATGATTACAGTATTTTCACATACTGTATATATTCAGTATTCTGCACACCGTATCATATATACGGTTTGCGTACAATATATTTTTTCAGTTTTACCTGTATGTTTTATACTTGTAAACAGTAGAAAAACCGTATATTTTATACTAATAAACAGTATATTATTTTATATTTTATATTGTAAACAGTATACTTTTTCAGAATAAACCGTATATTTTATACTGATAAACAGTACTTTTTTCCAGTTTAAACTGCATATTTTGTACTGATAAATAATATATATTATTCAATTAAATCGTATATTTTATATTTGCAAACAGAATTTAAAATGCATTTATAATTAATAAAATTTTTATTAAATAATATTAAATATACAAATATTTTTTATAAATAATATAAATAAAAAACTAGTATAAAATAATATACTATTTGTAAAAAAAAATAATATTAGCAAAATATAAATAAAAAAAAAAGAAATTTAATTAGTAATATTATTATTATTTTAAATATAAAAAAAGGAATAATAAAAGGTTAGTAAAAAAAAAGAAATTTAATTAGTAATATTATTATTATTTTAAATATAAAAAAAAATAATAAAAAGTTACTTTACTAAAAATGGCCAATTTCTTGAAATGATTTTGTAATAATTTTAAAATACTACAAAAATACATTTAATACATTAAAATGTTTTTATTATATTTTTATTATTATTTTATAATTATATTGTATCTAGGTCTATAAAAATAACTCAAAATAATATCACAATAATTTTTTAATATTTTTGTTATTATTTTATTATTATAATATAATTAACTTTGATATTATTTTAATATTTTAATCTCAAAATACTTTACTGGGCAAGCCAATTTTTTTAAAATATCATAAAAATGTTCTTAAAGCACATTTTAACCTCTCATAATGCTTTAAAATTATTGTTAAGAGTGTGATATTTTTAAAATATTGGAAAATTTTTTTACAATTAAACTTTTAAAATTATTTTAAATGCAAGTAAAATTAGCTATTTATAGAATATTTTTAAATGCTTCTAACATGCTGTTAATAATTATGTACTTATAATATTATTATAAACATAAATGATAAATTTTAATTTATTACTAAACCTTACTTACTATAAACAGGTGGAAGGAGTAGCAATAATTGCAATGTCTCTCCCCCTATAGGATTAATTAGCCTTTACCTGTTTCAGAAGGGGCCTTTTCATAAAATATTAAAATTAATAGATATATATATATGTGTATATGAGATATATATACATCTAAAAAAAAGATATAAAAAAATTTTCTGGGAAAAAGCCTTCTATTTATATTAATTTATGTATCATGTGTATCACGTAATATCAAATTAATAATTACCACTACGCATGCTGTAGTATAGCGAAAAAAAAATTAAGCTTTTTTTAGCAAAAAGCTTAATTTTTTTTCTTACGGCTTTTACTTCCACCTTTCCCTCCTCTCTTCTTCTCCTTTCTTTCACCCTTCCCCTTCCCTCACTCCTATTCTTTTCCCCTTCCCCTTCTCCTTTCCTTTGCACTTCCACTTTCCCTTTCCCTTTCTCACCAGAATTTTTCAAAAAAACAAAATGGTAAGTTTCGAAGCGTTTTGCTTCAAAACTTTAAAATTTTTTTTTTAATTTTAGGAAAGTGTTTCTAACGCTTCCTATATTATTTTTAGACATCTAGCTGGCCTTTAACTTCAGATTTTGGAAATGGTAAGCTTCGAAGCTTTTGCTTTGAAACTTTATATTAAAATTTTTTTTTTTTAGGAAACATAACTAACATTTCCTATATTTTTTTTGTAGGACTTTCAGCGGGATTTTGGAAATTGTAAGTTTTGAAGAGTTTTGCTTCAAAACTTTTAAATTAATTTTTATTAATTTTTTTATTAAAAAACATTAGCTAACGTTTCTTTTAATTTTTTGTAGGTCGGAAAGTTGAATTTAGAAGTTTTGAAATGATGAGTTTTGTAGTGTTATAAAACTTGAATTTATTTTTTAATTTTTTTTATTGGAAACGTTTGCTAACGCTTTCTTTTTTTTTGTAGGTTTGGGATATTTGTTTCGTAAAGTAAGTATATTTATTTAGAAAAATTTTTTTTTATTAGAAAACGTTTACTAATGTTTCCTTTCTTCTTTGTAAGATCCGTTTCTAGGAATTTAGTAATTCAGAAAATGGTAAGTTTCGTATGTTTCATCACGAAACTTCCATTTTTTCTTTTTTTTCTTTAAGAAACATTCTAATTAACTGAATGTTTATTTTCTTTTTTGTAAGTCTTTTTTTAGGCGATTCTTGTGGATTTCTTTTACGTGTAGCATTTTGGTAATTTTACAATACTTTCTTTAAATTTTTTTATTTTAATGAAACGTTACTGATGTTCGTTATTTTCTTTTTTTTTTAGGCGACAGATCTTAGATTTGGTATGTTTATAATATCTTAGATTTCATATTTAACGAAACTTTACTTATTGTACATTTCGTTATTTTTTTCCTTTTTTTTAAGTGATCAGTTCTTTGAATAATTTCCCTCAACCCTTGATAATAATGGATGAATTCAAGGATATTCTCACGTAACAACCCAAAACTCAATCCAATTCAATAGTTTTTAGACATGTTAGATTTTGGTAAGTTTATAACATGAATTTTGTATTTTAACGAAACTTTACTTATGATTTCGTTATTTTGTTTCTTTTTTTAGGTGGCTAGTTGGAACCTCTTTACAGAATTTCATTTTCGGTGAACACATGGATTTTGAATTTCAGATTTCGGTAAGAGGAATTGGAATATTTCCTTTTTCAAATTTAATTTCTTTAATAAAATGTTCTCTAATGTTCATTTCTTTTGTTTAGACGGCTGTGAGAGTTACTTTTGATATGGGATTTATTTGCTCATCAGATCTCTTTGGATCTTTTTGGACGCGTAAGTTTTCTAATTTCAGTTTTCTCCCACATTTTATATAATTTAACGAACTGTTATTAATAGTTCTTTTTTTTCTTTCTTTTTAGGTGGTTAGTTTTTCAGTTTATTTGGACACTGATTTAGGTGAGTTTTTTCTTTGTTTTTCTTTAAATTGTTTTATAATGAAATGATTACTAAAGTTTCATTTTTTCTCTTTTAGACTCAAATCTAGACCTCAAAGTATCTGTGGATTATAATCAAAGAGAATTTTTATCAGAAGAGTTGATGGCAGGTGTGGTGTTAGTATGGTTTAAGCTTAACATTAATTACAATGAAATATTTATAGATTAATATTTACTTTTATAATACATTATTGTATATTATAATATTCTTAATAATAAATTGCATAATACATTTTATAATTAATATTTTAAATGTTAGTAAAGTGTTTTGACAATATTTTAAAAATATCATAAAATGGTTTTGAGAACATAATTATAATGCCGTTTTTTTATGATGTCTTAGTAAGCATTAGAAATGGGGTTTAACATGCTTTTTGGATTATTTTTTATTATATAAAATGTTTTTATGACATTATTAAAATACGAGTTTTAAGTATATTTAATGATATCATAAAAGCATTATATGATATCTTGAAAAAATTACCCTGTCCAGTAAAGTACCTCAAATATATCTTGATATATTTTAAAAATTTTACAAAATAATTGCACAATTATTTTGAAAGCCATTGTATCTAGATCTATAAAAATATTTCAAAAAATTGGCCATTTTTAGTAAAGTAGTAATATTATTAATATATTAGTTAGATATAAAAAAAGTAATAAAACGATAGTAGTAATGTTAGTAATATATTAAAAAAATTAAATAAAATACATAAAAGTAAAAAAAAAATATAATTAATATATATTAACATATAATATTAATATAAAAATAAAAACATAAAAAGGTGTACATATAGTTGTTTAATTAATATTGTTAAAATTCACCATTACAATTCCAAAGAGATATTAGTAAAAGTAATTGTTAATTGATATACGTGCGTTAAGGTTGCTTGCCGAAACCTAGGGGTTTAGGCAAGATGGCGTTTCGCTGAAAAGCGAAATTCTGCCAAAACTATATTAAAGTTATATTAAAAAACTGGCAAAACTTTGGAGAAAGATGAAACTGCCGAAACTTATTATAAATGCCGAAACTGCCGAAACTCTGCCGAAACTATAATAAATCTATAGTAAAATTTTGACGAAACTAATCGTAGGATTTTGAAGAGGTTTAGACAAGCAACCTTAACGTGCGTATCACTTTTTGTATAATTATTAGTTTAGTACAAATATATATATTATATATTATCAAAATAAGTTTTTTATTTAATTTTTATTATTATATGTTAAAATAATTTTGGTATTCATTTTTATTGTCTTTTTTTTTCTAAAAAAAAGATGAGAAAAGAATATTTTTGAAAAAATAAACAAAAAATAAACAATAACATACTATTAATGCATGTAATCAGCGATCAGCTGAATTTTAATTGGTTAATGAAATATAGAAATGTAAAAATCAAAAAGCAGAAGTATTTTTTTAAAATTTAAATCATACAGATTGTTTTTAAAGTTTAATTAGTAATTTAAAAGTTCTTTTTTTTAATAAGAAAATTTGTAAAAATTTTTTTTAATACTGCTTAATTTTTAAATTAAAGTCTTAATACTAAATTAGCTAAATTAGAATTAAGAAAAATTTGTGAGAATTTTCTTTGATACTGCTTAATTTTTAAATTAAAGCCTTAATATTAAATTAGTTAAATTAGAATTAAACAGTATTAAGAAAAATTCACAAAAATTTTCCTTAATACTGCTTAATAGTTAAATTAGAATTAACATATGGACTGATTTATGGAATTAAGTTTTTATATTCAAAAAACTAACTTTATTAAGCAAATGCAAATACAAGTTACATGAAAATGATAGATTCACACCAGCTGACATAAATAAAATTGATTTGATTATATTATTTTTTGATTTTTTTAATAATATCATTAAAATTAAAAAATTTAAATATAATTATTATGACAAAATATTGAATAACTTAACGTGTATGTATGCTAGACGAATGAATTTATATTCATTAGAAAGAAGTAATCAAGAGCTATCTATAAACCAAATATCGCATAAATTGAATCACAAGTTGCTGAATAATTACGTTCAATATATTTATTTTTAACTTTTGACTTTGATCATTAATATCTTCACATTTAGTTATTCAATTTGAATGATTTTTTTTTGTTCAGGTAGTTTAGGTTCTGGGATTTCATATGAATATAAATATATGTGTTTAGCATATATATATGCTGAGATATTAACGATTTTGTTAATTGAATAAAACTCTGACACAAAAATTTTTAAAATTATAATTCTTACCAAAAGATGATCTTTACAGGTATTATTGAGCTCTTTTTACTTTACTTAACAAGGTTTTATTTGCTATTTCTGTTTTAAATCGAATAAATTAATAAAATCAATTTTAAAAAGTAATTAACAAGTAGAATAAAATCAGTATAGTAAAAAACAAAAAAAAATATTTCAAAAACTCTAAAGCATAACTTACATTTTTATTTTGTATATTTTTACTAAAAAAAAGAAGGAACTAAAATTAAAAATAAATGAAAAAAGATTTTTCTTATTAATATAAATTATTAATATTTGTTTTCTTAATTACTGATTAAAAAAAACCTGCTATATATGCCTATAAACTTTTCTAAGTTACCTAATAAAATCTGATTGAAAAATGATTGAAAAGTAATTGAAAAAGAAAGTAGTTGCCATTGTTATTTTTAAATAAACATTAAAAATTTTTTTTTTATTTTTTGATAAATTTAGATTATCTGATTATGTAACACATATAATTTAAGCTTGTGAAACATAATTCTTGTTAAAATGTGCAAATCTTTATGAAAATCTTAATTTTGGCTAATTTCACAAATTGGCGAATATAAGCAGTATTAAGAAAAGTTCACAAGAATTTTCCTTGATACTGCTTAATTTTTAAACTAAAGCCTTAATACTACTAAATTAGTTAAATTAGAATTAAGTAGTATTAAGAAAAATTCGCAAAAATTTTCCTTAATACTGCTTAATTTTTAAATTAAAGTCTTAATATTAAATTAGTTAAATTAGAATTAAGCAGTATTAAGAAAAATTCGTGAGAATTTTCCTTGATACTGCTTAATTTTTAAATTAAAACCTTAATACTAAATTAGTTAAATTAGAATTAAGCAGTATTAAGAAAAATTCATGAGAATTTTCCTTGATACTGCTTAATTTTTAAATTAAAATCTTAATACTAATTTATAAAAATGATTTATAATTAAGTTTTGAATTTAGTATTATCAATCAGACTTTGAACTTAAAAATTAAACAGTATTAACAAAAATTCTTGCGAATTTTTAATAATTGTGATTTTACATCAGTGAGTTTTTGGATAGTATATATTAGTGGATACTAGTATTGTTTGATGTTTTAAAGTGTAGAAAACCTTACGTCAAATAAATAAAAATTGGCAAAAAAATCAGATAACCAATTTTTGGCTATATTTGTCTGATTTGTAGCTTTTTGTAGCTGATTTTTTAGTACGAATTGACAAAAATTGGATATGCCAATTTTTAAATTGCATATTCAAATTGGATTGCTGATTTTAGCTATATTTGTCTGATTTGTGACTTTTTACAGCTGTATTACCAATTCTTAACTACATTTTTCAGTTTTTTCACTATACAAAAAAATTGTATATACATTATGAAATATATATTTTTATAAAAAATTATATTGTAATATTGAATTAAATTTTAAAAAATATTTTATTAAGCAATATTAAATAAAAAAATAATCTTAAATAATTAAATTTTAAACAAAATACATTTAAGAATATAAATTTACTTGTAATTCAATGTAATACGCACAATTATAAAAAATTAATAATTCCACAAATATTAACTGTACCTTCATTAAAATAAATATTCAAGTAGATTCTAAGCTGCTGAACAATTTTCAAATTAATAAATGAAGTCAATTTGCTTTGGCTAAAGTGCTCAAAATATGCTCTGAAATGACAAAATAAAAAAAATAAAATTTGTAAATGAGTACCATTGCGAAAATTGTGAATAACTCATCAAGTATTAACTGTATCTTCGTAAAAATTAATATTCAAGTAGATTTTGACATGCTGAACAACTTTCAATTAATATAAGAAGTCGATTTGCTTTGGCTAAAGTGCTCAAAATACGCTCTGAAGTGATAAAATGAAAAAAAATAAAATTCGTGAATGAGTACCATTGTAAAAATCGTAAATAACTCATCAAGTATTAACTGTACTACCTTCATGAAAATTAATATTCAAGTAGATTTTGACATGCTAAACAACTTTCAATTAATATAAGAAGTTGGTTTATTTTGGATAAAGTGCTCAAAGTGTCAAAACACAAAAAAATAAAATTCGTGAATGAGTACTATTATGAAAATCGTGAATAACATATTATCTATTGACTGTACATCTGTAAAAATTAATATTCAAGTAGATTTTGACCTGCTGAATAACTTTCAATTAATATAAGAAGTCGATTTACTTTGGCTAAAGTGCTTAAAATATGCTCTGAAGTGACAAAATAGAAAAAATAAAATTCGTAAATGAGTACCATTATGAAAATCATGAATAACACATCAAGTATTAACTGTACCTTCGTAAAAATTAATATCCAAGTAGATTTTGACCTGCTGAACAACTTTCAATTAATAAAAGCAGTCGATTTACTTTGACTGAAGTGCTCAAAATACGCTCTGAAATGATAAAACAGAAAAAAATAAAATTTGTAAATGAGTACCATTGTGAAAATTGTGAATAACTCATTAAGTATTAATTGTACCTTCGTGAAAATTAATATCCAAGTAGATTTTAACCTGCCAAACAACTTACAATTAATATAAGAAGTTGATTTACTTTGGCTAAAGATCTCAAAATACGTTCTGAAGGTAAAAAAATTTGTAATTTAATACTACTGTATTATATAAAAAATGTAAATAATTCCAAAAAGAATTTTGCTAACTTTCTCTCTGGGAGATGTCACCTAGGTGACATCACCTGTACTAAAAAATAAAATTTATAACTTTTATAACTGGAAATTTTATTTTTAAAATGACATCATCAAATTTAATAACTCCAGCGAACCCAAACCTTATCCTAATTCTAACCCCTAACCATAATCCTAATCCTAACCCTAATCCTAACCCTAATCTTAATCCCCTAACCCAATCCCTAACCCTAACTCTAACCTTAACTAATCTACATGATTTAATTTTATGTAGGTGATGTTACTTGGGTTAAATCACATAGGGAGAAAACTAGTCTTATACTTTCAAAAATATTAACTGTACTTTTATGAAGGTTAATATCTTAACAGTTTTAAACTTACTGAACTACTTTTAATTAAAAGAATAAGATTTACTTTAACCAAAATGCTCAAACTATACTTTGAAATATGTGTAAAAAAAATATAATATTTATTTATATTTTAAATTATAAGTTATTTAATTTAAATGTGTTTATATTTAAGAAAAAATTTTAATTCTATTTTATAAAGTATTTAAAAAGTATTTTAGTAAAGTTTTTGAGGCAAAAAAATAATTATAACTAAAATAAAAAAAAAATCTAAGTTAATAAATAAATATTAAACTATAATACATAATCACATAAAACCCTGAACAATATATATAAAGGTAGGTTTTGAGTTTGCTTAACCAATATATAAAAATTTTTCCTATGTGAGATTTATTATTGCTTATTTAATAACATAATTTTTAAATAGTCAGATATAATTATGCGTAGCAAAGTACTAAATTATTAATAGTCAGATATATATTTGTGTAGCAGGATAGATTTTTTTAATATATATATATAATATAATATATATTTACATTTTTCACATTAAAAAAATTTAATAAAATATGTAAACAAAGTTATAAACATGTTTGTGTAAAAAAAATTTACTATTTTTAATACAAAGAATAAGTTAATTGTATACGTAATACAGGAAACATTTTTAGACGTGATTGTGTAATGTGTTTTTGATAAAACAAATACACATCCGCATAACATTAAAATTATAAATCATATACGTGTCTGTATAACAGTTAAAAAATATATATTGAAAATGAGAGTAACGGATGGATGGGAAGGGAAAAATAAGTGTTTTTCTGTTTTTTTATAATTTTACACTATAATTTTTATAATAATCAACAAAAGTTATTTCATTTTTACTTAGAAAATTTTTTAAAAATATTTTTTTTGACAAATTTTACAGTAAATTTTAAAAATAAAAATTACACGTATTGGTGGCGTTACATAAAATATGAATAAATCCATAAATATCTATTCAATCATAATAAAAATTTATATATAAATAGATTCGAACCTGCTGAATAACTTTACTTAAAAAGGTTTTGAATGATTCCTTTAACTAAAGTACCTAAATTACGCTCTGAAGTCACAGAACAGATATACGAAAATATTAATAAGAAACATTTATAAGTTGTAATATTACAAAAAAATAATAATAGCTTTATCCATACATTATTTCAAAAATTTTTGTTTTTTAGTTTTTTTTATATACATATTTTATAAAAAAAATTATATATAAATATATATATATTATAAAATAAATTGCTTAGCAGTGTAAAAAATTTATGGGTTAGATAAAAGTTTGCTTAGCAGACATGAAAAATATTTGCTTATTGACCTTAGTAAATTTTGAATTTTTTATCTGACCTATATATATATTGTTCAGGGTCCTAATCACATGTTATATATTAAAATCAGAAATTTTATATTAAAATCAAAAAATCCTATTACAAATAGCCAAAAATCGGCAATTTCATGTTAAAAATCAGAAATATTATATTAAAATCAAAAATATTTATTAAAATCAGAAATATTATATTAAAATTGCTAAAAAATCAGACAACTATATTAAAAAAAGCAAAAATCTGATTTTTATTTATTTGACCTGTATATATTTGTAGAAAATACGTTATAAACATATAAATTTTAATATACTGTAAAATAATACATATTCATTTACAATATTTTTGTAAACTGTATACAAAATACTGATATACAGTAGAAATGGTATATGTTATAGACGTATGAATTTAATATACCATATCATACAGTATGTTTACCGTATATTTTATTGTATTTTTTACTAAACACATTTTGCGAACGGTATACATAATACATTATACTTATGATATGCCGTATATAAAAATGCGAACTGTATCAAAAATACATATATACAGTATAAAAACCGTATACATATTTTTTATAGGGCAGTTATAGTGCATAGCATGTTTACATGACAAAAAGACATATTTTTCGTAAATTTTATAGAAATCTCTTCAAAGCATTTCTCACATATAAGGTGTTGGATTTGTCTGCTAGAAAGTTCTGAGTCATCCATATTTTCAGAATTGTCAGAATTGGTTGCTTGATTAGAAATTTTTTTAGTGACCCCAGTAGTCTTGAATGATCTTTGCTTTTTACCTGATAATAATACATTTGTCTTGAAAGTTTCAGGCTCATTGATTTTGAATTTATCTGGAAGCCTAGAAAGTCTATCCTTTGACAAGGTGTGAGCCAAGATTTCTTTTCGTTTATTGTAAAATCATGTATTTGTAGCTGATTGATTAGTCACTTTGCTTTTTCTAATCGCTTTTCAATTCTACTTCATGACAAGACGTTAAGGTAAGCTACTACCTGTATCCCTCTTTGCTCTCGCCATCTTTATAATCGGTTTCAGAATCTTCGTAAAGATTCGAGAACTTGTCATTAAGCCAAAAGGTAGACATGTAAAATAGTATTGTTTCTCTTAAAAATTGAAAGTAAAATATGGATATTGTGATTCGCTGTAGAGTCAGTAAAACGCCTGATTTAAATCTAACGTAACTATGTAGTTATTTTGTCTTACTAATAACTTGATTAAATCTAAATTCTTCATTTTGAAGTGTTGATAGGTAACATATTGGTTGAGATTGTGAAGATCGATAACAGGTCTGAGCTTTCCCATTTTTTTCGAAACTATAAAAATATTTGAAATAAAACAAGGTGTCTGTGGGTCTAGTTCTCAGATCGCACCTGAATCTAGAAGTTTCTGTATTTCTTGAGAAAATTCTGTTAGATTCAAATTGTTGTGATCTTTGTAGGATAACGGAACAATATCTAATGGCAGTGGATGTAGCCATTCTGGAAAGTATCCTTGTGATACGAGTTCGGTTGCTCTTTGGGATGTCCGAAGTACGAGGTTCTTTATTAATGTCTGAATTGTGTCAGTCTTCCAGCAATCTTTGTAGGGAAAGTGATATGATTTAACTCTGGCGGAGTGACTGTCCACCTTGATTGAAGTTTTCCAACTTCTGTGATTTTCCTCTTTAGGAATTATTATTGTTCTTATACTTTCTGTTATAACTTGACTGTTTCTGTGAAGTTTTGTAGTTAATATTGAATGATGATTAATTCTGCTTATTTTGATAAGATCTTTTCTTCTGAAAAGCGGCATCATTAAGGAGTCTGTTTGATTCATTTTCAGCTTTAATTGTTTGGTAAAGTTCCTCTCTAAATACTTTGACTTTATCGGAAGGTTTGTGGTAATTCAGGAAAATAGTCACCTTGATTGCTTGCTCTTGGCGTAAATTATTGATGAATGAAAGGCATCTAAAGCCAATGACCGTGTATTGAGTAGAGATGCGATCTGAAATCTGAAAATTCGGATCATCCGCCAATCCATCCGATCCGAACAGATAATGGATGCATCTGGATGGATTAAGGATATCCGTTTTAATTCGAAACAGCATCCAATGATCGTACAGAGATGCACAATAGCTCATTCGAATCGTCGTAATGAGACGATTTGAATGAGCTATTGTGCATCTCTGTACGATCACTGGATGCCGAGATATTCGGCAAAATGTCAAACATTAGCAATTTCATTTTACGATTATGCAAAATTTTACGCTTTGCCGAATATCTCGGCATCCAGTGATCGTACAGAGATGTACTATAGCTCATTCAAACCGTCTCAATGCAACGAATCGAATGAGCTATAGTGCATCCCTGTACGATCGTTGGATGCCGAGATATTCAGCAAAACGTCAAAAATCGGCATTTTTTATTTACGATACTACTGATTTTTGGCGGTTTGCCGAATATCTCGGCATCCAACGATCGTACAGGGATGCACAATAGCTCATTCGAATTGTTGCATTGAGACGATTCGAATGAGCTTTTGTGCATCTCTGTACGATCACTAGATGCCGAGATATTCGGCAAAACGTAAAATTTTGCATGATCGTAAATAAAAATGCTGATGTTTCACATTTTGCCAATTATCTCGGCATCCAGTGATCGTACAGAGATGTACTATAGCTCATTCGAATTGTCTCAATGCAACGATTCGAACGAGCTATAGTGCATCTCTATATAATCATTGGATGCCGAGATACCCAAAAATTTGAAGTTAATCCGGATTATCCAGATTTAATCCTATGATAATCCGGATTGATCCGTGCAGATCACGGATTGTAAAATTTCATCCGGATTGCATCTCTAGTATTGAGGACAGTCTGTTCCAATTGTACCCATGCCTGAAACTGCTCAGAGGTAGTATCTTCAAGTTTTGAAGCATAAACGAGCTGTAAAATATTATCTGTCAGTCTAATAACTGATAAAAATCAGTAAACAGCACGTCTAAGATTGGTATTTTGGTCCTTTGCATTACAAGGCATAGAGGTTCATAATTTTTTATCCATAATAGGCAGGTCAAATGATATTTCTTTATTTTTAGGTTCTGTTTGAAGAATAGTTTTGCGAACTGTTGGAGTAAGTAAATTCCCTTTGTATATTTTTGTGGGTAACTGTTGCATTTCACTGGGGGCAATCCAAGTGTTTGAGTCGAAGTCTTCCAAGGTATCTTCTTGAACATTATCGACATTATGGTTACCGGTTTCATTATTATTTAAGTTGTTCTGATTATTAGACATGTTAGAGTCGTTTGAATCTCAGGTGCAGACCGCTACAAGAAAGAAATGGCCTAAAGCAGTGATGTTCTTGGAAACTTCTAATAACATTTTGTTGGAATTGAAAGTTCCATTGGAAAAAATTGGAATTATCGGAAGATGCCGATCTTCTAATATTTCATGTGCACTGGAAGCTTTCAATCAAAATCAATTGGAAATTGAACATAGTTATTAGATCTTCCAATGGAAGCTTCCAATTTGTTTATTACTAAAATTGGCAATCATATTTGTGATTTTGTGATTAAAATATTTGTAGTTAAACCATGAGACGTTGATAACTGATTTATATTTTCGCGTCTTTAAAAAATGAAAAGACCTAGAACTTATCGCCTTACTAAATATATAAAAATTCTTGGAAAATAAAATTCATGCACACTAGTCGAAATAGTCCAATTTGGCCAGGTTTCGTATAGGCAAATTTGGCCCGAATTATGGCTGAAATCCAGTCGAAGTTGAACAAATCTTTTAACTGAAAGTTTTTATCGAGTGTTACCACTCAGACTGCCACTCGTCTAAATTTCGGTTAAGTTTCGCATAAGTTTCAGATAGCATTTTTATACTGAACATTAATTCATAAAATTGTATTTTATTTAGGATTAATTTTACATTCACCTCCGGTGAATTTCACCAGGATGAATTTTGCTATGATTTGCATTATGCATAAATTTAATAAATTTTATGGTAAAATTCACCGTAGGTGAATTTCACCTTGATTTTCATAATTTTTTAAAATGTTTTCCCCTGAATATACCAAGACGCCACTTTTCTCATTTTGTTATTTTTTTAAAGAAAATCCTTCTTTCTTAATAATAAATAACTTTGAATAGTTAGTTTCTTTAATAATAATATGGAATTTAATGCTTTTTGTTCTGATTATCATAATAATAATTATGAGACAAGTGCTTTTATTTCAACATATTCTGAACCTTTTAATGATAATTTTACCAATATAAACCTTTCACTATATTCCGAACCTTTTAATATAAACTTTTTGCCATCATCTTTGGAACTTTCTGAGCCACTATCTGTATCACCTGTATTACCATTTGTATCACCTGTTGAACCACTTTTAACTTCAGATGATAATTTTACAGATATAGAAACTTCGTTACCTTTAGAACCATCTTTTGGTAATAGTAATTATCAATATAATTTGGCTGTAGGAGATTCTTTTGATGATTGGTTATTAGTTGATACATTTATGCATCAATATTGCTTAGAACGTGGTTTTGGATATCAAATTTTCCGTAATGATAAAGATCCTAATGATTCAACTATTATCAGACGTAAATCATTTCGTTGTTCATCAAGTGGTAATTATGAACCTAGAAAATTCATGGATCAAAAATTACATCGGTTACATGGTACGATTAAAACCAATTGTGAATGGCATGTTAACTTTACATTTCCTAAATCTGCACATCAAATAGGGTGCACAACATTAAAAGATGTGCATAATCATGAGGTAAATCCTGCACAAATATCTCATATTATTGCTAGATATAGACGTCTTGATAGTGAAATGATTCAAGATTTAAAGTTTTTTTCAGATTGTAAGGTTGCGCCAATTACACAATTAGAGATACTTAAAAAAAAGTATCCAGAACATGTATTTCACAAGCAAGACGTTTATAATGCAATTTATAAATTGCGTCAAAGTAATAGAGATGAAAAACTGGACTCAGTTTTATTTCTTAATGTACTTTTAGAAAAAATGATTCAAGACCCACGTTTGAAGATTTATATTAGACATTCTGGTAATGAATGTCGTTTATCAGGCATCTTTTGGATGTCTCCCTCTCAACAAGAATTATATCAACGATTTTCTGATGTAGTATTAAACGATAATACTTGTAAGACCAATAAATACAATATGTATTTGAGTGTGTTAATAGTAAAAGACAACTATGAACGATTTCGAAATATAGCAAATGCACCTTAGTGGAAGACGAAATGGCATCTACATACACATGGATTTTGCAATGTTTAATGAAAGCTACTGATAATATTGCGCCAAAAGCATTTTGGACAGATTCAGAGCCAGGATTAATTAATGCAGCTTCTCAAATTTTTCCTACAACGCCACATTTTTATTGTTTATTTCATATTTGGCAAAATATAATTAAGAATCTTAAATCAAAATTAGGATTAAGATTTCATGCTTTCAGTAAGGCTTTTTATTCATGTAGAAACGTACTAAGCATAGAATTATTTGAGCAACGTTGGGCATTTATGATAAATGAATTTCAGAGTGTGGTGCAGTTTATATGCTTAGGGGCATTATATGGTAATAGAATCAGTTGGGCTAAAGCTTATATGCCATTCCAGTTTAATGGTGGTATACAAAGTACCCAAAGTGTAGAATCATTTAATGGTATTATTAAAAGGTCTTTAAATTCAGCAAGTACTCTTTGTGATATTGCAGAAACAATTGATAAAAGACATCAGGAGGAGTTTAAGTACTGTCAATTAACAGATATTAAGGCGAAATATACACCAATTGGATTACCACATCTTTCATCTCAATTTTTTTCAAGTGTTGATGCAATTATTGTGAAATTTTTATCACCTTTTATATTATCTTTACAACGATATCAAATTTCACAATCTTTTACATATGAAAAACAGTTAACATCATACTTATTTGAGGTAATTTAATAACACGTTGAATTAGTTTGTTAATAAGTTGAGATAGAGTTTAACATAAATTTTTGTTATAGAATTTACAAGCTGAAACCATTGATGATAATTTCATAGAAGAAGTGGTAGATGAACCACAAATAACATTGAAGGCTATACTTGATGGTATAGATACGTCAAATATTATTGAAGTATGGAGAATTATTAGAATAGGAGGTATTTCTAGTAAAGAAAATCTGGCGGCTCTTTTTAGTGATGGGACTCATATTTGTACGTGTATAGAATCTATTACAAAAGGAATTATTTGCCATCACTTTTGGCGAGTAATGCTTTATTCAAGTACTGCAAGATTCCATATTAGTATTATACCTATCAGATGGTATAAAGATGAAATTTTAATGAAATTAGATGATATTCTTGATAATTCACCAGTACTTACAGCATTAGAGTCATCTACTGAAGTTAATACAACATCACGAACAGTAGATTTTACTCTTCAAAGTCTAAGACAACTTCAAGGATCTTGTCATAAAGAAAATGCTCAGAGAATTATTCCTCAAAGAAATCGTTTTGGCGTAGCATTTTCAACTGCTAAAACTGCAATTAATATTGCATTAGAAACTGGAAGTGATACTGAATTAGTAAAATTATTAAAAGATTTCATTTTGAATAAGCAAAGGAGTCGTGATGGTGATGGTATTGAATCAAAAATTATTAATGTAGTTGTGGAAAGTAATAGTCAAATTGTTTCCTTACAGGAGAATTTGATTAATCAAACTACAAATCCATATGTTACTAAAATTCGAGGAGCTCTAAGGTTGCTTGTCTAAACCTCTTCAAAATCCTACGATTAGTTTCGTCAAAATTTTACTATAGATTTATTATAGTTTCGGCAGAGTTTCGGCAGTTTCGGCATTTATAATAAGTTTCGGCAGTTTTGCCTTTCTCCAAAGTTTCGCCAGTTTTTTAATATAACTTTAATATAGTTTCAGCAGAATTTCGCTTTTTGGCGAAACGCCATCTTGCCTAAACCCCTAGGTTTCGGCAAGCAACCTTAAGGAGCTCCAAGTAAAAAAAGAATAAAAAGTGCTATAGAGATTTCAGGAAGGAGTGTGATACGTAAGCATTACAAGTCAAACTAATATTCAACAAAGTAATGATGGTGATATAACGTCAAGATCACAACGAAAATGCGGTCTTTGTGGAAAACCAGGTCATTATCAGAAAAGATGTCCAAATGGTAGAGAGTAGATGCGAAATCAATATATGATATAGTGTAAGTTTGTTAGATTATTTGATTATCCAATAGTTGTTATAGTAATTTATATATGCGCATTACTAATTAATTATTGAATTGCGTTACGTATTACTTAATTAGAGTGAATGCGAAATTGTACAATGTTGTAATACGTTTTTTAGGGGGAAGAGAAAAATCTATATAAAGAACTGCTGTCCGCAGGTGGGTGGGAGGTTTGGAAGGTTTGGAGAAAAAATAAAGTCTTTTCCAAATAATTTTTTTTTAATTGATTACTTCTAATGAAACTTGATCAATTTTTACTCAATAATTATAATAAAATATTCATTAGAAAGGGGAGAAAATTTTACATATTTTTATTCATTTTTATTGTACTTTTTATTGTATTTTTAATTACATAATATCATGTTAAAAATTGTACTTTTTTTAAAAACGAATTTTAATACAATAATTATAAATCATGTGATATGGTAAAATTCACCTTCGGTGAATTTCACCTCCGGTGAGCGTTAAAATAATCCTTTTATTTAATATATAATATATATTTAATACTAATAATATCCTATTTCACCTACAATAATATATTTAATACTATATTTCGCCTACGTATACAATATATTTAACACTAACATACAATGTAGTCTACATATATAATATTTCATCTTCTGTTTTTTAATTCTGAAGCATTTACCATCTACATTAAAAAATCTAGAATTCGTTAAGAAACCTACAAAAAAAAAGAAAAAATGATTAGTTAAAATTTCTTCAATAAAAAAAAATTCGTTTTGAAATATGAAACTTACACAATCTGTTCAATAAAAGTTTAAAGTGAAAACCTACAAAAAAAAGAAAGAAAGAATTAGTTTTTTCTTAAAACAGTTTCGAAAAGAAAACGAAACTTTACCGATCTAAAGCTCGCTAAGGAGATATCACAGCTGATACCTATAAGGCCAAGTAAATAAATTTATTCGTTTCTCATGACCGGGCGGGTCATGTAAATGTTGCGAAAAGATAAAAAAATTTATTTTATTTGGTCATGTGATTTTGGTTTTGACCAATCATAATCATAAAAAAATAATTTTTTTTCCACCCTAAGCCCTCGCAAAAAATTTATTAAATCAACCAATCATCTTCTAGGAATCGGCTAAATTTTTTTTTGAAAATAAATTTTTTTTCCGGGCGGCCGGGTCAAATTTAGCAATTTTTTTTCATGAGAAACGAATAATTTTATTTCTTTGGCCTAAAATAAAAAAATAAATAAAATTTTAAAGTTTCGAAAGAAGGCGAAATTTCGAAATTTACATATCCAAAGCCCAAGGATATCACAACCGATATTACAAAATAAATAAATAAAATTAATATTTTTTGTTAAAGTTTTGAAAAGAAAACAAAGTTTCGAAACTAAACTCACCTATCAAACACCCATAAACTGAAGTCAAAACCTACAAAATAGAAAAAAACTAAATAAATTGTTTTTTTTTTAAAAAAAAAGTTTGAAATGAAAATTACCTATCCAACTGAAGTTGAAACCTACCCAAATAAAGAAAATAAATTAATTAATAAAAAAAAAATTTTTTAAAAGAAAGCTTTGAAAAAAGAAAAAAAAGTAAAGATTCGTACTTACGAATCTTTATCTTTGGGTTTTCGTTCGTCGGAAGCCCACCTGAACCTATAAAAAAAAGAAAGAATGGTTAGTAAACCATTTGTAATAATAATAAATAAATAAAAAATTAAAGATTCGTACTCGTACTTACGAATCTTTGGGTTTTCATTTTTCAGAAGCTCGCCAGATCCTAAAAAAAAAGTAAAGAACGGTTAAAACCATTCATATATTAAAAAAAAAACAAAAAAAATTAAACCAAGATTCGTACTTACTTACAAATTTTGGTTTCTTGGTTTTCCTTTCTTCAGAAGCCCACCAGATCCTAAAAAATAGAAAAGAACGGTTATTAGTAACCGTTCGTAATATTTTTTTAAAAAAATAAAAAAAAAATCTAAGATTCTTACAAATCTTTGAAATTTTCCAGTTCTTCGGAATACGGATATCCACCCGAACCTATAAAAAGTAAAAGAACGGTTATTAGTAACCGTTCGTAATATTTTTTTTAAAAAAAATAAAAAAAAATCCAAGATTCTTACGAATCTTGGAATTTTCCCGTTCTTCAGAACATCCGATCCTAAAAAAAAGTAAAGAACAGTTATTAATGACCGTTTATAATATTAAAAATAAACAAAAAAAAAATAACTAAGTTTCGAACTTACGAAACTTGGTTTTTCCATACTTCGGAAGCCCACCCGAATGGCCACATCTAAAAAAAAATAATAAAGAACGGTTAGTATTAACCGTTCATATTAAAAATATAAAAAAAAACTCCAAAGAATTCATACTTACGAATCTTTGGGGTTTCTATACTTCGGAAACCCATCTGAACGGCCGAACCTAAAAAAAAGTAAAAAATAATAAAGAACGGTTAGTATTAACCGTTCATATTAAAAATATAAAAAAAACTCCAAAGAATTCGTACTTATAAATCTTTGGGGTTTCTATATTTCAGAAACCCATCTGAACGGCCGAACTTAAAAAAAAAGTAAAAAATAATAAAGAATGGTTAGTAACCGTTCATATTAAATTAAAAAATAAAAAAAAATAAACCAAGTTTCGTACTTACGAAACTTGGTTTTTCTATACTTCGGAAGCCCACCGGAACGGCCGAATCTAAAAAAAATAAAAAAAGAATGGTTAGTAACCGTTCATACTAAATTAAAAAATAAAAAAAAATAAACCAAGTTTTGAACTTACGAAACTTGGTTTTTCCATACTTCGGAAGCCCACCCGAATGGCCGAATCTAAAAAAAATAAAAAAGAACAGTTAGTATTAACTGTTCATATTAAAAATATAAAAAAAAACTCCAATGAATTCGTACTTATGAATCTTTGGGGTTTCTATACTTCGGAAGCCCATCTGAACGGCCGAACCTAAAAAAAAAGTAAAAAAAAGAACAGTTAGTAACTGTTCATATTAAATTAAAAAATAAAAAAAAATAAACCAAGTTTTGTACTTACGAAACTTGGTTTTTCTATACTTCAGAAGCCCACCCGAAAGCCGAACCTATAAAAAAAAGTAAAAAAAGTGAAAGGAGGAAGGAAAAGGAAGGAAAAGTGAAGGAAGGGAAAGGAGAACGAAGGAAGGGAAAGGGAAAGAAGGGGAAACAGGGAAGAGGAACGAAGGAAAGGAAAAGGGAGGGGAAGAAAAAAATTAAAAAAGTTTAAAAAAGGATGTATAAGATGATCCTTTTTTAAACTTTTAATATGCGTAACGTGTAATGTGTAACGTTTGATTAAATAATTCAATAAATCGGCCATAAATCATATATGTCGAAATTTGGCCAATTTTTAATAATTTCCGAAATTTGGCCAAAATGTGTGACAGATCAGCCGATTTGTCACATGACCGAAAGTTTTTATTTCGACCAGTGGCAATAATTATGCAGTATGTATTGCATGTGTTGAAAAGTTAGAAAATAATGAACTTTTAAAAAATACCTTTACTAATAAAAAACCACAGATCAAAAATCATTTGAAAAACTGTGTACATTTTCAGGAAAAAATTGGGAACCAAAAAAAATTAGATAAAATTATTTATTTAATGGATAATGAAGAAGAGGAAGAAATGAGCTATAAATGTCAAAGATATCAAAATAATAATAATTTTAGTGAAAATAATCATGAAAAAGTTTTAAAATATCTAAAATCTTTGCAGAATAGTTTTAAAGTTTCAAATTTTAAATTAACAGAAGAAGTAGCTTTGGTCAAATTATATTCTTCAATATCAACATTATCTACGCGTAGCTCAAAAAAAATTCAATTGAAGGCAATCTTATTCATAAAATGAATAAAAAGAAACACTAAAATTTGAACGTCTTCTATTAAGAATGTCAGTAGCAAATGGCTTTCCATTTCAATGGGTTAATCATCTAGCAACTTTAGAATTTTTTGAATTTTTAAGTTCATTTCTTGTTTTACCAAAAAGAAAAGTTTTATTTAATCGCATATTAAACAGGGAAACTAAAAATTTAAATACTTTGAGAGATGAAAAATTAATCAATGATCAAATTGGAATAGTATTAGCGTTTGATGGATGGAAAAATATTTTAAATTAACATATTTTTGGATCATTATTTATAACTTCTTCTGGCGAAATTTTGATATGGGATACTTCAGATATAAGTAATGAACGTGAATGATTAATTAATGATTCAAGAAATCAATAGGTTAAATATTAAACTTAATGCAATAGTATCTGATAATACGTCTGCTTATGCAGCAGCTCAGTAAGTGATAGTAATTAAAATTAAAATGTATTATTTTTAAATATTTAATATTTAATTATATTTAATATTAATTATACTGTAATAGGTGGTGTCTTTAATTAGAATTTCTAGAAATTGTTTTTCTTCTTTGTTTTGCACACCAATGCCAGCTGGCAATTGGTGACATTTTTAAAGAATCTCCAGCTTTAAAAATTGCATCTAGTAAAACTATCACAGTTGCAGCTTACTTTAAAAATGTGAACAATAGTTATTTTATTGGTAAGTTGCGAGATATTCAAAAAAAGCTATATAACAAATGCTATTCAATTGTAATACCTGGAAAAACGAGATGGAACAGTCACTATTATTGTTTTAAAAGTCTTGTTCAATTTAAACAAGCTTTACAAGTAAGTATATTCTTTTTTATTTATATAATTATTTAATATAATTAATTTTTTTTTATTTTCATAGAATTTAGCAATTCGTCATAAACGTCCGCAAGTTGGTTCATCAAACACTGATGAACTTTATCTAAATTCAGATTTTTGTCAAATACTTTTAGATAATAATTGGTGGAAAACGATTGAGCTTTTACAGGATATTTTATTACCATATTGTAGTGTCTTAAACAAACTTCAATGTGATAAAGCACGTTTGTTTGAATTACTCCATGCTATTGGTTATTTTGTTCAATTTTGGAGCCAATTTTCAGATCCAAATTTAGGTAATCAAATGATTGATCAGCTAAAAAAAAGATGGGATCAATAGGAATAACTATTATTATTACTTTCTTTTATGCTTCATCCAAAATATTGTCTAGGTTATTTTAATTCTGAACTTAATAATTTGTCATATACTTCTTTGGACAGTATTTAACATATTATTACAAAGTATAGTTTAAAAAAGGCCAAAGCAATTATTGTTAGAGTTTGAAGATTTTCGTAAAAAAGTTGAACCATTTAATAATGAAACTTTTGAACAATTTGGAAATGATGTCTTTAAATTTTGGTCTTTTGTAGAAGATGAATATAGCGAATTGGGTGCAGTTGCTTTAAAAATTTTTGGAATACGTGTGAATGCAGCTTTGGTTAAGAGAATGTGGTCATCTATGGGTTTTTTATATACAGTTCGTCGTAATCGATTAACAGTAAGTTATGATTTTACTTTTAATTTTTCAAAAGTATTTTTATTATTTTAACTAACAAAATTTATTTTTAACTTTTATTTTTAAATCTTAATAAATGGAATTTGACGAATGGAACTTAACAAATGGAATTTTTATTTTAACAATTGGAATCAATAAATAAAATTTTATTAACTTAATGAATGGGATCAATAATCAGGACTTAATGATCAGTAATTTTTATCTTTATCAATTAAAAATAATTTTTTTATCTTTAATAAAATGATAAAGTATTGGCAATAAGTCAACTTCATACATCTATTAATTTTTCATTAAGAGAAAAGGAGTTACAGCAAAATAAGGCACAATTTCTGGATCTGAATATTGAAACTGAAGTTGGAGATCCTGAAGTTGAAGATTCTGAAATTCTGAAGATATTGAAAATATTGAAGAAGATAATACTAATATTATTAATTCAGAACATTGAAAGCGAGAATTAAATGAATGGGAAAAGATGTTAATGAAAGAAGAAGTAGCATGAATGGAGGAGGAAGAGACGTTGAGAGAAAATTCAAATAGTAATTTAGAAGGTGATCTTTTAAATGAATATATGCATTCAGCAATAGATGAAAGAGCAAAATGGGAACTTAGAAGTTTATTTAATTCATCTTTAAATGCTCCTGATTACTTAAATGAAATGTTAAATATGTAAATTTTTTAAAGTATTAATAAAACTTTTTTTCATGTAATTAAATATTATTGAATAAAAATATTTCACGTAATTAAGATGCTTCCAAACTTCCAATAAAAATCTATTGGAATTGGAATAAACATTAGAATTGGAAGATGGAAGGTTCCAAAATGCTTCCAATCTTCCAAAGAACATCATTGGCCTAAAGTGGCTTATAATGGATTGTATAGTATAAATAGTTTATTGTGTTATACAAAATAGTTTATTATGATGTAATTATTATTTATGAAATCTTGCTGCAATAAAGATCAGGCTGTTAGCATGTGATTCTATTGTCCCGCAGTTATGGGATTAATTTGCATGTTGCACAACTCCTATTCTTCGGCAATAATTTTGCCGGTGCATTTCAAGTGTTTGATTCCAGAGATCTGGAAAAATTCCATTTTTATAATAAATGAATAAAATGGAATTTTTGCCGTAAAACAGAATTTTTATAATTTTATTCTAACACATGACAATTAGCCAATCATAAATGTGGATCAACTAATAAATTTTGTGATATGTCTCAGTTTATCGTTAGCTAGAATTATCAATATAATTAGTCAGAATCTCTGGTGATGATAAATCATGAGATGATTGGCCAATCAGCTAAGCCACCATTAAATATCCTATATATAGTATACTTTTTTACATACTTTGATCTTTTAATTTTGATTTGATATTTCATAAACTACTAAGAACTTAAACCATAAATAAATTTCTTTAAAATTCAAACATGGCTGACAGCAACAGAAATAATGGACTTTTACCAGATCTTCTAAAAGTTTATGACAGCTTGAACGCTGAACAAAAATGAACTTATAACGAATTTCCCACACAAGCAACAAAGAACTTATTTTTGAGAGGAATAATCCAAGAACGTAATAAGTCGGTATGTTAACTTAGAAGACATTGTCAAAAACAAAAACAACAATATTTACTAAAAATGTTAGTTTTTTCGCCAGTTCCTTTTTCCTAATAAACCCTATAGGAAATTGGCTCAGAAATAATAACCTTCATACTTTACATACTTATAACTTTTGTGATTGCTTTTTTAAACGAAGTGATCTTTACAAGCGTAATGGCAACAAATAACTTCATCATTATTTTACATGTAATTTATTTCATAACTAGAGTTGTCATTCTGGAAGTTATGTTTGAACGCAATGGAATGATATATTATCTTAATAAATGGGTTTAATTTTTCGTCATTCTTCTGACAATATTGGGTGTGTCATTGGCGGTGTCTTTAGGAATTCATACTTTAGCACCAATTGTGTCTATTGTGTTTATTAACGTAGATATTAAAGGAAGTAGAATTATCATATAATGTATTAAGTATTGACTTGATGATGTTGATATTATGTATCTATGCTAATGTAAAAATGTAATGATATTAATGATACTTGTAACAAACGCTGTAAAAAAAACTGGAACGTCACTTTGCTAATCTAAAAATTACTTTCCGAGTTTCTGATAAATTTTATCAGACAACATTTATAACGCATAAATCATATAAAATAGTTAGTTAGCCATAGGATTCGCACACAGAATACATTGCTAAAAAAAAATCACTAGCTCGATAATTATATACATGCCACAGGCGCAGTAATCGCCCTCAGCGCAGAGACCCAGAAAAATTTCATTTTATAAATGAATAAAACGGAATTTTTGTCATAAAACATAATTTTATTCTGACATGTGTAATCAAGTGCAATCTAAATCATCCTGCATTAAGGCACCAGCTGGCTAGAATAATTAGAAAATTTTTATCAGAATAAAATTGGAATTTTCACTGTTATCGTGATAAAAATTTGTGATTTGATATTCGGGTCTCTGTTCAATTCTATGACTTTGCATAAGCCATCCACGTGATTTAAAAAAAAAGATATAATAATTCAGTCTATGTGAGTATATAATTCATCTAATAATTCTCTTAAGCAGTTACTGGAGAGATAATGGGACTCATCATTGAGGAGGTTTTCCTTTCATATCTTCTATTACGATAATAATAACCTCTATCACATTCACCATATTCATTATATCCACCATATCCATCATATCCATCATCATTATCCGATTCATCTGGCATTTCTTCTTCAGAATCATTTTCATCATTTTCATCATCTAACTTAATTTCATTAGTTCCTTTCTTCATTGACAAAGACATGGGATCATCATAATATAAATCATCATAGTCATTAGCTTTGGGCGGATTATCTGGACCGATTACTTTTGATTCTTTTGAAGAATTAGAGTCATAAAATAAAGGAATAGGTATAGTTGATAAGCTTACCTCATTCGAAATCCCTCTTCGGAATCTATGTCAGAGATATGCTGATCATCTGGTAATTCAGTGTTGGAGTTCTTAGAGAAATAATCAATAATAGTTTGAAATTGACTATCAGATAATTCTGATAAAGAATTCGCACTATATTGTGATATACCTGATTTTATCAATCCCTATTTTCTCAAATAATTTGTATATGTTTCTTGCTCTCTGAGTTTATTTAAGTAATGTGTTATGTTTAGTACCGAGTTGCGCAATAATAAAATCATAGATTTGTCCTTTCACTTTTTTCTCACCAATTCGATTAGTTTTCATAATATTTTTTACTTGATTATCGAATTCTATATTATAATGATACCAACATAAAATTTTATCTTAATTGGCTATAATTCTTTACTTTTTCGCATCGCAAGCTTTCTGATATAAACAGGCAAAATTTAGATAGTATAACTATGGAATTTTTCAGTATTTTCAGTGACGGAAAGTGGGTTTTCTGTCATGATAATTTCAGTCATATGGGTTTTTCAGATGCTGAAATGGCTGTGAAATCAAATACATCCTATATAATATCTTCGCTTCCCTCTTCTTATGTGATTGAGATTTTTTGTCTTTCGTTACAGAAGATGAATCCTAGATAGCTGATTCACGTAATAATTTCTTTTCCCTATTCTTTTGCCTAAAATCATTGTTAACACTTTTCTTATAATTTCACCTAAGAAAGCATCCGTCTCCCTTTCCTCCATTGACTTGATATCTGAGCTATCAGCTACGTGCTGTTTAGCTATTCTAACACACTGGTCTATTACAGGATCAGGTATATCATTCAAAGCTAAGTGCCTCTCGGGTTCAGTATCTGGCTGTGATACAGCTGTTACCGAAGATATATATTCTTCTCCAACAAAGCATAAGTTCTGCACATTAGTAACATGTTGGAATTGTTGAGGCCTAGTGAGGTTGGAGAAATCGAAATCATGTCTCAATTTGGCTAATTCAGCTTTAAGCTCAGCATTTTCAGCTAAAATATCTGCACTATTTTTTCCAATTCCTCAATTCTAACCTTGTGTTCAGCATTTTCAGCTTCACGTTTGCTATTCTCCTCAATAATTTGTCTCAACTTCGTATTCTCAGCCTCAAGCTCGGTGATACGCTGTCTCAATAATTCAAGCTCAGATGACATGATCGATAATATTTTTATAGAAGATATGAAATATTCAAAAGTCCATTAGTATTTATACATTCTATTATTAAATTTGCATTACGGCCGTCAGCGAAAATTGCCAAGAAAAATTTTATTAATACATGCGAAAATAAATACAAATGTTGGTTAGCAAAGCTAATCCAATACATGACGTCTAGACTAATATATATGATTATTTTTTCTTGATTATCTTCTCTACACGGCGCTTCTTATTTGCAAGTTCTTCACTAGCTGATACCTATCTTTTAACAAACCCACTATAAGCCCTAAAATCCTCTTCACATTCTTGCGCAAGTTGGTTGAGTCCTTGAGTGCGTCTTCAGTCAGAGAGATGTCTTGCTCGTACAATAAATAGCCTCGGTGCTATGTAGAATGAAATACCAGTCCGTGGCTAAGAAATTGTGAGAGTTAGTAATGCAAAAGCAAAACAGAAACCTTCACTAGAGTCATTTTCTCACCTGTTGTGACAATACCATAGACATACACTGGTAAAAAAATGATTTATCCTACACATATCTTACACATATTGGGTACTCAAAATGTAGAAAATCATACACAAATAATACACATATCATACACATATCGGGTACTAATATATATATCATACATATATCAGGTACCTGATAGGTATACTATATATATAAGTACCCGATATGTATATGATATGTGTATTATTTGTGTATGATTTTCTACATTTTGAGTACCCGATATATGTAAGATATGTGTAGGATATGTGTAGGATAGACCATTTTTTTACCAGTGATATTCATATTCCTCGAATGCTTCATCAGCTGTACGCTTTTTCTTGAGCGTATCTAAGTTCATCTATGTTTACAAATGAGGATTTGTTAGTATATTCTGATAGAAGGATAGTCGAATGAAGACTAGACATAAAAAAGGTATTACTTACTTCGCACGAACTTCAACATTGTATAAGGTTTTAAGCCACTCCTTTCCCCAGCTGGTTTTGCTTTCCTTCGATTATATATATTATTTCTTCGAGCAAATAATCCAGTATTTTCTTGATCATATAATTGACACGGCTGGAACTTTCTTCACCAGATACATTCATCTGAGGCAAGATTACCAATCCTCCTAGGATGCTGACAGCAGTATGAAGGATTGTAGAAATGTATTTACAACGCATAGCCTCATTACTATCTACAACTAGCCCCATATTTTTTATCCTACGAAGAATGTCATCTATGCAGAGCTTGAACTTTGGAGATTTTTCATTGATTGAGTGGATACTATAAATGGAAAATGTGTAAGTCAATGGAAATTTATAACGAAAAAAAAAGTTGGCATAAATTACCTGGTGTGAACTGAGGGATGCTCGTTATACTACTACTTTTAATGCCATATTTTTCTAACACTTCCTCCAAACTGCAGTATGAGGAGAATGCACGCTTCGGCTTTTCTTTGAGGACCTGGGCCTCTTTTACAAGTCTCATGGCAGGGTCACCTTTTAAACTATAACTACTAAATTTTTCTTTGGTCATGTCAAGAAAATCTTGGCCTGTAATTTTTTCGTTGCGAAGTATTCCCAAGTCATCGTCATCTAGCTTGAGGTTCAGCTCTTTCAAAAAATTGATAAGGGTTTCTGTATCCCAGTTCTCAACCAAGTAAGAGTCGTGTTCAGCTGTTGAGGTAGACATAGCACTTTTTATATGGTTATTAGGCTCAGACAAAAATAGTGTTACGTTTCAGAGTGAGGTAAAATTTTATTTCTGTTCGGGAAAGAGAATACTGGGCATTAATATAGGTTTTTATGTCGCACAAGTATTGATCATCGCAAGTTATCCACTTTTTCATGTACTGGTAAAAATAATACTTTATTTATGAAATAAAAAAACGTTGCTAGTAGTCGGCCTACAATACATAAAAACTATTACATAGTATGACATAGAAGATTATTCTGACTGAGGGTATACAGTGATATGGAAGTACTCTGCTTTAGGCTTCTCATTAAAAGTAAAAATTTCAGAAAACTGATCGTACACATCCATTTCCTTTTCAACAACACTTCCGGTTTGAATCATACAAATTTTGAGAGGGATGTTTTTAAATGGTACCCCAATCTGCTTTGAATTACAGCCTCGATATCTCTAGTACCATCAGCATAGCAGACATGCTTTTATCACTTTACCGATAATTTTGTTGATCATATAATATATCATGTCACATTAATTTTTGAAGCTACGGTTAAAGTCATAAAATGCTTGTTTTTAGCAGTATAATTTATGAAAAACATATTACAAAAGTTTTATGGCAAAAAAATTATATTGTCAAAGTTATTAAACTGAAATTTTTAATAATTAGATATTTGCCGATATTTGCCGATTATCTGCTAATTTGACTTTGAAGCTTCAGGCGAAGCCACAGATTTACAGGCAAAACTTAAAATTTTAAAAATACAGTCAACTCCCTCTATAGTCACTCCCGTTATAGTCACATTCTACTATATAGTCACACCAGTTGAATGTTCAAAACACTTTATTATTAAAAACTATCCTATATAGTCACATAGTCACTATTACACCTATCCTCAAAAATCTTATATTAAAAAGAACCGTTTATAATCACAGTTATATAAAGAATATATTAAATAACTTGGCATCTAATAATCGTACAAAGATGTATCATAGCTTGTTAGAATCGTCTCACTGAGATGAATCGAATGGTGGTAGTTTTATCCTTTTGCTGTACAAACAGTCTTATGACTTTATCTTTTATTTATACTTTGGACTTCGAAAATATAATCGAACAATATTACAAAAATAAGAAAATAAACTAATAAAAAATAAAAAGAGTAGCTTCACGATTCATACAAGTAAAGAAATCTAAACTAAAATAAAATTAAAGCAAAGAAAAACTGAACTATTACAGAATCGCATACCCCAACTTTACCCGAAGGCCAGTGTGAGTCAACTATCCAACTTCCAAAAATCCAGTCCGTTACCAGAAAGAAATCCTAAGAGGTTGAACTGTTAAGCGGCGCAGAAAATCCAAGTGCGAGATCCAAGATCCACCCTGAATTATAGAAGAGGATATCCAAGAAATCCAGGAATCCTGAGAAACTGACGCCAAAGAAGAGTTGAGTTGTTTAGGAGAAGTAGTAATAGGAAAAGAATTTATAGATGGGCCACGTAATTTGGAAGCAGCCGAGATACCCTGCGACTCTTCCCAAGCATGGAAAAGAACATTCCGACACAGCCAAATTTCACCATATAATTCGATTTGGAAGTCATTAAGAAGGGGAGAAATAATCTTGTATATAACAGAGAGAGGAAAGTGTTGATTCAAAAATGCCGTTAAATGCGCAGGCAACAATCCTCGAGTAAGCCAAAGACAAGATGAAGAAGGAGCTTCATAGTTCCAGCAATCCAAAGCAAAGAAATCGGTATGAAAGGAATTATCCAAAGATTTCAAGGATAGGAAAGAAGATAAACAAGAATCTCTAAATTTAATGACTTCAGACCGGTGCGTTAAACAGGGATTTAATTCCGGTAAAATATAAGGACAAGTCCAAAGATGATTCAAATCTTCAGGAGCAGAATTACACTGCGGACAGAGCCAGTCAGGAGAATATAAGTAAGGTTTACGTTGTTGAAGAGTAGTTAAGGTAGGCAACATATCCAAGAGAAGTTTAATGCGGAAGATCCAAAATTCAGGACGACCATTCCTATGTGAAGCGAAACCTTTAATTTGTGAAAGGCAAAAGTATATACCAGCCCAATCAAAAAGTGAAGGAAAACCAAGAGCAGTAAAACGTGCTAGTGAACAGAAAGATAAAAGAGCACGAGCATCTGCAATAGAGCGGAGAAAATGTCGAATATTCACGTCAATAGGCAGGGAGTTAAAAGTCAACAAGCATGGAGCATAACAAAATGCTGAAGGTATAGCAGTGGGTTGTAAAGACGAATGAGCATCTTTTGCCAAAGAATCCGCTTGTATATTGTAGATATCATCACCATGAGCAGGGACTTTAATCAAATCGACATGAAGATTACGATCCATGATAAGTTGTCGAATAGAAAGCCAAAGGAGATGATTAGGTTCTCGGAGCAACTTCGGTGAGAAGGGAGCATCAACAAACCGTGTCCACAGTGAAATTAATTGACTACAATCAGTATGAATAGAGATTGATGAATCACAAGAAAGGGCGTTCAATCCTAAAAGTACAGCAGAAATTTCGGAACGCAAAGCTGAAGGAAAGTAAGAAGGGAGATGCATGGAAGAAGATTCCAGAACAAGTCCAACATCATCAAAAGCAATCCAAGCAGAAGTCATGGAAGAGGGCGAAGAATCATTAGCAGGATGGAACGAACCATCTGTGTACAAAGATTGCACAGAAAGTGGTAAGATAGTGTCTTCAATTCTGTCGATTCTATCCTTAAAGAGAGGAGAAAGAGCGGGAGACGCGTTCGAAAAATGAACAAGAGCCAAGGAAGTCGCATAACTCCATGAAGTAGATAGAGTAATGGGAAGATAAGCCGCGAAAACTTTAGCGTTTCTGGTAGGATAGCCCACAGTATCCGATAAAGTTACATTAAAAAAACATTTCTCGCTATTACAGCGTTGTCTGATGGCAGATTTCATGGATAAGGCGGGAATGTTAAGAGCACAACCGGGACAAGGGTCATAGGATCGTTCATCAGCCGAGCTAGATACAGGAAGCCAATGAGACATAATAGCCGAGTTTTGTTTCTTATAAGTGATACACACACGACCAACAGATAAAGTTTGAGTAGCAGAGTCAAGATTAATAGCCCATTGAGGATAAAAAGAATAATCTTTAACAGTATGATCTAATAAACAAGGGAAGCTAAAGTAAAAGAAGAATTAATAAAATATGAAGATAAAAGTAAAGTAGAAGAAGAAGAAGAGAGAAAATTATTATTGATAAAATTAAACCAATTAGGGATCCGTCCTTTACGACCAACGATGCCAAGATAACGAAGGTCAGGCCAGTTCATAAGATAACGTCCACAAGGAGAAACCAACTGAGCGAGCACAAATATATTCAAGTTTTTCCAAAGTTTCCAACTCGATTGAAAAATGGAATGAGGTAGAATAGATCGGAGTGGCAAAGCAAGTTGTAGATCATGCCTCGGAGGCCGGAAGGAAAGAGACCACGTGATGTTTAAACGCGAAGAAAATAATAACGAATTAAACAAAGTGTGCGTTCGCAAAGAAACGATCTGTGACCATGGTTCTAAGGTAATAGTAGTCGGGCAACTTTCAGCACCCAAATATCCTTGAAGATAGGAGATAGCATAAAGGGCAAAATCCTTAAAGTCAGGATGAATGAAAATTTTTTGCCAAGATGCAATATGGGAAGAAAGAAATCGATAAAAAGCATTCTGAATCGAAAAAGGAAGTTTAAGAAATAACAAAGCCAATGGAGTAGTTGCAGCAAGTCCAGCTTTTCTACGAAGTACTGAAAACATAGGTTTAACTATTGATTGAATAGTACTTTCAGAGAAAAGGGTAGTTTGAAGACGAAATTCCAATCGCGGAAGAAGGACAGCATTATAAAGATAGGCCACATGTTGTGCTAATAATTTCTTTGGTCCCAGAAGAGCTGCCATATCTTTAACCATGGAGCGCACTTGTTTGTGAACAAAATCAGAAGAGACGGACAAAGAAAACCAAACGCCTAAAAAGCGAAAGGAAGCATGCAAAGATAAAGAGGAAAGGGAAAGAGACAAATCAGAGACTAAAAAGGAAGGTGTAAGATCAAAAATAATCGTTGAAGAAGGGGAAGAAGAGGAAAGAAGAACATATTTAGCTGAATTAGCTTGAACATTATTTAAAGTATAAAATTCAGCAGTAATAGAAAGACGATCTTCTATTCCAGATTTTGAAGAAGCAATAAGTGTAGAATCATCCATAAACGTTAAATGTGAAACTGGTAAAGAACATTGTTCAAATTCAAGTGGAGAATAATTTAAAAGAGCTGAAGATTTTAAAATAAAAGGATCTCGTGCTTCTTGATTCAAAACAGTAAGTAAGGGATCCAAATAAATAACCCAAAGAAGAGGGGAAATGATTTCTCCTTGATCGATACCAACACGTACTCTATAAGCAGCTGTATCGCCATGACAAGTAATTATCTTATTATTTCGTCGTGTAAAAAGATTTAAAATAAATCGTACTAAAAGTGCAGGGATATGTAACCTATCTAAAGCTAATTTAAGCATATTTAAATCCATAGAATCAAAAGCTTTAGAGATATCTTGAGAAACGATCCATAGTTCCTGATCATCAGTAGAGTCATGTTTATGTTGATGGATAATCGCATCAAGCATTTTGATAGGGACATCAGTAGAACCACCAGGTAAGCCAGCAAAATTACCACCTTGGAGAACTTTATTATCAGCAAGAATGTTGGAGAGACGATTCGTGACGACCTTAACTACACATTTTCGAACTGTTTCCAGAAGAGTAATAGGTCGAGTGTTCTTAAGTTGAGCATCAAAATCGTGAGGTTTAGGAATAGGATAAACCACAGCATCACGCCAGTCAGCAGGAATATCACCGCGAGAAAGGCAAGTATTGGCCAGTAAAAGAGAGAAATCCAAGGCTTCACCGGACAGATGTTTAATCATCTCATAAGAGATTTTTGAAGGGCCGGAAGCTTTGTTATTTGGCATGGAGGAAATCACAGTAGACCATTCTTGTAGCGAAATAGGTGCCAAAACAGGATCATATAGTGAAGCAGACACGTGTGTAAGAGGAGTGTAAGCTAGTTGCCATCGGGCGGGAAATGAAGTGATGGAAGAATAGCGGACCAACGGAGGAGAAACAATTGACTGAAAATGAGAAATAGCAGCTTGTTTAATATCCGAAGGATCCGTTAATAATGTAGGAGTCGAGTCCAAAACGACCAGAACACGGTCAAGAACAATCGAGCGTTTTTCTACTGATAGGGCAGAATCGATAAAGGTGCCAAGCGAGGTCGAAAAGTGTTCGTCACGTAGTGCAGTATAATATTCCACTGAGTCCGTAAGGTGTTGGGCGAATTTAGTAGATAAAAAGGCAGAAACTAAATTCTTCTGTGATCGTAAAAACGATTTAAATACAGATGCAGGGGTTGTAGAATAGGTAGGAACTGAATAATCAGGAAGTAAGGTTGCAAGATTTTCAAGATGGGAGGGCAAGGCAGCAGTCATTTGCGCAATCTGAGTAGGCCGATTAGAACGACGAGTAGTAAGGTGATATAAAAATCAATCTAAAAACTTGTTAATAGCAATAAGTTTAGTTAATTCAGGAGAGTACGAATGTCGGTGTGTGTTGGAGACTTTTCGAAAAGGTAAAGTTTCAATTGCAGCACTAATTATGGCAGCTTTCAATGCATGCCACATACGATCAAGAGAAAGAGAGGAGAAATCAAAATTAGAATGATATTGTTTGTCTAAATATACTCCAAGAGAATCATCTACTTCAGTGGTAAAATTATTCCATTGTTCAACTGAAGTGGAAGTATAAGAAAAAATAGTACGCATTTCTTTCTTTTGTTTAAGACGGGATTTGGCTAAAATAGCCAGACAAGTACTGAAGTCAAAAACAGTTGTAAGAACTTTGTGATCGGTAAAAGGACGATCAAGGAGACCCGGGCAAGTAACCACTTGCGAAAAAAGACCAGGGGCAGGAAAACCAGGTGAAGACCAAATATAATCCAGTCTAGAGGATCCATTATCATGAAAGAAAGTGGGATCAGGACCATTTGTAGTAGAGTGAGCTTGATGATCAGTAAAAAACCGAGAAGAAAGCAAGCGAAGAAGCTTAAAATGATTATGTGAATAATTAGAATGAGCGATAACATCAGCATTGAAATCGCCAAGAATAACTACAAAATAATTATTAGCTCGGGCATAATCGAGCCAAGAAAGAAGTTTGGCAAAAAGATCATTGCAAATAGATTGATGAACAGAACCAGAAGGGGGATAATATATAGAAATAATAGAAATTTTTGTCTGATGAAAGAACAAGTCTAATTTAAGAAGTCGACCGTTCCAAGAATCAATTGTTTGAACATGTTTATGAAGGGGATTTCGTAACAAAATACCAACACCGTCATGAGGGCGAGAAGAAGAAGATGAACAAGCCCAATAGGACTTAAAATGATGTTGGGAATGTTCATTTTTAAAAATAAATTTAGCATTTGAAGGGGAAAGACGCGTATCATTAATAGATAAAGCACCAAAAGAGGAGTGGAGAAAAAAATTAAGCAAATGTTGTTGTCGAACTGGGGAACATAAACCATTAACATTTAATTGACCAAATTTAATAAGGGGAGAGGGGTGAGGGGAAAAATTATGTTTATTGTTGTCCATCATTATTACACACTGATAAATCGGTAATAAAGAAGGGGGAAAAGAGAACAATTATTGATTAGCTTGGCCTTGTTGCCGAGCTAAGATGAGGTTGTTTTGTTGGATTCCTTCTTTAATCGAGCCAGCCAAAGAGGCAACAGTATCGGAAAGAGAGGAGAGACGCTGTTCCATATCAATAGGGGAGGAAGGAGTGACGTTGGAAGGTGGAATGGGAGCAAAATGAGGAATCGGGGAAAACCCGCTTGTTGATTGCAAAGGAGGAGAATTAACATCAACGAGGATATTATTATCATTTCGATTCACTGTATCATCCCATCCTTGCATAGAGGAAGGGATGTAGGAGAGAGGTTTAGTGACAAAAGGGCCAGGAACAGGAGCACGAGCAGCCATCGCAGATTCCAAATTAGTGATGCGGCTGTTCATGGTAGCAAATTGTGTGGTAAGAAGGGCTAATTCTGCAACTACTTTTTCAAGAGCAGCACCAATAGATTTCCAATCAGTAAGCACAGTAGGAGGAGCAGGGTATGTAACATCCATGCCATCAGCATAGTGATCAAGTTCATTTGCATCAGGAATACGACGATGTTGATTATTATTATTGTGATTAAGGTTGTCGCGGTTCCATGGGCGATGTTGAGAGCGAGAACGAGATTGTTGTCGGGTATTAGGTCTGGATTTAGAGCGAAGGCGAGAAAACATTGGTACGGCTTTGTCCATCATTATTGTTATCAGGGCGGGCAAAACGGTTATGTCGTTTAGCAGGATGAGAAGGAGGTAAATGCTTGTTATATAAAGCACGTAATTTATCATTAGATTGCCAAGGGCGAGGAGGGCGATTAGATCTAGATGAAGAACCACATCGATCAGGGTTACAATTAGGGCGACCACATCGATGACAGAGAGAAGTGACTTCATCCGGAGAGTGCCAGGTAAGGCCAACTTTCTTGAGGGCACGTGAAATAGATTTAGCATTTTCCATAGCCGTTTCGAGGCAAAATGGCAATAGGCGTAAGGTTTGGGATTGTAAGAATTCATAGAGAAGGGAACATTGATAGATTTAGCGGAAATTTCTTCGGCAATTTCAGCAAGATCGACCGCTATAGTGCCACGCGGGAGACCGGCAAGTAAAGCAACATGAGCGCGTCTTTCAGCACGTTGGTCAGGAGAGAAAGTAGTGGGGCAAATGCGTAAACAATGTCCTCCACAAAGGACGCCCCAGGTAGAGTCGAGGTTCTGTAAAGCACCAGTAGATTCAAAAGTAATGTATGCAGTACGATAAAGTTTAGATAAACGGGTATGGCAACGAGTAATATTGCCGTAACGAGAAAAGGTACCACGCAAAAGAGCGTCAGATAGAAAAAGGGGGATATCGGTAACCACAGGGTACGCGCGTGTTCATCAGCCTTAATAGCCTGGGGGTCATATGCATGGAAATGCAAGCCAAACAAAGAATCCATAGGGGAAGCTACGGCTTTGACAAGATCATCCTTTTTTCGGAAATGTACGATGATCCTCTTCAAATCGTTGGATCCACTACACGTGGCACGACTACCATAAGAGGAGAACAAGGAAAGTTGTCGATCAACCGCGTCGCACGCGTCGCGGTTCGAAGCGAAGTGATTCCAAAAGCCATCGACGTCATTAGGAGCGGCCGAGGCGTAGAAGAGTGTAGGTTGAGATTGTACTGCAGCTTGGGACGCGTCCGGAGAGGCAGCACGTTCAGGGAAGGAGACTGCAGGAGTAATTTCAGGGCTTTTGCCTTTATCGTTGGTGTTAGTAGGGGCATGTTGCGAAGCATCGAGAGAGGAGGTATCGGGTTGAGAAGGTATCTCAGCGGAAGTTGTCTCAACAGGGCCAGGAGGCGTGAGAGGTTTATCAACATCCATGACAGAGTCTTCAGCACTGACTCTGGTACGTTTATTAGTGGAGGTGGTCGAAGGTGGAGTGTTCGAAGGGCCAGATATAGAGGAACCTTGACCAGAAACGTTGCCTGCTGGAGAACTAGAGGCAGGACGTTTAGAAGTAGTATCATTGTTAGACTTGTTGTTTTTCTTTTTCTTGTCTGTAGTCATTTTGTAAAGTGTCGTAGTTATCTAAAATAAAGAAAATATAAAGAAAAAGTAATAAAAAACTTCGAAAAAATTTTTTATTTTTTTTCGTAAATATTGTCAAGTGAGCAGAACGGGAGAGAGTTTAGTTTTTTTTAGTTTAGTTTTATCCTTTTGCGATCACTGGCTGATGAGTTATTCAACAAAATGTTAAGCATCGGCATTATTATATTTCTTGATTTACGTTTACTGCGCCATTTAACATTTTGCTAAATTTCTCGGTACCTAGTGATTGTAAAAAGACGAATAATAGCTTGTTGGAATCGCCTCATCAAGGCGAATCGAATGGTGGTAAGCTCATCTCTCTGTGATCAATATTGACGGAGTTACTACTTAAAAACTATTTAATATTTTTTAATTACGGAATTTGATCTAGTGATTGGATTTTAATGTATTTTATACCATTAGATTCGCCGCATTAAGACGAATCGAATGGTAGTAAGATTGTCTCTCTAGGATCAATATTGGCAGAGTTATTACACAAAAACCATTAATATTTTTTTAATTTCGGAAATTAATCTAGTGATTGGATTTCGACGTATTTTATACCATTAGAACCGTCTCATCAAGACGAATCGAATGGCGGTAAGATCATCTCTCTACGATTAATATTGGTGGAGTTATGATACAATAAAGTTTTGAGTATAATTTTGGCTAAAATTATGTTAATTTTTGGCTGGAATTATGATATAGTACTAATATAAGAAATTTTTTATATAGTCACATCTCTTTATAATCACCAAATATGGACTGTCCCAAATGTGTGACTATAAAGAGAGTTGACTGTATATTATTTAGGTATTCAAGAATCAATGGCCAAAATAATCATGTAGAATTTTAGGTAATCAAAAAGTTATCATTGAGCAAATGTTTATGAATATTATTAAAATACACATATAGACTAAATTTGGCAAAACTTTATAAACTATTTAAAGGGATTTTTTTTGATAAAATTTAATATGCAGTAAATTTAAATGGATGTTAAGCTGTCTGTAAAATTATTATTATGTACAATTTTAAACCAAAGTACTTTTAGCAAAGTAATAAAATTGAATAATGATCAACAAATGATCGACAAAATTGTGATAAAGTAAAGATGTCCGCTATGCTAGCACCATCATGTTTGTGGATTGAAATTGCTTGCATTACTTTAATACATGGAATATTCATAAGTTTTCCTATAGGAATGATAAGACAATTGAGAGTGATGCTGTCAAAGCTCATTTTGATTCTAAATACAAGACCCATAGTGAGAAAAGGATTTTCATTACGTTATCAAACTGATTATATAAGTTTTACAACTATATAACATAAGCTTATACCTATATAATCAATCAAACAAGTCCACCTTTTCCTATAACACACTATGCATGATGGCAAACGGTATAGGAGGCAAACTCTACTTTTCAGAAAGAAAGTTTTTTTTTAAAAAAAAAAAATGCACAAAATAAATAGTCTTAAATAAAATAGTGGTTAAATTGGCTTTTTAGGAATTAATAGGCCTTATAGCCTTATAATATACACGATCATTTAATATACGCAATCATTTAATCAGACAATTTATTAAATTTGGTATTACATGAACTTGATCAACTGATAATTGTTTAGTCTCTTTATAGGTGGATATTTCTTAAATTATCACCTGAACTTTTCAATTTTTTGCAGAATCGAAGATGAAAACTGGAAAAGTATTCTAATTCAGAATTTTTTTTTAAGAAATGTGTTTATTATTTTGTAAATTACCAGTCAGAATTGGCTTAAACTTTAAAGTTCTTACTTTACGCAAATGTTATGCAAATGTATTCTTTTTGATCTGTATAAGAACGTCAAATACATAGAAATATTTAGGCCATATATATTAAAGAAGAAACGTTACATAATAACCATTCCATTTTTAACAAAACAACAATTACTTTTTAAACTTGAAAATGTTATATCTTAGACAACCATTTTATAGTTTTATACATCCATTTTATTTTATATTATTATCACTTGACATTATGATATAATGTTTAGAATAATGATGTTTCATATTATTATTTACTTGTAAAATTTACTAAATTTATTCAATATAATATCGTTATAAAATGCATAATTTTATAAAAAAATTGGAGTGTTTGCTAAGATTTATAATTATGTATAATTTAATATTATTATTAATAACTATAATTAAAGGATATGAAGTATCAGTATAAATAAAATAATTTACCGATAAAGAATCAACGATCTTATTTCCGCCCCTAGAAGGGATCGTTAATTCTTTGGTCATATTATCTAATTCTTTAACGGCAGACAAATTTTTTCTGTTCTATGAAACCTTAAATAAAGGTTTCTCTTACGAAATCAACCAAGATATTAAACCCTCCATTTCTTATTAATTCTGAAATATTAACAGCTACAAGCTGTCGGCTTAACATCTTTTGGACAAATTCTTCATCAACATAATCTATAAGTTTTTTTTGAGATAAACTTTCAGTAGATGTGCTATAATTAAATTAATAATTAATACAAACAGCACTATTTGGTTAGCTACGAAACAATTAAATAAATACCTGTTTTTTCTTATTTCTTTAAATTCTTCTACAGAAGTTAAAATAATTTGGTTAAACTTATTTCTGAAATTGATAAAAAATTTTTGGGTTTTTTTGAGATAGCTTTTCGCTTCATTAGAATGTATTTTGATTTTAAAAATTTTTGTTATCAACTCATCAAAAACTTCACCACATGGACTTCTCGCATGTAAAAAAAGACATTTGACACTTTCGTCTTATAGACAAATTTTATCCTAAAATATTAAAAATACATTATTTAAAAGATTTAGACATAATAAATATTATCATGTTAATTTAATACTTACATCCATAATTTTATTGGATGATGAGATAGCAACATCCGTTTTGTTCATTTCTAGTACCAATCTTAAAATTTCTGGATGGTCAACGAGCCAAGCAATTATTTCTAAATTTGACTTTGATTGAAATACTTTAGGTTTTTTATGATCTTCTGTCTTACCCACATCATCATCATCATCATCATCATTATCATCACTTTTTTTTTTATTTATTACTACAACTTCTTTATCGGCAGATTCAGCAGCTTCTTTATTACTATGGTTTTTACTTTTTTTCATCAACTGATTGGCTTTCTCAATGTTAATATCTCTTCTTTTTTTCGTAATTTGTTTTTTTTTCAATCCTATTATACATATTTTTGGTATTTATTAATTATTTTTCTTATATATAACTATATAAGCAAAACTTACTATAAATTTACAAAAGAGTTAAAAGAGTTATATTTACATACCTTGTAATAACCGAAAATACAATAAAATAAAATAAGGATAAATAATTAGCCGAAGGATAAATAATTAACCGATGGGTAAATAATTAGCCAATAAAATTATATTTATAGTTTAGTTTAGTGTAACAAGATAGTTATATGATAATAGATCTTCAAATTTTATTAGAAAAGGTAGTAAATATGAGAAATATTTTTCTTAAAAATGTATAAATACAAGTGGATTTCGATAGGAAATCCCGCAGTCAATTTTTGGCTCAAATAAAAATAATATTAAAATATTAATTATTAAAAAGTTATTCAAATATGAATATGCTCATTGTACGCTTGAGAATTAATTAATATTATATTATTAAGTTCGAGATTTTAAAATAATATTTGGTAAGAAAATAATGTTTTGTAATTTTTGTAATTAATTCTTAATTTAAACCAAGCATAGATATTATTCAAACTCAACACGTCGGTGGCAACATACGATATTTTATTTTAATATCCTATGGGCGGCGTGTCACAACCTCCTTCAACTTCCATTTCTTGATTATCATCAGACGATTTATTAGGTGATTTATGTTTAGTTGTTATAATATAAAAAAAATATGAGCGAAAAAAAAAGTGGAACAATCTTTTTGTTTAAAAGTAGGTGATATATATTGAGAAAATATGAATGAATAAAAATGTGGAGCAACTTTCTTGCTCAAAAAAGTAGGTGATAAATATTAAATGAACAAAAAAAAAAGGGCAAGATTATCATAATATAAATTTGAGATTTTAATTATTGTAATTATGATTGTAGTATTTAAGTGGAAAATATACATGATCTCAATATCATTGTGTATCGTGTAAAATGCAGGATCAGTTAAAAATATCAGGAGATGGGAAAATTAAAAATTATGATTTCTAAAAGATCAAAAATTAAATTTAATTAATATAAATAAATTATTACAATATCGAATTTCATTCAGTGAATTCGATTCTTAATTTATAAGACATAAATTTTTTAAGGGGAGGATAAATGTAATAACTGAAAATATAATAAAATAGAATATAGATAAATAATTATCCAATGGATAAATAATTAGCTGATGGATAAATAATTAGCCAATAAAATAATATTTATAGTTTAGTTTAGTCACAAGATAGTCATATGATAATATATCTTTTATTTTCTTAAATTTTTAATTAGAAAAAGATAGTAGATATTAGAAATATTTTTCTTAAAATGTATAAATATAAGTGGATTTCATTAGGAATTCCGCAGTTCGACTTTGATAAATAAAAATTTTAGTTCGCCCTTAATAAAAACTAACACATTCTTTTAGCTTTTTTTTATAATGAAAAAGAGACATTAATAATTTTTATTAATATTTATTAGTAATATTAATAAAGAAAATTATCGCAATTTAAAATTTGAGTAAGAAATTATGTTTCGTAACTAATTTTTATTTTAAACCAAGCAAAGATATTATTCAAACTCAACATGTCGGTGGCAACATACGATAATTATTTATTATCTTATAGGCGATGTGTCACAATCTAATCCATTCTCAATTGGCAAAATTCACTAAATGTATGAACTCTTTTACCTATAGCAAATTGGTCCTTAGTTACAAGGGTGCATTAGCAGAATCTTACGACTTGGTTAGATGGAATTGTCCAATACTGGGGCTAGTTGATTTATGGGAAAAGGGACAATCTGGATGTGTTTATTTCTATTGCCTTACAGGATTTTTAAAATATTGTTTTTTTTCTTTTTTTTTTGTTACTTGTAATATAATAAGTCCCATGATCGCCTTGTGAAGAATAGAGGCATTAATGCTAAGATAGGACGTTATAAACGTTCCTTACCCTCTGAGCAAAACGTATCACTTGACAGTACACACGTGGGGTATTTTTCAGCATAACGAGTAGTTTAGTAGTTAATAATATTAGTTTAGGAATTAGGGTTTTACTTATTTTTGTATTTGGCTTTATTAATTAATCTAATAAACTATCAAATGCATTGCGAATAAAAAAAAAAATAAAAATAAAAATAAAAATCCAGAAACTTTTTAGTAAAATCTAATAATATTTAGAATAAATTCAAAAAAATCATATAAATTTTTTTCTTTTTTAGAAAATAGTTAGTATTATTATAATTTTGGTTATAAAAAAATACTTAAATTAGTATTTTAATGATTGCATCCTTCTGGGTGGATATAGCTCATGATAATTAGTTTGTATGGTATATAAACCTAATATCAATAAAGCATATATAAATTATTAAAAAAAAAAAAAAAAAAAGGAATACTTAAATTAGGCTTATAATGAATTTTTTTTGGTTGAATTTTACCTTTTAATTAATATAATTATACTAATTAAAGTTAAAATTAGGATAAGGAATTAAAATTAAAATTAAAATATAAATTAGGATTAAAGTATAAATTACAAGATAGGTTAGAATAATTAGAATATAAGAATTAAAATATAAAATTAAAATATAGAATTTAAAGATATTAGTTTTAATTATTTTTAAAAAAAAATTGAATTACAACAATAAGATTTTTATAGCCTTATAAATTAATAATTACAGCTAGGGTTCTGCAATCCAGCACATGCCTATGCCTAAAAAAAAATTTTTTGGGCACAAATATAAGCATTGCAATATAAGTACCAATGCCTGGTAAAAAAAGGCTTGAACACTGGCATTAGCATTGGCATTAGCACTAATACTTGGACACAGTGCTAAGTAAATAATACATATATTTTTTTGCTCAACAACGAAAAAAATACAATTTTATGAGAAAAAGGCACATACATTATATTGAATACATCAATAACAATTATAAATACATAAATTAAAGAATATAAATAATTTTTCTCAAAGTAATATCACTCTATTTCTGGCAAATTATTAAGAGGACTAGAATTTTTCTGACTTTCTTTAAGTTGTGAATGCATTAGTATTGTAGAATTAAGTGATATTCATAGTAGCTTGGTATGTGTCTAAATGTTAATATGGTACATACAGGCAATGAAGGCATACCAGGTGCCAATTAAAAAAATGATAGGTAAATGGACATCAGCATCAGTACCCTATATAGTACCAGGCTAATGGTGCCACCCAAAATTATTTTCGAATTCTGAAACTGTTTCAGAATTTGGTTCATTTTCGAAACCTTTTCTGAAACTTCCAAAACCTACTCGAAATTCCCGAAATATGATGAAACCTCTGAAACTATGCCGAAATCCTAAATCATTTTATTTATTGTTTAGAAATACTTTTTTTATATAAAATATTAAATAAATTACGTAAAAAATTAATTATACCCATATTAGGTAGATGATCAGTCATCAGATTAGATTTTTAGGGAATTTTTTTATTTCAGTCTTTTAAAAATTTTTAAAATTTTTTTCCTTTACACCGATAAGTATGCCAGCCACTTAATAAAACTAATAAAAGAACTAGATAAATAGAACCTGAACAAAATGTTAAAAGTAAAGGTGGACATCCACAAAGTTCTGTTTGGGAACATTTTATTAAAGCCCCTTTATCAACAGCTGGTCACTTCGCAGCTGAATGTCTTTATTGTGAAAAAAAGTGGGTACGCGGACGACCACAAGAACTTCAAGTTCATCTCGCTAAAGATTGTCTTAATGTTAATGATGAAATAAAAAGGGAATATATTCAAAAAATCCTGCAATTATATAATGATAATGATGATACTGAAAATAATAAACGCTCTTGAATTCAACAATTAAATATTACTGATTTTTGGGATGTTGATCAAAATAGTGTTGAACCATTATCAAAGCAAAAACAGGAAACAATTGATCAATGTTTACTTAAAGTATTTGTATGCTATGGTACTCCTTTCGCAGTTGTTGAAAATCCGTTTTTTGTGGATTTGATTAAAAAACTTCAACCCAATTACAAGTTACCTTCTCATGAAAAATTGGCAGGAATTATGCTTTCTCACGCAGTAATAAGAATTGAAAATCAAGTAAAGTCTATTCTTAAAAGGGCAACAAATTTAACATTAGGTAATTGATTTTTTTAAAAAAAATTTATATACTACATTATCATATTTATAAAAACTTACCATTCTTTACGTTTTAATTATAGGTTTAGACGGGTGGACGAATCCAGCAGGTTATTCAATTTACAATTTCATAATAATGACTCATAATCGGCATGAATTCTTATATCGACTTCGAGATCTTTCAATCATAAAACATATGGCCCAAAATTAAATCAATAATGTACTTCAAAAAATTGGACCTGATAAATTTGCTGCAGTTGTAACAGACAATGCTGCAAATTGTGCTCTTGCTCGAAATATTATAAGTGAAAAATACCCATTTATTATTAACACTCGTTGCATTGCACATTGTGTTAATTTGATCACTAAAGATATACTTGGTAAGGTTTTTGTTAATTTATTTAAACTATTTCATTAATTTGCTAAATATTCTTGTTATTAATAATAAAAGATTATCATTTAAAAAATTAGAACATGATTTTCTGAAAAAAGTTTTGAAATCATGTAACGAAATAGTGAAATTTTTTAACAAGTCTCATCAAGGAAAAGCTCTATTGGTAAAGTGCGCTAAAAATTAAAACTTGGGTTGAGATGAGATGGACAACAATATTCGATGCTGCAGATTCTGTTTTGCGCCTAAAACTAATATTAGAAAAGGTAATTATTAAAAATATTAATTATTTTTTCTTTTCATTCTTTTCATTAATTTGCAAAAAGAATTAAAAATATTTTAAAAATAAATTAATAAATTGCAGATGAACATAAGGATATCATTAAAGAAAATATAGTAAAAACAATTATCTCTCGTGGATTTTTTCATGACATCAACTCAGTATTAAAAGTATTAAAGCCGCTAAAAAAGACTATTTTGTCTGTTGAAGCATCTAATACTACTTTTGCCGATTGTTTTATTGCTTTAATTCGTTTAGCAAGCACTATTAATAAGATTCCAGTTGAACGAGGCTTAGCTGATTTCTGAAATCATGCAATAAACTCTATCAATAAACGTTGGGAATCTTTTGATATTATGCCATATATATTAGCATATTTCCTTCATCCTGGTTATCGAGGTAAATATTTAATATTATTAAATATTGGTTATTGAAGTTAAACAACTTTTTTAAAATAAAAAAATTATTTTATTATTAGGTAATGGATTAAAGAATATGTGGACAAAAATTTCAGAGTACACGCAAAAGTTATGGGAAAATATGGGGTATAATATTAGTGACCAAGAAATTTTAATTTCTCAAATGCTGAATTTTAAAGCCAAACAAGATACTTATTCAACGGCATTTGTTAAAAATCGTATTACGTCTTGCACATGGTGGATGTCATGTAAAAATCAACCTCCTTTTTTGAAAAATCTAGCATTAAAAATATTTGCAGTAACACCGCATAACGCTTTATATGAAAGAATGTTTTCCATATTAGGATGATTATATGGAAAAAAAAGAACAATTTTGGATACTAATACGATTGAGTCAATAGCCAAAGTTTGACACTTTTATCAAAATAATACGCATTCTGCTGAATTTAATTCAAGACAAGATAATGATGATATTCAAAAATTAATTGATGAATCGGTATTTTTTGAAAGTGAAATTGATGATGATCATGAAGAAGATGAAGATGGCTACGAAGAATATTTTGAAAAAGTTGAAATTTCAAAGAATAATGTATATGTATTAATCGAAGAATATGTTAATTTAGCAATTTTGAAAAATGAAGAAATGAATTGATAAATGTAATTTTTGATTTATCATAATAAATTTCAAATAAAATAAAGTTTTTTATCAATAAAAATCATAAAATCAATAAATTATAAATTATTTAATTATAAAATATAGTTTTAATAATTTCGGGTAGTATCGGTAATTTTGGATAATTTCAGCAGTTTCGGAATTGATCAATTTTCTAAAACTAGTTTTACCTAGGAGATAGGTAAATATACGGGGGGCCAACTCAAGGTTACACAGGCTATGGTCATAAGACCAGAACTGAAGCCTATAGTAATTTTATAAGTAACTATATTAAAATTCAAAAATACCCCATGTTTAAAGCGAGAAATGGGCCGATAATCAATATGATCTATGAAAAAAATTAGCGAAAATGACAAAATCTGAAAACTACGAAATAAATATAATTTTTGTCAGTTTTGTTTATATATTTCAAAAAACTTGATCGGCTATTTTAAATACCTCAAAAATATATAAAAGTTTATTAAATACTTGAAAATAATGCACAACGAAAGAAGAAAACACTATTTTTAAATGTTTTAAGCAAAAAAAAAATTATTTTTTTATTGAAATCTCAAAAAAAAAAGTTTGTAATTTCTAACTTCCTATTGTCATATAATAAAACATATAAAAATACAAAAGAAATTAACCAGTGATTCAATTTGGATGAAAAAACTTCGTTTATATAAAGCTAATATGAACAAACTTAACTTCTGAGATCGGCTACTTTCTTATGTGTGCGTGTCGAAAAAAATAAAAAAAGCGAAATTTTAATATGAAATTTCGTTTGTGTAACCAATTTATGAAGGCTTCAGTTCAATCGGTAATTGATCAGCCTGTGTAACCTTGAGTTGGCCTCCGTATATTTACCTATACCTAGGTTTTACCATTTCAGGTTTCGTCGTGTGAAACTTCCTAGTTTCGGGCATATATATCTTAGGCAATGCTTGGTATGATGCCAATTATGCTAGCATTGGTATTTGCAGAACGCTAATTACAGTATATAAAAATTTTATATTATAATACTTTTTTGAATTATAGCTAATATTTTTAATAAGATTAAAATATAGAATTAAAGTATGAATTAAAATATAGATTTAAAATTTACTTTTTTTTCAAATAATTGTAAATTTAGTAAATCTTTATTTAATAAAAATAAACAAACTTTTTATATTTTAGAAAAAATTTTATATATTAAAAGAATGTAAGATTTTTTTAAACAATAATCAAAATAAATATAATTAAAAATTATATAATTTATTAAATTAGTGTTATATTTTATTATTTGTTTAATATAATATTTTTAATGTAATATTTAATAATTGTATTGCAAATTATTTTATATATATATACTATAATATTTTTTTATAGTAATAAAAAATTTTTAATTAAAACAAATATAAAATTTTTTTTTTTAATTAAATATTATAAAAATAAATTGAAATTTTGCAACATAATATAATGAATTTAACTAATTATTTTTTATTAGTAATACTTTTTTTCAATTATTAGCTTTATTTATTATTAATGATTATATAATTACTATAATACTTTAGACATTTAATAATTTCCATTCTCTAATATATAAATTACTTTGGTAGTTTTCTTTAATTCTTATCAAAAAACTTTATATATTAAAAAACAAGTTATATACTATTATAATTCTATTAACTACTGTATCTATTATTATTTTTTTTTGATTATTATTATTAATTTTTTTAAAATACTATAATAATCACTTAAATAGTTTATTTGCAAAAATATTAATTAATGATGCTGTTTACTATTATTATATTATTATATAATTTATTTAAACTTTGCTTATCAAATTCCTTGCTTTTTTGGATTTTTATAAGAATAATTACACTTTAAATAATATTAAGTATTAGAATTATATAAATATATAACTTTTTTATAAAAAATACTTATAGACTTTAATTTTGTATTCTAATGGAAGTTCTTTTCTTCAAAAAGTTCTAGCAAAAAGTTCACTTCTGTAATGTAATTGGGTAAAGAGAAAAATTTTAAAATTGTAATTAAATGAAATATTATTTATTAAAACTTGCAAAATTAAAGAATTACAAATCACATTTACTAGTATTATGTCTAAAAAAAAAAAAATGCTAAATAAATATCTTATTTAATGTAAAATTTAATCTTCCTTCTCTGTACTAATCTTTTCTATCTTTTCAGTATTCCAATAATTGATCATTTGTATAGTTAAAATTATATTAAATATAGAACCTAAAATATAACCACTTAAAAGTAAAGAATCATCAACTTCAGATAATGTAGTGAATATTCTAGCTAAAGAACCAGCAGTAAAGCCAAACACAGCAAAAGAAGAAAGTTGACCTGTACTACTATTCTTATGATTTATAATTATTTGTGGAATCTTGGAAGAAATGGAGAATGGTATAGTGAGGGCTTGGAGATATGACAAGAAAGCATCATTTATTATCGATGACGAACCAAGAACATAAGAGATTGCAACTATTGTAATACCAGTAAGATAAAGATCTTTAGAACGACCTGAATAATTAAGAATTAAAAGTATTATAATAATATTTTCTATCGTCAAAAATAATAATTCCCCATAAGTACTAAAAGGATTTCCTTGACGGAAATTATAAGCCAAACCAATTCCTATAGCAAAAGTCTCCAAGATGCAACTTGACAAACTAAGACCACGAGCTGATCCTGCACTTAAAATCTTTATGATTTGAGGTAACTTGACCAACGCACCGCCTAAGACAATTCCAAAACCAAGACCTTTGGATAATAAAATCTTCAGACAAGCCACATCAGTAATATCAAAATCTTCTACTAAAGTCGAATAACATTTTTCTCCTATTAATTGAACAGCAGGAACCTTAATTATATCTGGGAGAATCATTACTGGATTACGATTATGAAATAATTTAGTAAAATTAGATTATAGATTAACGACATTATTAATAAATATTAGAATGAAACTCTTACCAAACTAATACTTGTGGTACCAACTTGATTTTTAAAAGTAGACAAGACTGTTTCGGGAAAATAAACATTACGTTTTAAAAAGAATTTAAAAAGAATTTAAATTAACAAAGGGAATATTCCATACCCAGTAATATTTCTTAATATTTCTTCTAAAATGCTTTGTTTATATCAGAACTTTAATATTATACTATATAGATTATTATTGATGAAACCTTTTTTTTTAAAAAAACAAAAAAAAAAGAATTGTTGAAAGATGAAAGAGTGAGTGTACTTTATTTTTAATTTCTGTGTAATAGTTGGTGAATCATGATCACATGAGGCGTATATCTAGGGAGGGTTAATTAACCGGTACGCGGAATTTTATGAGATTTGTACCAGATCCCGTTAAATTCCTGCAAATTCCATGGGAATCCCATCACTAGGCGTATCCAACTATTGTATCATTGTATCCGTTATTGACGTTATTGACGCGCATGTTTTTTTTCATTTTACTTCATTATAAATTATAAATATAGCAAACAAGTAAGATGACTCATTCCACAAATAAATTTCCACAATGAAAAATATTCATCTGAAAATTTTTGACTAAATCCATAATTGGCAAATATTAACCTAAATTATTCATATTAATCAAAGATTAATAATATATACTTTAAAAGTAAGACTAATTTGACTAAAATGGCGAATTATTTTTACTTGAGATGCATATAATCTTTGATATAAATAAGGCTCAAAAAAAAAATTTCATTTCAGTTAAAATTAAAAAAATGTCTGATAATTATTTCGAAATTCATAAAAAAGAAGAGTTTGAACAACACCTTAATAAAGGAAAGTTGGTACGTTATTCAGTGTTAAGATATATTTATTTTTAGGTGTTTTAATTAGATATTAATTAGATATAATAACAAATAACTAAATAATAGGTGGTTGTTGATTTTTCTGCATCGTGGTGTACACCCTGTAAAACCATTGCTCCCGTCTTCAAAAAGTTTGCAGAAGAAAAATTCACTGATGTTATCTTTCTTAAAGTAGATGGTGATGAAAATCCAGTAAATTTTCCTTTTATTTTATTTTATTTTATTTATTATTTAATTGAAAATAAGATATTTCATATTGAATAACTATATATTATTTTTTTGTTTAGGAACTTACTGCTGAATATAATATCACAGCTTATCCGACATTCCTTTTATTTAAGAATGGAAAGAAGATTGAAGGAGCTGATGTTATTGGAGCTGATAGAAATGCGTTGGAAACCGCAATTAAAGAAAATAAATAATTGAATTTTTATATATTATATGTGATTTCCAATTTCCTGAATTCATATTTTATTTTTAAATAAAGTCCCAAGTACTGTAAAACAAATTAGTTACAATAATTTATAATTGTCAACATGTTAAGTTTGACAGTTAATTAACATATTATACTATAAATTAAAGTTTAAATTTTTATTTATCAGTACGTCTCAATGTCTTTTCTAATTACTTTTTTGAGAACTATACATACTCCAATGATATATTAGTTAGCCATCGGTTATACGGGTTTGTTTTTTTCCTCACATTTTAAAATATTTAAATTTGAAATGGTGAACAAATATTTTTTTACTATTTTACAAAATAACTACTATTTTTATTACACTATTAAAAGAACAACAATAATAAATACAAATAAAGATTTATAGTGAATTCTACTAATATTTTTCGGGGAATTATTTTTGGTAGAGAAAGGTAGTTTAGAAGAAACTGACATTCCAAAAGTATCCACCATATATACCACTCAGTATAAGCACAATAAGCTAGACACCTGTGATTGATAGAAATGAATAATTTTAATATTTTTTTTATTTTTTTTTGTTTATACCTTTTAAAACAAATTATTTACCAGTATATAAATAATATTTTAATAAAAAATATTAACTTTGTGATCGTTATAATTCTTGTAATTGTATAATATAGCGTTTTTAAAGGCTGGAGTCCAACGTCGCTAAAGAAAAAATTTTTTAACTAATCATACAATAGTTTCAAGCATTTGGTTACACTATTTTTCATACTAGGCAATATCACTAAATTGTATAACATCGTAACCTTAAATGGTAAGTATAAGTTGATCAAACTTGTGAAACTAATATATGATGACGCAAATTTATACTCTGAACACTAAATTTCTGAGCATTAATTTGCAAAAATGATTCCCCGAAATGTATTAGTAATTTTCGAATTAAGTATTAAGATAAGCGGTTAATTTAGTGACGGGTCCGGGTTGAATTTTGTCCGTATTGCGGCTCCCCCCCCTCTATTGCGCGAGTTTGTGTTCATATATATGCAATACTTTAGATGTTTTTTGCACCGGACCCGGGTTTTATATGTTCCTGTGTTCCGGTCCGACGCAAGGTGTTTTATTCTCGGCCCGCTATTTCTGTGATTAATTCCAGCCTTTTACGGAAAAAAGATGACTTTTTTTATAGGACATGCAATTGTTCAAGTACATGATTATTAATATATCGGCAAAACTAATTATTTAGATATTTCTGGAATAATTAATTAGTAATTGGTACTATGTTTCAATAGCTGTTAAATATTTATATAAGTATACCATATCTCTTTTATATGTACTGTACATAAAGAGAATGGTTCAGCCGAACGAAAGAACGATTTTGATTCAACGAAATGTATGTGTATAATAAACCATCTTTTATATGAGAAATTATTGACATATTTATGTTAATTAAAGGCAACCTCTTATACGGGTGACAATACCAAACCACGCCGTGTTGTAGTTTTGGACGTGTTTCGTGGACTTTTAATGGTTTTACAATCTTTGGATCGTATGTATATAAATTAAATAACACGTATCATATATTCTTACCAGTTATAGTTATGTATGTAATCTGATTTTTCTCTTATAGATGCAAGATCTTTTTTAACAGCCCTAACAGGTAAAATAAGTTATTTTTATAATACATACAGTATGTTTATTTTTTTAGGTTAATTCATACTGTGCCACTTTATTAGAACACGAAACATGGTATTCTCAACCCGTGTATAAAGATTTGGTTCCATCAATATCAAGATTGGTAACTCATTTAGCAGCACCTGGATTTGCTTTTATGATGGGATTTGGAATAATTTTGTTTTCAGAATCACGTTTAAGAATTGGATGGGAAATAAATAAATTACTAAAGCATTATATTATTAGAGGTTTAACTTTATTAATATTAAATGCTTATTTTATGATTTTTGGTATTATTTATGTTATTGATTGTAAGTTTCTATCTTTTATTTTTGTCATATCATATCACTTTTTTTTCTAATCCTAATAAAACATTTATTTGTTTACAGATATAATTTTTCCTACAACTGTATTATTTGCGTTAGGAATAAATTTTATAATCGGAGGATTAGTATTTTTAGCAGGAATAAAATCATTTCCATATCTTGTGAGATTTCAACAAAATTTCAACTCAAATTATACAGTCGATTATGAAAATGTGGAGAAAAAAGCAAAATATATGAGAAATGTTATTCTTTTATTAATAACTATTTTATTAGCGATTGGTAATGTTTCACAGACTCCAAAATCAATAGAATATGAAACAGTTGATTTTGGTTTGTGGAGATTTATTTGGTTATTACCAGGTAATTTTTTTTTTTAGTGCAGCAAATGGGGAAATAATCTTTTTATTAACAAATATTTCATTTTTTTTTTAGGAGAATATAAATGGCTTTTTTCTATGTATCCACCTTTAAATTGGTTATCTTTTACAATTTTCGGAATTCTTTATGGATATATCACTTTAAAACAAGCACATAATAAACGTTATAACAGAAATCTCAATTTGGTAAGGTCAAAAAAATGTAGTGTCTTTCCCTAAGGGCAATATTACGCACTGCCCTAAATCGCGTCGTAAATAAAATACATAATAATAAATTTTTTTTTGTCATTCTTAGAAAATTGGGATTTTTCTACTAACGCTCTTTTTAGCAATAAGAATTCCTGGAAAATTCGGAAACATAAATCCAGAACTTCTTCCATCACCACCACCGGGAACTTTATTCAATAATCCTTATTTAACATCGATATTACAATTTGTTAATGCAATAAAATATCCACCAGATTTATCATTCATCACACTATATATGGGTTTAAATCATTTGATTTTAGCTTTTTTTTATTCGATTCCTTCATCAACTCCTTATTCTATTTTAAATTATTTTATAGATTTTTTATTTAGTGGTCCATTATTGGCTTTTGGACAAAGTGCTTTATTTTTTTATATGGTGCATTTCCATTTGTATTTAATTATGGGTCTGATTTTGACATTTTTATTTGGATCTAATCAAGAACCTCCATACAGTATTGATTCTTGGCAATTTTGGTCTATGTGGATTTTTGGATTAGCATTGTTATGGCCAATGTGTATTAAATATGCTAAATTTAAAAGTAGGAAAGAACCTGATTCATTATGGAGATTCTTTTAAACATATATATTAGATTTATGATTTTTTTTTCCGGTTATTTTTCTATTAGATTATTTTACTTTTTTAATGAGTTGTTTACAATTGTATTACAATTGAAAATATGTCAATGGTATCATGAAAAATAAATTTAATCAACTATACCGCAGTGATAAATTAAATAAGTTATTTCACAGAGAGAAAATGTAAAATAAACAAACACAATTTCATTAATTAACGCGGTCGTTATATAATGAACTATCAGAATGTTTTGGTGTAACCAAAGATCCAACGTCACTATTTAAAATTTCATTAAATTTTAACAGATTTACTATATATAGTGTGATCCCTAACATATTATAATAGAGCATCCTTTTGTTCCTAAGTTACCCTGCTGGAGTGACTAGCTTCTCATCTACTTCACTCTTCAAAGTATAAGTAGTAGCATTTACGTATACATATATTATTATATTGTGAATAAAATTATTAAAAAACTACACACCTTACTTAAATTTCAATATATCGTTAGTTAATAAAAAAAAATGAAAGAAACTAACTCAGTTAATAAAACATCACATAAAACTTATCGAAATGCCTGGCATTTTTAAGAGAGAAAAAAAATTATGATTAATAAAAAAAAACAAAACGAAAGAATAAACATTTCCATACAATCTCACCAATTATACCTATACCAAGCCAGGTTGATATCAAAGGTTGGAATAAGTAAAGCATTTTTGATTCTTTCATTAGCGATGATGGTATTAGATTGAACCTTCATACATTTAATCCATTTATTGCTAACCATCTTTTCTGTAAATTCACGTTGTCTAATTAAATCAAGTGAGAATGGCAATGGAATGCCAGTATAGATAAATGTTACTCTGAACTATTTTATTCCTTGTATTTCTAAGTTATTGTTTTCTCTTCATTTATCTGGAGATCAAGTTTTTTGATAGTATATTTCCAATTGCATTTGTTCTGAAATTCGAAGCATATCTTCATAATATCATAGTGGAGAGAACAAATGCGCATGCTGGGTATAATAAACATAAATTTAAAGAGTTATATATTTAAGTTATGTTAATTTCTTTCTTTTTTTATTAATATGTATTTAAAAAAAAGCTTAATTGTTAAACTGACAGCTAACTATCTAAGCGAAGAGCGAGAAATGGGTTTTTCATAGGAGAAATGGGTTTTAAGCGACTGTTTTGTCTGATTTTTGGTTTCGAGATATAAAAATTTTTTTATCTTAGCTGATCATTAGTCAGATGATAAATCATCAGCTGGTTTTCTGTGCTACAGCATAATTTTTAGTATGGAAATTGCCTACTTTAAACTTATTAATCCCGGGATAGACAAATCCGCCGATATGAGGTAAAGCTGGTTTATGGATATAAAAGTATTTTTAGTTTCCGACGCTCGGGAGAAATGATAGATTTTTTTTGTATGCATTTGCCCAATATACAGTATGTATGCAATTAAGATGTAGTACAGGATTGTCAGGCTATTATATTACATCATTACACGTGATATTTTTCAAGATGTACGTAATATATGCTTTATTTAAGAAATAAAAAAAAACATTGCGAGCAACTAATACATAAAAAATTGCGAATATATCGCCATTACATGATATAGATAATTATTCCCACTGGGAGTATATAGTGATATGGAGAGGGATTTCATAAAAAAAGGCAATGAAAAGAACTTGGAAGAAGATCGCAAAAAAATATTGATATTGAAGAGTATTTTTTTCATGATATAATAGTTTCTGCAAAGTACATTATACAAGACAATGATTGATGCATTGTTTTTGCAAAGATAGTGCGGTCTTATTATGGACCTCTGATTTTTTTACAATCATCGTAAGATAATTCTTCAATTTCTGCTGCGTTAAAGTAACCAGTTAACATGAAACAGGCGTCTTTGTTATAACCACCTTGATATGCTTCATAATAAGCACCAATATAATTAGATCCCAAATGAATCCAGTATGTTGTAGTATTATCTATCGTTTGATAAGTGAGAATACCATTTCTTAAATCCGCACCAAAATATCGACCTACAATATCGAAGCTCGAACAAGGGAAACAATAATAATCATTATTTTTATGCGGCACATTTGGAGGTATAAAAGTTATGAAGTTGCGTTGATCATCCTCCTCCCAAGTACAACATGTCACTGTACATAAATAAAATTAAATTAAAATCAAAAGGAATATACATAATATCAAATCACTCATGGAATTTAGCTCAATAAAATCCGATATAATTACCTTATTACCATGACTATCACCACCTCCATTCCGAAGTAGAATCTCATATGCTATATATATATATTATTAAATAAATTTAATCGCTGTATTTGAAAACTAACAAATATTTCCGAATTTTACCTTTAGTGGCTGGTATAAAAGCCATGATATTCATTAAGCTACAGATGGTTACAATGATAGTAAAAGTGAAAGAAATAGGACGTCGCATAGTAAGTTTAATGTGTTTTTAAAATAATTTAATAATTTTTAATAAGCACTTTTCTTTCTTATTTATATAAGAAATTTGGAATAACCACGTTGTTAGATTGAATGAGAAAAAAATGGATAGCTAAAGAAGAAAGATGAGCATTTGCTATTGGATCATTTCGGGAGAATTAAGTTTCTGAAAGTATTTTTTTTATCCATTGATAGACGTAATTCAGAATCATAAGTCTGACCATGAAATTAAAAATTTTGGTTATTCTATTATTTTATAACAAGGACAGCACGTTTTTGATAGCCAAAATTTAAAGACATAAAAGTACGGCCTTTTTTAATCATATGACAGCATTCATTTAAAGAATGACAATCTGATATTGGATGACGGACCTGATGTTTCATTGAATACGTTCAATTTATAATTTATTACTTTTTATTTCTATTTTATTTACTAACCAAGAAAGAGGTTCTTAAATTAAAACACGGTTACGGTACATTTCGCCGAAAGGACGTTTCGCCGAAAAATAGGGCCAACATTATGCAGAATTATAAATAACTCAGGCCAGAGATCAGTGAAATGACCCGATACCTTAAAACACACCCTACACCGAACCACATGCCGATTACTAAAATACTAGTTGATTTCCTTGGTAAAATGATTTTCCATTTCCAAGATGAATGGTCGTAATGAAAATAACCTTATGATTTATATTAATTACCTTTTTTTCAATTATTTCCATTTCCATTTCATTTATATGGATATTATATGCAAAATATATGTTGCTCAATGACAAAAACACATTCAACATTACAGCACTTTGCTTCTGACGGATATAGTAGTTTTATCTAATATCTACGTAGCACATGCACGTATATACTTGCCCGCCTATATTCAAAAAAGGAAATTATAACAATAAATGATCGGCAAGTGTATTGTTACAATTTCCTTTTTTGGTAAATAGGCGGCAAGTATATGCACGTAGATAATTTTTGAGATTGCTGTACTAAGAGCCTTTAATCTAAGTTTCGTTTTTAATAGTTTCGGGAAATAATTCTTTTGCGTCTATGTCAGGCTAACTGATCCCCAAATTCAGCAGTACTATTAAGTACATATTCTCAATACTTTTCTTCATATAATGTAATCCTTTTTGGACAATTGTGTTTTCCTCTTCATATCTAACTTTCTCTGTTTAAAAAAAACTTTAATACTTTGTTGACCTTCTCCACTATATTTACAATTACTTAATTCGCCATGTATTGTAAGATTTTTATCTCTAAAATCTCGATCTAAACAAATTTTTTTACCACACTTACTGAACTAATTTTGGAGTTATTTCTTCTTCCATAAAATATTTATTAGCATGCAATTTATTCTGTAACTCATTTATTTCTGTTTGTAAAAAAAATTTTTTTCTACATTTTCTCTTTCTCTTTTGTAAATTATCTACATCATCATAGATTATAGCATCATTATCATATTCTTCTTCTGATATAACATCATCTACTTTTTCCATTTCCTTATCATCTATTATTACTTCATTTTGCTTCACATTTATCTCATCCAACATTTCAACTAAATCACACCCAAGTAAATCAAGAGTTTCTTCAGGATCATATTCATTATCATCGGGTAGAAAAACTCTATAGAAGGAAAATTTTTAGGACTTTCAGCTTGCATCTTTTAATAGATGAAGAAAATTTTTTATCATGATTTTACAATATGTATATATATACATATATATTACCTCTATAAAAAATACATATGTTCATTATCCATTATAGTAACAACCTTGAAAGTGATTATAGGACGGGTTACCCATTTTATATAACAATAATGTTATTTTTATCCAATTTATTAATAACTATCTTAAAATTTTTTATAACAAAATTATCCAACTTAATGAGCAACAATTTTGGATTTTACATAACAATTTATTCATTTTAATGGCAACCTATATATAGAGTTTCTGGGGTCCTGTTGCCACTAATCTCAAGATCCTCCTATATAAACATAATTTCCTCTACAAATCAAACAACAGTCTATATGAATCATCAAGTGTTTTCGCTTTCTTGCTTTGATTTAATGCTGTTTGGTTTATATTACCATTAATGCCAAGTTTTTTCTGAATAGCTAATACATCCTTTTTCTTGTACAAAAGTACTTCATATAGTTAATTATCAAGTATTTTGCTTTGAACAAATTATTATTAGTATTGCTTTGTCATAATTATATTTATCTCTGGTTAGCATATATTCAATTTTGTATCTGAAATATTGATCATCAACCTGAAGTAGTGATCTGATCCTTTAGGATCAACAGCTTAGAAGAATTTACTAAGTCACAATGTGTCAATGTATATACTCCTGTATAACAAAAATAGATTGATCCATAATAGCTCTGTACGACATAATAATTTTGTATAAATATTCAAAAAAAAAACATATTAATCTTTATTCTTTATTTTTTTTTTAAACAAATATGAGAAAAATGTGAAGGAAGATCCAGTTGCAATCATAAGTAAATAGCACTGACAAAAGCATATGTTATGAAAGGCAATTTTGAAATCACCAGACATAAAACCAATGCTTAATTTAAATAAATATCATATTTATTGTTATTTATTATGCATAATTTAATAATCACAATAATCAATAATAATTGGCAATTAGGAATATTTCTCATATTTACCTGATATGTATAGTAAAAAATTATGTTAGAAGAAAAAATTTATAGTATAATTGGTAGCTGAATAGGAAATAATACTGCATGTGAAAATTTTACAATCTGAGAATCAGGTATTTATTGCTTAATTAAATTTAATAAGATATGAGTTTAACCATATTATGTATATATTATATTTATAAATTTAATTATTTATTTTTTTTTGTATTTATAGTTAGTGCTCTACATGAGCCAAGTCAGCTTGCAAGCTGGCTCAAGCTTTTCAAACTAAGCCAAGCAATTTTCACGTTAAAATTCATGACAGCCTTTCATGAGCCTAACTTAAAAAGCTTGAGCTAATTAATAGGCTTGGCTTAAAAAGCTCAAGCCATAAAACGGCTCAGCTCAAATAGCTCAAGCTGGCTCGCAAGCCATTTAATCCAAATCAAAACGTTAAATAATTTAGTTTAAAAGTTATTTTTATAATTTTTACATTATTTTATTTATTTAATGTTTACAATTATTTTTATTTACAATTTCATTAATCATTTATAATTATTGATCCACTAACACCAGATTTCCACCAGCCTTTAAGGCACATTGTTTCTCGTATTGTTGATTCGTAAAAGGTACATCGTTTTTGAACAAGCTAAGTCTGTTCCACTGAAAATATTCTTTTCGGGCAGACGCTAGTTGCTATAAAAGATCAAAAATAATAAAATAACAATGTTATATAAATTAATAAAATTAATATTATAAATAATAAATTAAAATAAAAATACTATGAACCTGGTATTGAAAGGTAATCACGAGCCATTTTTGATAAATTCGGGTACTCAATTTCATGTAACTATAAAAAAAATAATAATATAAATAATAATATAATAAATTATATAATAAAATTAATAAAATAAACATTAGTGTACCTTCCACCACATTAAAATATCAGTTTTACCAGGAGTTACTTCTTCATTTAGATAAATGCTAAGTTCATCTTTTTCTTCAATTTTTCGCTTTTTGAAGATATGACCAAAAAGATCATCATCTGCATCATCAGATGGCTCTACATTTTCTGAAATATTCAGTTTATACGTAGTTTCCTATAAATTTGTAACTTGTTTTCTTGCCTCTTGAATAAATGATTCTTCCCACATATTGTCTTTATAATATTGAAGCTTTATACGAGGATCTAGTACTATTATTAAAAAAACAACAATTAAATATTAACTATAAATATATGTATAATAGATTATGTAAAGTGGATAAATTTACCTGTTGCAGCCGTGTATATTAATCCACTTGTAAATGTATAATATTTTTTTATTTTTTCAATTGATTGTTTTAATGCACATAAAATCTCATCATTTTTGCTTTCATTATCATCATCACTATCATCATCATCCTCCTCCTCATCCTCCTCGGTATCAGATTCTTTTCTTTTATCATATTCATCCTCGAGTTTATCTAATAAAAAATTATACATAGGTATAGTATAAGATAATGTCGGATATTGTTGACTAACACTTAAATCCGTGCATTTTTTATAATGCTATATTATAAAAAAAATTTAATTATTAATATATACATAAATAAAATATGTATACAATCAAAATAACAACCTGCAATATTTCACGTATTTCTAAAATACGTTCCCATTCCTCTTCCAAAAGTATGTATTTTTTTAAATCTTTATCTGCTGATGCTGTATTGTGCAAAGGCTGTATAATTAAAAATTATTAAATTTAATTATAAATTAAAATAAATATTAATAAAATTATATAAATCAAAACCTGTTTTAGTGTTAATGCTCATTCTAACATAATCTCAGTAGAGTTCCACCTGGTAGACACGTCAGGTATCAGCTCAAGTGGTACCATATTTGCTGCAATACATTGTTGTTTGAATTTTTTCCAACGTTGGGGTGATGCTCGGATCTTTACAATTACCTTACAAAGCTTTAATTTAATAAAATTAGTCAACCATACAAATTTTAACTATGCTTCACAATACTATATTACCTTGTATATGGTATCTTTCAAATTGTCTTCCGTGTCTTCAGCTTCTTCAAAAGAATTTTCATCTTCATATAGTAGTGGTACTTGAAGATTATCAATTAATTTCTTCGCAACTAAATTTATTACGCGTGCAAAACAGCGAACACGTTGATTTTTTGGATCAAATGTAATGCTTTTTTTGGCTAAAGATTGAGAAATTTTATCAAGCATTACATCCATATTAGATGCATTATCACATGCAACTGCTAAAATCTACAAACAGAACAAATCCATTATTTGGTTAATCATAAAAAAAAGAAATAATAGTAAAGATAAGTTTACCTTAGTTGCTATTCCAAAGTCTTCTAGTGATTCTAAAAATTTATTTGACAAGTTTACTCTCGTATGAGGACCTGACAGTATACAAAAATCTAACGTAGTACATTTCAATTCCCAATTTTCATTTATCCAATGTACACTAATACCGAGAAAAGGGATTTGATTTTTACTTGTCCATGCATCAACGGTAAAGAAAAGACGACCAGGTGTTTCCTATTTGATAGTTTTTATTGATTTAAATAAAAACAAGTATTGAAATTTTAAATGTAATAAGATTATTTTATTACCTGTAGTTCTTGTCAAAATCTTTCTTTTGCATTTTTGAAATTTTCAGTTAAATCTTGTCGTAAAGTGTTAGCACAAGAAATGTATATGCTAGGCTGAATAAATGAAATCATATCTTTAAATTCTTCATTTTCAATAACGTTAAAAGGCTGATCATTTACTACGACCCAACGAACTGTTCTTTTTCTAAAACCTTTTTGACTAAACTAAAAAAGTGTACAATAATATATTAATATTAAATTTTAATATTGATCAATAAAATATACTTGCATTTTCTTTTTCAGCAGTAACTGTATATTTATTCATTTCCCCAACTTTTCTCTGTTTCTGTTCTTTTTGTACTCTCCGAGCTTCAACAATTTTTGGATGTTTTGCGATATGACACCAAAGTATAGAAGTTGATTTATCTCCAAAGTTCTTAGAGCAGTAATTACAATACTATCTTTGAGTTTTAAAAGTAAAATATTAATAAGCTTCTGATCTTTTATTAGATGATAAAGAGCTTTTTTCATTTTTGTCAACTTCGATAGCAGGAGAGATTTTTGAAAACGAAGACATTTCATAAGAATAAAGCAATAAAAAAGTAAATGTGCCGTTCCTATACTCTGTATTGTATATTTTTTTATATCACCTGTATTTAAACAAATATACGGCACAAGAAAATAGCACCTGACAATATAAAAATGACATATTTAGTAATAGAGAATATTTTTTTTAACGTTTTTCATTTTTTCTTTGTCAAATTTAACGTGTATCAGTGTATGAACTGTATGTACCAATGAATTAGATCGATTCATCATATGACATTATTCTGGATAACTAGATTGATGATTGATTATCGTATAATCAATCTTTTTTTCTCATTTACGATATAGGTAATTTTTTTCTTTTAACGTACAGCTTCTGACAGTTCTTTATGAATACGGAATTTCAGTAAATATTTCTTATTTCTATATTTTTGTCTTTTAACGAACTATACTAACAGTTCATTATTTTTTTTTAAACATTTTTGTAAGTCTGAGATTTCTATTTTAAAGACTGGGGTGAAACTGAACCCATTTCGAAGGTATAGTATCTTTCAAAATTGTTTTTTTTTTATATTAACTAATATCGCTAATTTTTTTTTTCTTTTGTAGTCTTGTATGCTTAACCTATCGACTTGTTAATACAAGGGGTTTTTATAAAGCATAAAGCGGTGAGTATCTTTGCAAAACTTACTGCATGTATTTATTTTTTAATAAGAACACATCTACATTTTTATTTTTTGTTTTTATAGGTTTATAGAGTATCGATTAGGAATGTTTGACATAGAGTCAGTTTCATTATGAAACTTGTTTTAAACAATTTGGAGAATTTATATATGTATTTTATTAAATAAAATATTTATAAACGATATAATAAAATAATCAATGAAATAATTTAGATATTTTAAACTATTTACAATGGATGATTATTGTTAATTTAATGTCCAATTAATTTTTTTTTTTAGTTATTTAGCAAATAGCAATCATCGATGGATATTATCTGAAATGATCTCTATATAAACTTAAATAAAACTCGAGCCAGCTCGAACCAGCTTGAGCCCAGCTTGACTCAAGCCAGGATTTTTCATAGCATTCACTTACTTGAACAACTCGAGCCAAGATTTTTTGTGGCTCGGCTCATTACAGGCTTGGCTTGCTGCAGTTTTCTGAGCCAAGCTCAAGCCATGCTCTGGCTCAGCTCAAGCCGGCTCATGTAGAGCACTATTTATAGTGGCAAGCAACTGGAAAAAATATTCCAAAATACTATTTTAAACATTCTTTAAGCAAATTACTTTTTAATACAAATCTTAAATCATTATGGGTATCAGCTGATAAAGATAATGATAATACAAAAATTTGGACTAAATTAGCTCAATTTAGAAAAAAATGGATTTTTTAAAAAAGAAAAAACATTTCAAGAATTAGTATTACTAATGATACAAATACAGAAAAAAAAATTAAGAAACAAAAAAACCAAAGCTCTAAATAGTTCAGATTGGTTCAAATTGAAGAGTAATCTGGAACTGAACTGAAAAAATTGGTTCATTTCAGTTTAGTTCTGGATTATCTATTAATATAAACTGGACTGGACTGAAATAAATCAATTATTTTAGTCCAGTCCAATTTTATAATAAAAAAATAATGCATGTTTTTTATAATAATGTATTTAAAAAAATGTTTTCACACCATTTTTCATTAAATTAATTAAAAAAATGTTGTATAAACATTTTTTTAATTAAAATACTTTGAAAAAATGTTTTGTGATATTTTTTTGTTAAATTATTATAAAAATGTTGCAAAAATATTTTTTTTATAATAATATATTAAAAAAAAATGTTTTTGCAATATTTTTTCATTAAATTAATTAAAAAGATATTGCATAAACATTTTTTTATAATAATATATTAAGAAAACATTTCACAACATTTTTTATTTAATAATTAAATAATCCAACGGTTTTAACATAAAAATGTTTATCCAGTCCAATTCGTAAAATTTGGTTCAGATTAGATTTATAATTTGAAATTGAATCAGACTAAATCAAATATTTTAATCTAAGTTAAAACATCAACCTGAATCTGACCAATTTAAATTTTCAGACCAATTAGAGCTTTAAAAAAACTACAGATTTCTGTTATTTTGAACACTTAAAACAATTTTTTAGTTTATTATTAAAGAGCAATCGTAAATACAAGATTTTTAAACAAATATTTGCAGGAATAAGTGTTCGATTTATAAGATGTTTGCAAGTAAAAAAAGTTAATATTATGACTAATCCTAAATTAGTATATAAAAATATACTAAAATTCAATTAATTAAAGCATTTAATTAGAATAAGTTTGTTGTTGGAATGATAGATTGTACAAAAATTTAATCTAAATTTACTTATTTAAATAAACTAGATGGTATTATTAGATCTACTATAAAATTATCAGAGATTTCGATTTAAACATATGATGATATTCATAATATTATAAATTATAAGGATCCCAAACATATCTTATAGAACTCACAACTGACTTTTTACCAAAAAAACCCAATTTGCTTTTTTTTTTTATTTTCAGTTTTTTGCGATTATCTTGGCATCAGTAATCTGATTTATGCAGATTTTTTTTATTTTATAGAGCTCAATGAGCGAAGGCTACAAAACAAAAAAAAAAGTTCACATAAATTGGACTACTGGATGCTAAAATAATTACAAAAAATGTGATTTTTTTTTTTAAATTTAGGCCAATTTGCTAAAAAGTTACTCTTTGAGTTGTATATGTAATCTGAGGTCTTAAATTATATAAAACAAAAAAAACTATTGCAATTCAAATTAGAATAATAGTATTAAAGGTATAAATTAAATATAATATAAAAATTAATTAAAAAATTATTTACATTTTAAGTATTTTTTTAAATTCCAATTGAAAAAATTCTGCTTTTTGTAATTTTTATGTTACCAACAAATGGAAGATTTAATGCTACGGAAATTTATGACCTTTTAGAATGTAATAACCATGTTCTGAAATGCAAATATTAATTTAGTTAGTTTAAGATCAAACGATGCTTCTATTAAATAAAATGCACAACAATTAATAATAAATAGTGAAAAAGCTGAAACTTTTTTTGAATTTTATGATAATTATTATAATGTACATTTTCAGGTGATTATAGTATAATAAAAGTATGATTTAAAAAGAAATTTTATTAAATAAATTAATATTAATTTATCGAAATTTACCTATCATAACTATGCAAAATCCTAAACATGCTAAAAAAACAGCTCGTAATCAACTTCATTTAAACACAAGACTACTTGTACTTGAAAATAATGTAATAATTTACCAACATCTTTTAACTTTTGCTCAATCTCAAACAGAATAATAGAGCTATATATAGAGTATTTCATTCAAATATATTAGCACAAATATATTAAATTAGTTTAAAAAATAATGAAATGCAATTTTTATTTGCTTTAAATAGAAGATCTTTTTGATTTATACTTAAATCGTAATATTTCTCATAAGAAACGAATTATAATGGTTATGCATGAATATTTTTTTTTAAATATATAAATTGAATATATAAAAAATTCTAGTAAATTATATAATTCAATATTTTTTATTGCCAAAAACTTTATTTCTTCACAAAGCTTTAAAATTTTTGCCAATTTAGCGAATTTTTAATACTTTTAATTATATCTTATTGATTGTGAATTTTATTCATCATACTCTTTATATTATTAGGATACTAAAGCTATAGAATATATGTTTGGTATATCTCGTTAAATAACAAATAATTTTTTCTTTTATAAATTTTTTAAAATTCAACAACATGTTACATACCAAAACAAAATTATTAGATAAAATATGCAAATTCAAAAGGAAAAAACATCAGCATTAGGTAAATTAATAAACATTTATTTCAAAATTTTTATATAAATATAATTAAATTATTTAGTTTATTAATTATTTATTAAAATATATATTTGATTTTAATCTGAATTTTAAAACAAATAAAAATATTGATATTTTACAGATATGACCAAATGATAATACTATTCATGATACAATTAAAATAGCATATGAAGAAATGGCTAAATTTATTAAAGTATTAGGAATTAAACTATTAAATGATAAGTCAATTTCACGCTTTTATAGTTCAATATCACTGATATGAAATATACAATCAACTCCCTATATAGTCACTTCCGTTATAGTTACATTCTACTATATAGTCATACCAGTTGAATGTTCAAAACACTTTATTATTAAAATCTATCCTATATAGTCACAATCTATCTATAGTCACTATCACACCTATCCTCAAAAATCTTATATTAAAAAGAACCGTTTATAATCACAGTTATATAAAGAATATATTAAATAATTTGGCATCTAATAATCGTATAAAGATGTACCATAGCTTGTTAAAATCATCTCACTGAGACGAATCTAATAGTGGTAGTTTTATTCTTTTACAATTACTGACTGATGAGTTATTTAACAAAATGTTAAACATCGACATTATAATATTTCTTGATTTATGTTTACTATGCCATTTAACATTTTGCTAAATTTCTTAGTATCTAATAATTGTAAAAAGACAATTAATAGCTCGCTGAAATCATCTCATCAAGATGAATCGAATGGTAGTAAGCTCATCTCTCTATGATAAATATTGACGGAGTTACTACTTAAAAACCAATTAATATTTTTTAATTTCAGAAATTGATCTAGTGATTGGATTTCAATATATCTTATACCATTAGATTCGTCTCATCAAGACGAATCAAATGGTAGTAAAATTGTCTTTTTAGAATCAATATTGGCAGAGTTATTACTCAAAAACCATTAATATTTTTTAATTTCTGAAATTAATCTAGTAATTGGATTTCAATGTATTTTATACCATTAGAACTGTTTCATCAAGTCGAATTGAATGGTAGTAAGATCATTTCTCTATGATTAATATTGGCAGAATTATGATACAATAAAGTTTTAAGTATAATTTTGGCCAAAATTATGTTAATTTTTGGCCAGAATTATAATATATAAATATAAGAAATTTTTTATATAGTTATATCTCTTTATAATCACCAAATATGGACTGTCCCAAATGTGTGATTATAAAGAGAGTTGACTGTAAATAGTTGTAATTCAAAATGTCGTAATTATTACTTATGGCAATTAACACTATCTGTAATATTATAATAATTATATATAAAGTAGTTTATACGAAATTAAAAACTTGTAGATTTTATTAATAGTAAATTAAAATAAATAATATTTAATATATATAATTATTATAATTATTTTTTAAACAAATCTTAAGAACATCATATTTGTCTTTTAGATGTTTGTATTTTTTACCAATCTAAGTCTCAATTATTTTCTTAATATTATTTTCCTGTTATTGTAAACAAAATTCATGTTCTTTTAACTGTTTTTCAAATTTATCTAACCAGAATAATATACTAAAACCATTAGAATAGTATTTGCTTTAATTTTAATCTTCTGACGATTTTTTTTATTAAAGTATCTATTAATCTTCCTAGTAAGTAATTCCTTTAATACCTGAATAAATACCTTTAGCCTGTTTTTAAATAGAAAATTATTTTTGCAGGTTGTTAAACATAACTATGCATTTTTTTTTCATAGATAAGAATAATTGGTTAATTAAGCAAATTCTTATAAATTTATAGTGTTTGTTGAAATGTAATTAATTAAATATATATTTAATTATGCTTTAGTATTAAATAATATAAATTTGGAAAATTCCTGAAAAAAATATTTCAAAAAGTTTAGAATTGGCTAAAAATTTGCCAAAGTCTAAATAGTGTCTAGATTTTGAAAAAAAAATACCAAAAAAATTCTTGAAAAATTTTCTACAAAAACTTTAATGTATAAGCAATTCTAATAATTCTTTATCAGATTTTTAGAGTTAATTTCATAATTCTACCCGTATTATCTATCAAAATATTTTTTTTTTTGGCTTTATTTCAGTGATCTTTACCAATTTTCAGTATTTAAAATATATAATTATCTGACTTTTATAGATATTAGATTTATAATAAGTAAAGTGATTTTTATATAACTTACCATTAATATAGAATGTTTTTGCTTAAATGAAGCATAATCATATTTGAAATATTAAAAGATTTTTAAAAAAAATTGCAAAATACTAAAAAGATTAATTATAAATAATGTAAAAGAAATTGCTAGATAACAAAAAGAAAAATATCTTTTCAAAATTTATATAAATAGTTTATTACAATTAAAATAACATTGTACTAAAGGTTATGAATAGACTGCAACATTTAGTAGTATAAAATATTAAAAATTATAAATTTATAATGTCTATATTATGCAGGAAAATACATTGATAATTAGCTTATTTGAGAAATACTAGTAGCAAGCCAAATAGTTTTTAAAGTATATTTATATTTATTTATTTTAGTAAAAATAAATTTGATTTTACTTTTAAAAGTAGTATTAGAATCTTTTGCAATTATCTAGTAAGAAATTGAATTTCAAATATATGTTTTAATTTTTAGTTATAAAGATATCCTATATAAGTATCAAGTGATTATATATGATAAATAAAATGATCATTTTATTGTTGAAATTGTTTAATTTTAAGTGATTGAAATTTAGTATTTATAAGATTTTGTAATACATATTTATAAGCCTATTTTAAAGATAAGGAAAAATAAATTTTCTTTTATTTGAACTTTTAGAATAATGTATATATAATTCTAATAAGATGATTTGCAGCTAATAATTTTTCTTTAGATAATTTTAGATGTTAGTATGAACAGTTTCTCAGGTTTAAATTGAAGAAATTAAACTAAATTGTTCTTTGCTTAATTTTGGCAATTTTGTTATCAGTTCTAAAGTATATTTTAATTTATTCATCTTATTATAACTTTATTAATTTGTCTTTTTTTATCATTTTTCTTTTTATTTGACTTTTGAACTTGAATTTTATATGTTCTTTTTAATTTTAAAATGCGTGGTATTTTCTTAAAAACTTAAAAATTAAATAACTCACATTCTATTTATAGTATTAAAGCAATGTTAAATATATAAATGAATATATGATGACTTAGATTAACATGTAATACCCACAGGTCAAAAGTGAAAAATCAGGCATCAATCAGTCACCAATCGGTCACCAATCAGCTATCTGATTGGTAGTTGATTGGTAACTGATTGATGCCTAATTTTTCACTTTTTGACCTGTGACTTCATTTTTTTTGAAAGTTTTCTAAAGAAAAAATTTTTTTCAGTCAAAATGTTTATTTGACTGTTTGATTTTTTTGAAAAAACAGAATATTTCATAAAAGAAGCAGTTATTTTGAATATTTTCACAAAATTTAAAATAATAATGTCAAAAAGGATTCATTTGACTGGGAGCTTAATGAGGGATTTATTAATGCTGCACGAAGAATTTAATTGAATGATGACATAAATGAAAGCAGTATTATGTTCAATTGAGACTTTAATTTATTATTCATGTCACTTTCTTCTTAAAAAAGTTACTGCGGACATTTTTATCATAATTTCTGTACTTAACCAGTTTAATTTATTTATTTTTAATTATTAGGGTTTTGAAACAACCAGAAGAAGTCATCAACTTGTAAGGGTTAAGTTGGAAATGGAATATGAAACAATGATACAGGTTGATTCTAGCAATTTTATTAAAAAAAGATGGAATTTTACAAAATTTTTAGTCTTATAAATAAAGATTCAGAGGTCAAAATTTGACAAAATTTAAGGATTTATCTCTTATTGGGGTGTGCTATCACCAGTATCATATGAAAATTTACTCTTGAAAATTTTTTCATATTAAGCTATTTTATACTATATAGTTTAACTGGCCTTATAATAAATTTCTTATTAAACTGTTATATTTTTTTTTTTTAAATAATTCTAATCATTATTTACTTAAACAAATTATAGAAACAAAAACTAACAACGTTCTCAGTGTGTGAACATTTTAACAGCAGCAGATATGGAACCAATTTGAATTATTGTTATAAATTGAAAACGCACAAGATTCTAAGTTTTCAGAATAATATTATTGTCTACTTGGGCTTCAACTTTATTTCAAGTGAGAATAATAATACTAACAATTATAATAATTAGATAACTCATCATTATTGCAATCTTTTTTGTTATGCTATTAAATGGCCTGCTTTTCTATTGTTCTATTACTAATTATTGTTAAACTTCAGGACTACATAATTATACTAAGATTTCATCCCATCCCAAATCCCATATTACAGTAAAAATCTCAATTCCTTAATAGAAAAATTCATAGTATTGGCCAACAATTATATACATAACAATTGAATTGCAAGTTCCTACTGTAAAAGAATATTGGTCAGTCATGTTCAGAAATTTCAAATGAATGAAAGTTTGGATTTTACCTTCTTCTATATCTTCCATTGGCATAATATCTGACGAATTTAAAAGTCCGCAAATTAAATCTTTATAAGCATATCACTTTAGTTAGCAAATGATATCTCGTTTTTATAAAAAAAAATAAAAGGTTAATTAAATAATAAGTTTTAAGAATATTGGTAAAAGTTAATTTCAACCCTCAACAGAAAAGGAAGGCTGTGGCCTTGTTGGGAACCTGCCTCTGTATTTGTGGTTTAGGAATTCGTTACCCCATAAATTAAACAGCTATTGATTTTTGATCCAGCAGACAATCTAATAATGTACTTGTCGAAATTGGTCAAAACTTGTCGTAAGAACCAGTTTGTAAATAAAAAGAACAATCAAATTTACATATGGCATTATGGACTATATTTGAAAATGTTTTACGTGTTTACAATTTACGGCATAGCTGGTGTATAGATAAAATCAACGTAAATAGTAACGGTATACTGTAACTCTATGAAGCTTAGACGCGATATAAATTTGTTTTTTTTTACGTAACGCTAGTAAGCCTTATATTTTTCGGAGATGCCTTAATCATTCTATTTTTGTATTACCTTATAATGATTTAGCCATCCGCGATGAAAGCTACCCAAATTGGTTAAATAATAAATGTTGGTATTCAGCCCAATGCATGCACGCCCGAAAACGTTTTCATTATAGTTACATTATAAAATATCTTTCTAGTAATCTGGCAATGTCAAGGTCTTTCAATATGTTTGTCATTTTACGCGTTTAATTATGGATAAATTCTTAAAAGTTCAATTACCCCAGCCCCGATACAGTATACTCCTACTGCGGTTTTTATGCAGCTTGCACAAAAAGTCGAGTTTATAATACAAAAATTATTTTACAATAGCATCAATGGTTTTTTTACCTTCAGATATAATTGGAGAAATATTTTTATATCTCGAAAAAGAGTATTCAGCAAATCCAACACAATTACATCGTGTAATTTATTCATATACTTGGATAAACAGAAATTGGTGTCAAAATACAATACCGTATTTATGGCGCAAACCATTTTATTCTCGACGACCTTCTAATAATAATAATAACAAATTAAGAAATAGTAATAAAAAAATTATTGAAACTTTATTGATGAGCATGAACGAAAAAGAGCGAAAAGAATTATCGATGGCAGGATTTAATTTACCCAGAAGAGGAAGATCTGGTTCAATATTTGATTATGCTAGTTTCATTAAAGAGTTGGATTATTTTGAAATGTTTAATAGTATTATTGATTGGATATTAGAAAATCATTTACATATTACAAACGAGAATATACGACAAGAATATTTTTATCAAAGAAATATTAGAAACATTAAGAACGATTTTGATGGTAATAATATTGATAGACTAATTCATTTAATTATGAATATGTTTAAAAATCATAATACTCAAATTAATTATCTTAAATTAATACCTTATAATATTAACCATTATACAAGAGATGATAATTGTTATCTTTTATTTGTTGACCAAAATTACTTTAAATGTTTGGTTGAAAATTTAAAATATTTAGAAGTTGATACTGATTTTTGTGATTATTCATTTTTAATCTCTCTTTCAAAGATATGTAATAATTTGGTAAGGTTTCCTTATATTTCTGATGCTGAAGCAAAGTGATAATACTAAACGATTTTCTTTTTTTTTTTTATAGAAATATTTACACTCATTTAGAGATAATGTCAGAATAACTAAAATGACACAATATTATATTAAATCACAAGCAACAATATTAAATTCTTTAATATCATCACAACAAAATTTAGAATCATTAAAGTTATCAGGTTATACATGGTATTCAACTTTAATGGATCAATCGATATTAACTCAAATTAATTCTTTAAAAATATTAGAATTTAATGAAATAGATTTTAAATCTCAACAACAACAACAAAAAATTGATTGTACTTTAGATACAATAAATTTATGTACCAATTTAGAATTATTAATAATTAGTTGGTGTTGGGGTTTAGGTGAAGGTGGATGTGGAGGAAATTATCGTAATATCCAAAATTTTGTTAATAATTCTCAATTTCCTAAACTATCTAAAGTTACTATTAAAGGTTTATGTCCTACTGCTTTAAGAAAATGGGCCGAAACATATAATTATTGATTGAGATGTAATAGTAAGAATATTAGTCTTACTATATAAAAATTAATAATTCTTTGTAAGATAAATTATAAACAAATAATATGATTCAATAATATTAACTTATCCAAATACTAAAAATTCACTATTATTATGTAATTTTATTATTTAAATAAAGTCACTTATTTCTAAAGAAGTATATAAAATAAAAAAATTATATTATGGGCCATATTTTTTTATAAAAAAGAATAATAATTTTGCAAAAATCCAATTTATTAAATTTAAAAAATAAATCTAATTTATCTAATTTGCATGCAACATGCATTATAAATTTATATCTTTTTTTTAAGTTTATTTTCATTTTAAATAAAATTATAGAAGTACTATATAGTATTTTCTTATACCGCTTTAGATTTTTACTAAAATAATACTTTAGTTTTTAAATAATAGATAATTAAATACTAGTAGTTTAAAATAAATAAATATTTGTATTATAACCTAAAAAGTACTCTTTTTAAAAAATATTAAAAATATATATTTATTTATTTATAAAATTTTTTATAATTTAAAATTAAATAAACTTATTTTAATTTATTTTTTTTACTTAAAACTGAAACTTAAAATTTGCAACTATTTATAAAATTACAAAAACTGACAATTAAATAATAATAAATATTATATAATTTTATCTATATAATTTATTGTATATATATAATTTATTAAGATATAAGATTATATATATATATAATAGATCAGGATCCCAAATAAAAAAAAACATTTTTAACTATGATCAATATGCATTTGTAGCTTTTAACCCCTAAATTTTTACAAAATATGTATTTTAATTCTCTAACTTCAAGTCAGTTTTTAAAATTTTAATTGGCTCTTTATTAATTATATTAAATTGTTTTCTGTTTTCATTTGCTTTATATCTTGAACATGCTATATGTCTATTTAAATAATCTTTTTTATATCTATAGTTTAATTTGATTTCTTTCCTATATATATATATTACTTTTTTCTTTACCATATTTCCAATAAAATATTATATATGCAATACAGAAAAGATTTTTGTTTAAAAAAAATTTATTTTAAGATAATTGTTAAATAAAATTAAAAGTATTAAATTATTATTATTTATTTCCAAAAATATACCAAAAATAAGCAAATCCAACATAATTGTATGTATTCCTAAATTCTAATATATTGATAACTACTAAGATGATGACGCATCTTTAGCTTCTACCTATATTAATATTGTTCAAGATTCCAATAGATCCATATTAATATTTTTTTTTTTTTTTTTTTTGCAAGGTAGTGCAATTTGTGAGTTTATTAATTATATAAAAGACAGAAAGTTCTGTTACATGTATAATTAATTTGTTTAAAACTCCAAACCGGTCCCCCATCCATAAGATTGCTCCCGTGCCCTACCATCACCTTATGAAATTCACTTATATCCTCCCATAGTAGCTATCAGATTATATAGGATCATCATCATCATATGGCTTTAGTAAATGCTTTCACTACCCTCTAAACAAAAAGAAGAACTATATTTGTATTTATATAATTTGAGATTGTTATATGCCTTCCAAATTACCCTATTTCCATTTTTAATAAATTGATTTATATATTGTCTTGTTTTTTCTAAAGCAACTGACCACTGTTCACCACGTTTGAAAATTTTTCTTCCCTTCAGGTCATATGTACCATCTTCCACTTGCTGGGTTGGAATTCTTTCATATACGATACGTTGTTGTGCTGATATTTTTTTCCTTAAATCTTGCTTTTTAATTCCTTTTGTACGTTCCCAATCTGCAACTATGTCACAACGTGGTTGCCAAATAACCTTATAAAATTCAGTAATAAACATTTCTAAAAAAAGGGAAGCAATTGTTAGTGTAGCTTTTTCTGATTTGACAATAGACCTGAGTTCTCTATATCTTCCTTTTGGGAAAAGATTCCTTAACATTAGATGTACAAATGGGATAGGCAACTCATCCATATTAATATTTTATTCACTAGCAAATTTATTTAAAGAGTATAATAATTTATTATATAATTTTATAAATTATATATATTTTAATAAAATTATCAAATGGTACTTCTTTTTAAAAAAAATAAAAAATACAGAATAAAAAAAAAAGAAATATATTTATAATTATATTAAATAATATATTTTACTCTAAACAATAATATTTTTTTTTTATTATACTCAAAAGAAGTAATATTTATTAGAGTACAGTTAATATTTATAATATATATAATAAAACTTATTATAATAAATTTGACTTATAGTAATTTTTTTTTATTCTTCTTATTAATCAATTCTATTTATTATAAACTTATAGTAAGCTTATTAATTAAAATATATTAAAATAAAAAATATCGCCTCAACTATTTAAAGATTGTAACTGATCATCAAGAAGTAGCTGAAATCAGAAGTAGAACCAAGACTAGGCTAACAAGGTTGGAACAAATACTACAGATAACAAAATTAAGATGAGCAAGCCTATTGGAAAGAAATTCATTTCCTTTACTCTAAGGAATATGAAGAAAGGTTTGGACATTAGTAGAATCTGGAAAGCTTACTTTCTTGCCATTCTAGAAGGCTTAAGAACTGATGGAATGACTGCTTGGCCTTGTTGACTATATGTAGAATTATAGTAAACAGTATAGTAGACTTCATATTTGTAGAATACTAATATTTTTTTAGTTACCCTTTTTTTTAAATTTTTTTTTTTTTTTACCCTGACTTTTTTTGTTTTGCTCCTATTTTTTATTTTGTTCGTAATGGGTAAGGTTGCCTGCCTAAACCTCTCCAAAATTCTACAAAACCCCAGAAAATACTTATATAGGTAAGGTCCCAAAAATATTTTTTATTAGTAGCTCTAAGCATAGGTTTTTACTATAATCGCTAAGCATTGTTGATATCTAACCTTAAAAATTATATAAAAATAAGTAAATCAATCTTCTAACCTAATTAAATTTTTATTATAACACATATAATTTATAAAATATATTTATTAATTAATATATTTTATTAAATCCAATTTTAAATATGTTGTGAAGCTAAACTAAATATAATATACAAGTAGATTAACAATATTCAATTAATAAAGTTAATAAACAGTAAAAGAAAAATTCGAAATTAATACTATTACAAAAAATGTAAATTTTTCCATAAGTATTATACTTACACCCATAAAAATTAATATGTAGGTAGTTTCGACCTTGCTGAACAATTTTCAATTAATTTAGAAAGTTGATTTCATTTGACTAAAGAGGTGTAATTACGCTCTGAAGTTGTAAACAGAGAAATGAAAAATTTGGAAGTTAGTACCGTTATGAAAAATGCACTTTTCTCTATAAGTATTATACCCACACTCATGAAATTAATATTTAAGTAGTTTCGACCTTGCTGAACAACTTTCAATTAATTTAGAAAGTCAATTTCATTTGACTGAAGTGGTGTAATTACGCTCTGAAGTTATAAACAAAAAAGTGAAAAATTTAAAAGTTATTACTGTTAAAAAAAATATGCTTTTTTATATAAATATCATACTTAGCCTTATGAAAATTAAAATACAAGTAGATTTAACTTGCTGAACAAATTTACTTAAGCATAAAAGATAATTTGATATAATCAAAGTGGTGAGTAGTGAAATTATATTTTAAAGTAAAACATATTTATAGTAATTTTATTTAACAAAATAAACATATATAATATAGTAATTTTATATTAAAAATAATACACTAAGTTTAATAAAAATTAAAAAGATACTATTGACAGATAATTAATAAAACATTGAAAAAAAAAATGAAATTTCATTAAAAAAAATTTTTGTTTATGTATTTATATAAAATTGTGAAATGTAGTACAAAATTAACACTCACCGTTAGTGAAAATAAAATAAAAATTAATTATAAATTCAATATATAATATTTTAAAAAGTTATATAAATATGAAAAATAAGCAACTAAAAACTCTTAGTATTTTAAAATAATACCAAAAATATGCAATTTAATTATCTTACATAGTATAAAATTTTCTTAAAATTAAGCATTATAAAATTCTTACATCATAAAACTTTACTATATTGGCTAAGCACCTTGGTACCTTACATATATAAGCATTTTCTGAGGTCCTAATTCTACGATTAGTTTCTCCAAGATTTTACTATAGTTTTATTATAGTTTTGGCAAAGTTTTGGCAGTTTTGGCATTTATAATAAGTTTTATCAGGTTTTGTCTTTCTCCAGAGTTTTGCCAACTTTTTAATAAAACTTTCATATAGTTGCGGCAAAGTTTTGCTATTTCAGCATTTCGCCAACTTGCCAAAACCCTCTAGTTCCTCTAGCAACCTTAGTAATGGATTTGGTCTGCAGTAGCAGTGAGTCCTTGGAGCACCTACCGGTGGTGACCGGCGGAAGGAGGGGTCTCTAATAAGAAAGGATATCTGAAAAAGGTGGACTCACTCCCCTAGCTTAAGTCCTTTACTGACAGTGCATATATAGTTGCTTCACCGAAGTTAGCAGATGGTGTAGTTCTTTACTAAATTAGGATTTATGTTAGTTTTACGTGTATTGTATGAACTTATTTTTTAAAATCTTAATAAAGATCTATATGTGCTGCAGCAAAAAAAAAAAATATATACATAAAATATATAAAATAAAGCAAAAAATGGGCCAAAAAAACAATATTTTTTATGTATTAGAAATAAATAACAATATTTTTAATTTTTAAAAGACATAAAAGTAATTTAAAAATTTAATGAATATTAAAATATATAATGAAAAAAAGTATTATATTATATAAATATAATATTACTTTTGATTTAAATTTTTAAATTTAACTAAATTTAAACTGGTATTATAAATTTGATTAGTATTAAAAAATTTTAGCTAAATAATTTTAGATTGCTACATTAAATTTAAATTATATTGTATATATAGTTAGCTTACGTTATAATGAATTTCAATATTATAAATTATTTGGTATAGATTTTTACTGTAGTACAGATTTTAATATATAAAAAAAATTTTATATACTAAATTTTACTAATTAAATGCTGTATACCATTTAACAAAGTAAAGTGTATAAACAATATATACAAAATGACTCATATTATAATGAATTTTATATTATGGTATACTATTTTATAAAAATTTTAGCATATGTAATTTTCACTATGTAACATAAGATCATTTATATTATATTGTAATGTGATATACTGTAATATACAAAATTTTTCCTCATTATACCAGATTTTATTATAATAATACCAAATTTTTTTATAACAAAAGTCAGATTGGTTCAGACATTAAATTTGTTATAACATAAGCTGACTGTATTATAAATTTAAAGATAATACTAATCAAATTATTTATAAAATTACAGTAGAATCTTTTTATAATCACTAAGTTAATTATATAGTAAAAAAATCTAAAAATATTGATTATATAAAAGTTGTAATTATATAAAAAACTTTTTATATAATCTTTATATAAATTAGTTTTTTTTAAAATATAATTATATAAAAAAATTTTATAAGATATTACTATATAAGATATGATTATATAAGAATAGGATAAATATAAAAAAATAAATGTAAATCTAATCATCTAATCCAGAATATTTATTATTTTAAAAAAAAATTCATTATTTGTCAATTTAATTCTTTTTTTCAGCACTTATCTTATATAAAAGTCTAATTGTATAATATAAAAAAATCCCTAAAAATTTTGTAATATTTCTATAAACTATTATATTAAATTTTTAATTTGAAATTTGCAATTATAAAAATTAAAAATTATAGATTTTTACATTTCTTTTAAAAATATTATATATATAAATTAAGAGTTTTGCTAACTTGCCTCTCAGGTAAAGCTCCGAACGGTTCCGGTTTGAACCAGGAACCGATCCGAAACCGGCAAAAAATTCGGTTCGGTTCTCGGTTCAGTTTTGGACTTGGAACCGTCTGGTTCGGTTCGGTTCTATCTGAAATTAAGAAAAAATGCGAAAAAACGAATATACGACTATCCAGTGATCGTACAAGGACGAGCCATAGTTCGTTGGAATCCTCTCATCGAGACGCGTCGAATGGTGGTAAAATCAAGTCTCTAGCATCGATAGATCACGAGATAGCACATGGTGAGTGTTTCTTAAAAAATTTGCATTAGAAAACGATCCATTGATGCTAGAGACATGAATTTACCACCATTCAACGCATCTCGACGAGACGAATCTAATGAGCTATAATTCGTCTTTTTACAATCACTGGATGGTTGTGTATTCGTTTTTTCGCATTTTTTTTAAATTTTCAAACGTCAAAAATTAAAATTCCGATACAAGCGATTAAACGCCATCTATTGATCACACAAAGCCTAATTTTAGCTCATTGGATTCGTCTCACTAAGACGAGTCGAATGGTGGTAAAATGATGTCACTAGCATCGATAGATCGTTTTCTAATGCAAATTGTTTAAGAAACACTCACCATGGACTATCTCACGATCTATCGATGCTAGAGACTTGATTTTACCACCATTCGACTCGTCTCAGTGAGACGAATCCAATGAGCTAAAATTAGGCTTTGTGTGATCAATAGATGGCGTTTAATCGCTTGTATCGGAATTTTAATTTTTGACGTTTGAAAATTTAAAAAAAATGCGAAAAAACGAATACACGACCATCCAGTGATTGCAAAAAGACGAATTATAGCTCATTAGATTTGTCTCGTTGAGATGCGTTGAATGGTGGTAAATTCATGTCTCTAGCATCAATGGATCGTTTTCTAATACAAATTTTTTAAGAAACACTCACCATGTTCTATCTCGTGATATATCGATGCTAGAGACTTGATTTTACCACCATTCGACGCGTCTCGATGAGAGGATTCCAACGAGCTATGGCTCGTCCTTGTACGATCACTGGATGGTCGTGTATTCATTTTTCACATTTTTCTTAATTTCGGATAGAACCGAACCGAACCGGACGGTTCCGGTTCGGTTCCATTTCGGTTTTCGGTTCTACCCGAACCGCAAAAAAACTGAACCGAACTGACCCGTTCGGAGCTTTACTCTCAGGTTAAATTACCTCTCTAAAAATTTTATATTTTACACCAATCAATTTTGATTGGTTTATTTTATGCAACACTTTTATTTGCAAAATTTTTTTTGTACTATAATGGTTTAAAATCATTTAATTAAAGTTTATTAATTATCAAATTTATACTTTATTTATTTTTAACAGAACTAGTAATTATGGTACATATATACAAAAAAATACATGACAATAATAAAGTATAAGAATAAAGAATGAAACTCATGTAAAAAGTTAAAAAATATAATAATGATGAAACTTATGAAGTCAAAAAGTAAAATTTGTGACAGAAAAATAAAACATATTAAGTCAAAGAGTAGTATAGAGTAAAGAAAAGATAATTAGTAATGAATAAAAATTAGAAAATTAGCAGAACCTAAAGATTAAAGAATAAAAAAAGATATCCACTATAAAGAAAAAAGAAAATCCTCCATAATTAAGTTTAAAAGCAAACCCATAAAAAAAGTTAATGACCAAATAAAAGCAAATTAAGAGCAAAACACGTCACATAATATTGAAGAGAAAGAAGTTAAAGAACAGTATAAAGAAAAGAAAATATAGTTAGTAAAGAACAAAATTAAAAAACAAAACTAACAAAAAAAGAAAATGTACCTTTTTAATGCATTAAGATATAATACTGTATTAGAAATTGTAAAACTCGGAAAAATCTAAAGACCTAAAAAAAATATATTAAAAAAAAAAAGAAAGCAGATAAAAATAATAAATAAATGGATTAATGGAATAGGAAAAGAAAGGAAAATAAAACGAAAAGGAAAAAAAACAAGCGGGAAGGAAAAAATGAAAAAAATAATATAAACAGATAGTTAAGATGATGTAACAATAAATATTAGTCAGCCCAATCAAATTTATTATATGATAAGGGTGAATAATTCATATAATTATATAAAATTTACTTATATAAAATTTACTAGTAGGTTAAATCACCCGGATTAAATCACCTCAGGTTAAAATTAGTTTTATACATAAATTAAACAGTTTAATAAAATAAAAAATTTATTTATATAGTTAAAATTTATTATAATAAATCTTTAGTTTCAGCCATTTTTGTTTACTATTATAATAAATATTTACAAAATAAAGATTTTTTTATATTATTATAACAAAAAAATTCCTTTTAATAAAAGTATTTTATTAATTTTTGATTTTAAAGCTTTAAGAATTTCCAATTTTATATATATTATTGGGTATTGCTAAATATCACCAGTGGTGATCGTCATCACATGTAAAATATTTTTTGAATTTCAAAAATTTTTGACTGAGATATTATTCTAATTATAATATAAAATATCATTATTATATGTAAATTTATGGGTAGAATAAGTTTGCTTTAGATTATAAAGGCTATTGTTTAGATAGTTTTTGAGAAAAATAGGAAAATTTGATTTTATAAGCAAAATACAATTTTTTGTTTTAAAAAAGATTTTTTTTGGTCAAATTTTCAAAATTTTAGTGTGATTAGTATCTACTCAGGTTTGTTTTACACATTTATTATTTAAATTGAAATTTTTGAAAAAAAATTTATGATGTGTTTTTTAACTCTGGCCAAAATTATAATTTTCAGCCAGAATTAAGTGGTGTGGTAACGATCACCACTGGTGATATTTAGCAATACCCTATATTATTAGTAAATTACTAGTAAATTTTAAATTAATAAATTATTTTTTCAAATTTTTTTATTAGTAATAATATTATTTTTAATTTTTATTCTCTTTTATATTATTATTTTTAGAATTTAAAATTATTATATTTATCTTTTAAAATAATTTTACCAAAATTACCAAAATTTCAGTTCTTAAAAATTACCCATTGGTTAAAAGTGTATTTTAAGATAATTAAAAATTTTGCACTAAATTTTAACAATTTCATTAATAATTAATTGTAATTATATAAAAGCTTAATAGAATATGTAGAATTTGGTATACTCATAAAAATTATTTTTTTTTATCTTTATTTTGTTTGTTATAATGCAAAATTTTTATAATAATAATAATAATTTATAATAAATATCCAAATAGAGAAAAAATATAATAAAAAAAGTTTAGATTTTATTATATAAAAATTCTGATACTATTTTTTGCAGTTAATTTCTCATCCAATTTTAATGATCAACTACATATTTAACTTATACAATTTATGGCTAAAATATAGGTTGCAAAATTATTATATAATGATCTGGTTAAAATTAAAGAATTTTTTATAGTATCATTTATCTTAATTTAGAAATTACAGGCAAATTTTCCTGCAATATAATTTAAGGGATAATTATATTTTTTATATAAATAATTTCATTATTATTATTCAATTAGAAAAATAATAAAGTAAAATACTAATCTTAAATTTGTATTTAATAAAGTAATTTATAAATAATATATTTAATGATTTCACATGATATTTACTATAATGAAATAAATTTATAATATATATTTTATAGTATAATTTTTAAAAAATTTACTAAGAATTTATTATTTATCACTAGCAGTATAAATTATTGTTAGTATTACATGATTTTTTAAAGGAAATTTTAAGCAGAATTATAAAATTTGACTGAAATTATAGGATATGATAAATAATGGTAATAAATAAAATTTCTCAATACTGAAAAAATTTCTATATTTATAGAATACATAGTAAAAACAGAAATAAAAAGGGTGTGATGCAAAATTTTATTATAAATTCATAATAGTTTCAAATAAACAATTTCTTAATTCTGGTAAAATGAAATCTATATCATTAAAATAATTTTTTCCAATAAGTAATATGAAAGAACATAAATGTTTTATAGTTATTTCAAAATTTTAATGGCATAAAGATAAAAATAAGTATTTTTTAATTAATAATAATTTATATATATATATATATATATATATATTTCGTATATAACTTGTTCACAAAATAATTTAAAATATATCTACTTAATTAGCAACAAATTGCACTTTACCATTTTCAGCAATAATAGGATCTAGGCAATGCATTTAGGTAAAACTTTAGTAATATAGTTTAATATTAACATGGGGTTTTTTTTAACAAACCTCCAAAATTTGGGATACACAAGTTCAATTAACTTTTAGACATATGATAATTTCAATTTTTATTATTAGTTTTATGTTTTTCTGTATTTTTTTTTTAAAAAAGAAACTTTAAAGCATATATATAAAGAAAAAATATGAAGAGAAAATTTTTCATGAAAATATAAACATTAAAAAACGAAGAAAATATACATGATGATTATTAATATATAAAGAGAAGCTATATGTTTTTTACTATATTAAAACTAAAAAAAAAATGAACTATACAAAGATCCCATCTTACAAATAAAACCTATAATTTTTGTTTTGATTTCCCTTTCATAATTTTTTTCTTTGCGGTACAATGAAAATAAAACTTTAAAATCGATCCCCAAACCTCCATAAACCCAATGTCGCGATAAATTTATCAACGGATTAATATGTAAAAAAGAAAGGGTTGAATTGACAACGCCTAAAAAAAAAGGATCCGTTTCACAGGGGATGCTAATCAATATTAAATTAAATTATTATTGATTCGCGCTAAAATTAACGTGTAATTAATAAAAAAATAATTTTTCACAATCATAAAAAATTGTGTATCGAAATTGTATGGCACCCTTTCGTGAACGACCGAGTTATTAATTATGGAGGGAGGAGAAGTTGAGAAAAATAAAATAAAATAGATGGGTAATCGAACAATTAGTCATATGGATTTAAAGATGAACCTTCCCTGAAGAGCAAGTAATAATTATGTTGATTATTTTGACGAAAAAATTAAATTTTCGATGAAACTATTAAGAGTCGTTGGATAATTTAAAAAACGTCGAAAATACTCTTGGGAGGTAAGTCTACATGAACCCATATTTTTATTCGTGCATGGTTCTAGATAAATAAATCATTATAGATCGAATTGGATTGTGAAGATGGCTTCTTCACATTTTAAAAACATTTCCGCTGTTAAGTTGAACTTGTATTAAACAAACAAGCTGCGGTTATTAAAAATTTTTCGCGAAAAAAAAAGCCCTTGGTAATATTCAAGAACATTAAGTTGAAAGGAAATCATTGTAAGTATGGGTGGACACTAACCATGCCGAAGAATCAAAAAAATCGAATAAACAAGGATTTATATAACGTTTGAAACATACCTCCCTGAAAAAAAAGCCACCGCTTTCGTAGTACTAAGGTTATGCATCAAACTTTAAAGGAACAATAAGAAAACGCCAACAAGTCAAGGGGCAAAGCGCTCCATGATATTAGATTAGGTAATTTAACCAAACATGTACCTAAACTTGTCAGTTGAATGAAAATAAGATCTTAGATTTGGCAAAGTCAAAGAAGATCAAATGTGCACAGTCATTGATTATTGTACTTTGTATGATTATAATTTTTTTATAATTAGCACTTTTTAGTTAGTAATCGGCAAAAATTTTAATTGTGTGTAATGTTACTATACGTTTATAATAAAATCCTTAATAATAATCAAGTTTGGTCATTCCAGTTCTTTTTACGCAATATTGATGATGGAACCAATACATTCTGCAGAAAGTTTCTTGAAAGGATAATTATCGTATAAGATTATCGTTATTCCGTTCCTTTTCCTGTATTCACCTGTTTGACATTTATTAAACAATAATGCAAATGCAACGCATTTAGTGATGTAAATATTAATGCATTCTTTTATTTGCAATTCTAGCATAATCAAGAAAATAGATAACGCTGAATAGATTAAAATCTTGACGCCTCATTGGAGATTGCGTAATTATCGACATTGATATTACAGCGACATTTGATAATACTATTTTGGGTAGACCTTAAATGGTGAACATCAAATTTTCTGTCAAATATATTCCAAAAGAAATTAAGAAATAACGCTGTATAAATATATCGTTGAAATGAATGAAAAGAACATCTTTAAGAACTTATTTTTTATATGAATGAAAGCATCATGATCACATTGATCGATTTTATAAACGATTATAATTTAGAGTGCAGTAAGTATGATATAATAATGGGATACATTCAAATGACGTATAATAAACAACTAAACTAAACTAAACCAAACAGTAAATGAATGAATGCCACAATGTCTTCCTTTTATATTTTTTTAAAAAAAAAAATATTTATATTGTATGTTTCACAAGCTCTTGTTCTGCCATCGTGTAACAGCTGCCAGATAAAATTCTATTCAGGCGAGATAGAGTAAAGAATCGCAACTAAATGGAATAACAATATTTAATTCTATCGACAAGCAGTTTTGGTCATGCTTAATGAATGAATAGTCCGATCTAAGTCCAATTGATCCAATAGCCATCATTGCCAACAAATTATATCGAATATTATCGATAGCCATTTTTTTCTAAAATATCAAGTTTAAATTTAATAATCAATTATTTGTTAAAATATATCCTTCAATCATGCAGTTTATTATTCTTGCAAAACCAATGTTAAAGTTTTGATTCATAAACATAAAATTAATATTATTTAAAAATTCCATAAAAATTATAAATCAACTTATAAATAAAGCAAATTGAAAGTATCCTATCGGTAAAAGTAATTTTGCGAAATCTAATTAGAAGCAAATAAAAGATTTTAAATAATATCACGTAAAATTTTTTTTTTTTTGATTATAAACGAAATGATTTTGAAGTAAAACTTACATTATATATAAGTTTTTTTTTTCTTAAAAAGAAACTCCTATAGTAATTGTAAATTCTTAATTTGTTTTCATATTATAAAGCATATACCGGTAACTTTGAAGTTTTTTTAGTTATATCCGAAAAATCTTCGTATAATAGTTTTAACCATTGGATTTAAAATTTCGGGTTCATGTTGATAAGCAGCCTATTAAATTTTTAATTTTGATTAACATTTAATTCTAAACAAATCCCGAAATAAAATTTCTACTTACCATAATTATACTCATTGCTAAAGAAAAGAACCATACATCCGCTGTTTTATGTAATTCAAATATCCAATTTCTTTGACACATAATTTTATACCAGGATTCTGCGGCTTTGGGTAATACATATAAAGCTAAATTAACTCTCGTATTTCTATTTTCGATTAAAATTGCAAATGCTGAATTAAGCCCAGCCAGCCAGTATAAGTATTTAGAATCCCATTCCAAATTGAAAATTTTAATCATGTTGCGATGAAAGCATATTTGTGTTTGATAACTTGCTACAAAAGTGGATATAAAAGTGCTTGACCGAATCGTGTTAAACATGCTTTTTTTAATAAGCGCCATGGGACTAATAAAAAGAGGGAAAATAATGAGAAAATTTCACATAAATTTAAAACAAGATTAATTATATAAGTAGAACATACTCTTCAGTCAATTGTGCTGATTTGAATGCTATCATTGGAACAAAATTAAGTGTAGCATATACTGGTGCAATGTTTCTAAAAACTTGATAAAACCGCTCAATGTTTGTATATATACAAGAATCGAATTGAGGATGTATAAGCTCACTAAAAAAGATACGCGTCAACAAGAATTTTAATATAAACCAAAAATATGGCAATATTATTTAAATTTACCAGGGAATTGCAACAGGTCGTGGAGGTAAATTCGAAGCTATCTCAAGGGCATTCTTCGTTCCATTAAATTTTTTAACGAGGTTAATCGCATCATCATTATTTAAAGGTAAACCTTTTCTCAATGATAGATTAATATTCAATGTTTCTTTTGGAACACGTGCTGTAGCTATCATAAAATTCAAGAAGTCTTTTGGTATAGTGGTAGGTCGCATCTACAAAAAAATAATTCTTGTCAAGGTCTAACATAATGAGGATAATTGTTTAATATTAAAAATATTAATACCGTATATGCATAAAGAACTTGTGCAGTCGATATAATGAATATTAAGGAATCCCCATGAGGAATTCGAAAATATTCACGCGCGCTACCTGCATTATAAACAGCTTGTAATGCGCTGAATTTGAATTTGAAAAAGAAATATATAAATGAAATCAAAGGCGCAGAATAACAGAACAAGGAACCATTAGACTAACCGAACAAATAATTGTTGCGCAATAGAAATTCTTCTCTCGCGTTTTTCTGCCAATATCGATGTACCGGCAATAAAACCTACAAAATGTTCGTACATCTCACAATTTGAACATTAAATATTATTAAAGATGGAGACAAGCTTTAAAGGTAAAATACCGGCAATTAATCCATTCCAATGATCATCTTTTTTTCGAATATACCGCAATCCATTATTAATAAGCTTCCATAAAAATGAAAATCCACCAAAACCTACGCCAAATCGCACGGCGTCCATTCCGAAAAATCCATGGATAAACGCATGATATATAGATCCTTTTCTATAAGAAATTTTGTGTTACACAAATCTTCACGCAACTTTAAAAAATTTTCCAAGAACATCAAATACCTTTTCCGGAATACTGTTAGTAAATTTAACAGGAAATTTACACCCCCACGAATACCATGCGCCTTTGCATATGATTCTAAATTTTTTTTGCAAATACTTAATTTATTATCAATATAAATACACAAATAATAAACACTGAAACATACCAAGACCTCCAATAATGGAATGCAAAATAATCTTTTTAATTGTATTTGGTTTGTTTTGATGGTCTTTATTAGATAATGCTGCATTTACATCTTCTCGAGTTACAATATGTGACATCATAGGCAAATCGTGCGGTTAAAAAAAACATGAAAAAAAAATGATTTTCTACATGTGGGATGAGAAACAAATAAGCCATTTTATATACCAAAGAGATCGATAATAATACTGAGCTAAAAGATTGTAATGTTGTGTGACTTTTCTTTCTTTTATAACCGTTTTCTCCTAAGGTTACAAAATTATTTTGTCGACACCTGATTTTAATGCAAACATTACCAAAATTTGGGGTAGCATTTTTTTGGGGGAAAATTTCAAGAAAAGTTTTAATCCGATGAGTATTCGATGCTATGTAAATCATTGATACCGTCTTACCACGTTTGATTGATTGACGCTAATTCATTTTGTGTCAATGGGAATGCTGATCTATTTTCCCCAAAAGAAAAAAAAATGGTTCGAAAAAAAATGGTTCGTACAACATTTAAATTTTTTATTTATTACGTAAACAAATCGTGCGCTAAGATTATCATTAACCAATCAGCTAACGAACGCAAAAGCCATCACATGACATATATAAGACTAAAATTTAAGTATCGAAATAATTAACAATGTCTTCTATTAGCGATGCGGCAATTGTTGAAACCTTCAGATATCTTGAAAATGGAGGTTGTGTAATACAGAGGCCCAACCTGGTATAATAATTTTTTTTAAAAGTAATATATCCTACTTATACATGTTGTTGATCATAGTTTTTTTGCAGAAATATGAGCTTTTCTTACCTTACATTCTGAAATATTACACACTCGATGAAGTTTCTTTTTTAAAAGCAAATTATACTCAGGTAAAAAAAATCTTCATAGTTATTACAAATAGCAAACAATGATAAGATAATAAATTGTTTGTTACTTTTGTAGATATTAACTAAGAAAGAATATACAAATTTTTTTTAGGTTGAGTTAATAAAGAATATTCTAACAACAATAAACAGGGATGATTTGATTAGAGACGTAGAAAGACAAATAAGCCAAAACCAAACATTATTGGATGTTATATCAGAGGTATGGATAAGTATCTTTAGAATTATTTGGTAAATTGATGTTATTTATTTTCTAATATATATTTTTTTGTATAAAGGGAAAAATAGTGCCTCAGAGTCAAACTCATACGCCCGGTTATAATGATCACGAACTTATTTTAAAGTAGACATATAACTTATTTTATTATATATAATTGATTGTTATTGCTTATTGATAAATCAATGAATATAATTTCTAGACTAATTTTACGGGATTTGTCCGACCTCGTAATATTAGCAAAAGCGAAGTACGAACAAAACCCAATGAGTGTTCAAAAATGCTGTGATATCTTACATGCGAATAGATTTTTGCAAAATCTCAAGAAAGAATCTTTTAGTAATATCGATTATTATTTGCCAATCATATTGTATATTTGGAAACCGATAGAGCTTGGGATTACCTATGAGGTGAGTAGTTATAGTTTGGTAGTTATTTTTAATAAATTAATTCCTTTTTTATTCAATTATTTTTTTTTCCTGTGATTTGTAAGTAGGATGTAATTCGCGCCTTACCTCTCTTAAATAATTGTGATGATTTGATTAGATGTTTAGTCGCCAATAACCCGCAAATGTTTCATAAGGTAAATAATATGCACTTATACATCAAGACTTTATAAGCTTTTTTTTTCTCACAATTATTTTAATATTCTTTAGATCACAGATATTATTTTACAAGTTCACAAATATTTTCCATTTAAATATAAAGAGCGCATCAAGTTTGTCATTAAAAAACTTTTTTTTTTTTTTTTATCTCGATTTCAATGATTATAATATTAATTTATACTTCTTTATATAAAGAAACATGTTGTATACTATGGTTAATCTTGCAACACATCACGCCTTTAACATGCGACTTAAATTGATAGATTTGAAGATACTGCCAGAAGTTGTGTTAAGATTTACGATCATTTGTTCAGATATCGTATGTGTTTTACGTATATATTTTTTTTTAGGATTCTAACTTCTCTTATTTATAATTTCACTTTATTCCTAGGTACTATGTCTTGAAGGTATTTTGTCACGAAATCCTAAGTGGATAACATCGCAACAAATACCGCAGAGTTTAATAAACGAATTAAAAACTGTCTTATTTGGAACCTTGCGCAACTGTGTGGTAATATAACAGATTCAATTCGTGTTCTAACGTTGGTTCAATAGTTCCTGGTTCAAATTTTATTTCTTTTTTATTTATTTATAGAATAATGTACAACAGCCATTATCCCATCATCGAGCAAGACTGTGTATATTAATGCGGATAATTTGCGGATTCGTGCATTTTTTCAAAGTAAACTTTGATCCAAGCGATTTAGAAGTTTGCTTAACAGTCATAGATCATGCCGGATCAGACAGGTATGAATTTTTTAACACTGTCCCTTTTATTAATTTTAATTTTATTAATTTACCTTTCTACAGGCTTAAGAAATTATGTTTATGTTTTCTGCTATTATGTTCTGAAATGTTGATTAAAACGAACAGGGTAAATAAAATATGCTTGTTATAACTTTCTTATTTGAATGTTTTTTTAACAAATTTATCATCTTTTACTCAGTTATTACTTGTAAGTTCCTTTGCCAGAATAGTTAATCCTCGTAATACGCAGTTATTCTTGATATTTGCTTACTTTTTCCGAGCAAATCAACTCGATCAAATATCAAAAATGTGTGTTTCGACTTTGGCTATGGATGTTGAAATATGTATGTATAATTTTATACAAATAGTTAAATTCGCGAATTAATTATTATATCAATGTTTTTAGCCGGTTATGGATTAGTTGAGTTAAGAATCGCTACGAAGGATACCCTTTTCTCTGAAGTAACATTAGCTAAGAGTGCTTTGGAAATAGAACCGGATACTTTTGATGGGTTGGGAGTAAGTTTCAATTTGTAGTTAATGTAAACGATCTTTTCATTTAAGGAATGATTTGAATTATTACATATATATACAAACAATTCTTAATTATTCCTTCACTTATGTAGCTGGCAAAAGACCCGAGCGATATTGCTTTTAATGTCGTTTACGTTATGTTAAAAGGTGGAGTATTTCATAAAGGTAAGACAGACTTAAGACCTTGGATAATACGACAAATAACGCAAGCGACAACTCCTATCCACTCTCAGTTGGGACCCTTAATTAAGACATATACTTCTTGGTTAGATTTCCTTTAATTGTTGCGGTAATATTACTTAAAAAAAAATCAATGATTAAAATATTTACCTATTTTATATAGCATATTCGATTATGGGATTGCATATTCAGCTTATCCAACTCCCATGACAAAGATTCCGGAACTTTATATCTTCACATTTTTCCGAGAGAGAATTGACAAAATTTCTCCAGCGCATGTTCTTTTATTTTATTATGTTCTCCAATTTAATACATTTGCAAGAGAACGAAAGTCGATTGGAGGTCAAGCATCATTACAAAAAACAAGTATGCGTAAAATCAAACTTAGAAGCTTTAAAATATGAATCAAAAATTATTATTGACCAAATTTTGATAGTTTACTCTTCCAATTTACCTTATGCTTCGGATCTTATGGAATCAATTCCTGTTCGAAGAATACTAATTGAAGCGGAAAAATGTGACAATGGGCTGGCATATCGTAATATTTATCCTGAACTTCTTGGGCTCGTTGCCTCAAATTATCCCGAAATTTTTGACATTGAAAACCTCCTGATCGAAGAAGATCGCTTGTCAAAGTAATTATTAATTCTTTTACTTGTCTGCTATTTGAAGAATAGGTATTCAATTTTCATTATAATGTTTAATAGGTCTTCGAGGCAGAATCAATCAGTTGTTAAAAATTTTGTACAATTAATCATTTCAAATTTAACGGAAAACCCGGAAGTGTCTATATCTGGTATTCTTTTTTGAATGTATTGAAGTTATTATTTATAAAAATATACATGATAATATTTAATATATTCTGATTCGATAATTTAGCCTTGAAAACTTTGGAATCTATGGAACCGGAGGATTTGTTAATTCATTGTAATCAACTTATACTAGATTTATTACCGAGAATAATTCATCAGTTTGTATCTGATTTGTTATGTTTTTAGATCTTTTTACTCTCAGCTAAGAAAATTTAACTCTTATATGTATAGGGGGAATCCCAGAATAATACAATCTGTCTACCAAATTTGGTTATCGCTTTATAGTATGAGTCCTCATGAAGCATCTCTATTATTTATAAACGCAACTAGAGGACAAGAAGATCAGGGAATAAGGTGGTTATTTTATTAAATAATGATTGTTTGTTTGTGTACAAGCTTATTTAGCTTTAAATTTTAGATTTACGGAATTACAGCTTATGATGGATCCATTACTGGTTATACGCTGTGATCCTCAAGTCTTTAGATGTCCCTCAATTTTTAAAATTTTTATTAAAGTATTTAATAGATTATATTATTCTTAAGCAATTGGCTAGCTTGCTATATTTATGAATTTTTTTTTTTAGGTTTTAAAATTTTTTATGAAAGGTTCCCGATCTAGGTTGAGTCGATTGCAACAAGATGAAAATGAATATTTGAAGGTAATTCCTTATAAATATTGAATCAGTTTATAACTCTTGTTTATTAGGATAAAGTTATTTATATTATTTATTTATTAGGATCGGGTTACACCCGAAAAGATGGATAAATTGATACTAGTTCAAGAGATTTCATTGATGAAAATGTTACTTGAAGTTTGCGAAACTAAACTAAAAGATAATTCCGGTACAATAATAATAATAACATATTAATATATTAATATATATTTGTAAAAAATGAATTAATTCTATATTTAATAGATGTATTGGAAGAAATTAGAAACATAACATTTAGTTTTCTTCATGAGCTATTTATCGAAAACACGATGTTATGTAAGGAGCTACATTCTGAGGGTTATTCGTTTGAATTAATACCTTTGACAACGCGAAAAATTGAGTCAATGCGTAAGTGTTTATGGTTTTTTTTAGTAACCAACATTTAAAATAACAATTTTATTTTTAATGTAGATATGTGTATAATTTTCGCGCCTGAATTGATTAAAGATGAAACTAGTCCCAAAAGACAATTGTTTGGACTATTTTTGGGTAGTCAATTATGCGAAGTTTGGCCCATGGAACAAACGTAATATTCTCTATTTTTACGTCATTTTTGATCAGAAGTGGTGAATAATTTCTAAAGGTTCCGTCTATATTCTTATTAGATATAAGCTTGCAAAAGATCATATAATAGAAAAAATAAAAGAAATTTCTTTTAAAACGAACGAGAAGATATTATCTGAAGAGGCAAAGAAAGTTTTACCGATTTTAGTCCTTATTTTTAATGTCTTCCCGAATTTGCGCAGTGAGATTGTGCGAATATTAAGAGGTAAAATAAAATTTTCTCTTTAATTTGTATAATTGCGGATGATTTTTAATTGCGATATTTAAATTATTAGCATTAGAAGAGAAATTTAAGCCACATAAAGGGCATGCTATCACGTTCGGAATGAAAAGGGGATCGGAAATATTTATTGCTCAATTATTAGAACAGGTTCGTGAGAAGCCCACAAGTTCATCTAAAGTTAAGAAGAGAAAAAAATCAGAGAATTTTAAGGGTAGAAGTATAACATTTGAGAAATGAGTAATTTGGATTTTAAATGAGAAGAAACATATATATAGGATTAACTTAAATTGTAGTGTTTTAATAAAAAATTTTTTTTAAATTTATAATTCTGTTGTAATTTCCAAGATATATTCTGTAATATCCCATATCGTATCAAGGACGGTTAAGGTATCCAAGATTATTTTTTTGTCGATAATTCATTTTAACACGGTTATCACTGTATAAATTAGGAATTCTCATGTTTTAGACAAATACTGTAATATAGTATATCATTTTGCAGATTAAACGATTTATAGCGATTTTATCGATTTAATCAAGATAAAACAGATTCATTGTTTTTTGTGTTAGTTTTAGAGAAAATGTAATCACGTCATATGTTCTGTGTACTATTTACGTATAGACTGAGAATACGTCGACTGAGCACAGGACATTCATAAACACGTTAAAAAATCACAAAGTCCGGTATGAGGACAACCATATATGACTAAACAGCAGTTAACAAAAAAAAATCCAACTTATTAGGTATGTGTAATAAAAATATAAAACACTATATACCATTAATTTATGGAAAATTTTCTTTGGTGTGAATTGTTCCTCATTTTTTAGGGTCCGTACTCCCTTCAATTACAAGAGAGGTGCTCAGTAGACAACATAAGTCGATCAACTTTTAGCTAGTTAAATTTTTTCGTGCATTTTTCTGTACAAGAAAAAGCTTAGTTGGTACAATAAACACAGAGTACATTGAGAGATTATTTTTATTATGAAAATTTATATATTTAGAAAGTATACCGCGTTGAGATTTCTGCAACAACTTAATATGAAAGGTTTAATAGTATTAATTTGTAGTTGCTTGACAGCACAAACTTGCTTGGTTAAGTTATAGTAGTCAAGAGGGATAACGCTCAGGATTTAATTCGACACAATAAGATGTGGAAGAGCACCCATAATTTGTACTCTAGGCATCCGTACAATTTTAGGCGTATTGCTATAATAGCATTATAGCAACTCCAGGATTTCATTCGACCCGATATTAAGGGTGGAAGAGTATCCTATAAATGTGTACACAAATCTTTTAATTCTAAGATTAAAAAACTTACTTTTGATTTCGTTATCTCGTAAATTCTATAAAGTATATGAAATTGATTATCAAAGACCACGTGCTGTGCTATGTTACCGTTTTATTGGTCAGTCTATTTTATAATATGATTGGTAAATAAATATAAGGTATTTTCAGATTAATATTAAAAATCTTCACAATTGAATAACTAGTAACAATAATTATAAGTATTCCATCGTATTATTTATACTCTTGGAGCTTGATCTTACCTGGTATGACTTTTATGTGTTTTTACCTACCAAAAATTTCCTCTTCAAGTCATCACCTGTACACATTATTATACACCAGTACGAAGATTCCGTAACATGTACAATTTTGATAATGGAAATAGTTTAGATATAAAAATCAAAAGTGATTTTGACGATGATGATAATATTGAAAGATACTAATATAGAAACAATTTAAAAATCCAATAGATCAATATTTGGAAATAAATGATAATGTTGAAATTTTTGATGTGTAATATAAGAATAATTTACTAAGAATAATTTACTACGTCACATTATCATTCTATGAAGTTAAAAGTGTTGGCGCAGTAACAATAGCCCTATAAATGGTTGATAATAAAACGGGTAGGATATGTAATTAAAATACCATCATCAAACACATTGCAAAAATTATAACATATAAAAATATTGCAACTTAAATTTTATTTGTTAACACGTTAAAATTAAAAGTGAATTTACAATATAAGAGAGAATAATACATCAATATCTAATTAGTAATTAAGAATTTAACTACTAGCTTGTTCTTTATAGTTGCGTAAAGCAACACTGAGACGACGAGCGGAATCAGCACCTAAAAAGAAAGATGTTCGTGTTAATAATTAATAAGTTTTAATTAAAAAAAGAAAAAATCTAGAACTTACAAGCTTTACAATGATCGGCGCTATGCTAAATTATTATTTAAAAAGAATATAAGTAATTGCGATTTTTTTTTTTTAAAAAAACACGAAACAAATACAAACCTTTCCGCTAAGGATATAGAATAAATAAATTAAACACATGTGAGTTTTTTAACTGGGAAATGATAAAAGAAAAGAAAATTTTGGTGTCTATCTTACCAATGATCAGCACAAGTTTGAGCAGAGTTCATGGTTAATTCGATCATACTATCCAATTGAGGGGCGTCAATTGACAACAATTGAGCGGTACAAGAAGCCAAAGCTAATTATAAATAATATTGATGAGACAATTGAGAAAATACTTTTTATATCTCTTAAAACTTCAGTTTATAATATACCTGCGTTGGCACGACATTTTTTTGAACATCCTTCTTGACCAGCCATCTCAGCACAGTTCTAAATGAATTAAAATTTAAATTGAAAAAAAAAAAGAATCAATGAATATATAGAAAATTCAATTCATACTTACAGTACAAGCGGCGGCACTTTCAGCACTAAATTACAAAATAAAAAAAAAAATTGGTTAAAAAACCGTTATATATAATTCTCGATTCAAACAAAATAGCAAATTATTATTTACCAAGCTTTAATAGAGTCAAGGTGAGGCATTTTGAATCAATTGAATATAGTTGAATATAATTGAATATATAATTTTTTTTGAAAAATCTGTGAATTCGAGAGTGGGAAACCTTTCCTTTGGGGCTTTTAATTTATATATTTACAAAAATTATAACCTGATATAATAATGATGTTAGTATATGAGAAACTTTTAATTTTTTTAAAAAATCTATTACATCATTCATCTGGTAGGGTACTTTATTTATCACCATGTCACACCCACTTAAGTCATGACTTTGGAAAACTTATTTGATGTTAATCTGACACATCCTCGTTCGTTTTCCATACTTTACTACTTTAGTCAGAAAATTAATGAGCTCTTTGCTATTTAATCTAGATCATATGAAACGTAGGCGTTTAAAAAAATTAAATGGATTATCTAATTAATTATTATAATTATGGTACGCCCTTTTCAGTTGACACTATTCAAAATATGGTATACATTATCCTAATAAATTAATAAATCTATATTTTTATGATTTAAAAAAGATCGGAAAACGTTATATAATATGAATACCATGATTTTCACGCGCGGCCGTGCGTAATTATTACTATGTTCACTTGATATTATTAGTATGAAATGTCACCTGACGCATGAAATGCCCAAAAAATTCACATAAAATTCACATATTTTATTTCAGATGTGCCACAAAACCATTTACTTTTTACTAATTCACATCTTTTAGCGTGCGGCTCTGATATGCATGCAGTAAATCCATAAAAATAGTTTACTTCACTTTACTGTTACTATTTTTGATACCTCAAATTTGGAACTTACATTGCATTTTATAAAAAAAAATTAATGTTGTTTTACAAATACTTTAATCTCACTAAGTTTGTTGTGACTGATGAAAGAAAATAAAAAATTAACTTTGACGGTTTTCAATTCTCAAGACTTCAAAAATAAATAAAATACATCGTTATTAAAAAGTTGCATTTATACTTCAAATTAAATTAAATACATGAAAAAACGCGTATATAAACTATTTTATCACGGGAGCGGGATTACTGCCTAACTACCCGAAAGCCCGTATGACATTCAATTGAATTATACCCATTTATTGGAACTAGAGGAGGGCGTAAGAGTTTATTTCGTATACAATTCAAAATTATATGTAATCACCTTAACTTTTTCGAGGAGTTAACCTTGGAAATGGTCAAATTATTGGATACCTTATCCTTTAAACTTTCAAAAATGCAAATCTTTAATAAATTCAATTTTTACATCGCATTTTTATTGGCGTAACCTGTACGACTTAACTCGTTGGAATATTACCTTGTAATTTGTTTAACTTGCGTCTTAAAATGCTCGAATATTAATTTATTTGTTATTTTACTATAAGAAAAAAAACTTTTTACATATATTTTAGCACACTGTACATATGTATATATATATATATAGTGTATATAACACTAAGATATTCTTTGAAAGAAAATAATTTAATTTCTAACAATACTTCTTCTACATAACTAAATATTAAACCTGAATTTTTTATTATAAAAAGGTAAAATATTTAAAGGATATGAAAAATATAAAGTTAGAAAAATAAATTGTATTTTTTAATATAATTTCATTTATTAAATTAATTTTTTTTGTGACTAAATAAAATAAAAGATGATAAAAAAAAAAAAAAAAAAAAAATTTAAAAAAATTTTTATAAATGTTATAATATATATTTGAAATATATATATTTAGAAAATTATACAAAATAAAATTACAAAAAATCCAATAATACACGTACTAATAATTGATACTTTCATCGATTTATCATCAGATGAATATTTAATATATTGCTCATTTTGAGTTTGATAATATTGTAAGAATGAATCTGAAGTTTTTATAATACAAGTTGGTAATTTATCCATTTGGTTATTTTAGATAAATTTAATTGTATACGTTTTGGTGTGGGATTTTTTTTTTTTGGTTTTTGTTTTCAAGACGTGAGAAAGGAAAGTTCGGGCCGTATTTATTTTGTATTTATATTAAAATTTTAACAATGGTTGAAAAAAAAAAATGATTTCGGAAAAATTTATCAAAAAAAAGCAAAAGAAGCAACAAATTTTGGTCACATGTACATATATTTACATTATTTCCATGTGAGAAATTTGTAATTTCAAAATTGGTGATTTGGCGTTAATTTATTGCCTTTTTTGAAAAATCTGAGTACCAGACCATTCAGCCTAAAATGCGGGTATATACGTAGTATAATCAATAAACGGTGATGGTCATACTATTTTCCGCAGTAATCTGCGCAAAAATATGAAAAGTTGTTAAGACGTTATTCCTTTTGCGGAAATGATTTCCGAATATAAAATCTGCATGCAACGATAAAAAATTTTTTTTTTTTCTTAATTCTTTTTAATAATTTTTATGCGTTTTAATATGGAAGAATCTCGTGAACAAAAAGAATTTATTCATTGGTTAACAGAAAATGGAGCCATCTTCCCGAAAATAAAATTTATCAAGAATGGAGTATATTCTACTGACATAATCAATGAAAATAATGAATATGAAATTTTTGCATCAATTCCATTTTCAATCATAATTAATGATAAAATTGCTAATAAAAATTTACCATATTTAAAAGATTTATCATCATCAAATTATTATTCTTCATTAATAATTTTTTTAATACATGAAAAATTATTAGGAGAAAAATCTTTTTATTCCCCTTATATTAATATTTTACCTAAACATATTAATTCATTATTAAATTATGATGAAAATGAAATAAATTATTTATTAAAAGGTACTGATATTGAAAATTTTGTTATTGAAAGAAGATTACAATTAAAAAATTGTTATGAAGAAATTTTGGAACGTTTACCATCAGATGGATTATTATTAAAAGAAAAAATGACTTGGTAAATATAAATTATTTTTTTTTACATTTATTTATTTAAATTCTTTTTTTTTTTTTGAATTAATTAAATTAATTTTTATTTCACTTTAGAATAATTATTTGTTATTTTATAGGGAATTATATTTATGGGCACATAGTATTGTAACTTCCCGTTCTTTCCCTAACAGATTTATTGATCCTGATGATCCTGATCCAAAAGAAGTTTTGATCCCTTTAGCTGATTCATTAAATCATAAACCTAGACAAAAAATCACTTGGGAATTCTCTGATGGAAATTCTATGCAATTGATTGCAGGGGAAACTATTGAATGTGGTAAAGAAATTTATAATAATTATGGTCCAAAGGTGCGTAATTTTGATTAAACATTTTTATTAAAGATTTTATATTAAAAAAGTTTTCTTTTTCTCTTAATTTCTCTTAAAAGTCAAATAGAGAATGTAAGTAACTTTATATTGTCAATTTCAATTTTTTTAAAAATTATTAAATTATTTTATTTTTTGTTTAGTATTAATTGCTTATGGATTTTGTATTAAAGATAATCCGGATGATTGGGTAATGATCAAATTAAATTTTGATCAAGATCCTGATAAGGATGAAAAATATGAAATTTTAGAAATTACTGATTCTTTAGATTTTACTCATTTTATTAAAAAAGATTCTATTCCAGATAAATTATTATCTCAATGTAGAATTATTGAATTAAATTATTTAGAAACAATTTATTTTCAACAAAATTTTAAAAATTCTTATCAAGAAAGAGGAAATGATTTATTTAATTTTGTCGGTTATAGAAATGAAATTTCTATGCTTGAAATTTTATTGATGTTATTAAATAGAAAGTTGAATACCATTATAGTTAATGAACAAAACCAAGTTAATCAAGATGATGAATTATCACTTCACGTTAAAATTTTTAGAGATGGTACGTACTAACGTTTATTTAAAAAATATCTTTTATTTGCGTTTATATAATAAATATTTTTTACTTGTATATTTAAAATACAGATCAAAAAGAAATCTTGAAGAGTGTTATATCAAAGATACAATCTCTTGAATTAAAGGTTCTTTCTCGTGCTTTGGATGATTTTAAAGAAAATAGGCTATCTAAACCACCTTTCTTATTTAACAACACAATAAATGAATTTATTATGGATAACTCATTATTATTCGAAAATAATAATAATGATTACTTTGAAATTAAAGAAAATTTATTAGATTCTTTATTAATAACTTCGGATAAAGCAATGAAGATGGATCAAGAATTTTCAAAAGTTATTCACAATATATTTGATGATGAACTTTTGGAAACTGAAGATGATATAGTATTAATATTATTTTTAATTCATGAAAGTAATAATAAAAATTCATATTGGAAAAATTTCTTTGATGCGGTAAAAGATTATAAATTTGTTTTGATGTAAGTAAATTTTACATATTTATAATATATATATTTATACAAAATTTAATTCTTTAAAATTTATATGAATTTTTTATTTCCAAAAAGGAATGATGGAGATGAAAAACAAAAATTACAAGAATTGAACGAATTTTATGAAAATTTATCACAATCAATATTTTCCAATGATTTACCTAATGATTTATTTTCAAAAGAAATTTTTACCTTTGAAAATTTTGTTTGGGCATCAAATTTATTAGATAGTTTTCAGATTAATTTGGAAAATAAGAGGGGTAAAAAATTTTTAGGGATAATGCCATTGTAATTATTGTAATATTGTAATCTTTTTTTTTTAATAAAATAAAAAAGTAACTTGTATTAGTGAATAGTGATATTCCCAAAATTGATACAAAAAAAGAACATATATATAAACAAATAAATGGTATTCAATATATGATTACTGCTTATGATAATTTATATTTTTTAAAGATAAGGCGAATATTGAATAATAATTTACACAATTCTTTCTTCTTTCGTCTTGGTTATATACTTTTTTTTGAATAATCGATTGGCTGCGCAGAATATCTTAATAAAAAAATTCTTCTGAAACATTGTCAAATTTGTAGTGATGCGGATGATTATGATGTGATTATTCAACTAATTCAAGTCGGTGAAGAAGAATCTGATATAGAAGATTTCAAAGTACATTCTAATATATTAAGTATTAGATCAACATATTTTAATGCTGCTTTATCATCTAATTGAGTAAAAAAAGATGTAAAAATTATTATATTTAAAAAACCAAATATTTTTAGAATTAAGATAATTCTTTACTATTACTCATTAAAAAATAATAATTTTCAAATGGAAGAAATTAAAATTTGAGATAATTTATTAAAAATGGACTATTAAAAGAATGATTCAAATATTATTATTATAAATAATAATACAACAATTTGAAAAATAAAGAATTTGGAAAAAGTAAAAGGCAAACTCTTTTTAGAATTATTGTGTCTAATATTTTCTGACAGAAAAATACTGAAGGGTATATTACAAAGAAATAGAAAATATTTTATTTTATTTTAATTTATTACTGTTATTGCTTTTACTAGATACTAACTGTTTATGCTTCAGTGTTAACATTACTAATTATATAAACCTTAGCAAATTTTCTTTTATTTTTAAAGGTTCTTATATTATTGACAAAATTTTTTTAGATGAAAATAAATATAGAACCTTTGTAGAACTTGCAGGTCTATTCATATTACATGATGAATATTTGCTTGCATAATATCTTGAAAATATCAAAATCACGTTAGTATTTTAGATAAAAAGAATGTAAATGTCTTTGATGAATAACAACCAGAAAGCTTTATACACATATACTACCCTCCCAAAAGTATCCGGTCAACCAATAAAGATCATATTTTATTAATAATAATTAATATTTAGTTGGCCATCCATTGTTTTTAATGCATGCTTCAATTTAGCGTAGCATGCTCTCAATTAAATTAATTTAAGTTTTGGATGGAATTCTTTCCCACTCTTCTTTAGCTGTTAATCCAGTCATGTCCTAAAATTTCCAAAAAGTACCATTACAGATACGATTGTTTGATACAAAAATTTTAATCCTAATAGCTTCATGTCCTTTCTAAAGGCCAATAATTTGCCCACGCTCACTCAATTCACTAGTTTTTCCCATTTTAAAAGTAGCCGAATGGCGTAATAACAAAAAAAAAGCAAAGTTTGGCGTTGGCAAAAATTGAGGCGTTATTATTTTTTTATTGCCAAATCTGGTACAAGTATCATAACACAATAAAAATACATTCATTTTAATCGTTAGAACCAGGGGAATTATTTTTTTTTAAAAAAAATAATACTTTATATATTCAATCTTGAGAAAATCAAGTTGAGCTTGACCGGATACTTTTGGGAGGGTAGTGTATTTATTATCAAAACAAAAAGACTTAAACAATTCACCAATTAGAAATTTAGAAATCAGGATTCTATATTATATAATAATCTTAATATTAATTTACCTCCTGATTGTATATACAATCTAGTCAATGATAATGCAGATATTATATCTGTTAACTCAATAGATACATAAAGTTGTATAACATCACTAGCTAAGTCACTTTAGTCATGTGAGAATAGTAACTATGTGATAAAAGATACAATACTGATGAACAATAAGAAACAGAAAAATAAGATTAAAAATTCATGTTTTTTTGATATGCCAGATGTGAATAAATTTTGACAACTAAATAAAGATAAAGTACAAAATAACTTTTGCAGAAAAATTATATGGAAATAGAAATTTAGTTATTAAAGAATTCTAAATGCATTGATAATGATACTCTAATAAAAGATGTTATTTTCCTTCTAGCCCTCAATAGTAACTTGTAACAACCTGAAATATTAGTAGATTTTTCAAATAATAGAAGTGCTAATATATCGCTGCCAATGCAATTACTCTTATCATTGAATATTTATCAAGAATCGAATGATATATAAAAGAATTATGGTTGCTCAATTAAGATGTCATAATAAATAATGTTGATAATGATAGCGTAGCGATAAAGATATCACTGACAATAATATAAAGTGAACATCAACAAATCAGGTTTCTTTTTACTCTACTTTATTATTACAAGAATTTGAATCAACTAGCTATTAAAGCAGCTTCAAGTACTACTAATGCGAACACTGATAATGTGATTAATTACAAATAGTACCCACCATCAAAAATCAAAAAACTATCAAAAGTCCTTTTAAACATTAAAAAATACTCATCACACAACAATGTATCTATATATATATATACAGAAAAAACAACTTCAAAATGATGGAAAAAAAGTATTACATGTTATATGATTAATGAATCTTAAGTAAAGAATTCAAAATTCTAGGAGTTCCCAATAATACAAATAAGAATGCTATTGAAAGCAGCATCTAACGTTTGCTACACAGATGTCCCTTTTTTATTACAGATAATAGTTATAAATATCAATCTGAAAACACAATGACTGTATATTTTATGGTAAAGGATAAATATGCTAGACAATTATTAAAAAATGTTTAGTCCATTAATATAGAAAACTACATATATCATTTTGGTTTAATATATTTTAAAACTAGTAATTTTAATAATAGAAAAAATTATAAAGATAAATTCATTAGCTTCAATAACAAATATATAGCAGCAAAGGTGATGGAAATAACATTTCTATTCAATCTAAAGAGTGCTTTTAAACAAAATCCAGACAAGATAATCATCAAATTTTAAAATGAGATAAATCTCTTTAATATTTGTAAGAAACATTACCATTTCAATAATTTTAATATTAAAGGTTATCCAATTGGGTATAATTGGCTACAAAAAAATTAAGCTATCAGCAAATTAAAAAAAAACATAAAATGCTAATATCTATCATTAGTCATATACTCAATTAACACCAGATGTTACCAATATGTACAACACTAATATGATTCGTTATTTCAATGAAGTAGGATATCACATATGATATAAATATCCAACTTCTTGATTTACTTATTTTGTAAAACTGAAATAATAACTGTAAGTATTACCATTAATGATTTCTGTAAAATCATCTTTAAATTTATTAATATGATGGGGTAACCCATCAAAATTAATTATAAAGGAGTATTTATTTGTGATATTACTTGATTATATTATATGTGATATTTCACTTACCCTAGATTATAGTACTACATGTAATTTAAATATCATATATAATCTGAATACCATATGTAATCTAAATATCATATATAATCTGAATGCTACATATAATCTAAATATCTAAATTTCACATATAATTTAAATATTGCATATAATCTATAAAATATAATCTAACTACTACAATAACTACAGTGCCCACCAATAAGTCACCGGTCACCTTTAAATTCGTACAACTATTGCGCAAATATGATCATATATAAACTTTTTTTTTTAATAATAAAACAACTTTTTATCGTATAATTAAAGTTAATCATCAAGTTGAATTACATTTACTCTAAAAATTATATGTAATTTTAATAAGAATTGGCCATTATATTCTAAATTTTATTAGAAAATTTAAGATTTCAATAGAGGTTTTTAGGTATTAATAAAAAATTAAAAAATTTGTTCATCGATACTTTAATTTTTTAATAAAATTGTTTGCTATAATTTATGGCATATTATTGTTAAAGTATCATCAAAATTAATGAAATGATTAGAAAATTGTGCACATTTAGCTGGCATTTGCCGATCATTTGTAGATCATCACCAAATTATTTACCAAATTTTAGCGTTAACTAATGCATTGAATTTGGCCAAATTTTTTTTCCAAAAATATTTGAAGTTACAGCTATTTATCTTAAATTTTTTTATCATAATAAAATTCAAGATTATAATTTACTCTTTAACTTGATAATTTATTAATAATAGGTAAGTGTAAAATATGTTTGTAAAATATATGTAACTTATCAATTATTTTATTGATTTTAATAATACTTTATAATAATGTACTAAAAATCATGGTAGACGATATTATTCAAAAAAAAAACTATGATAAAACAAATTATTTTAATGCTATGATAATACCTAAAGATTTCTATTGAAATCTTAAATTTTCTGATAAAATTTAAAATATAATGGCCAATTCTTATTAAAATTACACATAATTTTTAGAGTAAATGTAATTCAACTTGATGACCAACTTTACTTATACGATAAAAGGCAGGTTCATTATTTAAAAAAAAAGTTTACATATAACCATATTTGCGCAATAGTTATACAAATTTAAAGGTGACCGGTGACTTATTGAAGGGCACTGTACATATGATTTAAAAAATATAATCTAAATAATGCATATAATCTATCAATTTCTTATTTTGGGTATTTTTTTTTACATTCTAACAATACCTTTAAGTCTTTTCTATTATTTATGTTTTTATGTTAATATGATTTTATTATCACAATATAATTTAAATATCACATACACATATAATCTAAATAGTAAATACCACACTTTTCTTCTTGTTTCTGAGTCATTTACATAGCAAATTTTATATTTGGTTTGTTAACCTTCTGTAACTGTTTAGATACTTGGTTTATATTAAGGATGCTGACTTCTTGCATCTGACTGAATGCTAGATTTCATATTAAAATGCTTACCTTTTGCGTCTATTTGATTGCTGTTAATCATGTCAGATAGCATACTAGTAGATCTGTGATTAATTTCAGCTGACACTATACTATAATTTTAGCTGATTTTTTGGATATGTGATTTGAGAATCTAGCTTGACATTATAATAATATTATGGCAGTATCATGAAATTATTGTGAAACTGGTAGGGAACTGTCATGAAACTGTCATGAAACTGTCAGAATATCAGAGAGGTTTTATTAGTTCACTAACTTGAATGCTGAATTATTATGTCCAAAGTTTTGGCTGTAATTATGGAGATGTTCAAAAGTCAGAGCAAATATATAGGCTAATTTTGCTCATCTTTAATTATATCACTTGAATCAAAATATGATATGACACTAAGTCATCTTAATTTTTTACATATAATACTCTGCAATGGTATCTTTTTTAATAAATATAGCATATCAGTTGTTTATTTTATTTATTATAAAGTTTTGTTGTATTTTTATTACAATTTATTGAAAATGCTTGTAGTATTTATAAAAAAACAATTATATAATGTTGTAAATTTTTACTGTAAAATAATACACATATTTACTTTTCCAACTTTTTATATAATAAATAACAGTTATTTTATTACATTATTTTGTATTTTAAATAAAAAGTTTCATTTTTGAAAATGTATATTGAGTATTTATATATAAGAACTATTGAGATAATTATAATAAAAACTTAGCAAGTCAGCAGAATAATTATTCTATTTATTATTATAAAGTATAAGTTATTTAGTTATTTAATGTTTATAAATAGCTTTATTTTATAAAAAACTACACTTTTCTGACCTTTTCTAATATTTCTTTAATCTTGCAATAAGTTTTTAAAAACCAATTTACAACTCATTTGAAACTCAATTCCAATAGTAAAAAAACAAATTTTTTGAGCAATAATTAGTCTATTAAAATAATATAAATTATTATACAGTTATCACATATTTTAGTAGTATAATATGTAGTACTAGTATAGTACAATTTTATGAATATCACAAAAATTTACTTAATGAAACAAGCAGGATCAGCCTATATGAGTAAAAGTAAAATTAAAAAAAATTTGATAATGAATTGTTATTTATATCCTAGTCATTTATATGCAGAAAGAAACTAATTGATATTATGAAAATAGTTAAGATATATTGATAGCGTAATAGAAAGCTCAGTTAATGATTTAAAAAGTGTAAGAACATATTTATTTAACAAATTAAAGTTGTTTGTGAATACAAATCAATATAAGAATCCCTCCAGAAAATAGCAACCTTATCAAGTAGTATAAATTTATATATTGTTTTTTTTAATAATAAAACTAGCAGTACTTTTAACTGTTTTCATTTGCAATCATTATTTTCACTATTTAATGATTCTTCTGAAAGTGTTAATGATCTAGAAAGTAATGGTAAAAGTAATACATCTTCATGCAAGGTAGTAAAAGAAAAGCATCAAAAGAGTACTGACAACAAAGATTATATATATAAAAATAAATGGCCAATCGGGATTAGCAATAATGTCAAATTTTTTGAATCTAATGATGAAATAAAAAATGTTTATTGCAAAGATGAGGGGAATAAACTACAGTCTTTTCAATTATCAAATTGTCAACCTTTCTGAATAGGATTAAACGAACTTAGTAAACAAAGTCTTTACAGATAATAAAAGAAAGGAAATGATGAATTTCTGGAATAATGTACAGTTGCCTCAAAAAGTATCATCTGATTTTTTGTTGTATAATGATACATCCAATTTAAATTATTTATACCTTTATTTTTTATTATTTCATATATTTTCCTCATAATTTATAATCTAATAGACATATTACACAGTTAAAAAAATCATGTCACATTATCATTATACTGAATTATCTCCTCTAGAGAAAGAAAAAATACTAGCATATATGGAAAATTTTAACCCTGCACAAATAGCAAGAAAAATGAAACATAATCTTACCACAATATATAGATTTATTGACAAATACAAAAAGACAGGAATGACTGAAAATTTATCGTAATCACTTGCTTTTAATAATAATGAAAAAAATGCATTTATAAATAAAGTTAAATACTATATGTTACTGGAATTCATTCCCATATTGCAACAAAAAAACCTTTTGTATTAAAAAAGCATACATTAGCTCATATTAGTAGAGCTCCGAAAATGACTCGCATAAACTCGCATTTTTGACTCGCATAATTGTAAATTTTCGTTTAATTATATTCTAACTTAATAAAAAGTACTTTAAAATTAAGGTTTTTGACTCGTGATTCGACTTGACTCGACTCATTAGGAGCTCTACATATTAGTTGGTATGAAAAATATAAAGAAAAAATAATTCAGGATTGGAACTAAGTTATTTTCTCTAATGAATCAAGTATTAAGATTGGCAAGCAGTTAAATTTTAACATTGAATGTTTGACACCTACTTTTAAAAGTGATCAAAAATCAGTTATAATTTGGAAATGTTTTGCTAGAGGAATAAAAGGATCATTAATTTTTTGTAATAAAAATAAAAAAGAAGATGAAAAAATCAATTCAAATACTTACATTAAAATCTTGAATTCACATTTATATTTATTTCAACACACAGTTTGCGAATTAACAGGAAGGGCTGCAATTTTTCAACAGAATAATACATCTAGTATTCATATTGCAAAAATAATCAAAAATTGGTTGAAGAAGAATAAAATTGTGATTATTGATTGGCAAATTCTTCAGATTTAAACTCAATAGAGAATATCTAAAAACAATTAAAAGATAATATTCAGGTCTGTAAGGTTTTTCCAAAAACTGTAAGTGAACTTAAAATTGCATTAAGTGAAAAATGGGAAAATTTGAATTGTTTATTTTTGAAGAGGTTATTGCTTTAATGTCACAAAAAATCAATGCAGTATTAGAAGCAAGAGAAGGGTAACACATTATTAGTTATTTTAGAGATTATTTTTTTATGTAAAGTTTAATAAAACTCAATAAAATTTAGCCATTTTTAGTATCAATTAATACTTTTCAAGGTGACTATATATATTATCTTAGATTTAAACCAATCATAATATTTGTTTATTTATATAGAGTGAACTATCAAATGAAGAGAAATCAAACATCATACATTGATTAAAATGGAAAAACAGCATGAAACAATTCATCAATAAATATTCATCTGCTATTAAAGTAAAATCAGTTTTTGATGAAAAAGAATCATTATTAGAAACTATTTTTAAAAAGCCATTTGAGGAAAAGCTTGTATTTAAGACTTATTATGACCTGTTGTAGATGCAAAACATTTATAAATGATTGTAGGTAACTGTATTATTTAATATATTACAGTATAATCAGCCAATGCAATCTTCATTTTATTTAGTGTACTCCTATTTGTAAGGTTGCTTGTCTAAACCTCTTCAAAATCCTACGATTAGTTTCATCAAAATTTTACTATAAATTTATTATAGTTTCAGCAGAGTTTTGGCAGCATATGGGCCGATTTGATGCATTAAGTAGTAAATTTGTTATTTATTAAAATTTTTGTTAAAAAATTTCAATGAAGTATTTTTTTTCTATATAACAATAATTGTAAAGCTTAACAAATTTACTTTAGTTACAAAATTATTATTTTTGGCAAGATAGTATAAAGTTATAATAATAATCATCTATCGTCTCCTCAAAAACCTGTTGTCCACCTGTTGGACATGCTGTAATTTTGGCCGAAAATACCGTAATTTTAGCCAAATTTCCCTTAAAATATCCGATAATGTTGGCCAAATCCATTTTATGCGTTGAATCGGCCCATATGTTTCGGCATTTATAATAAATTTTGGCAGTTTCGCCTTTCTCCAAAGTTTCGCCAGTTTTTTAATATAACTTTAATATAGTTTTGGCAGAATTTCGCTTTTCGGCTGAACACCATCTTACCTAAACCTCTAGGTTTTGACAAGCAACCTTACCTATTTGACATGCCTTTTAATTTACTTTATGATCTAGATAAAATTAAGTTTGCATATAAAGAATCACTTATTAATCTGATAATTTGATCATAACCTAAATTCTACCTATACATGTGGAGTCCTTTTTAGAATAACGAGTAGTTTAAATTTTACTAAATTAATTTATATAGTTTATTTTCATTTGTATAATGTATTATAAACTTATCTATTTTAATAAAGATTTAAATATGCTGCAGCAAAAAAAAAAAAGATAAAAAACAAGGAAAATTTTCTTTTTTTCTAAGAGAACTTCAATATGATTTTAATTTACATTATGTAAAAATAGAGATGATTTTGATATAAAATATTTTAAAGAATAATGCTATAATAAAGAAACTACTATTGTATTAATTAAATTAAAAAATGATGATAATAAAATTATTGGAAGTTATAATTAAGGTTGCTTGTCTAAACCTCTTCAAAATCCTACGATTAGTTTTGTCAAAATTTTACTATGGATTTATTATAGTTTTGGCGGAGTTTTGGCAGTTTTGGCATTTATAATAAGTTTCAGCAGTTTCGCCTTTTTCCAAAGTTTCGCCAGTTTTTTAATATAACTTTAATATAGTTTCGGCAGAATTTCACTTTTTAGCGAAACGCCATCTTGCCTAAACCCCTAGGTTTGGCAAGCAACCTTAGTTATACAGTCAACTCTCTTTATAATCACACATTTGGGACAGTCCATATTTGGTGATTATAAAGAGATGTGACTATATAAAAAATTTCATATATTAGTATATCATAATTCTGGCCAAAAATTAACATAATTTTAGCCAAAATTATACTCAAAACTTTATTGTATTGTAACTCCGCCAATATTAATCGTAGAGAGATGATCTTACCGCCATTCGATTCGTCTTGATGAGACGGTTCTAATGGTATAAAATACATCGAAATCCAATCACTAGATTAATTTCCGAAATTAAAAAAAATATTAATAGTTTTTGTGTAATAACTCCGCCAATATTGATCCTAGAGAGACGATCTTACCGCCATTCGATTCGTCTTGATGAGACGGTTCTAATGGTATAAAATATATCGAAATCCAATCACTAGATTAATTTCCGAAATTAAAAAAATATTAATGGTTTTTGTGTAATAACTCTGCCAATATTGATCCTAGAGAGACAATCTTACTACCATTCGATTTGTCTTAATGCGACGAATCTAATGGTATAAAATACATTGAAATCCAATCACTAGATCAATTTCCGAAATTAAAAAATATTAAATGGTTTTTAAGTAGTAACTCCGTCAATATTGATCACAGAGAGATGAGCTTACCACCATTCGATTCGTCTTAATGAGGCGATTCTAACGAGCTATTAATCGTCTTTTTACAATCACTAGGTACCGAGAAATTTAGCAAAATGTTAAATGGCGCAGTAAATGTAAATCAAGAAATATAATAATGCCGATGCTTAACATTTTGTTGAATAACTCATCAGCCAGTGATCGCAAAAGGATAAAACTACCACCATTCGATTCATCTCAGTGAGACGATTCTAACAAGCTATGATACATCTTTGTACAATTATCAGATGCCAAGTTATTTAATATATTCTTTATATAACTGTGATTATAAACAGTTCTTTTTAATATAAGATTTTTGAGGATAGGTGTGATAGTGACTATAGATAGATTGTGACTATATAGGATAGTTTTTAATAATAAAGTGTTTTGAACATTCAACTGGTGTGACTATATAGTAGAATGTGACTATAATGGGAGTGACTATAGAGGGAGTTGACTGTAATCCAATATATTGGAATGATTTTAAGGTTGCTGGAGAAATTAGGGGTTTTGGCAAGTTAGCGAAACTCTGGAGAAAAGTGAAACCTGATAAAATTTATTATAAATGCTAAAACTGCTGAAATCTTGCCAAAACTAATAAAACTATAGTAAAATTTTGGAGAAACTAATTGTAGAATTTTGAAGAGATTTAGGCAGACAACCTTAAATGGTTCTAGTATTTATCTTTCAATTAATAATAGTTTTATTTTTTTAAAAAAAATATAATTTAAATCAATTAAAATTACATTAAGTAAAGTTAAAAATAAAATAAATGTTATTTATAATAATCATGGTTTTAGTAGTTATGATTTACAAATATTTAAAAAACTTGTTATTGTGAAAATTATGAAATGAAAATTATTGAAAATAATAATTTTAAAGGATTAATTTTATATTCACCAATAGTTAATTTGAAATTAATTTACCAGGTGGTGAATTTTACCTCTGGTAAAATTCACCAGTAATATGATAATTTTAGTTTTATATTAATTTTGTTTGTATTATGTTTTACAATTTTATACATGTAAATAAAAATTTTTTTATAAATTTTTTTAAACTATAACTTTTTTTTCAAACATATTATTAAACCCATACAACTCAATTTCATAAATTAGAAATGAAATTTATAGAGAAATTTGTGTTTTTTATAACACTACTAATTGTATAATTTCTAAAGTTTTGTATTTTTTATTTAATAACTTTAGAGTGTAATTTCACCACTTTAGTCAAATGAAATCAACTTCTTTTATTAATTAAAAGTTGTTCAACAAGCCAAAACTACTTGTATATTATTTTTTATAAGTGTAGGTATAATATATATAAAGAAGCCTATATTTTTCATAATGGTACTAACTTTCAAAAATTTTTTTCATTTATTAACTTCAGAGTGTAATTTCACCATTTTAGTCAAATAAATTGACTTTTTAAATTAATTAAAAATTGTTCAGCAAGGTTAAAACTACTTGTATATTAATTTTCATGGGTGTAAATATAATACATATGGAGAAACTAACATTTTTCATAATGGTACTAACTTTCAAAATTTTCTCTTTTCTGTTTACTAACTTTAGAATGTAATTTTACCACTTTAGTCAAATGAAATTGACTTTCTAAATTAATTGAAAATTGTTCAAACTACTTGTATATTAATTTTCATGGATGTAGGTATAATACATATGGAAAAATCTACATTTTTCATAACGGTACTAACTTTCGAATTTCTTTTTTCTGTTTATTAACTTCAGCGCATAATTTTACCACTTTAGTCAAATGAAATCAACTTTCTAATTAATTGAAAATTGTTCAGCAAGGTCAAAACTATTTGTATATTAATTTTTATGTGTGTAGGTATAATACATATGGAGAAATCTATGTTTTTCATAATGGTACTAACTTTCAAATTTTTCTTTTTTCCATTTACTAACTTTAGAGCATAATTTCACCACTTAGTCAAATGAAATTTACTTCCTTTATTAATTGAAAGTTGTTTAGCAATATAAAATCTACTTAATACTTGTAAGATTTATCACATTTTTTATAATAATACTAACTTATGAATTATTATATATAAATATTTTTATTAATAAAATTATTAGTTTTTTCAAAACAAAACAATTTAAATTTTAATAAATTATGGAATATAGGTGAACTTTACCTTGGGTTGATTTCATCACTGGTGAGTGTTAAAATCACTCAATTTTAAAATTGATGATTATGAAGTTTTTCAAATAATTATCGCTGTTTTCAATTTGGTGCGATCATAGCGTAACATATACATGCCACCCAAATTATTTTGGACTGCCGTAATTATAAGTAAAATCCCAAATTCAATTATGGCATCCCAAATTATTTCGGCACTTTACATAGTAAATTATATATAAACCGAATGAATTATGGCATCCCAAATTATAATTATGACATCCCAAAATAATTTGGGCAGCATGTATAGTGTAACACCACTAAAAATAATCAATTTTTAAAAATTTGTGAATACCCGTGATTTTTTTAAATAATCATCTAGAAAAGGGTTGATTACCTATGATTACCGGGGGAAATCATGGAAAATTTTATAAAAAACTGTTATTGTTACACAAAGTTAAAAAACTTGCGTATAAGTAAACTACTCGAAAAATTGAGATTTTTCTATAATTTCCACTGGTATTCACAGGTTATCAACTATTTTCTAAATGATTTTTTAGAAAAATCATGAGTATTCACAAAATTTTGATAATCATATTTTTATAGGAGTGCTAGCTGTGATCGCACTAAATTGTAAACAGCAATAAAGAAAAATCAATTCAATAAAATATGTAAATTTAAGTAATTATTTCATTAAAAATGGTTGGGAATTTTATTAGTATGTGTTTGATTAATAATTAGGGTTTAATTATTATTTTAATTTCAAAATGGAACAATTTGTTTGTGATTTGAATAGTAAAATCCAAAATTATTTTTTTTAAAAAAAAACATTCAGTTATAAAGAACAAATAAAAATTGATTTTTTATTTTAAAAGAAATTATTTTCAAAAATGTATATACTGTACAATATATACGGAATCAAGATTTGTTAAATTTTAATTGCTAAACGCTCACCAAACCAATTATTTAAAAGATTTAATACTATATCAAGAAAAATCTATTCTACAATTGTAGAATTCATAAAATAATTAAAGGAAATGTCGTTAATAAAAACAATTGAAGCTAATGAATGCTTTTGAGTATCTAAGTATCTAAAGATAAAATATATCATTTATGTAAAAAAAAAATTGTATAATGATTTCTATGTTAAATTTAAAGAAAATACCTAATTAACCCAAGAAAAAATGTCTTTCGAATAGTAACTGATGCGGTGAAGTGTGACCTTCTTGAAAATTAATCGAGATCACATTCAGTGTCCAAATTTTTAGAAATTAAATACATAATTAAAAAGTAGTGTAAATTATACGCTCAATTAAAGGTTTGATTTAATATTTCTCGTTAATCATTCGTATCCAATAAATAGAATCCATAAACATCATCATTAATTTTTCAGTTGTATTGGTGTCACAGATAATTGATGCCAATTTGTTGTCGCTAGTATGTTTTATAAAAATTTCCTGTCTCAGAATACTTAGTAAAAACAAAGGACAGAATAGATTCTCTTCTGTATTAGATTTGCATTTTCGCTAACCTAACTCACCTAACGCATTTCGCGAAGTTCGGCTAGGCCTTTTCACAACATAAAAATTATTCTAAAACTGAATGGGATATGGGTATAGGAACAATGTCCTATTTTATTTACTAATATTGTCCTATTTTGAAAGAAATCAACATTGACTACTACACCTTCAAGACGACTCCAATACTCCTTCGAATATTTCTACAACATTAAATAATCCACCTATACCAATGCGTATGATCCATTAGTTAATTTTTACTTATTCTAAGAATCGAACCCATGATAAACTATATCTAATATTCGTAACTTAACTACTACGCTTTCTAATAGCTAACCCTATTCTTACTATAACCTAAATAAAGTTATAGCTTCATGTCCCGAATTATAATTAATAATTGTTGAACATTTCCGTATGCTTATTATGTATATACAAGTTAAATAATTGTATTATTAAATATTGATTTCGTTTTAATTTATTCTCTGAGATTTTTGGCGAGGGATAATATTCATAACATTTCAAATGATCTTACTTCTTTCACAACCGTTCACGCAACAATGTCGTAACTTCGTCCATCAGTATTTTTGGTTCTGGAAGGTTATTAATAAACTAAATAATTTCTGAATATGTTTCATACAATAAAGCTAAATTGGTAAAAGTTGAATAAAACTTTGATCTTTTTTTTCTACTCCTATAATTTTGCCATGGGCTATAATTTTGCCATGGACTATAATTTTGTTATGGTAATTTTTCTAATCAATACTCCCCATCACAGGAATGAAATTTTTTCATTCTCTCTGTTGTTGATTAATTTAATGAATTTGTATCTAAGCTAAATTAATTGGAATACTTAAAATATTAAACAGCCTAAATCCTTGATGTATCATGACTTGTAAATATTTAAATCATGATATAGAAGATAATCCACCATACATAATTGGTTTTGGTTCTTTTGGTACCATATAAGACAAAATACTATTTTCATTAATCTACAGGTTTACAAATATCCTTCATTAACTTTAATAAAATCAAGCCAGGAGAAGTCGTTAAATGATGAAACTAGCGTTATTTTGAGGGAGGAACAGGAAGAAAATTGGGTGATGGTGAAACAATGTCGAGGTCGAGGCGATGGTATTGAATATTCTTTGTACCCTAGTTGAGTATAATATCTAAGATTTCCTATCATGACTTGTATCAAAATAATTTCGTAAAACTTTCACAAATCAGTATAGTATAATTTTTGTTTTTCGGATCTTAAATTTAACAACATAAATATTAGTTAATGTAATCTCTATTTGTTAAAAGATAATACCATTTTAAAAATACCTCATTAATTCTAACGTAACATTCTTTGAATTACCTAAGCGTTTCAGAGTTAAAGTAAAATTCATGAAATCAGATATATTCCAATTTTTAATTAATATACCATTTATTTAGGAACTCACCTTTTAATTATCAAAGAAATTATCTTGTTTGATTATAGTTGAGTATCCAATATTATCATTATAATTAGTTTCAATTTATCTAATTTATCGAAAATGTTTTTTGCATTACATGTATTATATTATACGAGCTCCAAAATGAACTCATAATTCAAGAAATTAACGTCTTTACGTAAAATACAGCATTAGAAGGAAAAGTATAAAAATTTTTTTACGAATTTATATGCACGAGAATCGAATCGTGTAACGAAACTCAGAAAATACGGTGAACATCACGTGAATTGAATGCGAAATGCGCACGAGCTTCGTATACTGTGATTTATTGATTAATTAAATTAGTAAATAATAGAATTTTACCGAAGTGGAGTTGCACAACTCAAAATTGGGTTCATTGATTATAAAATGTAAATGATTCAATAATTTATATTTTACAGATTTCATGATAACAGATATACCAATGATTCTGCTATCAAAGCATAAATATCCTATACAATAAGTATATTAAGATCAATTCCTTCTTTCTCCCCCCCCCGATATTTAGGCATTAATCGCTAAATTATTTAATTCTTAACAGATTTTTGACATAAGCATAACTCATTTTGATTAATCAGGTGGCTTAAAAATCTTTGGTATTACACAATCAACTATCCAAATTGAGCAATTCATTTACCCATTTGTAACTAGTGATACCCAAAAAATGAATACTATAAATAGCTGTTATTCAACTTTTTTAACAAAAAGAAAACTTGAAAAATGATGTCTTCTGAAACTTTAGTAAATTCATTATTAAGAGACTTGAGTCGACTTTATAATGATACAAATGATTATGATGTAATTATTCAAGTTGGAGAAGAATTTGATATAGAATATTTTAAAGCACATTCTAATATATTAAAAATTAGATCATCATATTTTGATTCCGCATTATCATCAAATTGGGCGAAAAAAGAAGGAAATGTTTTTACATTTAAAAAACCGAATATTAAACCTAATATTTTTAGGATTATTTTAAAATATATTTATACTGGAACTATAAATATAAAATCTGTAATTGTAGAAAATAATCTTATTGAATTACTTATTGCAGCGGATGAAATTAATCTTGATGAATTAGTTGATTATATTCAAAATCATATTATTACATTAGATCAAGAATGGTTTAAGAGAAATGAAATTAAATTATATAATACACTTTCACGTTATCAAGGAGTTTTTAATATTCTTTATGAACATTTTGAAGATCTTATTAGTAATAATCCTGATAAATTTTTGAATAATTTTAATTTATTTTCAGAATTAGAAGATGATGCTTTACTTTCACTTATTCAAAGTGATAATTTTAAAATGGATGAAATTGAAATTTGGGATAATTTATTAAAATGGGCTATAACAAAAAATCCAAATGTTAGTAATGATACAACACTTTGGAATTCTAAAGAAATTGATTTTATTAAGTTAACAATTCAACAATTTATTCCACATATTAGATTTTTTCAAATTTCTTCTGAAGATTATTATTATAAAATACGTCCTTTATCAGCACTTTTACCAAAAGAACTTAATGAAGAACTTATTTTACATTATCTTGTACCAGGAAGTTCATTAAATACAAAAGTATTACCTTCAAGAAAAGTTAATGTAGAATCAGTAATTATTGATATGGATCATATTTATCAAATTGTTCATTGGATTGATAAAAATCAAGGTGAAGTTTCTTTAAAATTAGTTCCATATGAATTTAAATTACTTTTACGTGGAAGTAGAGATGGTTTTGGTATTGATACTTTTGGAAAAAGATGTTATAATAAAAGAGCTACTCTTATAATAATTAAATTGAAAGATGATGATAAAATCATTGGAGGTTATAATCCTTTAAGTTGGAGGGGTGCTAGTAAATATCTTTCAACGAATGATAGTTTTATTTTCTCATTTCAATCTACTCTAAATTTATCATCAACTGTTCTAAGTAGAGTTAAGAACGGAAAAAATGCAATATATGATTCTGCTTATGATAAACATGGTTTTGGTGATGGTGACCTTCGAATATTTGATAAAGTTTGTGATCTTAAAGAATACGAAAAAAGAATTATTAAAAATGATAGTTTCGAAATTGAAGATTACGAAGTATTTCAAATTGTAAAGAAAAATACGTGATTGAGATCACGAGATCACGAGATCACGTTGGCAATATCAGTCTAATGTTGTTGTTGTTAATGTAACTTATTTATACAAATAAATTTATATTCGATGAAAAATTCTGCGTATTTGATGTATTATCAGAATGAATTACTATTCTCCGCGCATTATATCTCGATATTTTTACATATCGTATTGTATTTTTTACAGCAAAGTAACGGAAAATTAATAAAATTATATGAACTTTTATTTATTTAGCCATTTATCTTTAACTTTTAATTGAATCGAATTTTTAGAAAAAAATTAAGCGTTTAATCTTAGGCAAATGGCATAACACGATTAACACGCACCAATTGAGACCTTTTACACTGCTAAAAATGACACAATAACTTCTTAATAAGTGCGTATTTTTGATATGCCGCATTGATTGATTTTAGACATAAATATGCATACTTTTTTTTTATCGCGATCCTTTATTTTCTCACTTTCTTCTTATAAGTGAAGTTTCAAACAGTACTACTTTCATTGATTATTGTTGAAAGTATTCTCGCACTCCAATGATCACGGAGATTAAATTTTTTCCTATAATGTAAATTTTAGTGATTTACTTTTTGAATTGGAAATTGCATTGTTTTTCTTATTGGAAGCCGCGATTGAATATGTCAAATTTTATTGACTCTTAATTTCAGAAGCGTAGAGAAGAAAGCATTGGATTAGATCAGAGCGTGGATAGATCGGTTATGAATTATGACGTCCATGTACTTATTCGCACTTTTTTTTCTCTATTTTTTTTTAAAAAAAAAATGAAAAAATCAATTTTTTTATATCTACATAAACGTCAAATTAACAAAATTTCGAGATTTTCTTAGAGATTAAGGTATAAAGGTTTTATAGTTTATTTAAAAAAAAGATTTAAATCAAAATATTTTTGAAATCGATTTTATCATAATAATGTTTTCCATTTAAGTAACATTTTAAAGTATTTTAAATTTTTCGACATTGCAAAATTTTATTTCGAAGTGGCTAATGAATTTATATTACTTCTATTGTATATTATCAATAAGTTGTAGAAGTCTAGAAAAAAAATCTTTATTTATATTCTATATAAATTGAATGTTCATGAACAAGATAATATTCCATTTGAAAGAGAAAAAACTAAGCGAAAGTAAACTCGAAGAAAAAAATCCAAAAAAAAAGACAACAATAAAATTCGAAGCGGTTGTGAAAACTCGAAAAAACCCCCAAAAAAATATATATATCGAAACGGTTGCGTTTGTGATAAAAATGGAAAAAATAAACTCGAAAAAAAAGCGAAATAAAAAAATGGTTTGTGTGTAAATAAAAGATATATATTTATGAGTGTCCTTAAAATAGACCGGGGTTCACCTTCTTATCCTAGACCGCAACTGTATTAATCACGTGACGATTACTCTGAAAAAACTTATTTATATAGGGGGTTTAGGATAAAGAACCTGGACCCCGGTTCAGGATAAATTTGTCCATATATTTATAAACGCGGACATCTTCGAGAATTGGGTCTCATTGAATAAACTCAAAACTTTAAATGTCTACTACAGTCAAACCTCGATATAACGAACTCGCGGTTCAAGGGCAAAAGTTCGTTATATAGTAGAAGTTCGGTATGTAAATTTTTTTTGTACCGAACTCCATAAGTTTTACAGTAGCAGTTCGGTATATAAAGTTATCACGTGATTAAAGAATATTAATTTTGGCCAGAAATTAAGATTTAACAGTATAAATTATGTGAAATTTCAACCACGTGATCAAGTTCGGTATATAAAGAATTTTTTTTATATGCTTTATTATAAACGGTAAATCCATTTGATTTATTAGCGTAGTCCTACTTTATCAAATAGTACAGATCGAAGAGTGGGGTCCCGTAGGGGATGAAGAACAAAGATCTATACACATATATTAGTCTTAAGTCTTTCCGAACTCTTTCCTCTTTTATTTGTAATAGTCTAGGTTCTAACACTCTTTTAGTAATAAAATGAAATAAATTATAAACGGTAAATCATAAAAGTTCGGTATACGTTATATCGAGTTTATATGAAATTCGGTATATCGAGATTTTTTTAAATAATATGAACCCGGTTTTTAAAAAAAAGTTCGGTAAGTCAAGAGTTCGTTATATCGTGGGTTCGTTATATCGAGGTCAGACTGTATATGATCGTTGCATATGTGCGATTTTTGCACATGCTTTATTTTTTTTTCGCCTACGTAATTGTCTCGTACGGAACATTCATTCCGATATTTTTCCTTCAATGTCAGTAAACGACGTACAGCCCCTTTGAACGATAACCATTTCGGCACAAATTTTTTTGAAGATCTGAGTAATAGATAGCCCAAAGTTGAATGGAAGTCTTAATTGGATTATAATATCCTAAAATTTTAAATGAAAATCCTAACGCAGGATGTCATTTCCCATTCTCTTATCACGAAAAAAATGCCCAATTTTGAAATGAGAGTCCTAGTTTGTGCACTCTTCGTGCATTATAGGAAAAAATAATCTTATCAACATTTGGTTCACATATTACCTAGACTATCTCACAAAACAATGTACTACCTAAAAGCCTAAGTACACACGATCTTCATAAATTTGATGTGATGGCTAGATGAAAGATATTCCTTTTTAATCATTTCATTTAAATTCAATATAAAATAACAAGCAAATAACTATTCTCAACAAAATTCTTTATTATATAACGGAATTTCCACTAAAAATCATTATAGTTAGTATAGCCATGGCTTACGATCCGAAACTTCCTATCGAGAAAACCAGTACTGATGTAACAGTAACCGAGGAAGGAGCTACCTTCACTACTAAATTTAAAGCCCCAACCTTTGAAACTGGTGATCGGGCAAGGTGCCCCAGATCCTAACCAAAGTGTCTACTTTGGAACAGTAACCGGAACTACCACTCAATTTATACAAAGAAATGACAAATGAGGATGGTAATTTATATATAAATGAAAAAGTTGTTACCTCTGTAACAGTCGACAAAGAGAATAACTCGCAACAAGCATTTCCTGGCAGTTCGACCGAATCAATAGATAATTTTGTTCATGATGGCACTCTTACCAGGTACATTTCATTTTTTTTATGATTTTCTATCATATTAATCATCATATTATTAATAATTTTATAGTCCTCATTCTTAGAAATTACCGGCGCCATTGGTTATTACTCATTAGTTTCGAAATGTTCATTTAAATTTTATAAGTTCTTAATTACTCTAAACTATCACCTGTACGCATTATATGTAATTAAAAAGATAAAGTCCAATGTTTGAGTATTAATTTTATTATTCATTAAATAAACACACGTATATTTTAAAAATCAAATGAATTCTTTATCATATTTTTGTAAAGTAATACGTGAGAAAGGTCGGTTAACTAAGTAAAAAATGATAGATCGAAAGACCGGAGGAATGTAATGATTGAAATAAATGATGCTATCAAAGAGCTTTCACTATATTAGATTTCCGAAATAAATTATCCCACTCATACACTACCACCCACACAGACTATGTAAAATAATATCCCCCTAAAGGGAACTTCTCTGAGATCAAGTAATTTCGAGACTACAGTATGAATTCAAGGAAATTAACGATTGGGTTTAAAAAAAAATAATAAATGCAATATTTTCGCTATTCATTTTCACAACATTCTGATCCGCCTTATATTCATGTTAATGTGTTAAGATATTTCGATTTTTTTACTGATCGCAAGTACGATTCTGCGCAAAATATCACATTTGATATATTGCGCCAAATTACTGCTGGTTTGTTGTAGTGCTTCGACCCGGGTCAAACCGGATATTTTTCATCCGGTTTATAATCCTGAAAATCCGGATATCCGAAAAAAAAAAAATCCGGATCAATCCGGATTGATCCGGATACGGGTCGAGGCACTAGTTTGTTGATCGTTCTACAGTTTGGTTCTGATTTTAGTGTAACGCGATCAAAAATGCCGATCGACTACTACTGAATCTAGTGACTCTTTGCAAAAAAAAAAATAATAATGATGTAACTTGATTCTATAAATCTAATGACATATGCAAAAAGTATAGCGTATTTATTGAAATATTATTTTTTTACTCTCTCGTAAAATTTTCTTGTTGTTCATTTCCCTTTCATCTTTTCAAAATAAACCTAAAGTAAAATTTTCTTAAAGTAAAATTTTTCTTAAAGAAATATTATCGTAAAATGCTTGCATGGTTAAAGGACATTAATTGTTGTCACGTAGCCCTATTCCTTGCTATAGCAAATATAATTGAAGTCATCTGTTACATTCACTATTCCATGCAACTAGACATGAATATGGGAACATTAGACTTGAAGAATAATGATTTACAAAAAGAAATTGCTCGATTAGGTGCCCAAAATAAGGTAATTATAAGAAAAATAATAGTTTTTAATCGAAAGTCAAAAAGCAAGTGAAAAACTGAAATGTCTTTTTACAGATGGCAGAAATGGTTATGTCATTATATTTTAATAACAATCATAACAATCATAACAAGCCGTGCTCTTGTCAATTCGCTAAATCAGAAAATTAATGTAAATTAAATAAAAGGATTTCGTCTGATAAAATAATGTAAAAAATATACTAATCTTTGCTAATTAAGCCTTTTACAGGTATCGCTGAACTTTTATGGATAAACTTCTTGAATAATTCTTTAACCACGATTCTATACTGGATGTACGGAAGTTACTACATTTGCTAAGGATCAATCGGAGTAATCAGCACAGTTGAAAAAAAAAACTGATTACCCATTATAATATTTAAACGCTTTTATTTTTATTATGTAATCTATGTAATGCAATAATTTGAAATAAATTTATATTTGCTTCTTTGCTTTGCTTAATTTAAATATCTGAAGTCAGATAAGCAAATAAAAATAAATGTAATAAAAGAATTGAAGTAGTAGGTCTAATGGGAGGAAGCATCTCGAGCCCTAACTCATAAGATGAGAGTTCCTTCCTGCTACTTCACATTACTATCTAAGTTTTCGTTGTTTTCGTTGTTTTTTGCTATCTATTCATAAACCAATATCATCTAAAGTACTAATGTACCCATGCTTCTTCTTGATATTTCTCTTAAACCATAACCTTCTTAATATTTCCACCTAATTCACGAATTTCTTAATGTACTTATGTTATTAAATTTTGTTAAAGTCTTGTAACGACAGTTTTTTGTTTATACGCAATGTTACTTTTTTTGTACTGTAAATTGTAAAACAAAACGTTCCTTTGAAACAAGTAGTAACAAGAGAATTAACTTAAAGGCCCTTTGAAATCTTGGAGAAATTTCTTTTGTTTTGTGTAATGCTTTGTTTTATCTTGCCTAATAATAATACTGTAAATTTATTTTCTGACTTTTTTACGGTAATAAAATTTGTGAGTTTATATTTTTATCTTTCTTTGCAGTATTAAATTTTAACAATCTACCTGAGCTTTAGCTAAACAAAAAAAAAATTTTTTTATTTCGATTAAAAGTTTTTACTATCCCGTCTTTATTTAAAAAAAAAAATCGCAAAAATTTATTTATAATTTAGTAATAGAATAATGATTTCTGTTTAAAAAATTTATAACATTTTTATGAAATATTTATCGTAAAATTTCTTTTGTGGCATTATGAAATACTTAAATTATAATTCATCGCACTTGTCAAGTTATAAAGGAAAGATCTTTATTCTATATAAAATAGACTAAATAGACTTTCATGTAATAATACTTTTTCCCAAGCTTTTCTTCAAATAAAGTTAACGGAAATAAAAATGAAGAAAAAAATCCTAAAAAAAAAAGAAAAAAGACAAATACATAAACTCAATTGTGTTTTTTTAATAAAACGGAACAAATTATAAATAAAATAATCCAAGATTTTAATTATTTATAATTGATATTTATCTCATAATCTTCGCGTCAAAAACTTCACTTCTGTTCATTATTGCTTTCAGGATCAGTAGGATTAATAAGATCAATGCCATTAAGTTCTGAAATTACTTGTTGAATGTTTAGATTGTAAATCTAAATTATGAAAGTTTTATATAATTTTTTTAACTTACTTTTATAAAGTGCAACGAATTTACCATTTGTGTTGGGAATACCATTAAGAATTCCAAAAAATAAGAATTTGTTAATTGTAAATAAAAATAATACGTAAAAAAATAATATAATTATACTTACAAGATATCCATGTATAATCTTATTATGATATAACCATGCCCATTGTCTCTTAAATATTTTTCTAATGTTCCACCGTCTGCATATTCAAGCAAGTAATTGTTCGTCTAATATATTTAATATATAGGTATCACATTATTTTTGGATGAGAAGCAATTATTTCATAAAGCAAATATACGAGATTATCGCAAAAATGATCAGCGTAACAATTTTGTCACGCGCACATGATTTTTATTTTGTTTAATTGTAATATAAACTCTCCTTTATATGGGAATCCTCAAATTTCATGTCAGCAACACCCACAACGCCTACACCTTCGATTTCAGTAATGAAAGAAGAAAAAAGTAAGTTTATATTCTTTTCTCGGCGCCCTCTTGATAATTAATAAAGTTTTTCTTTATGAACGATCTCAGTTAGTTTAGATCATAGTTGGTCTTTGCTAAACTTTTTGTAACACCGTAAAAAAATGTATGCCAAAAGAAAAGAACACGTTCGATATGTATGCAATCTCTCAAGCTTGTTGAACTATAAACAAGGCACGGAAGAAGTGAAACGGGCTGGAAGGGCGTTTGTTTCTTTTCAAGTTAAGTACTTTTTCTTTTCTTGGCTGGCAGGAAATCACCCACACTTCCTGACTACGATCGGAAGTGATGATCAGCGGCTCATGGTGGTTCTGTTCTGCCTGCAGTCTTTTATACCGCGACCGGAGATGCATGATTTAATTTTGTTTCTTTTTGGCTGTTACTGAATATAATATCCTATTATATAGAATGAAAAGTAATCGCGGGTAATCAAGGAATTTTGGAGCGTTTTGTCAGCAGAAAAACGGAAGTCATATACTCGTTCTCATACCGAACTCTTATCTACTAAAATGGTTGAAATATACACGATTATCTCTACGATTAGATATAGAGATTGAGAACATATATAGAAGTGTTATCAAAACATGTCTGGACGGATCGCGCATCAATAGTATCAAATTACTTTGTACTAAGCTTGTAGAAAAAAGTGAATTGATGGATAATTTCGTATTTTTGATCTAAGATTTGATAAGAACTCTGCCATATGAAGAGATAAGAAATGATCCGAGAGAATTAACCCTAATAATAATTATTTAGACAGCATCATGAAAAATGCTTTCCATGTTCCTGACAATCATATAGTACAATGGCCAAACACAGCCTTATCGGAAAGTAAAGTAAGGAAATTTGATGGTTCAAGGGCGAAACAGCCAGACTTTGTTATTTCAGTTAACTATCAATCTCAATCAGCAAGTGTAATCTAGCTAAGCCTGTCATGGATTTTCTTTGATCTATATTTCTAGAACCATAATGATATCCGCGATTAGCGTGATAATCGTGAATCTTTACATATTGCCTAGGGTGAACGTTACTTAACGGCGAAAGAATTTAATTATGCCATGATATTTTGATTTTATGGCAATCTATGATGGTGAAGAAAGAAATCTAGCAAAATTCTTGGTAGCCGTGGGAGTACTAATGAAGGATTAATAAATCAAGAAAAATTTAAAGTATCATCTGTTTTTGTAAATGAGATCATTCATTTAGTGATGAGTTATCCCTTATGTGGGTGGAGTGACTGGACCAGCTGAGAAAAAAAACGTTTCAAAAATTGTCTTTGCCTAATCAGAATTGGAATTTTAATGAAGGACTGTGTTGATTCAGTAACAGAGATCAAGATATTAGGTTTTCAATGTGTTGGTTATAAAATAGATTTCTATGTGCTTGATCTATTAGGGGATAGAATGAATAAACGCAATGAATCATATTGCACAGATATCGGTACCGTTTTTTCCATGCTTAGAAATCTGTGTTGTCTAAAATATCTGGCTTGTATTTTTATATTAAACACGTGTGTGCATAGATGGGGTGTGTGCATAGATGTTGTGTAGCTGTATATCGGAAAAAAAAATTCGACCTGAACAATTTTTCTATCTTTTTGCAGTGTATACCTCGATTTTTTTCTTGCAAAAAGTGATCGGCGTTCCGAACAGAACGCAAGACAAATAAGTGCATTATGAAATGTTTACTGTCACTGATTATGAATGAAGTGAATTGTCAGGGGGCACTTTTTTCCTTTGCGCTTCTGTCTCCTACGGGTTCAACGGAGTGTCAACCCTTAGCCGAATTGCAAGAGGATATTCCTCTGACTTATCTATATCAAACACAATGAATTCACCTTTATGAAAGTAGATATCAATTACCATCGATGCATTTTTTACATCATACAGTGTATCGACCAGCTATCTTGGAGTCCTTAACACTTCCACCTTACTTAGATGAGAGATATTCTCTTATATAGGATGTAGGGACTTGTATTTTTGTGTTACATATATACTTGAAATATTTCGATGACCCATTCCCAAAAAATTGGCCAATTCGATTTTGTATGTACTCTAGAGCTAAGTATAGGCTTTCGAATATTTGATACGAAAATAGAATTATTAAAAATGATAGTTTCGAAATTGAAGATTACGAAAATACGTGATACGTAATTAGCAACCATCCTAGCGTCACCCGGTAAAAAATGGTAGACGGATTGATTTGCAAGTTATGACTTCGGACACGGGTTGGTAAAATCGATTTTTTTTAAAGTATTTCGATGAAAATCATAAATAAAAAAAAAGACAATAGAATTTATTCAAAAGATTTTATTTCAATTATAAAGTTTAATTATCATTTCCAATAACATTTTATTATTATTAAATCTTGCCATGTTTTTATTATAGTTCCATATATGACAATATTCACTTTTGCGAACATTTTTTAATCTTTTGCCCGGCTTTTGGTTTTGCCATTACAAATTTACAACTAAAAGTGTATCGGCAGCACAAAAGTTACTTTATAATTATAATTATAATATTAATATTGGTTAGTACACATCGAACTTTTAATATGGAATTATCTTATTTTTTTTTCCAGTTGATCAATAAAAATCTGACGATCCCTTATTTATCTAGATGGTTTCAATGATTCGATTGGGTAATAGCAATAAAATGTGCGGTTGACTGCGGCTGACAAAATTGTTGATTCTGATTGGTAAGCTTCAGATGTGCAATGATACTGTACATGTACATATTTTTAGCTCTCAAAATAATTTTTATTTACGTTCATTAAATTTGTTGTAATAATTTTCATTTTTCTGAAGTAAAAAAAGTAAAGAAAAGTAAAGGCAATAATTTTCATTTATTATAAAGTAAATAACAGTAATATGCACATGTGAAATTATTATTAATTGAAATTGTTAACAAAAAAAGCCAAGAAATACTAGTATGGAGATTTGAATAAAACATCTAAAAAATTTATGGAAATTTGTTGATTGGAATAAATATCAGGTAGATGCAATTTCAATTTATAATTAATTATAAATCATATGATTTAAATAACTTAATTACTTATTTAGGGTTATGTTACAATTTCTACTATTGATTCAACTACCAAATCAGAAGAGACTGATGATAGAGTAATCTAGATGGATGAAATAGAAAAAAGAAAGAAGTATATGGTATATGTGAAGAATGTAATGAACCTGGTACAGTAGAAACTTGGTTGAGTCAACCTTGCATTTCTAAAAGATTTAAGGAAAATTTTAAGTGGAAATAAAGATATTGATGAATTAATACAACATTCACAATTTAATGCTGTATATTGTCTTAAATGCCTTGAATGGATACCTTTTGAGAAATTTCAAAAATGTCACTTAAATTACCAGAGGAGGCTTTGGTAAAATTTATTCAGCTGAATGGCGCGAAGGAAATATTTGGTATTGGGATATTGAAAATCAAAAAATGACAAAGAAGTATAAATCGTAAAGTTTTACTAAAAAGTTTGGATAATTATTCTGAAATTAGTACAGATTTTTAAATGAGGTAACTAATTTATTGTTTATTATGTTTAAATTGTCATTGTAATTTTTATTAAATTTTTTTTTAAAATATTAGATTAAATCTTATCTTCAGATTTATATTCTGGATATTGTTAACTGCTTTGGAATAACTCAAGATCCAAACATTAAGATTATATGATGGTTTTAGATTATTGTGAAAATAAGAAATTATTATTTAAATAATTCTAATGATAATATGAAGCTTTTTAAATTATCAAGGATTGCAAATGGACTTTTAGGGATTCATATTGCTGAAAAAGTCCATAAAGATTTTCATATGTATATAAGTGATTTAGGAACGTGACAATCAGCAAATAATAAAGAAAATCAGATAAAAAGAAGGAGTTTATGGAGTAATAACTTATAGGCACCAGAAGATTCGTGAGAATATCAATATACAAAAGTAGCAATATTTATTCATTCGGAATAATTATGAATGAGTACCTTTCTGAAGAAATTTCAGTTAAAGATATTCCTTATGATTATATTTTAGCTATTAAAATATGTAAAGGATTTAGACCAAAGATTTCTGATTTATTATGAAACGTTGGGATGCTAATGCGGAACATAGACCAACTGCTGAAGAATTGTATAAAATATTAAAAGAATTGCATGAAGAAGATAAGAAATTCAATAATGAAATTCGTTGCCAAATGAGGGAATGTTATAGAAAAAAAAATTGAGAAACAGATCGAATGAAAATAAGTCCGAAAATATTAAAACTCATTCTCAAGCAATCTATACAAGTATATTTTTAAAATTTTAAAACTTTCCAGAACCAATAAATTCTTCAGATTTATCATCATTTCAATTAATTCAGGTAAATCTTCAATTTTGATTATAAAAAAAATCTTATTCAGTATTATCAATATCCAATTTTTTTTTAATAATAGATGATAGTCCATCAGTATCAGAAAATCTAAGTAAGTATAATCAATTAATAATTTTTGTAATTATAAATTTACTGTATATTTTATTTAACATTACGTTATTGCTTAATCTATAGTTTCAGAATGCTTTGATGTTCAATTTTATGAATCAGGTAAAATAATTTATTTGAAGTAATTTATTTATTTATTAATGGTTTTTTCGTCCAATTTTATTTAGTTATTTTAATAATAGATCTCAATGAAATTAATCAAGAAGAAGATAATTTGAATAATGAGTCTTAAATTATTGGTAGTTTTTTTCGGGAATAGTCAGATAAATTTAAGTTAGTATTTAAAAAATTTTTATTAACTTAGTTTATACTTTTGTTTATTTTAGTATTATATCTTAGCGGAAATTTTTATGGCAGGTTCTCGAGATTCGAGACATTTAAAGAATTTTTTTCTAGAAACATTCCATCTGTTGAACAAGTAATATTTCAATTTAGGGAAACGTGGCAAGACAACAATAAATACTATTTCCATAATATTATTTGTTAATTAAAGCAACATTCTATCATATGAATATACTTAACAGTTAATGTTAACGATAACGTACTTTTTAAAGAATCCGAAATGAAATTGGAATTATAACCGTTCTTTATATTAAATTCAGTTACATAGGTATAATACAGTAGCATCTTCACTTAAATATTTCTAATATTATAAATACTTTAATTATAGAACAAAGAACAATCATCATATACCTTTAGCTTATTCAATTCAATTCAATTCACCATAATATTAAAGATTTCACTTTTCCAAACGGGAGATTAGTACGGATTTCTTTTATTATAGTTAAAAGAATAAGGGGGTGGTAATTAACGATATTCCGTCAGAATAGATCTAAAGTACTTTTCACTATATGTAATATCTTCATGCAATTGTGACCGAAAAAAATTCCGAATATCATTAAAATTATAGAAAAGCCTGATTAGAAAGCCCAATAAAATTTTAAAATTATAGATAGAGTTTATTAATAAGGTATATATAATATAAATTAGGGCGAAATTTAATTCCGGCCAAAATTAATTATCCCCATTTGGCAAAAGAGTGTTGTTACACAGCTTATTATAAAATTACATGTCATATTTAACGGACCAATTAAAAACTTGTTTATTAGAATAAAAATCTTACGTCATGATACGCTGATACGCGCCTTTTTAAGTACAGAAATAATCTTTTTATAATCTTTGTTGACTTTGCTACTTTTTGGTAATAAAAACTGAAAACAAAACTTTGTTGACTTTGCTCTTAACTGATTTTTGGTAACAAAAAATTGAAAACAAAACTATGGACGCAACTAATTTTTATAACGACAAACCTGAAGTTGCCGAAAAGTTTGAATATATGGAAGATATTAGTCAGGTCACGGTAGCGTCAAGTATTCAATCGCAACAAACTAAACATTATTTAGCTAAGAGTGGTGGAACACAGGTAATTATTATAAATTTGAAGTGGCTTATCATATTTATATATTATCATTTTAACGCGTTTATATAATAATATATCTCGTCTATTAGAAACGTGCGTTCGTACCAACAGTGCCAAAGCCTTTCAAATTTCATACTGAATCGCGGGCCAACTCTCGTAATAAAGAAAATTCCCCCAAATCACCATTTATTCCTTTAGCTCTCAGTGTGAAACAATTTTTAGAAAATCCGACCAGATTCGATACTAAGGTATCAGATGATAATACGTTTCAAAAATCAACATCGTGATTTTGAAGCTAACAATCGCAATTTTTTCCTTTTAAAAAAAGTCTAGTAAAGTACGTTCAAATACCTTAACTGTACCGAAATCTCCGTTCTTGCGTACTAAATATAGGTCTAAATCCACTACGTAAGTTATACATCATTAATTAATTGAAGTTCAATACGAAAATCATTCATAAGCCGGGTAATTAATTATTAATGTATTTGATTATTGTTCAGTATATTGCCTACAGAAGAACGCGAAATAAGTGAAATGAGAGGTTATAGATTCAAGGCTAATCAATTAGATCAATTAGATCGAAAGGTAATTGTTCGTCTGAGATTTTACGCATAAAACATCGTTACATCGTCTCTTGCTTAAAATTTTAAATTCTCTTTTAAAGATCTTTGAAAATAGGAATTGCGGAATATCAAAAGTACAAAAGCCAAAGCCGACTGAACCATATTCACCGGCCATAACGAAACCTAAGCCACCAAGAACAAAGGGTCCTTCACCACCACATGTCGTTAAAGCTAATATGGTTCAGAACAATGGTGTCTCGTTTCATATCATGTGAAAAAATATACAACCTAACCGGATTAGACCAGTCTATCACATTATTTGTCACCAATAACGCTGATAAAACAGTGTGTCTTGCTACATTTAAAGCTTTTCGATTCTTTATACGAACGGATCAAATTGTTAATTGTCGATTAGTTGTATTTTTTTTAGGAAATAAAGTGCTGTCGCCTTAATACGTTTCATTTGATAATTAGCGTCTATTTATTAAATATTGTTATACCCTATTATGATATTTATATTACATCATAGAATAATAATAATAAGAAAAAGTTTGATTGTTGATTCTTGAATGGGTAACATTTGATAGATTTAAAGAATTGATAATGAATTTCCAAAGTGTATTCTGAAACATGGACTGATGGTAGAATATTTAATGGTTTAAGTTAATATTCATAACTTTTTTTTATAATTGTTTAATTATTAACTGGATCATAAGATTACTATATAAACACGTTTATAAATCAATGTATTTTAAGAATTGTAATAATTGTAATAAAAATTTGTTATTTCACAATTAAGATATGCCCTTATCAATCTATATGTTACGAGTTAAATCATGAATAATAATAATAGAATCGATTTAACAATGATCTTTCGATAATATGATCAATAATAACGGAATTATTATTGATAATATGCAAGAAATAGGATATGATGGAGTTTAGCTAGAGACGATCGGTTTCAATAATTTACCCAGTAATATGTCATTTAGCATAGTCTGTATTCTTGGGCAAAAATTATATGTATAAACAAGAAAATTTAATATAATTTTTTGAAAAAATATTTTTTCCAAATAAAAAAAAAAGTTTAACGCGAATAAAGACAAACTAACTTGAAAAATAATATACTCGATTAGTCTTTTATCACAAATCTCAAATAAAAAAAATTTCAGCTTAACAAAAACGCTAAGTTGTATTAAAGGATTAAACTCATACAAAAAACTATAATCAATTAATCAGGTGATGGATTGATACCACAGGATGAATATTCATGAAACAAAAACTATTTTTATAAAGAAACCTATAACTAAATATGATGATTAGATAAACATCGATTAGTAGCTTTATTTAAAAACTGTAAGAAAATTATACTTAACAAATTATATAATATTATAAAAATTATTTACGCGTCAACGTAATATATTTTATTATGACTCAAATGATGATATGAATTTTCTATTGCGAAATTCAATATATACATGTACATACTGTATATATTACGATTTGCTTTTTTATTATTTTATGCTGTTTTCGAAACGTCCCTATAAAAAATTTGCTGTAAAAACTCCGTAAAAATGAGCCTTTCACGGATCCATTCAATAATTCGATAAATTCTGTGATATAAGGTTATTAATTCCGCAAATATAAGCCTTTTACGGAAAAAGATGGAATATAAAACACGGATCGACTTTTTTTATAGGATATTCCACTTCATATTTTAGTGACATAAACTTCGTTTCAAATCTTATATATAATATAATAGTTATCATATCAACTTTTTGTGCATTCAAATATATTAAGATACGACAAAGTCTTTTATATAATTGAATTATTAATAGATACTCGTTGTTCAAAGTTAAAATAATCAAAAGATCTTTTGTAGTTTTATTGCAATTATTAGAAGTGCAAATTAATGATCTGTTTTAGAGTCACAGATAAAAGTTTATTATGTTATAAATCGAGTAGTAAGGCTCGAAACCTAAAAAATTTCTTTTGTTGAAGATCTGCGGTTTATCGTCACAAGGTGGTACTCAAATGCGTTTATCACCCTCTTAATCCTTTGCGTCATTTGCGTCAGCAATTTTGGATGTAAACTCTAAAAAATGGGTCGATAATAGTCATGGCTTGCATAAATTACAAGATTATCACATGTAAGATATGTAAGATATTCTCAAAAAAAAGATCTTGTTTTCAATGTTGCTTTTGTTGTTTCAATAAGGAAATCATTATTGCCGTAAATACCCGACATCTTTTCTGTTAACAATAACAAAAAATGCTTTTCATGTCACTCCAGATGATCATTAAGTACGTTCATAAACTTATTTAAAAGTGGGTCCCATCAAAGCCCTACCTTTTTTTTTAGAAAAAAACAATTAAATTTTTTTTCTTGTAAAATTTGTATTATTATTTTTTTTTTAAAAAAAAACAAAATTCCTTCATTACGCTCTTCATTTGTGCCTTGCCCTCTTTAGCTCAATTTCTTTTCTACCGATAACGTTTAACCAATAACTTTACAAAATGCAATCACCAACCAAAATTAAAATCCCTAAAATTATTTCCTTTGGAAGATTGATTGGTCCTGGAGGATGTAACCTAAAACCCATTGAAGAGGAAACTGGTACACATATTCATGTAATCACCGAAGCAAAACCACCACATATTGAAATTAAAATTAATGAAAAAATTACTCTTCTATCATGTAAAGATAGAATTAAAGAAGCAAGTGATAAATTAAAAAAGTTAATGAAAACAATCGATCTTGAGATGAAAAATCGTCAAAAAAATACTGTAAAAAAGAAAGTTAACAATAACAATCATAAAGAAAATCATTACGAAAAATCAAAACGTTGGAAAGAAAATAATTTGAAAAGAGAAAGAATAGCCTCTGAACGGAAATAACACAAATAAATCAACTCTCATATAGACTACGACAAAGTAAAATATAAAAAAAATTACGAGTTTAAGTAAATATTTAGTTATGTACTTAGAAAAAATACCTATGTAGTCTGTAATTAGTTTTGTATATCACTTTCTTTTTTTATATATGTATTGTTTTTTTTACGTAAATAAAATTACTTATTATTACAATAAAAAGTATTTTCAGTAAAATATATAAATTAACAATATATTCTAAGAAAAGATTATTGGTGTTTCTTACTAACGCGCACAATAAATAAACTGGACAAGAAAAATATAATATACGTTTCATTTAACATTTCATTTTATCCAAATTAATAAAGTAAAATAAAAAATATTGTTCCTTGATAGAAATAATAGTAATAGTCACATTATATCAAAAATAATTAATTTTGCAAATTTTTTGATTTACCATATTTTGAAATCTTAATTACTTACGGCCCTGCCACAAGGGACTTCCGAAGAAGCGCACTATGCTCCTCCCAATTAAAATTACGCATAGCACCATGCCGTACCACAACCAACCGGTCCTATCGTAGGACTGCAGCAGAAACTGGTACCTACGAGCTTACTAAAGGTAAGCGTCTATGCTCCAACCCTCGCATAGTACTATACCGCTCCAAAAATATTCCCAACCAGCCCTACTGTGAGACTGCAGCAAAGCTGGTACTCACAGGCTTACAAAAGTAAGCACGCTATGCTCCCGCCCATGCATAGCATCATGCTGCTCCAACTTAAAGTACCCAATAAACTTACCTTTGGCCTTATTCATTCACGCATAGAACTATACCGCTCCTAATTAAAAAAAATATTAGTTCTGAAAAATCTTGAAAAAAAGAAAGTTGCAAACAATTCATTTTGTTATTCAAGCCTGGATGAGATTTCACGCAAAAATTTTTCCCGATATAACTGAAATATTTCAAAGGATATTCATCAACATGAAATATGATGCTTAGTGATCTTACAAATGCATTTCAAGCCCTTAATCTCCACTAAAAAAAAGAAGATCCAAAAAAAAAGCAGATGGTATGAGAAGACCGAAAGGAAGAGATGATCTAAAAAAAGAAAGATTGAAAAAAAAAGAGAATCCTTGAAGAAAGACCAAAGAAAAGGAGAAAACCTAAAATAAAGACTGAAAAATCTTGAAAAGAAGATCAAAAAAAAAAGAGGAAAGACCGAAAAAAGGAGAAAACCTACAGTATAAAAAAAAGGTAAAAACAGTCTTAAAAGAAAGACCGAAAAACAAAAGAAGTCCTAAAAAGAAAGACCGAAAGGAAGAGAAGACCTAAAAAAAGAAAGATAAAAAAAAGAGAATCCTAAAAAGAAAGACCGAAAAAAAGTGTGACCGAAAAAAAAGAGAGAGAAGACCTAAAAAGCATGACCGAAAAAAAGAGAGAGAAGTCTTAAAAAGAAAGACCAAAAAAAAAGAGGAAAGACCGAAAAAAGAAAAAAACCTAAAAAGAAAGACAAAAAAAAGAGAAGTCCTAAAAAGAAAGACCGAAAAAAAAGAGAAGTCCTAAAATAAAAAAAAGACTAAAAAAAAGAGAATAATATAAAAAGAAAGTAGGGTCTTTTATATGTTTTTTGTTATCTAAATACCAAAAAATTCAAATCAAATCGGAATGACTCATGACTTATTTGGAATGACTCATGTACTTACAATCCGATTAAATAAATCAATATAAGCTCAGAAGCTCAGATATATAGTACATGTAAATCATATAATTAATTTGCCCCGTCTTTGATCACAATACTTACAAGCAGATATTGTATTATATCACAATTTTAATTAGTTAATTAAACGCGTATTTCAACGTATGTTCTATTGCTACAGAGAGGATATAAAGTATGTATGATTAATTCTTAATGTAATCAGTATGTACATCCTATTAAAAACAATGTCATGATTTTTTATTACACAAGTAAATGATTACATATTCTCCAACCACTTAAAATTATTTTTATATTTGGTAATATTAAATAAATATAATTTATTGCGTAATCGTCAATAAAAAGACATCTGAACTTATTTAGTAGATATCTTTCCAACCATATTAACAAATTTTACTCCGATTTACACAACGGATCAAACACGGAATAATTTCACGCCTCACAAATTATTGAATAATAGCAATGAACTCAACTTTAATTAGTAAAGTTATGATAAATATATTATAACGTAATACCGAATAGAAAGATACATTATATTCTCGTGACTTTTGATAATTGAACTGATTTACACGTTCCAATTCACTATATTTCAATAATCCTAATAATTTTCAAACGTAATATTACTAAGATATGATCATCAACTTACTGAAATTTTTGTCCACAATACGTTTAACGCTTTCAAACAATAATTATATAAATATTATTACAAAATAAGCCTAATAAATTATTTATTTAGTTTCAATTAATAGAAAGTGTAATACTGGCCATAATAAACCACGACTACTCGCTATATTTAATAATCTAATCCTTTTTTTGTGTCAGATTTATTATTAGGATACTTTTCGTAAATGAAAAAAAAAAGATAATAAGATGTCTAAAGTCTAAACTCTAGAAGACTATTCTCAAATGGAAATGTTTATAAAGTATCAATTAGGATAATTATTACGTTCTTGAGAAATTCTAGAATATTTTACTTTTTAAAAATAATATATTACTGATGGATAGAAGAAATCATAATTTAAGAACTATTCAACAATTCTCTGCATGTTTAATTCGTTATTTATGTGTCACAATTAACTTTTTTAAGATAAATTTACTCTTAAAAAAAAGTAATAAAGCTAAACATAGAAACTTTGTAACATTTCAAATATTCAATTTTTGATTGTTGTAGATCGCAAAAAGTTGTACTTAAGTATATTTATCACGCTCACACTCGCGTCAGAAACTTTTGATTACAAACTCAAAATTCGAAAAAGGTCAGTGCTAAACGGTAATAGGCAATAAGATTATAAAATTGTCACATGCACACATGCATGATACCCGATACTCCCCCAAAAAAATGATTAATTGTGTTTTTGTTATTCCAATAAGGAAATTATTGTGCCGCAGAACCCACATCAGATGATAACCTCCATAACCTTATTAAAGTTTTCTCGTCTAAAGTTCTGTTAAAAAATGTATTTTTGTAAACTTTGTAGATAATTATAAAAATATATAAAATATACAAATTTTATTATATACACATATATATAAATCCTTAGTTATTCATTGATAAACGTTCCTTCACCCCGACAGACAACGTTTATCCAGTAACTTTACAAAATGCAAACGCCAACTAAAATTAATATTCCTAAACATATTGATATTGGAAGACTAATTGGTCGTGACGGACGTAATCTAAAACCCATTGCTAAGAAAACTGGCACATACATTAGTGTAAACACCATTGCGATACCAGCAAAATTTGAAATTAAACTTGATAACAAAAGTACTCTTCCGCCATCTAAAGAAAGAATTAAAGAAGCAATTGATAAATTGGAAGCGTTATTAAAAATAAAAGGCAATGAGATGCAAAGTCTTCCAGAGAAAAAAAAGAAAAAAGTTAGTAATAATTATTATAAACATAAACAATCAAAAGAAATTGAAATAGAAAGAAAAGAAAGAAAAACCTCTGAACGAGAAATGAAGTATATGATCAAATCTCATACTAAATCTCATGGAGTAAGTTATTTTTATAATATACTGCACAGACATGTTTGTTAATTTGCTTTTATTAAAATTTTCTTCATCTTTTTTCGATATTTATTCAATAGCAATGTAACAAGCAAAAGGCTAAGAGAGACGCTCCATTAGCTGAATATTAAACCACGTCCACGCAAGAGAAATATCATTTTGAAAATTCAATGTGCTGTATGTAGTTTACAATTCGTTTTGTATAATACTTTTTTTTATTTTATTATCAGCTATATGTATTTTTTATATAGTAAATAAATAAAAATTTATATATATTCTCGTATAAACTAAAAAAGAATTTCACAAACCGTAAAATTTAAAGATTTAAGAAGAATAAACGTAAATTATATTTAATATCAAAAATTATCACTATTATGGGTATTACGAGTAAGACGTATTTATGGGTAAAGTAGGTTTTACAAAATTAACGGTAAATAATTTAATCGGTTAGATAGATATTTATTATTTGAGATCTATTATCGATATGTTAGTAAAAGAATCTCAACACCGATTTAATTTAAAGCAAATGATCAATATTAACGAGAAATTAAGAAAAGAAGTATGATGTTTCTTTGGCTTATACCAGATAATTTTTTTAAGATATCCAATGAAATTGTCGCTGATAGCATAGTATATTATTTCTATAAGTTATTTTTGATTCATTTGTTCATAAGTCTTATGTAACTTAAATTTAAACTCAAATGACAATCTAACTTATCAAACTGCAATTCATGCGGTCTTATAATTTATGCTGAAAATATTTTTGGCATTCCGGCGTATCGTATTACTTAAACCCGTATGGTTTTTAATCCGTAGTATGCAAATCCATACAAAAAACCATACGTGTATGGATTTTCAGCATATAAACACATGACAAAGATAAGTCTAATAGTATTTAAACCACAATTTATCAGAACAAAAGAAACAAGCAAATAATACGTGTTTACACGTTTGTCAACTTGTGCATCATTAATATAAATATCTTGTAAATCAAGATTTCCGAATAAACTTTTATTATAAAATCAACATATAAAATTAATATAACGGTACATTCAGACTGATAAACAAATTGTTAAACTTTGACATATTCAAGTTTTTATAATTTTTAACGTAAAGAATCTGGAAGAAAGTTTAAAAATAAATAAAGTCAATATTAATATTTATATTAAATTCTTTAAAAGAGATGTTTTGTGGCTAGTCAACATTTGATGATCAAACCACACTGCGAAAAACCATACCATACGTATTGACATTGGCTCGATCATATTATACCTAGGGGTTAGATAAATATACGGGGGGGACAACTCATAGGTTACACAGGCTGATTAGTGATCGCTAGAACTGTCACCATATGTAAATTACTATGTGTTACTAGTAAAATGTAACGATACCCCATGTTTAAAGTGAAAGATCTGCCGATAATCAACCCATCACAAAATAAAAACTATTTTTCGGAAATGACGAAATGCTCAAGTTTATCGTTACGTATTTTTTTTCGTTAGTTTATTTTCTGTATTTTTCAAAAAATAGGATCGGCTATTTGAAATACCTCAAAACTATATGAAAAATTATTACACACTTGAAAATAATACATAATAAAAGAAGAAAGCACTATTTTTAAATGTTTTAAGCAAAAATATTTTATAACTTTTTATTGGAATCTCTAAAAAAAAAAAAGTATAATTCTAGCTTTCTAATATAAAAGGAACAAATACATATAAAATTAAGAACGAAGCAACCAGTGGTTCAATTTTGATAAAAAAACTACACTTACATAGAGCTAACATATACAACCTTAACTTTTAAGATCGGCTGCTTCTCTATCTATACGCGTCGAAAAAATCAAAAAAAAGTAAAATTTTTGCGCGATTTAATATGAAAATTCGTTTGTGTAACCAATTTATAGTGGCGACAGTTCGGGTTTTTATTGATCAGCCTGTGTAACCTATGAGTTGTCCCCCCCGTATATTTATCTAACCCCTAGATTATACTTTTCTATAAAGAAAACATTGTTTCGTTCTTTTTCATTTTTTTTCAATTATTCAATTTTATTTCAAATTTTAATTCATCTCAAAATTAACAAATAATTTAATTTAGCATGTTTAGCTAGGTTTGTACAACACTAAACAGCATCAATTGTAATTTATTAAACCATTTTAGTAAAATTGAATAAAAATCACATGATCATCTTTTTTGTAAATTACCCAATAAAATTTGACTAAATACTATCGACAAGGGTCTTTCCTTAAATATGAAGCCGATCGTTCATCGATAAATTATATGAAAGCCATTCATATGATCATAAAAGAATTATTGTAAAATATTCAATTTTATTTTTTAAAAATAAAAAACTAGCGAAAGCGAAACTTTTTGCAATATGGTGCAATAACTTTTTGTTGCTTTATTAAGATTTTAAAGTCTTAAATTTTATAGTTGTGCAGATTTATTATGATGTAAATATTCAATTTGGTAAAGGATCTAATTCAAAAAAATGGTATTGCATTAAGTCAAGAATTACTTAAGAATAATACAATTAATTTGTTTAAAATTCTTTCAAGGTTTTTAAGATTCTTTATAAATATTTCAAGGATATTATTTGTTCATTTTCAGGGTTATTTTGCTTTTACTTATTCAAAGTGATAATTTTATGATGAAAGAAATTAAGATTTAAGATAATTTACTAAGATGAGCTATCACAAAAAATCCAACTATTAGTAATGATACATCCACTTTGGAAATTGATATTTCAAATTTCTTCAAAAAGATTTTTACTATATAATACACCTATTGCACTTTATCAAAAGTATTTAATGAAGAAATTTCTATCTTACATTATTTTGTACCAGGAAGCTCACTAAATACAGAAGTATTACCATGGATTGATAAAAATCAAGAAATTTCCCTAAAAATATTTTCATACAAAATTAAATTACTTGTGATTGCCCCCACTAATTATCATAAATTCAAGATAAATCATGTTTAAATTGGATTTATAGAAATCAAGAAAAGTTTTCTTGTTCTAAGATGTCTTCGATATGAGCTCACAAAAAAGTGTTATAATGAAGGAGCTACTTTCGTAGTAAAATTATTGGAGGGTATAATCCTTTAAGTTGGGGTGCAAATACTCAACAAATGATAATAAGTCAATGCTCTTTTAATGTTATCGTTTTCTCCCTTGTCGTACCATTTCTGAATGCCCTCCCTGAATATACTTTCCTGAAGTCAATTACCTGAATGCCAATTTCTCAAACTGGATCCTTTTCTGAAACAAATACAATTTCCCGAATCCCTATTTCTCGAATCCTAATATTTTTGAATTTCAATATCCTGTATACTGTAAACTGCTGTTTAAACTTTAGGATAAATAATTTTATAGAATAAATTTTGTGCATAATGATGATAATTAAATTTAGAAACTTTGATAATAAACATTGATATGTTGATATAATTTGTTTTTTGAATAGTACTTGTATAATAATATGTAATAACTATAATAGCATTCACAAAAGAAACGCGAAAATGAACAAATTTATCATTCAATTCAATTTGAATATCTCAAAAAGTTAATATTTTTTAAAAAAAACACTCCAGTATGCCGTGCAACTGAGAAATTAATGCCGAAAAATTTTCACCAAAAATTTTGATCTTTTTTCCCTTGATAATGAATAAAAAAATTATATTATTTAGCAAATTAATCAAATTCTGACTGGTATAGGGATTCGGAAAATTGTATTTTCATGAAAATGTCCAGAGTTCGGGAATTGGCATTCATTTTCTCATAAGTGTAGTGACGATGGTCTTGGAAGAGAAAGTCTTATTTAATAATAATAAAGAAAAACAACCAACTTAGAGTCAAGAACGAAACAAATGCAATAATTGACTCTATTTACGGTGAACATAGTTTTGGTTATGACCTACAAAATTTAACAATGTTTGTACTATTCCAGATTAATTATTACAATTTGAAAAATTACGAAATATTTTAAATTAAAATAATTTATAAATATTGTAGTTGATTAATTACATACTTTGATAGCGTTATTGCATGTGTTAGATAGAGTATTATTCTGATATAAAGATATAATAATTAACGTGTATAATTTTATAGTTTTATTTCCTTTTCTGTTTTTGATATTACTGTATTGTATGTGAAAAGAATGAAACAGATTTTTAACAACCGATTTTTTCTTTAAATTTTCATGCAGTATAAGGTATCAAATAATTGAACAGTATAACGGATTATATAATCTTTTTTTCTTTATGTTTCAAGTACCAAGCGGACTATATGCTAATAACCATTTTGTCTTGAACAATGATTTTTGATGATTATGATAATCAAAAATAATCAGTCTTCCAAATGTGGAATCTACAATGTAGAAACATCGTCGTTCCATTGAAATCTAACATCTAAGTTTAAAAATTATTTTAAATAACTTTTCCAAATCTTTATTTCAAATCCGCGAAATAAATAAATATTTGTATTGGTCTCGAGTACTAATGTTGTTGTGTTACATGAGGGAAGTATTTTGTATATTAGATAGGTAATATTAGTCATATTTGCAAAAGTAAAATTTTTATTACCGTTATTAAAGTCCATCATAGATTATAATTTCATAGTTCAGGCAACTATATTTACAGATTCGTGCAACGTTATTGTTACGTTTTGATGTACAAATGTACAATCAACCAACAATTTGACATCTTTTCATAATAAAATTTTTTTTTAAAGGCCAAAGAATCTCAATATAACATCCAAGTTCGAAAAAGCAATTTTCCTAATACCGTACAACAAATAGTCCACCTCTTTTATATAAGACAATCAAAAATGCCTAAATGGTAAATAGTTGTTTCACCAGAATTTACGTCTTATTTCTTAACAATAACAACTTTTAATGTGTAAATGATGACCTCTAAATAAATATAATTAACCTTTTATAGAATATTTTGAACGGACATTTGTGATTTAAGGATTCCGACAATGATATTATCAATTATTAATAAATTCACAAACTTTCTTCCATTAGAATTTCTAATAATCATTTTTTAATATTTAAAGATCTTTCATATTTATAATTATCGGTTTTGTTTGGTTAAAAACTTACTAAAACGTAATCGTTAATATATCATTAAAGAAAAATCACAATAATATAATTGGCAAAAATTGGCAAGCACGAAACCAAACAAGTATCCTTATTGTAACACAACTGATGGTCAAATATATAAATAATGGTACAGCGTTAACAATATATTCTTCCTTTGTTCTTTTCATAAAACCAATTTTTTTTAAAGAAAAAAAAACTAAAAAAATTATGTTATTATACAAATTATTAAATAATTTTGATGAAAATGTTCCTACTAAAATTGTTGGAAGAAGAAAATTGAGAACGTCAAAAAGACCTTTATATGATGATTATGATGATTATGATGTATATATTCAAATTGGGGAAGGTAACGATTTGGAAATTTTCAAAGCACATTCCGATGTATTAAGAGGAAGATCAGCATATTTTGATACTGCTTTATCACCTAATTGGGCGAAGAAAGAAGGAAATGTTTTTATATTTAAAAAACCGAATATTAGGCCTGATGTCTTTAGAATTATTTTGTTATTTATTTATAATACTATCATAGATTTAGATGAAAATGCAAAAGATATTTGTGAATTACTTATTGCAGCAGATGAAATTAACCTTAATGAATTAATTGAATATATTCATGAAAATATCACAGATTTATCTTACAAAAATATGATCTCATTTTTTAATGCTCTTAATAATTTTACTATGTATCATCAAGAAATTGAAAATATTAAAGAATATGTCAAAAAATATATTATTAAAAATGCTTTCAGAATTTTTAATAATTTTGATTCTTTACATTCAAATTATAGTTTATTTTTAGAATTAGAAAATGATTGTTTACTTTCACTCATTCAAAATGATGATTTTAGGATGGATGAAATTGAGATTTGGAATAATTTAATAAAATGGGCCATTGCAAAAAATCCAACTGTAAGTTCTTATATATCTATTTGGAATTCAAAGGAAATTGAGATTTTTAAGAAAACAATTCAACAATTTATTCCACATATTAGATTTTTTCAAATTCCACCAGATGATTATTATGATAATGTGCATCCTTTGTCTGCACTTTTACCAGAAAAACTTGAAAAAGATATTAATTTATATTTTATAGATCCAGAAATACCAATAAGTTCAAAAATATCACAACCAAGAATTCTCATAGATTCATTAATTATTAAGATGGATCATATTTATCAAATTGCTCATTGGATTGATGATAAGTTAGGCAAGAAATCTCATTCATTAAAAAATCTTCAATATGATTTCAACTTGCTTTTACGTGGAAGTAGAGATGGTTTTGGTTTGGAACCTTTTAAAGAAAAGTGTTATAATAAAGGAGCTACAATTGTAATAATTAAATTGAAAGACAAAGATGGAAGAATTATTGGAGGTTATAATCCGTTAAATTGGAGTGGATCTGATGATTATCTTTCAACATATGGAAGTTTTATTTTTTCATTTCAGTCAATTATAGATTCATCAACAACCATATTAAGTAGAATCAGAAATGAAAGGAGTGCAATATATGATTCAAAAGATGATAAACTTGGTTTTGGTCGTGACCTTCGAATATTTAATAGAACATGTGTTTTCACAAATTATGAAAGGAAAATAATTACGCCTAGAACTTTTAATGTTGAAGATTATGAAGTATTTGAAGTTGAACGAATTTAAAATAATGGTCAACGTGTTTTTATATATATATATATAATATATATTTTTTATTACTGTAATATAAAAAAAAAATTTTTTTAAAAAAATATGTGTATATACTTTATCGATAACATTTTTTTGTATCTCTAGTATGCTAGTATGGCAGGCTAGAAATTTTGTTTTTAAAATAAAAAATTATTTTCTATTTTTATTTTTTATTTTTTATTTTTTTAATGGTAATTTATTTATTTGTAATACTAATACAAAGAAAAACTTACATAACTACATTTGTACACATCAGAAATGTAACTCCTGCATACCAACCTTTGTTATTCTTCCTCCTACGAAACAACTCTCCTTTAGTCAGTTTATTATAATACTAACAGTTAACCCCCCTTTTTACTGTTGCACTCTAGAATAAATTAATTCCTCCGAAAAATAAAATTGAAATTGAAATGTTACTAGTTACATTATATCGAGGTAATTAAATACATTTTTTGTAATTAAAAATTAACTATATACGATTTTAGCAACAAACCCACGTTCTCAAAAACTATCTATTTTCTATATAGTAAACTTAAAGAAATGCAAATACTGAATAGACAAGTGAATGCGCTAATATAAAATATGGGCGGAATCATAACAACTTTGTCCTAAACAATGATCCACTCGTCTTAATTTCGATCAACCATTCGGTTATCATTCGTTATATAATTAGCATTAATTAGCATTCGTTAATATAATTAGCATTCGTTAATATAATTAGCATTCGTTAATATAATTAGCATTCGTTAATATAATTAGCATTCGTTAATATAATTAGCATTCGTTATGTAATTGCTATTCGCTAAATAATTGGCATTCGGTTACTTTTTAATTGTATAATTTTATATTTATATATATACAGTATATATATATATTGATAAACGTAATTTTATTTATTAGTAACTAAGGTATAAAAGCACATCTTACATTGAAAATTAATACAAAAATTCTATATTAATTCTCTCCATATCAACACTTTGTACTTCAAGCAAAGCAAAAACTATCGATACCAGTGTACAACCTTCTTTTAAATTTCGTGCCTGTTAAAATAAAAATTAAGTATTTACTAAATTACTAATAACTTTGTTCCTTTGTTGGTGTTGTGCCCCAAGTTGACGATTGCCCCAAATTGACGATCAGCCCAAGTTATCGGCCCATCTTTATAATGCCTTAAGAATTTTCAAAGCATTACTTTTCACATATAGTAATCATCGATGATTATCGTCAATTTGGGGCATATTGAGATTTGGGGCACAACATTGGTATCCGATCAAAATCTCGACAGTCACTTGCACGACTAACACAAGATCGACAACAAAATCTCGACAATCCAAAATCTCGGCAATCGACAATTTTGTGATGTGTGTTTCTAATAAAATAATTTTTGCAATATGTAATATTTAGTTTAAATGTGTTATAATTTTGTCGGGATTTTGACTTATCAGGATTTTGACTTGTCAAGATATTGGATTGTCGAGATTTTGTTGTCGGTCTTGTATCAGTCGCTCAAATGATTTTCGAGATTTCGTACCAAAACCAACTTTGTTACCCCAAGAGCTTCTATTTGTTTTTCCTAGTCTAAATACGTCATCATTAAATTTTCCTTCTAAATCCATTTTTATTATATTTTTAATTTTTTTATTATTTTTTTCTTGTTTTCGTAATTTTCTAATTGATCTAACAAATCATCGTCACTCTCTACTATTCTTTTCTTTTTCCTTTTTAGATCTTTGAAGATTCCCAGTTGCTTTTCCAATTCTATCGTCTCCGAGCATCGCTCATTCATACTTTCTTTTGTATATTCAATAAATATTCATCGATTATTTCTTTGATTATTGATTTATCATCTTTCTTTTTACATAAATTCCACTATTTTTCGTTAACCAACCCTCTTGTCAATTCTTTCAAAATTCCTTCTTGCATCATTATGATTTATCACTTGCTACATATAACATCTTTTCTCTAAAATTCGTCATTTTTTCTTTCTCCCATTCTTCAGCACGTTCGCCCAGTACTACTCTCGAAAATCTCGAACTCCTAATTGATTTTCTTTATTTTCAGACAAACACAAATATGATCCCATGTTTCTTCTTCTATAGCACAACGTGGACATTTCTTATTCGGAATTCCCCAAACTCCACAAAATTTCATATGTTGGAAGAATCTTTAAAAAATTTTTGACTCTAAAGCATCTTATGGAAGCTCTACTCTATTTGTAGAATTTCTTGAAACCTTAACTTCGTTATTAATTAACGCGAAAGTTTCTTTCCAATCAATCAGTAAATTCGAGCCACCTGATTCAATGAAACACTCTTTAACATAATCCAGCATCATTATATCAATTTTTATAGTATTGTACGTCATTTCTTTAAACCAACGCCTGAACGCCCTTTCTATAGGTATATAATTCCAACGTAAACTGAATTCATCTATAATCAAATTATTTAAATTAATTTTCACTTCCGCTATCACATCCTTACAACTTATCAACTCTTTTTTTAACGCCGGTAATTTCACATCTTCCGTCGCCTCTATAATTTTATATTTATTGTATCGATATTGATGTGAAATAATGGTCAACGTGTTTATACTATATATATATTTAATATATTTTTATTAATATAAAAAAAATCAAAAATCCAAATAAATTTAAAAAATTATAAATGTGCTGTATATACTTTATCAACAACTTTTTTTTTTGGTATGTAACCTATGTAGCCTAGAAATGTTTTTTTTAAAAAAAAAATTAGATGTATTAAATAAATAAAAAATCAATCGCCCCATACAGTAATATTATTACAACGAAACTATGCTAATTTCTCAACGATGAACTATAGTAATGATGCGATATTGATATCGGAAGATAGTAAAATAATAAGCGCGTAACAGCCGTAACGCCACATCTGAGCCATAATTGCGTAACACGCTCCTAAGCCTCATTTTTATATATAAGACCCATTTTCTCTTAAATTTGCGTTAATAAGTTAAAAACACTTTATTGTATTGTTTTTTAGAAAACCTTTAAGTAGAAATTTGAGGAAGACTTGGACATCTAACTTGTTGTGAACTTATTGATATCGTTGAGAAGGTAATATTTGAGAAGTATTATTTTGAGAGAGAGAGAGAATTATATTCGTAGTCTTTCTAACACGAGTGAAAATATTTATGTCTCAATAGAGTTCGACAGAGCTTGTATAATCGCGTTAAACGAAGCAGAAATAAGAGTGAGTGCTAACAATCAAATTTCTTGATTATGTACACTCCCCGGTAAAAAGTATCCGACCACTTTAAAATCAATAATGCCAGGGTTTTTAATAAAAAATTTTTAAACTTTATAGTGAAAACCTAATTTGAAGTGTTTATTTGCTTAATTGTTAGTAAAATTTCGCAGAAATATTTTAATTTTCATGGTGGTAAAAAATTTGACTTATTAACCAGGACAGATACAACAAAACTGACGCCAGAACTTGATTCTTTGACATAAAAATAGCTTATGGGCCAAAAATCAGCAGTTGTTAAGAAATCCACATCTGAAAATCATCAAAAATCGGTAAAAATGATGATTTACATATGAAATTCATAAAAATTCATGGTGGATTTCTCAACAACTGCTGATCCAATCGTCCTGATTTTTGGCCCATAAGCTATTTTTATGTCAAAGAATCAAGTTCTGGCGTCAGTTTTGTTGTATCTGTCCTGGTTAATAAGTCAAATTTTTTACCACCATGAAAATTAAATATTTCTGCGAAATTTTACTAACAATTAAGCAAATAAACACTTCAAATTAGGTTTTTTCACTATAAAGTTTAATATAAATGAAAAATTTTTTATTAAAAACCCTGGCATTATTGATTTTAGGGTGGTCGGATACTTTTTACCGGGGAGTGTACTTTCTAGACCACATATAATTGTTTGTAGACGATCTCTTTCAATTATGTATTTTTATTGGGTAACCCTAAGCAAGCTAAGGAACGGATAACTCAATCGGGGTCTCGGGGAGTTCCTGATTTGACTTAGGGGAATTGCCCTTGTCTCTCAGCTGATCAGCTGATTTTGCCAATTTTGCAAAGTGCGGTAACTCTTGAGCAAGTTAAGTCGGGGAGTTCCTTTTTGACATGAGAATCGCTCCCCAACTAGTCAGCTGAGTTATTAAGTGTGTTTTTTTTAAACTTCTAAGCATGTCGAGGAGCGGATAACTCAATTTAGTCGGGGAGTTCCTTTTTTGACTTAAAGAAACATCCTAACTTTGTTATTGGTAAGGTCTGCTAGTTCTGGAGGAGGAACTAGCTAGGTACCTTCTTTACCATTAAATAAAAAATTTAGCACACGCTTCTTTCTCATAAAGGTGATTCTTTTCTTTCTACTAATAAGTGTTTAAAAAGATTAAGAAAACAGAAGTTTTTTTTTAATCTTATCCTGATGGAGAGCATATCTGCGCTTAGGCTAGTTCGATTCTAGCCTAAGATCTCACTCACATTTTAATTTTATAAAATCGATTAGGAATACGATTTCGATTTAGGATTAGAATTAGGATATCGTATTCTAATTTTAAATCATTACTCTCAAAGATTTAAGAAAAAAGAATATACCTGCCAAGTTTAGATGATCTTATATCAGCTTCATAGAAGTTACGCCTTTATTAAAAAAAATGTATTGCCATACATAATCATACCATAACAATTTTGTATTAAACAATGATATATATATATTTTATTAATACAAAATTAAAAAATTATATACAGTATCTATTTTGTATCTCTAATATGGTAGGCTAGAAAATTTTGTTTTAAGTTAGATGTATTAAACAAATAAAAAATTTTCTATTTTAGTATATTTTAATATATAATAAAAAGAAATGCAAATACTGAATAGCGCTAAAATAAAATACTGACGAATCATAACAAATAATGGACGTGTTTATATATATGTATATAATATATATTTTTATTAATATAAAAAAAAATAAAAAAAAATATGTATGTACAGTATGTGTACTGTATATCTATATCGACAATTGTATCTCTAGTATGGTAGGCTAGAGAATTTTTTTTAAAATTGGATGTATTAAATAATAATAAAAATTAATTATTTTCTATTTTTTTAGTATATAATAATCTTAAAGAAATTAAAGAAATGCAAATACTGAATAGCGAATGCGCTAATATAACATATGGACGGAATCATAAAAAAAAATGTGTATGTATCTCTATATCGACAATCTCTAGTATGATAGGCTAGAGATTTTTTTTTTAAAATTGAATGTATTAAATAAATAAAAAATTAATCGCCCCCATACAGTGATATTATTACAACGAAACTATGCTAATTTCTCAACGAAGAAATATAGTAATGATGCGATATTGATATCATATCAGAAGATAGTAATAAATCGCGTAACAGCCGTAACGCCACATCTGAGCCATAATTGCGTAACACGCTCCTGAGCCTCATTTTTTATATGACCCATTTATGGTTCTGCAGAGGAAATAGAATTTGCGTTAATAAGTTAAAAACGAAAACCTTGAAGTAGAAATTCGAGGAAGACTTGGACATCTAACTTGTTGTGAACTTGTTGTTATCGTTGAGAAGGTAGTAATATTTGAGAATATTATTTTGAGAGAGAGAGAATTATATTCGTAGTCTTTTTAACACGAGTGAGATATTTATGTCTCAATATATAGAGTTCTACAGAGCTTGTATAGTTGCGTTAAATGAAGCAGAAATAAGAGTGAGTGTTCTGCTAACATCATACATTTACTGCTAAATATTTTTTATTGCTAACAATCAATTTTCTTGATTATGTACACATGTAATTGTTTGTAGACGATCTCTTTCAATTAGGTATTTTTTTTATTGGGTAACTCCTAAGCAAGTTAAGGAATGGATAACTCAATTGAGTCGGGGAGTTCCTGTTTTGACTTAAGGGGAATTGCCCTTGTCTCTCAGCTGATCAGCTGATTTTGCCAATTTTGCAAAGTGGGGTAACACTCAAGCAAGTTAAGTCGGTGAGTTCCTTTTTGATTTATGAGAATCGCTCCCCAGCTAGTCAGCTGAGTTATTAAGTGTGTTTTTTTATTTTGCAAAGTGAAGGTAACTCCTAAGCATGCGCATAACTCAATTTAGTCGGGGAGTTCCTTTTTTGACTTAAGAGGAACATCCTAACTTTGTTATTGGTAAAGTCTGTTAGTTCTGGAGGAGGAACTGGCTAGGTACCTTCTTTACCATTAAATAAAAAATTTAGCACACTTTTCTTTCACATAAAGGTGATTCTTTTCTTTCTACTAAGTGTTAAAAAGATTAAGAAAACAGATAAGTTTAGTTTTTTTTTTTAATGTTATCCTGGTGGAGAGCATATCGTGTTTTGGCTAGTTCGATTCTAGCCTAAGATCTCACTCACATTTTAATTTTTTTTTTGACAAATTTTTTAGTATTTAGATGTTAGAGGATTGTTTATCATTTAATTTATTGTTACGTAATTTTCGGTATCCTAAGTTAAGGAAGGTTGGCTGCTAGTGCCTGCTACTCTATTATCAAATCGATTAGGAATACGATTTCGATTAGGATTAGAATTAGGATAAATCTTTATCATCACTCTCGATAGATTTAAGAAAAAAGAATATACCTGCCAAGTGGTTTGATGATCTTATATCAGCTTCATAGAAGTTACGCCTTTATTAAAAAAAATATATTACCATACATAACCATAGTACCATAACAATTTTGTATTAATATATTTTTATTATTAATACAAAATTAAAAAATTATATACAGTATCTATTTTGTATCTCTAGTATGGTAGGCTAGAAATTTTTGTTTAAGTTATATGTATTAAACAAATAAACAATTTCTATTTTAGTATATTTAAAAGAAATGCAAATACTGAATATCGCTAAAATAAAATACGGACGAATCATAACAAATAATGGTCAACGTGTTTATATATATGTATATAATATATATTTTTAATTAATATGATATAAAAAAAAATAAATGTGTGTATGTGTACTGTATATTTATATCGACAATTGTATCTTTAGTATGGTAGGCTAGAACATTTTTTTAAAATTGGATGTATTAAATAAATAAAAAAATTGATTATTTTCTATTTTTTTTAGAATATAATAATCTAAAAGAAATTAAAGAAATGCAAATACTGAATAGACAAGCGAATGCGCTAATATGAAATATGGACGGAATCATAAAAAAAATATGTGCGTATATCTATATCGACAATCTCTAGTATGATAGGCTAGATTTTTTTTTTTAAATTGGATGTATTAAATAAATAAAAAAAATTAATTATTTTCTATTTTAGTATTTTCTATTTTAGTATATAATAAAAAGAAATGCAAATACTGAATAGCGCTAAAATAAAATACGGACGAATCATAACAAATAATGGTCAACGTGTTTATATATATGTATATAATATATATTTTTAATTAATATGATATAAAAAAAAATAAATGTGTGTATGTGTACTGTATATTTATATCGACAATTGTATCTTTAGTATGGTAGGCTAGAACATTTTTTTAAAATTGGATGTATTAAATAAATAAAAAAATTGATTATTTTCTATTTTTTTTAGAATATAATAATCTAAAAGAAATTAAAGAAATGCAAATACTGAATAGACAAGCGAATGCGCTAATATGAAATATGGACGGAATCATAAAAAAAATATGTGCGTATATCTATATCGACAATCTCTAGTATGATAGGCTAGATTTTTTTTTTTTTAAATTGGATGTATTAAATAAATAAAAAAAATTAATTATTTTCTATTTTAGTATTTTCTATTTTAGTATATAATAAAAAGAAATGCAAATACTGAATAGCGCTAAAATAAAATACGGACGAATCATAACAAATAATGGTCAACGTGTTTATATATATTGTATATAATATATATTTTTTATTAAAAATAAAAAAAAAATGTCTATGTATGTATGTATTATATGTACTGTATATCTATATCGACAACTTTTTTTTTGTATTTTGTATCTCCAGGCTAGAGAATTTTTTTAAAATTGGATGTATTAAATAAATAAATAAAAATTAATTATTTTCTATTTTTTTAGTATATAATAATCTTAAAGAAATGCAAATACTGAATAGACAAGCGAATGCGCTAATATAAAATACGGAATCATAACAATTTTGCCCTAAACAGTGATGATGTTGATGTTGGTCATTATTAAAACCAAATAATAAATTAAATAATTGTCCGCCAAACGCTGGAATCTATAGAAAGAGAAATGTAACGGTGTTAATTAAATTCACATATTTGGAACCTGCATGAAGAAAAAAAAATATTGTACTTACGCATGCAATCATTCCCCTATTATTTTAAAAAAGTTTTAAAATATAAATTAGATATAATTATCGTTATGAAATTTTTTTTTAATTTGGTTTAAAAAAAAACTTACCAATTCAATCCAAATCTTTTAGTGCCAAACCATTCACTAACAATTGTGGGACCAATAGCATATAAATTACCAAAACCAAATCCGACCAATATGGTAACGATCAATAATTTATCCAAGTCATTGACGTAAAATAAAATTAACAATTGAGCCAAAAATAACCAAAAACCAGAAATTATAAAAAACCATAATCGAGGTAAGTTAAATAATAATCCCGCTAAATCCGATATAACTCCGACAGATAATCTTCCTAAACAAGAAAAAACTGAAAGAAAAAATACATGCATATTTTGTAATTCTTGAATATGTGATGAAGACGAATTATCTTCAGAGTTCGGTAACGTAGTATGAGGATGAGTTGATGAAGCGAAATATAGCGATTTAATTATCGAACCGACATTATTAATGTACATTAATCCTGTACCAGCAATAAAAAACATAGACATGGCCAACACTTTAGCATCATGGTTATAAAATAAGTCCCATCCACCAATGTCAACTTCTTCTTTTACTTTATTTAACAACGGCGTATTTTCAGATTTATCAGATTTACCAACTGTATTTACTTTCGAAGTGACATGAGAAGAACAACCTTCTTCTTCTACAACAATTTCGTCTTGATTATTCGGTGGTGGTACTACAACTAGAAACCAACTTCCAATAAACATACATACTCCCGAACTTATAGCAATAAAAAGTAAGAAATGGTATGTATCTTTTTTAAACCAAAGTGTATTTATTTCTGAATATATTGCTGCGGATAATCCGAACAATGCTATTGGAGCTCCAAATGCTATTCCTCTGAAGGATTTAATATTTTTCGCCTAAATTACATGTGTATCAGAAGAAAAGGAAACAATTTTATGTCGTGTTAAATAAAAAAAATTATTTTAGCGATGAAAAGATTTAAAAATTAAAGTAATTCTTACGATTGTTACAAGACTTGATACCAAACCTACAAAGGAAAAAAAAAAATAATTATATATTGGTACGAAAATGAATTCGGTACTGCGGATATAACGTAAGCAAGAATTTACCTGCAGATGATGCCATTCCCGCAATGAACACATATAAAGCACATAGTAAGAATGACGAATCAGAAAAATTTCCATTATATGTCATTGCAAGACAAAAATATCCTAGGAATATGCCAAAGGAAGCAATAAACGTTGTCCTATATTATAATAAATCAAAATAATCTTAATAAAATGTTCATGTCAGTTGGCACGTGACGGTACGTAATTTAAAGTACCTTCTTCCTCCATAATTGTCGGCAATATAACCAAAAAGTGGCTTACACAAATAAACACCATAATTTGCAGCACTTCCGATTGTATTTACTTCAACAGAACTAAAATCTAAACGTTCTGCTAATGAAGTACTATATGCTGAGAAAAGATATTGTGTACCACATACTGAAGATATAAAAAGCGCAGCTAAAAAGCTCGAAGTTAATTTTATTGATCGTAAATTCATTTTTCTTTATTTTCCCAAAAAAATATTTTTGTTTGTTATTTAATTGTATTAGTATATTAGTGTTTTCACAAATCAAGGAAGAAATCGAAAATTTCCTTTTTTTTTGAAAAATTTTGTATATTAAAATTAGATATTAAAATTACTAGATTTTTTAATTTTTATAAGAGAGAATTTTTTTTAAAAAAAAAGAAAAAAAAAAATTTGATTCTTTTTATATCTAAAACGTCTTTCAATTTTACTATTTAAAAATAAAATAATTAAATAATCAGATTTACCGAAATCACCGAAATCATGTGAGTAATCATCTATTACGATAAACAAATGGTTTCATGTGATTAACATATTACACTAATTTGTATGCTTTAATAATAATAAGTTAAAATACAATTTATTCAATCCTTCTCCAATCCAGTAATCCAGTAATCCAGTCTCCAAAGGAGTTTTTTTTTTTAATTTAAAGTTTTTTTTTTAATGTATCGAAAGTTCTAATAACAATAAAAACCTGAAATTACAATACAAAGCCACTAAGACAATCAGTAATAATTAATCGACCGATTGTGTCCTTCTGACCTTTTAAACGTTCAATCCCCGATCTCATGACAAGGGTCGTTTATCCATATTTGGTGATGATTCCTTTTTTTTTGTTTATCCAGGATTTATTCGTTCAAAAGAAGGATAAAAAAGAATAAAGAATTTCTACATAAACTATTTCGTTCATATGAAGAATAAAAACTTTTTCGCTGAAAAAAGTCTCTCTTTTTTTAAAAGAATATCACTTATGCTTCGTTTATTTTTGATACTGTAAATCTTTATCATAAACAGCCACAATATTTTTTTTTTTAGTAAAGCAGATAAAAAAATGACAAAAAAATATAAATAAAGTCTTGGCGTTGCTCTCACGCTAAACCCCATATTTACTCGTCTAAAAAAAGTCAAAAAAAGAATTTTGAACCAATCAAAAAATTTTTAGCGATCAAAGAATTGATCAGAAGACGTCTGACAAACAAACATTTCATAATTTCATATACATTATGCGAAACAATGCGAAACTCTGTTATAATTATGCGTCACATGATTTTTTGATACAAAGAAAAGACGCATTAAATTACGGAGTCGTGCGTTTTCCGTACTTTTTTCCGTGTCCACTTTTCAGTATACTATCCGAGGATTGGTTACGTCATGTTACATTTACATTTTTAATTATTTTAATTACATCTAATCGAGATTGAAATTATCTAATGTCACGAGGGCAATTTTCTTTTACATACATGCTTAATAAATATGAACTTTTTAGTTAAATTATCTTTTCGGTCTCCGAAAACATTCCCAATTAATCGAGTTGCATCAACAAAATTATTCTTTCGACAGTCTCCCAACTTATACCCACTTTGTTCTTTACATACCTCTTTACCATTCTTTGACGATTCAAACTCCAAACCTTCCTCTTCTTCCTCAAAATTCAATTATGAAAAACCACCAGTTTCTGATACGATCGTTCCAACACCAATGGCTTCAGCATTTAAGAATATGTTTGATGGTTCAGCAATACATTCTATTCAAATGTTATCTAGATTAACAAATGATGGGTTTATAACCAGTAATGAAATTGAAGTTAAAGGTCCTGTTATTTTATTGAATGGTGATTTAATTATGTGGGATGTACCTCAAGGTGATCACGGAAAAGGTAGCGTATTCAATAATTGGACCACTGATTTTTTAAAAGTGTTTGAAGTTATAAAACCTAGGCCAGGTGAGCTTACTATATATATTACTGCATGATTTTATTTTTATTAATAATAATAACTAATATATAAAATTTTTTTTTAAAAAAATACCTAATAAAGAATTATTGATATTTGGGACTGGAAAATCGGTTGTTCCGATTCCATCACATATTAGACAATACCTTAATGGTTTAGGAATACAGATTGAAATAGTAGATACGGTAAATAATCTCATTATTAATATATTTATTAATTTATTTTATTATTTATACTATAAATTTAAAATACTTTTCTAATTATTCCATTAGAGAAATGCTTTAGCAACATTTAATGTATTAGCCGAAGAAGGCAGAAATGTTGCGACCGCATTATTACCATTGATTCCAACTAGTGCTCGTACTGGAAAGTCTTTGATTACTTAATTCAAATAATATTATATAATATATTTGTCATCACGGAATAATAATCATCATTATCATTACCTTAAGTGTTCTTTTTTTATTAAGTAAAAAAATTATTATTTTTTTTTTTTACAATCAAAATTCTATTAATGGAAATGTTTATATTAAAATTATACAATGAAATAAAGTAAATAATATAAAATGATAATAGAAATATTCTTTTAGCGACCCGTATAACACGCATATCAAACGATCAACAGAATGATAATCATATGAAATGCATATTGTCTATGCTTTCTTAATCAATTTCTTTTGTTTCTTTTTTAATTCTCGTTTGCGTTCTCTTTCTTCATACTAAAATAAATTTATAATGAAATAAATATTTTATTCTTTGACCAAACGAATACATAAAATAAACATTCTTACCTTTCGTTGTTCTTCAGGTGATAATTTAGCAACACGTTCAGCTTCAGCACGTTTCTTTTCAACCTTTTTCTGTTGAATAGCCTTAAATGTCAAAAAAAAATTGATTTAGTTGATAATCATGTAAAAATAGAAAAATAATAGATCTTTAATTACTTCTTGTCTTTCAGCTTCCAAAGCCTTATTTATTATTTTATCTGCCTCTTCTCTATTTTTCTTAAGTTTATTCTTTGTCTAAATTATAAAAAAAATAAGTAACAAATATGATAAAATTATTCTTTTTAAAAAAATAATGTTATATACCTCTATCTTGAATGAACATCTTTCAGGAATGAAATCGATCAAATACATAATTAATTCTGAAACATATAAAGTGTCGTCTAGTTTAGATAGATCTTCGGGAATAGAACAATAAACTGTCAACAATTTTGGTTGATTCTCAACAACTCTACAAACAATTTTAAAATAAGCTTTTTAGTAATCTTGTCTTAGTATGTCAAAGTCATATTCTATTATAAAATGCCTACTTTTCTGGTCTGACACGTGGTTGATCTGTCACGATAAGAGCATTTAAATAAGGTTCCGACTTTTGTAATAAATCGACAACTTGCCTGGTAAGAAAAGTATCGGTAATATCAGAAGATTCAGTTTGTGCATATAAACTTCCTGGAAGATGATTATTATTGACTTGTTTTGTGAAATCACTCTATACATGTATAAAAAAGATGTTAATATATAAAATATTAAGTTTATAAATTTAAACAAAAATTCGTACCAAATCGTATCGAGATGTTCGGAATTCTCTAGAACGATCTTTTTTTGTAACGCCGAAAACAAAATCTTCATAATCACCATTCATATAAACATGAAGTGACTAGAGTATGGTTGCAAATTAACTAATTAGATGAAAATATCTCCAAAGAGAAGAAAAAAAGACAAAAAAAATTTTTACTAACCACTGAATCTTCTATGACTTTACTGCTAAATTGAGAAATAATAATGTTTGTAATTGTTTGAATCAAATTATGTCTTGGTTTAAGCTAGATAATTATAATATTCGGTAATAAAATTTAATTAAAATAAATAAATAAATAAATAAAAAGAAGAAAATTTTTAAAATCAAGTACCGTAATTCTTCCATGAACAAACTGACAATTTCTACGACCGCTAAGATAAAAAACATAATCTGCTGGACCATCCCTTATAAGAGGCTTACTATTATCATTCGCAAATCCGACAAGTGCAAAATTATCTTTGAATAATGAAATATGAGTTTCCATCCTATAAGAATAATAGAATCTTTTGTTTAAGAGAAATTCAGAAACAATTTTTAAACAACATAAAAATAAAATAAAATACCATTTTTTTGCAACTTTTTCATTTTTCTCTTTGCCAATGAGATAATTAATCAAATATGCAACAATGCAACATATCATAAATATTTCTCGACGAAATTCTGATAACTCGAATTTTGGTCGCGCTAATTGTATAAAATAATGTTTAAGTAAATATAGAAGAATAGCTGAAAATATATGAGGGGAAACAAAATAAATACAAACATGGAGGTACATAGAGAGGCTTTGGTTCAGGGACTTCTTGATAACTTTCTTTTTCTGGTTCTGGTGAGAATTTAAGTTCTTCCTCATCAAATTCATCTAAAAAGTAGATCTACATAAATGAAATCTCTTACTGAAATGAAGAAAATGTCTAGATTGCAGTTATATTTACATACCCGCAACCACTACTCTTGTTATTACTTGTAATAACAGTAGTATTGCAACTAATGAAAAAATAATTTTTGGTAAACGAGTTGTCATCATTAAAATTTTTCACCGAAAAAAAAAATTCTCGAATTTTTTTTTTTGAAGTTCGATGTACTGTATCTATCTATGTAACACCATGGCAAATAACAAATATGTAAGCTATAATGCTGTACTAATGCTGTCCTACAATTATCTAAAATTAAAAATCACAGTGATAATCCGAATAGCGTTATTGGTTACTAATCACAGTTATTCCTACCTGACCAAGATTTAGACATTAACCTATTTAAGTTGGAACATGATCAAACTTTGGGTAAGATTGAATTTCGGATATGGCTTGTTCCATGTTAGATTTGGACTACAACATTTATGTTAATTTGGTAATTACTAAATTAATTTAGTAATTTATACAATGACGGCAATACAGGAATGATGTAATTGAACTTGAAAATTTGTTTTCTGAACTTACATAAATGAGTTTTGGGTATTACATCAGCACATTTTATAGTCATATCATCAATAAAAAAAGGATGGAAAGTCCGTATAACCTTTGTATGTATATATATATCATCTGGAAACCCACTTTTCTAGTTTCTACAATAAAAAAACATGATTGTAAGTTTATCATTAGTCATATGTAATGGACTCAGAGTCTCAGACCAGAATTTGGAAAAGGAACTCCTAATTATCCAAATATATACAAGCCGAATAAATTTTCACGAATTTATGTTATAAGTTCCGGGGATATGTTACATTTTGAGGTTAAGGTAACATGGAGTGAAAATAAATAAAATAACAAAAATCGAATCAAAGAAAAATAAATCTCTCGTGAATAGAAGGATTTTATATACTAATATTAACTAAGGTAAGGGCCAGAAATCACGTGTTTATAAGTTAATATGGCCCCTCTTGTGATCTAAAAGGTAGGATGATATTTACTATATATAGGTGTGATAAATAAAGAAACCCTTCTAAACACGTAATTTCTGGACCCTTCCATTTTTAATTTATAAGGAAATTAGATTAGAATTATGTAATAAGATTAAGGGTTGTATTACAAATATTTAAATATTTATGATAATATCTGCTTTTTATTGATAAGCTTCTTTTAAACTTTTTTTAGCTTCTATATAAAAGCAAGATAAAATGATAATAAATATCTAACATATGAACATAATTCCCATTTTTATTTTCTTTCTTATTGTCCTTACTTTTTTTTGATTCCTTAAAATTCGTGTGAAATAAAAAAATGGAAAAGTAAAAAGAAAAAAATAAATAAATAATAAATAATAATCAACAATAACTAAGATAAATAAGGCGTTTAGCTACTCTATTTATTTAAATATTATAATTTAGTGTGTGAATATACAAATAAATTAATTACTAATCATTATGGCCAAGAGAAAATAATAGGCAGGTATATGCTTATTACGCTGGCATCAATCGAAAAAGTTGGCATCAATTATTTCCGTTTTCGAATTAGTGTGATCTAGTATATTTTTTGATTACTTAAATTTATTTGTTATTTTCAGATGAAAATCATAATTTTAAGGTTACACGATAATTTTAATTTAAACAATGATGTAATAACACTAAAAAATTTAGAGTAATCAACGTAATTTATAAGCAAGAAATATTGAATTACAATAATTCGAAAACGGGGATGATAATAATTTTTATAGGTAATGACCTTTTAACATAGTTTATTATGCAGCTGATATTTTTGACTAAGGTACAAGTAAATTACTATTGCATAAATATCTTTGAAGCATTACATCATTTAGATTAAAAATATTACATATATTAAATTTTACACGCAAAATACATGCTAACTAAACTTATTGAGTTATTTATATAAAACATCGTCCGCATAATAACACAATTATTGAATAGGAATGTTAAAATATCATTCAAACTGCTTCACAATTCGGTGATATTATCCATCATCTAATATTTATTATTTAACGCATCAGCATTAAATGTGTAACACAGTTATCGCGAAGATATTAACACTTATATATTTGGTGTTCTCTGGGTACGTCTCTGGTTGGATGAGGTGCTATCAAAGAAATATTTTATGTTTATGTAAAATTTTCTTAATAAAGTTACTGCTCCCAGTGAGATTAAAAATAATACTATATATTTAGACAGGCAATCATGATATTATGTGACATACTTCTTTTAAATAATTGAATTATGTTTGAATTTAAAAATTTTATAGTATGGTTAATATAATTTGTGATTTGTGATATGTGAATTATTTTATCCGATTAATAATAAATAATCATTGGATAAGAGAATAGAGATATCAGTCAAAGACAGAAATAACCAAGTTATACATAGTAGGAATATTGCAGTGACCAATAGGAATTAGTGCTAACTACTCCAGTGGCATTGGCCTAATAAATTGGTGCTACTAATTCTGCGCATATTCCTAATCGACTGAGCAATAACCGATTGCTAAATTACACGTACATTTGAAGTTATCTTTAGCTTAATTTGAAATTCAGTTCGTAGTTTGATAATATTCTAATATTTATCCATTATCTAATATTTATTATTTAACACATCAGTCTTAAGACGTTATCACGAAGATATTAACTCTTAAACGGACATACTTAATTGGCAATATATTTTAAATATTTATTAATAATATATATTTAGTGCTCTCTGGGTACATCTGCTGGTTGGATGAGGTGCTATCAAAGAAATGTTTTATGTTTACGTAAGATTTTATTTCTTAATAAAGTTACTGCTCCCAGTGAGATTAAAAATAATATATATTAAGACAGGCATCATGATATTATGTGACATATGTTTTTTAAATAATCGAATTATGTTTGAATTTAAAAATTTTTATAGTCACAGATCGAAGAGATATGGTTAGTTTACATGAAGTTTATACTATTAAGATTTGGTGGAAACCTGTTCAATTTCCATGGTGTACGCCAGATTTCAATGAAGTTTCCAGTTTTTGTGGAAATGTTATGGAAATTTTATGTAAATTGGACACGTATACCAGGGTTTCCATAGTGGAAACCATACCACTTCGACCAGTGTAGTATAGTTAATATAATTTGTGATTTGTGATATGTGAATTATTTTATCCGATTAATAATAAATAATCATTGGATGAGGAAATAGTCAAAGACAGAAATAACCAATTTATACATAGTAGGAATACTGTAGTGACCAATAGGATTTAGTTCTAATTAACTTAGTGATACTGGCCTAATAAATTAGTGCTACTAATACTTCACATATTCCTAATCGACTGAACAATAACCAATTACTAATTTAAATTGCATTGTACATTTGAAATTATCTTTAACTTAATTTACTTAATTTGAAATTCAGTTCGTAGTTCGGTGATATTCTAACATCTCTATCCATTATCTAATATTTATTATTTAACGCATCAGTCTTAAGACGTTATCACGAAGATATTAAGTCTTAAACGGACATACAGTACAGGAGTGGATTCAAAATTTAATTAAATGAATGGCAATATATTTTAAATATTTATTAATAATATATATATTTAATGCTCTCTGGATACATCTGCTGGTTGGATGAGGTGCTATCAAAGAAATGTTTTATGTTTATGTATAATTTTATTTCTTAATAAAGTTACTGTTCCCAGTGAGATTAAAATAATATATATTTAAACAGGCAATCATGATATTATGTGACATATGTTTTTTAAATAATCGAATTATGTTTGAATTTAAAAATTTTTATAGTCACAGATCGAAGGGATATATGGTTAGTTTACATGAAGTTTATACTATTAAAATTTGGTGGAAACCTGTTCAATTTCCATGGTGTACGCCAGATTTCAATGAAGTTTCCAGTTTTTGTGGAAATGTTATGGAAATTTTATGTAAATTGGACACGTATACCAAGATTTCCATAGTGGAATCCATACCACTTCGACCAGTGTAGTATGGTTAATATAATTTGCGATTTGTGATATGTGAATTATTTTATCCGATTAATAATAAATAATCATTGGATGAGGAAATAGTCAAAGACAGAAATAACCAATTTATACATAGTAGGAATACTGCAGTGACCAATAATAATTAGTGCTAACTACCCCACTAATAAATTAGTGCTACTAATACTTCACATATTCCTAATCGACTGAACAATAACCGATTACTAATTTAAATTGCATTGTACATTTGAAGTTATTTTTAACTTAATTTGAAATTCAGATTCTTTAATTCCAGCCAAGATTATGACAGCTGAAATTTTATATCTTAAATATTTAAATTATCAAAATTATCAGGTGATAAAGATGACAAATTTCCGGTATTTGAAATTTATATACTGTAATTTATATCAGGGTATTACTAATGAAATCTACCTTTTTTTTCTCCCTAAATACTGTATAAAAAAAATAAAAAATAGTACTAATATTATATATAATTGACGAATGTTTTATGTGAACATGATAATTATGAAAAAGTATTGAAAGTATTAAAAGTATTAAAAGTATTGATGATTTTTTTTGATTCGAATCTTGAAACGAATTAATAATAGAAATAAAATTTCATATTAATAGTATGTCGCGTAATTATAGTATATAATAATATTTTTATTAAAATATTTTTATTAAATATTATTTTACAAGAAAAAAATACTTGATTAGCAATTTTGTACTTTAACTGCGCTGTGATCTATAATCATATAAATAATGACGTCCCAAAGTCTCACAAATTTTGTAAATTTGTCCAAAAACAGAAAATTAGATTGATGCATATCATTTATAGTGCAGCCAGGATCATGTAGATCATGTATATTTATATTTTTGGTGGATGTTACCGATCACACGTAACAAGAGTTTAAATCTTAATAATCTTAATTGCGTGCGTGTGGTCCTTGATTTTCTAAGAATAAGTATCAATATAATAAATAATCTAATACATCTACCCTTATCTCTTGTTTCAGCACTTTACGCGGACGATGAACGAAATTATTCTGTTACAGTACGAATGAATGTTTTTCTGATCATTTGTTTTGCAATATACATAGAAGATACATATGCTAATTGAAAAGCGTTTCGGAGTTATAACGTCCTCTCCCCTTACCCAATCATTTACAAAGTATTAATAATCGCGTTTTTTAACCACAAACTGGATGATATCCTTATTATTTATTAATAATTGATTACAATTAAATAAATTTAAATATATTTTTTAATAAAATAAAAGAAAAGATACTAGTAGAGAATGAAAGGAATAGTGTTTTACCGGTTAAGGTGGTATTTTCAAATTTCTTGTGTCACCCGTAACTATGAGGTAGATTCTAATTAACTTTCTCTGAGAGTAGACATCAATCCGTGTAATTTGTAGAATGTTACCGCGTAATTTGTTGAATATTACTGCCCAAAATCCTCGGAGAGTAGACATTAATCCGTGTAATTTGTTGAATATTACTGCTCAAAATACCTCGGAGAGTAGACATTAATCCGTGTAATTTGTTGAATATTACTGTCCAAAATACCTCGGAGAGTAGACATTAATCCGCGTAATTTGTAAAATATTACTGTCTAAAATAGATATTAATCCGTGTAATTCGTAGAATGTTACCGCGTAATTTGTTGAATATTACTGCCTAAAATACCTCTGAAAGTAGACATTAATCTGCGTAATTTGTAAAATATTACTGTCTAAAATGCATCTGAGAGTAGATATCAATCCGTGTAATTTGTAGAATACTAAAATACCTCTGAAGTAGACAGTCCGTGTAATTTGTAGAATATTACTGTGTAAAATACCTCTGAGAGTAGATATCAATCCGCGTAATTTGTAGAATATTACTGTCTAAATATTCTAGGAGTAGACAATCAACCCGTGTAATTTGTAGAATACTACTGTAGGAGTATTTTAGACATCAGTCCGCATAATTTGTAGAATTAATCCGCGTAATTTGTTGAATATTACTTTCTAAATATCCTCCTTTAAAGAATACTTCAAACATTCTGGTAAAATGGTCATACATCTCAATAAAATATTCTCATTATTCGTAGGTATTTTATGCAATGCTAGATGATAATTAAAAAAAAACATTGAGATATATGAGAAATTTATTTATTAACTGAAAATAAATACTATACACTTGGACGTAAAAAATGAAAAAAGCATCTTTATTATCTTTATTTAATTTTCATCTCTACAAAGATGAGGAGGGATTTCGAATGAATAAATTGAAAAAATAAAATATTAATCTAATTTAATACAATAAATATTGGGTGTGGTGATAAATAAATATTGTGTTTAAAAAAATATTTATGAATAAAAAGAAAAAAAAATAAAAAATAAAGGCAAAAACAATCTTTTTTTTGTGTTGTTTTTTTACCTTAAAAGATTGTTTTTTATATTCCAGGTTTTTCAGGTTTCCAAAATTCTAGGAATTAATTAATTGAACTTTTCTCTCCCTCTCGTTTTTACAATTTCAATGATAATGTCGTACCGTTTTTTTTTACTTTTCGTAAAAAATCATTGCTTTAAAGAAATTACCGTTACCATTACATTATCATTATGTCATTATGTCATTTTCGGAAAAAATTCTATCATTAAACAAGCTTTAGTTTTTCCAGTTCCTTTACAAAAATAGAAAGTTTGATATCATCGAAAACAATTTGTTCAATGTTTTTTTAGTATCACAAAAAATATTTTGCCAAAAAAAAAAAAAAAAATTTTAAAATTTGAAATTTTTTTTTTAACACGCGTAAAATGCCGATAAAATATAATATTAGTAGTAAGTACAATTTTTTTTTTTTTTTAAAAAAAAAACTTTATTTACGCTTTTTTGTTTTTTTTTTCGATTAATTTAAAATTTATTTTTATTTTATTTTTAATTTACAATATTTACAATATTTACAATAAAATTATTTTAATTACTTTAATTACAATAAAATAAAATAAAAAAACATCTTTTAATTATTTTTTACAATACATAAATTTTTACAGTATATCAAAAAAAAAAATAATAATAATTTTTTTTACCGGAGATAAACGTATCAGATATAGAATAGATAGATGGGATTTTGAATTGATCCATTTATCCATTTGGATAAATTTATTATCGATATAGAAATATAGAATTGCTTTTTATGGTGGGACAATATGACTCTTTTTTAAAAAAAAATTCAAGGGATTAATATTTTAAAAAATTTCAAACTTTAAAAATAATTTAATTAATTTTTAATTAATTATGTTATAATTCATTGTTTCAATTATTAATATTCATATGTTTGATATTTATACAGTAATGTGTGAAAAAAAAAAATGAAAAGAATTTAATAATTAAAAATCATGCCATGTTTATATTATTCTATATAATTGAAAAATAATTTCTTAAAACATACCTACACACGTCCAAAGTTTTATTATCTATACGAATTTGGTATTTGTTTACATTCCTAAAAATTTTTTTTTAGGAAAACCCGTTCGGTTTTCCATGATTGTATCACAACTGGCACATGAATAATCAAAAAAAAATTTTTTTTTTTTTTCTATTGCTCGACATAAAATTCTTGATTATATCAATCAAATCATATTCATTATCATCAAAAAAATTTTATTTATAAATAAATTATAAATTATAAACATATCAATTACAAATATATATTTATTTGTATTGTTTAAATATGCAAGATCTCTTTTAACGACCTCATTATCTTTATACACTAAAGGATTATCGGATCCAAGAATTGCATATACAGTACATAATATATATATATATATATATATATAATATATATTTACAGTACATGATTGACGAATATTTTCCAAACTGATTTATTTCTCCATATATAAAGGTTCATTTATTAACCTATAATAATAATTCCTTACACAAATTTTCGGACTTTGATGATCTTGTTTTATGTATAAAATTCCGAAAATCGGCATGTTTATATGCGTTGATTATACTTTAGTAATTTTAACGAATCAAGGGAAATGTTTGGGATGCAAGTTTTATATTAGACTGAAACATTTCTGAAACTTTCACCTTTTTAATTTATCTGATCAATTTTTTTCGTATCACCATTAAAATGTTATAGAATCATCAAGCATTATCTTGAATTTTTTCAATTTTTTTCGTATCACCATTAAAATGTTATAGAATCATCAAGCATTATCTTGAATTTTTTTGATTTTTTTCGTATCACCATTAAAAATGTTATAGAATCATCAAGCATTATCTTGAATTTTTTTAATTTTTTTTTTTTAGATTTCTGACCAGAATTAAAAAATGTTAAAAAAAAAAATGTAATTTTAATTATTTTTAATTTTACTTAATATAGTTAAATTAAACCTTTTTTTTCTTTTACTGTTGTTTGATGTTTAATAATGTATAATGTTGATAATTCACAAAAATTACTGTTTATGGTATCAATATAAAAATCATTTTATATTTAATTGAAATAATAATAATAATAATGATTTATTTATTTTTTTTTTATCAAAAATGTTAATGTATATAATACAAGTATCATTATTACTATTTTTTTTTCATAAAAAAAAACATCCTAAAAAAATATCTATACATATTGATATGCTTTTTTTTTTTAGAAAATAACATAAAAATTGAAATTAAAAAAAAAAGGTGACAAAAAAGAAATAAAAAAATGAAAAATATTCTAAATTTTTTTTTATGCTTGATCTTAATTGAGATGTTTAAAAAATAAAAAACAATTTTTTTTTTTTTAAAAAAAAATCTAAGAATAAAAAAAAAGTTATTTTACAGAAAAAAAAATGTCAATTTTTTTATATAACTTTATCTTTATCTTTATCTTTATCTTTATAACTCTCTAATATATTACATAAGAATCCAAAAAATTCAAATATTATTCTTGCACTTTTTTGAATTATCTATATCTAATATCTTAGAGTTAAACTTATCATCATCTGAATCTTCTATTATAATAATTTTTCGTTTCCTGTGAGGAGTTAATCCAGGTGAAACTGTTGTACCTTCAATTGGTAAAAGCCAAATATTTGACGTATCAATTGACATTAAATCACCATTTCCATTTTTTCGACTTGATGTTTCCGTAGATGATTTACTAATAATATTATTAATATGATTACTATTTGATAAAGATTTACTGAAAACTTCAACTCCTTCCATTTCAGAATCAGATCGATCACTTGGTTGTAATTGATCTACTTCTTCCTCATCATCCTCATAATCTGACATGTTCTCATCAGGGGAAGAAATAGACATTGATATAATTTTCTCATCAGATTGTTGAAGACCGCCAGTACATGAATCCTTATTTCCTTCAACAATTTTATCATCTCCAATTAATTTATCGGTTTCTGGAAAATGTTTTTTAAAATATTCATCTCTTTTAGATTCACGTGAAGATTGATTAAAAGAAGTCCTTCGCCTTGTTAAACTTGCTATTGGTTGAGTAGGAGTTGCAAGTTTTTTTGTTATATCGCTAAAATCCGGTGAAGTTGGTGTGATTGGAATACCATGTCTTAATTTATTAGTTTTTGATCTATCTGTAACTATATAAGTTGAAATAGTTTCAGGTGGTTCTACGTTTGGAATAACAAAAGGATTTTCTTTAGATTTAGAAGCTTGATTATTATTATTATTATTATTATTATTATTATTATTATTCTGTTGTTGAGTACTAGATTTTTGTTTTCCTACGTTTGAATGATCTGAACGTTTATTTGATTTATTTTTTGGTTGTGAAGCTCTTAATTCAGCAGCCTTAACTTGTTGTTCAATATCAATCGTTTCTTCAACAATTTGTAAATTTGTTCTCGACATGGCTAATTTTGCTGCTTCATAAGCGGCTTTTTCTTCTTCATGTTTTTGATGATAAGGCTAATAAAAAAAAAATTTTTTTTTAGAAAAAAAAAAAAGAATAGATAATATATACATATAAAATGATTACCATTTGTTGAGCTTTGGACATCTCTTTCCATTGAACACCAATTAAAGAACTTAATTCACCGAATTTTAAATTAGGATGTTTACGTTTAACATCATCATAAACTTCATTCATATATATCATATAACCATTTCTTGGTCTTTTTAACCTATCAAGAGGTTTTTTTGTATAATTACGTTTAGGACGTATTGTAGTAGTAGTATTATTTTCTGAAAGATTTTCCGATAAAGGGGGAGGAGGAGTATCAATTATATCATTGGTTCTTTTATGAGATTTTTTTTTAGATTTTCTTAATGCTTCAGGTAGAGGATCGTATGTATAAAGAGGATGTAGAGGTGATATCCAATTACCGGAAAATTCGGAAAATTGATGAGCAAACTAAAATGAAAAGGATTATTTACTATTAAAAAAAAAAAGGAAAGAATTAATAAAATAAGAATACATACAGGTTGGTTGAATGTTAGATCACCATTTGCAACAATTTGTACACCGATTCTTGTATCAGGTGAACGAGGTGAATAATTTAATCTGGTAGGAATAGGGGCGGATGTAGTGGTATTGTTAGGATGATGATAATGATGTGGTTGATAATGTTGTTGATGATGTTGTTGGTATTGATGGTGTTGATGATGATGTTGATGATGTTGATGATGTTGTTGTTGATGTTGTTGATGTTGTTGATGTGATGACAAAGACGACGACGATGATGATGATGATGATGATGGTTTTTTATTTAAACTTGTCGCGTTTGTCAAATTTTGAGGTTCAGATGATATAGATGATATGTGATTATTATCATTTAATAAGTTCGCTATACTTGCTTTTTTACTCATATTTATTTCTTATTTTTTTTTAAAAAAAAAATCTTAATTTGTTTTTTCTTTTTTTAAAATAAATAAAATTTATTATTACTTTTTTTTATTTTTATAACTTTTTTTTTTATTTTTTTTTTAAAAAAAAAAAAGTAAAATCCTAGAAAAAAAAGGAGAAAAAAAAGGGGACCAAGAAAAAAATAAATGATATTTATAATTATTTATTTATTTTTTTTTTATTATCCGAATTATTATTAAAAATAAAAAAGGATAAAAAGGGAGGAAAAAACCCAAAAATAAAAAAATTTTAATCCAAATAGTCCCAAATATAAAAAAAACACAATTTCAATGAGTTCAATGAGGCTTGGATATTATTATTTTTTGATATTTTGAAATAAAAAACAAAAAAACAAAACGCTAAAATTTTCGTGGTGTTTTTTTTTTGTTATTAATTTTTTTTTTTGTTTTTAAACGGATTACAGATTTTGTTTTTTTTTTAAACGGATAGAAAAACAAAAAAAAAAAAAAGCGTTCCTTTTGGTAGAGTTTCAAAAAAAATAAAAATAAAAATAAAATGATTATATTCTAATAATAAACGCCACAAGTTGTTTTTTTTCACGCACGCACTTAAAAAAAAAAAAAAAATGCTGTGTTTCTTTATTCAGCCGTGTATATATATGTAATGTATATATATATAATACAATATACAATGTAAAAATGTAAAATAAAAGTAAAAAAATCATGTATATATATATATATATAAATAAATTAAAAAATTTTTTTTTTCTCAAAAAAACTATTTTGTTTCTTTTTGGAAAAAAACTTTTTTTTTTCAAAAAAGAAAAGGACGATTTGTTGCAATAAATGGTTATTTAGTTTCCAAAAATTTTTTAAAATGAATCTTGTTTATTTAAAGAAATGAATAAATAAAGTAAAGTTAACATTTTGTTTTACTTTTTTTTTAAAAATTTGTTTTTATGTATAAAGTGTACTGATATATATATATGTGTATGTGATATTTATGTATATATGTATATATATATATATATATATATATATATGTATGTAAAATGTAAAACTTGATTCTAATCCGGATATTCTTTTTCGCTTAGTTTACCAAAATTTTTTTTTTTTCACAATCTTACTGCCCATTGAGACAAGAAAAAAAAAATTTTTTTTTTTTCACATCATAATTTTTTAGTTATTTTCTTTATTATCACCATTAATCCCTGATTACAGATTTATCACGTGTTTGATTCCAAATTCAAAGATTATAAGCCCTGTTTTAGGTTACTTTCTTAAAAGTTTAAATTATCTCTAAGCAAAACGTTCAAGTTTTGTATGTATTATAATGTAAATCATTTTAGTTAATATGTTAATTATGTTAATATAAGTTATTATTATATAATATATATTTACAATATTATCTTGATAATATTTATATTATATATCATATATCAGGATAATTGGATTGGACAAGCAAAAATGTTATTTATGCATACAAATCTTCAGCCAATATAAAATCCCTTTACGTTAATTTGTTTACTTTTTAGCCGTAATCCGAAACTTTTGTACGTATATTATTATAAAATACACTTTACCCAATATGTAAAATTCAATTTGCTTTGTTGAACACTGAATTGGTAAATCTAATACTTAAGTAATCATTATAAAAAAATAATTGGTTATTTTTGGAAGTTTGTGTAACAATAGTTTACCGTTAAACTGTAAGGTAAGAATATGATACATGTGTAGCATTTTTTACATTTTTTACACATTAATCAATCACTTTTAAAGAAAGTATTACACGTAACTTATTATATAATATATAGAAATATTTTGACAAAGAAAAAAAATATATATATATATTTTTTTTTTATATGTTACCAGGGTTTCAATAACTTCCTCTTTTTAATCGTTGTATTATTGTTTACAATAATCCCTTTTCTGTATAAATTAATTAATAATTTAGTAAGATTTTCGGCAAATTCTCGGTATGGTTTATCTAAAATACAATACATTAATCAAATAATCGAGTAAATCGAATGATGGAGTAATGAAGTAATGATTTTGTCAAGTTAACTTTATCGAAAAAAAAAAATGATTTTCATTTTTCATTTTTTCATTCATGTAAAATTTTTTTTTTTTTTTATCGATAAACGATAAACGTTAAATAATAATGTGATATTATAGTAAAGTGATTATACAGTATTTGGGATAATTAAATTTTATCAAAAAGCACTTTTATGGAAAATTGTGAAGCAATAAATTTTTGAACTTTAAAAATAAAAAAATATGGTTAACCGTATATGCTCTTATTCCTATCAGAAAATCCCCCTTGTTCTTAATAAGTAAAATTTCTTAAACAGTAAAATATTGTTTTTTGAACAAAGGACAAAGGACACAATTAACTATACCATATATGTACCGTTTACACTGATACATATGTCCATATATAATAAATATATGGGTCTATATTCGTTTAACTAAAAATTCTGTAACATTTTAAAATGCATACATTTAACATGTTTTCATTGTTTTCAAAGAACCTAAATATTTTTTCAGTGTGGTAACTGGTAAATATATGTGTATAATGTATAATAATGTGTATATAATGTGTATAATGTGATATATTACTTAATACACATTACGATAATCTCAATCATATAATACTATATGCATGACCCCATGGTATTACGAACTTTTATGAACTTTTAATTAAAACATCTCCTTTTAGTTTCATAAGTTTCATAATTACACGTAATTTTTCTTTTTCACGTATCGTTTTTATAACGATAATTATTTTAAATATTAATATTTAAATTATTTGATAATTATTAACTTTTGAAATCAAATTAAATATCAGTATATCACAAGGTGAATTTATTTATTTACTTTTTTATTTCATTGTATTTTACCTTTTTTGGACGCGTATAATCGGGTCCAAGTTATTTTGTCAATTTTCGTTTTTTTTTTTTTAATTAGCCCATAAAATAGAATTCTTTCTTGGAACAATCTATTTTCAGTTTATATTTAAATATATATATATATATATATAATTCGGGTGATATTCATTATATTCATTTCGAAAAATAAAAAGAAGAGATAAGGATAAAATATCTGCAATATAATCATATATATATATAATCTGGTTACATTTGCAGTTCTGGACAATTCATAAAATTTCCTAATAAGTCATTATGTAAAAAAAAAAAATTAGGGTTAAAAAGCAATAAATATTTTTCCGTAAAAATTATTTATTAGTTTGTAGGTATGGTATCATCATCGATATCTTCATTCATTCATTCAAATTTATTGATAATTTCTAAATCGGAAATTTTATTGAGATTACCAAATTAAGTTTTGTAACATAAAAAAAAAAGTTCAAATTTTAAAAAAAAAAAAAATTAAATAAAGATAAAGATAGTAATAAAAAATCATTTTTTTAAAAACTACACCAAGTATTATTTGTTCTTGAGAGAAGACGGAGAGAATAAAAAAAAAAAAACGTGTATGAAAAATAAATTCTGATTGAACCACAATAAGTATAAATTTATCACTATTATTATTGTTATTGTTGTTGTTGTTGTTATTATTATTATTATTATTTTCATTCATCTCCTATTTATTTATCTAAATCTATGACTTCTTTCTATTTAGAATATTTTAGAAGTTTTTTTTCACATGGGTTATACTAAAATAACGTTTCTTACGTGATAAAGTTTTTCTTCCCATATTGTTCTTATGGGGTCATGTTATTACGGGGGTCATTTTTTTTTAAAAAAAATTAATTGGAGATTCAACTTTAAAAAAATTAATTGGGATTCAACTTTAAAAAATTAATTGGAGATTTCAATTTGAAATTTCAACTTTAAACGTTAAATAAACGTATGACATAAAAATCAAAAGATCATCCAAAGGTAACGTTCGCCTGTACTTACTGTGTTATCCTAATTTTACATAATTTTACATAATTTTATCAGAAAAACCTTCCCAATTAATAAGAACAATATATAAGATTATTATAAAATTAATCACAATATTTATATATAAATATATATAAAATATTTGGTTATTTCAATATTTATCGTTATACAAGTATGCTCGGTTCTTGGGTTATTCTCAATATTCTCAATATTCTCAATATTCTCAATATCGTATTACAAAAAATTCTTTTTTTGCTGAAAATGAAACTTCATTTTCATTGTTATTTCCTTTTTTTGAGATTTTTTTTTATATTATTTATTAGTTTATTAACCATATTAGGAAAGTAAAAAGGGAATAGAATTTATTATGAAAGAGATTTTTTTATTTTTTTTTCTTGTGAAAAAGAATATTTTTTTTTCTGTGTAAACTTGTGTAAACTGTATGATAAAATAAACAACGCGTTTTATTTTGAATTTTAACCCCCATTCAAATAAATATTATTATTATTTTTTTTTCCTAGAAATCTTTTTTTTTTTTAAAAAAAAATCACCTATAATAAATCGTTATCATTTTCTACTCCATTTATTTTTTCATTTATTCCTTTTCATTCATTTTAAACCATAATTAACAAAATCATTTATAAAATTTTTTTTTTTTTTTATTCATTCATTCATTCTCTTATTTGTTTATGATTATTATTATGATAAATATAAATAAATTAATGTATCAAGTGATCTTATCTACTTTCATTGATTGTAAAAAAAAAAAAATTAAAAATAACAATCAAACCAAATCTACTTATTATTATATATCTACATATCTCTTTTTTCTTTTCAATGAAATCTTAAAAATATTTTTGGTAGTTTATGTAGTGTAGATCTTTTTTTTGCGTCATCGAATTTTTGCGGGAACTTTCTTTTGTCCAATTAAAAATCGATCTTTTTGAGAAAATCTATGTATCAAATTTTACTATACATAGATTCTATATATTTACATTTTTTTTTTAAAAATAATCATACTATTTCCTATTTTTGTTTATTTATATAAAAACGTGTAAATTTAATCTCGTTAATCTTGTTAATCTCTTACTAAAATGTAAAATATAATCAAAAAACAAAAAAAGAATCAGAGAAACTGTTATTTTTGAAAAAAAATCTATACTTGAACGGCGTCTTCTTATGACGTTTTCGTCAAAATGACAGATTACTATTCACAAAATACATTGAAAATTAACGGGTGATTGCAATTGTAATTCTAATTGAATTGTTACGATTCGTTTGTGATCCACTCCATTTTATTAATTTATTTAAGTTATTGGTAAGTGATTTTATGAATAGTTAAAGTAGTAATTCTGATTCTTTAACCTGAAATTATGTTATGATTCGGTTGCTTGGCACTTTGTGAATCTCGACACGATGATCTCTTTTTTAATTATCAATTTATCGCTAATTTATTCAAGTTATTGCCAAGTATTTGACGCTCTGTGGCGATTTTGCTAATCCCGACACGATGATCTCTTTTTTAATAACCAATCCAGTTTAACATTAATTTATTCAAGTTATTGCCAAGTATTGAGGTGAGTAATATTTCTAACTTGAAATTATGTCACTTTGGCACTCTTTGCGATTTTACTAATCCTGACACGATGATCTCTTTTTTAATTATCATTTTATCGCTAATTTATTCAAGTTATTGCCAAGTCTTTGGCACTCTGTGGCGATTTTGCTAATCCGACACGATGATCTCTTTTTTAATAACCAGTCCAGTTTACCATTTAATTTATTCAAGTTATTGCCAAGTATTGAGGTGAGTAATATTTCTAACTTGAAATTATGTCACTTTGGCACTCTTTGGCGATTTTGTTAATCCCGAGAAAATAACATGATTATTACTTTTCTGATTTATTTAAATTATTTGTTTCCATAATCAAATAAATAGTAAATTCTGGTTCTATAAGTTATAACCTTATAATATGTCCTCAATTCGGTTGCTTATCATTGAGTGGTTATCCCGAAACAATTTTGTCTATCCCGAGACAATCATTCAACGATCTCCTCTTTTTATACTTTATATACCCACTTATCTCCTAGTTTATTTAAGTTAATTTGCAAGGGTTTTCTGAACAGGTGAGTAAGACATACGCGCAGTGTTATAAATTCAAAAAATTCTTATACGCGCATATCATTAATAAAATTCATATGCGCAACCTACTAATTTCATATGCGCTTTATATAATGATAGACGCTACTAAGAAAAATGCCGCCTAATATTTTCAACGAAATACGCGGGAAATAAAAGTATTATACGCTGCGCCTACTATGCGAATCCAATTTACATCACTGCCCGGAAGACGTACTTAATCAATTCTTAGCCGTGACGTCAGAGTCGTCAGATGCAAGGAAATGTTTACGCTCTCTGGGAGACGGATAATTACGAGTAAACTTGACTAACTGCCCGTTCTAAGTAGTTCAACTTGAAAATATGTCTCAAGCATCGAGTGGCGATTTTGTTCATCCCGAGAAATAATGGTATATTTATGGTGTAAAAATTTCTTTGGAGGAATATGATATATTTGGATATTGTAAAAGTCTTAATTGCTGCTAACGAACTAAATCTTCAAGAATTAATTCAACGATCTCCACTTTTTTATTCTCTCTTAGTTTATTTAAATGGGTTTTCTGAACAGGCGAGTAGTAGTTCAACTTGAAAATATGTCTCAACTCGGTTGCTTAGCATTGAGTGGCGATTTCGTCCGTCTATCCGAGAAAATTCAATGATATTTATGTGTAAGGGTTTTATGAACAGGTGAATAATAATTCTGGTTCTTTATCCTGAAAATATGCCACAATTCGTTGCTTAGTATTGGATGGCGATCTTATTTAACCCGAGAAAATGGATGTACCGTAACCGAGAAAATGACATGCATGATCTCTTTGATTGGCACTCTAATTTATTAATTTCCTAATTCAATCAAGTTATTGATGAAAAGGTATTAAAAGGTATTAATATTTCTGGTTCCATATCCTGAAAATATGTCGCTTAGCATTGAGTGGCGATTTCGTCCGTCTATCCGAGAAGCTTCAATGTCTAACTATCAGCTTTTTAGTTTATGTGCGAGGATTTTATGAACAGGCGAATAGTAAATCTGGTTCTTTATCCTGAAAATATGCCAGAAAATGACATGTATGATTTTGTATGATCTCTTTGATTGACCCTCTATTTTATTAATTTCCTAATTCAATCAAATTATTGACAACCGTTTTATGAAAAAAGATACTGGTTCTATATCCTGAAAATATGTTCTCAATTCGGTTGCTTAGCATTGTGTGGCGATCCCGAGAAAACAATTCAACGATCTTACTACATTTTATTATCTTTTTGTTTATATAGATTAATTTAAAAGGGTTTTATGAACAGGGTAAGTAATTCTGGTTTTTTAACCTGAAATTATGCCACAATTCGGTTGCTTAGCATAATTTATTAATTTTTTTAATTTATTTTTATTTACAATTGTTAAAATAAAATTTTAGATCCTTTATTATAATCCCGAATGAATTATTTATTCAGCCTTCACCTTGTTACTTATACTTGGATTTGAAAGTTGGTTGATTTTGATTCGCTCTTAGTATCTCTTATTCCATTTTTAGAAATTGATTAACAATTAACACATCATCGTGACTTATATTACAATTTTTTTTAGGTCAAAGAAATAGTGAACAATTTTTTTTATTTAAAAACTGGAATTTAGAATTCGTGCGGTTATGGAATTCGTATAGAATTCATTATGTATATATTTAGATTATTTCAAAAGATTGGGTGTTTAAAAGATTGATTCAATTTAAAGATCTTTGACTTGCGATCTTATAGTCTTAATTAAGTGACCGAAATACACCGAAACATCAACCAGTTAACTTAAGTAAATATTTTTATATAATCCAAATACTTTTAAGTTATTCCGACAAAGATTAATCAATATATAATTATTAATTAATTATATAAATTTCTTGAATAATAAAAAAATAAATCGAATTCAATACCTTTTTTGATATACAATACAATAATATAGTAGTATACTTACTATACAGTATATAATTGTAAAATAAGATTTAAATCACAATGCAGTGTACCCTTCTCTACAATACATCCTTCTAAAATGTACTCTTTAAATTAAATCCAATCTATAAACGTATGCATGCTCATGTTTGGCTAATGATAAGGTCTGTATATGGTTGGTTTCATTTCGCCATCGGCTTGAACCTAAGGGGTTTACCGTGGAAGATCCGAAAAAAAAAAAGATCGGTATGTAAAAGATCCATGTAGCCATTTGAACAATTTTCTAACATAGATTAATCTGCAAATAAAAAAGTACTTACGTTATTTTTTTTTTCAAACCCGATCTAGTAACGGCGATTAAGAATTTCATCACACCATGCTTGATGATTAGTGTGAAATCGGTGAAAAAAAATTATTGGATTGAGAAGACTGAATCGAAAAAAAGATTGATATAGTCGATATAGTCTAACTCATTTTTCGCTAACTCATTTTTTTTCGAATTAAAAAAAAAAAAAATCAAAAATTTTGAGAAATACTTTGGGGTTTCAAAGTGATTTCGATCAGCGTAGTAAATGTTGCTTATTTTTCCCATTTTTTTACGATATGTTCTTTTAATACAATCAAGTCGTGATGCTTCTGATGTTAGTATTTATGGTTGATTACGAAAAATATATTTAAAAGTACTTTTCCCTATATTTTAAAAGTATGCAATAAATCAAGCCCGCCATCCTCGATGATTTTTTTTTTTAAATCCAATCCTACTATACTAATCCGTACCCTAAACCGCTGATTCTATATATACAAAGTTCAAAGACATAGTAGATTTGCTTACTCTGAACCTCCTAAAGTTACCAAATTAAATCATAAAATAAACGCGTTACTTTCACGAATAAAAAAATCAAAAACTATCCTTACTTATTGTAATCGTATTACTATGATGTCGAAGCACAACAATCAACCATAAGACACCACACCACTCTTAAGACACCATTCCTTTAAGACACCACGACACCACTCCTTTAAAGATACTTTTGTCAAGATCAAAAAAAAAAGGTAATAAATAAATTTTTTTTTATTAAAATATACACTTTTATTTTATTTATTTTATTTTATTTAATTTTTTTATTCTTTTTTTTTTCCTTTAAAAAAAAAAAGACGCATATATACATATTTTTTTTTTCTTTTTTTTTTTTACCCAGTAAAAAAAATATCTGAAAAAAAATACGTAATCTTTTTTTTTTTTACCCAGTAAAAAAAATATCTGAAAAAAAATACGTAATCTTTTTTTTTTCCTTCTTTTGATAACAATAATCATATACCAATATATATATAAATCTAAAAGATTTATAAAAAAAAAAAATTACCCATAATAAAAAAATAAAATAAAATGAAAGATAAATAAAATAAAAAAAAATGAAAAGCAAAATGATAGTGATAATAAATATAATAATCAATAATTTAGGAAATAGCCATTAAATACATAATTTTTTTTTTGTCATAATAAGTTGATTAAGTGATGATAGGGTGATAGTGTTTTTTTTTCCTGTAATCATATATAGTCCCATAAAATATTCCCATTTTCCATATTAAAGTCCTATATATGAACATAATTATGTATCCATCTCTCGTATACCATATAAAAATTTGATAAATGTTTGTTGAATGAAGAAATATTTATGACACCCGTGTCCTAAAAAAAATATTTCACATTCAACCATGAAACACTTCCGAATAATTCGTTATTCTACCCAAAATCTTAATTTCCTGAATCATGTTAAAATGTATATGATATATATAATGTAGAAAATATAAAAATTAACGATTCCCACCAAAAAAAGATAAAAATAAAAAAAAATCGTATATATATATATATATGTGTATTGTCAAAATAATAATAATAAAAAAAAAATAATTGATGATAATTAAAAACATCTAATAATTGGATGGTTTGTTAATACCGAAAAGTCTTATCAAAAAAAACTTTCAGTAATGTTGCATGTCAAGTCCAACATTAACTTCCTTCATTTCATTATTTATAACATTACCATCAATATGATTAAAGTGATTTTCTTCAAATCCAAACCCAATAGAAGAAGGAGTACTGTTTTCATTACCACCACCGAACTTTGGTATGACACCACAATGGCCACTTGAACGTCGAGATAAGACAATTAAGGCATCTTTATTGGACAAATATTGTTGATTGTCGCTACCAGTAGCGATGATCTGACCGTTTTCGTTTTCATTTTCTTTCTTCCTCATTCGTCGAGGGATCTTGTTTAAAATTCTCTGATGAGTCTCATTTGAGGATAAATGACCATATCCCTCATAAACAATTTGGGAATCATTATCACTCGTATCCATAAACACATACCTTTGTGAAGGATGAATATTTTGTAATCCATTATTCCTTAGAGTATCACTCATCATATTTGGACCCGTATCACTATCTTGTTCAATGGAATCAAGGGACATTTGATTTGATCTTGAATGAGTCTTTGTTGACGTGGTTGGAGGAAACATTGACATTGGTGAAGAAACTGGAAGAGTAGATTGTCGCTGTGGTGGTGGTGGTTGGTGTTGGTGTTGATGTTGAGAATAATAATCAGCGGCGGATGTAACTACTGTCGTAGATGATAAAGCTGGGGTAGATGTAGATGAGGCTGTTGTAGGAAGAGGAATGTTTGGTGTTATATTGTTCATATTATTATAAGGATTATTAAATCCACCAACTCCACCGACTCCTCCGACCAAGTTATCCACTCCGATATCCCAAAACTGTGGTTCATTGGGTGAAATTTCATTTCCCATCATGATCGTGGGTGATTGCATTTGCATTGCGAATTGATCAAAAATTGGATTCACTGGCATATATTGTTGCATTCCACTTTGATTTTGAATATAAGCGAAACTTGACGGATGTGGATGAATATTAGCTGAAGAAGAACTAGATTCTCTTTTTGGGTCCATCGATTGCATTTGTTTTGAAGATGATGATGAAATGGATTCTGAATATATTTGATTCGACATTGTTGGTGATATTTTAATATGTGATGTTGCAGTTGCTGACGGAATTTCAATAGTCTCTTCATTAGAAAATCTATCTTGATTTGACATTAAAACATTTTCTAAAGCTGTGATCATTTGATTCGCTAATTCTGCCATAATATTATTTTGTTCATAAAATCGACAAATTTTTATAGTCTTTATAATATTTTTGAATGCGTTTATTGCCAAACCACGTTGTGGTGAGGTAAGATTAATAACATGAACTTTGACAGCTTTTCCCAAACTATAAAACATTATCGGGAATGTTATGCATACATGAACATTGTTAAGAGCTTCAACTATAAAAAAAAAAAATATCAAATAAATAAATAAAATATAATATATATATATATATATTTTTTATCTGAAATTAATATACTTACCACCAATATGAGTTATTACATTAGCAGCACTACTACAATAATTAAGTGATTTGAAATAAGTTTTTGATGTACGAATATTGGGTGAACGAGAATTATTTTGTGATGCAATATAAGGATAATGAAGCATCAAATATAAAGTTTGATGATGCATATGCAAAGAAGCAATTTGTCCAGGAAGTGGCATATGTTGTGGTGAAGGAGTATACTGTAAAAATGGTGGTAATTCTCTAAGCCAATTAGACAATGAATTTTCAAAATTATTAACCATGGAATGATGATTCCAAGATGCTGGCATACCAATACATGAAGTAGATTGTAAATGTTCAATAATTTGACCGATAATTCTTGCTAATTTTATAAAATTAATGAAAATATTAATTTGTTGTGCGTACGTTGAACTATAATTTGGAGAAGGAGAATTTTGTTGTTGAGAATTTTGTTGTGATTGATTATCATCATCTTGATCATCTACTTCATCCAGTGAAGGAAATTCGATATCACACATCTTGTCATTTATTGTTAATGGATCTCCATTAGCAAGACTATTGAGCCTATCAGTAATAAAACATCCCCACCAAATTAATTTCTTTGTTTGACGACCTTTTCCTCGATAAACAGGACCGTTCCTACGATTTAATCCCATACTTTGTGCCATCCTGATGGCCATTGATGAATAGGTTTGTGGTCTGTAAGAAGATGGTTTACCTTGATCAACCATACATAATAAAATCAATGCTTGAACAGTTGATAATCTTGGTACATCAATAAAATGATCCAGTAAACCTTTAAAAAAAAATGAGAAATAATCATAATTATTATAGTTGAATATAAAAAAAATTTTTTGAACAAATAATTAAACAAAACATCAAAAAGTAACTCTTTCAATAAAACTTACTTCTGGCACGATCATAAAACACTAAAGAATTATTAGAATCTTGAGGAATTGGAGGATACATCGCACCAATAGCATAAATAGCATTAAGCAATAATGGAGAAGGTTGATCTGACACATTAGGGCTAGACATCATTTTAAATAATTGTCCACGATTAATTATAGGGAAATAAGGATGAAAATGATTAAAATATTTTTCCAACAATTGTCTTGAAATTTCGGGAGGAGGATTTGATAATGTTGGAATTGAGGATGATATAGGAGGATCAACGTAAGAACCACCTTGTTGTTGATTATTTGGTAAAAGAAATGATAAAGTACTACTTTGCAAACTATTCGAAGAATTTGGTGAGACCAAATTATTAAGGAGTATATCCTCATCATCACTACCAAGATCATCACTAAATCCTGGTATTAAACTTGGGGATTGATCGGAAGAATAATTTGCGTCAGCTGGTGGTGTCGTAGGAATAAATAAATGAGGTGATGATTGTGTGGCAGGTGCGATAACATTCATCGGGGAATATTGACGTATTTTAAAGGTTGAAAACCTTTGTCTTTGGCTTGACTCTTCAATAGCATTATCTCTCTCTTTTTTTATCTCCTTATTATTTTCGTTAATATTATCCTTATTAACAAGATTTACCAAGAGGGATTCTATGGTATGTAATCTATCTTCAATCAGAGCAACAAACCCCTTCGGAGGACCTCGTGGTCTTTTGGTTGACGCATCACTAAACGTGCATTGGTAAGCTATAAATTTAATAATAAAAAAAGAAATAAAGTTAAATAAGGTTAGAAATTAATTAGATAATTATTGGCGTGAGAATTAGGAAATGTAGCGCGATTAAAACAAGTAAATGTTTTATCGCGTGACGTCGAAATGATTGGCACAAAAAAAAAAGAATAACAAGGTACGAAGAATAAACAATACGAATTAAGGCATATGTATGACAAATAAATAATAATAAGAGATTTCAAACCTCCGCGTGTACAATTTGCACATGGAGAAGCTCCATCACATTTAACCTTTCTTCTACGACACGTATCACAGGCCGTAGTAATCTTTACACGTTTATTTTCATGGGATTCTGATTCGTCAACGATCATGTCGTCCAAAATAAACAAACTCATCTTTTTAGTAAAGAAAGTATTTCGATTGATGGATCTTTTTTTGGTGAGATTAAAAAAGGTTAATTTTCACTTTGGAAATTTCTATAATATTATGGGAGGAGATAAAGAAAATTCTTTTTTAGGAAATAAAAAATAATAAAAAAAAATGATGCTTTTGTTATCTATATCAGTAATGCAAAAGAAAAAAATATAAAAAAAAAAATTTAAAATGAACTATTTGACAAATGAAATATATAACAAAAAGAAAAGAAAAAAAAACAAAAATAATGAAAGAAAAAATTATATATATATATATATATGAATGGGATAAAATTGCAGTTATGTATTTATAAATGAAAGGATGATAAAGAGGGAGAGATATAAAAAGTGTGTAAAAAAAAGATAATTTTTTTTTTTATGTCGATAACAATTAATAACTTTCTCTTTTTTTTTTTTATTATTATTATTATATTTGATTTAGGATCGAATCACGCCTTCTTGAACTTTTTTTTCTTGATTATAAAAAGAAGTTAGCGAAACATTCAATGTGCAACTTCTTTTCAAAAAAAAAAAAAATTAAAAAAAAAATAAAATAAAACTTAAGAGAATTTTTTGTTGATTTGTTGTTAAATATATTGTTTTAGTTCCTAATTGAAAGGTGTGATCATTATTTACTTTTTTTTTTCTGTAAGAACCGCAGTAATTTTTTTTATTGTTTTTTGAAAAAATATTAGGTCGTTAAATAATATTCAAATCTTCGTTTTTTTTCTTTTATCTTTCTTTTTGAAGAGAATAAGAAAAAAAATAAATAAATTTGATTAAAATTTCATCAAGCGGGGAACCGATTAAATCAATTTTTTTCGATTCGATGACAGGAAAAATTGTAAGGCGTTATGTTATTGTAGTGACGTGAGTTAAAAAAAGTAATCGACTTTATAATATTGAGCCGTGGTATCAATAGTGAAAGTAAGAGTACAAAAATAATAAAAATGTTAAGATTATATTACACACTTTTAAACGACGTTAAAGAGCTTAACGGTCATGGACAATAACAGGAGAAATTAAAAGAAGAGGAGCCCCGTTGAAATAATCGTACACGGCCACTTTTTTTTCAAGAAAAAAATGGGAGAATAATGGAAAAAAAGAAAGAAAGAAAAGCGATTCAAAATTATGGCAATATTTATAAACGAAAATAACGCAAGTCGTACCAAAAGTTGTTTTTAGGAAATAAATTTAGGAGCTCAAGTCCTTTTACTGGTATTAATGATAAACAATCGATTGCCTATAAATGCAAATGTGTAATTTATTGTGCATTAATTAGAGATCTGCAACATAAGTTTGGAGTATTTATTTTTAAAGAAAAAATATAAATTTAATGGGTTATTTTAAAAAAAAAAAATAATCATGCTCATCCAATTTCATCCAATAATATTTTATTTAATGTTTACTAACGAAAATTCTTTTTTTATATGAACCCTCGGTTATTTGCGAATGAATACTCAGGATTTGTTGAAATAAGCAAGTAACTAAACTGCACAGCAAAATGCGTTATGATTTCAAACTTATTTTTTTCCAACCATTTTTAACTACAAAAATTTTAGTATATATATAAATTACTAAACTTTTTCATAAACTTTTGTGAAACTTTTTTAGACTATTTTTTAGACTATTTTTTAGACTATTTTTTATACTATTCTTTATACTAACTATTCTTTATACTAAAAAAAAAAAAAAATTCTGAGAATGATTCTCTTAATAGACAAATCGTACCATATAATATATATATATATATATATATATAATATATAAAATAAATATTTTTTTTTTTTTCTTAAAAAAAAAACAAAGAATAAAAGTTACATCAATGTTTTTATTTCTCAAACAATCTTGACCACATGGGCATGATGTGGTATATTTGTTTTACATTTTGTTTGTCATATAATTTTCGTAAATCTGTATGTTTTAGCGTTCCTCATTGATTTTATACTATTAATTGGATGAAATCCATGCTGAGAACTTAAAAGAAATATAATATAAATATCTGAACGTATATTTTCATTTGTAACACTGGACCTCATGTCTCCTCCTTTATATTCCACAAATTCCTAATTAAGGTAAGATTTAATTAGTAATAGCCCAAATCTTAATGATGATTGTTACATCTGATTTTTATTTGCACCTCTTAAAAGTTGTACTCTTATTCACATCATTTATCATCACACCCAAACCTTAAAAATTTTTTTAAATGCCAGTTATATGAGTTATATGAGTTTATTAAACTCCTATTCAAATAAAATAAGGGTTAGACAAACCAGAATCGTGTTTTTTTTTTTATATTATTATCATCACTATTATCACTATTCTCAAATATTCCCATATTTTTTCACAAGAGAAAAATTGTATTTGTAAAGAAAAACTTTTGAAAAAAATTATTTTTTTTTTAAAAAAAAAAAAAATTTAATGATAAGAAATCATTAAAATTTTTATCTTATAGACGATTAAAAATGATAAAAACGATATTCATTTTTCAAATCAACAGGATCAGGTAAATTTTTTGTCCTTTTTGTACTTTTTAATGATAAATGAATCTTTTTATCTCTTTGCCTTTTTGTTATGAACAAAGAAATTAAGGGGAGGTAAATTTTTAGATCTAATCTTTTTTCACATTTTATCCAATAAATTTTAATTATGATGGCTTCACAATGAAATGGTGACTTAATTTTTTCAATGAAAAACGTGTTTTGTGATTTAATCCCGTTAGATTCTTTTTTATTAATGATATCATCTGTTTATCACCTACAGGAAATTTTTTTCGTTTTTTACTTTGTACTTTTGTTTTCTTTGTAAAACTATAGAAAAAAAGGACAAAAAAAGAACAAAGAACAATCATAAAAAATAATATTTCTTGATTGGCTCAGGTTTAAAACTTTAAAAATTTATGAATACAAGAAAAAAAAAACCATGTAAAAAACCTTCTCTCTGGTTTAAACAGGATAACAAGGTAATTCAAAGATCAAATCTAGAAAGTAACACATTTACTTTAATCGTATGTGATATATTTTTCTTTTCACTAATTTTAAGGGATTTATTTTTCCCGAAATTAAAAAGATGTTAATAAAAATTTCCGAAAAAAAAAAAAAGAAAAATATTTATTATTTATTTCATTATAACGGATTTACAGCATTATAATTTAGCCAAAATTATAAAAGATATTCAAATATAAATACTGCGGTTTACCGTTAAAAAATTAACAAATTTTATTTTATTTTTTTTTTTATACATTTTGTGAAATCTAAAATAATATTATAATAAAATTTTATTCAAAAAATTACCAAATTCTATAAAAAAATTTTTTGTGTTAAATGAAATGAACCAGTTAAATGAAAATAATACAAATAAAACCCTTCAAACCATAACACAAGATACAAACATTACATCATTGTTATTATATTTGAAAGAACGTCTTTAAATGGATCATATCATAAACTAGTAAGACCATGAGAAAGACTGAAATAGTAAATTTTATGATTTTGCATGCAAAGTACCAAAGTACAAAATATATATGTATAGAGAAGATAATATAGTTACGCGTTCATATACTGAAACATTATATGATTCGCGATGGTATAAATTCGCACGTTTGTTACATATTTATCGTTCCCATATATTAATGCATTCGGATATAACCCTTTTAATGGATTTATTGTGGCCTAAATTTAATTAATAATATTAACTTAAATATCGAAGATAGAAATAACGCGTAAAAACAATTTATCTAAAAAAAAAAATTGATTTATTCATTCAATGATACATGTTTACTTTACTGTTTACGTCAAATAAATAATAAAAAGCGATTCTTAAAACATAATCAAATCAATTATCAAACAGAAGATCAAGTTTTCTATATATAATATCATTCATTATATCTTAACGCCGAAAAAAACAATTGCACATCTAAACAAAATTAGCATACATTATTTGTAAATAATTCTATCTTAAGAATCTTCTTACCAAATTTATTCTTGTAAAAATTAATTAAGAATTCCGAAATCTAACCGGTCTTTCTCTATATTTAATAAAGGAATTTTATATCTACAATTGTAAATTGGTTAAATGTTTCATCTCATGAAGAAAGTGCATTAAAAATTATTAAAATTCTTTTTAAGATTCCCTCCCTGCTTTACTATATTTAGTTGTTAACTTTTGAAAAAAAATCTAAAAATCTAAAAATCTAAAAAATTTCAAAATTTTAAATTTAATCATGTCATGATCACAATACTGTGCAGTTCGGTGAGTCTTCTAAACTTAGATTCTTGGATTCATTATTTTATTACCTTTATTGTCTTTTTTTCTTTGTTAGTTGGCACTTATTTTTTTTCTCATGGCACAAAAATATTATAATTTGATAAATATTTTAAGTTCATATTATTTGTTCCACAAACCAATTTTTTATAAAAAAAAAAAGAGATTTTGTTCCAAGATATCAAGATATGAAGATTAGGATAACGGGGAGGAAACAGGATAACGGGTAATGGAATAACGGGTAACGGAATAATGGGTAACTGAAAATGGGTAACTGAAATAGATATCGAATCATCTTCTTTTCTTCTTTTCTAAATATTTCTCCACGAAATTAATTAATTCATAGTAAAAAAAAAAAAGAAAAAAATTAAAATTGAGTTATAGTAAATGTATGATTATTATCTAAAATTATTTAGTTCAAGAAAGAAAACTAACGAATTTAGTTTCTTCGTTAAGATTAAGAGGAATATAAATTGACTATATATAAATATATATATATATATAAACTATATAAACTGCATATCGTTTAATATGTCTGATGTCATGTGGTATATGTGGTATTTTCATATTTTTCTTGGCTAAACTTATAATTCGGCCAGAATTTAACCATAATTATGTACATATTTGTAATAATTCTAATGACGTATGGCCAATCAGTTTCTAACTTTCAATAATAAATATAATAAATATATTATTATTCTATTTTTATTATCTTTTTTTTTAAAAAAAAAAATTACGAAAGCAAGCAAATTAGCGAATCTTTTAAATTTATTTGAAGTTGATTCATGCAAAATGTATTTTTTTTTTAAATTCGAAATATGTAGCGCAGTACCTGTTATATATTCGGATTAATGTGCAGTATTGTACGTAATACGTGTTAAATTTTTAATTAGGGTAAGGTACAAGATCATTTCACGTTTTACAAACAATAAAAAAAAAATGACATATTCTAAGCACAAATAAATAATGTAAATAAATCAAGATGACAGCTTCTACGCCTGATTTGCAGGCTATGTAAAAAATTTTATCTCTTTTTGTAATCCAATTAACAATTTCAAAAATGTCAATTCATCCACCAAAAGGATGATTATTATATTATCACGTGATTTTTAATCAATTAGACGAATTCAGAAAGTAACACAATAATAATCATTATAGTTGTTATAATACATTTTAATTATAAAAGGAAAATTTTAATTTATAATATTTGTAATTTGTCATTCTATAATGAAAATATAAATAAAACTCGAGAGATTTACAAAAAAAAATGGCTTTTTTTTCTTTTTATCTATTTATAAATTTTCCTTTTTGATCTCCTTATAAAGGACGAACAATGCGTTGAAGATCATGTTATTGATTTATATAATTTTGGTTAATAATAAAATAAAAAAAACTTTCATTGCAACTTCGTAACCGGTCTCAAGCCCCTTTTTAAGAGGTTGGTGAAAATAAAGTTTATGATCTCACAGTTATTATTTTCCTGTTATGGTCTTTTATTATAATTAAAATTTTTCGGATTTTTTCCTTATCTACTAAATTCATTTATTAGAATGAGTTAATCAAGAAGGGAAATTTTTAATTTTTTTTTTTTTTTATGTAAATAATTTACTATTTTTATACACGTACAATTTAGGAAAAAGTTTATTTCAACTTCTTTGTTTAGCGTTTATTTTTATAAATGTTTTTTTTTTTATGTACAAGTTTAATAAATAACCCGTTATCCGGGGTTTTACCTCTTAAGGTCACAATGGACATTTTTAAACCCAATTCCTTTTTTTAAAAATAGATTTCATATACTAAGTATTATTGTACACATAATATGTGAAACTATTTAGTATATTAATTATTACATATTTATACGTATATTATATTATATATATACTGTATATATACATGTATATATATATATATAAATGTACTTATATATACTTATTATATATACTTGTATAATGGATTATGTAGAAAATACGATTTGTTCCCTTTTTAAATTTGAGAAATATGAAAAAAGGATTGGTAAGATAAAATTAAATTATATAATACAATTAAAAAAATATTTGATAAAATAAAACATTGTCAAGAATAAGCATTTAATTCAATTGTGTATGAACGTGATTCTTTTTTTTAAAAAAAAAATTCCGAAAAATTACTTTAAGAAAAAAAGGTCTTTTTTTTTAAAAATAAGATAAATTACTGAATCTTTATAATTCTTTTTTAATTACGTTAACAATGTTTATAAACTTACATTATTATATATTGGCCAATAGTCTGAAAAACTCAATGGCCATAACTCAATATTTTTAATTTATAATTTATATAATATTTTATAGTGAGAACTGAATTCGGAATTATAGATATGAATTTTACGTTCCTCTAACCAATACACCAAAAAGTTACAATCATGGTTTGTTCCAATAAATATTGTTCTTTCGACCACGATTTATCATCAAATCCAAACTTAATTGGTAGAAATCGCACCAAATTAACGTTGTTTCTAGTTGTTGTACAATATACGCATTATATGCAATATTGTAATATGCGTAATATGCGTAATATATACGTAATTTTTATAGTACTTACTACACCTCATAGTCATAGTACTTACGTTCATGATATTATTTGTACTTGACGGTATAATTATCTGACGATATTTATCTTGAAAGGTATAGTATGTTATTTGAAATAATTATTTTATTAATTACTTTAATAAAAGTTTCTTAATTTCTTTAGCATCAATTTAATTTATTATTATAGGCGATAAATTATGTAAATTATGCTTATAGATAAAATTAAATGACATTATGTCAATTGATTCAAAAAAGAAAGAAATTTAATTGAATTTAATTGAATTCTAATAAATGTATGAAATTCGTGTCTTTGATTTATTGGATTTCGGTATCTTGGAATTCGGTATATCGATATATATTTTATTTTAGTTGACGATTCTTGTTCATGAATCATTATCATTCATTAATTGATTTTCTTTAATTTAAAATTATCAAATCAGAAAAAGTTTTTACTTCAGTTTTATCCCCGAAATTAATGATTTCGAAACGAGATATAAGATTATTATCAGCATTCTTCACTTTCTTAACGTTATGGAGTGGACTTTTAATGTTGAAATTCGATACATAAGAATCATCAAGTGGGTATCAATCTACTTAATCAACTTTAAAAGCATTAGAAGTAAGTGGACAAATAATACAATGTCACGTTACTTTTGCGTTTTATCTGAAATATTTAACCAGGATTCTTCTTTCATAATCTCAAATCCTTTCCATGAAAATACTTAACAAATTATTAATTATAATGGTATTAAAATGCAACACAAAAAGTCGATCTGCTTTTTAATAAGTGATTTTTTTTTCAATTCTATAAATTACAGTGTTTTTAATGCGTGTAATTAAGAAATTTAGAAAATTTAAGATTTGAATCTTGAATTTGTGTTTTTTTTTCCTTACTTCAGTTTCCTCCATTTTTTGTAATCTGAATTTCTGAAATAGATCAAAATTTAAAAGGATAAGGATGGATCAGAATATGCGAGGTGTAGAACGAAGAATACTTTGCTTGCTTAAAAAAATTTAACAATTTAACTGAAATAGCAATTAAAAATATGATATCCATATTACAAAAATTTTTTAGAATCCAAGAGACATATCAGATAATAGTAAATTTTGATAATTAGCTTCAAACATCAGAACAAAAATATATATATATATATATATTTGTTCATAATAATAAAATTAAGATATTTACTTAAAATCTGATCAAATACATATTTCTTTCCTTTCCAAATAGTATTATTTACTGTTGCAATTTTATTTTAAAAAAATCGATAATCTTTCTTTTTTTTTTTTTAAAAAAAAAGGAGAATATTAACCAGTTTTCAACCTAACGATCAAAAAAATTTCTAAATTTTTTTTGTACTGATCTGAATTAAATTTAATACATTTAATGTTAAAACTCTATAAAACCTAAGGAATTATTAACAATCTTCGAGGGTTAAAAAAATATGGCCGGAATTATCATTAATTCGGAATTAAATATTCTAAATTCGGACAAAATTTCACATTCACGTGATCTGTATCTATTGTTACATTTTTTTTTATTTTATTTGTTATTTTTACAATTATATTAAACTCTTTATCAATAATTAAAAAATATTAGAAATTCCTTTAAAATTAAACCAGTTTATGTATTATAAAAATTAATTCTTTAAAAAATTTACTAATTACATGATTTCAATTTTTTTTAAAATCAATTTTAATTGTATAATTAAAATTTTTAAAAAAAACTTAATAAAAAAAAAATGATGCATTTTTATTTTTTTCTGTAATTTAATTTTAATAATTTAAAATATTGTAATTATGATTTTGTTTTTTTTTTTATTTAATAAAAAAAAGTTTAGATAATCATTTATTATTAATTTAATTTATTATTAATTTTAAGAAAAAAAAAATTATCATTTTTAAATAAAAAAATAATCTTGTTTTATAATGCTTTTTTTAAATTTTATTTATTTATAAAAAGTAAAATAATAATATATTTAGAATTTCACTTTAATACTTTTAATAATGATTTTTTATAGTATAATTTATTATCATAATAACTAAAATTATAATTCAAAATATTGAACTCTTTCTGATAATCATATGGATCAAATTTTTCAAGAAAAATTTTCAGTAATATTTTATAAAAAAATGACTTTTTAGCATAATAACAGACTTGTAGTTAAGTCAAATAACTTATTAACAATTCTAAAAACAGTTCTTTGTTTAATTTTATAAAAGTAACTCTAAAAGAATATAATACTACTTTACAGAAACTTTAAGTTTTTCAAGCAATATCATTTTGATATCATTTTGATATTGATTCAATATCAATTTAATATCGATGCAATATCAAAATAACATATATTAATTTAAAGTTTTAAACTATTTATAAAACACCAATAATGCTTAGTTTTGGTTAAAAAAAATTAAATATAAAAATTAAAATAAGATAAATTTATAAATAAAATTTGAAGATAATTGGGGTCTTTGCAATAGAAAGGTATGAAACTCAAAAAATATCAAAAATTAAATTAATATTAAATTTGCATTAATTTCAGTAAAAAAACATAATTAGCATATAAAGTAAAATTAAAATTTTTTTTGAGTTTCATATCTTTCTATTGTAAAGATTCTATATATTAATATCTGAAATTTTCAATTGGAATAAAATTAATAAATCTATATATTATATGATAAAATTGAATAATCGTACTAAAAATTGATAGTAGAAATAAATATACAGTACATGGTAGAAGTTTAAAACTTTGCATAGATATTCTTTATAATATATATAATTTATGAAAAAAATAATACAATATTTACTTTTATAATACAGGTTTTTTACTTGTAAGGAGCATGCCAGAAATTACATGATTTAGTAAGTGGATAGGGGTCAGGTCCTGCAATCAGGTGTTACAATATACCTTTTATGGTAATAGTATATCTTTTATAGTAAATAATATATAATTTGTTTATTAAGAAGCTTTTTTTGAAATTATCTCACCATTTAAAAGTCCAATTTCAACCAATTTTTTTTGTTTTATAAAGAATAAAGAGAATTACAAAATAAAAAAAAAGTTTATGCAAATTGAATTATTGAATATTAAAATAATTGTATTATAATATAGAGAATATCAAAAAATCATCACCAGTGATTTTTATCAATCACACCCATGTTTTTGATTGATTACACAATTACATCATCATTAATAAATGTTTGTTTGTTTATTATTTTTAGTACTTTTCCAACTTTAATTTTCTTTTTTTTTTTTTTTTTTTTATATTTTATTTCTTGCTAACTTTATTTTATTCTCTTTATGTTCTTACTTTTTTCAGTTCTTTGCAATTAAGATGTGATTAGTATTACATAGTCATGATTTTTTGAAGTTTTATTTTTTTTTTATTTTGTTTCTTACACTTCGTTTCTTATATTTTATTCCTTACATTTCCTTCCTTATTTGGTTTTCTTTTAGGGTCTTAGTTCTTCTTGGTATGTTTTTTTTTTATTTTTTTTTTATTATTTTTTTTATTTTGTCTATTATATTTCATTTCTTACTAACTTATTTTATTATTTTTATTTGGTTGGTTAGTTTTTTTCATTTTTTTATTTCCTACTGTTCTTTTATCTTTTGTTTTTATTGTTACTTTTATTTCCTTATTTTTTCATTTCTTTTCACTTCACTTCATTTTTTTTGTTTCTTTTCGCTTATCCCTTATTTCTTTCACTCCTTTTTACTTTCCGTATTTTACAATAATTCTTGAAGTCTTGTTTTGTTAAACTATGATCGAGTTTCTACTGTTTTCAGACTTTTGTTTATTCCTTCCAAAAATAAATTTTGATATCACATATACAAATGATTAGAAATTAACAAAGAAGTTGGTAAATTTTTTTCTATGTCTTTAAGTGGGCTGAAAATATATTATAAAGGTCTTCATTTTCTTTTGTTCCTTTCACTCCTTTTTATTTTTTTCATTCCTTTTTACTCTCCTTTATTTTTTTCGTTCCCTTCATTTTTTTATCACTTTTTCACCTCTTTTTTTTTTCTTTTATTTTTTTTACTCCACCTTTGCTTCTTTCATTACTTTTTATTTCTCTTCATTTATTTTGTTCTTTTCTTCATTTCTTTTATTATTCCTCATTCATTATTTTTTCATTATATTTTATTTCTTATTCTTCTTTTTATTATTGCATATTATCTTTATTTTATTTTCATTATTTCTATTATTTCCATAAATAAATAAAAAATTGTTAATATTTATATTTTTAATCAATAAAACATATTTTTAATTAATAAATCATTATAAATATCATTATAAACATATAACTTTTAGTATTTAATTTGCAAATAAAAACTTTATTACATTAAATTACTTTAAATAATTTTGTTAAAAAATTACAATAGGTTTATAAAATAAAGTAAAAAAAAAATTTTGGTGAGAATCACCACTGGTAAGATTTAAATACTCTATAATAATATATAGTAATTTATTTATTAAGAAGCTTTTTTGCGATTAACTTACTATCTAGCAGTTAAATTTTAGTGATTTTTTTTTTGTTTTGTAAAACATAAAGAAGTTTACAAAACAAAAAAAAGTTTATATAAATTGGATTATTGGATAGTGAAATAATTATACAAGTGCCGCTCGTTATAATGACATGATGTTCAGAACTAGAGATTTTTGTCATTATAACGAGATGTCATTATAATAAGCTTTTTTTTATAATGACATATTTATAAAATAGTATAGTATGTTGTTATATATTTAATTAAAATTTTGCAATACAGTTTATTATTAGAAATTGCAATATACAAGTATAATTATTTATATAATAACTGTTATTATATTTATGATGTCATTATCTCAAGCTAGATTATGGCTTTATAAAATTAGTTTATCAGAATTTTGTATCACAGTCGTTATATATTAATATTTATAATAATGTCATTATAGCAAGCAAATTTAAATATAGTAAAATTTGTTTTTAATAATTTTGTTGTTATAACCATATGTCAGTTTATTAAGATATTATTATAACAAGCAACACTTGTAATTAAGGTTGCTTGCCAAAATCTCTCCAAAATCCTGCGATAAATTTCGGCAAGATTTTACTATATGTTTACTATAGTTTCGGCAGGGTTTCGGCAGTTTCAGCAAATGGGGTTTCGGCATTTCGGCAAAGTTTTGGCAGGATTTTTAATATGATTTAATATAGTTTCAGCATTTTCTGTATAGGTTTCGGCAGTTATTAAGAAGGTTTCGACAAGCAACCTTACTTGTAATATAATATATATATAATATATAGTAGTGATGTCAGGCGAAATTATTTTTTAAAATCTAAAATATTTCAGATTTTTATTTAATAGTCTAAATTTATTCCGTAACCTAAATCCTTTCTGAAACTAAGATTTATTTCTGAAACCTAAATTTATATCTGAAATAAAAGTTGTTAATAAACTAACCAAAATTAGTTAGAAATTAAATATAACAACAAAAACAAATATGTTTTTATTAAATTTTATATTTTATAATTTTTTATTACCCTTTGTAACATTCATTTTCTTGATACATTAAATCAAAATGATAATAATAAAGTATCTTCAACTAAATCAATATCATATTTAAGGTTGCTTGTCTAAACTTCTTCAAAATCCTACGATTAGTTTTGTCAAAATTTTACTATAGATTTATTATAGTTTCGGCAGAGTTTCAGCAGTTTCAGCATTTATAATAAGTTTCAGCAGTTTTGTCTTTCTCCAAAGTTTCGCCAGTTTTTTAATATAACTTTAATATAGTTTCGGCAGAATTTCACTTTTTGGCGAAACGCCACCTTGCCTAAACCCCTAGGTTTCAGTAAGCAACCTTAATCATATCATTATCTAATAAATGTTGAGTTGATTTTCGATACTTTCCAATTCATTTTCACTACCATCATCACTAGTGCTATTACTATTATCAATAGAACTATTCTCACTATCAACTTCATTATTAGTATCATCATTATCTGAATTCTTATTCAGAATTTTCCCCACTGTTTTCAAATTAAACATCTTTTCAATAATTAAAACCTGAACTATGTGATTAGAAATGTTCAAAATGGTTCTATTTTTTGATTGTGTTTCATTACTATCAATTTTATCATCCTCTTTCTCAAATTGTAAAAATGTTGAATCATTAATCATTTCATACATCTTGTCTTCTGTATATTGTTGACTAATATAAGCAAGTTCATTTTTAATATTAGATATGTAAAATGAACAAATTTGTGACATACTCTTGACTTTTGAAAGTTCTAACCATTAGCGCTGTTTACCATATAACCATCCAAGTGTAGAAAAAACTCTCTCACATCCCGCGCTATGTGGTGTTATGGAAAATATCATTAAGGCTAATTTAGAAAGATATTTATATTTATCTTTAATTGAAAGCTACCAACTCATTGGTGTTTCAAGTATACATGAAGTTGAAATTAAAGCCCAAAAGTAGAAATATTTTGACTTGTGAAGGTCAAAAGTCAAAATTAAAGTCAAAATAGTCGAAATTACATCATAGTCATGTGATTTTTATAATTACAATTTAATATAAAATTTTAAACGTGAATAACTTCATCAATATTGATGCTACAGATATGAAATATAAGTCATTGGAATTCTCTTTATTAGCTGAATCCAATTGCGTAAAGATCATAAAAATCGAATCACTGGATGCGGAGATCGTTAACTTTGAATTTTAAAATTATTGTTTACTATAAAAATTATAAGACTATTTAATACCAAATTTAACTCCATTAATATTAATGCTACAAATATGAAAATATATATCATTGGAATCCTCTCTATGAGCTGAATCCAACTGTGTAAAGACCATAAAAATCGAATCACTGGATGCGAAATTCGTTAACTTTGAATTTTAATATTATTGTTTACTATAAAATCATATGACTATGACATAATTTCGACTATTTTGACTTTTGGAGGGGCTTAAGTTGAAATCATTTTGACCATTTTGACCATTTTGACCATTTCGGAGGTCAAAATTAACCAATTTCAGTTTCATATATAGTTTCAAGACTGCTATCAAACTTTTCATAATATGGATTATGATTTGATTCATAATTGCAAATTTGTGCTAAAAGTCGATTGCGTGATTTTTGGTTACCACCATTATTTAGGTGAATTTGAACGGCAATATCAGTAATAATTTTCCAATATTCTGCTTTCAATCCTCGCCCTAGTATGAATAAAAATCATAAATTTAATTAATAATTATTAATTAAATTATTTTTTAAATTTTAATAAATTAAAATTCTTTAAAATTTAAAACTCTACTAACCCCAATATTTGGGATGTAAAAAATATGCCAGAATATATATTTCTGTATCGAATTTGTCACAATATTTGTTAAAAGATTTGATGCAGTATTGGTAGAATTCTACCATTTCTTAAGAAGGCAACTTTTTAATAATGTTTGCTAATAAAATTAATTGAATGAAACAATCAGCAAGATTTGTACTTGCACTCTCTAATAAAGTGATTGTGGTTTTAATTAGCTTTAAAACTTTGGTTAACTTGTTAACATTTGCAAAGAAATCTGAATTTCGAAGATAATGTTTGACAATTTTATTTGTAATTTCGTCAGGATTGTTTATTAATACCTATAAAATAAATTGATGGTTAATATTTTAAGATTATTTTGAATTTAAATAATAATAATTGAAAAAATTAATAAAATTACATGTTCTAATGCAATTCGTAAATGTGATACTGAACTTGCAGCTTCATACATAGAAGTCCATCGTATTTCAGAATATGTCTTAAGTTCTTCCCCTCAATTTTTAATGTAGCAGTGGCATTAGTCAATAATCTTTCTGCGATATGAGATCATTTAAAAAATGACGTAATTATGTTGCAACCTTTGATCGTTTGTTTTACTAAATTATGTTCTAAAAAATAAACAAAAATAACAAATTAAATACAAAGATAAATAATTTATAATAATTTATAGTAATTTAAATGTACCCATTATATGTTTAGTTATTAAATTAAAGAAATGAGTGATATATTGAAGGTCAATAATGTTCAGAAATTGACTTGTAACTATTTCTTGTGCTTTAACACAGTTCGCAGCATTATCAGTAACTAATGCAGTTACTCTTTCAGGTTAATTTATTTAATAATATCAATGATTTGATCTGTGAGAAATTCTCCTGTATGATGGTCACTTGAATAATCATAGAGCATAAAGATATTATTCCCAAATAGGTGTTAAAATTATATAGTTATAAATAGAGATTCCCCTCAAGTTCGTCCATCTGTCAAGAGCTTTAATAATCAAATAAATAATATTTAAAAATTTGAAAAAATAAATAAAATAACAAAAAAAAAATAATAATTTAACTCACTAAGCGTCAAATTCTCTGAATTTTTAATAACTTTATTAATTTTTTCATTAACCTTCACTGGTCAAAATCAAAACTTTCGACTGTTAAGAACTTTTGGCATAATTTTTGCCGATTAGTCATGTGATTCGTCACATTTTTTGACTAATGGCAAAAATTGGTAAAATCAATCACAAATTGACTGATACTGATTGTTAAACGAATACTTGTTTAGTCTTTTAGTGAAAAATCAACTTATACTGATTGTTATATGAAAAATTGTTCCTTTAAGATCATTCAGTAAAATTATACCAATTGGTCATATAAATCAACACAATTTTGCCAAATTTGCCAAACGGTAAAAATTAATAACTAATTGGTAATAATTCGCCAAATCAGTTGGTAAATAACTGAAATCATCAGATGATCTATATCGACATTTTACAAGTCTTTTAAACAAACTTTTTTAAACTTTTTAAACTTTTCGCTTCCTTCCTTCTCTTTGTCCTTTTCTCTTCCCTTTCTTACACCTTAGTTCTTCACATTGAATTCGGTAACTTTTTATTAAATCAAAAAAGTTTTAAAATTTTCTTTTTTATACTTTATGAAGAAAATCGGTTCTGGTATGAATACTGTTTTCCTAAGTGAAATTTTGAAAGATTTTCAAAACTTTTTTATAAAAAAACGTTTTTTAACAATAAAAAACATTTTTTTTAATATTTTTTTTGCAGAAAATCGGTTCCAGCGTAGATACCATTTTCCAGGTAAAGTTTTGAAGGATTTTTGAAACTTTTTTCAAAAAATACATTTTTATACTAAAAAACGTCTTTTTTATTGTATTTTTTATTTAGGGAATTAGTTCTGGCGTGGATACTATTTCCCAGGTAAAGTTTCAAAAGATTTTCAAAACTTTCTTATAAAAAAAACATTTTTTAATAGTAAAAAATGTTTTTTTTATTTATTTTTGTAGAAAATCGGTTCTGGCGTGAATACCGTTTCCTTAGGTGAAGTTTTGAAGGATTTTTGAAACTTTCTTAAGAAAAACGTTTTATAACTAAAAAACGTTTTTTTAAATATTTTTTTGTTTAGGAATTGGTTCTGGTATGAATACCGTTTTCTAGGTAAAATTTCGGAAAATTTTGAAACTTTCTTAAAAAAAAATGTTTTTTAACTAAAAAACGTTTTTTTTTTGTTTTTTTTTTGCAAAAAAAAATCGGTTCTGGTGTGGATACCGATATTCTAGGTAAATTTCGAAACTCTTTCAAAACTTTTTTTTATCGCCATTTTCAGAAAAATGTGATCAGCATCACGGGACTTGTACTACCAACCCTATAAAAAAATATACATACTGTTATTATACGGTATAACTGTATTTTGCGATCAGTATCTTTACAGTATGAATAATGTATTATTATCGTATTACACATACGGTATATATTCGGTATTCTGCACACCGTATCATACATATTGTATTAACGCACATATGTTTAACGTGAAAATTATACTGACATAAAGAATGATATGGCAGTGTGAACCGTACGTTTCCCACTGTTGATTAATTTGCGAACAGCACGATATCCCGGTGTGAACCGTACGTTTCCCACTGTTGATTAATTTGCGAACAGCACGATATCCCAGTGTGAACCGTACGTTTCGCACTGTTGATTAATTTGCAAACAGCACGATATTCCGGTGTGAACCGTACGTTTCCCACTGTTGATTAATTTGCGAACAGTACGATATCCCGGTGTGAACCGTACGTTTCCCACTGTTGATTAATTTGCGAACAGCACGATATCCCAGTGTGAACTATACGTTTCCCACTTTGATTAATTTGCGAACAGCACGATATCCCAGTGTGCACCGTACGTTTCCCACTTTGATTAATTTGCGAACAGCACGATATCCCGGTGTGCACCGTACATTTCCCACTTTGATTAATTTGCAAACAGCACAATATCCAGTGTGAACCGTACGTTTCCTACTTTGATTAATTTGCGAACAGCACGATATCCCAGTGTGAACCGTACGTTTCCTACTTTGATTAATTTGCAAACAGCATGATATCCCAGCAATCCGTATGTTTACATATTAAAAATATACCATTAGTACACGTATTTACATAGAATGTTTTTATTTTATTAATAATATAATGTATAAATAAATATAACAGATAATTTATTATTTAAATTGATATGCAATTAATAATTTGTGTAATTAAAATCTAATAAAAGAATACTTCTATTATAGTAATAAAATTATTATAATTAAATATAGAGAAAATAAAAAAAGAAAGAATTAGTAGTTATAAAAAAAGAAGTGATAAAAAGAGATACAATTAGTAGTGATAAAAAGAAGAAAAATTAGCAGTAATAAAAAAAAAGATACAATTAGTAACGATGAAAAAAAGATACAATTAGTAGTAATAAAAGGAAGAAAAATTATTAGTGATAAAAAGAAGATACAATTAATAGCAATAGAAGAAAAATTAGTAGTGATAAAAAAAAGATATAATTAGTAACAATAGAAGAAAGATACATTTAGTAGTAATAAAAAGAAGAAAAATTATTAGTGATAAAAAGAAGATACAATTAGTAGCGATAGAAGAAAAATTAGTAGTGATAAAAAAAAGATATAATTAGTAACAATAGAAGAAAGATACAATTAGTAGTGGTAAAAAGAAGAAAAATTAGTAGCAATGAAAGAAAGATATAATTAGTAGTGATAAAAAGAAAAAAAATTAATAGTGATAAAAAGAAGAAAATTAGTAATGATAAAAAATTAGTAGCGATAAAAGAAAGATACAATTAGTAGCGATGAAAGAAAGATACAATTAGTAATGATAAAAAAAAAGATACAATTAGTAGCGATACAATTAATAGCAATAAAGACCAAAAATAAAAGTAACTGTACCTATTTTATTAAATTATAAATAAATCTATTTTAGAAAAGTTCAAAAAGACAAGATAAAAAATTAGTAATAAAGAATAATACAATTAATTATATTTAAGTTTAAAAAAATATTACTTCATAAACGTTAAATATTTTCTTTTTTGTGAAATGTATTTCTTTTTATATCTATTAGGCAACCTTTTATTTGGTATCGTTTAAAATTTTCTTCTATAAAAAAAATGAAATAAATAAATAAGTGCAATATTTGAGATAATACTTCGAGTAAAAAGCAAAATAAAAAATAAAGAGTAAAAGAGAAACAGTTTGTATTTTTCCCAATTTATATCATTCGCGTGCATGCAAAAACAAACAAATGATCGGCATCCATGTGATAATTATCCAATCATAATCTATGAATGAAAGCGATTAAATCACATGATATATATATATCCGGGTTTATGCCGATATTGTAGATATGAATTTTTGTAAGATATAATAATATATTCGAAATTGCATTACAACATCTATTAATCTATTATGGTATAGATTTAATTTTATTCAAAATAATAAAATTTGTTCGTTATAATGCCAAACAGTCAAGTCGCGAGCGATTAGATTGATAGTTCGGTTGTTAAAATCTGAAAATAGTTGAGCTCCACGTATAAAAAGAAGAAATTAATAACGAAAAAACAAGAATCCGGAGACTATTAGAGATACTAACCAATAAATTGAAATCACGATTTCAAGAAAAATTCTCGCGAATTTTTCTTGATATTGCTTATTTTAAAGTTTAAAAGACTGACTAATAAATAAATTAAAATCACGATTTCAAGAAAAATTCTTGCGAATTTTTCTTGATACTGCTTATTTTTAAAGTTTAAATAAATTGAAATTACGATTTTTTAAGAAAAATTCTCGCGAATTTTTCTTGATGCTGCTTATTTTAAAGTTTAAAGACCGATTAGTAAACTGAAATCATGATTTCAAGAAAAATTCTCGCAAATTTTTCTTGATACCGCTTATTTTTAAAGTTTAAATAAATTGAAATTACGATTTTAAGAAAAATTCTCGTGAATTTTTCTTGATGCTGCTTATTTTAAAGTTTAAAGACTGATTAGCAAACTGAAATCACGATTTCAAGAAAAATTCTCACGAATTTTTCTTGATACTGCTTATTTTTAAAGTTTAAAGACCGATTAGTAAATTGAAATTCTGATTTTAAGAAAAATTCTCACAAATTTTTCTTGATATCGCTTATTTTTAAAGTTTAAAGACCGGTTAGTAAACTAAAATGAGCAGTATCAAGAAAAATTCGCAAACTAAAATCCCAATTTCAAGAAAAATTCTCACAAATTTTTCTTAATACTGCTCATTTTAAAGTTTAAGTAAATTGAAATCCCGATAAGAAAAATTCTCGCGAATTTTCTTAAGGTTCAAAAGCCAATTAAATATAAAAATTACTATTATTATTTATTTCAGTTCATTAATAATTTTTTTTATAAAAATGAGTTGTTTATTACAAACATATTTAACTATTTACTTTTTATTTTTTATTTTTTTATTATCTTTTTTATTGGCTATCACTGTCCTTTTGCGTAAGGTTATTTCATTATCTTTTTTATTGGCCATCACTGTCCTTTTGCGTAAAGTTATTTACCTTTTATTTTTTTCATTATCTTTTTTTATTGGCCCTCGCTTTTTTATTGGCCTTATTGGCTGTCACTTTTCTTTTGCGTAAAGTACGTCTACCTTCTTAAGAAAAAATGATAAAAATAAGTTATTTTTAATACTTAAATTAATTAATTAATATACAGAAAAATTATTACTTGTCGCTGTTTCATTTTTCTTTTCTTCTATTTCATTTTCTTTTTCTTCAATTTCTTTTTCTTTTTCTTCCTGCTGCTGTTTTCGTTGTTGTTGTTGTAGTAGTATTTTTTGTTATTGTAGTTGCCTCTCCCTCTTTTTACGCTCATACTTACTTCTTATTTCACGTATAAGATTGCGTTCTAATTCTTCATCCTTACTACTATCTGTTCTGCCTGTTTTTTTATATCTTTTACAAAATAAATTTAAGAGTTGACGTTCTAAATCTTCGTCTATATCAGAATCAAAATCATCCTGAATTTCAATTTCTGCTGCTGCTTCTTTAGAATCGGAATCATCCTGAACTTCAATTTCTGCTGCTGCTTCTTTAGAATTGAAATCATCCCGAATTTCAATTTCTGCTGCTGCTTCTTCACCTTCACTTTCTCTCTCTTCTTCATCACCACCGCTTTCTTCTACATTTTTTTCCACTAGCTTCTCCTCACCTCTACTTCAGGTTCTTTTCGTGAAATATCCATTTATTGTTTTTGCTTTGTGGTCGCCTTTGATTATATAAATATAAATTATATTTTTTGATTTTTTAAAAAATCATATTTAATTTGTATTATATTAATAAAAAAAGAGATACTTACGAACGTGCTGAACGTGTTTTTTTAATAGCTCGTATGCAAACCAATCATTGTATCCAAGCGAAATGTTAAGATCCTTAGTTTATATTTTAAACTAAAAAAAAATAATTATAAAATTATTTTATAAATATTATATATTTATTCTATAAACATATTGATTAAAGTAAATAAAAATAAATACCTTTTCGATTATTTTAAATAAAATATTTTTGTGTATGTTTTTAGATGACAAATTATAATCAAGATGATAATCTGCACATATTCTCATTGACGACTAGTTTTATTGATTATTAATTTATTACAAAAAGCCTTGTTTGTATGAAAATTCAACCCCAATTCAATGATTATATAGAAAACAAGTACAGTATGGAATCCTATGTATGTATGTATGGTGGTCAATGTATGGTATGTATGGTGTTAATTTTCATTCGGTATAGTTATCACAATAGTAATATACTATACATGAGCCACCATACATCCATACATAGGTCACCATACATACATACATAGGATTCCATACTGTACTTGTTTTCATCACCCCCAAATTGAATTATTATTTAATGTATATACGTACCATACACAACGTATACATTTCATTCGTTATATCTAACGTACTTATCATATCTAACTTAGATATGTATTTTTTTTTCGGTTTTGCAACAAAACTTTTATTGTGTGTCTTTTAATCATACATATCATACATTATTAGTTTTTTTAGTTTTTCTACAAAATTGAATTTTTTTTTAAAAAAGTATAATTAGACTTATATTAATAACTTACGTCAACGGGGAAGGTTGTGGACGACGTAGAGGATCTGCGAATATTTCCACGAGCTGATAAAGATGACACATCAACAGGAGAGGTTGTGGACGACGTAGAGGGTCTGCGAGAATTTCCATGAGTTGATAAAGATGACACGTCAATGGGAAAGGTTGTGGATGACGTAGAAGATCTGTGAATATTTTCACGAGCTGATAAAGATGACACGTCAACGGGGGAGGTTGTGGATGACGTAGAAGGTCTGCGAATATTTGTAGACAACGCAGCAAAAGTACCATCATCTAGAGAACTTTAAAAAATAACTCATTAGTAATAATATTCATTTAAATTTATTCTTATAAAAAATCTATCATACTTTAATCTTTCCAAGATGAGTTCATTTTGTTTTTTGATCAAGGAAATTTCTTCTTGTTGATTCATTTTTTTGACGTAAACATACGAATATGAATGAGAACACGTAAAAATAAGAAAGAATACGTAAATGATAAATGCAAAATGTATGAATGATGGAGAAACGCGTACTATTAACAGAAAATTCAATCACATTTATTTATGAATAATCGTGACTCAGAGAAACGCGTACCGTTAACAAAGAAAATTCGATCACAAATATGACTCTATACTATCTAGGGTAACTAAATTGTGAACAATCGTGATTCTAGAGAAACGCGTACCGTTAACAAAGAAAATTCGATCACAAATATGACTCTATATTATCTATGGTATGACTCTAGAGAAACGTGTACCGTTAACAAAGAAAATTCGATCACAAATATAACTCTATACTATCTAAAGTTACTAAAAAGTTGAAATGATTTATTTAACTAAAAAAAACTATTTTATAATAGATTTCAAAATCCGTTACAATTGCAAAAGTATCGATAATATCATACTATGTATCTAAAATTAACAATTCTAACAAAATGATCAATCATTATTAAAGTTAGTCAAATATAGACAATCATATTTAAAAATCGTGATTTCAATTTACTAATCAGTCTGTATCAAGAAAAATTCGTGAGAATTTTTCTTAAAATCGTGATCTTAGTTTACTAATCAGTCTTTAAACTTTAAAAATAAGCGGTATCAAGAAAAATTCGCGAGAATTTTTCTTGAAATCGTGATTTCCGTTTGCTAATCGGTCTTTAAACTTTAAAATAAGCAGTATCAAGAAAAATTCGCGAGAATTTTTCTTAAAAAATCGTAATTTCAATTTATTTAAACTTTAAAAATAAGCGGTATCAAGAAAAATTCGCAAGAATTTTTCTTGAAATCGTGATTTCAGTTTACTAATCGGTCTTTAAACTTTAAAATAAGCAGTATCAAGAAAAATTCGTGAGAATTTTTCTAAAAAAATCGTGATTTCAATTTATTTAAACTTTAAAAATAAGCGGTATCAAGAAAAATTCGCGAGAATTTTTCTTGAAATCGTGATTTCAGTTTGCTAATTGGAAATAAGCAGCATCAAGAAAAATTTGCGAGAATTTTTCTTGAAATCGTGATTTCAGTTTGCTAATCGGTCTTTAAACTTTAAAATAAGCAGTATCAAGAAAAATTCGCGAGAATTTTTCTTAAAAAATCGTGATTTCAATTTATTTAAACTTTAAAAATAAGCGGTATCAAGAAAAATTCGCAAGAATTTTTCTTGAAATCGTGATTTCAGTTTACTAATCGGTCTTTAAACTTTAAAATAAGCAGCATCAAGAAAAATTCGCGAGAATTTTTCTTAAAAAATCGTGATTTCAATTTATTTAAACTTTAAAAATAAGCGGTATCAAGAAAAATTCGCGAGAATTTTTCTTGAAATCGTGATTTCAGTTTGCTAATCGGTCTTTAAACTTTAAAATAAGCAGCATCAAGAAAAATTCGCGAGAATTTTTCTTAAAAAATCGTGATTTCAATTTATTTAAACTTTAAAAATAAGCGGTATCAAGAAAAATTCGCGAGAATTTTTCTTGAAATCGTGATTTCAGTTTGCTAATCGGTCTTTAAACTTTATAGCTGTTTTCAAAAAGGTGTGTTCAGATGTAGATCATTATATCATGGGAAAATCGCGTGATTTCCAAGATTTTCGCCCTTTTCAAAACTTTGTCCTGATATTAAACTTTGTAACAATAAAGATTTCCTGGTGAATATTGTTACTACAACCCTGTCTTGAACCTTATATCAAGCTAAAATCGAATTAATCTCAATATTTTCGTAAAAATTTAAAGGTTTCTTTTTCAAAATGCCTCCAACATACAGTAGTGATTTGAAGTGGCGTATAATATATCTTAAAAATGATGGCTATTCTAAGAGAAGAATTTCCGAAATTCTTTATGTCAGTATAAGCCTAATAAACAAAATACTTCACTTGTATATAAAGTGGGAAACTGTAGAAAACCCCTGGAGAAAAATACCAGGACGACGCAAAACTTTCGATTGTAATGACATGAATGTAGGTATTGATAACATATATAGCTATAATTTTGTTATGTAACTAATAAAATTTTATAAACAGATACTGCGGGGTATAGTTCAGACAAATGCAGATTTGTATCTTGGTGAAATTGTCCAGGAAATGGAAGTCCAAAGTGGTAAACATGTTTCTATTCCTACACTTTGGAAATCATTGGCATATTGTGGAATAACACGAAAGAAGGTTTTTATCTCATTTTATATCATGCAAATATAACAAGTTTTCTCATATATTTATTTATTTTTAGCTACACAAAATAGCCAAAGAACGTAATGAATTACTTCGCAGTGCCTTTATGGCACGTATAGGAATTCAATACCAACGTGAATAACTAATTTTCTTAGACGAATCAGCAAAAGATGATCGAACAATTTCGCGTAGATATGGTTATTCAGAAATCAATACAAGAGCCATTAAAAAAGTTGTATTTATTCGTGGGAAGCATTATACACTTCTACCAGCACTTTCTTTAGATGGTATTATTGCTGTGGACATTATGGAAGGTGGTTGTATGAAGGAGAAATTTAAGGAATTTGTAATTTCTCAAGTGGTATGTAATAATTTGACTTTATTATTTTTATTAACAATTAAATAATCCAATTTATTATTTTTTAGTTGCCTCAGATGAATTCATATCCACAAGCAAGAAGTGTTCTAATTTTAGATAATGCAAGAATCCATCATGATGATGGATTACTAGAATATTTGGATGCATTTGGTGTACGTGTAGAATTTCTCCCACCATATTCACCAGATCTTAATCCTATTGAAAATGCTTTTTCATACATAAAAAGTTATTTGAGAAAATATAATTATTTCATAGAAAGCTGTTCAGACCCGATATATCCTTTATTAGTTGCTTGCTCTCAAATCTTTCCATCACTTTCTAATGCATTTTTTAATGGATCAGGTTACAAATAAAGAATTTACATTAAAGGATTAGTTGTATAATGAAATATTATTATATCTTTTAGCATAATCAAGAAGAGTTTTTTGTACGCCGATAGTGTCTACTCCACATATTTTAAATTCTTCCATTGATAACTTTGAAAGTATTCGCACTGAAATCCTTTGCTTTTCTAATCCTTCTAAAAAACTCTGATAATAATTATTTGTACCTTCATTGTCATCTATTTGTTTTAAGAAATCGCTAATCGTAGGTAATTTTGTAATCATGATAGGTGTTTGTTCTAAAACATGAGCAGTATAAGGTGCTGAAAACATTTGCAATGAATTGTATAATGAAAACGGTATGTATGAGCTTGATGGTAAAAGTGAATTTTTTGCTGATGGTTGTAAATAAGATGGTTTTGTTTTAGATGGATTCCGGTATGCAAATAATGGATGTGTTGGTGGATTCGTTGGTGTTGCCAATCCTTTATTCTGTAATTAATAATAAAATAAATAAATGCTCTTATTTATTTTATATGGTGTAATAACAAAATTACCATTTCAGATGCCCAAATTGAAAGCATCATAAAAGTAATTTCAACATGATTTTCTTTACTATTATCTCTGTTTAAACAAGCCCGATTATGAATGTTGCAATGGTTAATAGTACGAATTTCTGAAACATTTTTTGCTATTTGTGTTTCTTCTGATGTAAGACTAGATGTTTTTGAAACCCGATTTTTATTTTTATGCTTTTCAGCAGGATTATCTATATCAGTCTCAGTTTCAGAACAAATATCCTAAACAATATAAGTTAGTTTTAGTTCAATCAAGATTAAAATTAAAACTTACAAATAAATATACTACCTTCTTTTTACGTTTATTTTTATTTAGATCTTGAGATTTGATAGTTATGAAGATTCCCATATTGGTGTTTCTCTTTTTGAACTTAGAATAATCTAAACAGAATTTCTGAAAATCCTGAGCATCAACTAATTGAGTTCCAGCTCCTAGGGCTTTTTCTGATTTGAATGCTACATGATAGTCACATGCTTCGATTGACTCCTTTTGTGTTAACGTGACTACATTGGTATGAATCTCTGCAAGAAACTCGTCTATCCCAGACACTACAACTTTATACCATTTAGCTGGTTGAAGCTTTCCATCCAATTTTATAAAGATTCCATATTGAAACTCGTATTCAAAGTCATCATCAGCAGAATATGCATTATCTTCACTATTTTTATCAGATTCTAAAGTCTCCAATGAATTTTGTGTTGATGCTCCATCTAATATAGTAAGATCATATACTTCTGGCTTTAATTGTGTATTCTGAGATACTTCTAGATTAGGAAGAGTTTCGGTTGATTTCACTATAGATTTGATGTTTTTAGAATTTTTGGGAGTTAATCTTGATAAGGTGTTGTTACACTTTGAACAAAGTGAAAGGTTGAAAGTATTTTTCAGGTTTATCAAATAATTATATTTCAGCGCTTTCTCTTGAATAAAAGAAAATTTATCTTTTGTCCAATCAGGACTAAAAATTTGTGTAAAAGCATACTTGACAGCAGTAGTTCGATTTTTTTTATTAGGTATCGTAGAAGTTTTACATTTGCACTTTTGTTGCTGTAAATCAACTCCACAATATAAACATTTTTGGCATCCAAAGCAAGTTCCTCTTTTATACCTGAGCTTTATACCTTGTGTATCGGCCATTATTAATAAAAGATTCTTTATTTTTATTTTTTTTACGGGTTATATAAATAATGAAAACGAAAGTAGTTTTGATAAAAAGATAAAAATTTTATTTTTTTTTACGGGTTATATAAATAATGAAGTTTCGATAAAAAGATAAAAAAAAAGTTTAAATTTGATTTGTAATCTGATTTCTGATTTCCTGATTTCCCATATATATACATGATGAAAATCATTTGAACACACCTTTTTGAAAACAGCTATAAAATAAGCAGTATCAAGAAAAATTCCCAAGAATTTTTCTTAACAATCGTGATTCTAATCGGTCTTAATCACCATATACAGATCACAGTTGTTAGTATCAGCTGATCTTATATTTTCAGTGCTATCTTTGTGATTGGCCGCTATGCTAATAAGTTGTTTTCTAAAAAATCATGGGGCATTTTAAATTTCAGTCCATCAATATCAATACAGTATATATTTGTGAAAATAGTTTCAGAAATCGGAAGATGATCATGATTTACGTCACAATCAAACGATTAGAATTTATAAACAAACAATTGGAATTGAGTTTAATTAGAAATCACTCTTTTATTATTACATAATAGCGTTATGACTATCTATTTTATATTATCCAACTATTATTGTTAGAAAAAAGCGCAAATTGATCAATTTTGTTAATATAACAGAATAATCATTAAAATTAAATTCGCGTTTAGCTATTTTTAGAAATTGATGGGCCTTATTTTTCAAAGGCTGATTAATAAATAAATTGAAATTGAAATTGAAATTACGATTGACAATTTTTAAATTTAAATCCAATTAATTGCGATCATCAAGAAAATTTTCTGAGAATTTTCTTGGTACTACTTATTTTTTTCGATTAATAAAATTGAGATTGCGGTCGTCACTGGATATAACGCGGTATATAAATTCTACCAATAAAATCAAATCACATGATTAAAAATAATTAAGGTGAATTATGAATTATCTTTATTATTATATTATATTATTTAATTCTTTACCCACTTCTGCGTATAAAAATCTTATAGATTCGTTTATAAATCTTTTAACTACTGCCAAAGTAACTTTTTCTGGTATAAATAAGTTATTTCATTTTTGTATTCATACCCTATCAACAATTTCTTCATCAGTAAGTCCACCTTCTAGCATTTCATCCTCAATATGAACATATCCATACGCGTTAATATCAGCTAGAAATTAACATATCAAGGTCATCAATTTTTCCATCAAAACTAAGAAATAAAAGAAATAAATATATATTAGAAGAATTTCATGCATTAAGTTCAAGAGATTAAGTTCAAGAAGAATTTCATTAAAATACTAACTTGCATTCACGCCTTCTTATTCCAAAAATAATGAACGGAAAGGTCCTTTTTCTTTGTTGATATATTGTGTTAATATCGGGTTTTTTTTTAAATTTTGTATTCCGATAAAGAAAAAGATTATCCAATTTTAATTCACGTGATCATTCAGTATATAATATATTTGATCAAACAAACACGAGTTTTGAATAAATAGTTCTGCACTATTTGGTTCGATATAACGAGTTTTCAGTATATCCAGGTTTGTAACCAGTGGCGATTGTATTTCTAATTTTGTACTTTAAAGTAAAGATGACGACTATAAAAATTAAGATAAAAAAATCAGATATAAAATTCCCATGCGCTTCGCATAAACTTTTACATTTAAAAATTATAATAAAATGGATATCAAAGTACTAACCCGAGAAATGAAATAACAAAAGGAGAAAAACACCCAAACAATGACTTAAACATGAACGTGAAAGAAAGCGTCAAAAGAGAGCCAAAGAAATGGATGAAATCAGTACCAAGTGCCGAGGAACAAAAAATCAAAAAAATAATGGATTCTACTGGTGAAATTAAAGAGGAAAAGGAAGGAGGAATGGAAGGGAAGGGAAATGAAAGAGGAAAAGGAAGGAGGAAGGAAAGGGAAGGGAGGAAAAGAACGAAGAAGGAGAGAAGAAGGAAAGAAGGGAAGAAAAGAGCGAAAAAGGAGAAAAAGAAGAGAGGGAGAATACGAGCGAAGAAGAAAGAGAAGAAGGGAGGAAAGGAGGAAAATAACGAAGAAGGAAGAGAAGAAGAGAGAAAAGAAGCAGAGGAAAGAGTTAAGATTCATCCATAGGAAGAATAGATTCTTCGTTATTGGCATAATATCTTGGTGATTCTTCGTTATCAGGATTGTCGTTATCAGGATAGTATCTTGGTGATTCTTCATCAATGTAATAATATTCCGCCGATTCATATTCCGCCGATTCATACACTTGTTTAAGAATATTTTCTCTTAATGAATTCTCCTCCTTCTTTTTTTGTTGATAGATTTCGTATCCTTGCTCCTCTGAAATTATTTCCCCCGTTTCTATGATCTTCAGCCAACATTTATATGCAGCGACATTAATTGACGACAATTTAAAAAAAGCTACATCTAAATTAGGAAATATGTCAATAATGAGAAAATTTTTATTGGAAAGACTTAATAGCCTATCAATTCTTTTTGCTGCTCTGAGAGTGATGGTGAGAGTTGTTAATTTAATTTTTTGTTCGCTATAATCGACAATTTTGGTATTTGTTTGATTTTTTATTGTTTGACCTTTCAATTTGATTTTGTATATGTTACAAAATATTTCAATTTTTTTATAAATCTTTAAAAAATTCAAATAATTACAAAATCCATTTCGTCTATTAATCTCTGCTTCGATATATTCCTGAAGAACATTGTCATAAATTGATATTAATTAAGTGACCAGCGCTTTTATTATTTCTTCCTTACTTCGTTCGAAGGAAGATTCCTCCATTTTTAACAAATTTACCTCTGAGGTAATCTCAAAATTATCTTTTAAATTTTCATTATTAGAAGGTAAACCGATTTCTAAGAAATTGTCATTATTACATCTAAGTTCTTCAACAAAAGCTTCTTTTGTTGAAGAACTTTTTAATTTGTTCAACAAAAATTGTACATATGATTCAATTTTGTCGGGTTCATCATAAAAGATTGTTGATCTGGGAGTTTATCGATATTTAGTAATAATTCTCGTAGATTCCTTGCCATCGTAATAGCCAGAGATGATAAAAACGGTTTCTGCGCATAACAATGCATAATTAATATATTGTCAAAATGAATAGAATCTTAATGAATTAAAAGTATAAAAAAATTATTAACTTTTTTATTTTTTATTGTGATTGACTGTTTTTTTGAATCAACTTCTTCTTCATCAATTTCATTAAAATCGTTTTCTCCAAAATGAATTCAGAATATCCCAATATCATTATTTTCTAATATAGCGTTTGAATTAGAAATATTAAGAGATCTAATTTCTAATTCTTTCATCTCTTTAAATGTCTTTGAGGCGAACCTTATTAAATTTTGTTCTTTTGGAAAAATTATTAAGTAAATAAAAAAAAACTTATAATACATAAATAAAAAACATAAATTTATATATCTCATTCATTACATATTAATTTCTTTTAATTTATTTTCTTTGTCGATTGAATCCATTTTTGAGATTTTTGAGGAAAAAATTGAAATAAGAAGAAAAAATTGAAGGAAGTTTGAGGAAAAAATTGAAGGAAAAATGAAGGAAGTTTGAGGAAAAAATTGAAGGAAGAAAATTAGTGTTAAAGATGTTAAATCGATAAAAAATTAAAGAAAAAATTAATTATAAGGGTGATTTTTGAGGACCCCGGATATCTCCAAAACAGGTCATAAGTCACACTTTTGGCAGATTGGCCCATTTTTCAGGGCTCAAAAAATCGTTTTTTGTAAATATCTCGGCATCCAGTGGTCCAATTTTGATGAACGTTTTTTTAAATTGTAGAGCTAAATGAGGGCTACAAAATAAAAAAAAGTTCATTAAAATTGAATTACTGGATGCTGAGATATTTACAAAAAACGATTTTTTGAGTTTCAGCAAAAAGGGTGTTTTTGGCCAAAAGTCCATTATGACCTTTATATTAGATATCCGGGGTCCTGATTTTTGAGGAAAAAATTGAAGGAAGAAAATTAATGTTAAAGATGTTAAATCGATAAAAATCAGAAAAAATTAATTATAAGGGTGTTGAATCGATTTAAAAATCCAGAGAAAAAATTAATTGTAAAGGGTGTCTATTTAATAAACTTGAATTGATCTAAAAAATCAAGGGGGTGTTTTATTTATTAAAATAAATTTAATTACAATCTAATTATGGTCAATAAGGGTGTTGAATCGATCTAAAAATTTAAAGAAAAAAATTAATTGTCTCGAATTGATCTAAAAAATCAAAGGGGTGTTTTATTTATTAAAATAAATTTAAATTACCAATTTAATTATCTAATTATGGTCAATAATACTCTCATATATGTAATATTTATTTTGTGAATATCACAGCGCAAACTGACGGTTTTGCCTTTTAATATACTCATATTGATAGTCTTTTTTACTCATCTTTTTAATTAAATGGCAGAGGAAAAAATTTTTTTTTCCTCTTATTAAAACTTGAATCAAACTTGGATGCAGTGATCCCACTACCCGTGAGAATATCAAGAAAATTCCCCTTATATACAAATTTTATTTCATATAATTTCACGATCATCTTTTATAAGTATAGAGTTATCTTTAAACGTAATTGGTAACGATTCAAACAACAAACAATATCCTTAGTTTCACAAATAAAAATTACATCATCTCCATATGATCTAGCAGGTCGGGCGCAGTTTCTATTCATGCGCGATGCCGATCCCTACTGTAAACTGTATAGATAATTTCACGTGATCATATAAAAAATCCATCAGAAGTCTGATTTATAACGAATATTCGCAAGAAATTTCCTTCATACTTGCTTAATTTTAAAGTTCAAAAGTCTGATTTATAAATTAAAAATCACGATCATACAGAAAAATTCGCGAGAAATTCTTTGATAGAACCTTAATACTAAATTAGCTGAATTAGAATTAAGCAGTATCAAGGAAAATTCTCGCGAATTTTTCTTGATAACGACTAAAACATACTAAAAAAAACTCGTTTTTTTTTGAATTTGAAATTTTTTTTTTTGTTCGCAAAAAAAAAAAAAATTTAGTGTAACTGAACAATTTAATTAGATACTGCGTAATTTTTAAATTAAAACCTTAATACTAAATTAGCTGAATTAGAATTAAGCAGTATCAAGGAAAATTCTCGCGAATTTTTCTTAAAAACGTGATTTCAATTTTATTAATCGGGGAATTAAGCACGGTATCACAAAAATTAAGCAGTATTAAGAAAAATTCTTGTGAATTTTTCTTAAGAACGTGACTTTAATTTATTAATCGAAATTAAAATAAGCAGTATCACATAATTAAACTTTAAAAATTAAGCAGTGTTAAGAAAATTCTTGCGAATTTTTCTTAAGAACGTGACTTTAATTTATTAATCGAAATTAAAATAAGCGGTATCACATTTTTAAACTTTAAAAATTAAGCAGCATTAAGAAAAATTCTTGCGAATTTTTCTTGAAATTAAAATAAGCGGTATCACATTTAAACTTTAAAAATTAAGCGGTATCACAAAAATTAAGCAGTATCAAGAAAAATTCTTGCGAATTTTTCTTTAACAATCGTGATTTAGATCTATTAATCTCGCAAATATTTTGCTATCATTTATTTTCTTTTTTCTTTAATATAAATATGGAATTTACAAGTATGGTAGTAAATTTACCGAACTACAGTATTTTATTGGTATGCAAAAAACTTTTATCAATATTTTCTGGTTGATTATTTAACATAAATTAAGACATTAAGTCCATTTTATATGAAATCATAGTACTTTAATTATACCTATAATATATACATGATTGCATATTTAAGTATTACCGGCAACCTTAAAACTTTTCAAAAATTCTAAAGTTTTACCTAGTTATGCTACCTAGCAAACCTACTAGGTAAAACTTCAGTTATATGAAAAAAACAAAAAAATTATAAAATCTTTAACCATGTATGTTAAAAAAAAAAATTTTCATTACGACCTTTAATTTAAATAAAAAGAAAAGTTAATAAAAATATTAATAATAAAATAAATTGAAAGATATATATATAATCATTAATTACTTTGCTAAAACTCCTAATTTTAAAAAATATTTTTACGATACAGTTATGTAATAGTATGATATAATAATAATAAATAAACTATAAAAATATGATAATTTAAAAAATACTATTTAAATAAAATAAAAAGATGATAGGAAAACAATATAATAACCATAATATGAAAAATAAGAGAAATAATTTTTTTTATTATACTCAAATTACGATATTAATACAATATTTTTATAATATTTTAATATAATAACATCGCAGAAATATTATTAAAATATCGCTATTTTTTAATTTTGGCTGATCATTACCAAAAAAAAATTGGCAAAAACATTTATAAGCAATTTAAGAAAAATACTTTCGAACTGCTGTACTAATCATGGGTTTGTTTCAGTTTTTCAGAGTTGAAGCCAGATTTCCTGTAAATTAAAAAAAAAGTTAAATCGTTTTTAATATAAAGAAGTTTACAATAATTTTTGAAATTCACTAAGAACCTTGATATCGAAGCTGGAACTAGGAGTACCAAATTTTTTTTAAAAGGGTTGAAAATTTTTTCGAACTTGCCTAGGATTCTAGTAATTCCAAGTCGGAGTTAGTTTTTGCAAAAAAAAAAATAAAAAAGAAATTTCATACTTTATTCGTGATAAACCCAATAGAAAAGAAAAATCTCAAAGAGCCGCCAAATCTAAAATGTACCAAAAACCAAGAGAAAGAAGACGATGATTACTAGTAATGAAATCAAAAAGGAAAACAAAAACTACCCTTGTTCTGAAAGGTAGAAAAGAAAAAAAAATAAGAATGAACCTAATCTTAATTTCCAGGAAAAACCGTTAAAATCTGAAAGAAGAGTCATTGAGACCTAAAAAAAGACGATGAATTCAGTAAGAAACTGAATAAAACCAACCTAAGATTAAAAGAAAAAATTGCCATAAATAAACCAACTGTCACTCCGAAAGTATACTCACAAAGCCCTAAAGAAAAGAAAACCGATATTAGTCAACTAATCAGAAAGAACCAAAGATGAAAATTAGATTATAAAACGGATGAAGAAAAATTACCTTTACCTTTCAATAGAACACTCGACAACCAGGACCTAAAGAAACAAAAAATCAGTTAGTACGAACAAAGACAAGAAATGATCAGAGGCGAAAAAAGCTCACCTTTACCTTTCTGGAAGAATCAAAGGAACAAGGAACAAAAAAAAGGGTAGTATGAAATAGAGACTAGAAACTAAAAGACGAAAAATAGCTTAGTACTCTTTCTCTTTCCAAAAGAGCCACCAGACAAAGACATACGAAATAGCACTAAACAAAAATGGAATGCAATAATGTAATAAGGTAAAAAAATGAAACTTATTAGCCTTGCGAAAAAGTAAGAATTCGATTAAATTATCGACTTGTAAAGTTAAGCTTTAATAAAAAAGCTTAATTAAATTAAAAATCAAGTATCAATATTTTATTTTTATTTAATTTCCATGTGAACAAAGGGACAAACTATTCGTAAGCCTAAAGTAATTCTAAACTACCAAACCGCCAAATTTGACAGCGCCACCTTGGTGTCAAAAAACAAACCTGTGAAGGGACGCATCTGAACACGTCCCGCCCACTACGCATGAGAGTAAAAGGCTAAGGAAAGAAAAAACCAAAGAAAGAAGAGTGAACAGAAGCATTAAAAAAAAGGAAGTTCAAACATATTCCATCTCTCGTATTATTCTTTCGTCTATTGACGCCACACGTAAATACTGTCAGGTGTGGAATGATGCATTATGTATCGGTCTGATATTGTTTCTGTCTTAATGTTAATCATGGGCCGGAGTGGGTACAGTATCTACCGATTCTGTACGAACGATCACTGATGGTGGTGTTGGATTCATAGTCTGGTGATGGTGTACGTCGTAAGAAGACAAACGGGTTGTTGATGATGTTCTGATCTTTGTCTGAAATGACGAAAGTAATGCTTTTAGTAAATAAACTGACCAAATAAGTATTTAACGAAACACGTGACTGCCAAAAGAGTGCATGATCTCTAACAATAACTGATGGAGAAGATATAATAGCTGTGTACTCATCTTTCAGGTTTCACTTCATATGATTGTCTTATTTTCCATAATTGTATGTTGCAACCTTACTTTTCTTTAACCAATTTTAATCTCAAATGACAGTATCATTTTGATCTTGATCAAAGGATTTGATTATTGCATAATTATTCTTGTTTGTAGTTGGCTTCTTTACTAACAAAAGTACAAGACGAAAAAAAGTGGGAATATGTGTATATGCTTGTGTATAATGAATTAAATAAATAAGAATAGAAACCATTGCACTACTTATGAATCCACCTTAGAAAAGGGCGAACCCTAAACTTCAGCTTCAACAACTAACTTAGATGCTATTAGTACTCAAGCATGGCAACCGGTTTATAGGTGAACTGTGGCAATAAAACCAAACACTACAAAATCAAAGGTTAGTAGAAAAGGGTTAGGGAAAATAATATACATGAGCACTGGTCGCATTTCAGTGTAGTTTTGACTACAAACTTCCGTAGCTCGTCATAGCTCGTCGTAGCTCGTCGTAGTTTGTAAAGATGATAAGATCAATTTTTATTTTAATCTCAGTTTATATAAACTGATTATCAATTGGCGTAATTGTATGGTATGTATACTAAATTTGTCTACAGTACACGCATACAATGTCTGATTTCGCTTTGGCTTGCTATATCTCACAGATGACAGATCTATATTTTAGATCTTAATCCAAATACCCAAAAATGCGAACGAAAAATAAAATTCCGCGCAGCAGATCCAGTGCAGGACGATGATTTATGGCATTTCACATAATATCATACAAGTCACAAAATTTTTTGATAAACTATATCGCTAGATCGATTCTCGGATTGAAATCGTCATGTGAGGTGTGTGATGTGGATCATTGATAATCTGAGGTGCTCGGTTTTTTAATCTAAGGCAAATAAATTTTTTTTTAAAAAAAATATCTACTATTTTATTAATCTGAAAATAGTGTTATGTAACTACATAAAAATTATTTTGATTATTATGCTTTAATAGGAACGGTTCTTCACGCTAATTAGCTTCTTTGAGGTAAGTTTCAGAAGCTTTTATTTTTATTTTTATTTTTTTCTTTTTCAGAACGGTACTAACCGTTTTTTTTTCTTTTTTTTTTAGCATTTCGGCCTGGACTCTCTCCCGGTAAATAGGTGTGCTATGATGTCTATTATGGTGTTAGTTTCTTTCTCTTAGAACGATACTGACTGTTCTTTTGTCTTTTTTTTAGCATTTTGGCCTGGACTCTCTCCTAGTAAATAGGTGGTGCTATGGTATCTATAGTATTGGTTTTTTCTTCTAGATACTAACCATTCCCTTTTCTTTTTTTAATAGGAATAGATTAATGGTTTTTAGAATAGGTAAATATTTAAGTAAGAAAACATAGGAATATTAGAGAAATGAAAATTCATAATAAGAGGAACGAAAAGTTTAATGTAAAATCTGATATTAAATAATATAAAAATTATGTATAATCCATTAACAAATAAAATCAATGAATTAAGCATATATGAAATTACTTTAAATTCAATTTCTTAATTATTTTTTTCATATAATACATCAGTAATAATGCATTTCTTGACTAATTTATTTTACATATAAGTATCATTTATTTTTGCCACGAACGTCCACTATAACATCTACTGCTACAGTCTCCACCCGCCTTCTTACAGCGACATTTATTACTATTGCATTCACCTTTACAATTACATATACCCCCTGATACTAAACCAGCATTCTGAAAGCATGCAGCTTCTCTAATTGATATTTTGTTAGAGGGAATGACTTCTAATTCAGGAAAAGTTTCTGCTAAAAAAAAAAAGACAAAAGAACGGTCAGTACTGTTCTAGGAGAAAGAAACCAACACCATAAACACCACCTATTACCGAGAGAGAGTCCAGGCCGAAATGCTAAAAAAAAGGCAAAAGAACAGTCAGTACCGTTCTAGGAGAAAGAAACTAACACCATAGTAGACATCATAGCACACTTATTTACCGGGAGAGAGTCCAGGCCGAAATGCTAAAAAAAAAGAAAAAAAAACGGTTAGTACCGTTCCGAAAAGAAAAAAATAAAAATAATAATAAAAGCTTCCGAAACTTACCTCAAAGAAGCTAATTAGCCGTGAAGAACCGTTCCTATTTAAAGCATAATAATTAAAATAATTTTTAGTGTAGTTACTAATGGGTTAAACTAGCACTATTTTTTCAGATTAAGATATTTTTTTTTTAAGAAAAAAACCGAAGCACAAGATTTTGAGAATTAAGAAAAGTTCGAACGAACTTTTCTTCCTTATTCTTGAAGATCTTTAATCACAAGACTTTGAGAATTAAGAAAAGTTCGAATGAACTTTTCTTCCTTATCCTTGAAAATCTTTAATCACAAGATTTTGAGAATTAAGAAAAGTTCGAATGAACTTTTCTTTCCGTATATCACATTGTTTCACCTAGTTGCGATCTGACGATCTGAGGCACAACATATATATGACATATTCACAAAATTTTCTGCAGTATAAATTTTAAGGGGGGCAAGTCATTATCCTATATCGAAAAATCAGTGCAATAAAAGTTCATATACGAGTTAAAGATTATGTATTTCGTGCTGATAATGGATTACTTTTCTGTATGTGATCTCAGTAGAATGGAAACATAAATTAACAAAAAGCATGCTTCCCAAAAAATTATTTTTGAAACAAAGGAAAAAGCCAAAAGTCAGCAAACAATACAAACTACTTGCTATAGCATCAAAAAAAGAAGTGATAAAGGATTCGATAGAAGCATTTTCTAATGCAGATATTCCTTTACGAAAGTTAATAGTTTACTTCCGTTTTTTTTAAAAACACCTCAAAGAAGGAGGCGCAATTCCTCAAGCAACAACTTTACGTCAGAATTTTCCCAAATTTTCACATTAAAAACTTTTTTGGCTAAAGTAAAGATTCTTTAATCAAGTCTCTTAAGTCTCTTGCTTGAAAATCTTGATACATAACTCTTTATGTATGAATGGCATTGGATCACTGTGTAAAATTCCGTTACCGAATAAAACTTAATGGAACATTACTTATAGCACAAAAACACCGAATTTAATATTTGGAAATATTTTTATTTTTAACAATTACATTTATTTTGTTGCGAAAAAAAATTACCTAAGCAATTTTTTGAGATCTAAAGTGTTTACAATATCATGCTTTGATACAGAATGAACTTTAATTCCTAAGGTAATATGATCTAAAGTTTTTTTGATTTTATCCCCAGGAAGATCAACATCTGCGCCATCTTTATCTAGTAGTTCATAATCAAGAACGATTTTAAATGATTCTATTACAAATTTTTTAAGTTGTTCTTGATCATCTTTTGACGATTCAAATTCATCTTTTTGAATAGCACGAAGATGCATAGATAAAATGTTTCTCCATGAATCGCCAATGTATTCTTCAACCGTAACCTTTCTATAAATTTGGTTAATATTTTTATTTAATAATAATACAATAATCAATAGTAATTTATTTTGATTCTTACTCTTCATCTTTTATATAAGTATTCACCATTTCTGATATTTTTTTCACATCACTGGTCGAAATCATTTCTTTCGGCATTAATACCTTTCGTCAAAAGTTCGTCATCGTCATCACGTGATTCGTCAAACATTCGGCCAATTACAAAAATCGAAAAAAAATTTAGCATAAATCAACTGGTCGATTTTTGGTCGATTTTTGATTGAGTTGTAACATAAAAAAATCCATAAATCGACCAATACTATTTTTTTATTGATTTTTATTAACAACAACAATCAACTTAAAAACTTTTTTGACGATTTTTAACCAATTTTTTATAATTAATTTAATATCAATAACGGCAGATCACTGTACTAAGCTGCAGTCACAGTAATTAGTTGATCTATTACCGAATTTAGACTATTAAATAATAGTTTAAACTATTTCGAAAAAAAATTTTTTCTTTTTCTAAACGAAACGGTTTTAAACGTTTCAAAAATTTTTTTTTGTTCAATTTTTTATCAGACCATTAGTTAGTTAATGTTCCGATTTTTAATATTTTTATTTTTTTACGAAACATTTCGTTAAATTTTTCTATTGAAATGTTAATTAACACTCCATTTTTTTAATATTTTTTCGCGAAACGTTCTTTAACATTTCATTTGATTTTTTTTTTACATTTTCAATCGAAACGTCAGTTAACGTTCCGATTTTTTAATTTTTTTTACAAAACTGTTATTTTAAAGAAAACGTTTCTAACGTTTTTTTTATACTTTTATATAGGAAATCGGTTCCAGCGTGGATACCGTTTCCCAGGTAAAGTTTTGAAAGATTTTCGAAACTTTCTTTAAAAAAAAACGTTTTATACTAAAAAACGTTTTTTTTATTATATTTTTTGTGTAGAAAATCAGTTTCGGCGTGGATACCAATATTCCAGGTAAAGTTTCAAAAAAAATTTTCGAAACTTTCTTTAATAAAACGTTTTAATAAAACATTTTTTATTTTTGTATAGGAAATCGACTCCAGCGTGGACGCCGATATTCCAGGTAAGTTTCAAAACAAAATGTTTCGAAACTTCTTTAAAACGTTTTTTAATAAAAAAAAACGTTTTTTTTTATTTTTTTTATATAGGAAATCGGCTCCAGCGTGGATGCCGATATTCCAGTTAAGTTTCGAAACTAAAGTTTCGAAACTTTCTTAAAAAACGTTTTTTAATAAAAAAAAAAAAAAAAAAAAAAAAAAAAAAAAAAAAAAAAAAAAAAAAAACGTTTTTTTTTTATTTTTATTTAGGAATTCGGTTCCGGTGTGGATACCGATATTCCAGGTAAAGTTTCGAAAAAAATTTTCGAAACTTCTTTAATAAAACGTTTTTAATAAAACGTTTTTTTATTTTTGTATAGGAAATCGGCTCCAGCGTGGACGCCGATATTCCAGTTAAGTTTCGAAACTAAAGTTTTGAAACTTCAATAAAACGTTTTTTAATAAAAAAAAACATTTTTTTTTTTATTTTTATTTAGGAATTCGGTTCCGGCGTGGATACCGATATTCCAGGTAAGTTTCGAAACAAATGTTTCGAAACTTCTTTAAAAATATTTTTTATATTAAAAAACGTTATTTTTTTATTTTATTGTATAGGAAATCGGCTCCAACGTGGACGCCGATATTCCAGATAAGTTTCGAACGATTTTCGAAACTTCTTTAAAAAAAAACGTTTTTTAACGTTTTTTTTTATATTTAATTGTAGGGCTATCGGTTCCAGCTTGGATACCGAACCCCAAGATTAGTTTCGAAAAATTTCAAAACTATAATAAAAAAACGTTAATTTTTAACGTTTTTTTTTTTTGTATGGATCAGTTCCGGCGTGGATACCAAAATCCTAAAGGTAAGTTTTGAAGAGATTTCGAAACTATCTTTTTTTTTAAAGGAACGATTTACTAATCGTTTCTTTCTTTTTTTTGTAGGTACGGAAAAAACCAAGATTCGTAAGTATATACGAATCTTTGGTTTTGTTTTTTTTTTTTGTTTTTTTTTAATATTAATGAACGGTTACTAATAACCATTCTTTTCATTTTTTATAGGTTCGGGTGGGCTTCCGAAGAATGAAAACCCAAAGATTCGTAAGTACGAATCTTTAATTTTTTTTTATTTATTATATTTTTTTGATTTTTTTTTCTTCTATTTTGTAGGTTTCGGCTTCGCATTAGATATATAGGTGAGTTTCGAAGCGAAGGAATCAAAACTCTTTAAATAAATTATTTTTTTTAAATTTTTTTTTATTTTTTTTCTTCTATTTTGTAGGTTTCGGCTTTCGGTTCTTTAAGCGTTCGATATATGGGTAAGTTTCGAAGTAAGACTTCGAAACTTTTTTTGAAAAAAATTATTTTTAACTTTTTTTCTTCCATTTTGTAGGTTCGGCCTTTGGTTCTTGGGCATTGGATATGTGTAAGTTTCGAAGTAAAACTTCAAAACTTTTTTTAAAAAAATTAATTTTTTAATTTTATTTTAATTTTTTTTTCTATTTTGTTGATTTCGGCTTTCGGTTCTTGGGCTTTGGATATACGGTAAGTTTCGAAGTTAAACTTCGAAACTTTTTTTAAAAAAAATTAATTTTTTTAATTTTATTTTAATTTTTTTTTTCTATTTTGTAGATTTTGGCTTTCGGTTCTTGGGCTTTGGATATATGGGTAAGTTTTGAAGTTAAACTTCGAAACTTTAAAAAAAATTGTTTTTTTTAATTGTTTCTTTTTTCTATTTTGTAGGTTTCTTTCGGTTCTTGGGCGTTGGATATATAGGTGGGTTTTGAAGTGAAATACTTCACACTTCGAAACTTTTTTTAAAAAAAAAAATTTTTTTTAATTTTTTCTTTTTTCTATTTTGTAGATTTCGGCTTTCGGTTCTTGGGTGTTGGATATATAGGTGAGTTTCGAAGTGAAATACTTCACACTTCGAAACTTTTTTTAAAAAAAATAATTTTTTTTAATTTTTTCTTTCTTCTATTTTGTAGGTTCTTTCAGTTATTGGGCTTTGGATATATGGGTAAGTTTTGAAGTAAAAACTTCGAAACTTTTTTTAAAAAAAATTATTTTTTTTAATATTTTTAAATTTTTTATCTTCAATTTTGTAGATTTCGGCTTTCGGTTCTTGGGCGTTGAATATATGGGTAAGTTTCAAAGTTAAAGCTTCGAAACTTTCTTTTAAAAAAGTATTTTTTTTTAATATTTTTAAATTTTTTATCTTCAATTTTGTAGATTTTGGCTTTCGGTTCTTGGGTTTGGATGTACGTGAATAACTTTGGATGAGTGGATGATGGTGGATGATAGTGGACGATGGAGATGTGGATGATGTGGATGATGGTTTATGGTGGTTGACGATGGGGTTGACAATGGATAGTGAATGGTGAATGGTGAATGGTGAATGGTGAATGGTGAATGGTAGATAGTAGATGGTGGATGGTAGGTGTAAATAGACAGATACTGTAGATATTAGATATTTAATATGATAATTTTTAATGTGTAATTTTAATAAAACGAAATAATAAAATATAATCAATTGATTGTTATTACAAAATTAAATATAAGCTAAATACATAAAAATCATTAACAATTAGACAAAATTAGACTTAATTTCGTCTAACATTTGGCAATTTGAAATTTGGATGAATGTCTAATAAAGGTTGACGAATAGTTTATTTCCGATTTTTCAATGAATTTTTGCCAATTTGTGATTGCCAAGTGGCAGGCGAACTGTGCAAATCGTCCATTTTAATTTTAACGATTTTTTTGGCAATGATCGGCCAAAATTAGACCAACTTTCATCCAACATTCATCAATTTGAAATTTGGACGAAATGGACTATTCTGACCAGTGCATATTTGTGCCTATAGTCTGCCATTTTTAATACGCATTTGTGATGAATATTCTTTGCTGTCTCCTGATGAAGTTTATCCCTCAAATCTGGATAAATTGCACAAATAATCGCATTAAAAACATGCGAATTCAGTTTTCGACACTTTAGAAATAGGAGCTTGAGTTCTTCGATCAAAAGTTTATTATTTATACCCTTTTCTTTCTAAATAATGATAGACTTTTAATTCAAAATAAATTTACATTAAAATGAATTATAAATATTTACTATACCTGAAGAGAAAGAGCTGGCAATTTACAATTTCTAGAATTTCCAGCCGTTACGCTTTTAGATTCCTTAAGAACACTAGCCAGCTCCAATATTGATGGATGATCCGCAACAAAATTGGCAATTTCAAATTCTGTGTATGATTCTAAATTGTTTCTCCTTTAAAAAAAAAAAGAGGTATATCCTAATTAGTAAGGGCATTGAAGGTATAAGTGTAACATAAGATGTGATAAATGTGTCCCAAACAGTAGTTTACTTACATGTTTGGACGATCTGGAATTAATATAGGAATATCATTCGTTATTTTATCGAAATTGAATAAACTTAAATTTTCTTTTCGTTTGAAAACACGTTAGTTTTTCATTCTAAATATTCATAGCAAATAGTTTTGTTCTTTTGACAAACCTTGCCCTTGTTGTTCAGGTCCTTCGACTGTCTCTAAATCTATTATGTCAGGCGGAATCTCTTGTATAGATTTTTTTTTCTTAAATCTTGATTCAACGGTATTAGGTAGACTTCTTTTTTTCGGAGCATTCTTTTCTTGTTGAGATTCTTCTATAACAGCAGTTTCTATTTCTGGGGGAATTACCATGACGAATATGTCTTTTTTAGATCTTGCTTCAGGTAAACTTCTGTTTGTTATAGCTAATGCTTGTTCATTTTCTTCTGCGACAGTTTCTAAGTCTGAGGATATTTCCTCTATAGATTTATTTTTCTTAGTTCTTGCTTCATTTGTATTAAATGAACTTCTATTTTTTGTTATAGGTTGTTTTGATCCTTCTGCAACCGTACCACCTAATCCTATAATAGAAGAAAAGAATATTAAGTTATGGTTTATAATTTATTCGAGATATTATTTATTAAGAAATTTATTTAGCTACATACTTTTTGATGTAGCATTTTTAGATTTTTTTTTGGGGGCCATTTTTATTTAGAATATTTAGAAAGAGTGTGAAAATCAGCTTACATTTATATTAATGCAGTAACCGCGTTAACTACGCGAAGAATCTTCTGATCACAAATGAATCAGAATAAAGTACACGCTTGAAACACGAAAAAAAGTTCAAATTCTTTGTCAAAAACTATTTTATGGGGCAATTTTCATCAAATAAAGCAGTGTTCGATCTGACATAATAAATCACACGAGTTTATATTTGTCATTACGAAACAAACTTTACCCCTGACATTTTCAGCGATTGTTATTTATCTAGCTTTTTTTGTTCATGGTAAAGGTCTTGCGGATTGTTAAAAAATTTATTAAGTACGTCACATCTCCATGTTTTAACGAATTATTGAATTATTATTATTACTACTATTTTATAATTTACATTTTTATCATTTATATGATTTAGCGAAAAAAAATTAAATTGAACCTGGCAGTAAATTTAATTTCTTACAAATGTAGAGATTGTTAAGTATTTGTTTACGAACTTAACAATTTATTTTAATTTGTCAGTGATCTTATGTTGCTATTTTGTAAATCACATTTAAATTGGAATAAAGAAATGAGCAAAAGTTTGTAACCGGTAACTTACATAATGGTAACGTATTGCAATGACAACCAATCTTTAGTATTCTGAGACAATATTCTGGTCAATCATGAATGCAGATCTGTCAGTGAGATATCTCAATTATACTAAAATTTATTGTGTGTGAAAGTTTTTCTCTCCCTTTACTGATTTCATCATAACACTAAATTGAATGTAGCTTCGATAAAAGTCATGAAGAATTTAAATTCAACACAATGCCTTCATCGGATTGAATATTATGGTAGTAGCCCGATGAAAACATTTTTTTGCCATGACATAATGTATTTTCTTATATGAAAATTTAGCCAATAAAAACCATCTCCTCTCATCAATTTCGATAAAAAAAATTATTTTATAGCGAAAAAAAATCTTTCAAAATACTTTAAAAATTTTTTTTTTAAAAAAAAAGGAGCTAATAATATTACATATTACATAAGAAAACTTAATTCTTTTAGAAATGATAACCCAAACAAAAAAATATTTTTTTTGTCGTATTACAAACAAAAAATGATACACAAAATAGAAAAATGTATAAGACATGCGTTCCTATCCAATAAAAATGGAATGGGAATCCTAATCTATATCTGCCGGTTGGGAAATTCAGATCTTCAACATGTAAAATAAGGAGCAATCAGAAATTTACTTATTGTTGCCAAACCGACAATTATGCCAATTAGACTTTATTTGTCAATGTGATATATTAAAATGGTATATAGAAAATTAGGGGTACAGACTTTTTCTTTTTTTAGCAGTGACATTACGGCAGTTACGTCGGTAAAGTTTGTTGACAATTTTTGCATGTGAATTGTCAAAGCAAAATAAATCAATCAGTAGATCAGACTAGTCAATTATGGTTTGTGCTGAAAGATAATCTTTTTAGCGTTAATAAACTTAAAAAAAAATTTTTCCTTTAAAAAAATTACTCTCATGGCTTCGTTTTTTAGGTATGTATCAGCTTAGATTTTTGCGCTTTGGATCGGTAAGTTAGCTTCGAAACTTAACTTTTTTAGTAAATTTTTCTTTTGAAAAAACTTTTTAATTTTTATTCATAGATATCGGTTTCAAGGGGGGGATGTATTTTTAAAAAAATCGTTTTAAACTTTCATTTCCTTTTTTAGATACTGGTTTATTTGGATCTGATCTTGGATTTGGTAAGTTTCAGTTCGGAACTTACAATTTTATTTTAATTTTTTCTTTTTTTTAAATTCCTCTTTTTTTTGTAGGTATCAGTTTCTTCAGCTTTGGGGTATGGCAAGTTTTGATTTGATACTTCGAAACTTACATATTTTCTTTAATTTTTTATTAGTTTTTCACCTTTCTTTTTTTCTGTAGGTACTGGATCTTTTGGCATTGGACTTCAGACGTTGACTTCTTGGACTTCTTTGGTTGGATTTCTCAACATTGAACAGCACTTGGACTTTTTTTTCTGTAGGTCAGCGTCTTGGAATATTTTCTCTTGGAACGATAAGTGTCTTTGGTGGGTATGGTGATGTTAGCATTATTAAATTATACCAACGCCATTTTTCTTATCTAAAAATTTTTTTATTATAGGACCTTCGGAACCAAAGGAACCCCCTGAGAGGTAATTATTAAAAGTAGGAGGGAGTTTTTTTAAATTGAGAATGCTAGTAAGCTTTATTAACGTTCCACTTTCTTTTTTTTTATTGTAGGGCCTACCAGGTACCTTGAAACTAATAAAACAGCCCATAGAAAAGAAGGGGAGATGTTTTAAATTGGAAATATTAGTAAATAATACTAATGTATTCTTTTCTTTTGTATGTTTTGGCAGGTTCATTGGATAGATAGTATATGTAGGATTTATCAAATTAGCTTATTGATAGATTGTATTTTAAATTATTGTATTAGAATAATAATAAATATAATATTTGCAATCAATTCAAATCAGCGCATTTCTATTAAACGATTAATTACAATCGGAAGGTTCTATTAGCAATCAGAAGATACTGGTTATATTTAATTTGACAAATTAAATAGTGGTCAAATTAAATAGTGCCGGGTGTGATTTATTTTTATTATGTAATATTATAATTGGCACATCCGGTTATATTCTGATTTGCGCCATTAATTGACCGCCTAACTGGCATCCGATCACCAAATAAGGATGACTATTGGCATCCGATTGGATGCCGATTTGTCAGCATTTGACCTGTGTATATATTTTGATAATCTTAATTCGAAAATTTAGTAAGCATTTCCTTTCTTCAAAATAAATACTAGCAAGATGTTGAAACTTAAAATTAAAATAAAAAACATATTTATATGATGAATTTCGAAGTTAAATACCTTGAAATGCTGCAATCCACATCAGCCAAGATGATATCTACAAAAAAAGGTTTGAATTTCGTTACTTAAAAGAAAAAAAATGTGTCGATCTGCTAAAATTGAGAATATTCAATAAAATTTGAATTTTGTAAGTTTAGAAAAATTATTTTAAATATTGAAATAATAATTAAAAATATTTAATTTTACTACTTGATATTAATAATTTATAGAAATTAACTCTGAACTTTATTTTATATTGCATTATAAAAAAATTCATTTAGTAAGTAAGGTTGTGATAGATTATGATTTCTTACTGAACAGTCATTAACACATTGATGAACAAAATGGACTTTAGGCATGGAAGTTACAAAAGAAATAGGAAAAACATTGTGCCATTTTTTCCTTTCTGTACATATTTTGTATTTTTGACACATCATTAGAGAATCAATACCATTTCTTCCTTCAATTTTTTCAAACCATTTTAAAAAATAAAAAGGGTATGTTTTAGCATTATTATAAGTATGTAAAAAAATGGCTTGTACTATTGCATATGAATTCCCTTCTAATTCCTCTTCAAGTTCTACTACATTTCCAACACTTATTCGTATTATTGATGATTTACCATCTTGGTTTAATACCTTATATGAAATATAATTAAAATAAATAATTTTGGTATTATGAAGATATTCTGTAAAGTTAAAGTATTCTTTATAAGCTGTTTTAAGACCATAGTAAATATCACCATTAATTGATATATTTGTTTCAAAATTATTTTGCAAAATCTTATATTGTTTCCATTTAGCTTGTAGCTGAATTTCATAAATAGAATCATCTGGGGATTCAACTGCTTCATTAATTGCTATATAATAAAATTTTTTAATAAGTGAAAATTAAAATTAAAATCAGTTAAATAAATTAATAATAAAACATACCTATTTTTTTAGTATTAGAAATAGTTGCTGATGTAGCAAACCAAGAAGAAAGCAATAATCTAAAAATATTGTCTTGAAAATAACCATTTCCCAAAAAATTATTATAATGAGAATCCAAAGTACCATCTATGATATTACGTAATGCCTGTAAAGTATTATATCTTTTTATTAGATCCTTTTCTATCATTTTTCCATTTGTATGTGAAACAGTATTTTTAAATATTTTATGAACCATTTCTTTAACTCCAACAGCACTATTTACTAATGTAGCAAATGTTTTAGCATGATGTTGTAAATGACCATTAATATGTAAATTAGGAAGATTAGTAAAATCTTGAGGAAAAATCTATAAAATTAATAAAATAATACTCTAATTAATATTATATAATAATTAATAATATTATTTAATTTTAATTAATACCTTTGTAAGTAAAATTGCTTCTTGGTTTAATAAATCATTCAAAATTTTATATGATTCATTATTAAAAAATAAACTAAAACAAAGTTTAGCACATTTTGCTACTACTACCCAACATTGAATTAATTTATCTATAATTCTATTTGTATTAACAGACAGATTTTCTTGTAATTCAATAAGTGAATTGTTTTTTAAATGTTTAATTTGTAAATATTGTCGAAGAATATGTGGTAAAACCATAGCTAAACGCAATCTATCTGACATCATAAAACTTTGTCTATGTGTAATTGGATTTGGTAATTTATGCCATTGTATAGGCATTTCAAATAACTTTCAATTTTTAATAAATTCATTATTTCCATTTGAATTAAACATATTAAATGTACAATTTATTAATTTTAATATTTTACCAGCAATAGCGTGATAGATATCTTGGGGTAATTGAAGAAGTCGATCACGTATTAAATTATCTAATATTGGTTTCTGATTTTTTAACCCAAATTTTGAACATAAATTCCTTTGAATTGTTAATGAATCTGAATTTAATATAAGGTCAAATTCATCATCCATTAAATGATGATATCGCAATTCTTTAGATATATCATCAAAAGATTTTAAAGAATTATGATTTTCAATTTTACAAGAACGACAGCCTCTTTTAGCATTATGTCTCATAACTCCTACTAAATCATTTCCCTGTGGAAGGTCTGCAGTAACAATACCAAGACCTGCTATTACCAATATATTTTTACCTTGAATATTAAAAACTTTTCCTTTTTCTAATTCTTTTAATTCTTGTAAAAATGGACTAATAAATTCTTTAAAGTTTCCACCAAAAGGAACAAATCCTATAATAAAATGATTTTTTAAAAGTTTTCTCATTGAAAATGGCATATTGCCAATTTGTATGTAAACACCACCTAATGAATGATATACATTTTGAAAAGTGCCAAAATCATCATAATAAAGATCTATAAATATTTTCCACATTGGTAAATTATGTGGATTTTGAGGAAAAGGACAATATTCTGATGGATGTCTAAATCTATAACATATATTTCTGATTTTCCATTTGTTTTGATAATTATATAAAATTTCAGCAACAATATATGTATAATAATTAGGCTCTTCTTGATCTTGTAACCATACTAATGTTTTACCAACTATAACTTCAGGTTCAACTATTATAGGTTTATCTTCTAATAACCATCTTTTATTACTACTATTAGAATAACGATCAGCTGTTTGATATTGAGCTGGAAGTTCATCAAAAGTTAAAAATCTCTGCAATTTTAACTTTAATCTACTGTTATGTAGAATTATAGACGTTATTCTCATACAATTTAATTGATTTGATGCCATAATATGAACAAAGTCTCCTGTAAAATATTCAACTAAATAAACAAATAATAATATATTTTAGTTAAATAATATTAATATAATTTATAATTAATGAATACCAAATATTTAAAAAAATACCTGAATTTATCGTAATATTATGTTCACCAAATAATGGAGATTGCTGCCATAGTTCACCATGCCAAAATTCACTTTTATTCTCTACTTCAATTCCTGGACCATTATACATTTTAGAAATTAAAAGTGGGTTAGATAAAGTTTTTTTTATGATATCAAATAATGATATTGCATATACCTCTCTAAAAGGCTGAGAAGTAGATTGTGTTTTCATGTTAGATATGGGTATAGTGTATTTCTTGACTGTTAACAATGGTAATCTAGCTCGACTATTTTTTTTAAAGTATCTAATATTCGTAGGAACTTCTTTGACATCAAAATTTGGGTGGTTTAAAATTTTAACCAAGTCTTTATACGCATTTGTTGCTGACAATAAAACGTTTTAAAATATTTAAAATATTAAATAATATCTTAGACAAAATATTAATTTATTAATTAATTTTACTTACTTATCATATGTTTAGTAATCCAAGCAAATATTGAGGCAGAAGTACTTGATGAAAAATAAGGTCCAAATTCACCATCAAAAGAAGAATTTGGTAATGTATTATTTTCAAGTATATTTTCAGAACCTTCAAAATTTTTGTGTTCAACTTCATTATCACTAACAACATCATTATTTTCATCATCACTATCAACATAATCATTTTCATCATCACTTTCATCATCATCACTTTCGATATAATTATTTTTATCATCACTATCATCACTTTCATTGTCGCTATCAACATAATTATTTTCATCATCACTATCAACATAATTATTTTCGTTCTCACTATCAACATAATCAGTTTCATTATATTCAGTGTAATGTTCAAATCCACTCTCATTTGCATCGTCATTATTATCTGAACATTTAAAGAAAGTTATTTTTAATTCAAGATATAATATTTTAAATTATTTAAATTCGTTACCTTTTAATTCAGTAGCTACATCATTAATTGTATTGTCTATATTAGTTACATTATTACGAACTTGTTCTTTTCATTGTCGTAAATTTAAGCTTCTATTCTTGCTTTTACTGCTTCTTCTTAAAGGCATACTAAATTTAAAAATAAAGGTAATTTTTTTTTTATCAATTTAAAAATAAAAGTAAATTTTTTTTTTATCGTAAAAAAAAAGATCAATAAAAGCCATTGATTGGCCAGCAAAAATATCGATCTCACTCATGAAGACGATCTTTTATATTTCTGTATTTATGACATACGCGAAAAAATCACGAAAGTTTTTAACCACTATAATAAAATATTCTAATAAATAATACAATTGCTAACACTACACTAAAGACTAATTATTCAAATCTTACACTTTTGTATGATTTACTTCAATCATCTGCTCGTGATATTGATTTAATTAAAAAAGACGATGAAGAGGAGTATAAGCACCTCCTCCGAACGACTATTGTAAGCTCTAATACCTGTAAAGACTTCCCACTGATTACAAAGGAAAAGCAAGAGATTGTGGGAAATATACGAAAAGAACAAATAGGTCTAGATACGGTGAGAATTTATATTGATTTATTTCTTTGAGTGAACGTTTACTAATGAACGATATTAATTTGTAGACAATAGATATGTCCATTCATTTTTTAGTAAATAGACATGAACCAATAATCAACGTAGGCAGATTTGGGTTTACTAAGTCTAATAAATCTATAATTGAAAATCCGAAAGGATATCGATTCTGTGCATTAAATACTACAACTGATTTGATGAAGAAATCATACGCTTGGTTGAAACTTTATACGAGGTTGGCTTTTGCAAAATTTATATTTAATTAATGTATAAAAAGCATAACTAATTATTATTTTTCAAAATATATAGAATCGGTCAAGAAGCTCTGTATTTTTTGTTGACGAACTATTCTATTTTTCTTGAGCTCAAAAATGGATGCTATATACAAATTATGGGTCCATCCATCAGTAGAAAACGTCCCATTGAAGATTTGGATAAATCTTTCAAAGCCGCTATCTTAAATGATCGTAAAATTATAAAAGTATCCAACACGAATTCCATATCGAACTTGTTCTTTTCTCGTTCAATTATGTTTTTTGGGCCCCTAATATATAATAAAAATGGTGAATTATGGCACGGGCTGCCAAAAGATCGTAAGTACCAAAAAAATTCTTACTGTTTTTTTTGTAATAACTAATAAATAAATAATGATTTCATTAGATATCCTTATTGTTGTTAAGTTTTCGTATCATAACGTTAATATGTCGAATACCGTGATAAGTTATATATTTCCGAAACAATTCAACTTGAAAAACGTATTTACCTGTAGAGAAGTTTCTCATGCATTATATTATACTTATATGGATAGGAGAAAGGAAATAGATGTAAGTATATATATTTATTAGAATACTTATTAATTGGGTATTATTGTAAAATGATCAATCTATAGCTTATTTTAAAAAATAGAATTTACATTGTAAAGTTCCGGATTATTTAAAACATCTACTTCCGTATATTGATCACATAATTAAATGTCATAATTAAAGCTCCGAACAGGTCGGTTTGGTCCGGATTATAGACGGTTCGGATTAGAGCCGAAATCCGTAAGAACCGAACCGAAAAACCGGCGGTTCGGTTCGGTTTAATCCGATTTTTATAAAAATGCGAAAAATCATATAGCCGGCCATCTAGTGATCGTATAAAGTTGAGCCATATATCATTGGATTCGTCTCGATGAGACGCGTCGAATGGTGGTAAGATCATGTCTCTAGCATCGATAGATCACACGTTAACCCACGCTAAATGATTTATTAATAATTTGAATCAGCAAGCTATCTATCGGTGCTAGAGACATGATCTTAGCGCCATTCGACGTGTCTCGGTGAGACGAATACAATGAATATAAATTCGTTCGTGTACGACCACTAGATGGCGAATAATATCAAGTTTCGCATTTTTTAAAAATTTTCGAGCGTTAAAAATTAAAAATTCCGATACATGAATTTATTCGTCGTCCAATGGTCATACAAATATGAATTAGGACTCATTGGATTCGTCTCGATGAGACGAGTCGAATGGTGGTGAGATCATGTCTCTAGCATTAATAGTTCGTAAGTTAATTCACACTAAATAATTTATAAGAAATTGGCATTAGCAAGCTATCTATCGATGCTAGAGACGTGATCTTACCACCATTCGACTCGTCTCATAGAGACGAATCCAATGAGTCCTAATTCATATTTGTATGACCATTGGACGACGAATAAATTCATGTATCGGAATTTTTAATTTTTAACGCTCGAAAATTTTTAAAAAATGCGAAACTTGATATTATTCGCCATCTAGTGGTCGTACACGAACGAATTTATATTCATTGGATTCGTCTCACTGAGACGCGTCGAATGGTGCTAAGATCATGTCTCTAGCACCGATAGATAGCTTGCTAATTCCAATTATTTATAAATCATTTAGCGTGGGTTAACGTGTGATCTATCGATGCTAGAGATATGATCTTACCACCATTCGACGCGTCTTGTCGAGAGGAATCCAATTATATATAGCTCAATTTTGTACGATCACTAGATGGCCGGCTATTCGATTTTTCGCATTTTTATAAAAAATCGGATTAAACCGAACCGAACCGCCAGTTTTTCAGTTCTAATACCTGAACCGAACCGAACCGAATTTTGAGCCGGTTTCGGATCGGTTCCCCGGTTTAGCCCGAACCGTTCGGAGCTTTAGTCATAATATATGCCAGTATAGACATTTGCTTAATACTTACTGCCCGATCCAGGTAATTTTTTTGTGTTTATTTTAATCAAATATTGAATTATTATTTTTTCTTATAATCTGTATTAAATATAAAGGAAACAAGTTTAGTTGAGTGCAATACCTATCAGGTAATATTTTAAATATTTTAAAATTATCTTAAATTATTATTAATTTCTAAAAAAAAAATTACTTAATAATTCAAACAGGTTAAGAAGTTTGTTGTCGGAGTTTTAGATTTTATATTTCCACCCGAATTTTTTGGTGACAAAAATAACAAAACAGTTATTTATAATATGATAAGTGTTTTTATTGAAAAACGTCACTCCGAAGTAGTATCTTTACATGAAGTCGTGCAAAATTTTAAGGTTATTGTTTAATTTTATTCTATGTATTAAAATGGTATTTGATTTATTAACGAAATATATATATTTCTAATATTTAGATTAAAAAATGCCAATGGCTTAAAGGCAATAATAATTTGGAAATATTGAAATGTACTGAAATGTTGTACGAATTAATTTGGTGGATTTTTGAATGTTTAGTAATTCCACTTCTCAAAGTAAATAGATATTTTAAATGATTTTATTTTTTATTTTATTTATAGTCATTAACAATTTCTATATTAATATTTATAGCTGAATTTTTATATAATAAATCATGCTAAACAAGGAAATAGGTTATCCTATTATCGAAGAGAGATTTGGTTTAAAATGGTTGAACAAAATCTTAAATCCCTAACGAGTTCTGTATATGAAAAAATACCGTCAAAGAATGAAGAAACAATTTTCAAAAACAGGAAACTGGGTTACTCCGAATTAAAATTCCTCCCTAAAGATAACAAAGGAAATCTGAGACCTATTGTTAACATGAAATGCCCGATGCGTACTTCCAATAATATAAAGCGACCAAAATCAATCAATTCCATATTAAATACGACGTTTCAGATCCTTAAATACGAAAAAGTAAGTTTATTAAATAATTTGAATTGAATGTTATTGTAAATATTTAAATATTAATTATTCTTTTTTTTTTATTTGGTAGGAAAAAAATCCTTCGTTACTAACTGGGTCTATATTCAATTATAACGAAGTTCATGCTTGTTTAAAAGAATATAAAAAACACTTATCTAATGATGATAATCCACGACTTTATTTTGCTAAAGTTGATATTAAATGTTGTTTCGAAACAATTGATCAAAATATTCTTATGGAAATAATCGAAAAAGAAGTTCTTACTGAAGTTTGTACAATAATAATTTCTTGTTTGCATAATATAATATCTTTTTTTAATTTACTAATGATGATTTTTTTAGTACTAATACTCAGTGAATAAATTTGAAGCTATTTATCTAAAAGGTGGAACTATTTATAGAAAACGTGATAACTTTGTTCATGATTCAAGTAAAAGTTTTTCAACACATTATTTATTGTACTTTAATTTAATTATTTTATTTTTTAAATTTATTTTGTTTTTATCATATATATATATTTAGGTGAATTTTTGTCTTTTCCGAAATACAGCGCCAAATTAACTCAAAATTATAAAAATGCAATTCTTATTGATAATGTGTATGAATCTTATATGGAAGTAGAGGATATTCTTGAATTGTTGAAAGAACATATTCAACAAAATATTATAAAGGTAATAAATACAAGTGAATATTATTTAAATGATTTATTTAATTATTTTAACTGATTAAATTTATTAATATAGGTTAATGAAGAATATTATAAACAAAAAGTCGGCATTCCACAAGGATCGGTACTATCATCCTTATTATGTAGTATATATTATGGAGTTATGGAGCGAGAAGAATTTAAATATATCATTAATGACACGAATGGGGTAAGTATTTTTAAATATTATACTTCAATGTACTTACTGATATATTTAATATTTAATTAATATTATAATATTATTTAAATATTATTAGTTACTATTGCATTTTCTTGATGATTTTTTGTATATAAGTACAAACAAAAATAATGTTATAAAATTTATCACAACAATGCACCAAGATGATTTAAAGTATAAAATCGTCATAAATGATAAAAAAAGTATGGTAAACTTTGATTTAACTGTTAATAATAATAAAATAAATAAAGTTGATGGTTATGGTACGTATTTGCTATTTTATTTTATTTTATTGATTATTTGTTTTATTAATTGTATTGTAAAATATTAACTGAATTTTAATAAGAGTTCCCGTGGTGTGGAATATTAATTGATACTCGTAATTTGAATGTCAAAGTGGATTATTCAAGATACAGCGATTTATCCCGTTAGTATTCTATAATTAATTCAAAAACTATTTATTAATTTACTTATTATTATTTATATTAAATTAGATATTGCTAACATTTTAACTATAAAATCGACAAAGACCCCTGGTACATGTTTAAAGAAAAAAATGATCGAGTAAACACTATGATTAATATTATGCAAATTATTAATTTTGAATTAATATAAATAATTATTTATTCAGAATTTTGTTAGCAAAAAGCCATAAAATTTTTTATGATACTTCGCTAAATACAAGAGAAACTACCCTATTAAATATATACCAAAATTTTTTAATGGCTGGAATGAAATTCCACCACTGTATAAAAGGAATGCCTAGACAAAAATCCCAAAGAAATGAAGATTTCGAATTTGGTAAATTTTGATTAAATTTTAATAAATTTAATTATTATTTTTTACTAACGCAATTTTTTTGTTATTATTACAGAAGTATTACATAATGCTATTGATCATTTATATTTAGTATTATGTAAAACTGATGCATCAAGTAGATATTCCTTTAATATAAATAAAAAAGAATTTATGTGGTTAGTGTTGTTATAATTTAAATTTATTTTTATCATAAATATTAACTTCATATTTTTTATTATTTAACAATAAGGCTCGGTGCTAATGCTTTTTATTACATTTTAAACAAAAAACAAAGCTATCATAAGGGAGTACTTTCACATTTTAAAAAATTTCTTGAAAACTCCCGGTTAGATAATTTAAATCATATAGTAGATTGTAAGTTATCATTAATTTTTAATAAAATAACATTTTAAGTTTTGGTATTGTTTAATATTATTTCTTTTTTATTTATTTAAATGAAATAATCTTATGATATTAATTAATTAGTAATACAATAGTGAAATTATAAAAAATTATAAATCCATATTATATACAATATTAGTATGATATCTTGATTGTAATTTAATAGAACTAGTACAATTATCCATTTTTTTAAGTTCACCTTTTACATCAATTGAAATAAAAAAAGATTTTATACCAATCAATAAACTTTTTTTAACAAAATCAAAAAGTTTATTTAAAGAAACTTTGTCATTTTCAAAGGATTCTTTATGAACACAAGAAATATGTGTTGCAAGAATTTGTCTACAATAATCTTCAGTAATAATTTTATCTAATAGGTTTTCAAATTCTTCCAATCTGATACTTCTAAAAAAGATTGTTAAATAATAATTTACTAAAATAAAATAAACTAATATAAAAACTTCAAAACCGCATACCTAAAATGAATTTCAAGGTCCTGAGCTTTCTTTACTATAATACTCTTGTAATTATATCTAAAATCTGAAAATTTTCCTCTGCAAATATTGATATAATCTTTAAGTTGATCAGGATTAATTGTAGGATCTATTGTTTTTAGTAATACTTCTAATAAATTATCCGAAGGGTTCCTGACTCTAAGAAAAAGTAATTTTAGCTCATCTATCAGAATCTTGCTAAATTCTCCCTTTATTAGAAAATTATTAAAAAGTCAATTACAAAAAGTTTAAAAATATTAAAATTTGCAAATTTCTTTCTTTACCTCATCCATCTTTATATAAAAAGTACGATCATACAATGTATAACAAAGATGTGTGATACGAATTTTTATTCACAGGCTAAAACTTTGGTAGTACAAAAGTTTTTTTAGATTTTTTGGGACGGATGAAATTGGTAATTCATCCAACCTGTTTTCTTTTTTATTTTGCTTCATTGTTCATTGTTGTATTGTATTTTGTTAGGATCCGGGCTTATTTTGAAATATTTTGATTTCAAAAAGTATTACTTCAAAAAAATTATTTTTTCGTTTTCTTTAATGAAATAATATCCATTTGTTGAAATCGACCGATATAAATTCAAACAACATAAAATTATGTGCATAAAAATTTTGTTTAAAGTCTACCCGCTAAAAGTGTTTATTTACAATTCATAAATAAAAATTTAAATTATTCCAATTATCGTATGCTTTTCAAAGTCAAAATCTTCTATATCAGGACCATTGATTCAAAATTTCTGTGCAAAGCTTATTTCGAAGCTTTGTGCATTTGATAGTGAACGATATGTAATAAGATATATCAAAATGATATACAATTATCATTGGTTGATCCATGATTGTGTAATCTGTGTAACCAGCGTGTAACCCATAAGATCTTTTTAGTTTGTTTTTTTCCTCACATTCTTTATAGGCGTGTTCTCTCTTTATTAAGAACTTTTAGGCGAAAACTTGTAAGTTTAAAACTTATCTCGTTTCTTAATTCTACAAAGTTTAGATCGAGTTTAATTTTTTCTCTTTCTTAGATAGTTTTTCACTTTCTTGTAAGTCAATTAACGTGTTTATTATTCTTATTTTTTTATTTTTTAAACATGTTTTATTACTCTTATTTCCTAACTAAACCACGTTGATTTATTGCAGGCGGGTTCTAACTTCCCATTTTCTCTTCCCTTTCTTTGCTTTCTTATTTCATTCTTAGGTGTAATAACGTTATTGTTGTTATTTTTCACTTTCTTGTAGACGGGTCCTAACTTTACATTTCCTCTTTGTAAGTCAATTAACGCGTTTTATTATTTTTTTAACATGAATTTTGTTACTCTTATTTCACTAAACCACATTCAATTTTGCGCTTTCTAACTTTCCATTCTTTTTTTTGCTTTTTTAGGCGACTTTTCTTCATGCCTTTCCCTTTCTCTTAATACCCATTCTTCTTACTTTCACCTTCCTTACTTTATGTTTCGGAGGGAAGTTAAAGACGTTAGAAACGAAACGGGTAGATTTGCAAGGTTTCCTTGCGAAATTTTTTTTTTTTTCAATTAGAACGAATTTCTTTAAGCAAGTTCTTTTAGGCGATATCATAAGATTCCTTTCAAACGAAGAATCTGTAATAATGGTAAATTTTATTTATATATTTGGGTTTTTTTTTATGAAGAGCAATTTTCTTTAGGTTTTCATTCTTAGATGTAATAACGTTATTGTTGATATTTTTCACTTTTTAGTAGACGGGTTCTAACTTACATTTCCTCCTTGTAAGTCAATTAACGCGTTTTATTATTTTTTTAACATGAGTTGTTACTCTTATTTCATTCAGTTTTGCACTTTCTTCTAACTTTCCATTCTTTTCTTTGCTTTCTTAGAGGACTTTCCAATTTCTTTAAGCAAGTTCTTTTAGGCGATATCATAAGATTCCTTTCAAACGAAGAATCTGTAATAATGGTAAATTTTATTTATATATTTGGGCTTTTTTTATGGAGAGCAATTTTCTTTAGGTTTTCATTCTTAGGTGCAATAATGTTATTGTTGATAGAATTGATATTTTTTACTTCTTAGTTTTTTTTAGATGAAATAGGATTTTGTTTAATTATTTTAATTATGTATAATAATATAATTATGAACAAATAAAAATAACAAGTACATTATTTCAATAAATTAGTTGATTTTTATATCATATATATAGTATATAGTATTGTATACATATAAGTAAATATAAAATTATAATATAATTAGTATATTATTTAAATACATTTATAATATTTAAAATATATTCATACGAGTTTCAATTTATATAATATATATATTGTTTATATATAATTACTATATATATCACATTAAAAATATATATTAATTATGTATTAATTATATATATATTATATTATTTTAAATATAACAAATATATTGTATCAATATTGTTAATATATATTTATAATATTTAAAATATATTCTTAAGAGTCTCAATTTTATATTATTTATTTATTATTCATATATAATTATTATATAACAAATATATATATAATATATTAATAAATATATTTTAAACATATATATACTAAACATTAAATATATATATACTATATATTTAATATATGTTAAATATATTATAAATATATTATATATATATTATAAATATATTATATATATATATTGAATATACAAATACTATATCCTAAATATATATATATAATATATTAATTATATAAGTATTTATATATTTAATATTAAGTATTTATATATTAAATATATTATTTCAAATATAACAAATATATTGTATTAATATTGTTAATATATATTTATATATTTAAAATATATTCTTATGAGTCTCAATTTCATATTATTTATTTATTAAATATATATAATTATAATATTATAAAAATATTGTAAAAATATTTTAAAAAATCAGAGATTTCAGCAAAGTATATAATAAATAAATTAATAAATGCAATAAAAATACTTTTATACCTGCTTTATTATTATCGCCTTTTTCTGCTACGAATGTAGAAATATCAGACGTCGCTGCTGCACTTGTTCCTGCAAGTGAAGAATCAGACATTTTTGATGGAATGAAAAAAGCAGTATATAAGAAAATAATAAGCGATAGCGATAATATAAAATAATTTTTTGGAATTAATATGATGAAATAAAAAAGGCAGTATATAAGAAAATAATAAGCGATAGTGATAATATAAAATAATTTTTTGAAATTAGTATGAAAGATGCTGGATGATGAGATAGGGGAAGATAAGCTATTTATATTCAATTTGAGATGACTCGAATCAACATTTAGGAAATAAAAACAAAGGAGATTTAGAAAATAAAACAAAGGAAGTAGATATTAGCATCATTGTTTAAAATTTTGTTCTTCCGTTAATATTAAAAATTTTATTACAACGTATTGTTAAAATTTTATTCTTCCGTTATTATTAAAAATTATATTACAACGTATTGTTTATTCTGTTATTATTAAAAATCATTTGAGTTTCTTTATTATTGTTCAAAATCTACCATTTTGTTCACATTTTCTATTTATATATATCTATATTCAGACTCAGATTCTGATTCTGAGGAGGTCAGTAATTTTTTTTACGAATCAATGTTGTTTAAATATTAAAAAAAAACTAATGTAATAAAATAGCCGATCTCCCGCTGTAGCAAAAAATTGGCTGATCCATATATTTATTGCTGACTAATTATTTTTTTTAAATTTATTTATTACAATTTTAGACTATAAATAGTATTAAGTATCCATATTTAATAAATCATATAAATAAATAATAATAAATCATATAATTTAATAAATTATATAAATAAATAATTGTAAAAAATATAGCTTTAAACAGTCTAGCGCGACAAAGTTGCCGCGTATAAACCTAATCTAGTTATTAAATACTAAGTTTTTCTGTAAGTTCTTTCTGTTTTTGTCATTTTTGTACAAAATTCTGTTTATAGTAGTAGTGTGAAGTTCTTCTATAATTATTAGTTACTATTTGCCATTATTATTATGTATTATGAAACTCCCTTTCTGTCGTATTGTGATGATTTTTGATTACAGAATTCCGTCTGACTGTCAGTCAGACTGTCAGTCATCTTCTTGAACATCATTCATTTTGAATGTCACAATTACAGCTTAAATTTAAAGTTCAAAGTCCGAATAATCAAATTCTTGTGAATTTTCTTAAATTAAACAGTAGATCGGACTTTAAACATTAAAAAATGAGCAGTATTAAGAAAAATTCTCGCGAATTTTTCTTAAATTAAGCAGTAGATCAGACTTTGAACATTAAAATTAAGCAGTATTAAGGAAAATTCTCACGAATTTTTCTTAAATTAAGCAGTAAATCGGACTTTGAACATTAAAATTAAGCGATATTAAGGAAAATTCTCGCGAATTTTTCTTAAATTAAGCAGTAGATCGGACTTTAAACATTAAAATTAAGCAGTATTTTGCGCTTTAAAAATTAAATACTATTAAAAAAATTTCGCGCGAATTTTTATTGATGATCGTAATTTAAATTGGACGTTAGTAATAAGAAAATTTTACTGATCAGGGTTTGTACTTTAAAAAAAATTTATTAAGGAAATTGTCCCGAATTCTTATTAATGAATGCGATGGATGTGGTATATGACGAAAGATCGCATTCATGCCTTCCGAGCGTGTTTTTTCTTTAAAATATTTTTCGGTGATGTATTGTATCTGTTTAAATACTATGGAATTGAATTTTTTACCATTTTTATATTGCGTCCATGTAACAAGAAGGGTTTAGGTTGATTCGAAAAATCTTCCTGATTTAAAATACTATGCGATAGTCTATTCTATCATTTCACTTGATTTGGCGTTCGTTCGATATCAAACCGCAATTTGGAATATTCTTTATAATATACCCATTTTGGTGAGTGTCACTGAGTGATCGTAAGCAATATTAGCAGGATTTTCCATAATCTTCATTTTTCCTGTATGGTATTTTCGTAGTGTGACTTATAACTGACATCTAACCTACTGGAGTGTATTCTTTTAAGTTGGGCGTGGGGTCTACCGTATGTAGGGTTGACAACGCCGTATCTAGTATAAAGTTGTAAAGTTAATAAAAACAATAAAAACAAATACAATATCCAGTACAACTATAGAAAATACGTTATAACGTATGAATTTAATATAGTATACACAGTCTATAGAATAATACATTATATACGTATGGATTAAATATACCGTATCCTTCATTTATAATATTTTTTGCGAACAGTATACAAAATACTGATATACAGTAGAAATAGTATACGTTTCAAACGTATGAATTTAGATACCGTATCACACAATATGTTTACCGTATACTTTATTGTATTTTTTGCTAAACACATTTTGCGAACAGTATACATTATACTGTTATACAGTATATAAAAATACAAACCGTATCAAAGATACATGTATACAGTGTAAAAACCGTATGCATATTTTTTATAGGGCAAAAAAGCTGATTTTTGCGATATTTTATTTTCACGTCAAAAACAACTATTGTAATTTACTATTCAACACTGCGATTTTATTTTCTATTTCAAATAAATATACTTGAAATTTACTTGCATAGAAGTTTCAAAGGTATTGTAAGCATATTTGTCAGAAATTTTAGCGATTTTACAATCTAAAAAAAGTGATTTTTCATGATCTTTACTTTTTTCTCAGATTTTTACATAATAAAGGTTTCAAAATAGTCTTTTATAAAATTTATATTATAAAATTTATATCTAATTATATATTTTACAATATATTACAGTAAAATCAGTGTTGGCATTTGGCCACGGCCAAGGATTAGCTTGCCTGATTTGGCCGATTTGCCTGATCGGCCAAGGGCAGCGGCCAAAATTGGTGGCTAAAACCTCATTGGAAATTGGCCGCGGCCAATAGCAAATTTTGGCCGATTTGGCCAATTTGGCCAATTGGCCAACGGCCAAATCGGCCAAATCGGCCAAGATTGGCAATCTTTTTTTTTTATCATCTTTTTTTTCCGGTATTTATAATTTGATTTTTGTGTTCAAAACTGACTAACTCACTAACTAAAAACAAATAAAATGTAAATAAAATGGCTGCTAATTTTAAAACCTTTGTGGAAATATTACCAGAAAAAGCTGATAATTGGCAAAATTATTGTATTTGTATTGCGTGTAGAGATGTTAATGGCCGTCCGAATGCATTGCTTCAAAATTTCCATTTAAAACTGAACGAGTTAGAAATAACTTGAAAAAATGTCAACATTTTAAAAATAAATATCCTGAAATATTTTTTGAATTATTTGCATCGGAAACAGAAAGAATGGAAATTAATGAATTTGACGAAAATATTGTAAGTTCAAAAAGATTGCGTAGAGAATCAACTGGTTCAGTTCATAGTACTATAACTTCTATATCATCATTGAGAAGTATTTATCTTTTATTTTATTTATTAATAATAATACTTGATAATTTTATATTAAAACTATTATTAATATTTTTTTATATAGGCAGCCAGCAATAATTCATCAGTTGGTACACTTGATTCTTTCATTACTAGACCACTTGCAACTCGATCATTTACAAAGGGTGAACAAGCTATATTTGAAAAATTAATGATTCAAGCAACAGTTTCTGCAGGTTTTCCTTTAAGATGGGTGGAAAATAAGGAAGTTCAAGAACTTTTTCATTTTTTAAATCCAGCATTAATTTTACCAAGACGTAAAACTTTAGGAGGACGTATATTAAATGATGAATCAAAAATTCTTGAAAATGAAATGACTAAGAAATTAATGAATGATTCTGTTGGTGTTACTTTAGTCTTTGATGGTTGGACTAATGTGTTAAATCAGAATATTCTTGGCTCTGTTTTTATTACATCAGAAGGGGAAGTAATAATTTGGAAAGCAGTAGATGTAAGCAGTGAATTAGAAAGATGGAAAGAAGTTATTGAAAAAACTGAAACAATGTTTAAGGAAATTAATAAAATGGGAGTTAATCTTATTTCTGTTGTAACTGATAGTGCTCCAAGTTATGCTGCTGCATGGTATATTTGTATATTTTTTTAAAAATTAAGTTATTAAAATATTTATTTAATATTTTATGTAAATATTAATTATATTTTATATTTTAACAGACGTAGGCTTCGACTTAAATATGTGCATATTATGTTTTTTCCATGTTTTACATATCAGATGAATCTTTTTGTAGGCGAAATCTTTAAAGAATCTGAAAAATTTAAGCAAGCATCAATAAAGGCAATAAAAATTGCACTTTACTTTAAATCATCACTTCATAAATATTTTATTGGACAGCTTCAAACTTTACAAAAAGAATCATATGGAAAATATGTTCAAATCGCTATTGGAAATGATACAAGATGGAATAGCCATTATGAATGTTTTCGCACTTTAATTAAATCAAAAGGAGCATTACGGGTATTATAATATATTTTTATTTATTTTTATATAACATTTGAAAATAATTTATTTCTATTTTTCTAAAGACTTTAGGTTCAAAATTTGAATCTCCCGAGCAATCAACATCTCATCAAAGTTCTGATAATATATTATATCTACCTAATAATATTTCTTCTATTCTACTTGACGAAACCTGGTGGCAATCACTTTCAGAACTTGTAAAAATACTTAAACCATACTGTATAATTTTGGATATTCTACAATATGATAAAGCACGACTGCATGAAGTACTACATGGATTTGGATATTTTATAAAATTTTGGAAAGATTATGATGATATAGAACTTAGTGAGAAAATACTTGATCGACTTCAAACAAGATGGCAAAGTTGGGAACAGCCACTTTTACTTTTATCATGGCTCTTACATCCTAAATACAAGATGTCAAAATTTAAAGATAATATCCCAAATTTAAATCATGTATATCTTAGTAAGTGGCTAATTTATTATTACGAAGCTTGGACGAAAACAATTTCAAAATCAATTTTACGTGAATATGAAAATTTTAGAAGAGGTATATATCCTTTTGATGAACAAATAAGTAATCAATTTGAAGATGATATTTTAAAATATTGGGGATTTGTTGTTCCATTAGCAAAAGAACTTGGATATGTCGCACAACGAATTTTTGGAATTTGTATTAATGCAGCATCAGTAGAAAGGCTTTGGTCAAAAATGGGATTTCTACATACCAAAAGGCGCAATAGATTAAATGTAAGTAAAATAATATTATTTTAAATCTATAAAAAAATTATAATTTAATGTAATAATAAATAATTTATTTTTTAAATAGTATGAAAAAACACTTAAAATGAGCAAATTACGTGCTGCAATTTCATATAAACATAGGGTTAATGAAGTGAAAACTATTCAACAACAAAAAATGAAAGAAAATATTGCTGAACCAATAGTTCTTATAATTATTAATAGTAATGATAATACAAATTTAGAGAATCAAGAAAAAAATCCTATTAACTTAGAAATTCAAAAAGAAAATTCTAACACTCAAGATGATGATTCAGATGAAGAAGGTGAAAATAATGAATTCCAGGTTTCATTAAATTGGAATAATCTAATTAATACATGGGGGCAATTATTATTACAGGAAAAAGAAGCAGAGTTGAGTGCTGTAACTGATTTACATTGTGATGATAATATAGATATTGATGAATTTTTATTAAATAGAACACATCCTGCATTAGATAATGAAGCTAAATGGAATATAAGAGACATTTTTATTGATAATTTAGATGCCCCATTTTTTGTTAATGAAAATACTTCAAATTAACTAAATTTATAATAAAAATGAATTAAATAATTGAATTTAAATGTTACAAATTTTAAGTAGTTACTTTTTTTTAATATTTATATATATAAATTTTTGGCCATTTTTTGGCTGGCCAAAATTTAAAACTTGGCCATTTGGCCATGGCCAAATGGCCAAACGGCCAATGGCCAACACTGGTAAAATGTTGAGTGAAAATTTAAAATGGCGTATTATCTATTGTTATGAAGAATGTTATAAATCAAAAGAAATTGCTAAGAGGTTATACGTCAGTAAAACAACAGTTACTAATATTTGTAAAATTTTTGATAAATGGGGATGTGTTAATAATCCATTCACTGGAAAGTCAGGAAAAAGGAAGATATTTACATCAGAGGATATGCAGGTAAATTAACTACTATTAACAAATACAAATACTGTACTTCGTATTAAAAATTTTAATTTAAAATTATTTTATAGATACTGCAAGATATTGTTCAGGAAAAAGTTGATTATTATTTAGATGAATTAATTTATGAAATGGAAATAAAAACTGGAAAGTTAGTTTCAATACCAACATTATGCCGCTCTCTTCAACATTGTGGTATTACTAGAAAGAAAGTATGTATTACGAAATTAAGTTTTATATTATTATTGAAAAAATGTATTTGTAACAATCTTATTTGTAACATCCATTTTTTATTTTTTTTTAATAATAAATTTCATATGTGTTTTACAAATAAAATTTTTATATGCAAAATTTAATTTGGAAAACTTTTACTTAATGTATTTAAGACAGTTTCATAGACAAAATTTTAAGTTATAAGCAGTTTCTTGAAATTTTTTAAAAAATTCTTTTGTCTTAGTTACACGACTGATCTTTTGTTTTTGTTTACATTACGCCTAATCTTAAATTTTAATTGGATAAAATTGGGGTTATTACAAATAAGATGCGTAACAGGCTGTTATAATTAGATTTATCTATTATTATTTATTAATTTATAATTTATTTATATTAAGTTGCAAAAAGTAGCACATAAACAGAATAAAACATTACGTGGTTTTTTTATGTATCAAATAGAGATAGAATATAATGCAGAATAACTCATTTTTATTGATGAGACGTCTAATGATGAAAGAAGCGTTTCACGTTTATATGGTTATTCTTATAAAAATTGTAGAGCAAAAAAAAAGGTAGTATTTATAAGGGGCAAGTGCTACACAATATTACCTGCATTGACAGTTGATGGATTTTTTGCGGCTGATATAATGGAAGGTAGTTGTGATAAAGATAGATTTTGAACCTTCATAATAATACAAGTGGTAATTATTTATTTATAAAAATATTTATTGTATCTTTGTTAACATAAAAAAAAAATTAATTATTTATTTATTTTTAAGTTACCACAGATAAATCCATATCCCGGTAAAAATAGTGTACTTATTATGGATAATGCTTGTATTCATCATGATGAAGATTTGGTAAAATCAGTTGAAGAATTTGGGTGTAGGATACTTTATTTACCACCGTATTCACCCGATTTAAATCCAATAGAAACTGCATTTTTAGCATTAAAAAGTTGGCTAAAATGATATAGAGATATTGTTAATAATTGTGATGATCCTATTTATATACTTTTCGTGGCATTATCTCAAACTACTCCCAATATGGCAAAACAATATTTTCAACAATCAATTTATATGTAATAGTTTTTTTATACAATGCATATTAAACAAAGAAATTGATAATCACATACAGAAAATTTATTTTATCAAAATTTCAAATGATTATTTACTAAATTTATAACAATTACAAAGCAATACAGTGTAAATCTATTCAAATTTCTTTGACTCATCACGTAATGTTTGTCTAATACCAATTTTTGATATACCTATCAAATTATACTCTGCATCAGATAATCTAAATAATTGGTTAACCTGAATTTCCTCCTCCTCAAATTTTTGCAAATAACATGTAAATTTATTTGCACCATATTTCCTATCCAACTCTTCCAAAAATTTCTTCATAGAAGGAACTTCTATTGTAAAGTTTTGAATTACATTAGGAATTGTTAAAGAATTTTTGTTATTAGAATTATAAGAAGTGGATTTAACAGAATGTAACATGCTAAAAATTGCATGATTAGGAGGTGTTTCGAAATCTGTATTATTTTTAAACTATAAAAAAATTCTATTAGTTATAATAAATAATATAATATGGTAATTATTTTGATAAATACTTACAATATCTTGAACCCACATCGAAAATGATACATTTGATAAAAATAAATGATGATCATCTTTTACAAAACAATGTTTGTGATTATAATGGTTACAAACATATTTATCTTTTAATTGCATCATAATTTCACTGATCATTTTCTCCTTTTCATCAAGTTTACTTTCTTTCGGGACTCTATTCACTGCTGTACCTTTTTTTTTAGTTTTAACTGATTTAGATTTTGGTGCTTCTTCTTCTGTTTTTTCGCTTGTCACTTCTAATTCCAAATTATCATCCTATTTATTATAATATAATAAGTATTATAAATTAATACAACACATAATCAATTAAGAATTCAGATTGAACCCAAAATTTACTTTATATTCTCATTTTTTCTTATCTTTTTTCTTATCCTTCATAGTTACAATTATCATCACTTTTTTATTATTAGAGATGTAACGTTTATAATCTTTTAGAAATTCTTCAAAAGTAATTTCATTATCTAAAAGTGTTCCTGCCCCAACTTCTGAACTAACTTTATATGCCAAAAAATATTCATTACTAAAGGTTAATCCTATATATTCAGAGACAAGTTGTTCAATTTTTGTTGAAAGATCATTATATTTTATATCATCAAAAAATCAGTTGACTAAAATAGATGGTAAAATCTCTTTTCCATTTTTAATTGATATACGAAGCTGTAATTCTGTTACTTGATTTACTTCAGATTTTATGATATCTTTTTCTTTTTTTATTTCCTTTCCAAATTTGTTATTTTCTCGGCTTATTTTACTATTACAAGCTGTACAAAGTGAACAATAAAAGGAAGTTGCCAGGTTGACTTCATAACCAAACTAAAGATTACTTTTCTTCATAAATTCTTTTAAAAATGGTTGAGCGTTACTTGCATTATAGCACAAACCTCTATAGCCACGTACTTTGGCTGTTCAGTTATTTTTAGTTGATTTTTCATACTTATTACAATGACAATTTTCAAATGTAAGGTCTTTTCCACAGTATAAACACTTTTGATAGGTAAAACACGTCCCTATTTGATATTTTCTTGTATATACTTGTATTTCATATACTTCATTTTCATTAAGTAATATTTTAACGCGTTAGCAATATAAAAAATGTGTAGTATTAGACGCAGTAATGAGCGTGAATTTCTATATACAGTATAAACTACAAAATCAAAGAAAAATTGAAAAAACATGATTGGTTAAAAAATAATATTACACAAAGATCAAAATTTTTTTTGGTGAAACTATATTAATCAGCTAATCACATTTTATTGAAAACGGTGATAAAAAAAACATTTTTAACATAAAAAACATTTTTTTTTTGTTTTTTTTTGCAGAAAATTAGTTTCGGTATGAATACCGATGTTTCAGATAAGTTTTGAAATAAAAATTCGAAACTTTATAAAAAAAACATTTTTTAATATTAAAAACGTTTTTTTTTTTCATTTTTGTATAGAAAATCGACTTCAACGTGGACGCTGATATTCCAGGTAAGTTTCAAAACTAAAGTTTCAAAACTTTTTTAATAAAATGTTTTTAATGAAATGTTTTTTTTATATTTAATTATAGGGATATCAGTTTCGGCGTGAATACCGAATCTCAAAGATAAGTTTCGAAAAAAGAATTTTGAAACTTTCTTTAATAAAAACGTTTTTATACTAAAAATGTTTTTTTTTATTATTTTTAATATAGGGATATCAGTTCCAGCGTGAATACTGAATCCCAAAGTTAAGTTTTGAAAAATTTTGAAACTTTAATATATAAAAAACATTTTTATACTAAAAACGTTTTTTTTATTATTTTTTATATAGGGATATCAGTTCCCAAAAAAAAATTTGAAACTTTATAAAAAAAATATTTATAACATTTTTTTTGTTTTTTTATATAAGAATTCGGCTCTAACGTGGACGCTGATATTCTAGGTAAGTTTCAAAACAAATGTTTTAAAACTTTTTTAAAAACGTTTTTTAATAAAAAAAATGTTTTTTTTTTATTTTTTATAATAGGAAATCGGTTCCAGCATGGATACCAATATTCCAGGTAAGTTTCGAAATAAATGTTTCAAAACTTTTTTAAAAACGTTTTTTAATAAAAAAAACATTTTTTTTTTATATTTTAATATAGGAAATCGGATGCCGATATTTCAGGTAAGTTTCAAAACTAAAAGTTTCAAAACTTTTTTAAAAAAACATTTCTAACGTTTTTTTTATACTTTAATATAGGAAATCGTCTCCAACATGGACGTCGATATTCCAGGTAAGTTTTGAAATTAAAGTTTTGAAATTTCTTTAAAAAAATGTTTTTAATGTTTTTTTTTATACTTTAATATAGGAAATCGGCTCCAACGTGGATGCCGATATTCTAGGTAAGTTTTGAAACTAAAGTTTCGAAACTTCTTTAAAAAAAACGTTTCTTACATTTTTTTATACTTTAATATAGAAAATCAGCTCCAACATGGATGCCGATATTTCAGGTAAGTTTCAAAACTAAAGTTTCAAAACTTATTTAAAAAAAAACGTTTATTTTAACATTTTTTTTTATATTTAATTATAGGGATATCCACAGGTCGAAATTAGTTAAATAGGGTATCAATAGGTTATCAATAGGTTATCAATCGGCTATCAATAGGCTACCCTATTGGTAGCCTATTGAACTTGCGCCATAATCCGTCACCAATCGGGCAGGCTGATTGTTAGCCAATTAATAACTTATTGATAACCTATTAGTATCCTATTGGTATTTTTATCAAATTGGTTATCAATAAGGTATTAATAGGTTATCAATAGGTTATCAATCAGCCTGCCCGATTGGTGACGGATTATGGCGCAAGTTCAATAGGCTACCAATAGGGTAGCCTATTGATAGCCGATTGATAACCTATTGATAACCTATTGATACCCTATTTAACTAATTTTGACCTGTGATCGGTTCCATCGTGGATACTGAATCCCAAAGATAAGTTTTGAAAAAAAATTTCGAAACTTTTTTTAATAAAACGTTTTTATATTAAAACGTTTTTTTTTTATTATTTTTATATAGGAATTTAGTTCCAGCGTGAATACCGAATCCCAAAGGCAAATTTTGAACAATTTCAAAACTTTAATAAAAAATATTAATTTTAACGTTTTTTTTATTTTTTTTGTAGGGATATCAATTTTGGCGTGAATACTGAATCTCATTGGTTAGTTTCGAAAAAGAATTCGAAACTATTTAAAAAAAAATGTTTATTAACATTTTTTTTTTATTATTTTATTGTAAGGAAACGGTTTTGACTTGAATACCGATCCCATTGGTTAGTTTCGAAAAAAAATTTGAAACTATTAAAAAAAATGTTATATTAATGTTTTTTTATTATTTTCTTTTATAAGGAATCAGTTCTACCGTTTCCCCAGGTAATGTTTTGATAGATTTTCAAAACCTACTTAAAAAAAACGTTTTTAGCTAAAAAACGATTTTTTTATATTTTTTTTATAGAAAATCAGTTCTGGTGTGAATACTGATATTCCAGGTAAAGTTTTAAAAAATTTTTGAAACTTCATTTTTTTTATTAAAAGAAATGGTTGACCAACCATTTTTTTACTTTTTTTGTAGGTTTCCCCTTCAGATTTTATCAGATCAGGTAAATTTCTTTCAAACCCAATTTTTTTATTTAAAAAATGAGTTATTGACTGTTTTCTCCTTTTTTTGGTAGTTTTCTTCAGACTTTTATCAGGTTAGGTGAGGATTATGGGTGGATAATAAATGGTGGATGGTAAATGGTGTATATAAATGATAGATAGATAATAATTTAATATGCAATTTTTAATAAAATGAATTAATAAAATTTAATCAATAAATTGTTATTATAAAAATTAAAATCAGCTAAATGTACAAAAATCAATAATAATTATTAGGTTTATTAACAATTGTCAATTTGATTTTACCGATTTGTTGCCAATTTTACTGATCGATTTGTTGACAAATGGCAGGTGTTACAGTGCAAATCGTTTATAAAATTAGTTGCCGATTTTTGGTACTGATCGGTTAAGGTCAGACCAAATTTCGTCTAACATTTGGCAATTTAAAATTTTGCTGAAATGGACTATTCTGACTAGTGCCTTGATGTTTCTTGATTTAAAAGTCTACCACTAAGTACATTACGCGAAGGTATCACATATCCTGGTCTTATTTTATTAAGAAATTCAATAAAAAATAGATTCTCAATAATTGAAAATGGAATACCACAACATGTAAATGCACGTACAAGTATACGAATACTAGAAGGTGCTTTTTGTGAAGATAAATCTATTGAATTAAACCAATCAGTTAACTCTTGCTGATTTGACTGAGTTTTTCTTTTTTTATAATCTGATAAGAGAATAGTTGTATCTTGGTCTCCAAAGTCTCGTGAAGAAATTATGCCTAAATAAAATGAAAAAACAATTTCTGGACTCTCTTTACATTAGTTAACTAAGTGGTCTTCTAATTCATGCACATGACCACGAGCCTAAAGATGTTAGCCGTAATTTAAAAAAATGTCGTAATACAAAATTTTTATATACCGTAATTAATTAAGGCTATAAAAATCTTATAGCCGTAATTCAAAATTTTTTAAAAATAATTAAGGTTAACATCTTTACACGAGCCTAAACATTTTTGCAGTAATTGCACTTTGCTGAAAAATAACTGGGAGATGATTTAATAGGTGTTTTTTCATAATGTTTCCATACTTTACTTTGAGAATAACCACTAAGTTTTCTTTTTTTTTGTTGGGATAAAGAGTCCATTTTTTATAAAATAATATGAAAATATAACGCGATATTATAATATATAGTCAATAAATTTAAGGGGTAAAGGGGAAAAATTGTGTTAGGTGAAATGAACAGTCAAGTATACTATTCACATTTCAGTATTTCACAATAAATTCAGAGGTTTTGTTCTATTTTTTTTAATGTAAATATGTAATTATAAGTTATTGGTATATAATCAAATCTTTTTTATAATTTAATTAATTAATTTGATTATCATTTGATTATCAATGATGAAACACATGTCACATGATGAAATATTTCAGATTTTCAGAATTTAAAACAAAATATATTTCGATTACATCATGTGATGAAATATTTTAGTTTCGCCTGCATCATTAATATATAGTAATTTATTTATTAATAAGCTTTTTTGCAATTATTTTACCGTCTAACAGTCCAATTTCAACAATTTTTTTTTATTTTATAAAGCATAAATAGGGCTACAAAACAAAAAAAAGTTTATACAAATTGGATTATTAGATAGCAAACTAATTGTATTATAATATATATATTAATATAATATATTTGTATTTTAGGGTTGATCACCCTTAGCTCATTGGTTAGTCCGTGAGTCCCTCATGAAGCCTGATTATGGTGAGAACGCAGGTTCAATTCTGGTTGATCACAGAATCTGTACTGAATTTTACTGCATGCGAAAATACTATATCGTTGAAGTGGAGTTATAAGATTAGTATGGATTGCATTATAGTGTATCAGTGTGTACAGTTAGACTGCACATTTTAATAGAGAGTCATGGTGTCCTTCATTCTGAGACTGAAGCAATAGTAAGTCAATTGTCCTGTCTCAGTAGTCACTGCTTACATACTACCTGGATGGACTCTTGTCTTGGTGGTCACTCTACGATACCACTAAGGGTGTATTGAACTTTACTGTGGGGGTTCACACACTACTAGATGGGGTTCATAGATGGTAAAATCTTAGGTGCAATATCTTTGTAGTAGTTTACCTTCTAATAGATTTAGACCAACTTTGATGTTCATCGGCTCACAGATATATAAGGTTTTGAGGTGAGATTCGATTCCTCAGCGTATTTGGTATATTGGCTAGTAAACCCTGGGTAGCTGAGGTAAGTCACTTATAATATAGGAGATCCTATACCCTTAGAGCTTACTATCCTGATAGTTACTACTACACTATTGGGGATTGACAACTATGGTGGGCTGGAATGGTAATCGCAGCCTGTAATGGGCTTTGAATGAGACCATTTCAGTTAAAACTACTATGAAAGGCCTTTTAGACGTTAGCACCATTATATCTGCCTGTACAGGCCAATTATCCCTGAACTATAAAAATGGAGTTTGCTTCGTAGTTTAGATCTTTATCATACTTGATGTACCGTGCTAAAACCCTGAACAATACATATAACACTGGGATCCAGTTTTGTATAAACTTATTATATAATTTTCCAATAAGGCATTTTTTTGATTTTGTATAGCCTGTTAGTAATTTTTTGGTAAGTCAGATATGTATTTGTATAACAGTGATAATTCTTAAATCAAGTGAAATCTTTATTTTGTATAACAATACTTGTGTAAATAAATTATATATATATATATATATAATTTTTCTTTAAAAACTTTATAAATTTACAAATTAGCACATATTAAATACTTTTATCACAGTTTTTATTACATGAAGATATGGATATTTTATATAATTCATAATACATTTTATTCCTAAATTTTTTCTTTTTACTTTCGTCAAACTTTGGAGTGTAATTTTACTATTTTAGCCAAATGAAAGACTTTCTTTATTAAGAGAAAGTTGTTTAACGATGCCAAAACTACTCAAATTTAAATTTTCATAGCAATTGGAGTAATACTTATAGAGTACGCGCATATTTTTATAATTATATTAGGACCCCAGATATCTAATATAAAGGTTATAATGGACTTTTGGCCAAAAACACCCCTTTTTGCTGAAACTCAAAAAATTGTTTTTTGTAAATATCTCAGCATCCAGTGATTCAATTTTAATGAATTTTTTTTATTTTGTAACCCTTATTTAGCTCTACAATTTAAAAAAAAGTTCATCAAAATTGGACCACTAGATGCTGAGATATTTATAAAAAATGATTTTTTAAGCCCTGAAAAATGGGCCAATCTGCCAAAAGTGTGACTTATGACCTGTTTTGGAGATATCCGGGGTCCTATTATATTAATTTTAAATTTGCTTTTTTTGTTTATTAATTTTGGAGCGTAATTACGGCATTTTAGTCAAATGAAATTGACTTTTTTTATTAAGAGAAAATTGTTCACAGAGGTCAGAACTACCTACACCTAAATTTTTATAGTAATCGGAGTAATACTTATGGAATACGAGCAATTTTCGCACTCTCAATTTTTTTTTAATCACCTGATCAGTAACTTCAGAACGTAATTTTGGCACCTTTATGAAATTGACTATCTTTATTAATTGAAAGTTGTTCAGCAGGTTCGAAACTATTTAGATTTAAATTTTCGTAATCATTAGTATAATACTTGTGAAAACATTTGTATTTTCACAACAGTACTAATTTTTGAATTATGACAAGTAAGTTTTTTTAAATTTTTTTTTAAATTATGAATTTTTGAATTGATAAATCATTATTGAAATAATTACATAAAATTAATAAATAAAATAATTTTTGTTTTATATAAACTCAGATTTGAAATTGTATAATTTAAAGTAAAATTTAAACTTATATGATGATTTTGTATAAAGCTTTTAATAAAATTAAGTGTACAGTCAGAACTCGATATAACGATTCGTGATAAACCGATTTTAGCCTATAACGAACTTTTTTCTCAAACCAAAACTGTCTATATTAAATTTTATCACTATATACCGATTTTATTATAAATTTCGCGATATTATATATAATGAAGTCTGATCATAAACCAGTCATATATATTTATTCGCGATAAGCCGATTACCACCTAACTCTGGTCAGAATTAACTTATTCCTGGCTGGCACTATGCAGCGCAGCAGATCACCTGACATTTATGCCTTAATTTTGAAATTTAATAATTTCTGTAAGAATATGATATTAATAATAAACAAATTAGCACAGCATGTAATACAATTAAAATCATTTTTTTTATTAATAAAAATTTGGTATACCAAATTTTTATATTTTTTACTATATAATCAGTATATTAAGAATATTTGATTTATCGAATATCCAATATAACGATCCAAAATTGCCTAACCGGAAGGTTCGTTATATCGAGTTCTGACTGTATAAAGTTATATTAAAATTTTTGACCTTAGATCTGAGTTATGTATATAATGTTTGGGGTCCTATCATGCTGAAATGCCTAGTTAAAATGACTAGAGTGCATCCAACCTAGTATAGTTATTATGGAAGTATAGGGGATGGTTACTCTGCCTTTGCTCAAAAGAGTGAGGTTTAATGCTACACACCTGCCTTTACGGGTCCTTTAATTGACTACCCTTAGGTGGTTTGAGTGATTCGTTACTTGGTACTTAATGCATTTAGAGAGTACTCCTAAAAAGTATTAAAAAAAAAAAAATTAAAATATATTCATATTAAATTATAATTTTTTAAATTATTAATTTTATTGACTTATTATTAATAAAATCATAATTACTTTTCAATATATTATTATATAAAAGTAAAAATTTATTTATATATATACTGGCCTATAATAAATTACCAGATTTCTTAAAAGTGCTAGTAATTTTTTATAATACATAAAAGTTTTTAAATTTCCAATAAAATCATCCCAATTTTTTTTATTTAAAAGCTAATCCATTGTTGATTTTATATTTTGGGTAAAAAAAAAAATATTTTAAAATTTGAAAAAAATTATTTGATCATAAATAATGACAATTTTTTGAGGTTATTTTGTGTATTTATTTATATATAAATAACTTTTAGAATTTCAAATGTAGAATATTCTTAAATTATATTTTTAAAAATACAATTGATTAGCTTTCAAATAAAAAAAAAATTGATGAAAATTAACAGACTTTTATATATCTGAAAAAATGCCAATTTTATTTTCAAATTTATTAGTAATTTGCAATAAAATTAGCATTTTTTAAGATATATACAAAACTGTTAATTCTTATTATTTTGTACCAATTTTTTTTTATTTAAAAGCTAATCAATTGTAGTTTTTAAAAATATAATTAAAGAATGTTTTATATTTGAAATTCTAGTTATTTATATGTAAATAAATATAAAAACTCAGGTTATTTAACTCAGGAGGCAAGTTAGCAAAACTTATTATTAATATTTATCAAACTATTATATTTTACCATAATAAGAATATAATAAACTTTTATTGCAAAATTGATACGTGTAATAAAAAATAATGCATATTTACTAGTAAAAAGGGTAGCATAATTTAAATAGTTCTTTTTATTATTCAATCAATGTATAAAATTTTTAGTATCATAGTACTAACTCAATCGGATAATATAAAGGTGTTTTCTTAGTTTGCAGCATTTTACCACAAAAAAAAAAAGGCTTCGTGTATTCGATTGGCATAATAACATGACAAAAGTGATATTTATTAGGAAACGGGAACCGGAGCGAAAAAACTAAAGTTTGCGATTTCATTGGGTGACGATCACGTGACGGACAGAAATTCACGTGATCGATTTTTTTTTTTAGACATATATTGTCCTTCGCTTCGCTCCGGACAATGAAATGATAGACTAAAGGTGATATAACCAAAGTGAGAGCATGGTGCAAAGAAAAAAATTTCAATAATATAAAATTTACTAAAATAAAAGCATCCACTGATTAATTAATGTTTATCAAATTAAATATTTATGCAACAGCACAGTATTACAGTTTATTAGTTCTTTCATACATTAATAACTGTGTTAATAAATTTGCTATCGAAGAATTAAATAAGCCGCAACATACGTGCTAACCCGGTATAAATGTATACATAACTCATTGTTTATAAATGGCAAAAAAAAAACTTAACTTAATTAACAAATTAAGTTCGAGGACTAATTCTAACTTTCAACTCTGTACAGTTAGAAATCAATTGAGTATGAACTTTCAATGGCTCATGCTCATTCGCTAACTCAACATTATAATTTTTATAAACTGAAGATAATAATAAAAGTAACACGGTAGTTGCAAGATTTTTTCCGGGGCATATACGTTTACCTCCACCAAACGGCATCCAAGCAGATCTATCGTCATTATTATCACTGTTATAAAACCTATCTGGATCAAAAATTTTAGGATTATCCCAACACTTAGGATGTTTTTGTGCTCCTTCAAAATTTATATGAAAATCTGTACCAGCTGGCCATTTATATCCTGCAATTTCACATTCACTAGTAGTGTGACGGAATGTAAAAGGTAACGGTGGCATTAAACGAGTAGTTTCCTTAATGATAGCTTCACAATATTTAAGTTTTCTGAGATCGTTGCATGATAAGCAAAATTTACCAGAAGATTTAGGTATAATAGAATCAATTTCTGAAAGCATTTTTTCTTTTACATTGGGATGTTTACAAAGGTAGTAGGTCATGAAACAAAATGTGTCAGCAGTCTAAATTATAGTAAACAGAATTAAATATGAAATCAATAATCAAAATATTATATATTAGAGAGAAAAGTAATACTCACAGTATCTGATCCACCCAAAAAGATATCTAGCAAATTCATTCTTATCTCTTTATCAGTCATAGGTTTAAAATTCTCGCCTTCAACAATAGTTTCTGCTGTCATTAAAGAAGTAAGCATATCTGTTTTCATTCTTGTTTCTGGCATTTCTTCGATTTCAGTTCTTCTCATTTTAATAATATTATCAAATTTATTATACAAGTAATCACGGTTATTTAAATAAGAGTTTGATTTGCTTCTGAACATTGGAATGTAATGTCTAGTAAAAGGGCTATAGAACGAGAAAAACAAGAGGCTTTCAAGAAATTTTAAGAGTGCATTGACAAAGTTGTTTCCATCTTCAACTAGCGCATCAGGAACTTCGGATTTGTTGATGCTTAGTGTGTTATAGTAAGAAGTAATTGAATACGTGCGTTTTCCAGTGGAAAGTATTGAAGTAACATCATTAGTAAATCCGTGAAACCATGCTGAAAAATCTGTTTCTAATGTCCAATTATTATTATCGTTATTCTTCTTCTTTGAAGCATTTTGCTTTCCAAGGGATTCCCAATAACCGCACAATTCTTCATATATTTGATTTATTGGTATTATAGATGCATCAATAAATTTAGTTGACAATGCCTCAGTAAAGAACTGTTTATTATAATTCCAACTTTTATAATTTTCATTGAAGAAAAGTCCATGGTTGCACATTCCCAATTCAACTGTACCTGGAGAATTTGGAAGTCTCATGAAAAATTGCTGCGGAGCAAAGAGTTTTATAATATAATCTGGCCGTGAAAGAATGATATATCTGCGATCGAGCATCAATTCACAAATATCTCCATATTTTTGTTGACATTGTCCATAAAATTTCTTTACATCGCCATAGTTATGGCCGTTTCCAATATATGGTAAAGGAAATGGTCCAGGAAGTGGATTGGGACGAGTATAGTATTTGTAATAAAAGTTAAAGATATAGGTAGAGATACAAGTAGCAAAGATTAAAATGAATAAATCTATAGTATTAGCAGATTTAATGGATTCGATAATATTTTGAATAGGCATTTTTATTTTTTTTGTGTGAATTTGATGTTGTTTGGTTTATTATTTTTATAATGAATTTTTTGCGAAATATGGTAGTCATTGTTTACTTGCAATGACGGATATAAAAAGTTACGCCAAACAGGTTTTAAATGTAATAAATCTTTTTATTACGATAGCCATATTAAAATTATCATAAGTTCATGCAGATTTTATAATGTCATATTACTATGTATTAGCATAATAATAAAATTATTGGATAGTAACGGGAGTTTATTATAAAAATTGCATGAACGGTCCCGTCAAACCAAATCAGTTATAATTCATCTTTTAATTATCACTAGACATGCATTCTTCAACTCAACATCCATTATAGATAGAAATACGATTTCACTACATTGGGACCGACGATTCGAACGAGCTATAATTCATCTTTTTATTATCACTAGATGGCGACTTTTAATGTTTTATTATTAGTAAAAAATGGAAAGATCCAAGTTGAATTTACTGAATATTTTGACTTTTAAATTTATCAAAATGTTCATTTGGTTCTTAAAAATATTTTGAATGATAACAGTTAAAATATTATATTGTATAAATTGCAATGTTACATTTGACCCAAATTTAAGCCGGAATTACGATTTTTGCCAGAATTAAGAAAATTTTGGCCAGAATTATATATTCGAAAATCATTAATTTAAAGAAAAAAATTCCCAAGCAAATGCGCCATAATTATTAATATGGCCATCATAATAAAAAAAAATTGGGGTAACATGTGCAGTAACTGACATATATAGTAAATTGGTGGACTGAAAATTCTCACGCAACTCCCTCAATGACAAAAATTACGTTTCTTGACCCCTCCTCGTATTACTTTCTTGACTAGGTCAAAATATGCATGATTATGTATGACAAAAATGTTCCTTTCTTTGACTTGAAACGCGGATATGTGATAAACAAAAGAGAAATATATATATATATATTTTATCATATTTTTATTTAACAAAAATAATACTTTTTTATTTTTACAATATTGATAAAATTTAAATAACTTTATTTTATTTACAAAAGATAGCCAATAAATAGATTACATTTAAGAGAAGTAAATTAATTAGGCAATAAATACTAAAATACAACCGCATAAAACCAAATATTAAAATAAAAAAAAAAATAATAAATTATTTTTTCAATAATCATTAATGAGTACTATATTATTTATTTCAATTAATCAATTTTTGTGTCTATAACTCTTGAAAAAATAAAAATAACAACGCTTGCAGGTCAAAAAAAGAACATTTTTGTCACACATAATTATGCATATTTTGACCGGGTCAAGAAAGTAATATTAGGAAGGTTAAGAACGTAATTTTGGCCCCTGGAAACCCTAATAGATCATTACATTAATACCGAGTTAAAAGCACTTCATATAAATAAGCAAATGTTTCACTTTGATCAGATTTATTATTAGTATTATTTGTCATGATTGCTTTGACTAATATATATTTAATGTGAGTCCGGAATAATGATCATCAATCCGGGATTTTGCTGAGCCACATGTATACGAAAATAAGTGGATTACCAGACAAGTCTGTGTGACATATTTAATTTTCGAAAAGTCATGTACGAAAGTATAATGATTCCACATTCATGTGCTTTCATAGAACTCTTGACATCATATGGTAATGTTAATCCTTTTTAAGCAAGGTATTTACTATATGTTATTCATGAGTTGAATAAGAAATGTTTGGGAGTAGCTTATTAAAGAAATATATCACCTTAAAGATCATTAATTATATATATTGAAGTAAATTAAAATGAAATTTAAATATAAATAATCTATTAATGTAAATAAATTGGTAAACTGATTCAATGTTTATGGAATGGAAGGTATAAAGTGTGAAACTTTATCCAGCTTTTCCTTCTCACAAAAAATTAAGGTATGTATATATGCTATAAGTTATGTATATATGGAAGCAAGTTTTTCCTTTTGTATTTAGGAAGAAGTGAAAATGGCCAATACTATTATTACTCTCAACTGTCTTCTTTTACCTCACACCTTGCCTGAAAGAACAGGTTTAATGTAAGAAAGCATTATTATACTTGAATTTCTACCAAGTACTACAAAACAGTTGATTAGTTAAAGGATTAAGATTAGAGAAAAATAGCCATTCTTATTTGAAAAGATTGCAAAATCGATGATACCAGAGAAGATACATTTATTGATAAACCAATTAGTAAATATAATTTTGGAAATGGAAAAGGAATGGCTCCATATAAGTTGATTTCTAAGTATTTTCAAAACACAATATTCCATTTTTATATAGTTAAATATATATACTTTTAGTACATTAATTTTATTTTAAAATAATTAGACTTTATTTTTTTAGCAAAATCTCTTGACAGTTATCATATGATGCAATATCTGTGCAATTTTTTTTTTAATTTTAAACTTTATTAATATTGTAATATTTATGCTATATAATTTATTACAATGTAAACGTTTTTAGAATATCCGTTAAATAAAGTATCTATCTAGTAAAACAAAAACAAATAACTTATTCTTCCAAATATGTATAAAATTAATTAACTCGGTGAATCCTTAAAGAAATTAATCTCTGTATAGTATTAATTATTAAAGGTACTTAAATTGGATATAAATAATATATTTAGCTATAAAACTAAACTCAATCCCTACTTTATTATTTTAGAATTAATTTACAATTTGTTGAAACTTTATTGAATATCTATTTACCATCAGTCTTATCTTTGTTTCTGAACTGTTACTATATGTTTCTTGTCTTTATTCAATAATACAGTTGCTGAATCTATATCTTTTTTTTATGATTTCTCTTTTTTAGTTGAAACTTTATTTCTATTAATTCTCTAAATACAATTACTAAAGTCTGAAATCTAAATTTAATTTATTAAATTTTTTGACTATTTCTTTACTTAATACTGTAAATATTATAGAACTTGTTAACATATCTATAAATTATTTATCCTTTAAAAGAGTAAGTGTGTTATTTATTATGAATATTTGTTGATATCTCAGTTTGTCTTTTTTTATTATTTATTTTATTCTTTTATCTGAAATCTATTGCCTAAATTTTCATTCTTAGCTGAATCATACAGTATATAACTTTGAATAAATCTGATTCATTATTAAAATACATTAAAATATACTTTACTTAGTTAATTTTAATGATTTTAGCAAAATGATCCTTATATATCTTTATATAATTCTTAATAATATTATGTTCATTTTTCTTGATTTTTTGATCACTTAATTTTTTAACTACTTGATAATTATATTTTTTCTAATATCACTAAATGAAATCTTACATCAAGTATTCTCAAAAAATATAAATGTTTATTTTTCGTTATTATTATATTAGATCAATTTTTTAGAAAAATTTGATTTACATTATTTTGTTAAGCAAATTTAATTTAAACAGTTTTATATTTGTACTTTTGTTTAACTATTAATCTTTTTATATAGTCTGCTTATTTTATCACTTTTTTTAATATACTAAAAATTATGTGATACTTTAGCAACATGTTTATTCAAATAATTGCTATTAGAAGTTATTTTAACTGGAATTTTAACAATCTTTTTAATCTGATTTTTCTATTATATAATATCAATTTTTGTCGATTAGTATTATATTTCTTATAAGCTGATTTTTCTCATATAATTCAGTATATTGATGTTCTTTATTGTTATTTATTTCTTTGCAGTTACATCAAATTCTAAATTCTTCATCAATAAATTTTTTAGAGTAAAAATCTGCAAAAATCTTCAGCCTAAATTTCTGCGTAGATCTGCTAACCTGTCAATGTACATCAGAGTAGAGTTACGATCTGGATGAATCTAAAAAAGCATATTTTGGTAATTACATACAGATTTTAATTAATAAAGATTAAATTGTTTTTTATATATTATAAGACTGTATTTCAATGCACAATCTAGTAATTTAAAAAATTACTATTTAATACAAAAAAAAAGAGAAAATAAAATGGATTGATTTTTCATCCAATCCGGATGAATTTCAATCAGTTTTAATTTTCTCTCCACTTTTATTTTTAAAGACAATTTTTTTTTATCGTATTATGTATTGATAGATATTCATAAGATATCTCAAAAAAAAATCCTTTTTATTGACTTAATATTCATAGAATGGCAGAAATGTGTTTATTTATGGATTAACAGATCGCAACTCTATATCAGAGAAAAATTTTTAATAAAATTTGTGCAAATCTGTAAGTGTTAAAAAATCTGCGCAAAATTTTAAAAATAAATCTTTGGAAATCTTTGGAATATTAAAAAAATTTATTATTGAACGCATTAATTAATTCATTATAAACTGAAATCCTTTTATTAAACTATATTTGTATGTTATTGAACAGGACATCAAAATATCAGCCGAAGGCTAATATAGCCTGTTCAATAACAATATTATTATATGTGATATTAGGATTAGATGTATGCTAATATAATTATATTACATTAATCATTAAAAATATTAGGTACGATAACAAAATACGTACAATAAATTCACAATAATCCTAATGAGCATGTAATAATTAATAATATTTACAAAATTAAAAAAAAATACATGAAATCTATTACATATTGAAAGTAATAAAAGAAAAAAAAATGTTTATTAATTATTTACACTAAAATCAAAGTTCCGTCATCTTTACTTCAAATTCATAAGTTATTAATGGTTTGGACATTGTTCCAGTTGATTTGATTCCAACAAACAATTAACAAAATAAATGTAGTTAAAGTCCTAGTAAAAGATTAAAAGTAAATAAATATCTTCAAAATCCAGCGTCTAAGCAATACCTTTAAAATTATTGAGTCTGAGACTGTACCTTTAGCGTCTTGGACCTACAAAAATAAAAACTAACATTAGTTAACGTTCGTTAAATAAAAATAAAAAAAAAAATTATTTTTTTTTGAAGTTTACCTTCAAAATTCTTTCGTCTAGGAGCCAAAAAACAAAAACTCTACAAAAAAAACACCTGAAACATTAGTAAACGTTTTGCAAATTAAAAAAAAATATAAAGAATTTTGAAGTTTTACCTTCAAAATTCTTTTCAGAAGGTATCCAGAATAATGAAGACCTACAAAAAAAAAGAAATATTAGAAAATGTTTGCTTAAATAAAAAAATATGAAAGAATTTTGAAGAAATTTTACCTTCAAAATTCCGTCAAAAGCAGTAAAACCAAAACTTATAAAAAATAAAATGAAATATTAGTAATGTTTCGTTAAATAAAAAAAAATATTTTTTTGAAGGTTTACCTTCAAAATGCCACCCAAAAAGCTATAAATCTACAAAAATAGAAAATTGAAGTATTAATTAATATTTTATTTAAATAAAAAAAAAAATAAATTAATTAATTCAAAGAATTACCTTTGAAATTCCCATCCAAGAGAGCCGATATTCTAGATTTACAAAAAAAAAGATAAAAACAAACGTTAGTAAACGTTTGTTTAAATAAAAAAGAAAAAAAAATCAAAGTTTTACTACTTTCAATATGAGAGTTCGGAACTTGTCTTTCAGCTTTCTTTACCTAAAAAAAAAGAAATATGAACGTTAGTGAACATTAAATAAAAAGAGAAAACTAAAAATTCAAAAGTTTTACTTTTGAAATTTCATCCTAAAGGCATTCAGAAAGCTGAAAATTTACAAAAATAAAACTGAAACGTTAGTTAACATTTCGTTTAAATAAAATAAGAATAGAATTTTGAAGTATTACCTTTAAAATTCTGTTCAGAAGCTGAAAACTTAAAAAAAAAAAAAACATTAGAAACGTTCTTTTATAAAAAATAAAAAAAAATTATAAAGTTTCATAATGAAATGTTGTGAAACTTACTATTTTTTCATTTTGGAAACTTTGAAGTATCAGAACCTACAAAATAAAAATAATAAAGAACGTTAAAAATGTTCTTTTATAAAAAAAATTATAAAAGTTTTGCAACGAAACGTTACAAAACTTACTACTTACTCTTTATCCGTTTTGAAAACTTTAAAGTATTAAAATCTATAAAAAAAAATACCTGAAACATTAGTAAACGTTTTGTTTAAATAAAAACAAAAAAACAGAATTTTGAAGTTTACCTTCAAAATTCTGTCCAGAAAGCGTCCAGAGTGCTGTGTTCTTACAAAATATAAAAATGAAATGTTAGAAAACGTTTCATTAATTTTTGAAGGTTTTACCTTTGATATAGAAGTCTGAAACTTGTTTTCAGCTTCCTTTACCTAAAGAAAGAGAAATACAAATGTTAGTTAACGTTTATTAATATAAATTAATTTAAAAAAAAACAATTTCTCAAAGGTTTTACCTTTGATTTGAAAGTCTGGCTTGTTCTTTCAGCTTCCTTTAATTAAAAAAAATGAGATGAAACATTAGTTAATGTTCGTCAATATAAATTAGGTGATACAAAGTGGTAAAAATGGTTTTCATAGTTCGGCCGGGTCAGTTTTGTTAAATCTTAAAAAAAAATTTTTTATATTATTACTATGCTGGGTGAGAATTTTTTAAAATTGAAAAAAATTTCGCATATAAAATTTCTGAAAAAAAAAATTAAAAGCCGGGTTGCTGGGTTATTGATGAAATTTTTATATTATGAAAACCATAAAATCAAGTTTGTATGGCCTTATTTTAAAAAAAAAAATATTTTATTTTTGAAGGTTTTACCTTCGATATAGAAATTTGAACTTGTCTTTTGGCTTTCTTTAACTAAAAAAAATAAGACAAAACATTAGTTAATGTCAATATAAATTATTTTAAAAAAAAAATATTTTATTTTTAAAGGTTTTATCTTCGATATGGAAGTTCAAACTTGTCTTTTAGCTTCCTTTAACTAAAAAAATAAGACAAAACGTTAGTTAACATTCATCAATATAAATTATTTTTTTTTAAAAAAATTATTTTATTTTTGAAGGTTTTACTTTCGATATGGGAGCCCAAAACTTAGTTTCAGCTTTCTTTATCTAAAAAAAATGAGACAAAATATTAGTTAACATTCATCAATATAAATTATAATTTTTTTTCAAAGGTTTTACCTTTGATATAAGAGTCCAGAACTCAGTTTCACTTTCTTTAATTAAAAAAAAAAGAAATACGAACGTTAGTTAACATTTGTTAATAATTAATTAAAAAAAAATATTTTTCAAAGTTTTACTTTTGAAATAAGTCCAGTTCAGCATTCTGGACCTACAAAAAAATAAAAGAAAAATGAACATTAGTGAAATGTTTGTTAAAAAAAAGAACTTTGAAGTATTACCTTTGAAGTTCTTCTAAATGGGAATCTGAAACTCCTGAAACTAACCTAAGAGAGCTAGCTATCCTTTAAAATAAAAAGAAGTAAAGAACATTAATAAATAAACGTTTTTAATGTTTTTCATACAAATCTTGCCATTTTTATCTATAAAACTTCATAAGACTTTGAAAGTCAAAAAAAACTAAATTTTTAAACAAAAAAATCTCAAAAAAATTTTGAAGTTAGGCAAACTTACTATTTTTGTTCATCTTCTACTTTGAAATTTCAGAATATAAAAAAAAATAAACAAAATGTTAATAAATATTTCATTAAAAAAGTCTGACAAACTTAAATATTTCGTCTGCAAAATTTCAAAACTTGAGTAAACTTTAAGTATTTTTTTTAAAAAAACTGTATTATAGTAGAAATAATTGTTTTTAAAGTGTTACAAATTAATAGAAATAATTGTCTTTAAAGTGTTACAAATTATTTCTTTAAAGTCTTATGTTCTTAAAAAAAAATTTAAATTTAGTTAAAATAAACTTAAATTAAATAACTCGAGTCAATGCAAAATTTATCAAATAAAAAAAAAATGTAAAGATCTCCAAATATTTTTGTGCAAAGTGTTTTAAAAATATGCAATTTTGGAGATTATCACAGATTTGTTTATAAAAAATCTTTGAAAAAAATAAAAAGATGAATTCTGCAGTATTACGCAGATTTTTACTAAAAATTGTAAAAAAAATGCAGCAATCTGCAAAAACTGCAGTTTTGTGCTATACATGAAACTGAAATTGGTTAATTTTAACCTCCGAAATGGTCGAAATGGTCGAAATGATTTCAACTTGAGCCCCTCCAAAAGTCAAAATGGTCAAAATTACGTCATAATCATATGATTTTATAGTAAACAATAATATTAAAATTCAAAGTTAACGAACTCTGCATCCAGTGATTCGACTTTTATGATCTTTACACGGTTGGATTCAGCTCATCGAGAGGATTCCAATGATATGTATTTCATATTTGTAACATCAATATTGACGGAGTTATTTACGTTTAAAATTTTATATTAAATTATAATTATAAAAATCACATGACTATGATGTAATTTCGACCATTTTGACTTTAATTTTGACTTTTGACCTCCCCAAGTCGAAATATTTATACTTTTAGGCTTTAATTTCAATTTCATATATATTCGTGCCCTAAAAAATTTATGTTTACGTTTATCTTTTCTTGTAAATTAATAATTTTTTTCTTTTTGTAATTTATTAAAACGTGTTTTATTTATTATATTTATTTCTAATTTAAGTATTTTTTTTTTGGTTTTCACCAATTTAATTATCTTTTCCAACAGTATCCAGAAAGAATTCTTCAATTACATAATAATTTTGCTAATCATTTCCTAAAATATCAATGAAAAATCTTTTTTTAAATAAAACTAAGTAAATTTATATATATTTTAAATTATTTGTAATTTTACATGTTACTTAAAGTTTGTTATATATATTTTTTCAAAATAATGAATTTTTGCAAAAATGATATTTAAAATCTTTTTTGGTATTCTAAGTAAACTTGCTCAAAAGGCAAAAACATATATATTTTGCAAATTTTAGAGCTGTATAAAGCATATATTAAGATAATTAAGTAATATAAAAAAATATTTTTTTTATTATTAAAATTAATCAATTATTTAGAAAATGATCAGCAAAATTTGTTATGTGATTAAAGAATTTTCTGGGTATTATTGGGGTCTTCCAGATTATGTGATATTGAATTGTTACTATATTTATTAGATAAAGAAAAATTTTTTTAAGAAACTGTATCACCTTTACTTTAATATTTGACCATTCCATCTTATTATAAATATTCCAGTAAAAAATGATACTGGTAAATGACATTAAAACCTTTATTACTTTTTAGAAATAAAATTATTTTTCTTTAAATATAATATATATTTTTATTTAGACTAATCTATCTATAAAAACGTAATATTATATTTGAAATTAATATATCTAAAAATAATAAAATTTAAATGCTCATATTTTTATACCTTTTTAATAATAAATTTAAATGCTTAATTGGTATTTTTTTTTGAGTGAATTTATTTACCACACCCTGCATTACAAAGTATCCTTTCTTTTTTGTAAATTATTTATATTGATCTTTAATTTATACGTTACACCTCCCTTAAAATGGCAAATGATAAACATAAAAATATATATAAATTTGTAACGTAAGGTGTAGTATTTTTTTTTTTTATAGTAATTAATAAGTATTAATTTAAAATATTTTTTAAGTGTTTTAAAGTAGCAATTATAAAGTATTTAATAATTAAAATTTAATTTATAATTTATATATATGTTCTCCAAATTATTTTGAGCTGCTGTAATTATAAATAAAATCCTAAATTCAATTATGGCATTTTAAATTATTTTGGCACTTTATATAGTAAATTACATATAAATTGGATGAATTATGACATTCTAAATTATAATTATAGCATCCTAAAATAATTTGAGCAGCATGTATAAAATAATCTATTATAATAATAACTAAATGCTTATTTTAAATACAAATAGATATTTAATATTCATGGTTATATATAACTTATAATTTTTTGAAAAAATTTTTTTTTTTACTTTTACTTACCATAAACCTTTATTTTATTTTATTAAATACTTATATTTCAAGTTTTATTTAACAAAATAACCTGATGCAGTTTTTTAGTATACAGTTAAATTTTGATCTAGCGAACCCTTGATATAGTGAATTTTTCAAATAACTATAATAAATTTCCCCTTGCTATAACAAATTAACCAATCAAATCTCTTAAAATCTTTACTATAGCCCTATAGCAAAGTTGAGGTCTAAAATCTAGGGTTTGTTATAATAAGGGTTGACTGTAGTTATATCTTTAGTTTTTACTTTTAGCGTATTTTTGAATTATAATTTTTAGACTTAAGATCTAATATTAGTGTATCATTAAATAAGATAAAATAAAGATTTTCTTAATATATGAAAATAACCAAGCAAAAACTTTTATTAAGTAGACTTTTAATATAAACATAAGTGATATGAAAAAATAGATTCCTAATAAACTTTTTTTTTGATAAAAGGTTTTATATAAAATTCAATTATCTTTATAACAATAAATCAACTTACTTCAAATTTTAAAAAAAATTTAAGATAAATACAAACAAATTCTTATCTATCTTCAAAAATTATATAGGCAATATTTTTACAAGATCTTAAATGACACTTTAGAATTTTATCAGCAACTTTCTCTTTACCTTCTATTTAAGATACTATTTTTTTATCTTTTTCTAAAATAGAAACACATCATATCACCAAAAAAATATATAGTAAATATTTTTGAATGTGTATAGTTTTTTTTACTACCTTTTAGACTCTTTTGTTTTAATAATAATAATTAACAAATGCAGAAAATCCTTTTGTTTTAGGCAAAACTTTAATAAGCAATGTCATCAACATAATGTTACTGCTTGAAACTTATTTAATGATAAAATTTAAAAATTTGAAACTTAAAAACTTTATTTTTAATAAAAAAATTTGTAAATTTGAAACTTTTTTAAATTATAATTAGTTTCAAAAAAGCATAAAAACAGTTTAAGCAATTAAGTTTATTACAAAAAATAGGTTTAAATTGAATTTTGATTAAACTAAAATTTTGAAAAAATAGTTTTAGCAAGCTACATTAACATCTGCTACCTATCAGTAGACTATGATAATATCAGTAATCTCAAATTTCTTTCATTAATTTATTAGTTCTATTACTTTTATATTCTTTTGTATATTCACATCTTTCTAGTATTCCAATTTTTCTCTTTTCTTTAAGGTTTCTGATATCCTTTATTATTTACTATCATCTCATTATTCTTATTCTCTTCAAACTCTTATTAATATATCTTCCAATCCTTAATTTTTGGTCTTATTTTTCTTAATTCTTCTAAATATCTATTCTATTTAAAGCATTATGTATACTTGCATTTATCTAACTTATTTTATTCCACCTTAAAAATACTATATTAATTCTTCTTCTATTATCATTATCATCTATTACTATTTCTGAAATCTTTTCAATTTCTTTATATATTCCTTCTTTTTCCATATCCACCAATTTGCAGAATTTGCCGATCATCAGTTATGTGGCGCAGTACCGATTAAAATCGATCAAACCCCATTTCTACGTAAGAAAAAATATCAAAAAATATATAAAAAAACTTTTAAGACCTCTCCCAAAATATTTACCTCTTTAACCCGAAGCCAGTAGAAGAAGTTTCTAGAAAAAAAGGAAAAAAATATTATAAAGTTAGTTTATTAAAAAAAAAATGATTTAACAAAAAAAAATTAACTGAAAAATAATTAATAATAAATATCAAATAGATTTTAATTAAACAACCAATCAATACATAATCTAAATTTGCTAAAACATCATTATTAACACAGGTCAAAAAGTGAAAAATCAGGCACCAATCGGTCACCAATCAAGTACCTGATTGGTGACTGATTGGTGACTGATTGATGCCTGATTTTTCACTTTTTGACCTGTGTAATATTTAGAGGTATTTATTTATTGAAAAGATTTTTTTTGAATAATTTTGCTTTCTAAATAAATTTTTCTATAAACTATAAAAAAAAAATAAAAAACAGCTCCAAGTTGTATCTAATATAAAATAATTACAAATATACTTGCAAAAATTCTCAATTTACTTGATGTAAAAACTGTTTGAAAAGTTGATGGAAAAGTTGATGGGGAGTTTAATAGGAAGTTTACGAAAGAAAAAAATTTTTTTAACACTACTTTTTGTTGAAGTAATTTTTTAATATCTGTTATATGATCATGTAGCACAAGTGTAATCATTTTTGCAAAACTTAATTTACCTAATTTTTATTAAATTATTGTCAAATTCCTTAATTTAGACGAATTTTGTTAATTCCGCAGATTGGCGGATATGCTTTACTTTTTTTAACTAATTAGTTTCTATTATTATTTATTTCATTACTTTTCTGTTATTTAACTCTTCCTACTACTTTTTCTAGAATTTCTAGTTGTTCTTGAACTATTGCTATCATTTGATCCACTATTCTTAGTAACTTAATCTTAATCCATAATCAACAATATAATCTATTTCATTTCTTGTTAAATTAAATACTCTTTCATTTATATTTATTACCATTGCATTATTTTATAATTTACTTTCAAAATCAATCAAATATCCTTCTTATATTTTTCTTTTAAGAGGACTCCGCTTACTTCTAATATAGGTGTTCAAAAATCTGTGGTAAAATTTATAGTAAAATTTAATTTTAAGTCTTTTAATAGTTAAGGGTAAAATTATATATATAACAAATAAAGGTCTCTAGTTTTATAAGGTAAAATTAATTAATAATTTGTATAAGTTTCAGTATATAATAAGTTAAAATTGATTAAAATTGATTATATATTATATTATAAGAATAAATCTAATTGTAACAGCCTGTTACGCATCTTATTTGTAATAATCCAATTTTATTCAATTAAAATTTAAGATCGGGCGTAATGTAAACAAAAACAAAAGATCAGTCGTGTAACTAAGACAAAAGAATTTTTTAAAAAATTTCAAGAAACTGCTTATAACTTAAATTTTGTCTATGAAACTGTCTTAAGTACATTAAGTAAAAGTTTTCCAAATTAAATTTTGCATATAAAAATTTTATTTGTGAAACACATTAAATTTATTATTAAAAAAGGATGTTACAAATAAGATATGTAACAGGCTGTTACAAATACATTTTTTCATATTATAAATTAGATCCTTAATTTTATAAATAAATACAACATGAAAATTTATCTCTTAATTGTAATAAATAACATGTAATAACTAATAATTTAGATGTGATAGTATTAGACATGACAGATAACAAGTTTATAAAAACTTTAGATGTGATGGTGTAATAAAATTATAATAAGATTTAGATATAATAGTATAACAAAATAATTATAATAAGATTTAGACATGACGGTATAATGAAATTATAATAAGATTTAGACGTGACAGTGTAATGAAATTATAATAAGATTTAGACGTGACGGTGTAATGAAATTATAATAAAATTTAGACATGACTGTGTAGACAGTATAACAAATTTTAGACATGACAATATAATAAGTTTAAATATTAAAATATAAACAAATTTAAACGAGGTAGAAATTATTTTAGACGTGATAATATAATGACAAAAATTTATATAAAGAATTTTAAAACAAAAGAATGGTGGTGGGGTAAGGAAGGAAAAAATTATAAGTCTATAAAATTCAATATTATTTTTATATTAAATAATTAATTTTACTTTATTTTAGCATAAAAAATTTTTTAATAATTTTTTAATTAATTAATAAAATTTATTAAAATTTATCTCAGTTAATATTAAATCTAAAAGGATGATTTTACTACTATTAGAATTGTCTTAATAAGAAGATTCTAATGGGATAAATTTATCAAAATCTAATTACTGGATTTTTATAAAAATTTAATGAATGTTTAAAAAAATTTTAAACTATTGTAAAATACTTTATTTAATAATTAAATATTTTTTAAAGAAAATTTAGGTCTTTAAAAATTTAAGGTAAAATTCAATATAATTTTAAAAGATCACACTATATATAAAGTAAAATTATAAGACAAAAAGGATTGGTAAAATTATTAGTAAATCTGAAATTTTATGAGAAGACCTTTATTAAAAGTAAGCCAGAATTCTCTTTCAAGTCTTCTTTATAGATATCTATAATTTCTTCTAATAAAATCTCTTTTTATACTATTTATTGTTTTATTCATATTAAATTCTATTTCTTCTATCCTTTCTCTAATTTCTCCTTCATTATTTCCTACAATATCATTATATGTTGGTAGTAATTTCTTAATTATGTCTTTAATTTATTCTTTTCTTTACCTTTTTATTAAACCTCTTCTTTTTCTTTTCTATTGCTTTTCTTTTATCCTTATTTCTTCTTTTAATTTATTATTTTCAATTTTTTATATATTCCTTGTGCTTCTAATAATACCCCTTTTTCTTCATTCAACTGTTCTATAACTTCATTTATTCTTGCTATTTTACTTTTTGCATTTATTTTCCATTCTTTACATTTTATTTTATATATCTTTTGCTGACTTTTATTTTTTAATCATCTTAATTCATTTTGATTATTAATCTCTTTTTGTTATAACTGTAGTATTCTTAAATCTCTTTTCTATACTTTCTAGATTTTTAATCTTTTATTTTATTGATTTATTCTCATTTCATTAATTATTCTTTCTGGCAATAATACTGATTCTCTTACATATCTTTCAATTATTACTCTTTCATTACTTTATACCTCTTCTAATTGACTTATTATATCTTTTTATTTGAGCTCTCTGCATTCTTCCTAATCTTCTAATCTTCCTTTTTCTTTAATAATTCTTAACAATTTAGATTTTATTTCATCTCTATTATCCAAATATTACAGTTACATATAAAAATAATTATTATATAAGATTTGTATTTGATAAATACAAGTCTAACATTTAATTAACTTATGATAATATATTTATAATGTGTGATAAATAGAAAGTTGCTCAGCATAGAGTTTCAATCTGAAGATTGACAGATGGGAATATTTTGGCAATTTGCATATGGATTTAATTAATAAAGGTAAGGATTTTTTTTCAGATATATAAAGACCATATCTCAATACATAATATAGTAAATTTAAGAATGTTATTAATAATAAAAAAAAAGAGAAATTTGATTCAGATTGAATTTTTCATCTGATTGGGTGGATTTTTGATCTGAGTTGAATTTCTTTTCCATTTTATAATTGAATCAGATTTTAATTTTACTATATTGCACATTGAAGTAGAATCCAAAGATATCTCAAAAAAAAACTTGATTTTAATTAATTAAATCTATGTATAATCGTCAAAATGTGTCCATTCATCAATTTTTGGATTGGAATTCTAGCTTAACAATTATGTGATCAGTGATAATTAACCAATATTTAAAGATTAAATAAATAAATAAGGAGCCAACTTAAATAGAATTATCTTACCATATCACCTCACATAGCATAAATATTAATAGTGTTAGTTATACTACATAAAGGATGTGATATTTTATTATGCAAGTAACAAATAGAGATCAGATTACAAAAAAATTCAAATTGCTAAGATAAATATAAATAATATAACTACCATCATATGACTATATAACAAAATCATTACCTGTACTACCTAAAGGATGTGCCATTAAAATGTTATGCAAATTACTATATATTACTATTAAAATTAAATATTACCTCATAGATTTGCCAATAATCAATATAATCTATGAAAAAAAATGTGAAACTACATGAAATTTTTTTTTTTTTAAAAAAAATATTCTATCTATATTTTTTAAAATTTTGGATTGGCTGTTTGAAATACCTCAAAAATATAAAACTTTTATTATACACTTAAAAATAATACATAATAAAAGAAGAAGAAAAAGCTATTTTAAAATGTTTTACATAGTATATACTTATCTCAAAAAAAAAGGATATAATTTTATAAAGGAGCAAAAAACATATAAAATTAAGAACAAAGCAAACCAGTAATCTAATTTTAATGAAAAAACTTCACCTATATAGAGCTAGTATATACAACCTTAACTTCTGAGATCAGCAACTTTTTCTATGTGTACATGTTGAAAAATAAAAAAAAAAGTAAAATTTTCGTTTGTGTAACCAATTTATGAGAGTGACAGTTGAGTTTATTTATTTAACCCCTAGCCAGCACATACCATTAGTCACGTGATAGAAGTGTATGCAAATTGTTTAAATATTATGATTTATCAATCCTTTTTGTAAATCTAATGATATAAATTCGTTAACAGTTAAAACAATTATGAGATATCCAATGATCTTGAACGATAAGCCTCTTTCAAATCTATAATAAAGAAAAGATCAATAAAAATGATATTAATTATTTAATTATTTTTTTTAAAGCAAATTGTTACATTAAACCACCTACCTTCTTCATTAAATGTATCATTGCTGTAATTATTATCTTTATAAAAAATGTTACAAACATTAACGTTAAAATTTTGATGTTTAGTAACTCAGTAATTCAGTAGTCGATGATTGAAAATGTTCAATTTTTTTAAAAAAAACTAATATAATATTACCAACAATATCCACCTGATTTGTAATATTCGTCCATCAAAAATTTAGTGGCTCTTTTAGCTCGATTTAAGACATTATCTTTATTACCATGAGTCACATTATTATCAAATAATCTATTAATTTCGTCTTCGGTATACTTGAGTGCCAAATCAGTAGCTTTAGATACATCTTCTAAGGTATTATTTGGGCTCTTTCAAGTTCAACTTTACATTTTGCCCTGGCAGCTGCTCCTGTTACAATCAATTCGGAGTTAAGATAATATTCTTTTTGTGTTACAGCACGATCATCAGATCCATAAATAACAGATTGAGAAGGTTTATGTAAAACTTCTGTGACGATGGTAGTATTTTTGCTATTAAGAAATTCGCAACTTTGTTGAATCAAATATTGTTCACAAGCTGAATATAATTCTTTTCCAAATCAGAATTATGGACTTGTTCGCTGATCCAGGTACTTGCACGATCGCAGGCTTTACGCCACTCAGATTCGTATTCAAACAAAACAATTTTGAAATAGGTGACAATAAATGCAGATATCCAAAGACTCTTATCAAGACGTCTCAAACGTAGACTACCAACATAAGATTTAAGAGTTTCGACAGCTTCTTCGGATGAAGAAATCTTGAGTTGTTCGGAAATTATTTTGTGAAGAGTGAAAGATCCATTGTTATGTTGGGATTTGCATAAAGAAAGAGCATGGTCAACTTTAGCATCAGATCTAAGTCCATTATATATGTTATATATGGTAGTTTTTGTTGTTTCATCTACATCAAGCTTAGTAATTTGAACATTTATGGTTTGATTATTATAAGCCTCCACAGCTTTTTCAATCAGATATTGGTCGCAGGCAGAGTCTAATTCTTCCAACTCCCCTTTAAGTTGTTTACTGACTACCTATTTATTTGCTTTTTCACAAATGTTACGCCATTCACTTTCGTAATCAACTAAAAATTATTTGAAATATGTAATAGTAAATAAAGTTTGCCAGATTGATTTGTCACAATTCTTTAGATTTTTGATGCCAACATAACGAGTAATTCCTTTAATAAATTCGTCAATTGATAAAATTTTAAATTGTTCAAGAATTGATGAATGTAAGGTGAAAGAGCCATCGTTATTTTGAGATATGCGAATTGCGTGAGCGTCATCAAGGATGGAACGTTCTTGAAGATATTTAAGCACAGTTTGGAGTGTCTTTGAAAACTTCAAGTTTGACCTTTTCTATTTCTTTTACAATTACATGTTCAATTTTTCTGGAGCCTTCTTCGATCACATATTGTTCACATGCGCTAAATAATTCTTTTTCTAATTCTTTATTGTTATTAAGTTGTTTACTCAACCAAGAGTTAGCGCGTTCATAGGCAGCTTGAGTTTCACCTTTGTGTTCAACAAGAACATATCTTAAAATATAAATTGTGAGCGCAGTTTCAAAGACCGAATCATCATATGATCTTAAATGCTGGTTACTAATGTAACTTTTCACATTCGTAATTAACCGATTAGTGCTGGAGACATTAAATTGGTTTTTGATTGATTTATGGAGAGTAATTGAACCATCATTTTTCTGAGATGAACATATTGAACGAACATCATCAACGATGTATTCTCCTTTCAAAACGGAAATTGTTGTGTTCTTTGTATCTTCATCAAATATACTTGAAGAGTTCTTTCTTCTTTTTCCTTAACTGCTACACGATCAATAAAATATTTGTTTGAAGTCAAAAAAAAGTTCTTTCACTAAATTATCATCTCCGCCAAGCTGAGATCGAACATGTTCTTCAGCTTTATTGTACTTGTCTTTCCAATCATTTTCGTATTGGCTAGCTGTATTTTTCAAATATTGCCTAAAATAAAATGTGAAAAAATAAGTTAGAATAGAAGAAAAAAAATGAGTTTATATAAGGTTGGGTAGTGTACTTACATTGATATAACGGTTTGCCAAACCGAAGGTTGAATATTTTTGAGTTTATCATTCTTGGTATAAGTTATTACAGAGGTCACTAGAGATTCAGGAGAGGTAGAATTGAGCTTATCGGTAATTTCCTTGCTAACTTCAAAGGAACCATCAGTTTTTTGTGTTGAAACAATAATTTTAGTGATCTCAGGGGTAATTTGTATTTCTTTTAAAGCTTCTTTCTTAGATGCCTCTGCTACCTTTTCTGAACTTTTGTCAATTACTACTTTGCTTGATGCTTTTATGATGTCTTCCTCTAGTTGTTTATCTCTAATTTGAGAGCTAAGGTATTCCCTCGGTACTTGAAGGATTATCCGTATCTGTCGTGGCTGTACGTAGATATCCGAGCATGAGTGCTGTTTTAAAGATAAAATCGGAATTTTTAGGTTTAATTTTATCGCTTTTTTGACTAAATCCTCAGGGGAAGTATCATTAAGTTCTTTGGTGATCGTTTTGCTTATTCCAAAAGATCCATCATTATTCTGAGATGATATCGCATTATTGACGGTTTCTTTGGGGTTGATGATCGTATAGCAAGAACAGCTGCTTTCTTTTTATCTTTAATAACTTCTTGAGTCGATTGTTTTACAACGTATTTGCTAGAAGCGTCTATTAATTCATCCACTTCTTTAGGATTTCCAATTTCTTTAGTTAAATATTGACGAGCATATTTTTCTTTCCATTCACCTTCATGCTGGTCCGCTAAATTTTTGAGGTATGCAATGTTTACGGCCGTAGTAATCCAGATAGGTTTTGTGTTTTTGAGTTTTTCATTGGTGATATATTGTTGAACAATAGTCACTATTGTTTCTTTAGGAGGTGCATCTAATTGTTTACAAACGGTTTCGCCAGCCTCAATAGAACCATCGTCATTTTGTTTTGATACTACATACTGGATAACTTCTTTGGTCGTAGATGACGTTTTAACTGTATCAAGAGCATCGACTTTTTCATGATCATGATCATCATCATCTTTCTCGTCCCAGGTGATTGCGTCTTCAATATCTTTGCTTAATTTTACAACACTTGTAGCAATATTATCAAACTATCCAGGTTTCGTTTTAGATTCAGTTTCAGGTTTGGCAGGAGTAGGTTGATCTTTTTGAACTTCTCTAGTATCTTTCTTGGGATGTGCTGCAGACTTACAGTACTAAGAGAACCAGTATTAGAAGTATCGGAAAACTTTTCAGCCAATTTACTAACTACGCTTTCTTTAGGTTTTTCTGGGGATTTTGTTGTACTGGTGGTAGGAGCTACAGGAATGGATTCGATTTTCTTTATTGTTGTTTGTTTTGTGGTATCACTACTACCCCAGTTGGGTAACAAATTGAACCAAGGTGATGATTCTTTTTTCTTTTTCTTTCTTATTGGAAACTTTCTCGACTACTATTTTTTCACAAGATTCTAAAATTTCTTTTTCTAATTTTTCATCCTTGATTTGCTCATGCAATCAAGCGCGGGCTTTTTCATTTTGATCTGTCCGTTTTGATTTGTGTTTTCCTAGCAGTAAGCAATTGTTATAAATGTATTCCATACTTTGGTATCAAATTTTTTGACGCGTTCATCAGTGATACGGACGGATGATGAAATATTTTCGGTTGTAATTACTCCAAGTTTTTCAGTAACTTTGTCAGGTATTTTTCATATGAACCTTCTTTATTTTGAATTTCAATGACTTTTGTGATCTCTTCTTCAGTTACAGTTTCTTGAATTTCTTGGATAACCGATTGATCCGCTTTTTCTTTGATTACTTTCTTGGCTGCATGATCGACAACAACAGTATCGGTTTTTTCTAATAATTCTTTGATTTTTTCTTCACTTCCTAACTCAGTCTTCAAATATTTTTCTGCTTTTGCAACTTTTTCTTTCAATTCTGTGAAGTGTCAGTAGATAATGTTTTTCTGAGGAAGGATAAGGTTATAGCGGTATCGAGTAATTTTTTGTCCTCTGGTGCTTTCGTTCCTTTATTGATGAAATAAGTTTTAATAGATGAAACTAATGATTCATTAGATTCAACATCAAGCGCCTGTCAGGGAGTTCTAAGGATCTATCTTCTTTTTGGGATGATACTATTTCTTTTGCTTTTTCGGTTGTGGTAGAGCTTTTGATAGTGGAAACGGCATTTTCCTTTCCTTTTTTGACACTTTGATCAACAATAATCTTTTCCGACGTTATTAATAACTCTTCTACTAATTTTTCATCTTTGAGTTCCTCAATAAGGTACTTTTTGGCTTTTTCAGATTGATCTTTATGTTGATCTTGAGATTGAGAGGTAATAGTTAAGTAGCGGAGTGACAAGGCTGTTTCCCATACGTTCTTCGGGACTGATTTTAATTTATCACTAACACCATAAGTTTGAATTGAGGATTGTATTTTATCAGAAGAGATGTTGATTTGATCGGAAACGGTTTTGTCTAATTTAATAGAACCATCGGGTTTTTGATTTTCTACGATCTTTTTGGTTGTTTCAGGAGTGGTAAGATTAATTAGTGTAGAAGATACAGCATCAGTTGTATATTGTATCAAATCAGACACACCCTCGGTTGTTTGTTTAGCTGTATCGGTAATATATTTACCCAACTAGATCCCCAACCAGTCAAAGAAGTAGACAAAGAAGGCCAAGAAGATTCTTTCTTTTTATTAGAAGCTTTCTCAACTACTAATTTCTCACAAGATTCTAAAACTTCTTTTACTAATTTTTCATCCTTAATTTGAGTATGCAACCAAGTGAGAGCTTTTTCATTCGGAGTTGTCACTTTTGATTGTTGTTTTCTTAACACTTTATTGCAGTAAGCAATTGTTATAAATGTATTCCATACTTTGGTATCAAATTTTTTGACATGTTCATCAGTAATATGGACGGAGGATGATATATTTTCGGTTGTGATTTCTCCAAGTTTTTCGGTAATCTTGTCGGATATTTTTTCATATGAACCTTCTTTATTTTGAATTTCAATGACTTTTGTGATCTCTTCTTTAGTTACAGTTTTTTGAATTTCTTGGACAATCGTTTGTTCAGCTTTTTCTTTGATTACTTTCTTGCTGCATGATCGACAACAACTGTATCGAATAATTCTTTAATTTTTCTTCACTTCCTAATTCAGTCTTTAAATATTTTTCTGCTTTTGCAACTTTTTCTTTTAATTCTGGTGAAGTATCAGTAGATGATGTTTTTCTGAGGAAGGATAAGGTTATAGCTGTATCAAGTAATTTTTTGTTCTATGGTGCTTTCGTTCCTTTATTGATGAAATAAGTTTTAATGGATGAAACTAATGATTCATTAGATTCAGCGCCCGTCAGGGAGTTCTAAGGATCCATCTTCTTTTTGGGATGATACCATTTCTTTTGCTTTTTTGGTTGTAAAAGAGCTTTTGATAGTGGAAACGGCATCTTCCTTTCCTTTTTTGACACTTTGATCAACAATAATCTTTTACGACGTTGTTAATAACTTTTCTACTAATTTTTCATCTTTGAGTTCATCAATAAGGCACTTCTTGGCTTTTCAGATTGTTTTTATGTTGATCTTGAGATTGAGAGGTAATGGTTAAGTAACGGAGTGACAAGGCTGTTTCCCATACGTTCTTTGGGACTGATTTTGTCACCAACACCATAAGTTTGAACTGAGGATTGTATGTTATCAGAAGAGATATTAATTTGATCGGATACGGTTTTGTCTAATTTAATAGAACCATCGGGTTTTTGGTTTTCTACGATCTTTTTGGTTGTTTCAGGAGTGATTTTTGATTTAAGATTGACAAGTGTAGAAGATACAGTCTCGGCTGTATATTGTGTTGTTTGAGATACATTTTCGGTTGTGGATTTAGCTTTTTCTTCCAGATGTCCTTCAGGAACAGTAGGAACAGCTTATTTCGCATAACAATAATACAAATTAATTTTTAAGTAAGTAAAATAAATATTTTAAATCAAACATTTCACGAACCTGAAAATTCTTTAGAGTCTAAATCAATTGTTTCATCAATATTAGAAAAATCAATTGAAGCTATATTAGTAGCATATTCAAGTGTTTTGGTTTCAGATTCATATTCTATGAATAATATTAGTATAACAAATATGTTATAGTTTCACATCTTTGCATTTTATATACTGGTTCGGTGGAATCTATTGGGATATTAGACTGAGGCAATGGTTTTACATCAATAAAATCATCATTTATTACAGATGCTTTTTCTTTTTCATAAAAATCAATTGGATCAATACTAGCAGTATAATTAAATATTCTTGTTTCGGTTTTGGTATTAGTATTGTGTTCTAAAAAAGAAAAAGAAGGAAATATAAAATAAATTTACTTTCTAACATTACTATAAATTCAAGTACTTAATTCTTATATACCTATATTTCTAGTTATCGGTGAAATTATCATTTCTTCAAATAATTCTGGTAAGCGTGAAGCATTAGGTCTTTTTGATGGATCAGGATCCCAACATTGTTTCATAAATTCAGCATAAAATTTTGGTGTTTCTCCAGTAATAGTTGGTCTCAATCCACGACAAACTGCTATTGCAAGATTTGTCATGATCCCGATCTTTAAATGGAGGTTTATTTGTAGTTAATTCCTACATTATCATACTTAAGCTAAAACTTCAGATTGCTTAGTGTATGGTTCTGTCTTTAGTACTTCAGGAGCGATATAAGGTAAAACTCTTTGAATTATATCTGAAACATTTTATTATAAAAAAGTTTTATTATTCATATTTAAAGTATTGTAGGATAAACTAGTTTTTTTTTTAAAAAAAATTATTTACCTATTTTTAAGTCAATGGGTTTACAAAGTCCAAAATCACATTAAAATTCCCCTATTTTCGTCTACCAAAATATTTTTGCAATGAAAATCCCTATGAACCAAATTCTTTTGAAATATTTATAAGAATTTCTATTCTGTCGGCCCAAGTTAATTCTGGGGAATTTTTAATATATTTCCTCAAATCTCCATATTTTGCACGTCTCATCACCATAGCGTATTTATTTTTTTCGGGTACTTTTGTTATTCCATAAAATGGTATAACGCTTTGACCACAACATTCAAGATGCATTTTAAACTAATGGTTGAAACGACGAAAAAAAAGGTTAGAAAATCATTGTTATTTTATTTAGATTAAAATTTTTCTTTTTACCTCGTTTTAGAATCTGTTCATCAGAATCTTTAATAGCTTTTATAGCCAAAGGTATAGTTAAATTAATTAAATTCAAATTTCCACAAAAAATTTCTGAATTTCCTCCTTTTGTTAAGTGTTCTATATTCCCTAAGTAATTATTGGGGGTATCCATTCGATAAAATCATCACAATATTTTGAATTATTTTGAGTTTCTTTAATAAATTCATCAATTTAAAATTTTCACTTGTATCAATTAATTTATCTTCAAATTCATTATTAACTTCGTTAGTTGGTATGCTACAATCAGTTACATTGAACTCATTTTTTTCTACATAATCGACGTTGACCTAAATAACTTGATATTTTACGATTACAATGCGTACAAATATTAAATTTTGAATCTCCACTTGCCGATCATTTTTCCTTTTTTTTTATATGGGAATAAAACGCCATTTTACTGGTTATAATTGATTTTGACGATCACTTACCGAGTTTCCAAGTATTTTATTTTTTCCAAATTATACATTGTGGTTACACTACGATTTCCCGAATGCTATTTTCCTGAATATACCTATTCCCGAAGTCAATTACCTGAATACTGAACTGAACATTTTCCTGAAATATACAATTCCCCGAATCCTTATTTCCTGAATCTAATTTCCTGAAATCCTACAATTTCCGAAACATATAATAATAAGAATTTTTCTAAATATCACCGGGGGTTATGTTCACCGGTGACTGAAATTATGATGATCGACCAGCATTAAAAAAATATAGTGCCGGTAAAAATTGATAATTCCGGCCAACGGTGATGATCACCCCCGGTGATTTGAAGCGTTGCGTGTTGGTTTGTAGTAAAATATTGCATCATATTCAATATATCTATCAGATGACAATGATATTATTAACAATTTTAAAAGTGCCATAACATCTATTGTTAGCTATTACTACATTTGTTAATTTCGTAATATACATAGGAAATTACTAACAAACACTTTATTATAATATACCTTAAATATAATTTTACATATTGAAAATTAGCAATGTTATTGTAAAAATAAAAAGTATTGTGATAATGTGATTCCAAAATGATTGAAATATTATGTGAAATTCCTCTCAAATAATAAATAAGTGTAATATTAAAACTGTTAAAATCACAATTTCTTGATCTATTTAATGCTTGCTTTTATTATATAGCAAAGTTTCCACAAAGAATTAATTCATTATCAAAGCAGTGATGAGTTTTGGACACAATTTTTAACTTTAAAGGTTTTGGACAAGGTTTTAGACATAAGAGAATTGTCCAAAATCCTGTCTAAAACTTGTCCAAAACTTGTCCAAAACTGCCCAGAACTGTCCAAAATTGTCCACTGATCAAAGGAAAAAACTTTGAAAAGAAATTTTAGTATTTATTTCTTAATTACATTATGGCTGGTTTTTTATTAAATGTTTAAAACATTTTCTAACATGTAAATAGATTTTAATTGATTAATATATATATATTAAGTCTTTTAAAATCCAAATATAGTTTCAATAATCAATCTTTAATTAACTATAAGTAATGTAATGGAATTTACTTTATATACTTGTATTTAACTGAATTGGCAGAAAGCTATTATAAAACAGAATTTTAATGAATTATTATTTCATTAAAATAATAATAATAAATAAATTATTATATCAGATATGCAATAATTTTTTTGTTACATAAAATTCATAAGTACACATCTATATACTAGCCCTATTTATTTCTATTCTATTCTGTTCTATTTTGAATTTTTGACAAATTTTTTAGCCAGTCAAATTCATTTAAAAATTGGAATAATAATTAAAATAACAGATTAAAAAAATTGATGATCTGAGCATTCCAAAATTTAAAAATGCAATATAAGTTTTAATATTGGTTAAAAATAAATGAAACAGAATGAACATGATTTTTCTATTCAATTTATACTATTTTTAATTGACTAAAATTAATTATACTAAAATTGGATTAGAATAGAACAGAATAAAAATGAATAGAATTACTATACCCTGGTAATTTAATATTTAATAAAATAAATCAAAATTTTCTAATATTAATTTTATTTAATATTAACATCACAGTAAATATTTACAAATACATTTACAATAGTCCTAAAAATTTTATAGTTTAAAAAAGTTTATACTTAGTTATCAAAATTATATTTAATAATTTATATTTAATAGGACCCCAGACATTTCTTATAGAACTCAACTGACTTTTTGCCAAAAAAGGCCCAATTTGCTCTTTTTTATTTTTCTGTTTTTTGCAATTATCTCGGTATCCAGTGATCCAATTCATGCGGATTTTTTTTATTTTGTAGAGCGCGATGAGAGCTATAAAACAAAAAAAAGTTTGTACAAATTGGACCACTGGATGCTGAGATAATTGCAAAAAACTGATTTTTTTTTTGTGAAATTTAGGTCAATCTACAAAAAAGTTGTCACTGAGTTGTATATGTAATGTCCGGAATAAGGTTTTCTGCCTAAACCTCTCCAAAATTCTATGATTAGTTTCTCCAAAATTTTACTATAATTTTATTATAGTCACTGGTCGAAATAAAAACTTTCAGTCATGTGACAAATCAGCTGATCTGTCACACATTTTGGCCAAATTTCAGAAATTATTAAAAATCGGCCAAATTTCGACATATATGATTTATGGTCGATTTATTGAATTATTTAATCAAACGTTACGCATTACGCATTATGCGTATTAAAAGTTAAACTTTTTTTAATTTTTTTCTTCCCTTCCCCTTTCCTTTCCTTCGTTCCCCTTCCCCTTCCCCTTCTTCCCTTCTTCCTTCCCTTCCCTTCCTTTTTCCCTTCTTCCCTTCCCCTCCCTTTCACTTTTTTTACTTTTTTTTTATAGGTTCAGCTTTCAGGTGGGCTTCCGAAGCTCCGTAAACTCCAAAGATTCGTAAGTACGAATACTTTGGAGCTTATTTTATTTTTTTTTAATACGAACGTTACTAATCGTTCTTTTTTCTTTCTTTTTTTTTGATGTCACTGTTTTCTGGGTGGGCTTATGAGAATTCCAAAGATTCGTAAGTACGAATACTTTGGAGTTTATTTTATTTTTTTTAATACGAACGGTTACTAACCATTTTTTTTCTTTTTTTTTAGGTTCGGCCGTTCGCGTCTTTGAGTACAGAAACTCTAAAGATTCGTAAGTACGAATACTTTAGAGTTTATTTTATTTTTTTTTAATATGAACGGTTACTAACCGTTCTTTTTTTTTCTTTTTTTTTAGGTTCAGCCGTTCGGGTGACTTCCGGAAGAATGGAAAAAACCAAGTTTCGTAAGTACGAAACTTGGTTTATTTTTTTTTAATATTATGAATGGTTATTAACCGTTCTTTTTTCTTTCTTTTTTTAGGTTTGGCCGTTTGGGTAACTTCCGAAGAATGGAAAAAACCAAGTTTTATAAACACGAAACTTGGTTTATTTTTTTAATATTGGCATAATATTATTAACCGTTCTTTTTCTTTTTATTTTTTATATGCTTCAGCGTCTCGAGGGCTTTCGAGTTTCGAAGAACGGAAAAAAACCAAGCATTCGTAAGTAATCTTCTTGGTTTTAATTTTTTTTGTTTTTTTAATTTTATTAATGAACGGTTACTAATAACCATTCCTTTCTTTATTTTTTGTTGTTCGGGGGGGGAACTTCCGTTGGGGAACGAAAACCCAAGATAAAGATTCGTAAGTTATCAATCTTTTCTTTATAATTTTTTTTTTGTTTTTTTCTTATTACGAATGTATTACTAATACACTGGTAAAAAAATGATTTATCCTATACATATCTTACACATATTGAGTACTCAAAATGTAGAAAATCATACACAAATAATACACATATCATACACATATCGGGTACTAATATATATATCATACATATATCAGGTACCTGATAGGTATACTATATATATAAGTACCCGATATGTGTATGATATGTGTATTATTTGTGTATGATTTTCTACATTTTGAGTACCCGATATATATAAGATATGTGTAGGATATGTGTAGGATAGACCATTTTTTTACCAGTGTAATAACCGTTCTTTTCTTTATTTTTTAGGTTCGGGTGGGCTTCTGAAGAACGAAAACCCAAAAGTAAAGATTCGTAAATACGAATCTTTATTACTTTATAATTTTTTTTTTGTTTTTTCTTTATTACGAACGGTTACTAATAACCGTTTTTTCTTTATTTTTTTAGATTCGGGTGGGCTTCTGAAGAATGAAAACCCAAAGGTAAAGATTCGTAAGTACAAATCTTTACTTTATAATTTTTTTTTAATTTTATTAATGAACAGTTACTAATAACCGTTCTTTTCTTTTTTTTATAGGTTCAGGTGGACTTCCGAAGAACGGAAAAAGGAGAACCTTTAAGATTCGTAAGTAATATACTTACGAATCTTTTTTTTAATGTTATGGAACGGTTGCTAACCGTTCCTTTGATTTTTTTTTATAGGTTCGGGTGGATTTCCATCTTTCCAAGGAACGGAAAAAACTAAAGATTCAGTATGAATCTTTATTTTTTTATTTTTGTTTATTATTACAAACGGTTTCTAACCGTTCATTTTCTTTTTTTTTAGGTCAGTGTCTTCCGAAGAATGGAAAAAACCAAGATTCGTAAATACGAATCTCAGTTTTATTTTTATTTTTTTTTTATAATATTAACGAACGGTTACTGATAACCGTTCTTATTTTATTTTTTTAGTTCAGTGGGCTTTCGAAGAATAACGGAAAACCAAGATTCGTAAGTAAGTACGAATCTTAGTTTTTTTTTTATTTTTTATTTTTATTTTTTATTACTACGAACGGTTTACTAATAACCGTTCTTTTCTTTTTGTAGGTTTCGGGATCTTTAGAAAAAGTGGAACCAAAATTCGTAAGTATGAGTACGAATCTTAGTTTATTTTTTATTTTTTTAATATTATTATGAACGGTTATTAATAACCGCTCTTTTTTTTCTTTTTATAGGTTTGATGTCTCAAGTGGATTCTGATAAACAGAAAAAACCAAAGATTCGTAAGTAGAATTTTGGTTTTTTTGCTTTTTTTTAATATTATGGAACGGTTACTAACCGTTCTTTTCTTTTTTTTATAGTTTTGGTGAGTTTCCAAAAGATCAAGATTCGTAAGTATATACGAATACATGAATAATGTGATTGTGGAATTGTAGATTAGCAATACTTATTTGTAATATGCATTTATAAATAAAGTTGTGATTTTATTGCGAATATCAAATAAAATGAGTTGTGGCTGAATATTAGTAAATAAATTTAGTACAAATTTGCAATATAAATTAAGTAACATTCGGAAAACTATTTACCAAAATTTGCTATCTGAAATTATTCCGAATGTTAACTGAATTTTGGCCAAAATTTCAAGCCGAACTTTAGGCGAGTGGCAGCGAATTGCAGCCAAAAAATCTGCTAAAGTTCGACCAGCATTAGACCATAAATTAGCCTAAAATCGGCTGGCTGAATTTTGGCCGATTTGGACTATTTTAACCAGTGAGTTTTGGCAAAGTTTTGGCAGTTTTGGCATTTATAATAAGTTTCGTTAGGTTTCACTTTTCTCCAGAGTTTCGCTAACTTTTTAATAAGACTTTCATATAATTTCAGCAAACTTTTGCCATTTCAGCATTTCGCCAACTTGCCAAAACCCCCTAGTTTCTCTAGCAACCTTAGTCTGAGGTTCTTATTTAATAATCAAAGAAAAGTCGTCAAAATATTATCTTTAAATACTAGTAATAAAATTTTAAAAGATATCCATATCATTTTTTTTTTTCAATTTTAAATTTATATAATAATAATTAGATACTATAATTTATACCTTATCTGTCACAAAATATCATTTTTTTTTTTATAATAAATAAAAAAACTTTAATATTTTAAATTTATAAGTAATTTTTATATATTTTTATTTTATTTAGTAAGCATTTTATGATATTTTTTAATTAGTTAACTTTTACATTTTAATAAAAATAACATCAGGAAATTTGTTTAAGCATAATTTAATGTAATATTTCGGAGGTGATGTAAAATTTTGAAATATTACACTAAAAATGTAATATTACAAAAAATTTACGCTCTTTAACATCACGAAGTTTAATCAAATGGAAGTTTTATATTTATCAAATAACAATATTTGATAAGTATTAAAAATTTGCATTTATTAAGTAATAAAAAAATAAAATACTTAAATTTGCAATATTTTATTATTTATTAATTATTTAATTGTTTAAGCATTTTTTCAATACTTTTAAATTAACATTTATAGATACTTTTTCAATGCATCTTGTATTCAATAAGTGCTATTTATATATATTTAGTAAATGCTTTGATAAACATTATGATAAAATTTGAATAATTATAGTAATTTAATAATATTTTGCTATCAGAACCCTAAACCAGGAACGATGATTTTATGCGGCAATAAATTATAAATTATGTATGCAACAAAAGCCAAATATGCATTTTAAAGAATGCGTATTTTTTACAATTATACATAAATTATGCGCCAAAATTTGTAATTATATAAAATTATGCGCAGTTTTATTATAGTAAAAACTGAAAATAAATCATGTAAATTAAGTTATTATAAATAAAAATATTAGTTAATTAAATTAAAATTTCATTTATTTTATTTAAAAATGATATTGCATAAATCTAAATTCCTGTTCCCTAAGTCTTAATTCCTAAATTTTAACACCATTAAAATATATCATATTTAATCTTTTAAGAGAATCTTGAGACAAGTTTTGACAATTACTGTCTAATAGAGAATTATACATAGAAAAGCTTCATTTAACAGTACAACTTGAAATCGGCAACCAGATGTAATCCATTGTGATATTAGAAAGAATTGGCAGTTGTGTTGCCTTATTTACCCAATATTAATCCAATTCCATTTTGCCCAAAAGTTCATTTTCTAATTCACAATAAATTTCCTATTCTCATATTAATTTATCTGATGGATTATCAAATTCTTTAATTTTGTTATATTGCCAAATATTTTTCATAAAACATTTCCAGAATGAATAAATTTGAGGTCAAATACTTGGCATGCATGGAAAAGTGGCTGAGCTGGATGATTAGGAATATGTGCAGCAAACTTGGCATAAGCTGCCTCAAATGCTGCTCGAAAAATAGAATAGAATTTATGTGTATTAAATCAGAGACTATTAATCAAGTTTTCTAAAAAAAGACCAAAATCATCTGAATTCCTATATGTTTCAATATATGCAGTAAGCTGTTGAAAGCGTAATTTTACAAAAGAAAAAACTGGTTTTTTTAATTGTTGGAAAAAATCAAGATTCTGAACAAATTCTTTAGCATAGGAAGAAATAAAATTAAGGTAGATTGTGATTATTCCTAATTCTTGTTTATTTTCCAAGCAAGAATTAATAGCAGCCAAAGTGTTGTGTTTTTTATCATTATTGAATTCTTCTTTAAAAAAAAAGGGCCAATAGATAATATGATCCTTTGCATATAAAACCATCTGAAACTAAAAGTTTTATCGTGTTTTGTTATACAAAGGAATTTTGCATGGTGAGAAAATTCCATGCATTTTCAAATAAGCCAAATATCTACTTCTTCAGGTAGGAGAATTAACGAAAACCTATTTAATTTTATCCAAAAAAGACTTTAAAATATTAAACTGAGGTAATGTTCTCCACATATCCCTTTAATTTTTAATATATAGTAAAGGAAAACTAATTTGTTTTTATTAATTAAAACTTTTTCATATTAGATTATATAAATACTTGGAACATGAAAATTAAAATACAAAAATGTTAAATGCTATGCCATAAAATTTGCCACCTCTTTATAAATAGAAATAAATTATACATACCCGATAAGATTTATAATATGTGCGCAATATGGTACATGCGTTAATTGAGGCATTAGTGGAAATAGGACTTTACGATGGCATTTTTTCATGTATGCTGCTGAGTCCGTAAGAAATAGGCAAGGCAAGTTGAAGGATATATTAAAATAAGCAAGAATAGTAGTGAGAACTTGCCCCATTATGGTATTATTCACATATTCAAGAAAGTCAACTGAAATTAGTTTTGTTTTATTATGATAACAAAAAATGGTGTTAACAACACAGTCATCAGTAGTTTCATCAGGACCCCGAACAATATATATAAAGATAGGGTTTGAGTTTACTTAACCAACATTTAAAAATTTTTCCTATATGAAATTTATTATTGCTTATTTGATAACATAATTTTAAAATAGTCAGATATAATTATGCGTAGCAGAGTATTAAATTATTAATAGTCAGATATATATTTGCGTAGCAGGATAGATTTTTTTAATATATATATAATATAATGGCAATTTCTATTTGTACATGGGGTGTTTAAACACGGGTCATATTAGTAGATTAAAAACAGCATTCAAAACCTCCTTTAATGCCTTAAGTAAACTTGCAGAGCAGATGAAAATACATATATTTATCTGTAATATAATATGAATAAAAAGTAAAAGAGTATAATGTCGGTAGCATTCAATTTCAAATTAAAAAACAAAAAATTAGTCTATTAAAAATTATATTTATATGACCCATGTACAAACACCCCGTGTAAACTTAGAAATTTTCTAATATAATATATATTTTACATTTTTCACATTAAAAAAATCTAATAAAATATGTAAACAAAGTTATAAACATGTTTGTGTAAAAAAAATTTACTATTTTTAATACAAAGATTAAGTTAATTGTATACGTAGTACAGGAATCATTTTAGACGTGATTGTGTAACATGTTTTGATAAAACAAATACGCATCCGTGTAACATTAAAATTATAAATTATATACGCGTCCGTGTAACATTTAAAAAATATATATTAAAAATGAGAGCAAGAAAAATAAGTGGTTTTCTGTTTTTTTATAATTTTACACTATAATTTTTGTAATAATAATCAATAAAAGTTATTTCATTTTTACTTAGAAAATTTTTTTTAAATTTTTTTTTTGACAAATTTTACAGTAAATTTTAAAAATAAAAATTCCGCGTATTGGTGGCGTTACAAAAAACATGAATAAATCCATAAATATCTATTCAATCATGATAAAAATTTATATATAAGTAGATTCGAACCTGCTGAACAACTTTACTTAAGAAGGTTTTGGATGTTTCCTTTGACTAAAGTGCTTAAATTACGCTCTAAAGTTACAGAACAGATATACGAAATATTAATAAGTAACATTTATAAGTTGTAATATTACAAAAAAATAATAATAGCTTTATTCATATATTATTTCAAAAATTTTTGTTTTTTTAGTTTTTTTTTATATACATATTTTATAAAAAAAATTATATATAAATATATATATATATCATAAAATAAGTTGCTTAGCAGTGTAAAAAATTTATAGGTTAGATAAAAGTTTGCTTAGCAGACATGAAAAATATTTGCTTATTGACCTTAGTAAATTTTGAATTTTTCATCTGACCTATATATATATTGTTCAGGGTCCTCCTTCAACTCACTAAAATCTGCATCATACCCAGGGTACTGTAGCTCCTGTTATATTATACATGAAATCGAAATTGGTTAATTTTGACCTCCGAAATGGTCGAAATGGTCAAAATACTGTCAAAATTACGTCATAGTCATATGATTTTATAGTAAACAATAATATTAAAATTCAAAGTTAACGAACTTCGCATCCAGTGATTCGATTTTTATGATCTTTACATGGTTGGGTTCAGCTCATCGAGAGGATTCCAATGATATGTATTTCATATTTGTAGCATCAATATTGACGGAGTTATTCACGTTTAAAATTTGGTATTAAATAGTCTTATAATTTTTATAGTAAACAATAATTTTAAAATTCAAAGTTAACGATCTCCGCATCCAGTAATTCGATTTTTATGATTTTTATGCGGTTGGATTCAGCTCATCGAGAGGATTCCAATGATATGTATTTCATATCTGTAGCATCAATATTGACGGAGTTATTCATGTTTAAAATTTTATATTAAATTATAATTATAAAAATCACATGACTATGATGTAATTTTGACCATTTCGACTTTAATTTCGACTTTTGACCTTTTCAAGTCGAAATATTTCTACTTTTGGGCTTTAATTTCGACTTCATGTATATGTTATATGGTATATCTTGAATATCATTAGCGTAGATATAATACTTGTAGAAATATTTGTATTTTTTATAATAATAATAATTTTAAAAATTTTTATTTTTCTGTTTATTAACTTTAGAGCGTAATTTTATTACTTTAGTCTGACTTTTTTTATTAAATGAAAGTTATTCATTAATATCGAAAATAAGCATAAGTATAATACTTGTAGAAATATTTATGTTTATATAATGGCAATAATTTTCAAATTTTTCATTTTTTGTTTATTAAATTTAAAGCGTAATTTTACTATTTTGCTCAAATGAAATTGACTTTCTTTATTAAGTAAAAATTGTTTAGCAAGATGGAAAATACTTACATTTTAATTTTCATAAGTGTAGGTATAATATTTGCAAAGATATCCGTATTTTTTATAATGGTACTAATTTAATATAATTTCACCATTTTGGTTAACATATTAGCTATTAAATATTATAATGCTTTAATAAAGTAAAGAGGAAAATTTGCAATTTATTGGCAATTTTAGTTAATATAATTTATTAAAAAATCAGTTTATAAATTTTAAAAATCATATGACCAGGTGATTTTCATCCAAGATAAGTGTTGTAATCCTAGATATTGAGATAATTACGTGATCAGAAGAATAATTACCCAAAGGATGAATAATATACCGAATGGAACATAGATAAACATTTAACTGAAGAAAAAATATTTATCTGAAATAATAAGAAAATATATTATTATAATTGTACAATAGTTATTTATAGTAATATTTATTTATAGTTTAGTTATTTATAATTATTTATATTATTAGATTAATTATTATTAGTTTAGTATAAATAGATTATTATCATGTTAATAAAATGACACAATGTTAGAAGAACTCTGGCAATTTAGAACTTTGGCAATTTAACTTTTGGCAATTTAACTTTTAGCAATTTAACTTTTAGACAAATAATAATTTTGAACAGTTTTGAACAGTTTGGACAAGCTTTGAACAATGTTAAATTGCGATGGGCAATACTAAATTTCAGTTTTAGATGGATAATCAAGAGATAATCAATTCATTAATGTAATCTAAAAAGATACTTAAGATTGGGATTTTGGAGTTGATTGAACTTTACCAAGTTTCAACTTGGAATTGGAAATAATATTGGAGATTTAGGAAAATATAATGATAATTAATGATTATATTAGTTGTTAATAAAGAGTTACTAATATGGTTTCATATTAGAAAATGATTGATAATTAATAAAATTAATATTTAAAATAAAATTCATAAAATAAAATAATGTTATAAAATATCAATGAATAAAAGATACATTAAGGAGAATTATCGCAGTTTGAAATTTTGAATAAATTATAAATGATAAAATCTAAACTAAGTAAGGATATATATATTTGTAAATGTTAGGATTTCATCTATCAGTATATGACAGATGCCAATAACAGCATTAAAATTACCCAATTATTAAATATTTTTTAAATTGTAATTTAATTATGCAAAAATAATTTTATTACTATTTAATTTATTTTAATAAAATAACACAGGTCGAAAAGTAAAAAATCAGGCATCAATCAGTCACCAATCGGTCACCAATCAGGTAGCTGATTGGTAACTAATTGGTGACTGATTAGCATTTTTGCCAAATACCATTACCAATTAGACAATTTGCTAACTTTTGATCCAGTGATCAGAAAAGGATAAAATATAGCTCATTGGAATTGTCTCAACAAGACGAATCTAATGGTAGTAAAATCGCATTTCTAGGATTAATACTTGATAAGAAATTAAGTAAAATATAAAAATAAAAATGTATCATTTATATTTTATTTAATTTTTTATTAAAACTATTAATCCTAAAAATGCGATTTTACTACCATTAGATTCGTTTTATTGAGATGATTCCAATGAGCTATATTTCATCCTTTTCTGATCACTGGATCAAAAGTTAGCAAACTGCCTGATTGGTGATGGTATTTGGCAAAAATGCCAATCAGTCACCAATCAGTTATCTGATTGGTGACTGATTGGTAACTGATTGATGCCTGATTTTTCACTTTTTAACCTGTGTAAATTTAATAATATAAATTTTTATTATAATTCAATTACTAGATTAATTTTTAAATTAGCATACTTATATATTGTTTAGAATCCTAAATTAAAATAATATTTATTTTTCATTAATAAGTTGTATCTAAAGGTTATAATTAAAAAAATAGGAAAAGTTAGATTAATGAATAAATATTATATTATTATATTATTAAAAAAATATTGATTAAGGCTTAAAAGATAAAAGTTTATTAAGATTCATAATATTTTAATAAAAAAATTATATTATATTAGAATTATAATTATAGTAATTAAATTTTATTAAGTTAGCTAAAAAACTTGATGATTGATATATTATTCAACTTATAAATATAAAAGAGAAATATTCAGTTATTAGAATACAAAAAATTTGTGAGTTATATTTATATAATATGAATCTATAGAAATTAATTTTGTAATTTTGTAATTTTAAAATTTCAAATCTTTGTTTTTATTTAACAATTAATTTCAAATACTATTAGTATTAGAAATCATTTTGGTTTTTTGCATATTTTACAATGAGTTTATTGTTAAAAAAAAAAATTTTGTATAACTATTATGAAACATTAGAAGTTCAAATATTATATATTATTTATACTAATAAATTCTATAGTATAGCTTTGGAAAAAATATGAACTTCTATTTCTTTTATAATATGGCATAAAGTTTTTTAATAAAAAAGTATTTATGAATAAAGAACCTAAATGCTAGATGATTGAAATCATTAATAATAACAAATTTTATTAAAGACATGAAGAAAGAAGTTGGCTTAAATTTAGTTCTAAATTATATTTTTGATAGGAGGTTAATAAATATCTATGGGTTAAATTGTTGATATCAAAATTCATACCATAAATTTCTTTATTTAACATATTCATGATCAAAGGATTTGATAAGAATTTGCACATAACGTGATATACCGTAACTAAACCATTTGTATTATAAAAAAAGAAATCATGATCGTAATCATCATCGTTCCAGGAAGCAGGATTTATAAAACTGCCTTGTAAAATAATCATTTTACAAGTCACGTGAATTATATTATTGTCAAATTGAGAAAAGAAACGTAAAACTTGGGCCGGAACTTGATTTCCAGGGGTAAAATTATTCATATTTGATGTTTCTCTGAAGTGAGATACAAGATAAAAAATTTATCGGTTTGAGTTAATGAGGTTAACGAAAGTAGAATATTGTTACAGGTTTTACAGCCTTATGGGTAACGAGAAAAAATAATCTAAATTTATCTACAGTATTACAGTGGATAAATAGATTAAAAAATTTATTGGATTTTTTTTGGAGTTAAAGGTTACTTTAATAATTTCCAAAGACTGCGCACTTTGAGATTATAAGAATTTGAGAAAATTTAGAGAAATAAAAACGTATTTCCACTCTATTTATAAATCAAATATCTTTAACTCAGGGTTGGCGCGGGATACTATAAAAATGGGTTGAATAAATTAAGAATAATTCTTTTTTTTAAAAAAGGACATTTATAATTCCTGAAGTTTTTTTTTTTTATTTTTTCTTTATTTATTTTGACTCGGGGAAAAATGGCTTAGGATCATCATAGGATAGGGGAATTTTTAATTCAATTGGGTGATCGGCATTTTGCACCATACCTGTTTTAAACCGATAATTCTGACCTGCCAAAAAGAAGGTTTTATCAGATATAATCAAAAAAAAAATATGGCTTATTAATATAAAAATGCTTAAAAACGAGAATTGGCATCAGTGTCGTGCACTACAAGCAGAAGTTTTACAAGTTAAAAAAAACCAATCATTTATAAGTAAAATAAATTCAACGAATCTATTATTTAACTTATTTTATACTGTACTTAAGGAGGGGAGTGTTATGATTTAATTAAATAACCTTTTTCGCCTCTATAAAAAATCACGGGTTAAACGTCAAATATCGTTATCGTTCAAATTGAAAATTCTGAATTTGGTAATATTAATCTCCGAAGTATGAAGTATATCGATATTATTTAAAAAAATTTTTTATCCGAAATCAAAATTCCGAGAATAGCGGTTTATATATTATAATTCTTTATTTTAATCCAATATAGGTAATTATTCAATGAGAAGATTTTAACAAAGCAAAAAATACTTAGATCGACTTTGTATCACCTTAAATTGGCTGAATTTTACATTATATTTGGCGCAGAAAACTCTAAACGATATCATTAAAATTTACATATTTTATTATATATTTAAAGTTCAAGAAGAGCTAAAATAACTTTGTAAATATCCCTTTTTCGTCGTTACCCAGGCCATATTCCTTTGTTTATATTTGCAAGAAACTTCATAACGAATTTGTATTGATCTAAAAATAATTAAAAAAAAAAATTTCCAGGATACAAAGTCACGCGCGCATGATCTTTCATTCTATTAATAGGTTCTAATTAAAAAAATTTTTGCGGAATAAGCTCAATTGTCATAACGGAATGTTAATTATTTCCATCAATAGGTATCAAATAATTTTACAGTATATACATTTAAAAAAAAAAATCTATAATTCCGGAGAATTTCTTAATATGTACTATCATACACAAATCAAATGTGTTGTTGTTTATTCCCATAATCATGGAAGAATTTTAAGAATCTTCCAGATTTTATAATTAGAATAGTATCGGAATATTCTCCGCGGTGATCATTAAATTTGAAGATCCGATCCAATTAGAATAAATTTTATGGTTATGGGTACTCTTATGACTTTCCAGGCGAAATTAAAAATTTAGCTAAAGTAGGATTGATCTTACTAATTATAAAAACCATCAAATTAACGACATTCATCTCAATCATGTTAGTTCAATAAGAATGTTCATACCGATCATATGAAATTCTCGTACAATTGAGCGATCCGAATCCCGTTATAACACAAACTCGTCATTCAAAATCATAATCCCGATAATTCCAATTCCAATATTCATTATCTTGATACTCATTATTCCGACAAATTATCTGTAAAATATTATAATAATCATAAAAGATTGGTCTTTTGCGAAGTATTATAAAAATCATTACATATGGATAAAGAATATTAATTGTTGTGACCATTTTTGCATAATACTACAGAAATTATTACATATTAATAATAAATATAAATTAGCTTTTATAAAATTATTATAAAATTAAAAAAAAAAATAAATGTGTCGGGATAGTGAGTGTCGGGGTTTTGAATGTTTCACTTTCACTTTAAAGGGTTAGAAGTTAGAACCAGTCGATCCTAGAAGCATTTAGTAATAGTTTTACAATTAAACGCTTAGAAATAAGATAAATTTCTTTCGTAATAATTTCAACATTCATTTCATTATTGTCGCAGTAAAAACAAACTGTAATTTCTTCGAGTCACGGCGAGAATACAAACTGAGGGTGCTTTTTTAAAATTACTTTTTTTTATATAATGTTAAATTATGCTAGTTGCTAGTTGCGAATTCATAAACATAAATAATATAAAAAACGAGTATTCAGTATTTATTCTTAATTTGTTTTGTATGTTTATATGTACATACGTTAACTACAGATAAGTGAAATAAAAACTTTTAATGAAACACTAATATCGATTTATAACTAATAATAATAACAAATTTAAACAGCGAGTCAAGATATAATTTAAAATATTAAAATATTCAATAGTTAAAAGCCATCATTTCAAAAATAGCCGTTTCTCTGCTTCGCGACGTCTTATCAAGCCAGGCAATTTTTTTTTATTAGCATATACCCACCTGCCAAACTCATTTGCAGCACCTTGAGTATCACCTGCTTTTAGCTTTTTGAGCAACGTAGATGACCCAAGATTGCCACAGCCAACGTTGAATGTGAAGGAAACCAAAGCGGAAAATTGATTTGAATTAAGTCCTGGAACTTGACTATTAACGTAATTTTCGTACATAGATAAATCCCTTCTAAGTAAATCTTCAGCTTGAGCAATGGAAATAGGAGCATTAATTTTATCGCCGTCATTATTAGCTTCGCAGTTATGACCATATCCAATAGTTTTCTTGCCCTGATGTATTATTTCAGTCATACCGACGTACAATCATTAATATAAAATAATAACGAACTTGCCGCTGGGCAATTGTAAAAATTACTCATAAATCCTTCAAATGATTTGACAAGGTTTAATCCTTCGTCATTAATTCTGCATGACATTTTGTCAATGTTATTATAAAATTCTTCTTGGAAAAAGCGAGATTTTATTTCAAGTAATGTAGACACATACAGTATATATACACGATTCGAATTACTACAATACTGATAACCACAGATACGGGAACTACAAAGGGGTATAATATTTATGATCTATACTGCTAATTAATATATGGAAATATTACAAAGAAAAGTTGTAAATGATATATTTTGAGTATATACACAATGAGATGAATATGTTAAACCATGTTTTGCCTGCTTATCTGTTGATCGTTAACGAATAGAAACTGTAGAAAGTAAACGTACTAACCATTTTTAAATTCTAAATAATAGTGTTAAGTTATTTTGATGTATAGAATAATGGGCAAATTAGTAATTTATAATGAAGGTTGTCCGAACTCCGAACGATATTCGTTTTAGAGTGAGAAATTTTTACAAATAAACAAGAAGAAAATAGAGAAAAGATGTTTGCTGCATTTACATAACTGAATAAAAAAATTTATTTAAACGTTTATTTATTTTTATCAAAATAACGTTCTGTTTCGAACTAATTGATTTAGTAACATCACATTGTAAATTCTGGATATTTATTTGTATAGTATTTAGGTGGCATATGACTTGCTCAGGTTATGGCATGTCTCTATCAATTTAGCAAAAATGATCAACATTCCAATCATCCAAGTGAACCGTTATATGCTATTTATTGTTTAATAATTTTTTTATTCACAACCAATTAATTTTGGTCACATTTTATTATGTCGGATTATCGGATACTTTTATATTTATTTATTTTTTTATTACTTTATTCGGTATTTATTTACATTAATAAAATTATCCTATGTATAAAACAAAACTTATAATAGAAAGTGATATTCATCGGTCTAAAAATGCTTTAAAGTTTGAGAATTAATATTCCAATATTCCAAATATCGACTCATTTATTATTTCTATTGTCTAGGTAGATTCCTATCATGTACGTGTGTTGAGCTTTTGTTACTTTGCTTTTTGAGATAACAAAAGCTTCATTGAACAAAAGCAACAAAAGCATGCATATCCTACCATATATGTATAAAGTTCAATTTATATAAGCAGAGCAATTTTTTTTTTAGGCGACATTTACCTTTAACCTTCTCCTTTTTCGTAATCGCGCTTTGTTAGATCGAAAATTATCAGTTTATATTATCAGTTTATAGACTACATTTTTTTTTTTTTTTGATAAAGATGAATTTGTAATCGATAATTAATTATTTAGTTAACCTAACCAGTTAAATACCGTTCCATCCCAGTTTTTTCCTTAATAAAAATTTAAAAATTGATTAATTGGTAATTACTTTAATAAAATTTCGTCAGAAGATTTAGGCAATACCGGTTACTAACCGGTTAATTTACCAGTCAATGAACCGGTTATTGGTTTGGCCCAATATCTATAAATAATATTTCTCTAATTTTTCTTATTTTTCTTTCACACCTATATTTCATTTATTTACGACTTATTATAAACGAAAGTAAAACTCATTATAATTAATAGAGAAAAACAAAAATGATAGAATATGCTGGTATGTATATAATTATTCCTTCTGATTAAATTCAAATCAATAATCCAATAAGTTCTAATAATTCTTTATTATAGTCGGTATTGATTTGGGAACGTCATACTCATGTGTCAGTGTTTGGCATAATGATAGAGCCGAAATTATTGCTAACGATTATGGTTATCGTATAACACCATCATATGTCGCTTTCACTAATTCGGAAATTCTTATTGGAGATGCTGCCAAAAATCAAATTTCTTTAAACCCTCATAATACCGTTTTTGATATTTGTCGTCTTATTGGTCGTAGTTTCCACAATCTTGAAGCCCAATCTGTCATGAAGGCATGTTCTATCCAAAAAAAAAAATATTAATAGTGTTTTAATCTTCAAATTTTTAAATTTAAAATCTATTGTAAAGTTATTTTTTATACAAATATTATTATATTAGTACTGGCCATTTACAGTCATCGAAAAGAATGAAAAACCGTATATTCGTGTCACGTATAAAGGCGAAAAGAAAGATTTTACACCTGAGGAAATTGTATCAATGTTATTGGTAAAAATGAAAGAAACCGCAGAGTATTACCTTGGCGGAGAAGTTAGAAATGTTGTAATTACTGTACCAACTTATTTTAATATTTCACAATATCAAGCTATAAAGGATGCTGGTTTAATAGCCGATTTGGATATAATTCGTATCGTTAATTCTCCAACTACGGCGGCTATTACTTACGGGTTGAACACGAAAACTAATAAAGAAAGAAATGTTCTTGTCTTTGATTTGGGAGGTGGTACTTGTAGCGTCTCTATTTTAACCATTGATGATGAAATTTTTGAAGTAAAAGCCGTTGCTGGTAACAATCATCTTGGTGGTGAAGATTTTGATGATCGTCTTATAAATCATTTTGTACAAGAATTCAGAAAAAAATTTAATAAGGATCTTACTTCCGATAAGCGTGCTCTCTGTCGTTTAAGGAATAATTGTGAATATGCAAAACGTTCACTTTCAGCATCAATTAGTGTAAACATTGAAATTGATTGTCTTCTCGATTATATCGACTTTTATATTTCTTTAACACGTGGCGAATTCGAAGAATTGAATCAAGATTTGTTTCAATCTGCAATGAAACCTATTGAGAAAGTACTTCGAGATGCTAAAATTGAAAAATATCAAGTTCATGAAATATGTTTAGTTGGTGGCTCATCACGTATTCCCAAGATTCAAAAAATGATATCTAATTACTTCAATGGCAAAGAACTAAAACTTATTAATCCCGATGAAGCATCTGCTCGTGGTGCCGCAGTGCAAGCTGCTATTTTATCTAGTGATACTTTTGAAAAAGTTCGAAATATTCTTTTACTTGATGTTACCTCTTTATCTCTTGGTATTGAGACTTCTGGCAGTGTCATTACTCCGATTATTAAGCGTAATACCAAGTTACCTTCCAAGAAAGCTGAAATATTCAAAATTTTTGCTAAAAATTTATTTTCTTTTACAGAATCTTTATATATTGATACTAATCCTGAAAATAAATCTAGTGTATTGATTCAAGTATATGAAGGTGAACGTTCCAAAATAGGAAATAACAAATTACTCGGAAAGTTTGAATTGACAATTTCTTCAGTACCACAAATTGAAGTCACTTTCAAACTTGATCTCAACTATATATTAAAAGTATGTACTATGTAGTACAATTACATCAACAAATTTTCATTAAATTATTTATTTAATTATAGGTTTCTGCTGTTGATAAATCAATGGGTAAATCACATAAAAAAAAAATAATCATCACTATTGGATTGTCAAAGGAGGAAATCAAATTCATGGGTTTGTAATGAATCTTAAAATATTTACGTTTAAATATTGTATTATTATTTTTTTTAGTATATTATTTTAATAATGACAGTCGCCGAAGCTAAGAAATATCGTGCAGAAAAAGAAAAAATTGTACAAAAAATGCAAGCACGAAATGACTTTGAAAGTTACACGTACATCTTATGTAACTTAGTTCGAGTAAGTTTCAGATTATTGGATTATTGATTACTAAAGTCTTATATGCTTGATCGTGTTTATAAATTTTCGTTCTATATAAAAAATAAAATTGGATTTAGTGTGTCGATAATATGGATAAAGTTTATGATGCAATACAAGAGTCAATTACATGGTTCAATAATAACGAAGAGGCAGAGAAGGATGAATATGAACATAAGCAAAAATTACTCAAAGAAATTGTCAGTCCAATAATGAAGAAACTTAATATCACGGATGAAACTCTATTATTTGATGTATTGGCCATTTAGAAACCGAGTAAGTACGTATATCATCAATTTATCTGATAATGGAAAGAATTTATATTTATGAAGATAATAAATTTGTAAAATAACACTAAAGATCATCAGGGAATTTTTTGCGTAGGATATTTGGGAATTTATGGAATTCCACATATTTCCGAGCTAATCCATGTGGAATTACATGGCCTAAAAATTTCATGATGATATTAATATGTGATAATAAGGAAAATAAAAAAATGATAAAATTGTACACAATAAATTATTAGGGCATTTCACCTTGACTAAAACTTTTAGTAGAGAATAGATTAGCTAAAAATTATCGATGTACTGTGTCACGTAAGTAAGAACAAAATAATTTAGGAATACGCTATCGTAGTGATAATTTAGTCGGTAGTCGTAATCTCTCTTATTTAATTTAAATAATTTTAATTAAATTTTATTAATTTAACAAATTACATTTTTTGTATAAAGACGAATACTACTAAACCACGGAAAATATTAAATTTGATTGAATTTTTACCTGTATATTAAAAACTTTGAATCTCAATTTGTAATCAAAATGACAAACTATTATTTCTTAATCTATTATGGATAGACTTTTGTAGTTTAAAAATTTTTTTTTTCCATTTTTCTTTACTTTGCAGCAATTAAATAAAATAATTATGTCTTCTTTCTCTCAAATAATTACGACACTATTGGTCAATACGCAATATATAGTAGAAAATGACCTTTCTTATATCATGTTTTTCTTTATATCACAATATTGGTCCATTAAATTTATCATATTTATTAAGAAATTAAATATCCTAAAGCATCGAAGAGACAACAAAGCTACTTTGCTATAACTTAATATAATAAAAAAATAATTTATGTAAAATTCAATTTATAATGTTTTATATTAAAAATTAATTTCTTTTAACCAATCATCAATAAATATTAGCTGATATCATACCATTATTATTATCTTCTTTTATCTCTAAAAAAAAATATACTATTTTATTTATAAGTAAAATGAATTCAAATTGCTATTAAAAAAAAGACAATGCAATTATTATTTCTTAAAAGTGTACAGGTCAAATATCCAATGAATTAGTAATTTTAGTTAAATTCCCAATTGTTTTTATTTTCAATATCAGTGGCTGTTGCTTTTAGGAATGCCAACGTTCTTTTATCAATCCAATATAGTCTCAGGGACACTTGTAACAATTGTCTCGATGATCTTCCCAATCCCATAATTTGTAATTTTTCTATAAATTACTCTAGCTAGAATCGTCGTCACACGTATGGGTCATGTGATAGGAAAAAAGGAAAATTGTTTCGACGGAGCTTAAAATTAAAGAGGAAGAATTGTTGGCGTAATAATCTGATGTAATAGAAAAGCCAATTTAGCCTGATCGGTTATTTTTTGTTATATTTGTTATAACGGTTATTTGATTTATTAGTTTCATTTATGTTAATTTTATTTGTTTATATCTTTTATATTTATCTTATTAGTTATGTTGGCTTATGAGATATATTCTTATATGTACTGTAATTATTTATATGTGATTACAAACGTCAAAGCAAGTATATAAGTTCTATCAATGAAGTTTATTTCAAACTCCCAAGTAATATTCCAAAACTATATCTTTATTTTGTCCCTGAGAAATCTCATTATTTTTATCCGTAGATTCAATAGTAGATTTTATTTATACCCAATTCAACTTTATTGACTACACTTACATATTTATATTTTTCTCCATTAGATAAAATATTTCCGCTAACGTAATTCTGCACTACAAGTCCATATAAATTCTTTGAATTATATATATAAAGTTAGCTCTGAGCTAAATAATTATATTTATAGCTTCTTGAACTTAGAATTATTAAGCTCTTTTTGAACAACTGCATTATTACTTAAACTTTAATTCCATTCAGTTATTATTTCTTTATATTTTACTAAGTTCTCTTTTAGCAATAGATTTTATATTTTTGAATTTGAACCATTTTTACGAAACAATATTAATTTGTATATATCCATCAAAATCATCGATAGAAATATTTCTTTTTTTTGTAACAAATACGTGAATTCCATACTCTTATACAGTATTACATTCATTACATTTCTTATATATCCTTTTTACGTTTTGGTTTGTGACATTTTCCTAAAAAAAATAGAAAATTTTGAGGATGACGAAGTTACATCGTTATCAGAATATGTGCGGGTCGAGAGAATCATATGATAGTGATCCCGGAGGGCTCAGTATCAGATGACATCCAGCGAAAATCTGTGCAATTCAAACCCCGAGAATACGTGTGGAATCATTATCTGTCATCATAATATATACTGTACTTTATAACATAATAAATAGTAACAGATTGGAATAGAGAAGTTCCTTTAAGAACATATGATTGTTATTTTGTGGCGTTAAAAATTGAAAAAGCAATGTGTATCTTTTATTGAATGACTTTATTGATTATACAGTATATATAAAAATGAATGTCGTCGCCTTATTACATATAAATCATTCATTACAAATATATTAATGTAATTAGATTTTCATACAATAAAACAAACCATTAAAATTTTTGAGTCTATAATAAAACACATATTGTATAAATATATAATAATTATAATTCCTAGATTATAATTCCGTTCGCATCATGTGTTGATAGATCATTGCACAATTATCTCGATAAAGAAAGCACCTCCATATTTTTTGTGAATCATAAGCTATTTCCGCATTGATTATTGTACATCAAGATTGACATATTCATTTATCGCTATTTTCGGATTTTTTTTTAATTATTCAATTAAAGGTTCCTTAACGTACGCACCGTGTGTACGTACATCCTGCCAGAGTTTAGGAGTTATGCACTTGCACGTGATAGCGTTAAACTTAACTCCCCGGTGCGTACGTTAATATCGTACACATGATAATGATTTAATCGAATATAAACAGGTTATAATAAAAGGGGTATGACAAAATAAAGTTCTCTTATTATTATTACAATTTTCTCAACTGACTTCAAATTGCTCTTTTTAAAAGTTCCCGAATATAAGTTTGTTGAACAAGTTACGCTCGTAAATAAATCTAATGAATGAATATCGTGTTAAGAATGTTTTTTCAAAAAAAAAACTTAAACATTAATTTAATTCATATTCGAATAAATTAATTTTTATGTAACTTTAGGTTTAGATTAAAATTAAATGTTATTCTCAATTGAATTTTACAAATCAATGTTATGTAAATTGAGATTTTTGAAATTTCGAAAATATTATTTTCAAAAATATTATGATTTATGATAATTACATTAAAGGATTATATTTTACTGCGAAACTATCTTCGCGGAAATATAATTGTCACGTTTATTTTTACAATGTACTGTAAACTCAATTTAAAGACTCCAACAGACTACTTTTATATCGGCACAAATAATCCGATATTTAGTAATTATATGTAATTATATTAAACATGAAATGGCAATTTTGAAATTCTTTATTAGGATCGCTTGGTCTTGTAATTTTTTGTGTTGGTTGTTGCCAACAATTTATGTTCTTGTCACGACTGTCATGTGTATAATAATGTACTACATCTTAATTTAAAAAAAATTTCTTTATTTACCTTATTTACCTCGCTTTCTCCAGACGTATTTATCGTATAAGGTTCTACTGGGCTAATACATACTGTATATACGGTATATAGTGTAAAAATAACATTTTATAAAGCCAAATACTGATCAATCACGTAATTTTTTCTGATACCCGATTTTCTGTCCCCTTTATGTAAACTCATTCATCAATAATACATGATATCATATTTATCCCAGAGTTTCAAATAGTTTATTTTAAAATTCTCCCGTAATATTTTACTGTACTTTTATTTGACGTCACGCCAGATTCTCATTCTCCGCAGATCCGATCCTTTGCAGTTAAATCATGGAATTAAATTCTTAACAGTTTATTAAATAATACATTTGAGTCTAATTTTTTTTAAGAAAAAAGATAATATATGGGATAGAGTTAATGAAAGAAGTCAAAAAATAATTCTAGTGTATCACGTGACCTACAATCTCGCTTCGCGGTGACTTCGCTACCGCTGTTGATTGGATTGTACATATATATTACTATGATTCATTTATTTGACCGATTGGTGACTGATTATTCCCTATAACGTTCAACATAATACATGATTTACACACAATTATTTAAGCGCACATATAATTGTTTCACAATTATTTTTTATTGTTCTTTAAAAATTAATGCACGAGTTTAGTCACTTTTCTTCAGTATATTGATACTTACTTATTGTTACTTGAACGTGATGTTATTTATTTTGTATGGGAATTGTCGTAAAATGGTACACCGTACAGTACATACGTCAAGTATTTTGTATATTCTGGACGGACATACCTATAAAAAAAAATTCTCTAAAAATTTTTGTATGTCCTGAAAACATCTCTATGAGTCCTTAAAATATCTGGATGGTTTAAGTTTTCAAAGCACCTTGCGTTTTTTATGACATTGATCTTCTTGCTGATGATTAACGATCTATCTTAGGAAGGAGGAATTTGAAGTTTTAATAATTTTAAAGGGTTTCAGGTAGCTTCTGCTTATTTTTGGTCCTTTTCATTATGTAAATGTAAATGACAAAATCAACTCATTCCATTTAGATATAAAGTTGTAATAATTTTCTTCCATTTGCGTAACATTGAAATTATTTCTAATGTATTATTACTAATTGATGAAAAAATAAACATATATAAAAATAACAAAATATATATATAGATAAAGTTCCCATCTTATTCGGTATTTATATATTGATAAAGATCACGCTCATCATAAAATCTTGATTCCGACTCTGCTAAGAAATTGGCAAATAATTTCGGTAAGGTTAACCTTACATTTTGATTGTATTTCTGGTTAAAAGACAAACCTTTTAATTGATTCAAGTGCACCAATTGTATCATCATTATCGGATTGATAATCATTTATCCATTTTTTAGAAAAAACTGGAAACAGGATTATTGATCCTATGCTACTTGACGCTAACTGACTAATTAATTTGTCACGGGCACTCAAAATAGTAGTCATTTGCTTTCTTTCTGATTCTTCCTTCGATAATCGTAGTTTGTTATTGATGGTAATCTTATTTGATTTACCAGTTGCTTTATCAACAGCAGAAACCTATAATTGATTAAATTTAAAATGAGACAATCAATTTAATAATATTATATAATACTTATATAAATACATACGTTTAAGTTACCGTTTACATCAATATCAAAGGTAACTTCAATTTGCGGAACTCCTCTTGGTTCTGGTAGAATACCAGTAAATTCAAATATTCCTATTAAATGGTTATCTATTGTTCGGATACATTCACCTTCATATACTTTTATTAACATATTAGACTGATTATCAGAATACGTGGAAAAAAATTTAGATCTCTTAGCAGGTATTGTGGTATTACGTTTAATAAGTGGTGTCATAATACCGCTAGCAGTTTCAATACCTAGAGATAAAGGGGTGACATCAAGTAAAAGTAAATTTTGAATTTTTTCGGGAGTATCACCAGATGAAAGCTTGGCAGCTTGTAATACATCACCGTATACTACGGCACCGTATACTGCGGCCTCATCAGGAATAGATTTATTTAGTTCTTTGTTATTAAAGAACTCAGATATTATCATTTGAATTTTGGGAATAATTGTTGAGCCACCAACCAGAACAATTTTATCAACGTGACTTTTGTCAATGTTAGCATCTCGAAGTACTTTCTCAACAGGTTCTATTATAGAACGGAACAGATCTTGATTCAATTCTTCAAATCTGGTACGTGTCAATGAGGTATAGAAATCAATACCATCGAAAAGAGAATCGATTTCAATAAAAGTTTGTGTTGAAGTTGAAAGTATTCGTTTTGCATGTTCACATGCCGATCTTAAACGACGGATAGCACGTGCATTGGATGAAATATCTTTGTTAAATTTACTTTTGAATTCTTGTACAAAATGATTTACAAGACGATTGTCAAAATCTTCACCACCGAGATGATTGTTACCAGCAACAGCTTTTACTTCAAAAATTTCATCATCAATAGTTATGAGAGAAACATTACAAGTACCACCGCCCAAATCAAAGATAAGAACATTTTGTTCTCTAGAAGTTTTCTTGTCCAACCCATAAGCAATAGCCGCTGCGGATGATGTATTTATGATACGAAATATATTCAAACCCGCAATCAAAACTGCATCCTTTATAGCTTGACGTTGAGAATCATTAAAATATACTGGCACTGTAATTACAGCATTTCTAATTTGTTTACCAAGGTAATCCTCTGCGGTTTCTTTCATTTTTTTCAATATCATGGATATAATTTCTTCGGGTGTGAAATCAGTCTTTTTACATTTGTAACGGACACTAATGTATGGTTTACCACTCTTGTTGATAACTTTGAATGGCCAATGCTAATATGTGTATTAAAGAAAGAACTTATTTAATCTTTTAAATGCTAAATTTTTTTGAGCGATGAATAGAGACGATTATTTATTGTTCTTTATAGAAGCCATACCTTCATATCAGATTGGACGTCCTGATCATTGAAATTACGACCAATGAGACGGTGAACATCGAAAACGGTATTATGAGGATTTATAACAGCTTTATTTTTGGCCACATCTCCAATAAGAATTTTCGTATCAGTGAAAGCGACATATGATGGTATTTTGGCAATAATTTTAACTCCGCCATTTTTCCAAACACCAACACAAGAGTATGAAGTCCCCAAGTCAATACCGACTATAAATTAACATATTAAAAATTTTGAAAAAAAGAATTATTTAGTCTAGGAATGTAAATATACCGCTCATCAAAATTTTTCTATCGAGTTTTAAGTAAATAAATGAATGTTTTTAGGAAATTTTAATAAAAAAATAATTTGGGAATAAGGCATTCCATTTTATAGGAAATAGAATGAGGAATTTCTTTTGTGCTACTTTCATCAATTAATCTATAATGAATCGTGTATTACACAACTATATTCTAAATGTTATTTGAATAGTTTATGATAGCGCAGTGTATATATTAACTGGAGGGTTGGCCTTGTTTAAGTATTTAACGTAGTTAAAGTCGTCATATTATGGTATTATGGTTAATCCAATCATAATGGTTACACAAAATTTAGTAGTGTGAGAAACTGTTACCAATTAACGCGTTACTTACAGTATAATCAATTGACTTAAAAGGTAAATACTAAATAGTACATTTCATAATGATGTTTTAATGAGAAAAATTTGAATGAATATAATTAACCCGAAAATTTATAATGACATAAATTTTCATCAAATAATTATGTAATAATTGATCGAAATTTCCTTAAAATTTTCGTTATTTAACGTAGTCACCGAAATTTCTGAATTTTTCATTTGTAAATCATAATGAAAATCGAAATTTTGCTTTTGAAAATTGTTCATTCTAATACGTTTCCGTTTAATTAAAAGAGATTCCGAAATAATAAATGACTTGATGATAATTTCAATTAAAGTTTCCTTTATATTGTAGTAATTTCTTGTTCATACATAATCACTTTTTTGCCTGTTAATTATGAATTCTAAGATAAAACTTTTCTTTGTAAACCTTTGTTTTGTGTATCTTATAAAATAAAATAATATTTTTCCACAAATTTAATGATGTGTTTCGGGTTTAAATCAGTACGGTCAGCTCTTTCTATAGCGAATTTTAATATAACGAATTTCACGATATAACGAATCTTTAGTGTGGTACGCATTTAAATCATATGAAAAAAAAATTGTTACACCGAATTTTACTAATGAATGCAGTATAACGTTGGACGAAGAAAAACTTCTAAATTCACAGATGTAAGTGACCCCCTTTTATAACGAATTTCTTTAAAACGAATTTTTTTTTTAATATAACAAAGATTTTTGCAAGATAAATTTTAATATAAAGGGCAGTTTGATGCTGGTTTTTATGGAATTTTTCTCAAATAAGCGATTTTACCATTTTAAATTCATTTTATCAAAAAGATGGATGATTTATGTTTTCTTTGCCTTCGTGAGAATGACGTTCTACAAATATTTTGATTTTCCTCTATTTTACTGCATTATTCCAAATTTTTCCGCTATAACGAATAATTCGTTATAGCATTTCTCATAACGAAGGCCTGATCGGCCCGGACGCCTACTTCGTTATATCGAGGGCCGACTGTATTCAGCATTGTGTTAACGAGAATATCAATAAGATATAGTTAATGTTGGTAAATTGTGAACATCTTGAAAACTGTATAACAACTGATTGAGTGTTTTAGTACTTTCTAATCATTTTTTTTTTTGTTATGTACAGTATATCTACCTAACTTAAGCTTGTTGGTTACAATTTCCCATGCTACTGTTTTTGTGTTATGTACTACCATTCAATTACTGCTTTTTTCACATGTTGCTGGAAATTCTTAATAAAATGCAACCTATTCCCTGAAATTTTTTTATTCAATTAAATATATTCATTTATAGAAAAAAAAAATCCCTAATGTATCGTAGAGCAATCGGTATTGATTTAGGAACGTCATACTGCTGTGTTGGTGTTTGGCAAAATGATAGAGTTGAAATTATTACAAATGACCAGGGTAATCGTACAACACCATCATATGTAGCTTTCACTGATACAGAGATTCTTATTGGAGAAGCGGCTAAAAATCAAGCTGTTATGAATCCACATAATACTGTATTTAGTGTTCATCGTCTCATTGGTCGTAATTTCAATGATCAGGACGTCCAATCTGATATGAAGGTATGTTCTATGGATAAAAAAAATGAAATTTTAATTCAAAAATGAAAAAAAAAATTTATTGCTTCTTAAAAATTGTGTTATAAAAACAATTAAGAAATCTTTTCAAAACAAAAATGTTAAATATATAAGTATTGGCCGTTCAAAGTCATCAACAAAAATGACAAACCATTTATTAACGTCGAATACAAAGGCGAAAAGAGAGATTTCACACCCGTAGAAATTTTATCCATGTTATTGGTTAAAATGAAAGAAACCGCAGAAGATTATCTTGGTATAACAGTTAAAAATACTGTAATTACAGTTCCAGCTTACTTTAACAAATCTCAACGTCAAGCTATAAAAGATGCTGGTTTGATTGCGGGTTTAAATGTACTTCGTATCATTACTGGACCAACTGCAGCGGCTATTGCTTACGGATTGGATAACAAAGCTCCTGGGGAACGAAATGTTCTTATCTTTGATTTGGGTGGTGGCACTTGTAACGTCTCTCTATTAATTATTAAAGATGGAATTTTTGAAGTATATTCTGTTGCTGGTGATACTCATCTTGGTGGTGAAGATTTTGACAATCGTCTTGTAAATCATTATATACAAGAATTCAAAAGCAAATTTAAGAAAGATATTTCTTCTAACATTCGCGCTATTCATCGTTTAAGAACGGCATGTGAACATGCAAAATGTATACTTTCAACATCAACACAAACTTCCATTGTAATTGATTCTCTTTACGAAGGTATTGACTTCTATACCTCTTTGACACGTACCAGATTTGAAGAATTGAATAAAGATCTGTTTCGTTCTGTCATGAAACATGTTGAGAAGGTAGTATTTCAGGACGATAGAATTTATAGAATTGACAAAAGTCAAGTCCATGAAATTATCTTGGTTGGTTGTTCAACGTATGTTCCCAAGATTCAAAGGATGATATCTATATTCTTTAATAACAAAAAACTAAACAAGTTTGTTAATCCTGCTGAAGCTGCAGCCTACGGTGCTGCCGTACAAGCTGCTATTTTATCTGGTGATACTTCTGAAAAGACTCAAGATCTACTTTTACTTGATGTCGCTCCTTTACCTCTGGGTATCGAAACTGCTGGTGGTGTTATGACACCAGTTATTAAACGTAATACTACAGTACCCATTAAGAAATCTGAAATTATATCTACAGATTTTGATAATCAGTCTAGTGTATCAATTAAAATATATGAAGGTGAAAGTACTCAAACAAGAGATAACAACTTTCTCGGAAAATTCGAATTATCTGGAATTTATTCAGCGCCAAAAGGTGTTCCACAAATTGAAGTTACCTTTGATATTGACTTAAATGACAACTTGAACGTTTGTATTCATGCAATATTTAGATATAAAGATAATTTTTTTTCTTTTTAATGTAAGTTTATTAAATTAACTTTCTTAATCAATTAAAGGTTTCTGCTGTTGATGAAACAACCGGAAGATCAAATAAGATTATTGTCACTAATGACAAAGAACGATTATCGAAGGAAGAAATCGAACGCATGGGTTTGAATCAATTTTCAATATTCACATTTTAATAATCATCCAGTAAATACTAAGTTTAATTATTTACATAATTACAGTTTGTGAAGCTGAAAAATATCATGTAGAAAGAAAACAATATGCACAAAAAATAGAAGCACAAAATTGCTTGGAATCTTATGCATACAAATTACTTGACGTAGTTAAAGTAAGTTACTCAGATTGTTGTTAAAGTCCTGTATACTTGATTAAGTGTATAACCTTACTTTTAAAAAATTAACTTGAATTTAGGATATTGATGATATAAAGTATAAACTTCACGATGCAGCACAAAAATCAATTACATGGCTTGAGAATAACCCAGAAGCAAGGAAGGATGAATATGAAAATGAACAAAAATTACTTGAAGAGAATACTGACCTAATAATAAATAAACTTTATAGCTTAAATATTTTCTCTAATTCAAATGTTTTATAAAGTTTTTATTAAATACAGAATAATAATATATATTTAGGTAAATAAATGATTGCTATATAAATAATTTTAAATTATTTTACATTTATAATTTTTATATTACAAACACTCAGCCTGGTGGTTTACTACAGTATCAAAAAAATTTTCTTTTTATAGTTTGTCGCATATGCATTGTTAAAATGAATTTCATCACAAAAATTTTGATACTCGTGCAATATTTTATGGAAAGCCACCATGGTCAAAAGTGCGTAGCAAAACATAGCGTGTACATGCTATATTTCACGGCGGGTTACCCCTGTTCTGTCTGTTAACATGCAATTTCAGGGGTAACCTGTTGCAAAAAATAGCGTTTAATTATGGAAAGCCGCCATGGTCAAAAGTGCGTAGCAAAACATAGCGTGTATACGCTATGTTTTGTAGTACGTATACGTTATATTTCACGGCGGGTTACCCCTGTTCTGTCTGTTTCAGGGGTAACCTGTTGCAAAAAATAGCGTTTAATACGCTATATTTCATAGCGTTATATACGTTATATGTTATGACGGGTACCCATTATAAGAAACGGCAGGTACCTGTTATAAGGAACGGCAGGTACCCGCTATAAGAAACGGTGGGTACCTGTTATAAGAAACGGCAGGTACCCGCTATAAGAAATGGCGGGTACCTGTTATAAGAAACGGTGGGTACCCATTATAAGAACTGGCAGTCAGCATATTAACTTTTGATAAACATCAATAATGATAATTATTTATTTAATGAAATTTTATTTGACAAATATTAAAATTTAAGTCACACATTTATGATTTTAAAGAAAAAAATCACCATATTTATTTTTATTGAAGTGTACAAATAAAATTAACAATAACAATAAATAAAAAAGATAAGTAAATTACAATGATCAAGGAGAAAGATGCTAATAAAAAAATGAAATAACAGTGGAGTAATGGAAAGTAATAGAAGATGAAAGGGAGTAAAAAAGAGTAAATGAGAAGTGATAGGAAACAAAAAGGAGAAATAGGACATAATGAGAGATGAAAAGGAGTGATAGTAGACGAAGAGGAGTGATGGGAGACGAAAAAGAGCGATAGGAGATGAAAGGAAGATGAAGAGAAGTAAAAATTTATTAAAATTGTAAATTTAATAAAAAATTTTCCAATAAATTTTCAATCAATTTTTTATAAAAAAAAAGATCTCTAATGAAATTCTTTATTAAAAAAAATTTTCAAGCCAAAATTCTCAATACACTTATTAAAAAAAACTATTTTCAATAAAATTTTCTATTAAGATTTCTAAACAAAATTCTCCATCAAAAAAATAAAAAAATTTTTCAACAAACAATTCTCTAATGAATTCTCAATCAAAAAAAATATCCCGATTAAAGAAAAATTCAAAGATTCTTACCACCTATTAAAAAAAATTCTCAAAAGAATTTCTATACCAAAAAAAAAACTCCTCCTATTAAAAAAAAAATCTTTACCGAAATTCTCTATCAAAAAAAATCTCCCTGTTAAAAAAATTTACACTAACGAAATTATCTATCAAAAAAAAATTCTATGATGAAATTTCTATCAAAAAAAAATATACTCAGCGAAATCTATTTAAGAAAATTCTTTAATAAAATTCTCTATCAAAAACAATCCCCCTATTAAAAAAAAATTCTCTAATAAAATTCTCCGTCAAAAAATACTTTCACTTATTAAAAAAATTCCCAAAAGAAATTCTTTATTAAGGAAAACTCCTTCAATTAAAAAAAAATTCATAACAAAATTCTCTATCAAAAAAAATTTCACTTGTTAAAAAATTTTCTAACGAAATTATCTATCAAAAAAAAAATCTTCTCTATTAAAAAAATTCTTCAAATAATTTTCTACAAACAAAAAAAAAATCTCAAATAATTCTCTATCAAAAAAATCTCTCCTGTTAAAAAAAATTGCTCCAACAAATTAAGTATATGTCAAAAAAAAAAAATCTTATTAAAAAAAATTCTCCAATGAAATTTCTATCAAATAAAAGTTTTTAACGAAATTATCCATCAAAAAAAAAAACTCAGAAATGTCCCTATCAATGAAAAAAATTTTCTAACGAAATTTTTTATCAAAAAAAATCTTCTTATTAAAAAAATTCCCAATGAAATTCTATCAAACAAAGCCTTTGCCTATATTAAAAATAAAAATTCTCTACAAAATTTGTTTATAAAAAAAAGCCAAGAAAAAAAAAAATTTTTTTAAAAAAAAATTAAATGGCGGGTACCCGATATGTGAAATAGCCACTATGTGAAGCGGCGGGTATCCGATATGTAAAGCGGCGGGTACCTGATATGTGAAGTGGCGGGTACCCGATTTGTGAAGCGGCGGGTACCTGATATGTGAAGCGGCGGGTATTCAATCCCTTGAAAATTTTAAAATTTGGTCCAAAATAAATTAATAAACCGTTATAATATAAAGCGTATACATGTTAAATTATGTAGTGTATACACGCTGTTTTTTATGGCGGGTTACCCCTGAAATTGACAGGTTAATCCAACAGAACAGGGGTAACTCGCCGTAAAAGATAACGTGTATACGCTATGTTTTGTAGCGTGTACACGCTATGTTTTGCTACGCACTTTTGACCACTACCACTTGCCATATTTAATACGCTATATTTCATTGTTATAAGAAATGGCGGGTACCTGCTATAAGAAACAGCGGGTACCCATTATAAGAAACGGCAAGTACCCGTTATAAGAACTGGTGGTACCTATTATATGAAATTATTGTAATTTTTACATTTACTTCATCAGGAAAATTTTTAGAGAATAAATATCAATATTTATCACTTCATATTAATAATTAAAAAATCTGCTAGTTATTTAACGATATTGATTATTATTAAAAATCCACATGTTAATTTTTGATAAATAACATTATGGATAATTATCAAATAAAATCAGTATATTAACTTTTGATAAACATCAATAATGATAATTATTTATTTATTTGCAAATATTAAAATTTAAGTCACACATTTACGATTTTAAAGAAAAAAATCACCATATTTATTTTTATTGAAGTGTACAAATAAAGAAACAATAACAATAAATAAAAAAGATAAGTAAATTACAATGATCAAGGAGAAAGATGCTAATAAAAAAATGAAATAACAATGGAGTAATGGAAAGTAATAGAAGATGAAAGGGAGTAAAAAAGAGAAATGATAAGTGATAGGAACCAAAAAGGAGAAATAGGACATAATGAGAGATGAAGAGGAGTGATGGGAGATGAAGAGGAGTGATGGGAGACGAAAAGGAGTGATGGTAGACGAAGAGGAGTGATGGGAGACGAAAAGGAGCGATGGGAGATGAAAGGAAGTGATGGGAAGATGAAGAGGAGTAAAAATTTATTAAAATTGTAAATTTAATAAAAAATTTTCCAATAAATTTTCAATCAATTTTTTATAAAAAAAAAGATCTCTAATAAAATTCTTTATTAAAAAAAAATTTCAAGCCAAAATTCTCGATACACTTATTAAAAAAAAACTATTTTCAATAAAATTTTCTATTAAGATTTCTGAACAAAATTCTCCATCAAAAAAATAAAAACATTTTTCAACAAACAATTCTCTAATGAAATTCTCAATCAAAAAAATATCACCGATTAAAGAAAAATTCAAAGATTCTTACCATCTATTAAAAAAATTCTCAAAAGAATTTCTATATCAAAAAAAAAAACTCCTCTCCTATTAAAAAAAAAATCTTTACCGAAATTCTCTATCAAAAAAAAATCTCCCCTGTTAAAAAAATTTACACTAACGAAATGATCTATCAAAAAAAAAAATTCTATGATGAAATTTCTATCAAAAAAAAAAAAATTCTCAGCGAAATCTATTAAAGAAAATTCTTTATGAAATTCTCTATCAAAAACAATCCCCCTATTAAAAAAAAATTCTCTAATAAAATTCTCCGTCAAAAAATACTTTCACCTATTAAAAAGAATTCCCAAAAGAAATTCTTTATCAAGGAAAACTCCCTCCTATTAAAAAAAAATTCTTAACGAAATTATCTATCAAAAAAAAATCTTCCCTATTAAAAAAATTCTTCAAATAATTTTCTACAAAAAAAAAAATTCTCAAATAATTCTCTATCAAAAAAATCTCTCCTGTTAAAAAAAATTGCTCCAACAAATTAAGTATATGTCAAAAAAAAAAAATCTTATTAAAAAAAAATTCTCCAATGAAATTTCTATCAAATAAAAGTTTTTAACGAAATTATCCATCAAAAAAAAAACTCAGAAATGTCCCTATCAATGAAAAAAATTTTCTAACGAAATTTTTTGTCAAAAAAAATCTTCTTATTAAAAAAATTCCCAAAGAAATTCTATCAAACAAAGCTTTTGCCTATATTAAAAATAAAAATTCTCTACAAAATTTGTTTATAAAAAAAAAGCCAATAAAAAAAAAAATTTTTTTTGAAATGGCGGGTACCCGATATGTGAAGTGGTAGGTACCCGGCGGGTACCTGATATGTAGAACGGCGGGTCTGATATTTGAAACAGCATCCCTTAATAATTTAAAAATAAATTAATAAACCGTTATAATATAAAGCGCATACACGTTAAATTATGTAGCGTATAAACATTACAAATGTATTATATATTGGAAGAGGGTGCTATTAACCATAATAAAGTGACTTAGGAGGTTACATGAGCAATGACTGATAGAACTTGGCCATTTGTTAGTTTTGGAATATAACATGGTGTTGAAGGTACACGTTGCTTTTTATGGCGGGTTACCCCTGAAATTGACAGGTTAACCCAACAGAACAGGGGTAACCCGCCGTGAAATATAACGTGTTCGCTACAAAACATAGCGTGTACACGTTATGTTTTGCTACGCACTTTTGACCACTACCGCTTGCCATAATATTTGTATTACCAAGCGTCTGTCCCAGCCCAAGTAACTCTAGTTGCTCCATTTATCACACAGATTTCACTAATTTTTAAATAATGTTTACAATAGTAATAACTACAAACTCCTTTATGAATCCTCTAATTTAAACAAAGTAAATATTTACTGATCATTAAAAAGTAATAAAATATTCTTTATTGTATCTAAAAAAAAACTAGTGATAAGACTAATAAGTCTAAACAGTCAGTAATTTTTTACCTTCAGCGAATCTTTTGCTGTTTCTGGCGCATTAAATAATAAATCATTTTCACCGCTCCTGGACATTAAATTATAAATCAACAAGCAATAACTTTTTGAACATAAATGGCAAATTGTGAATAGTTTGAAAACTATACAATAACAATTATTGATTTCTTGAATTTCGCGCTATATACGACCTTTTTATGCTTTTTAATGTTTTTTTTCTACTTATGTCAAATTAATATTACTAATCAATGTAACCAGTGCACGAATGTAACAATTTTCCATGCTGATTTTGTATTACAAACCATTTTAGAAATGATGTTTTCGGGGAGTAATGTCCTCCTTCCTGAATTTATTTTTTATTTAACTCTTTCTAGAATATTCATTATTTGTTTACAACATGGTAACAACGAAACAAAAAATAATTAATGGATGGTATATTTGCATTTTCGGACAAAAAGTACTTTTTTGTCAAAGATTCTAAAAACTTAACAAATTCTCCTATGTCAAAGTGATAGAAATTATTGCTAACGACACACGGTTATCTTAAATACATGAAGCTAGGAGTAGGTGAGTTCAGTGAGATCCATTGAATGTATAATCGATTTTCAGGTTTTCTGGAAACACTATCACGAAAAACAAATTAAAATAAATTCACAAACATTCTCATAATGAAAAGTAAATAAATAAATAAATAAATAAATATAAAAAACTACTTTCGTTTCTCAAGCCTTCAAGAAGTTTCAGAAGAACAAAAAAAAAGGTTCCATCAAATTTATGATATTCGAAAACATTAGATGGCAGAATTTTTGGCGGTACTTTTTTGATTTTATTACTTTTATGAAAGGTAAAAATATTTGCTAATATATTTATTCAATGTAAATTTTGCTTTCGTAATTACGTTATTGATAGTCAAAGAACAACCTTTGTTAAAATAAATAAATTTTTTAAATCTAGCTTTTTCAGAATAAATGATGTTTCTATTTATAAGGAGTAAATTAAGTATTGATTTCGGTTTATTACATAAATTTATAAACGATTTTTTTTTTTACGTGCATTTCTCTATACCAAGTATAGTTAGGGGACTGCCAGAAATGACGTCATTTCCTAAGGGGGAGGGGGGTTAAGACCATGATGATGTTACACATCTTCCATTTTTAGACACTTGTAGTTAATATAATTCTAGCCAGAATTATGTTTTAATTTTACATTTCCTAAAATGAATGATGACATGGGGAGGGGGGGGCAAAAATCCTAAAATTTAAATTACGTCATTTCTGGCCATCCCCTTAGTATCACTTATCGACATTCTATACGCTATATAAATAACATAATACTCAATATCTATGTTATCTTCAAATTCACGATAAATAAGATTTTAATAGTATCTTTTTTATTAATAAAATTTGTGTAAAGTTAAATTGTAATTCCTGCATTTAAATCTTGTACTGTACACTTAAATAAACTATTTTGTCGTTATAATAGCGATAGGGAATAAAAAAAAATTAATGAAAAAATAAAAATAAATCTTGTATTTAAGGTTCTTTTAAAGTCACAATTGGCGTATTATTTATTATGATTAAAGATTACATGACAAAAAGTGTTAGTGTTTCAGTTTCTTAGAAATTGACCTTATGACGTGATTTCGATAAAAGAGCTTCTTTTTAAAAAAAAACTAAAATATTGAATAGAAATTGAATTTAAGAAAGGTATGACTTGTTATTTTAGCTTGCGAATTTCATGTAAAAATTTGATTAAATCATTTGTTTTATACTTCTTAATATCGTCCATTAGTAGTTGTATGAAGAAGAATTATAACAAAAGAAGAGGATAAACAAAACCATCAGGAATTTTTTCCATATTGAATATTGTGGAAATCTGAAAATCTGAATAGTTCAAATACCCTGTAGTATTTTCGGCATAGATCCATAAAATTCGACGTAAGATATTTGGGAATGTATCATATTTCCGATGTGGAATTACATGAACCGATCTATCATGATGACATTACGTCCACAAAGTTAAATAAAAAAAGATTGTGAGTCATCATTAATCAAGCGTATTGTTTGTTTTCCTAATTTCCAATTACTTCTTTTTTTCCTTCATTTAAAAACGTTTTTTATTAAATTGATACAAAGAATTTCCATTCAATTACTGGTTTGGAATGAGATGTACAGTAAATCAAAAAACTTTTACGTGTTACAAATAATTTAATAAATTCCATATTCTATTTCCTTACCCAGTTTTTTCCTAAGAATATTCATTCATTTGTTTACTATACAATGGAAACGAAAGAAGAAAAAAAAAATAAATGAGTGAAAAAGCAGTCGGTATTGATTTAGTAACATCATATTCATGTGTTGGTGTTTGGCAAAATTATAGGGTTGAAATTATTGCCAATGATCATGGTAATCGTACACCATCATATGTCGCTTAAAAAAATTTTTATATATATAGTGCAAACATGGCATAGTGCCTTTATCTTTATTAAATTTATAAGAAACATTTACAATAAACAAAATGTACAATTAAAGAAATGATAGAAAAAATGAACTAACTAAAAATAAAGCTATATAGTCTCCTAAAAAGCTGTTATAGTAAAGTAAAAATCAAAAGATAATTATTAGTACATCACTTTCCAGATCATCCCCCGTGATATATTTCAAGCACAGTAGATGCAACTATGCTAATCAAACAACGAATTGTGCACCCATTATTAAAATCGATACCCAATCCTACAGAAACTGTTGTTATTTGATAGCACCGTTAGACGACCCATAAAACCTGAATAATGTTTTATATATATATATATATTATATTTAGAATTTCCAACATGTTCTAGAGTAGTGCGGGCCACAAACACAAATTAATGATTACCATATAGTCCCGAAAATAAGCACCCCTTACCAGAATTATAATGATTTTGGCCTACGTTATGATACTCTCGGCCTGCATTACGTGCAAAAAGGGGGGTGCTTATTTTTGGGACTATACGGTATTTATAATGTCGTTATAGTAATCAACTATGGTTACACGAATTCTATCACCAATTAGTAATTGCAGAAAAATTTGGCGTCTTAAAAAGTTTGCAATGGAAATGAAGATCAATTACTTCAGATTTAAAACTTTTCTTGAGGGTTTTCTTAGGGTTTCTTATAGGGAAAATACATGCTTCTGAAAGAATCCAGAATAAGATTTTAAATCATGCATTGTTTGTTTCTGGATTGATGAAAGAAAAAAATCACGAATTCATTTAGCATACAATTTATTCAAAAGTAAGTAACAAGTAAAATGGTATATTATAATAGAGAAGATGAAAAAGAAAAAAAGAGAGATCTGATTAAATGTAAAATTTGTAATAACAATAGGACGAACTTAGAAAAATTCACTTTAATTTGAAATATTTTTATGAGTTCTTGATTTTGGCTTGGATTCCTTTGGAATCGTTTTCTTTCAGAAAAGAAATCACCAAAATTTTAATTATTTTTGGTAATTATGTTATGATTATCATGTTAAAATAAAAAAAAGCTGATCATTTTAATAGAACTGCAATTTTGCAAAACTTTTAAATACAACTCAGTCATAAATAGAAATTACATATTATTTAAAAAAATAAATTCCTTTAAATTATTTTATTATTTATAAACCAAATAAAACACTTTTTGATATTGTACAAAAAAAAATTTGCATGGGAATGAAGTCCTTCACAAACTGCAAGTTCTAGTTTCTTTTTAATAATAATTCCATAATATTTTCTATTTGTTGATTAAGTTTATCCATTCGTTGATTAAGATTATCCATTTGTTGTTTAAGTCCAATGTTTTGTTTTGAAAGCTCTTCTTTCATTTGTTCTTTTTGTATCTCTAGTTTATTATCTTGTTCTTCCTTATTATCTTGTACTTCCTTATTATCTTGTTCTTTATTATTATCTTGTTCTTCCTTATTATCTTGTATTTTTTCATTATCTTGTACTTTTTCATTATCTTTTTCTTCCTTATTATCTTGTTCTACTCCAATATACTTTATAATACGTTCCATTTGTTGTTTAAGCTCAACATTTTGTTTTATAAGCTCTTCTTTAAGCTCAACATTTTGTTTTGTAAGCTGATCTATTTTCTTTTCTAGTTTATTATTATCATCATCAGAAAGTACCACTAACTTTCTCAATTCCTCACTGATAAATGGAGGATAATTAAACACAGTCTGTTCTTTATCAATTGCATTAATTAATTTACGAATCTCAGTAATAGGTATATCATAATAACTTAAAATAGTTAAATATGTTAATAAAATGTGTAAAAATAATATTAACAGATTATGTATAGTATAATTAATACTTACATCCAATCTGGAAACCATTTTTTGTTATTACGTTGCCATGGCAACATATAAAATAATTCAATCTCCATAATAATCTTTAAAAAGAAAGTAAAGCATTAGTTAGTAAAATAAAATTGACATAATCAATAATGTAAAAATTGTTACCTGTGCTTTTTGTAGTAAAAATTCTTCTTTTTTGTTAAAATCATCAATTGCTAAATTGAGTAGTCCAATAAATAAATTCATAAGGTAGATTACTGTGAAAAATGTAAAAGTAACCAATAAAATGGTCATAATAGAATGTTCACGATAAGTAAATGATGATAAAGATCCAGAATCACCTATAATTATATTAAAGTTATTAAAATTTTTTTTTTTTTAAAAAAAAAATGCTTTATAAATAAAAAAAATAGATTGTTACCAGTGAGAAGATTATATACTGCTAAAAGTGAAGTGGGAAACCAATTAAATAAATTTGTATTTGAATCAGGATCTTGAATTATTGTTGTAGTAGTTCCATCTGGATTAACAATATCATATTTAGCTGCAAGATTCTGTGGATCATTATCATCATTAATACTATTTGATCTTAAAACAATGAAAAATGCTTGAGCATATCCAAGTACTATAAAAAATAAGAGCACTAAAAATGGAAAAACTTTTTTTGCAACACCAATTATTATAGCAAAATAAATTCCAAATGATTCAAATACTCTAAAAAATAATAAAAATTTAAAACTCAATATTATAACAGATATCGCTGTAAGCCAATGTGGTTGACTTTTATTAATAAGCCAAAAAATGGATGCTATAATGGGTAAAAGATATGCTCCTACATCTATTGATGATTAAATCAAGTTAATTTTATTTTAAATGTAAGTAAATATAAGGTAATTAAATAAACATTATTATCCCCTGATCGACACCATTTACACGTTTATGCAAATATAGTTATACCTACTGGGTAGCAAATTTTATATGTATTTATTTATCCATTCTTAGGAGATTTTGCACTAAAATTAGCTACTATTTTATACTATTGATTATACTATTGATTATACTATTATTTATGCTACAATAACAAGTTATTTATTAAAATAACAAATTATAATAAAAATTATTCTTTTGTAATATTAATGGTAATATTAGCACATTTAATGAATTTAAGCTTAAAATTTTCAGCCAATTCTAAGTTTTTATCTTTACGTTTCAGAGGAATTGAAATATTTTGAATTTCAGAGAGTATTTTTCTTGAAGATGAGTGAAATTCATTATTAGAGTCAACTTTATTTATATTTTCTTCATCACTGTCTTCGTGCACATACCCTGCAATATTGTCGCTAACCTTTTCTGTATCCTATTAATATAATAAATATTATGTAAATTAAAAAAGAAATTATAAATATATTAGAAAAAGAAAAATACCTTGTGTACGCCTGGAAGTGTTAGTTTCGCAACTTCTAATTTTTGAATTTCATTTTGTGAACGATACCTAAAAATACAGTGTGATTATAAAAGTTAAATAAATAAAAAATTATTATGAATTGGAAAAATAAGATACTTACGAATTTAACCCTGCTAAAGATTTATGCAATGTTACATTCATAATAGCCTGAGGATCCAACCCTTCATAATTTAATTTTTGGGCAGTACGTTTTCGTAAGGAATGATTTATGACTCTTCTATTTGTATAATCAATACTAGTAATGGTGCAAATTTCTTTTAGCATTCTGGATAGTTTATCTCGACCCATATGCTGTGAAGAATACCACTTTCCCAGTTTAATATCTAATAGTATAGATTAATAAGCAATTAAAAATTAATTACATTAATAACATATCTCAATAAAAATAATATTACCTTCAGGATCTTTATTAACATGAAGAAAAAAATTTTTTTCGGCATTTTTTGGTCGTAAATTAAGATATTTTTTAATATCATAACATGCACCACATTCTTTAGATTCATCTGGAGGAATAATATGTGTAGGTGTTTGATTAGAGGTTGGTTGATGATAATAGCCCCCCTGATGGGTTTTATTATGAATTGTAATAATATCAAAGCCTCCATCATCACGTTCCTTAAAATGTTCAGCCATAAGATTATAATACGACCCTCCTCTTTGCGCTGTACAACATCCTACCCATAGAAAAACTCTTTTAAGTAATCCATCTGGCGTTTCATTTGACATGTTAGGATGCTCAAAGATCTTGACCATTTCATCATCTGTAAGAGCATCAGCACCATTATATTTACCATTGTTAATATCTTCAAGCTCAATCATTCTAGTATGTAATGTATCTCGAACTGCCCCAAATTCAAAGTCTTCATGTATGTTAAATGGCTCTTTATCTTTAAACAATTCTTGGTAACATCTATTTATGGCACAAATTCCATTGTATAGAGAATTTGCTTTATAATCCTTTTTTTCTCTTGTTTTAATAATTACAATAAATTCGCATAACAACATTGCAATAACCTTCTTATCATAAAGAGTTAATAAATCAATATCTGGTTATGTGTCATTCACAAATTCCTCAAATCTGGAGAACCATAATCTAGTATTTTTCTTGGTATTTTCAGGGTTTGCTTTAGTGACATATCTTTGTAGAGTTTTTAAAGAAGGACGTTCATATGATTCTTTGGGAATAGATGGCTTTGAAATTTCGTGTATATTAGAAATATTTACATTTTGCAAATGAGTAAAATTTTCTTTTAATTTATCTGTAACGTCAATATTATTTTTTGAGTGTAATAGTTCTGAAGCTTTTTTAAAATTTTGACTCATTTTTTAAAATGGAAAAATAGAAAATAGCGGGTGAAAGAAATTAGGATGCAACAATAAACTATATTTTATAATTACTGATTAACACGTGATATACTACAATAAAACAAATTTTTAATATTGTGTAAATGGCAGGGGATAAATCAATTATATCCTGGCTAATTGGAATAGTAAAATTTTACTTTAGAATCGGAACATGATCAGCCTATCGGCTGATCATTTATCCGATCCTAGTAAAATTTTACTTATTCCTAATTAGCCAGGATATAACTAATACATGTTACTTACCAAATAAATTCCATACATCATTGAAATAAGTTTTATAATTCCATAAACAACAACGAATCTCAAAAATTAAAAATATTGAGCCAAATATAATGGAAATTATAAAAAGCAATTTAAAATAAAAATCAGGGATAAACATTTGTTCTAAAGTAGAAGCTAATGAATAACAAACATAAAAAATTGTATAGAATAACCAGATCAGATAATAGTAAACTCTTCCAAAAGTTTTCCACTTAAAATCTATAATCGCAGCAAAATTCCACCAATTATAAAAGTTATTACTATCTAAATTACAAAATAGAATAGATTTTGGTTTATATAAAAATTCATTCCAAATACTATTACTTTTTGGTATCATCATGATTATTTTTAGTCCAGTGATTATATTTTTTAGTAATGTGATCATTTTTGATTTGATATCGTGATTTTTTTTGGCCTCACAGTTTTCATAGTTATTATTTTTGAAGTCATGGTTCTTATGATCATTATTCTCATTCTCATGATCATTATTTTGAGAATTATGATTCTCATCATCATTATTTTTGGTGTCATAGTTCTCATGATTATTATTTTCAATCTTATGATTCTCATGGTCATTATTTTCAGAGTTATTTTGGTATACACAAATTTGAGGAAATGGAACAATAAAACTGACTGTTTGAATTTCTTCTTTTATCCTTAAATACTGAATTAATCCATTATATAATTTTGAAATAAACTTAAAAATGATATTATTCATATTTGATTCTTTAATGTAAATATATATGTGTGAATGAAGTGAAGTATTTTTTGAATTTTCAATTCTATTACAATAAGGAGATAACATAATAGAAGTGCGTAAGATATATGTGATTATGTAATCAGGATAATAATCACACAATTCTGCTAAGTTTAAACTAATAACAGTCATGTAATTTTCAGAATAACCTTGATTTGATTCAATAATTTGTCTAACAGTATCATTGCATTTTTTTTTAATTGCTATTTTTAATATTTCAGCTTCAAATTTTGGTGATACAAATTTATCATTTATAACATCTTCAACTATTTGTTTTTTGAAAATCTCATCTGTAAATTTTGGTAATGGTATTGAGTGTTTTGAATCATCAAATTCATTTTTTAAAATTCTTCCAATAAGTGGTTTGTAGTGTTCATTAGTAAAATTATTATCATAAATTTCGCCACGCTCTTCTCTGAATTTTTCATAAATATCATTCCATTCATTATTATTCCAAAAGTATCGATGTCTGGTCCCATCTTCATTTATTGTATAAATATCGATTCCTTTCATATTAATTAGTACCAAATCTTGGTTATTTAGTAGTTTAAATGAGAGTATATAAGGAACAATAATACTGCCAACATGTCTAAAAAAAATTGCATTAACCTTTGAAGAAGAATAATTCTTAATCCGAATATTTTCATTAATTTCAACTTCATCTTCCTCACGTGGTACAACCTTTTTAATGTCCACTTGGTCAATGATTTCATTAAGCATACTTTGTATAATTTTAAAAATAGGTAAAGTATAAATATATAAGGTCTTGTTTAATAATTGTTGCAATTTGTTTTCATCAATTCCATCTGTGATACAAACATTACCATTTTCAATGAAAATTTTTCTATTTAATTTAGTTATCACACTTGTTTTTCTATTAAATCCATCAGAAATGACAATTTCATCATAAACTTGATAAGGATCTACAAGTTTACCACCACTATGTTCATGATAAATGAATAATCTTTCAGTATTTTTCAAAGTTATAAACTGCACAGCATACCCATTATCCTCATCTGCGAATAAATTATAATTAGAATATATGAATATATAAAAAAATCTATCATATAAAAGTGTACTATATGTATTGTAAAAGTAATACTCACTCTTATAAATCAACATTCCATTTTCCATTGAATATATATGTGCTACAACATTTGTCGCCAATAACGTTTGATTTTTATTCATTGTTATTTGTAACCCTGGAATCAGATAAGGAGTAAATTCGGGGTATTTTCTTTCTAAATTCATTGTCAATAAATCAAATTGAAGCATTCTACGTTCAGTACCATTAACAATTAGAAATAACTTTGTTTGATATATAGAACATCCTTCAACTTGACCATTTAAACTTTCGGGAATTTCTATATCAATAATTTGAGAATATTCCCAAGGAACTGTATTTTTTGGTTTATCTGTGAAATGGTACTTGTAAATTTTGTGATCTCCTGGTGATACTTGAATTAAATCACCATTAGGAAGGGATCCAATATAAGTATAACCAAAAGAAAAATTATATTTTTGATAAACTTGATGCTTCAGTTTAAGAAATCGATCACTACTAGTACGATCACCATTTAAATCAACCAACCCTACAATTACAATATAAATTATTAATTAAAACATAAAATTGAATCACTATTATTTTGAGTCAAAATAAATACCTACAATAATTATCTTCTATACTACGTAATAACAAGATTTTTTTACTTAGAGTTTGTAGTGAAAATAACTTGATTTGATCAACCTTAAAATAAACATCGGGTTGTTGTGGACCATTATTTTCAATGTTAACTGACCATCCAAGAACCGATCTATCTTCACTACTATAAGTAACAACATAACCATCTGAACCATATTCTTCATTGATGTATAGAGGAACTAAAATTTGACTAATTGATTTCCTATGTTTTTCAAAAGTATCATCTTTCGTTTCTGATGGAGTTTTTTCAATTTCTTCCCCATGTTCTTTCATATTATCAGAAATATCAATCTTCGTTTCTGATGCGGATGTATTATTTTGAGTTTCAACTTCTATTTTATCCATATTACGTGAATGAATTTTATTTATAAAAATTTATGAAAAATTTTTTTTTTTTGTCGCTCCTTTTATAAAAATTGACGAATTTATAAAATTTATTTATTTTATTAGAGACTGTGATATATTAGCTAATATTTTAGGGGGTGGGGAGTACACAACTTTTAAAAAAATATGATTGGTTGCACGTGACCAAAATATCTTACCTGTGGCACAAAAATATTAGCTAATATATGTCACTGCTGCACGCCAAGCAGATTAATTTTTTTTAACGATAAAGTTAACTTCATTTAATTGAAAAAAGTAAAAAATAATATTTCATCATGCATAATGTTTGGTACAAAATATTGCGCCAGAGAGAACTTGTCTTTGTTTTTGATTGTGCAGAATAAAATAGGTTAAAATCAAACAATTTAACATTTATTAATCTATGCCATTCAATTTTGTAACAATTTACGAGTTTTCTTCTATTATTACATGTTGAAATTTTATTTATTTATGTTCTAATGCATGAATAAGTTAAAAAAAAAAAAGATTTAAAGATTATCATAACAAATTGGGATTATTAAGACACTTAAAGAGCGTGAACAATGAAATAACAGTGAATATAAAAAAATATTAGTGGTTAAAATAATCATCTAATGTGTATGTGGGAATTTTATACCCATTTACAGCTAGCAGTTAATTCATTTGGATTATTTGGTTCCAATCTGCCAATCTGCCCAGAAAGCTATAAAAGGTTAACAAGGTCATATCAATCAGATATATATATACATATATCCTGACAATCATTTATTATTAAACGCCAATACTAGACCTCTTATGACTGACTCAATCCAACAGAATACACGCTTTTTTTTAAGGTTTGACTGTGTATCAAAAAGTTCAAATAATATGCCAAAAGCAGTCTACTCACATCTATTTGATCCAAGGAAGTCGATTTTCGTCATTAACATCACAATACACCCAAGAATCTACATCACCATACAGGTTATTTAATAAAACTGGTTAAAGCCACTTTGTACATTTGATATTTCACTAGCCTTGTTATAATACAATTTCTCCAAGGAATGAAAAAAATAAAGTGAAAGTTTATTCGTTTACAGTTTAATTAACGATCCCAATATACTATTCTAAAAAATATCATCAGCTTATATGATCTCATTTGTAATGGTTTTAGAACATAGAAATTCTAATATTTTCACTTCGAAAAGAATGTTACGTGTCCTTGTTGAATATTCCTGCTATGGAAAAGAGTGTACAAATCGAATAAAAAAATTCTAGAAGGAATTATTAGTCACGTTACTTTCTGTTCATGGCGTAGAGTATCATGTGATATCTTGCAATGGAAACGAAAGAAGAAAAAAAAATAAATGGGTGAAAAAGCAGTCGGTATTGATTTAGGAACGTCATATTCCTGTGTTGGTGTTTGGCAAAATGATAGGGTTGAAATTATTGCCAATGATCATGGTAATCGTACAACACCGTCATATGTCGCTTTCACTAGAAATTCTTATTGGAGAAGCGGCCAAAAATCAAGCTGTTATGAATCTTTGTTTGGTAGCATCGGATTTTCCAAATTTATCCACTTTTTCGCTTAATTGTACATGATATCAAACATCTATGTTTTTTTAGAAAAGGCACATATATTTAGGGATGGGGGCGTTCCACGACTTAGCGACTCGAGCACAGTTTGGAACTGAGAACGGAACCGAAACCGAAACCTGGTTTGGTTCTTTGGAACTGAGTCGTTCGACTCGAGCAGCTCGGTTCCGTTCAGAATATTGATATAATTTTTTAAGAACCGATGAATCCATGAAGATCATTAACATCACACTAGTAATAAACTAGCAGTCACCCGTTGCATCGGGACCAATGAGTTTGTTTAAATAGAAAAATTTAGTATCATAATGTAATACTAAGTAAATTAAAGATGGTTGCAGTAGTTTTTTGTTTATAATTAGGAATTTAATATGGTAATAATTAGTAAACAAAAAAGAATAAAATAATATTATTTATATTACGTTAATCTTAAACTTATAACCAACTTAGGAAATATATTTGAACAATTAAGTGTATTAGAATCTATTCATTTTACTCGATAAATTATTAATTTAACTAAGCCATTTGAATTAAAATCTTTATTCAAAAATCTGGTGATTATTTAGAGAATTTCGGATATGGATTTGGTTATAATAACCTATTATTAAATCAATTAATTAATTATAAAATATTGTAAAAATATCAATTTTTTTTTAATTTGAAAATCAAACTATTTATCCGGCGTTAATCATCTTTCTATCAACGTCGGTCAATTTTCCTACATGTTATATTGATTTTTTTTAAAAAAATATAATTGTAAAAATTTTATTTCTTTATTTAATAATGAAAAAAAATTAAAAAAAATTTGGGGGGAAGAAAAAGGATAATGAAAAAAAAGGATATCCGAAAAAAAAAATAAGTACCGAAAAAAATTCTGACGATAAAAAGAGTGAAAAAAAATTTTTTAAAAACAACAATACCGGTCTAAAAAAAAGATCGAAAAAAAAGATCTAGAAAATTCCGATTAAGGGTAAAATTGCATTAACCGAAATTGGATTAGTTGATTGAAATGCACACGGATATAAATCAATTATCATCCTTTTTAAATGGGAACGTAAAATTTTTAAGAATTTCTATGCAGTTACACTAAGAAATCAATGATTTTATCCCGTAATTTAATCAAGCCAGATAGCAATCCGGATTATCCGATTTAGAGAAAATTTCGGATCTATTCGGAATTTCGGATTCCAACAAGTAACTTAGTTTCAGAAATTATCATCTAGTGATCCAGACAAGCATTGTAGATAAGCATTCATCTGGAATTTATCCACCTAAAAACATTACGTATTAGTGCATAAGAGGTCCCATATATTTTGCATATGAATTTATAATACAATTTATTCTTTTAGTTTATATTGCATTTATTGATTCAATTAAAAAGATTCGTGAAATAAAGTTTTTGAAAATTTTTTATTAATTAAAAATTGTAATAAATAATTTCTGAAACCTAATATTTATTATTTAATAAAGTTTTTCAATAACATAATCATTTTAGGAATTTTCTAAATTTGGTAATTCCCGTCAAATTTCATTAAACTCTTCTGATAGTAGTAGTAATAAATAATAATGTTGGTGATAGCAATATCGTTATTAATCTTAGTTTTAACAGTTAAATTGAGAATTTACGAATTTACTGAAATTAGTTATTAACAAATCATATGATCGGAATGTAGATCATTTTGGCCAAAATTAACGTTAATTTTGGCCAAAATGATCTCAACATTCCGATCATCAAGTGAAGCCTTACGCCACTAACGATTACTTATTTATACAAGTTTAATATTATAAATATAAGTGAATTGCGCACAAATTTTTTTTTTTTTTTAAAAAAAAACCATCTTTATAAAAATGCGGATACTCAATTCAGCGAAAACAAACTTTTTATCAATTTTTGTGATCATATTATGTTCATATACACTATATACAACAGCAGTAATAAGGGAATTTTCACATAAAGAAGAAATAGATCATGGAAAAGTATTACCTCGTATATGGGATTCAAAAGCATATGATGATGGTACAATGGTAATAAGAATAGTTAGAAAAAATCCAACAACGACGATTGATAATTATCTTTGTTTCTATGAAGTGTTTTCATTAAGAATTATTGATTTCGACGGAACAGTGGTAGAAAAGAATTTAAAATTAGATATTCAATCATTTAATTATTGTGTTTTTCAAATGGTCAGTGGTGGTATATGGATTGAATTTTTGAAATATGTTTTAATCAGGAAGAAATCAAATTTTAATTACTTATTATAATGCAACGGATGTTAAAGATCCTTCTACATATATTGAATGGGGAATGGTAATTGATTATGATGGTAATGTATCAAGTCGAACACCTATCGGATTACCATTTATTAACAATGCTTTGCAAATAGTTGTACCAAGTGATCAATTTGTAGTTAATATTAATAGAGAAAAAGGATTTATGAGATATGCTATAAATCAAAATAACAATATAGATTGGAAACAATTTAGAATTGAACCTGATGGAGCAATTATAGGGTTAACTTCTGGAGAACTTGTTCTTGATGTACTAGATAAAGTAGAATCAGCTATAGTTATACGTACAGTTGATGAAGGTTACGCTATTGTTTTCACAAATAGTACAGTTACTTTAAATGCAACTAATCCATTATTACCAAAAGGTCAATTATACATTTCACCTATTGGGTATAATCAAAATCCTAGTCCCTCTTCATTAATTTATCAAACTACTGCTCCAAATTTAGCTTTTACTGCTTTGTTTTGCGATATAACATTTGTTGAAGTTGGCAATGTTTGTATTTTAACTATTTTACAAACAGATCCTACTGGAACTTTGCCATCTGAATCTTTTTATATTAAAATTAAATTCTTATCTTCTGGTTCTGTTTTATCTTTTCAATCTCAAGTTGCTAATAGTTTAACTTTACCTGTCGGAAATGCAAATATGGATTGGGTTGTAAATAGTTTAGCATTTGGTGGTTACCTTTTAACAAATACTGCTCCTACTGGTCCAAATCAATTTTCTATTTATGGATATTTAATTGATGAACATAATTCTGCTCCTATTCCTTGGGAATTTCTCGAACCTGAACCTATAGGAATAAAAGGTGTATATCAAATATTACGTAATAATACTCTTTTAGTTTCTCAATTGGAAACAGATAATTCTTGGCGATTTCAAGTAATTGATTTACCAAAATTTGATGGAAATAAGGATAAAGGTTATTTTAATTTCAATGTGGAATCAACTTATCCCGCCATTAATTCTACAATAAGTCCGGATATACAAAATATTACAATTAATTTTTATGATCCAGTAGAATTATCTGATGGTAAATTAACTATTTATCAATTAATTGATAATCAACCTAATTTACGTCAATACATTACTGAATCATCATGTACGGTAAATAATAATGGTAAAACCGTTAATGCAAAAATATTAGATAGTACTTTTAGTGTATCTGGTGGAATTTATTATATTAAGATGGATAATAATTTTGTTAGAGATAAGACATATAAAGAATCTCTATTGGGTATAAGAGATAATATTTGGAGTTTTAATGTAAAACAAAAAGAAGTTCCTTTTGCTCTTTCAATGAATGGTTTATTACGTTTGACTCCCGATGGTACAAAATATTTTGATAGTTTACCTCAGGAACAACAATCCAATTTCTTTAATATTTTATTAGATGATTTATCTAATGCTATTCCTGTATCTCGTTCATGTCTTACTAGTAATGAAAAAACTCAATTAGATCCTAGTGTAAATGAAAACCAGTATTTAATTTCTATTGGTGTTGAAGAAACTAGAGTTAATAATGATATAAGTGTTGAGACCGTTGTTAATAATATTAATACTATGGTTAAAAGTAAAGATCTAACTCTAATTAATAATGGTCAGGCATCTAAGTACTTGGACCAATCATATGGTTTCATTCCTACACGTAAGTATCATATGAGAAAAGTTTTATATCTTTTAATCAGTTTATATACGCTAATTTTATAATTATACATATGTTTATAGTGAATTTATGGGAAAAATATAAGTACAATTTATTAGGCATATTATTAATTATTGGACTTTTGATTGTTTTATTCTTTTTTGCTCGAAGTAGGAATAGTAATGTAAACTATCTTAAAGTCTTTGATTTTTATAATCACATTAAATCATATAAATATATTGATATAATTTTTCTTTTTTAGGGTAATAATATTGCTATTTTACAACTTGGTTTAATTATTTTTGATTTGGTTATTGATATTACTTTTGTAAATAATAATGCTAAAGACATTCCTGTTCTTTATTTTCCAAGGTATGATAATTTTGTAATTTTCATTTACTCTTTATTCATTAATTTATGTAATTGTATAATTACTGATTTTATTTGTTTCCTTTTTTTTCTTTTTTTTAAAAAAGTATTGTATTTGTAACAGTACCAATAGGAATAAATACCATATTAGCTTTTTATCTTATAACACAAGAAAATACAAGACCAAAATTTCTTGAATGGTTTATGGCTCATAAAAAAGTGGCAAGCATATTTACTATATTAGCTAGTGCTGATATTGAAACATTAAGTATTTTACATTCAAATTTAGCTGGGTTTTCATTTTTTAATGCTCCTTTTTCTGATGATGCTAAATCAAAAATATTTTGGGGTACTTGTTTAAACATTTTTATTGAAGATATTCCTCAAGTAATCATTCAGGTAGGAATTTTTTTTTTAATCAATATTAATATTATTTTAATAAGTCTTACTAATAATAATATATTCTTTTTTTTCTCTTTATATTAATTATAGATTTTATATAAACTTTATACTGTATCTTATGATATTATTCCCTTACTTACATTAATTTCTTCAGTTGTAAATTTAACAATAAATATAATAGGTAGATTATATCAAGCAACGATCCATTTAAGACATTCAAAACATTCAAATCATTTATATAATGATATGAATGATTTGGATATACCTATTACTAGTATTTGATTCAAAATAGAAATATTATTTAAATAAATTAAAAATTATCCAATTTTTTTATCTGGATTATTCAGTCTAAATAAAAATCTGAAATATATCTGGATAGAAAAAATATTGTGTATTTTATTTATTAAGATCAATCAATACCCCCTGTACGACATCCTTTTTTTTGACCCTCTTATATGTAATGCGGGTCAAAAAGGTAATTTTTCGAGTCTGGTACTTTTGCGTTTTATATTAATAAAGTTGTATTAATTAAAGTTTACTTGTAAAAAATCGATGCGTCTGAGTTATTTCATACAAAACAGGATAGTATATTTGGATTTGGATATGATATATTTACAAAATCCATAAACAATTCTGTTTTTGATTTACTCCGTTAAAGAACGGATAATGATATAGTTATTATAGTTATCAAATAATTTATTTTGAATCCAAAAGAAAAGTTAGAACGTGTCCATTAAAATACCGAAATATCTCGTCGATGATGTATAAACATTTATCAGCATATATATTTCACTCTAAGAAACAAAAGGTGATATTCGTACTCCAATATATTTAAAGGAGCTACGCCAGTCGAATTATCTACTCAATATAATTAGTAACTATAAATATATTAAAAAAGCAAATGGGAATAAACACCCTATAAAGCGACTTCGTTAAAAAAATTAAAAATATTTGAGTCACTATATAATTTATCAGCATATATATTCTACTCTAAAAAACAAAAAGCGATATGATTCTGGAACTACGCCAGTTGATAAAAATCCACTCAATATTATTAACTAGTAGAGCAAGTGGGACTACGCCCTCTCCCGGCGATATCAAGAAGCTACCATAGAAAAGGTGGAGGGTGAATACGAAGATCAAGAACTTGAGCAAGACGCAGAAAAACTTACAATAAGCGACTTCGCAAAATAAACACCGAAATTTGTATAAACATTTATCAGCATATATATGTTTCTACCTTCTAGAAACAAAAGGAGATATTCGCTCTCCGAGCACATCTAATGCAGAAGCAGTCCCTATTTCAAATTCGCCAACAATTAAGACGCAGCCCATTTCACGGACGCGTCATTATTTAATTTCCGGCAATCGCACAGGAAGCGAAAATCTCCACAGATGAATTCAACAATACCCATGAGTAATTAGACGAGAAATCATAATCTTCACAGCAACCTATCCAATCCACTTATTATACTGGTACGAACTACACGTTCAATAATTCAGCATTATACTGGTACGAACTACACGTTCAATAATTCAGCATTTTACTGCATCGATACCACCCTGTCCATATATATCACGTAAAGAGTTAACATACAGTATATTGAAAGACAAGATGCGTAATTTTATCCAACCTTAGTATTTATTGTATACAGTTAGTGGTTTGTTTTATTTAAACAGTTTAAAGCTACTTTCTCTACTTATGTTTCTCTATGCATTATTTATTGTTTATGACTAAGTGAAACTCATGAACTGTAAGAATAACGTAACCGCTTGAACAACGCAAAATCGCAAACTAAAGAACAAACTAAGTCAATGTATTAATTAATCTAGATTAGTGAAAAAGAAGAAAATTTTTAACGAAGTCACGTGATTTGGATTAATAATGAGCATAAATGTAGGCCGACGGCGGCTACGGTAATTTATTCTCATCTTCATCGGATAAGGGAAGTGAATGTCGTAAAAATACGTCTGAATGATTTAAAAACTCTTTCCCGTTTGAAAATTTCAAAATCTTCATACGAGGGAACGGAAATGTTGTGTTTTTCAATAACAACTAAAGGTTATATGAAACAATTGTTCCCAATTCGAATCTTTTTTTCTGTCGGATTTTCGCTTAATCCCATTCGAAGATTCGTTTATTTTAGTTGTTTGTTCTGGCGGTTAAACTAATTGTCCAGTGGGTTATAGTTCCATCTTCGATTATTATTAGATTCAGAGATTATTCCATAAATTATTGCTACGTAAATTGTTTGCAAATCACTTATTTACGGCTGCCGATCACAGACATAATAGGTTTGTAGACTTAGTAGTTGCGATCAAGTTCGATGTGTTTTTAGAAAATGAGGGTGTGATCTGGCTTATATTCCTTTCTAAAAGTGAACTTTTAAACTACTGACAATGATTGCCTGTCTTTAAATTCCTTGACTCGTGTCTCACAGTTATATGTAATAACTAAACCAAGAATGCATTCTATTTTTAATAAAGTCTTTATACTTTTTTACGTTATCAAAACCCTTGTCGGGAAATCAGGTGGCAGCAGTCTTTCGCACGACACCAAGCAGCCCAAGTAACTCTATTACTCTAGTTGCTCCCATTTACCGCACAGATTTCACTAATTTTTAAATAATGTTTGCAATAGTAATAACTATATGCTGTAATTACAGTACGGCTTATTTTAATTATTCCTTTTACGTTGTTTTAAAAGAAATTTTTATAATTTCAATCAATCTCTGAAAAGTTGATTATGATTCTAACGTCAATGCTGTAAAAGATGCAGGCTCGATTTTCAGTATGTACTGTACTTCGTATCATTATTGGACAAACTGTATCGGCTATTGCTTAGTTAAGAAAGACATTGGTCTTTGATTTATTGATACTTTTATATTTTTTCTGAAATAAAAGATATATTGCTCGAACCTTTTTTTTATTTTAAATTTTTCCTGGAATTACCGAGATTTAGTTTCAAAAGAAATAAACAAGCAAATCAAGTTTTAATGCTTTATCGGAGGTCCCGACTGGTCCCGTGTGTATTTATATATACACGTGACGTCCTAATGGGTTTATACTTTATAGGTTTTTTCATGTGAAATAGAAAGATTAAAGATTATGTAAAACTTATCGGTTAGTGTAAATCGTTAATCATTTTTCTTTATTAACCGTTTTTATTAAATCCAATGATTTGGAATATGTAGATCAAAACATTTTCACATGTTAAGATTCTTATTCAACTTTAAATTTCTTTTTCAATTTATCGATTTGTCCCTGTTACATTTTTGCTCCCCCTAATCTTTCAATTTTCTCAAGAATATTCATTTATTTATTCACAATACGATAAGAAAAAACCCAAAAAGAAACTTAATGAGCGGTATGTTTATTTTCCTAAATTAAAAATTTTTTTTGCTCAAAGAATTTAACAAATAATAATAATGATTAAATTATAGTCGGAATTGATTTGGGAACGTCATACTCTTGTGTTGGCGTTTGGCAAAATGATAGAGTTAAAATTATTGCAAATGACCAGGGTAATCGTACTACACCATCATATGTCGCTTTCACTAATACAGTAATTCTTATTGGAGATGCGGCCAAAAATCAAGCTTCGATGAATCCACAAAATACTGTGTTTAGTGTTCATCGTCTCATTGGTCGTAATTTCAATGATCAAGATGTCCAATCTGATATGAAGGTATGTTCTACATAATAAATGAAAATTTAAACTCATCAGAAAAGATAATTAAAAAAGTTTTTACAATCTTAATTATGTTAGTATTGGCCGTTCAAAGTCCTAAACAAGAATGGTAAACCGGTTATCAATGTAGAATACAAAGGGAAAAGAAAATATTTTACACCAGAAGAAATTTTATCTATGATATTAATAAAAATGAAAGAAATCGCAGAAGCATTTCTTGGTACACAAGTAAAAAATGCTGTAATTACAGTTCCAGCTTGCTTTAATGATTCTCAGCGTCGAGCTGTAAAAGATGCTGGTTTGATTGCGGGTTTGAATGTACTCCGTATTATTATTGGATCAACTGCAGCAGCTATGGCTTACGGATTGGATAAGAAAACTACTGGAGAACGAAATGTTCTCGTCTTTGATTTGGGTGGTGGTACTTACAATGTCTCTCTTTTAACTATTGAAGAGGGAGTTTTTAAAGTAAAAGCCGTTGCTGGTGATAATCATCTTGGTGGTGAAGATTTTGACAATCGTCTTGTAAATCATTTTGTACAAGAATTCAAAAGAAAATTTAAAAAAGATATTTCATCGAATGCACGTGCTGTCCGTCGTTTAAGAACAGCATGTGAACGTGCGAAACGTACACTTTCAACATCAATAAAAGCTTCCATTGAAATTGATTCTCTTTATGAAGGTATTGACTTCTATACCTCTTTGACGCGTTCCAGATTTGAAGAATTAAATCAAGATCTATTTCGTTCTATAATGGAACCTGTTGAGAAAGCACTTCGGGATAGTAAAATTGACAAAAGTCAAGTCCATGAAATTGTTTTAGTTGGTTGTTCAACTTATATTCCTGAGATTCAAAGACTAGTATCTGAATTCTTTAATGGTAAAAAACCAAACAAATCTATCAATCCTGCTGAAGCCGCAGCCTATGGTGTCGCCGTACAAGCTTATATTTTATCTGGTGGTGATCCCACTAATGAAAAAGGAATATTATTGAAGGAAGAAATCGAACGGATGGGTTTGAATTAATTTTCAGTATTCATATTTTAATAGTCATACAGTAATATGTAATTTAATTTTTAATATTGACAGTTTCCGAAGCTGAAGAATATCATGCAGAAGAATGCTTTGAATCATATACACACAACTTATTTAACGTAGTTCAAGTAAGCTTCTCAATTTGTTATTAAAGTTTTGTTTACCTGATCAAATTTTAGTCTCGTTTTTAAAATGTATTTGTATTCAGGATATTGATAATATAAAGAATAGACTTCAAGATGCAGCACAAAAATCGATTACATGGCTTGAGAATAACCAAGAAGCAAGTAAAGATGAATACGAACGTGAACAAAAATTACTTGAAGGGATTGCCGATCAAATAATGAACAAACTTTATAATGTAGATGTTTCTTCATAACTTCCCTCATCCAACAAGTACGTTTTATATTGAATTATTAAATGAAGTCAAATATCATACTGTAATTACTGTATGTAATATAATACAAAATTTTTGACGCGTAAATTCGACACAGTGAAATTCGATATAACGGAACCTCAATAAACCGGAACTGGCCTTATATCGGAACTTTTTTCCGGAACCAAATCACATATATTGATTTGACGGAATATAATAGTAAAAGGAGATTTACTGGAACACGTGATGATCTACATCTTTAACCAATAAATTTTTAAGCGCGTAACCTATTTTAAAAAATTTTCCTAACTAAATTTATTATTTATTTATGCATTTTTTAATTAAGGAAAAAATTTTCGATATCAAAGAAAAAAAGTGAAATTTAAATAAAATAACATAATACTCAATATCTATATTATCTTCAAATTCATGATACATAAGATTTTAATAATTTGTGTTAAGAGTTAAATTGTAATTCCTGCATTTAAATCTTGTACTAAATAAACTATTTTGTCGTTATAGTAGCGATAGGGAATAAAAAAGAAATTAACGAAGAAATAAAAATAAATCTTGTACTTACAATTGGCGTATTATTTATTATGATTAAAGATTACATGACAAAAGTGTTAGTGTTTCGGTTTCTTAGAAATTTACCTTATGACGTGATTACGATATAATATTTTTTTTTTTAAAAAAAACTAAAATATTGAAAGAAGCTTGTTGTAAGTCCACCCGACATTCCACAACTTCAGTTACTTCATTTTAAGGAATTTAAGAAAGGTATGACTTGTTATTTTTAGCTTGCGAATAATACTAAGTCATCTTCATCAAATTTCATGTCGTAAAAATTTTATTAAAACATTTGTTTTCATTTAATCATTTTAAAACGTTTTTATTAAATTGATACAAAAAATCCATTCAATTATTGGTTTGGGAATGAGATGTGCAGTAAATCAAAAAACTTTCACATGTTACAAATAATTTAATTAATTTAATTTAATAAATTCCATATTCTATTTCTCTGTAATTTTTTTACCCAGTTTTTTCCTAAGAATATTCATTCATTTGTTTACTATGATACAATAGAAACGAAAGAAAAAAAATAAATAAATAAATGAGTGAAAAAACAGTCGGTATATATTGATTTAGGAACGTCATATTCCTGTGTTGGCGTTTGGCAAAATGATAGAGTTGAAATTATTGCCAATGACCAGGGTAATTGTACGACACCATCATAGTAAAATATACTATTGACGATTACGCAATAAATTGTATGATTTTAAGTGGTTGTACTGATTACATTATAGAATTAAGGAATACCTCGTACATATTTTATATCCTCTCTGGAAATACGCGTTCTAATTAACTTTTTTTTTTGTTAGCAATATGCATTCTTTATTTATTTATTGCGTAATACAATTTATAAGTTAGAAGCAAATCATAGTATAAATACTACCTACTAACTCCATATCAATTATGGATGTATTAACAAAGCTTAACACTGACTAATGACTATTCTAACTCTAAACTAAAATTATATACTATGTAAAAATTAATAAAACTAAACATTATAAATTATATAAATCTGTCTATGGGCGTAATCCCACGTTTCTCTATATGGTCTATTAATAACAACTATTACTAACTATATTTTCCATTATAATTTCTTTTTTTATTCTTTTTATATTATATTGATGTTTTTTTGAATTATTCATATTTTTTCCGTGATCCCCATCTAATATGTCCCCCTCAACTTCATAGTGTTCGTTTACGTTTTTTATCACCTTTGGTGACGCCTTTTCCTTTTTCTATTTCATTAATCTTTTCACACCTTTGTATCCATATACCCGAACGTATATTTAAATAGCAACTTTCCCAAATTTCTTCCAACATTTGTCGTTCTGGTTTTTAATTACAAGTTTGTATAGCTCATTATTAAAAATTCCTCTAGTTAATTCTCTAATTCGTAACTGACTTCCTATAATTAATATATTGGATGGAGTAATCATAAAATCAACTATTTCTTTCGCTAAAGTCCTGACGATTTTATGTCTTTCTTCGTCTAAATCCTTGAACTTTTCTTCAGTAGCAACTAATGTATCTATTAGAATTTCATATTCCGACTTTTCATTATCATCACATGACCATATATGTTCCCAATCTTCTGCCACTGATTCGCATCTCATACAAATGTCTGTTAATATATGTCCACAATTTCTCTCAAATAAAATTGTATAAGTCGGTAAAATTTTTAATAGATTTTTGATTTTAAAGCGTTATCATCTCCACTCGTGAATCTCTTGCTTGATGACATTCCTTTTTGAACGAAATTAAACGTATTCTTCCAATTAATTTCTTGTAGTTCATTACGATAAAATATATCCTCAAGATAGTGACATGTCAGAATATTCGCCTTATATTTAATATGATTAATTTTCTTAACATAATTCCTATAATCACCATATAATATATTCTTTTTCCACCTTAGCGTATAAATATTATAAGCTAAATCTACAAGCGAAAATGATATTGTGTCTTGGTTACATGTTGTATTATCATCATCAACAGGTTTATCATTCATAAACTCACTCCATTCTATTTGTATAGTTTTGTCACGTATCAACTGGCACATAAAATTTAATTCAACATAATATCTATTATTCAACATTTTCCTATCACTATCTTCTTCTAAATATCCTATTATTATGTTGATTAATGATTTTTCTATATTTATTTCAATTGAAATATTATTTTTAACCATGATCATCAATAATATGATTCCATGCAGGTTCGCTTTAACGTTATCCACTTCTAAAATTTGAACTTCGACATTAAATTTTGTATCATTTAGAGTAATTCGACCATTACGTAATATGATATTCAATTTGTACGCGTTCTAATTAACTAATTAAAATTGTGATATAATATAAATACAGTATAAAAAATATAAAATTATCTCTTTTCAAACCGTCACGGATATTCTATTTGTAAAGGCAACTTTGTGTATTTCATAAGTCTTTTTTTTTTAAAAAAAAAGTAACTGAATGTATTTTATTTCGTATTACGTACATTGGGCAAAGTAGTCATGTGATTTACACGTACTACTGAGCTTATATTGATTTTTGATTTTTTTAATCAGAAAATCTAAAAATACATGAGTCATTCCAAATAAGTCATGAGTCATTCCGATTTGAATTTTTGGTATTTAGATAACAAAAAAATATATAAAAGACCCTGCTTCCTTTTTATTATTTCTACACTTTTTCAAGAACTTCTCTCTTTTTTTTGGTCTTTTTTTTTTAAGGTTTCTCCTTTTTTTGGTCTTTCTTTTTAGGACTTCTCTCTATTTTTTTTCAGTCTTTTTTTAGGTCTTCTCTTTCTTTCGGTCTTCTCTTTTTTTAGGACACCATCTTCTTTTTTTTCTAGGTATTCTTTTTTTTCAGTGGAGATTAAGGGCTTGAAGTGCATTTGTAAGATCACTAAGCACCATGTTTTCATATTGACAAATATCCTCTGAAATATTTCTCAAATCAACAGTTACATCGGAAAAAATTTAAAACTATTTCTCTTTTTCGGTAGAACTTTTCTCTTTTTTTTGGTCTTTTTTTTTAGGTTTTCTCCTTTTTTTTGGTCTCTCTTTTTAAGACTTTTTAGGGCTTCTCTCTCTTTTTTTTTTTTTTTTTTTTTTTTTTTTTTTTTTTTTTTTTTTTTTTTTCTTTTTTTTTCAGTCTTTTTTTTAGGACTTCTCTCTCTTTTTTTCAGTCTTTTTTTAGGCGTGAAATATTTCTCAAATAAACAGTTACATCGGGAAAAATTTTTGTGTGATTATGAATGAATCATTTTAGCATTAACCTCGTCCCAGGCTTGAATAACAAAATGAATGCAACTTTCTGTTTTCAGAACTCATAATTTTCTTAATTAGGAGCAGTATAGTTCTATGCGTGGGTAAGTAGGGTCAAAGGTAAGTTTATTGGGTACTTTAAGTTGGAGCAGCATGATGCTATGCATGGGTGGGAGCATAGCGTGCTTACTTTGTAAGCCTGTGAGCACCAGCTTTGCTGCAGTCTCACAGTAGGGCTGGTTGGAAATTTTTTGGAGCGGTATAGTACTATGCGAGGGTTGGAGCATAGGCGCTTACTTTTAGTAAGCTCGTAGGTACCAGTTTCTGCTGCAGTCTTACGATAGGACCAGTTGGTTGTGGTACGGCATGGTGCTATGCGTAATTTACATGGGAGGAGCATAGTGCGCTTCTTCGGAAGTCCCTTGTGGTAGGGCCGTAAGTAATTAAGATTTCAAAATGTGGTAAATCAAAAAATTTGCAAAATATATAATGTGACTATTACTATTATTATTTCTATTAAAGTACAATATCTTTTATTTTACTTTTTAATTAGATATTAAAATTAAATGTATATATTTAATAAACACGTTTATTAATATTTAAAAATTTCTTACTAAAATTATGTTTTAATTCATTGTATTGCACTTTAAACATTAATATATTGAAATATTTTGCATTAATATATAAATATGTGCATGTTAGTAAGAAATACCAATAATCTTTTCCATTAATTTATATATTTTACTGAAAATTCTTTTTATTATATAAAAAAGTGATATACAAAAACTAATTACAGACTACATAGGTACTAACCATTTTACTAGTATATAACTAAAATCGTGATTTTTTTTATATGTTTTATCTATATGAGAGTTGGTTTATTTCAGAGGCTATTCTTTCTCTTTTCAAATTATTTTCTTTCAACGTTTTGATTTTTCGTAATGATTATTGTTCAGTAGAAAAGAAATTGAGCTAAGAGGGCAAGGCACAAATGAAGAGCGTAATAAAGGATTTTTTTTTTAAAAAAAAATAATAATAATAATTATCTACAAATTTTACAAGAAAAAAATTTATTTTTTTTTCTAAAACAAAAAGACAGGGTTTTGATGGGAACTTTTAAATAAGTCTAGTATGAACGTACTTAATGATCTGAAAAGCATTATTTGTTATTATTAACAGAAAAGATGTCAGGTATTTGCGGCAACAATGATTACCTTATTGAAACAAGATCTTTTTTTTTGAGAATATCTGATAAGCTTACAATTTATGCAAGCAAAATCTTCATTATTCGACCCTTTTTTGAGTTTACATTACATCCAAAATTGCTGACGCAAGGATTAAGAGTGTGATAAACTCATTTGAGTACCTTATGACGATAAACCGCAACAATACAAAATCGAATATTACAAAGAAGTTTTTTATGTTTCGAGCCTTACTACTTAATAAACTTTTATCTGTGACTCTTTGATTATTTTAACTTTGAACAACGAGTATATATTAATAATTCAACAATTACATGTCGTATCTTAATATATTATATTTTTATGTCGTACAAAAAATTGATATGATATGTACTAGTAGCTATTATATTATATATAAGTTTTGAAACGTGTACTGTACAGAGATTGAAGCGGCAAAAAATCAAGCTACTATGAATCCTCATCTCATTGGTCGTAATTTCGATGATCAAGACGTTCAATCTTATATGAAGATATGTTCTAAATAAAAAAAAAGAATTTTTTAAAAAAATTGTTGATTGATACAATAAGAAATTTATATTGGCATTAGCCGTTCAAAGTAATAAGCAAGGATGACAAACCAGTTAATATTAATGAATGTAGAATACAAAGGAAAAAGAAAAGATTTCATACCCGAAGAAATTTTATCCATGATATTGGTAAAAATGAAAGAGACCGCAGAATCATTCCTTGGTACACAAGTTAAAAATGCTGTAACTACTAACTAGTACGGTACCAGCTTATTTTAATGATTCCGTCTCAACGCCAAGTTATAAAAGATGCTGGTTTGATTGCGGGGAGAACGAAATGTTCTTGTCTTTGATTTGGGTGATGGAGCTTTTGATGTATCTCTCTTAACCATTGAAGTGGAATTTTTTGAAGTAAAAGCCATTGCTACACTCACTACTTTGGTGATGAAGATTTCTTGTAAATTATTTTGTACAAGAAAATCAAAAGCAAATTAATAAAGATGGTTTTTTCCAATGCACGTGCTGTCCGTCGTGCATACACTTTCAACATCAATAAAAGCTTCCATTGAAATCGATTCTCTTTATGAAGGTACAGCCAAACCTCTATATATATACCGGTGTTTTGGGGAAAAATATCGGACTATCGGTATTTCAAATTATCGGTATAGTAGATTGTAATGCTGGTCAATCATCTAATTTCGACCTACATTATGCTAAACAAAATTCAGTACAAGAAATTGTGTGATTTATTTTTGCAAGAAAAGCCCGAACTATATTAAGATATCGGATTTTCATATACGTTACTATAAAGGGGACGGAAAGATTGTATCGGTATACGTTATATCGTGAAATAATATAAAAGATCAGTATATCGGATTTTTTTAACTGTGAAACTGGAACAAAAAAACATCGGTTAAAAGCAATCCACTAGTTTAGCGGGAAAAAGACAAGAAGGATAAACAAAGTATTACTAATTGAAACGCCCATCAGAAAGCAATTCTTATCAGTTATTGTGAATTTATTAAAAATATTTGTAACACGTGAAAATTTTTGATTTACATTTAAACCGGTAATTGGATGGGAATTTTTTTAACTAACAACTAGCCATATTCTATTTCTCTGAAATTTTTTTACCCAATTTACTAGGAATAATTCATCTACTTGTTTTACTATACAATAGAAACGAAAGAAAAAAAAATACATGAGTGCAGTCGGTATTGATTTAGGAACGTCATATTCCTGTGTTGGTGTTTGGCAAAATGATAAAGTTGAAATTATTGCCAATGACCAGGGTAATCGTACAACACCATCATATGTAGCTTTTACTGATACAATTCTTATTGGAGAAGCGGCCAAAAATCAAGCTGTTATGAATCCACATAATACTGTATTTAGTGTTCATCGTCTCATTGGTCGTAATTTCAATGATCAGGACGTTCAATCTGATATGAAGGTATGTTCTCAATAAAAAAAAAAATTTAATAAAATTATTTATTGAAAATTAGTGTTTATAAGACAATAATCTTTACTATACAAATATTAAATGTTTAGCATTGGCCGTTCAAAGTTATAAACAAGAATGGCAAACCAGTTATCAATGTAGAATACAAAGGAAAAAGAAAAGATTTCACACCCGAAGAAATTTTATCCATGATATTAGTAAAAATGAAAGAGACCGCAGAAGCATTTCTTGGCACACAAGTTAGAAATGCTGTAATTACGGTACCAACTTATTTTAATAACTCTCAACGACAAGCTATAAAAGATGCTGGTTTGATTGCCAGTTTGGATGTACTTCGCATCATTACTGGACCAACTGCAGTGGCTATTACTTACAGTTTGAATGTACCTTTTTATAATTCTCTATTTTATGAACGAAGTAGTATATTTGATGCTTTCTTTATTCCAATGATTGTAGCAATTAGTGGCATTCCTTTTGAATACTATGGATCGAATGAGAAAACTACTGGAGAATTAAATATTCTTGTTTTTGATTTGGGTGGTAGTACTTGTAACGTCTCTTTTTTAACCATGATTAAAGAGAAGATTATTGAAGTAAAAGTCGTTGCTGGTGGCACATACCTTGGTGGTGAAGATTTTGATAATCGTCTTGTAAATCATTTTGTACAAGAATTCAAAAGAAAATTTAACAAAGATATTTCATCGAATGCACGTGCTGTCTGTCGTTTAAGAGCAGCATGTGAACATGCGAAACGTACACTTTCAACATCAACACAGGCTTCCATTAAAATTGATTCTCTCTATGAAGGTATTAACTTCTGTACCTCTTTGACGCGAACCAGATTTGAAGAATTAAATCAAGATCTATTTAATTCTACTATGGAACCTGTTAAGAAAATACTTCGGGATAGTAAAATTGACAAAAGTCAAGTCCATAAAATTGTCTTAGTTGGTTGTTCAACGTATATTCCTAAGATTCAAAAAATGGTATCTGAATTCTTTGATGGTAAAAAAACAGACAAATCCAACAATCCTTCTGAAGCCGCAGCCTATGGCGCTGCCGTACAAGCTGCTATTTTATCTGGTGATACTTCTGAAAAGACTCAAGATCTACTTTTACTTGATGTCGCACCTTTATCTCTGAGTATCGATATTACTGGTGATATCATCATGACACCAATTATTAAGTGCAATACTAAAATACCTACTAAGAAATCTGAAATTATATCTACAAATTTTGATAATCAGTCTAGCATATTAATTAAAATATATGAAGGTGAACGTACTCGAACAAGAGATTACAACTTACTCGGAGAACTCGAATTATCTGAAATTTCTCCTGCTCCAAGAGGTGTTCCGCAAATAAAAGTTTACCTTTGATATTGATGCAAACGGCATCTTGAACGTTTGTATTTATGTATGAATTATAATTTTATTAAATTAATTGTATTTTAACTTTCCATTCAATTATAGGTTTCTGCTGTTGATAAAACAACAGGAAGACCAAATAAGATTACCGTCACTAATGACAAAGGACGATTATCGAAGGGAAAAATCATGCGCATGGGTTCGAATTAAATTTAAATATTTACATTTAATAATCATACAATAATATAACTAAGTTTAATTATTTTAATAATTACAGTTAACGAAGCCAAAATATATCATGCAGAACGTGCAGAAAGATGCCTGAAATCCTATGCATACAACCTGCTTAACGTAGCTCAAGTAAGTTTCTCAGTTTGTTGTTAAAGTTCTGTTTACTTGATCAAAGTTAATCTCATTTTAAAATGGACTTGAATTTAGAATATTGATAATATAAAGAATGAACTTCATGACGCAGCACTAAGATCAATGGCATGGCTTGAGAATAACCGAGAAGCAAAAAAAGATGAACGTGAACGTGAACAAAAATTACTTAAAGAGATTGTCGACCAAATAATGAATAAACTTAATAACGTAAGTACTTTTTCAAAGCTTTCTTAGCTCAATAAGTACTTATTGTATATTTGGTATTAAATTATTAAATAAAGTTAAAGATCATAATGTACGTAATAAAAGTAAATAAATTGACTAAAAAATATGAAAATTTTTTGGAGATGCGACTGAACAAAATTACAATTTAATACGAATAAATTTTTTATTTTCCGTTTCCCGCATGACCACGAAATTATGTTTAATAAGGCTTAACGCAAAATAAATTATCGGGAATAGAAACCTTTATGTGTTCATAAAGTTTATATTGTTTATATTTTACTTTTTATCGAAAATTATTGATAAGTTAGTTTAAAATAAATTACATTTAGATCGAACTACTTTTATTTTTATCTGCAAAGTCTTTGTGTATTAAACCGAACTAATCAGAGATTTAAATTAATGTGAGGCAGTGTTTATTATATATCGTTATATGTTCGCGACAAGTTTAAACAATCCATTTTAACCTTCAGAAAATTGCTTTTCACCCTTTCAAATAAAGCGAAGAAAAAGAAAATAATTAAAATCTAAAGAAAAAAATAAACAAGCTACAAAATAACTCAAAATGCAATTTAAGCTTGTACTCTTTTTTTGGCCTTGCGTTTTCCTTTGAAGCATCTGGAAAAAAATGATAGAACTGAACAGATGTTCCTATGGTGATCATGTTTTATTGTAAAACTAGAGATCCTTAATAAGCAATACATAAAAGATAAATCATTGTCGTATTACCAATCACACATTTCCTTAAATAATCACTTATTATTCAGTTAAAATTTTATTATCGAAGTTACATTAAACACATTACTATTACTGAGTTCGAGTTAAATGTTTTTGTAAATTATTACATTGATTGTACGGGACGGTATTAAGTTTAAATACAGTATATAGTAATCATTATATTCTTAGTAAAAATAATTAAAACGAGTATATATTCTTAACAATTTAGACGATTAGGAGTTCAGACATTTGTTAGTGGCGTATCTCAAGTTACACCATATTGTGTTTGTAAATTAACGTATCAGAATATAAATATTCTTTAACAAGTTCAAAAATTATTATTTATTTTTTACGTAGTGTGCGCTTTCAGAAGCAGTAGATAAAATTAAATACAATAAAATAATTATAGACTCGGGATCTACTGATTATCAGAAAAATACCTATAAAATCAATAAGCACCGATGTATGAGTAACACGGGTCACTGTAACGAATAATTAGTAAAAAGGTAATTTATAAATAGTTGTCATCAAGAAAACGAATAGGAATTAAGGAATCCTTATTAGGGGCCGCCAATCAGATACTAACCACCCCACTTAACTCTAACCTCCAATAAAGTATGCGTATGAGGATCCTTATCATGGTCCTGCCATGTAAGAGAAGATTTTGTGGCACCCTCATTATAATTTAGCCATTAAATTATAATGATTCGGTATCCTGAGACGAGTGTGTTATCAGTAAGGAACAGGTCTCTTACCTCTTTTTACTTCCGCCTGTAAATCATACTAAAGACGAGTTTACTTAGAGCTACTTAGAGCAAGGGCCTATACCCCAACCATTATACCGCACCAAAAGTGTGTGAGAGAAGTATCTTAACCAGCAAAATATATAAAATAAAGTTAAATAAAATGTAAAATAATTTTTAAAAAAAACTTTTTGAAAAAATATCCTTGAAACACCAAAAGGAATGGATAAGAAACTACGAAGTAGAAATAAAAAAAAGAGAAAATAGGTTACTTCGCTGGAAATGATAAGAAAGAGGAAGAGAAGGAACAGGGAAAGATCGGATGGAATTTTTAAAAATTATGTCATACAAAAGATTTTTTCCCATGGAGTTTGCTATAGTCAGAGTAAAAAATACAAGATTATTGATCATGTGATCATGCATGACACGCTCACTTCGGTGCCCAATAAAATTATTGATATTGGTCTATTACACAATATCACATTCCAAGAGACACTTGGGACGTTCGGCAATACTCGGTAAATCCAGAATAAGGTAAAAATCAAATCGTTAGATTCCCGAGTACAGCGGTATGGTTTTCATTTTATTTTATCCTTTACAGAGTCTTACAACAAAAATGCCGAGTGTCCCGTAACTAACTTATGAAAACAGCTGTAAATAAATAAATATTTATTATTGGAAACGAAGTTTTGCATTAGACAATAATATTACTAGTTTGACAGGTCAGTTCATGCAATTTTTATCTCGTTATCAATTTCTGCAGGATAACAGAGATAACTGATATAAAACGCCTGTGTTAATTGTATATATATGCAAAAAATTCAGTAAGTCAACTTAAGTTACTTATAGGATACTACTACTTCAGATTCATCGTCTCGTTACAAATCCAATTGTGACCAGTAGGCAATAGCTACCAGTCGTTAGGCCTCATTTTTGGTTTTTTCTATGTGTTCCAGAAGAAGAAAGTAAAATTAAACGCCAATTATGCCAGGAGCAACCGCGCTAATCCAACAAATTATAGAGTCGTCACAACGTTGCGAAGGCGCAGAGCAACGGGCGGCTCCGCGGCTGCTGTACTCCAGTTTTGAATGATTAAGATAATGTAAAATAATCTTTGAATTAATTAATTAATTAATATATTTATTTATAGACAGATGAAAGAGCCAGTGTAATTCTTAGTGATAATTAATAGTTAATCTTCTTATATCGTCAGCTAACTAGTTTACGAGATAACCTTCTCATAGTTAATTATTGGTGAGACAAATTGTGGAGCTAAATTACGGTAATTCCTTTTACAATTGAGTCTACTTGCCTAGCTGAGTTCAGTATAGCGTGATTTTGGTTTGATTCCGCAAAATTATGAACTGCAAAACCCTGTATTTTTTGCTGAGTATACAAATTTTTGAATACTCAGATAAATATTACATCGTACTATACAGTATAACAAATATTAAAATATTCTTGAAATACTTGAAAATTTTTTTAAATTTTTTCATGTAACACATATCAGCACATTAATACTGTAATGTTAGTGGTCAAATTTCGGATGACTTAAATTCAATTATGGATGAAGTAAACTCTGCGCAAATCATAAAATAATTAAAATACTATATTTTGTTACTATACTATAGAGTTTTGTAGTATTGCATAAAATTAGCATAATTATATAGTATTAGCCAGTAAATTATGCTCTGCATCCTCTGTAGACTCAATTGTGAAAGGTTATACTCGCTAAATTAGTATAAAAATTGGCAAGTGATCGTAAATTATAGTTAATAATATTTCTATTTTGTGGAAACTATACATGATAAATGATAGAGTCTTTTTTTTTTAATCGAATTTTAGATAAAAATAAGTTTATAAACTTTGAATGATATTTAAATGAAATAATTACTAAATTACAAAATTACATTATTTTATCGTCTATAATTATATAATATATAACATAAAAGAATGAATTATTTAACGGGTTTCATAAGTCATAATACATCATATTATATACATGTATAAACGATTAAAATTTTTTGTCGCTAAAATAAAATTTCTGATTTAAAAATTTGATAATTTCGACTTTCTATATAACTTTTAAGGAAATTTAGCTACAAAAGATCACGATAATAAGTTTAAAAAGTCTAATGACACGTATATTACTTTTACTATCAAATACTAGTATCAATAGTTTAAAAAAAAGCCTGTCATACCTTAACCAATAGTTTCTGCTGCATGAAAATGAAATATGATTGAACTTTTTTTCGGTTAATTAGCAAAAGAAAAAAATGTGAGTATGTGACAACAGATTGGGCTTCTCATGACTCTGACATCCGATCAAGTTATTCACAGTGTGCCACAGTGTAGAGGACGAAATTTCCCAGTGAAATTATTAATTTTGGGGCGCAGTATTATATTTAATTTAAGTGTATGTGTTTTTAAATGTACTGCGTCCAGAATGACGGTAAATATTTTATTTTGGATAGTGGCGTGTTACCCGTGAAGTGATCTACATAATGGTGACGAATAATTTATTGGTTTTATCTTGGTGATTTTGAAATAGGAAATTATTATTGTAATTGGTTCTTCAACAAAAATATAGGATTTAGAATTTTTAAAATTAATTTTTTTTAGTTTATTAATTATTTTTACGAACTTGGGAACTGTTATATTGTAGCTTGTGGTGGTAAACGTATTTATGACGGGCACAAGTTCTACAACAGACACATTCAAATTATTTTTATACGGGAGGCAATCTGAACATAAGTATTTTGGTTTCGAAATCATTTACATTATTTTCAACTACGAAAAAAATCTCAAATTTTGATCGGTGTAACAATAGCAGGTTAGTTCAATTTACGTGTTCAAATCGCAGTATAATTATTTCACACGTTTCTGTCGTTTCTCTATGAAATTTGCGTAACTTACTGTATATTTTCTTATTATACCAATCATTTTTTCACGTTGTGCTTGTTTCACAGCATGTGGCGCTTCTATAGAATTCTTTGTTGGAGTTTTTGTTAAAAGTCTATTCGAAAATCTTTTCCATGTTACAGTTCTAGATTGATCATTTAGAATTTCTTAGCACGATTCTTATAATATAAACTTCTAATTTTCTTTCTGAGTTCGGATTAAAAACTTGCTTAAAAGAAAACATATATATTTAGGCTTTTTTGTCTCAAGCAAAAAGAGCTAAATTTTTTTTTTTTAAAAAAAAATTAACGATGGATCAATTAATAAATCATAAACACAAAATTGATTTTTTATTATCAGACAACACATCTTTAGGCATGCCAACACAAACCACAATTAAACACAATCGTAAACGTAAAACGAAAATATTATGCAGCGAATGTAATCAAAGAAGAGAACTTTTAGAAGAAAATCATCATATTTGCTGCGTTTGTTATAAAGCGAAATCAGTATATATACCAAGTGGAAACAAAGTTATTGATGATTTTATTATGCATACACTAACTAGTAGTAGTAAATTAGCTGGAAAAATGGTGTTCGTGCCCTATGACCAATTTAAAGATGTAAAATTTATTGCTGAGGGAGGCTTTAGTGAAATTTATAAGGCTATTTGGATTGATGGTCCAGTAATAAATAATTGGTGTAAGAAAAAACAAAGTTTTTGCAAACCTACTTATAAAAAAAATTATGAAGTTGTTCTTAAAAAGCTTAATAATTCTAAAGAAATCACAACTAAGGAGTTAAATGAGGTATTACAATTATTTATTAACTTAACTTTGAGTTAAGTAATTAATAAACTTTTTATTATTTAGCTCAAGATATTTCATGAATTTTCTTTAAATTGGAAAAAAAAGAAAAATTATAAAAATTCATATGAACTATTCAATTATGTTAGTAATTATTTTGGAATTACTCAAGAACCCGTTACCAAAGATATCATGATTATTATGCCATATTATAAATCAGGTGATTTGATAAACTACTTAACTAATGATTTCTATAATATTCGTTGGTCTTATAAGTTGTATATGTTAAAAGATATAATAAATGGACTTGTTAATATACATAGTGTAAATATTTTACATAGAGATTTTCATAGTGGAAATATCTTTTTTCGTGATAAGCGTAATGTATATTTAGGTGATTTGGGATTAAATAAATCTGCAATTGAATTTATAGATGATGATAATAACAAAGAGAATTATGGCATAATTCCTTATATGGCCCCAGAGATTTTTAAAGGACAAAAATATACCAAATAATCAGACATATATAGTTTTGGAATGATTATGTGGGAATTTATGACAGGTAGAAGACCTTTTTGGAATAGAAGTCATGATGCAGAACTTATAATAGAAATATATGATGGTTTAAGACCACCAATTGTTACAAATGCGCCCGAAGGATATATTGAATTAATGAAAGAATGCTGGAATTCAGATCCTAATAAAAGACCAAATGCTACTGATATATATAAAAGAATTGTTAGAATGAGAAGTAATAATTGTGAAATTAAGAAATCATCAGAAATTAGCGAGTCTATAACTGCAGGAGTTGGTAAATATAGTATTAAATATTTCACTTTAATTAAAAAAAAAATAGTAATGAAGTACTTCATTACTATTTAGATCTATTTCATCGTCATCAAAAAAACGATATATCTTTTAATGGTTTAAGTTATTAGCTAAAAAATTTTAAGTAATATTAATAAGTTTATTCTTTAAGATAAAAGAAAGTTTGACGACAATCAATTTGAAAACAGATTTAATGAAGGTATGATAAAAGTCAAAATTTTTATATATAAAATCATTCAATATTTACTAATTAAATAATAAAATATTTCCAGACAAAATTGTTAAAAAGATTAAATTAATCAAAAATGAAAATAATTGTAAAATATTTTGTGTATTTTCAATAAATATAATTTATGTTTAATTTAATTATTTTCGTTTTCATTTATTTAGATTATAATACGCAAGAATTTGAATTGGTAAATTCTGAACAATGTAACATTGAAGAAAGTAAGTAAAATATTATATCTTTAAAAACTATGTTCTAAATAACCTAATTTCTTTAAATTACGAATATAGGTTATATTAAACATGAAATTGATTTTGATATTTAAATGTCGGTATTTTTCAAAACTTATTAGAGTCCAATATTTATATTTTTTCTTTTTTAATAATATTAGTTATAAAATATTAATTTAGTTGAATATTATATAAATTATATAAAGGAAATAAATTTATTAATATTTAAATAAAGCAAGCTTAAAAAATTTACAAATTAATTTAAAAGTATTACAGTAGGACCCAGAAATATATATACAGGGGTAGGGTACACAGATGCGTCGCCATCATAGTGGAATTAGACGGAGTAAAGTTTTGATTTGCGTACAATTTTAGAATTTTTCATCTATAGTTAGGTCATCAAGATTGCGTATTTTTTATCAAATTTTTTATATGTAAAAAATTAGTTTGCGTATTTTTGACCTAAATTTGGCTAATCTTATATATATAATATATTTACTGTACGTACTTATTTAATTAACCGAATTGTAAGAAATTTCTAAGGGTTAAAAAGTGAAATTTTAGAAAAATATTATTAAAAAAATGGTAAATTCTATTTTTCACATTAGTATTTATAATATAGAAGCCATGATAAAATAATTAATAACTTAATGTCTGAAATTTTATTTGCGTATTTTTGCAGGATTTTCAATATCAGGTGTCAATTATGCGTACTACTCATATAAAAAGTCTCTGCGTACAGCTCATAGTAAAAAAATTTTTCGCCACCTGACCCCTATATATATATTTCTGGGTCCTATTACAGTATATATTCATAAACAAGTTATTGTATGTGGTAAGTACAATAAAGTATAAAATAAGAATGTCAACTTTGATTGAAATTTATTTTAATTTTGTGATTTAGTACAATAACACACGTGACATGTTTTTAAACTCCAATTTAAGGAGTTTGTTTAAGCTTACTTTTCTTTCTCTTCATACCATCATTTTTCATCTGTACGAAAGATTGTGATAAGATAAACCTAATAAAGTATTAGAAAGATATGTATTTTGAGCAAAAACTTATATGAAAAAAAATCCGTTGCTTTAACTAAAAGTAATAATGACATGGACTTATTTCATTCTATGATTTTTAATAGATAGTGACGTTAAACAAATTAAAAAAGCGAAAATTATGATTGTAAAAATAGATATCTTCCGATTGTGTAGGGCTGGGTCGAATTCCTCGACATCTGGAATTTTCCGCATGATCTCGATATTCTAATCGATTAAATAATAAATGTCGATAATATGCTTCGTTTAGTTAAAAGAATTGAATATAATTCGGCCAAGCTAAATTTAATTTATAGCCATATTATTTACTTAATATTTTTATTATAATTAATTAAAATTTTACATACATAACATTAATTTTTTTTTGTCTTCATATTGTTTAATTTATGGTTCTTTATAAATAAATAGATTCAGCATGTGGGAAAACGATTATAACAATCATAGTAGTGTTAATTTTTTTTCTTGGTTCTATTATAAAGTAATTTTGGTTTAAAACTAAATGATTTTTTTTTAAAAAAAAAAGAATTCTTCAAACATTACCAACAAACGTTCTCGTTATTACCAACTCAATCGTCATAATTACTTCTGAAGTAACAGAAAACCTCTTATGTTTCGAATATTGATTATGGAGTGTATTTCGATATAAAGATTTTTAAGAAAAACTTATATTGAATAGAAATTGCAGAAAAAAACGGGCGCTTGTTGTGGGTCCACCTAACATTCCATAACTTCAAGCACTATTTGTTATTTTTGGCTTGCGAATAATAATAAATCATCATCATCGAATTTCACGTCGTCTTTTTGCAAAAATTTTATTTTAAAAAGCATTTGTTTTATACTTCTTAATATCATTCACTAGTAGTTGTAACGGAAGAAGAAATTGTAACACAAGAAAGGAATAAACAATATGAAAAATATTTATAGCACGTCATTTACACGTGAAAGTTTTTTGATTTACATTTAATATTCCAAATCAATAATTGAATGGACAAACTAGCTATATTCTATTTCTCTGAAATTTTTTTTTACACAGTTTTCTTAGGAATATCCATTATTTGTTTACTATATAATAGAAAAAAATAATAACCTTAATGAGTGGAAAAGCAATCGGCATTGATTTAGGAACGTCATATTCCTGTGTTGGTGTTTGGCGAAATGATAGAGTTGAAATTATTGCAAATGACCAGGGTAATCGTACAACACCATCATATGTAGCTTTCACTGATACAGAGATTCTTATTGGAGATGCGGCCAAAAATCAAGCTTTTATAAATCCTCATAATACTGTATTTAGTGTTCATCGTCTTATTGGTCATAATTTCAATGATAAGAACGTCAAATCTGGTATGAAGGTATGTTCTATATAAAAAAAAAAATTTAAAAATATTATTTTGTAATTAGTATTCATAAAACAGTAAGAAATATTTATAATAAAAAAATATTAAACAATTAGTATTGGCCATTCAAAGTTATTAATAAACCAGTTATCAATGTAGAATATAAAGGAAAAAGAAAAGATTTCACACCCGAAGAAATTTTATCCATGGTATTGGTAAAAATGAAAGAGACCGCAGAAGCATCTCTTGGCACACAAGTTAATAATGCTGTAATTACGGTACCAGCTTATTTTAATAACTCCCAACGACAAGCTATAAAAGATGCCGGTTTGATTGCGGGTTTAAATGTACTTCGTATCATTACTGGACCAACTGCAGCGGCTATTGCTTACGGATTGGATAATAAAACTACTGGAGAACGAAATGTTCTTGTCTTTGATTTGGGTGGTGGTACCCTTGATGTCTCTCTCTTAACTATTGAAGAGGGGATTTTTAAAGTAAAAGCCGTTGCTGGTGACAATCATCTTGGTGGTGAAGATTTTGATAATCGTCTTATAAGTCATTTTGTACAAGAATTCAAAAGAAAATTTAAAAAAGATATTTGTTCCAATGCACGTGCTGTCCGTCGTTTAAGAACAGCATGTGAACGTGCGAAACGTACACTTTCAACATCAATAAAAGCTTCCATTGAAATTGATTCTCTTTATGAAGGTATTGACTTCTATACCTCTTTGACGCGAACCAGATTTGAAGAATTAAATCAAGATCTATTTAATTCTACAATGGAACCTGTTGAGAAAGTACTTCGAGATAGTAAAATTGACAAAAGTCAAGTCCATGAAATTGTCTTAGTCGGTTGTTCAACGTATATTCCTAAGATTCAAAAAATGGTATCTGAATTCTTTGATGGTAAAAAACCAAACAAATCTATCAATCCTGCTGAAGCCGCAACCTATGGTGCTGCCGTACAAGCTGCTATTTTATCTGGTGATACTTCTGAAAAGACTCAAGATCTACTTTTACTTGATATCGTTCCTTTATCTCTGAGCATCGAAACTGCTGATGGTGTAATGAAGCCACTAATTAAACGTAATACTTCAGTACCTATTAAGAAATCTGAAATTATATCTACAGATTTTGATAATCAGTCTAGTATATCAATTAAAATATATGAAGGTGAACGTACTCGAACAAGAGATAGCAACTTACTCGGAAAATTCGAATTATCTGGAATTTCTCCTGCTCCAAGAGGTGTTCCGCAAATAAAAGTTACCTTTGATATTGATGCAAATGGCATCTTGAACGTTTGTATTTAATAAGAATATATAATTTTATTAAATTAATTGTATTTAACTTTTTAATTAATTATAGGTTTCTGCAGTTGGTAAAACAACCGGAAGATCAAATAAGATTACCGTCACTAATGACAAAGGATTATCGAAAGAAGAAATCGAACGCATGGGTTTGAATCAATTTTTAATATTCACATTTTAATAATCATACTGTAATATAAGTTTAATTATTTTAATAAAGTTGCAGAAAGAATGCAATATGCGCAAAAAATGGAACCACAAAATTGCTTAGAGTCCTATGCATACAACTTGCTTACTGTTGTTCGAGTAAGTTTTTCAGTTTTTTGTTATAGTTCTGTCTACTTGATCAAATTTATAATCTTATTTTAAATGAATTTGAATTTAGAATATTGATAATATAAAGAATGAACTTCATGATGCAGCACAAAAATCAATTGCATGGCTTGAGAATAACCGAGAAGCAAGAAAAGATGAACATGACCAGGAACAAAAATTACTTGAAGAGATTGTCGACCAAATAATGAGTAATCTAAATAACGTAAATATTTCTTCATAGTTTTCCTAACTCAATAAGTACGTTTTGTAATATTAAATCTTAGGTAAAGTCAAACCAAGATCATAATTGTACGTAATAAAAGGTGAATAAATTGACATTAAAAATATGCGGATTTTTGGAGACGCGATTAGCAAACAAAATTATAAGTTAATACGAATAATTTTTTCCACATGACCACGAAATTACATTTAATAAGGCTTAGTGCAAAATGAATTAAAACCTTTATGTATAAATTTTTATATTATATTATATTTTACTTTTTATGGAAATTATTGATCAAGTTAGTTTAAAATAAATTACATTTAGATCGAACATATGATTAGCCCATGTAAGCTTTAAGTATTAAGCTAACCTCAAAATTAACCTGAGGCAATTTTCATTAACCGCTCTTCACGCAAAGAAAGAGAAATAAATAAGATCTAGGGAAAACAATTAATAAATTGCAAAATAATTCTAAATGCAATTCAATATTATTTGACCTTACACTCTGCTTTTCTTTGGAGCATCTGCAAAAAATGACAGAATTGTAGACAAAAGTTCTTCTAATATGATACTGTAGTCATGATGGTTATGAGTATAAATTTAGTAGGCATAAATCCTAATTTAAATATACTTTATATTATTTAATTATAAGTCATGGGAAAACGAACTATTATTACGATGGTTTATATAATTACGGGCACAAATTCTTAAAAAATGAAGTTAATTACGTATATATATATATTCTTATTTACTTTGCGCGTTTATGATTTAATTTATAACATATACTGAGCTTATATACTGTAGTTTTGAATTATAAATTACTACTTGAAATCTTATGAAATAAATTTTTTATTTATTTTTATTTTATTTTATTTTAATAATGTAGGCAATGACGGGAGCTATACAAGTCTGTGGGCTGAGCCCTTAAAAAAGGAAAGACTACTATACCCATAAATTTTTTATCAGTAATCCAAATTCTTTTTCGTCTTGATTAGTTCAATTCACGTGATCAACTCGAAGTATATAATAAAATAAGAAAATTATCTCTGTAAAAAAAAATAGAAGGCTACTGAAGGTTTATGAAATCTTTACTGCGGTGATTCTGTTAAAAATTATTAAAATTATTTTATTTATAATTGAGCAATACTAACATGTGATATGATGTTTTAAACTCCAGACTTTATAAGTTGTCTCATTAAATAATCTTTTATTTTTTATTTTTTATTTTCTTTTCTTACTGTTCATTCCATCATGATCCTTCATCTATATCAGTGTAATTTTTAAGGTTGTAATAAGAGTAATCTAATAATTCCATTCGATAATAAATAATATGCTTCATTACAAGAATTGAATATAATTTGGCCAACAAAGTTATTATCTTAATTAGATAAATTTAGATTATAGTCACATTAACAATTAATTATGTCTTAATATTTTAAAAATAATTATAATCAATGTGTAGGGAGAACGATTATAATAATGATATTAACTTTATACTATTAGTTTCATAAAACTAATAAATAAGAAACTAAATGATTTTAGATAAAATAAAAAAGAATTTTCAAATATAACCGAAAGCTAACTAAAAATGAATCCAAAAGCGTCAATGTTATACCAAACCAGTTGTTATTATTACTTCTGAAGTACTATCAGAAAATTTCTCTATGATATAAATGACGTAAAAGAGGAAACAAAATTATCCCTGTATTTGAGGGTTCAAGTCAAATTCGCCTTCAGTTGGCCATTATGTATTATGATTAATGATCACATGGTAAAAAATATTAGTGTTTCTGTTTTAGACATTTGGCTAAGTTATTGATTATGACTTGTATTTTGAAAAAAAATAGCAAAAAATGGGCACTTGTTGTAAGTCATAGGACCATAACGTAATTTCTTTGTAAACTGTTGGATAATATTTTCATAAAAATATATGGGTTGCCTAAAAAAAATCCTGGAAAGCTCCGATAAATGATTCATTTTTCTAGTTTTCATTCCGAAGAAACAGACACGTGATCATTTTTCTGAAAAATTTTTTATAGGGTTGATAAATTATAATAGATTTAATTTATACACATTTATAAAAAAAGATAGATACTTGTACTTTTTTTTGCTCGCCTTAAAGAAGGCACGACTGTTATTTTTTGCTTGCGAATAATTCCAAGTCATCTTCACCGAGTTCTATGTCGTCTTCTTTCTGCAAACCGATATTTAATATGATCAACCTTAAAGGAAGTGAACAAGAATTGTAACACAAGAAGGTGTATTACTAATTAAACCGTCCCATTAATCAAGCGTATTGTTTGTTGGTCAAAAATTTTCCTAGTTTCTAATTACTTTTCTTTATTAAATTGATACCATTCAAATACTGGTTTGGAAATGCTGAATGTAAATCTTTGTCATATATATTACTATATATATGTTTATGTGTCGCAAATATTTTAATAAATTGCCATATTCTATTTCTCTGCAATTTTTTTACTCAGTTTTTCCTAAGAATATTCATTTATTTATTTACTATACAATAGAAAAATAATAACCTTAATGAGTGGAAAAGCAGTCGGCATTGATTTAGGAACGTCATATTCCTGTGTTGGTGTTTGGCAAAATGATAGAGTTGAAATTATTGCAAATGACCAGGGTAATCGTACAACACCATCATATGTATCTTTCACTGATACAGAAATTCTTATTGGAGATGCGGCCAAAAATCAAGTTGCTATGAATCCTAATAATACTGTATTTAGTATTCATCGTCTCATTGGTCGTAATTTCAATGATCAGGACGTTCAATCTGATATGAAGGTGTGTTCTAAAAAAAAAAATTATTTGATTAAAAATTAGTATTTATAAGACAATTAAGAAATCTTTATAAAATAATTAGCATTGGCCGTTCAAGATTATAAACAAGAATGGCAAACCAGTTATCAATGTAGAATATAAAGGAGAAAAAAAAGATTTCACACCCGAAGAAATTTTATCCATGGTATTGGTGAAAATGAAAGAGACCGCAGAAGCATTCCTTGGCACACGAGTTAATAATGCTACAATTACAGTACCAGTTTACTTTAATGATTCTCAACGTCAAGCTATAAAAGATGCTGGTTTGATTGCCGGTTTAAATATACTTCGCATTTATACTGGACCAATTGCAGCGGCTATTGCTTACGGATTGGATAACAAAGCTCCTGGAGAACAAAATGTTCTTTTCTTTGATTTGGGTGGTGGTACCTTTGATGTCTCTCTCTTAATTATTGAAGAGGGAATTTTTGAAGTAAAAGCCGTTGCTGGTGATAATCATCTTGGTGGTGAAGATTTTGACAATCGTCTTGTAAATCATTTTGTACAAGAATTCAAAAGAAAATTTAAAAAAGATATTTCATCGAATGCACGTGCTGTCCGTCGTTTAAGAACAGCATGTGAACGTGCGAAACGTACACTTTCAACATCAATAAAAGCTTCCATTGAAATTGATTCTCTTTATGAAGATATTGATTTCTATACCTCTTTGACGCGTGCCAGATTTGAAGAATTAAATCAAGATCTACTTCGTTCTACAATGGAACCTGTTGAGAAAGTACTTCGGGATAGTAAAATTGACAAAAGTCAAGTCCATGAAATTGTTTTAGTTGGTTGTTCAACTTATATTCCTAAGATTCAAAGACTGGTATCTGAATTCTTTAATGGTAAAGAACCAAACAAATCTATCAATCCTGCTGAAGCCGCAGCCTATGGTGCTGCCGTACAAGCTGCTATTTTATCTGGTGATATTTCTGAAAAGATTCAAGATCTATTTTTACTTGATGTCGCTCCTTTATCTCTGGGTATCGAAACTGCTGGTGGTGTTATGACACCACTTATTAGACGTAATACTACAGTACCCACTAAGAAATCTGAAATTTTTTCTACGTATCTTGATGATCAGTCTAGTATATCAATTAAAATATATGAAGGTGAACGTACTCGAACAAGAGATAATAACTTGCTAGGAACATTCAATTTGACTGGGATTTCTCCAGCACCAAGAGGTGTTCCACAAATTGAAGTTACCTTTGATTTTGATGCAAATGGCATCTTGAACGTTTGTATTTATATATAAATATTATATAATTTATTAAATTAATTATATTTAACTTTCTAATCAATTATAGGTTTCCGCTGTTGATAAAATAACCGGAAGATCAAATAAGATTACCGTCACTAATGACAAAGGACGATTGTCAAAAGAAGAAATCGAACGCATGGGTTTGAATCATTTTTAATATTCATGTTTTAATAATCATATGTAATATAAGTTATTTTAATAATTACAGTTACCGAAGCCGAAAAATATCATGCAGAAAGAAAAAAATATGCACAAAAAATAGAAACACAAAATTTCTTGGAATCCTATGCATACAACTTACTTAACGTTGCTCAAGTAGGTTTCTCAGTTTGTTATTAAAGTTCTCTCTACTTGATAATTTATAATTTCATTTTTAAAATGTACCTGAATTTAGAATATCGATAATATAAAGAATAAACTTCATGATGTAACACAAAAATCGGTTGCATGGCTTGAGAATAACCAAGATGCAAGAAAAGATGAATATGAACGTGAACAAAAACTACTTAAAGGAACTGTCGACCAAATAATGAATAAACTTAAATAACATAAATATTTCTTCATAGCTTTCCTAATTCAAGAATATTAAGTACGGTTTATCTTATACTGAATAAAATCGAAGGTCATAGTACTATATTTAACAAAAAAGTTGATAAGAATAAGTTAAAGAATGATTATTATATAAGTGATTAATTATTTTGAACTTATATTTTTTATTGTTAGAAGATTATACATTAGTCCTGTATTTTTTTTACACTTGTACAACGAATGATGGACTTTTAGCCCGTGTAAACTCCATTCTGGGACTTTAACACTAAATTGACGGTTACTAATTTCCTAGTATTATAAGACTCGGCCTGAAAGACTGGCAAAATATTTTCCTAGATTTTAAATCCTTGACTCTAACTATTTTCATAAAATTTTAATACTCGTTAGATTTTAGAAATATGTAGTAGAATTTTTTTTCTAAATAGAAAAAAGTCTTAGCCTTTAATTCTCTATAAACGTAGGATAACGAATACCTTAAATGGTTTAATGTTTGTCTGGAAAAGTTGTCATAGTATAACGTTTGTCTGTTTACTATCATGAATCACGTGTTTTATAATAAAACAACTGTTCTCAACACAACTCTGCGTCCGAATGGATCGTATACAATACAATCATTTTATTTTTCAATGTATCATTCACAAATGTTGTAATTCGACCCAAATTCGACCCTTAAACCATCCTACTATGCCTCAAATAAATATTAATTAAACAATATATGTACAGTATGTCAAAAGCCGTTTATCAAGCAAGAGTCATTCATCAAATAATCAACTCAAGTATGTATTTTCTTGTTCCTCTTTATTGCTTTCACTGTTCCATATTAATTATATATACTAGCAACTATTGTATAAACTACTTTAGTGTCGCTCTAGCCAGCCATTTCAAAAGTGTCAAAATACAGTACACTAGCTTAAACAAATTGAAAAATACATACCACTTAAATATTCACTTTCATAATTGGTAGTTGTTACAGAACCAATATCTGTGAAATCAATCTTGTAACACGTTTTACAGATTTCATCTCTTAAATAAGTAGCTATTTTAGCTATTGGTCTTGACACCATGTCATTCAAGTGAACTTGTGATAATTGGTGTCGATATATTTTAATTGTAAGTTCCGTATGAGATTCATTCCAATCAAAATGGTCTTTTACTTATCATAAACTCTCATGATGATATCAGAATCTATTTGCTATTATCATTTATAGATTCAGTCTTATTACATTTGCGTATTCGTGTTTTCTCTGTTAAGTATTTCCACTAGTATTCAATCTCTACTATCATTGCCCGGCTTACCCGGCTAAAGTAATAATAATTTTTATTCAAATAAGAAATAATAAAATCGTCTGATTTACCAATATCACAATAACAACACATTAGTTTCACCATAAATATCCAATATAAAATTTTGTCAATTATGTAGAATATTTATTACAGTACCTTATTTAATACTTTTTAAATTCTTTATTATTAAATCTTGAGAGCGATCTCACACTCAGGTTAACGGTTAGTTGTTGAAGTTTATGATTCCACTCAAAAATTTAGCAATTAGACCTGCAAATTTGACTAAACCCTCATATTGTCTTTATGTTTTTCGCGGTTATTTCGTGCAGAAATATATTCTATAATTTGAATTTGTCATAGATAACTCTCGTCTGATTTTCAGTTCATTTAAAAAAGGATTTTTGAACATTATATCCGTGATTATCCAATTCGTTTCGTAACAAATGTGACGTTATGATAACTTACATCTTAAAGTTTTTCATCTTGTTACATTCATTACATTTCTTATCTTTGTGTTTTTACAGTAACAACGCAAGTCTTGCTTGGTAATCTTTAAAAATATATTGTACTGTAAAATTTATGCAATACCAAAATGATCAGCATACACGGGATTTCAATTCGACGATTAAAAAAAATTTTTTTTTTTTTTAGACATTACCTTACGCTAAGACAATATGATAATATAAAAACTCGTTTCAACCCATCTAACATAGTTACAACCCATCTAACTTAAGGTAGGTCATATTATGATTTATGAGTTATATGAATGGTTATAGTCAATGTCTTTATTTCATTTTTTTTAGTTGTTTTTCTATTTCCATTTCTTTATTATATTTTTATTAAAAAAATCTTGCTCTAACTTCATTTTTTCTTCTGTAATTCCTTACATGCAAAAATAATTTTAGAAGTAAACATTGAAGGAAACTTAAAATTGTAAAATTGCATTTTTAGTACTTTTATCTTTATTCTTCTATTACCTTTTCCCTTGTGAAGGATTGTTTTGAACGAATTTTAAATAGAGTGGCTTAGTATTAACATGTGATGTTACAATAATCTACATATTATATTTTTTAGATCTTGAGCACAAAATGCAATGTCCCAAACTCACAATTTATACAATCGAATGGTAAGCCTGGTATGTATAAGTATAATCTTGACATAAAGTGTCCGACAAAAAAATTTTTTTTTCTTACTTTGTTACTTTTTATATTATAGTCGGTATTGATTTTGGAACGTCATATTTCTGCGTCGGTGTTTGGCAAAATGATGATAGAATTGAAATTATTGCAAATGATCAGGATAATCGTATAACACCATCATATGTAGCTTTCACTGATACAGAAATTCTTATTGGAGATGCGGCAAAAATCAAGCTTCTATGAATCAACATAATACTATATTTAGTGTTCATCATCTCATTGGTCGTAATTTCGATGACCGGGAACGTCCCATCTGATATAAAGGTATGTTCTATATAAAATGAAAAATTTCATTAAAAAATAAATATATTTTTTTTGATCGAAAATTAGTGTTTACTAAGGATTTTTTACAATATAAAATATTTATTGTATTAGAATTTGCCATTCAGGGTTATAAATAAGAATAACAAACTAGTCATCGATATAGAATACAAAGGGAAAAGGGTAGATTTCACGCCCGAAGAAATTTTATCCATGATATTGGTAAATGAAAGAAACCGCAGAAGCATTCCTTGGTACACAAGTTATATATATTACAATTACAGCACCAGTAGTACCAGTTGCTTTAATTATTTTCAACGTCAAGCTATAGGAGATGCTGGTTTGATTGCCGGTTAAATGTACTTCGTATCTTTATTTAATCAACTGCAGCGGCTGTTGCTTATGGATTGGATAACGAAGCTCCTGGAGAACGTAATGTTCTTGTTTCTCTCTTTTAACTATTGAAGAAGGGATTTTTGAAGTAATAGCCGTTGCTGGTGACAATCATCTTGATGGTGAAGATTTTGACAATCGTCTTGTAAATCATTTTGTACAAGAATTCAAAAGAAAATTTAACAAAGATATTTGTTCCAATGCACGTGCTATCAGTCGTTTAAGAACAGCATGTGAACATGCGAAACGTACACTTTCAATATTATCCATTGTAATTGATTCTCTTTTCGAAGATATTGATTTTTATACCTCTTTGACACGTGCCAGATTTGAAGAATTGAATAAAGATTTATTCAGCTCTACAATAGAACCTGTTGAGAAAGTACTGCGAGATGCTAAAATTGATAAAAGCCAAGTCCATGAAATTTTCATGGTTGTTCAACGTATATTCCTAAGATTCAAAAGATGATATTAGAATTCTTTGACGACAAAGTACCCAAAAAATCTATCAATCCTGCTGAAGCTGTGTTACTGTACAAGCTGCTATTTTATCTGGTGATACTTCTGAAAAGAATTAAGATCTACTTTTACTTGATTTTCAACATTCGTCTCTGGGTATTGAGACTACAAGTGGTGATATATTAAGCGTAATACTATATTTCCTACCAAGAAATCTGAAATTTTTCTGCGTATTCTGATAATCAACCTGCTGTGATAATAAAGTATATGAAGGAGAATGTACTCGAGCAAGTGGTAATAATTTGCTAGGATCATTCGAATTGTTTGGGATTCCTCCGGCGCCAAGAGGTGTTCCGCAAATTAAAGTTACCTTTGATGCTTATGGAAATGGCTTCTTGAACGTTTGTATCTATATAAGTATATGTAATTTAATTAAATTAATTGTATTTAACTTTTTTAATCAATTATAGATTCTGCTATTAATAAAGAAACCGGTAGATAAAATAAGATTAACGTCACTAATACTTTTGGACGATTATCGGAGGAAGAAATCGAGCGTATGGGGAATCAATTTTCAATACTCATTTTAATAATCATACAATAATAATATACTAATTTTAATTATTACACGCTCATTAGGATTGTGCGGAATTCATTGTACCGATATTTTTGTTATCATGCCCGATATTTTTAATGATGATCGACAATATAATTATATTAGCACACGCACTAATCCTAATATCACGTATAATAATATTGTTATTGAACGGGGCTATATCGGCCTTCGGCCGATATTTTGACGCCCCGTTCAATAACATACAATTATTTCATAATTACAGTTTTTAAAGCTGAAAAATATCATGCAGAAAGAAAGCAATATCAGCAAAAAATAGAAGTGCAAAATGGCCTGGAATCCTATACATACAACCTACTTAATGTAGTTCAAGTTAGTTTCTCAATTTTGTTGTTAAAGTCCTATCTACTTGATCGAATTTACAATCTCATTTTTAAAATGAACTTGAATTTAGAAAATCGATAATTTAAAGAATAAACTTCAAGATGTAACAAAAAATTCGATTACATGGATTGAGAATAACCAAGAAGCAAGTAAAGATGAATGTGAACGTGAACAAAAATTACTTGAATGGATTACCGACCAAATAATGAATGAACTTTGTAATGTAAATATTTCTTCGTAGCTTCCCTAGTAATTCAAGGATATTTTATTAAATTATAAAATAAAATCGAAGTCCATACTGTATTTAATAAAAAGTTGATAGTAATAATATGAATGAATAATTACCTTATAAATAGTTCGATTTTATATTTATATTTTTTATTATTTAGAGCGAAGCGGAAAAATAATTTAATTTTGCATTGTATTTTTTTGTACTTGTACAACGAATGATTTAATTGCGAGGGACTTTAACACTAAATTAACGGTAAATTTTGCAACCTTGACTCTTGTCAAACTATAACCTGTTAGCACATAAAATTTTTAATACTTGTGAGGTTTGGTTTACTTTATGCAGTAAATACATATTTTTTTAGAGAAATTACGTAATTATTATTATTTTTTTTTTTAGAAATAGAAGTCGGTTGGGTATTTCTTAGCCTTTATTTCTTTATAAACAAGTTGTATGATAAAAACGTCTCGATTAAAAATACTATGATAATAAATATCTTAATGTTCGTCTCGAAAAAGTTCTATCATTCTAAGAAAAATAATATTTGTCCACGTTTCAGTTCAGGATCTTAATAATGTACCGAGGAAAGATCATAAATCACGTACTTTATAATAACTCAGTACAACTATGCATCCAAATGAGATCGTATACAACCAAAAATTTGCAAACTTGCTAATAAAATTTCATGTCATATGTACTACAAAAGAACGTAATCCAACCAATCCATCTGATGGATCAATACCATTTATTTTATTTTTGGCTTTGAGGTTACTCTATTTTTAAGGCTGATTCGGCAGCTAAAGTGTGCCTTACGTAATTCACCATAATGGGCCAGGATCGAATGTGGAACATGAATCGAATAGCTTTTGACCATGGGCGGGTTCAAGTTACAATTCCTTAAGCAGTTAATCAAGAATATTCATAAAGTTTCAGATAAGTGTAAATGTAGTATAATTGTCTCAACTCTCACTCAAGTACTATTTATTTTCTTGTTTCTCATTTTACTTTCGCTGTTCTATAATTATTATAATAACTATTGTACAAATTACTTTTAGTGTTGTTCTTGCCAAACTATTCATTTTTAAATCATTAAATAGCCTTCTTTTAAACAGATTAAACAATATTAAAGGTTTACTTTTATAAGTCGCACCTGGATTTAATGTAACAGCTCAATATCTTATGACTTATATACATTTAAATTTTATTTCTTTATGTAAATTGCTTTTGGTCTTTACTTAGATCGGACAATTAATCTAACATAGTATCCTTCAATGGTTGTAACATATTTTAATAAATTCTATATTCATTTCAAAATGGTTTTTTGTTTGGTATAAACTATAAATAATTCCAAAACTATATATGTCTGAAGTCTCTGGTGCTGTATATGGGATAATAATATTACAATTCACATTACTATTATCGTCTGTGGATTCAGTCGCTCATTTATTATGGTATCTCATTTAACTCCTTGGATACAATACTTTAGTTATTTATTAAACCTTGAGAATATCATTCTCACGGCAGATTATGATCATATTCAGAAATTTTACAATTAGGTCTGTAAATTTGACTAAACCTTAAAATAATAATAATAATAATAATAAATTTAACTAATTTTTTTACTTTTTAAACCATGTAAGTTTTGCTTGGTAGTCTTCATCTAAAAATGTAATATACAGACAAAGAGATTTATCACAGGCCGTTGACAATATGACAAAATTACAAAATAAAGCGCGCATGTATTAAATTTTTTTAAAAAAATCAAAATACTGTCAGGAATGTTTGATTAATTACAACTAATATTATTACAAGAGGTATCATTTTTCGACAGTTTAACATCTCTAATATTATGATAGATTAACTAGTATTAAGCTATTAGTAGGAACCCAACGCCAGTCGTTCTCTTTCATCTTGCAGAAGTTTCCAAAAGAAATTCGTTATATAATTTCCTTTAATGTCGGTATTGTAATTGATATGTTTAACGTAACACAAGAGGATAGAATTTCTAATCGGGATGAAATGAATCAACCATTAACGTCAGATGACATTTATAAACCATGCTATAATAGTATTAGTTTTAAAGAATATCTAGATTTTTATTTTGAATTTTATAAAAAAAAATTAAATTTGGTACTAGCCTTTTTAATTAAGATAAAATGAACTTTGGAAATTTCGTATCACCTGTTACAAAATATTTTATTGTTGTTTATAATTAAGCGTTACCTGTTACAATATTAGGGAGTTATATTTTTGCTCTTTATATATATCCTAATCGATATTAAAACAGTGTTACTACAACATCATACAACATTATTTGTAAATATCAATAATAAATATTTGACACTATGATTCGAGATTATTGGCTAGATTGATTAAATTGGATATATAACAATAAGGTCTTGAACGTACCTATTACAAAAATGCAATGTTTCAATCTACTCAATTTTTTTTAATATAAATATTGATTTAACCTATGTAATAGTAAAACATCAAACATGAAAGCTGGTATGTACACAATATCTCGATATAAATGCTCTTCCGACAAATATTTTTTCTTTACTTGTTATAACCTTTTAAAATATAGTCGGTATTGATTTGGGAACGTCATATTCCTGTGTTGGTGTTTGGCAAAATGATGGAGTTGAAATTATTGCAAATGACCAGGGTAATCGTACAACACCATCATATGTAGCTTTCACTGATACAGAAATTCTTATTGGAGATGCGGCCAAAAATCAAGTTGCTATGAATCCTCATAATACTGTATTTAATATTCTTCGTCTCATTGGTCGTAATTTCAATGATCAGGACGTTCAATCTGATATGAAGGTGTGTTCTAAAAAAAAAAAAAATTATTTGATTAAAAATTAGTATTTATAAGACAATTAAGAAATCTTTATAAAATAATTAGCATTGGCCGTTCAAGATTATAAACAAGAATGGCAACCCAGTTATCAATGTAGAATATAAAGGAAAAAGGATAGATTTCACACCCGAAGAAATTTTATCCATGGTATTGGTGAAAATGAAAGAGACCGTAGAAGCATTCCTTGGTACACAAGTGAAAAATGCTGTAATTACAGTTCCAGCTTACTTTAATGATTCTCAGCGTCAAGCAGTAAAAGATGCTAGTTTGATTGCCGGTTTAAATACATTTCGCATTCGTACTGGATCAACTGTAGCGGCTATTGCTTACGGATTGGATAAGAAAACTACTGGAGAACGAAATGTTCTCGTCTTTGATTTGGGTGGCGGTACTTGTAACGTCTCTCTCTTAACTATTGAAGAGGGGATTTTTGAAGTAAAAGCTGTTGCTGGTGATAATCATCTTGGTGGTGAAGATTTTGACAATCGTCTTGTAAATCATTTTGTACAAGAATTCAAAAGAAAATTTAAAAAAGATATTTCATCGAATGCACGTGCTGTCCGTCGTTTAAGAACAGCATGTGAACGTGCGAAACGTACACTTTCAACATCAATAAAAGCTTCCATTGAAATTGATTCTCTTTATGAAAGTATTGACTTCTATACCTCTTTGACGCGTGCCAGATTTGAAGAATTAAGTCAAGATCTATTTTGTTCTACAATGGAACCTGTTGAGAAAGTACTTCGGGATAGTAAAATTGACAAAAGTCAAGTTCATGAAATTGTTTTAGTTGGTTGTTCAACTTATATTCCTAAGATTCAAAGACTGGTATCTGAATTCTTTAATGGTAAAGAACCAAACAAATCTATCAATCCTGCTGAAGCCGCAGCCTATGGTGCTGCCGTAGAAGCTGCTATTTTATCTGGTGATACTTCTGAAAAGACTCTAGATCTACTTTTACTTGATGTCGCTCCTTTATCTCTGGGTATCGAAACTGCTGGTGGTGTTATGACACCACTTATTAAACGAAATACTACAATACCCACTAAGAAATCTGAAATTTTTTCTACGTATTCTGATAATCAACCTTATATATCGATATCAGTATATGAAGGCGAACGTACTCGAACAAGAGATAATAACTTGCTAGGAACATTCAATTTGACTGGGATTTCTCCAGCACCAAGAGGTGTTCCGCAAATTGAAGTTACCTTTGATATTGATGCAAATAGCATCTTGAACGTTTGTATTTATATAAGTATTATGTAATTTATTAAATTAATTGTAATTTAATTTTCTAATCAATTATAGGTTTCTGCTGTTGATAAAACAACAGGCATATCAAATAAAATTACCGTCACTAATGACAAAGGACGATTATCGAAGGAAGAAATCGAACGCATGGGTTTGAATCAATTTTCACTATTCACATTTTAATAATCATCAGTAATGTAAGTTTAATTACTATCTTAATAATTACAGTTGCTGAAGCTGAAATATATCATGCGGAAAGAAAACAATATGCACAAAGTATAGAAGTAAAAAATCACCTCGAATCCTACGCATACAACCTATTTAATGTAGTTCAAGTAAGTTTCTCAGTTTGTTAGTTAAAATTTTTGACTACTTGATCAAATTTATAATCTCATTTTTAAAATGAATTTAGAAAATCGATAATATAAAGAATAAACTTCAAAATGCAGCACAAAATTCGATTACATGGATTGAGAATAACCAAGAAGCAAGTAAAGATGAATATGAATATGAACAAAAATTACTTGAAAGGATTGTCGACCGAATAATGAATAAACTTCATAACGTAAATGTTTCTTCATAGATTCCTTAATTCAAGAATGTGAGTATGTTAAAATAAAACCAAAGGACACCTAGTTTGATAGGAATAATAAAAAAATAATGATTGTTATTTTATAAATGATTAATTATTTTACATTTAATTTTCTTTTATATTACAAAACTCAGTCTTGATAGTCTAATGGCAAAACATTTTTGCAATGTTTTGTTTAACTTTGACTAGCAAGAATTGTTAACTTGTTCACACGAATTTATCACATAGTAGTGATAGTACTCTGAATTATTTCTTTAGATACTGCAAATATATAATTATATTTTTTAAAAGCACGTCATACGATAAACAATTATTCTTTTTCTTCTAAAAATAGAATTTTTTTGATTCTCACAACACAATCGATATATATATATATAAATTGATTACAGACAAAATGTCATTTAAGTTATTCAAAATAGTCTGAAAAAAAAAAAATGACTGACGCAATTAATTGGATTTTAAATCGCTTACAACCGATTAACAGCTGCTATATCCGCAATTCACATAAATCGTATGTATGTATGAAATCGAATGAATAAAAGCACGTCTATTCTTTTTTTGAAAAGTTACTCCAATTTTTTTTATTTACTTATGCAACAACACACTAAGAATATTCTTGTTTGAATAAAATTAGATTTATATATAAATAAAAGTATTTGTTAAACTATTCGGTATCATATAGATACAACAAAATACTGTATATCAGATATATTTACCTTAGCTTTAATTGGATAAAAGAATTTTTTTTTAGTTCGACATAATCATTTGAAAGTTTTTGAAGATGGATTTATTATCACGCTTTATTAAAAAAAAAGAATTTATTTATCAATAAGGAATATTTTAATTCGATGTTACAATAATTTTTTTTTTTTCATCCAAGAAAATTAAGAAACTTGTTACCCGGCATTAATCTTTACGATACTCGCCTGATATCGTATAATTTACTTTTGTTTCGTCGTGAAACGATTATTGATTTTTTTAAAACAAAATACTGGATTATTACTTGTATATTATCACAAGTCTAAAATAAAGATCTTTATTTTGCTCTATACAGAAATAAATGTTCATATAAGACAAAAAAAATAATGAAAAAAAGAAAATTACACTCTATTTAAAGAAAAAGCCAAGCGGAAAAAAAACAAAGAAAAAGAAATCCAAAAAAAAGACATACTGATCAAACGATTGTGTTTGTAATAAGAAACGGAATAAATAAACTCGAAAAAAAAGCGAAAAAAAAATCTAACGAATACATTAGTTCGAGAAAAAAAATCGGTTGTTCGTTTGTAAATAAAAAGAGAAATATATAAATACAGAATAATATGAATAAAAAAATTCTTAAGATTTTTACATTATTTATACTTGGTATTTATCGGCATTTATGTCATAATCTTCGCAACTTGGCAAGTTTGACAAGTCAGAACCTTCGCTTTCTGATTTTTCTGTTGTATTGCTTGTATTGCTTTCATCAGTAGAAATAATATTATCTGATACACTGTTGTTTTCAGAATTAATACGAATAATAGGACCAATACTATTAAGTACTGAAATTACTTGATGAATATCTGGTCTATCATCTGGTTTATGTTGCCAACATTCTATTTAAATAAATAAATTTAATGCGAAAAATCGTTATAAAATTATACAATAATTTATCAATAATTTATACAATAATTTATCAATAATTTATACAATAATTTTATACTTACTTTTGTAAAGCACAACGAATTTATTGTTTGTATTAGGAATGGGATTTTCTCTTTTACCGTCAAGGATTTTAAGAATTATTTTAGTAGGTTCATTGTTTGTTTCGAAATTAAAAGGGGATGAACAGCTTGTTAATTCCCAGAATACTATTCCTAAACTATATATGTCGGATTTTTCAGTTAAATCATAACTTTCAGCATTGAGAATTTTAGGATCCATGTAAGGTATTATGCCACGAGGTTTAGTAAACCCTTTAGTGTAGTAATCTGATCCTTGTAAACGTGAACATCCAAAATCTGCTAATTTTATTGTATGTTGATATATCAAGATATTTTTGGGATGCTAAATAGAAAAAAATTAAAAAAACAATGTGTTAATTATACAATAAAGATAAATTATAATGACATGTAATTATACTTACAAGATCCCCGTGTATGATTTTTTTATAATGTAACCATGAAATTGCAGCTGCAATTTCACTAGCAAATTTTAATTGAGTTTCCCATTTAATTAAGGTTGTTGCGTTATCCCTTAAATATTTTTCTAATGTTCCACCGTCTGCATATTCAAGAACAAGCGATAATAATTCGTCTAAAAAAATAAGTAATATGTTTAATATAAAATATAGAATATTTTTTATGTATTAATTATCTTTTACCTTTTAATTTCGTGACCCCATAAAAATGAATTATTTTTGGATTAGTAGCAATTATCATTAAATTAACCTAGAATGAAATAAAAATAAATCAGTTATTAAATAAATAAATAAATATATATATATATCGAAATTATATTAATAACATACTTCATTAATGATTTCTTTCATAGAAATTTTATCTTTGTCAAATTTTTTAATTGCATATTTCGTTGATGTATCCTTCCAATATGCAACGTGAACCGACGCAGATCCTCCAGAGTCAATCTTGGAAACATTCTTAAAGTCCTGAAAATCATAGTAATTTTCTTCCAATAATTCATCAATAATATTTAATTTGATGCGTGGCTGTTATAATGAAGGTTGAATTATCAAAAGATGGCAAAGCAGATCTACAGCACAGCATGCAGGGAACCATGGGAACCATTACGTGCGGCATTTAACAAGCAAATTGTAGAAGATCAGCATGCTGGCTGAGAAAAAAAAAACCATTTTAGAAAAAAATCTCCGATCGATCTTCTTTTTTTAGCAATTGATTGATTGATCTTTTTAGAAACAGGTTCTGTGGCTAATTTAGAAGTTTTTGTGGCGAGTTATTTTCTTGGCTTCTTTCTATCTCTCCTTATCTTTATTGTAGCGAAATTTATAGGTCAACAATTTAAATATCAAGGTGAATAGACTTTCGTCAGCAGATAAAGTCTTAGATTTATCTTTTGAAATGTTGGGAGGTAAAATTAAGACAATAACCCACAAGTTTTTGACGGAACTTTTAACTTAAATTGACCATATTGAAAGGAAAATAATTTTTAACGAGCAAACCGTCATAAAAAACGAGTTCTGCCTCTTTTTATAGAGTTATGATATAGAAGCTATACCTAGAAAGACTTCATGATTGCACGAATGTACCTCTTCGTATAACGCATATGCCTGCATCGGGTCTCGGGGTAATATTTTTTCCGTACGTGACTTGACCAAAGTTGTGTTACACTATCCTTTGACAAACTATCACGTGACTAATTAATAATTATACGAGATTATAACAAAATATAGCTTTAAAACCGGTATCACTATTATTGATAAGAATTAAGAAATATAGATCAACTTAAAGTTTTCCGCCCTTTAAAAATATCGTCTCGTTTAATATGACATTTATTAAGGAATTTTATAGTGTATAGTAATCGAAAAAAAAATATTTTTTATTTTGTAACTTATTCGGATAAATAAGGGGAATACAGTTATAATATAATATTTTGTAGGCATTATAATTTAGTAGAAATTGTAAGTGAAATTTAAAATTTTATAATTTAGAATCCCTTTTTTTAATATATGTAACATCAGTATATAATATATTAATTTAAATGTTATTTAATCAAAATTTTAGTATTTTACTTAACTCGTTATTTGCATCTTTAATTCCCTTACCTAAGGACTGGTGTTTTTTATTGATAGCAATGTTACTTTTGTTTTGTAAGTCGTATCAGTATAGTATAATAATACCTACAAAAACAGTGAAATAATAAATTTTAAGATAGCGGAGTTTATAAAGTAAAATTTTATATAAAAATTTATGTCGTATAAATATAATTACCATATAATAATTACAGTATAATATAATATAACCAAAAAAAAAAATTCAAACGGCTTATACCTTAATGAATATTCTTGGGAAAAGTACGAATATTTTGCAAGCTTCACTAGGATAAAATATGAAGAACATTGACTATTGTTACTTGATTTCAAAATATAGCAAATTAGCAGGAGGATTTGGTATTATTTATAAGGCCTTAATTAATTAAAAAGTTGTTGCTGTGAAAGTATTTTTTTAAATTCTCAAGATCTTGGCAATAATTTTTGAATGAAGTAAAAAATATATATATCATACTTATTATTTATTACTACAAACATACGAGGATATATTGATTTATTATGCAGCCAAATAGTTTAGATAAATTATTATTGCGTAAATATCTTTGATGTTTTTTGACGCATTACGTCATATAGATTAAGTATCACACACATCTAATTTTTGTAGGTAAAATACCTATTGTTTACTATGCTTTTTATATGGAACATGATCTTGGTGCATGATAACACAGTAATTGAGTAAAGAACTGATTCACAGTCCGGTGATATTTCAACCCTCCTACCCAATTACTATTATATAATTTATCGAGACGTAAAATGTATTTAAGATGATTTAAATTTATTAATGTTTAATGATATCATTAAATGTTCCTTATTTCTTAATAATATATTCATTGGAAACCCCTTAATAGTCGTAAATTCATAATTTTATTAGTAAATATTCTTTTACAACAAAAAGTTTGTCATTGTGTAATAAAAATAGCATCGCAATTTGAAATCGTAATTGTTTAGATTATAAGCATATAACTCATGTAATGTTGTTATTATGGTCTTATTCAAGATAAAATTAAAGACAATAGTATTGATTGACTTCTTAGAATCACAATTAGCAAAATTCTAATTGTATAAATATTTAAAGTTAAAATTATAAGATGCAATTTCTTTTGTCAAACCTAGAAAAATACTGTCATACCTAAAAGATTTCAAGCATAAAGGCGTAGTTTAACTGAAATAATAAGAATAATTTCATGATTAATTTCTTCCAATTTATAACAACATGATAAATTTTTGGTCACTTTTTTATTTATTCATTAATACCTTATAATTATCAGTTCAAAATTTAAATTATATTTAATACTACAACATATATTTATTAAGACTGATAATTAATTTGGTAAAACATGAAGAAGTAGTTATAAGTTATTCTTATTACATAGTAATTTTTTAGTAATATAGGACAAGAATATGATTCTTGAATTATAAAATATTATAAATTTTTCAATTTCTATTCTAATTCTATAAGAAGATAATAATCTTTTGTATTTGCTGTATTTGCTGGTCCTGTTATTAATTTCTCAAATTTTTCAAAGTAATGTAAGGTCATCCTATGAGAAGCTTAACGATAGGCATATTAGATCTTTATCATTCCAATGCTTAGGTGATTTGACAGCTTTCTTATGGGTTTAAAAGAAGTTTTCCTAAAAGTATAGAGTGTAAGAATATACTAGTCTTTTTTGTGTTCTTTGAAATTAGCTTAAAGTCTGGTTTATTTCATATACAAAATATCATCTATAATGAGCTTTAGAAAATTGGTGGTAATAGACATTTTTTCTGCAATTATAATAAAGAAAAGAATTTTCTCAGTGAAATGTTCTCTAAGGAATATTTCACAATAATTTAATAGGTTTTTAATAATGAATTTATCAGACAAATATAATTAACATTCAACACTGTATTAGGGTAAGAATATCTTCAATTGAAGTAGGGTTCTCACAATCTCACCAGTATAGAGATCGGGCCATCTTTTGATGAATCTTTTATACTGTACTGTAGCTATTTGGAGAATTGTCGTACAAGCAAATAAACTCCCGAAGAACTTGGAAGCAAATGAAAGAAAAATTTTATGTACAAGAAAATGTGTATTTCAACCTATAGAAAATATCTCCATCTTCTGTATAATAATGAACACTATGTTTATGTAACTACCTATAGGAAAGTTTTTTTTTTTGATAAAGGCGTTAAGTCGAAATTAAAGAAAATTAAGGTAAATTTATGAAAATCTACTTCTAATAGACAGGTTACATTTTGAATTCTAGCAAGTTATAAACCAAATCTCATTTTCTCATGATATTACTACAATAGTTTCTCACGTTAAGCGATTATGATGTTATCCTTGGTGAATAAGGATTATATTAACACAACTTAATAACAATCAGCGTTAGAAATAATCTTGCATCATTCTGTCACCTTTAATTAGATCTAATTTTATTATTAGTCTATAGTAAGCTAAGATATTTAAGAGAATAACGTCGAATTAATTTATGGTCTACTAGTTATTTTCATCATGTATTTTTTAGGTGAATTTGTTGAAGGTTAGGTGAAATATCGGATATATGAGATTAAAATAAGAGAGATGAGAGAGTATGATAAAAGAGTTGAATTGTTTGGATTGGGTAAATTTACCAAATTGGTAGGTTGGTAATACTAAGATTGGGATTGGAAAATTATAAAGTATAGTTTTTTTTGTTGAACTTTTATGTAAACTAGTTTAACAGTTCTGATTAATTTTGTTTCCGTATTGGCGATGACAAGTTCTTTATATATTTACAGATAGATGTGTGTTAATCAAAAGAAATAAACAAACTACAATACATTTTAATTCACAAAGTGATTCGAAATGAAATCTAGATTCTTGAAAACAAAAATATTTGATGTTTAATTGTTATAAAAACGAATTCAATCAATATTATTCCATCTTTGATGAGAACTTATTTCCAAATTTTTAATCGTTTTCTTATGTTAATAATTACTCATTAGTAATTACTAACATTATTTATTAGATTTTTCACTTAAATAATAAACCACAAGACTACCACAAGTGTAATGCTTATAGTGCTTATTTAAATAAAATAATTTTGACGATATAAACTTACAATAATCATTTATTTTATTAAATACTTAAATGGAATACACCAAATATCCCACAAACTATTAAATGTTTATTAATTTAAAAATGCTAGTATTGAAACAAATGTAGTAGTACATAATATACACATCTTACATCTTAAAGTTCTCATTTACTACATTATCAAAAGACTCACATCTAAAATCTTTAATAATTCTATTATCTTTATATTTATTAATCAATCTTACATAATTTTCTTCTTTATAAATAGATCTACATGTAAATATGGAAAGTGCAGGTCTGCCTCTCCATTTTTCTAAAAATTCCTCCAAGGATTCCAAAGAAAATTTAACATCATAAAGAAATCTAATCTCTCTTAAGTTAATCGGTGCTGATTTAATTAATATTTTCAATAATTCTTCTCCATTTTCAAAAAGTATTTCTTCTTCAATTTCAACTTCATTCATATAAATAACTAATAATAATGACTTCAAATTTTGACAAGTTTTTAGTAATTTTTCAAATTCATCAAAATGCTGCTCTGATGGTGGAAATACAAGAGACAAATGTTCAATTGAAAGACAATTTTCATAAACTCTACGAATAAAAATGAGGGAATCATCATCAAAATCACTTATATAATCATCAAGTTCATAAGATGATCCTAAAAAAATTTTCTTTAGACGTCCTCCACTATTTTCAATTATGATAGAAGCTGCTTTTAAATCATAATAATCTATCTTAAAGATCTCAAGTTCACGATATACACACATTTTTAATTGTTCTTTACTAAAGGAAAATCCAAAACCAGTTATTAATGTTTTTAGTTTAAGAAATTTTGGGAATACATTTGGTGATGTACGACTAATAAATATAAAGTAAATATTTAGATGAGTGATAATATTTGCATTTTTTTCCAATGCAAGAAGAATCTCTTTGTAAGAATCTCGATCTGGTCCAGGAGCATATATATAATGATCATCTTTCCATTCAAAATATTTTAAATTTTTCTGAACTCCAATTAATTCAGCAACCCCATGATAATCATTTGGATCTACATTAATAATAATGAGCCTTTGAATATATTGACATAACCACGCCAATCCATAAAAATATGAAGAATCTATTGATGTGTCGCATATTAATTCACAAAGTGAATTTAAACGAAGCCTAGCTTCTGAAAAATAAAATATTTGATGTTTAATAGATTTCATGTCCAAATACTTTAATCCTGGAAATTTTTTCATAAAGAGACCATAAAATTCTTGTTGTAAAATAAATTGATTATAAGCTAAAGAAGATCCAATAGAAGATATTATATTCATAGTATTTATATTAATACTTCTACAGAAAGATAAATAATCAAATAAAAGTGATTGGTGCGAAAATGATGGTAGTTGGATCCCTTGTCTCGTTAAGAATACTTTAATATCATCACATAAATAAGAAGCAATGATTATAAATAAGTAATTTTTATTTTTATAATTAATATCATAGCACCAAGGATTTCTCCATAAAATCGGAATCACAGTTTCACACCAAGGTCTATTGACCATTAGACATGAGAAGAGGGATTTCGAATCATCATATATTTCTTCAAATATTAAGAAAAGAATATCTTTATTGAGTTTTGACATTCTTTATACAAAAATAATGAACAACATTTTAGAATAAATTGTTTATAAATGAAATATTTTCTAATAGGGTAAATTTAAATATGGTTTTACAAAGTGTTGAGACAATCTTTTTTTTTAAAAAAAAAATAAAATAAAATAAAATAAAAATAAAAATAAAAAGAAGAACGAATACTATTAATAAATGCGGGAAATCAAACTCCGGACAAATTAAATTGTTCTGTAAGACCATAATGATGATCATCACAAACATTACGCAATCCCCATGTTTTTATGTACTTTTTATTATATATGACAAAATAAATTAAATTTCAAAATTTAGACGTATTTATTTTTAAGTTCAAATTTAAATTTTTTGGTTACTACTGGTTTTTTAATAATCGTAAGAATGGAAAGTGCAGGTCGATCCCTCCATTTTCCTCAATCAGTTTGAATTTAATATATAGTTAATATATTTTCCGCGAATTTTCTTATAGCAAAAGATTATCCAATAAAGATATATTTATTGATTTCAAATATATTGATTTATTAAATTTTATTAAACAATTAGACTATCAACTTGTAATTACGACTAATAATAGATTTATATTGTAATTCATGTGAATACTCAAGTTTATGAACTTATCTTATGGAGTTGAATAAATTTTATAAAATTTGTAAAGCTTATGGATATGTTAATTGGATTTTTAATAGAATATTATTTATTGATTGCATGACCTTAATGGAACTTTTTCAATTAGTAACAGGGAATATACTAAAATTATAAAGCATATCTTGGAAATATCTTTTATAGAAATTTAAGATTTATCTCGTAATTCAAGAATCAATGTCTATTACTTTGTTTGACAAATTTAATATCATAGAATATATAACAATACTGTATATACAGATATTACACTTGTATTAGGGATGGCAAAAAACATGTTTTAAAACATTAAACACTTTACTAGCCTTTACGACGTAATACATATTTGCAATAAAAATTTAAGCACTTTATTATATAATATATATTTAGAGTAACCTTGTTGGGAATATAGCTTAGTGATACTAGTGATTCGTTAAATAAAATGTGCGCTAACTCTTAAAAAAATATAATATAATCTTCTAATCAATCAATTAAATCAATAACTAATGACATATCCCACAATAATTACACACTTTTGGAGAGGTGTTTTTCGTAACTTTTCAAAGTGTCTTTCGATGATGGTCTTCCACGAGAATAAGTTTAAAAAAAGGTTGCTTAAAAATACAAAAAATGTCACTAAATAATTGCGCAATAATCATGCCGATCAATGTACTAAGCTATTTTTTTTTTTTTTTGATTTTTTTCTTATTATCCTATTTTTCTGCGTTTTCTATTTTTCTAAAACACTTTACTACGCTAAAATTGAAGATAAAATTGCTAAAGTAGAATAAAACAAAGAACAAGAAAAACGAAAAAATTAATACATTAAAATAAGTTATATCTAATTTACGCCTTGACGGAAACGTATTCGAAATTAGCCAAAAATTCTCCACTTGACTACGTAATCTGCAGCCCTTTCCAACGCAAATTAAACAACCATTATATTCAATTTTGTTTAATCTTTGAATGACCTGTAAATTGTTTATGCGCACTCAGAGTCGTCTCGGCTTCCCTGAGATGTCACCACGTGTTTCTTATTTTCATTCAGATTGTCGTTTTCCAGCTCCAAAGCTTTATCATCACTTGGTCCTTTCGTTGACTCGTTGACGTTAAGTTGATTAATCCTCTCGCTAAAAGTATTATTCAGTTTGTCAAAATTTTCAAGCTCTTCTTTGCTTCTAGGCACCGTAGAAACCGCCGATAACTTAGGACTTTGCGGTGCGTCTTCAAATTGTTCGTCCTCCGATGAAGCATGTGCACCATCATTTGTCGTCCTACGTCGCAGTTTTGTAAAAATACCGTTCTTTCCTATTATCTCATCTTGATCTTTCATCTGTAAGCCCTTACCCATGTCTTCTTCCATTGTTGATGTATAAACGAATCTCGCTCATTGTTAAAATACATTAAAATATATTTATTTTGTTAATTTTAATGGTTTTAGCGAAATGGGCATTCTTTAATTATATTATTTTCAAAGTCCAGGTAAATAAAAACATTTCATTAATGGCTTAGAATTTTTTCATTATAATATATTTATCTAATATACAGTATACAATATACATAACTAATAAACGAATCGAATTCTCTAGAACCAATATGGAATTATTAGTCAACTTTATGAACCTGATATTGGAACTAACACAAACACCATCGAAGAAACAGCTACAGCCACTGCAACAACCAATAATGGCCCCGTCCCTTCGAATAATGGCGACGCTGCTACTTCTAATGATACAGCAGACGAAGTAATATAAAAGGCATTAGTTATGACTCTTATTCTGGTAAGTTATAAATCACAGTAAAGATAGTCCAATAGATGTTAAACTATCCGATCGAAATGATTTATAAAATTTACCCATATAAACACATGACTTATACCAATTATTACCATTAAATTCTGATGCTTCCCAAGATTAGTCGCGTCGGAACTCGGAACGATCGATACACAAGATATTGTGACTAAAAAGGTTCTCATTTAGAAAGCTACAAAAATCTCATTGATTATCTGCTAATCTCTATGCAAAGTTCTCCAATGAAAAATTTCATAGAATACTAAAATAAAGACCTAATAGCTTCTAGAAATGATGGTATATTTTACATTTGTTAATAAAACAAGCACTGAAGCATCGTAAAAATATAAAGAATACGTTAGCTTTCTCTAGAAAATCATTACAATGATTTTTACCTGTGGGAATTATTGCTAAATTGGAGTAATATCTTTATAATAATTTTTCGCTTGGGCAATTGATTTTTAAGAATAGTAAGAATCAAAAAAATTATTTATTTAATAAAAGACAAAAATTTTGTTAAAAAAAAAAAAGAAAGCTAAAAGATTCAATAATGGTTATTGGTTAGCTTGATGCTGACTCTTCCCGCATTTTTATAACATCATATACTGTATGCTTAAGCTTAAGCTTATTTCTAAGTTTGGAATATGTTTTAAGCTTTATTGGATCCGCAGCTAGATTCTTAGGTTAATTAATATATATGAATGAAATACATAATAAAAAAAATGGTAAACTAAATAAAATTAATAATCATAATCACTTACTTATGAAAAATGAAAATAATATTAACTAAGTTGTTTTGCGCATTTAAAGTCTTACTAAAAAAAAAATTGAAAAAAAATGTTAAAGTAACTTTGTTCACTTCTATATCATACGTATTCACGTTAATATTACCATTTGTAAATTTCTGAAAACCCCTTCGGTGTCTGGAAAATGTCTATATTCTGGACGCCGGCGAAACATTGTAAATTTCCGGAAAATGTCCAGAAAATGTCTAGGAGGGCTCAGGCCTGGTATCCTTAAAATGTCTGGAATATTGAATTTTCCAGACATTTTCATTGACAATTTCCGGACATTCTTTATATATATGTATAGAGACTCGGTTCATTGGTTATCCTAATTCCAGCTAACAAACAATAACTTTAGCTAGTTAATTGCTATTACACAAATATCTTCCTATAATTAATATTTATTATACTTACCAAATGCTTTATTTCACCACAAAGCATTTCAAGTTGAGTGCGCAAGCGTTCAAATTCCTGTTGGATGTTATATAAACTTAGATGTACGAAAAAAAAAATCTTCGTTAGCCAGGCAAATCTTAATCTCTTTTTCTTTTGAATAACGTTCGGCTGTATCTTTATTTCGACCTGTCTGACCAACATATTGAAGATTGGTGACGCGTTCCGATATTTTTCGTCGTGTAATTAAATCTAAATTATAATTCATACGATGAATAAAATAATTACCTCAATTAGCTCATTTAATCTTTGATCAGTTTGTTTCCATTATCTTTATTTGAGCGCTTTCTCAAATTCTTTTTCATACAATTCTCTATCCTTATTTCATAATTTACGTGGCTCGAATGCATTACGCTGTTCAACAGGTTCTTCTTTAATTCGTTAACTTAAAATATTGAATAATATCTGCATATTTAATTAAAGAAATTTAAGAGATAAATTATGATTGATAAGTACTGAAAATTGAATGAATAATGTAAATTCAATCGGTGTGATCCTATAACTGATAATAATAATTACTGCGTATAATGATCACATGGAAGTCTGTCGTAATAAGATCATTTGATCATTTATATTAAATCTTATTGAAAATGAAAAAATACCAAATTAATGTAGGGGTTTATATTATAATTATAATAAGCCCAAGACGCTAATCAACTTTATTTGTCTTTTTTTTACATATAAATTTAATTTTTTTTTCTGTACACAAAATATGTCCATCTAATTATGAAAAACATCTTTACTTTTTAATCTTCAACTGGATAGCGTATTGATTTTGTACTTAATGTTTTTATTAAAGATAAAGATATTACTATATGGACTCTTTTAATTCATTTAAAAAATATTTTGATAATAAACTATTGCCCATGGACACTATGATATTGTCGATGATATCGATAGTTTATCTCTTTTGGATGCACTACGTCATGGGAATTAGTTGTTGAAGATAAATCATCGAAAAAAGGAAAATTTTCTTTCCAGAATATCCATAACGGTGAATTTAACAATTCGTGTGAAAAAAAGATTGTACAATTTATGTTCGGCGTCGATCCATGATGGGATAGTACAGTCGAACCACTAAATAATTACACCCCTTGAAAATGTCATATGATGTGACTAAAGAGGAGAAGCTCAATCTGATATCCTAATTATACACTTATCACCACTAAAAACTGTTACCAAATTCAAGTCCATTATTACTTTATTTATTCAAACCTTTCATAATGCCAAAAAGAAATTTAGATAATTTATAAAAAAAAAAATTTATTTCAATAATAATGAAAATAAAAAATAATTTAAAAAAATTTTGAAAAAAAAAGAACTGAAAAATAAAAAAAAAATTTTTTAGTTTATACCTGCTACATCATCTGACAAATTGAAATATGATTTATAAGAATAAAACTTTTAGCACCGATCATCACGGGTTCGGGGCACACCACTATTAGTTATCTCAATTACAGTAATAAATACGGAATAGATCAGGCGCAGACACATCACGCGCTTCATGCTGCACAATTTATTTCTTAATAAACTCATTTCTTTTGTTAACGTTAAAATTATGTATCTGGTCTACAGTTACATTATTTGCAAATTTAACATGATTTACTATAATTAAATATTATAATAAAAATTTGTACAGTTATTGTTAACGAGATAGAACTTAAATGCGATAAGTTATCAATGTTTCCGCCTTATATCACGGAATTTATCGAGAATGTCCGTGAAAGGCTCATTTTACGGAGTTTTAACAGAAATAACTAATAAAGGGGGCATTGTTATCTACAGAGAGTTGTTACGGTATTGTATATGTATAATACATGCGTTCAAAAGACTAAATGATAATTTGCTCAAAACCATTTCAGTGAAATATTCGATAATAGTTATAAAGTCATATTTTAACTAATCGCTGACGGCACAGAGTCTTTATTATAAACCCTGCAATTTTTGAAGGATTTTAAATATAATCTGGTTTCGGATAGCGTTTCTTTTATGTACAGGATCAAGTTATTATTAACTCCGTCTTCTACGTATAATAAAATCATAAAATAAAATGCGACACTCTTTGTGGCACTCTTTGATGTTATGCATGCGGTAAATTAAAAAATGTTGTACCATTGTATATCTGTATGCAAGTAAACTGAAGTAAACTGATATCAACATTATTAATTAGGTTAGAATCTTATACAACGGTCATCTCCTGCGGCTAATGAAGAAGCCCAATGACATTGTAGGATGTTTATTAAGAAATTCCAAGTTTTTTCCAAGAATTTAAGAATTATGTAATGAATGCAGAAAAAAATAATACGATCTTTTGAAAACGGAAATGCATGGACAAAGGAAATCTGTGAAAGGAACAATAGAAAAATCTATTTTTAGTCATTTATTATAAAAAAAATGTTTTTGTACTAAAATTATAAATCAAGATTATGATTTCATAACAAATATATATGTAAAGAAATATGTCGTATGATTTCACAAATTTATAAAATGAACTTCCAAAAAATAAAAAAGAAAACTATCAATTAGAAATTTCAAAATCATATATATATGCATGTATGTTAACGGTTCTAACAGGTTTTAAATGAACAATTTATTGATAATAATTTTAAATATTATATTTTGGAGAGTTCAATACGTATTGGCGTCACGGAACTAATCAATTATCATCTTATTTATGTTCATAACAGATAATAGCTCTTTTAGTAATATCTATTTTTTTTAAAAAAAAAAAAAATTGAAAGTAAAAATATCCAATATAATTTGTTTAAATTATTCCTTTATTTCTACTTTTTTTTTGATTATTTATTTTTTATATTGTTTTAAACAAAAAAAATTGAAGATTGGCTAATTATGTCATAGAACTTTTAAAAAAAAGCAAAGTCGTCGACTGCCGATGTTGCACGGATGGATCTACATTATTTTAATTGATGGGCAAACAATGTATTTTCAAAATCGGGCAAAACATGATTTATAATACATTATATTTTTCCATTAAAAGTAAAAAAAAATTTTTTCTAATATAAATAAATCTCAGCCCTCTGGTCTAATGAATGCATATTATTGTGATATCCCGATTTTTGCATGAGTTATTGTTGCTTTTGTTGTAAATATATAGTAATAATTTACCGAATATACCAGAATATTTACAGTATATACCAGACGCAGTACTAACTGAACGCTGTAAAAATTTTATATACTGTAATAAATTTCATATTACGCAAAAAATCAATCGGTTGTTCCGAATATATTGTATTGTATATAAATAAATGAGAAGATAAAAATAATGTATACGAGATTACAATGACTCAATTTTCAAATAACTGATTTCGGGTGACAATGTGAACAGAACATTTAGTCTTTGAATTCTCTTTAATTAGTTAAAACTTTAGAAAACAGATTCCATGCTTAGACTTTTATTATAATTATTATTTCCGTATTTCCGAAAAATTTCTTTTTTTCGATCAAATAATAATTAAATCTGATTGTATCATATTACAGTATTACAATACATTATATATATTATATTATACTATATTATATTACATTTTCATTTATTATTAATAACAATAACTGTATATATAAATTTCTTAATATTTATTAATCAAATCTTATTATTCAATTAATAGTCCAAAAAAAAAAAGTTAATATATTAAGAAATCTTTCATAGATTTTTAACTAATCTTTTATATTCAAATTTCTTTGTTATTTAGAAACTCCGAAAATGGTTGCACACAAGAAACCGTTGTCGTCATCATTCTAATAAATACGAGGTCATCCGCGAAAGAAAAATTCAAAAACTCCTTTTTTTTTAAAAAAAAAGAGAGCATTTTTTTTACATTAAATTCTTGAATCGTTCAACCCATTAAACTCATTAAACCCATTTAACTCTTTTTTTTTTTTTTTTTTTTTTTTTTTTTTTTTTTTTTTTTTTTTTTTTCTTTTTTTTTCAAAAAAAAAAATCAATTTTTTTATCTTTTTTTCGTAATCACGAAAAAAAATTTCATAATACTTTTTTTTCTTTTATTATATTTACTATAATAAAATGTCTTTATTCGATGAAGCGGTAAATACATTTATATTATATATTACTTAACAAGAGTATAATACTTATCTATTGTTTATTATTCTTGTAGAGTAATGTCCTCATAAGAGAATATATGGATTTATATAAAGACAAACATAATAAGTTTGTCTTGATAAGCAAAATGATCCCGAAATATAAGCCAAACCAATTGTCTAATTGGTAAGTTAATTACATATTATGTATTCATATATAAATCAATAAGTAAGTATAAAAAAGTACTAACTATTTCCTTTTTTCCCTAAAAAATATTACAGTTGGCACAATTATATCAACCCGCATTGTATGTAAATCCTTTTTAAAAGTTTGATTTTTTAAAAAATACTGCATTATATAAATTAATAAAATAATATTACGTATTTCCCCCATTTTACCCATTTTAGTATGCCTCGAACCTTTAACTGATGATGAAAAAAATCTTGTAATCATTGAAGCGAATAAGAATAGAATGAAAGACGGAAAAATAAGTTGGAAACATGTCGTAGCCTCATTAAAGAAAAATTACGGATTGTTAAGATCCGAAAACAAGGTCAGAAATTTTTGGAATTCCAAAAAAAAAAGTGATGAAAGAAGAGCTAAAAGACAATTACGTATGATCGAAAAACGAAAAATTACTAAACCGCCTTCCGATAATTTAATATCTGATCAACCAACGCTACCCATAACGGAACCAAAAGTTTTAATGGAGCCAAAAATTTTAACGGAACCAAAAATTTTAATGGAACCAAAAGTTTTAATGGAACCAAAAATTTTAATGGAACCAAAAGTTTCATTCAACGATTTTAACATGCCACTTAAAATGGTGCCTCTTTTTTAAAGATTTTCGATTGCAAACTAATAGAATATATAATTATATCTTATCAATTTATTTTATTTTTATTTTTATTTTATTTTTTTATTTATCGATATTCTTTATGGATTAGTTTAAATAAGTATATTATTTAGTTAATCAACTATTAAAGATAGCTATTTTTTTTTTTATAATTCAGTCTTTATGTAAAGAAAGCTGGTATTTTTTTATAATCATGCTTCGTCTTTTAAATAAACACATCTTTTAATCTTGTGCAAATAATTATCGAACCCCAATTTTATAAAACAAATTCTATTTTCGCGTCCAGAATATGTTTAATAAAATTTATTATCCATAAACAAAAAGTATATGTTGTGCGTTAACTGTCTCATCTGACAGCTGATGTGCATCAACTTGGCATTATAATATTGGACAATATCAAGCCAATAATGTTGGCCGGCATCATCTGACGCAAATCGAGGGTTTTGCAAGGTAAATTTGAACGGATTCTTTTGGATAATGGATGTGGTAAGTTACTGTATTCAAAAGTTTAATTGAATTTTTTTTTATTATCAGCGAAGAGTTATAACTTTCACATATTTTATGTACGAGAAAAATTTTTCATAAAATCAGATCAATTATATCAAAGATCGTTGAATCGCGGGAAAACCGAAAATTTGATTTTCTCCGGCCGACACTCATTGATCACGGGCTAAGTTACAAAGATTTTTTCGCGTTTGAAATCTTAATGTTCAGTCATTCGCGAGATTATTAATTTAATAAAAACTATGGTAATAACGATTGGGTTATTTGGATTATTTGAACTATTTAGAATGTGTTAGACACCTATTACGGTTTAGACGCGTTTAGCTAGACAGCATCTAATTTGACTAAAATTGGAAAACGAACTTGGAAAAAATGTGTGTCGTACTTCCATTTCTTTTAAAATTGCGATGTGTTATTTCCAAAAATTTTTGTTTTTCTTCTTTACAACGAAGGTAAAATAAAGAGAGGAAAAGAAAATTTTGATTTTATAATTATCTTCTTACAGTAATAATGGCAACTGGTTAGTGCAATAATTAAAGTTTGAGCATCTAATAAACCATTTCTTTCTTTTCTTTTTTTTTAAAAAAAAGATTGATAATTTTTTTTTTCCTCTTAAAAAACTTCTTAGTCGGTATTGATTTAGGGAATACATATTCTTGTGTCGGTATTTGGAAAAATGATAGAGTTGAGATTATTTCCAATGATTATGGTAATCGTACAACTCCATCATACGTCGCTTTCACTGATAAAGAAATTCTTATTGGCGACGCGGCAAAAAATCAAGTTTCTATAAATCCTCATAATACCGTTTTTGATATTATCCGCCTTATTGGTCATGATATCAACGATTTTGATCTTCATATGATGGTATATTGTAAATCGATATTAAATCTTTTTTCAATTAATAATGCAATCTCTAACATTTTGATGTAATTTTTTTTTTTTTATGTATCATAATAATTAGCATTGGCCGTTCAATGTTGTCAAAAAGAATAAAAAGCTATATATCCGTGTTAAATACAAAGGTGAAGATAAAGATTTTGAACCTAAAGAAATTTTATCCATGATATTGAAAAAGATGAAAGAAATCGCAGAAGCTTTTCTTAACACTCAAGTTAAAAATGCTGTAATCACAACACCAGCTTTCTCTAATTATTCTCATTATAAAGCTTTATATGATGCTGGTTTGATTGCCGGTTTGAAAATACTTCGTATCATTAATTCACCATCTGCTGCTGCTATCGCTTATGGGTTGGATAAAAGATTCACTAGAGAACGAAATATTCTCGTCTTTGATTTAGGTGATGGTAGTTGCGACGTCTCTCTTTTAACCATTGAAGAAGGAATTTTAGAAGTAAAAGCAGTTGCTGGTAACAATCATCTTGGTGGTAAAGATTTCGATAATCGAATCGTGAATCATTTCGTACAAGAATTCAAAAATAGATTTAATAAAGATCTTACTACCAACGTTCGTACTATCTGTCGTCTGAGGGAACAATGCGAACGCGCAAAACGTACACTTTCAGCATCAACAAAAGCTTTTATTGGAATTGATTCTCTTTTTGAAAATATTGACTTTGATACTACTTTGACACGTGCTAAGTTTGAAGAATTGAATCAAAAGTTATTCCAATTTATAATGGAACCTATTGAGAAAGTACTTCAAGATGGTAAAATCTACAAATGTCAAGTTCATGAAATCATTTTAGTTGGTGGTTCAACACGTATTCCCAAAATTCAAAAGATGATATCCGAATTCTTTAATGGTAAAGAATTAAATAAATCTATTAATTCTGATGAAGCTATCGCTTATGGTGCTACAATACAAGCTGCTATCTTATCTAATTATAATTCTGAAAAGATTCAAAATTTAATGTTACTTGATGTTGCTGCTTTTTCTCTTGGTATCGAAATCTGTGGTACCATGATCCCATTTATTGATAGTAATACAACTATACCTACTAAGAAATCCGAAATTATATCTACAAGTCACTTCAATCAAAATTATATAATAATTTCAATATATGAAGGGGAGAATAACCTAACAAGAAATAATCGATTGATTGGAAAATTTAAATTAACTAAAATTTCTTCTGATGTTCCACAAATTGAGGTTACCTTCGATATTGATTCAAATAGAATATTAAAGGTTAATTATTTATATATAAAAAATAATGTAATAAGTTTTGTTAGTAAACAATTTACATTAATATTTTTTCTTTTTTTTTAATTAACTTTAGGTTACTGCTGTTGATTTAATAACTGGTGGATCAAATATGACAACTATCAATAATATTTATAACCGACCGAAGAGTAAAGTAATTAAACGCATGGGTTTGTAACTAAGTTTTTAATCTTACATTTTTAATGGTCGGATCGTTTATGAAATAAATAATTTCTTCTTAACAGGTGCTGAAGCTAAGAAATATCATACAGAAAGAAATCAAGTTGCACAAAGGATGCAAGCACGAAATGAGTTTGAAAGTTATGTATACAGTTTACGTAACTCATATCAAGTAAGTTTTTTTAGAGTCTATCGTCCTTCGGGATCGTATTGCGCATCTTCTTATCTGTTGAATCGAAGTTTTAATAAAAATTTCCAATCCTATCAAAAAAACAAATTTAGAGTATACTCAAAGAAGCAATCCAAGAATCAATTGCATGGCTTGAGAATAATCAAGAAGCAGAAAAGTATGAATATGAACATAAAAGAAAATTACTCGAAAAGTTTATCAACGTGAGAGAAGAAAGAGACAATATAGACAATAGAGATAACAGAAGAAGAACATATTAAGCAATTATTATTTTTTTTTTTGGATAAATTTATTACCATTATCATTCTGAAGAATTAGTAAATACTAAATGTTAAGAATGTATAGGTTTAGGTTTAAAAAGTTTAAAAAAAATTTATATTTTTCTTTTTTTTTTTTTTTGAAATTGTGCAAACTAACTATATTAAATATCGATATATCAACTTTTTATAGAATATAATATCTAATATATTATTTTAATCATTGTTTTAATTATTAATAATCAATGAAAGTAATTTAAGAAAAAATACAAAATTAGTAATATATTCTAGGAAAATATTGTTGGCGTTAAGTTTACACTAATGCGCACATACTTATTTATTGATGCAATAATTGACGTTTAAATCGTTTAATGCTTTAAAGTGAAAAATCAATAACAATTAATTAAAGTATATATTCAATAAAATATATTAGATTTCATTTTACCCAAACTAATATAATAAAAATAAAGAAAAGAATTTGTTTAAGAGATAAAGGAATATATTGTACTTTGATAGGAATAGTAGCAATAGTCACGTTAAATCATTGATCATTTAGGATCATTATTGAAGAAACTCAAGAAAGTAATTAATTTTGCAAATTTATTTTTTTAATTTACGTGAAAATCTTGTACCTTCTCATAGACAATCAATGATTAAGAACTACGGCCCTACGCTCCTACCATAAGGGACTTCCATTTTTCTGATCACACCGATTATCAGAATCTGCCGATATTTACGTCTTTTATTTGTGACACAAACAATTTATCAATATATATTCTCAAAAGTATTCTCTAAAATTATGTTTACGTTTAAATCATCCGTAAATAATGAAGAAACTACTACCAAAACTGAATGTCAATCAAAAGAATCCGAACGAAAATTTTGTTAATCCTATCATCAAGAAAGTAATAAAAGATATAACTTCGAATATGAAAGATAAAGATTTGACAAGATTATTTGAAAATTGTTGCCCAAAATACCTTAGGTAGATAAATAATTTTCTGATTCGATGATGATAATAATTTAAGATTTAATGTAATATTTTCCATACGCAGATACGACAGTAGCTTGGTTTTAATGTTGGTGAAGATTGTCCAAGAACGTTCATTGTTATTGAAATTCCGTAATTTATTCAATTTTTTTTTCTTCAAAAGGATAGTTTGTTTTGGTTAAAGACGACTAAATACATAAATAATTTTTTTTTTCTTAGTGCAGTGCAGTGGCTAAGAGATTCAACAAATCAAATTATCTCTTATATCCCTTACGCAAAATATGACGATAAATTGAAGAATCTTATTTAGGTGTTATACATGTGCAAGCAGAATTAATTATCAGTGTAGGTTTTATTTTTCAATGGTATTTTTTTTTTAAAAAAAAAATCACATCTTTTAATAAATTTTTTCTATAGGATTCATATGCGAATGCATATTATGCATCAACTAAATCTAGACTTCCTCATCCAAAAAATCCATGGTCAAACACTTCCTTCAAGTGCTACATGGGAAAGAAGTGGGAGCTTGACTCTTTAGTTTCTTTTTTAAAATTATCTCATAATTATTGGAGTAATACTAAAGATGATATATATTTAACAAATAAATTTGGTTAGAAGCCGTTAATTCGATTTTAGATATAATGGAAAAACAACAATTAGGTACAATGCAAGAATTTAGAAATGAAGCTTATAAATTTTCTTGATTAACAAGAACTACCACTGAAACCTTGGTGAAGGAATTGGTGAGAAATTTAATATGTACATTTTAAATCATATATTATTTTAATTATAAAAAGTCTATCCATATTTTATTATTATTATAGGAGTGCCTGTTAGAATGATATTATATTTCTATTATTATTATAATTATTATTAATTCATAATTGTTAAATAATTTTCAGGTCTTCAGACGATAGTACAACATTCCCTTTCTTGATTTCATCCAGCGCTTTTGCTTCAGTTGAACTTTCTCAACTTTATAGAGATGATTGATTTCACATCACCTGATATTACCAAGAAAGCTAAAAATTTATCTCAAATAATACGTGATACTATTTATTCAAATGCTATAATTAAACATTTTGAATATTATTGCTTATGAAATTAATGGTTATGTTCATCAAATTTAATGGATGATGCAAATTTACCAAGTTTATTAAGTTTATTTTATTTTGGTTTTATTGATAACGATGATATTTTATTTTAAGTAATTGGAATAAGTTTTGGTTTAATGGAGAAAAAATTTCAGGGTGTTGATAGTCCTCATACGGGATTAGGTTACAATTGCCAATGAGTTTATGTATGATGGTATAATAATAATGTAATTATAATAAATTTAAGATTTTTTTTTTAATTTAATTTTCTTATATATATCTTTCTTTCAAATGTAGATTTTAACGTCAACAAATGATCAAGAAATTTTAGAAACTTAGAGCTACTTAAAGAATCTAGTGCTGGTACTGGATCTTTTTATTATAATGATCCGAATAATTATACAGCGATTCTGTCAATTGCCAGGAATTCAAATTGTAGAGGACAAAGATCAGCTTCCAAGCATCAATATTTAAAGAAAAAAGTTCAAATTATGAGACTAGTAATTTCAGAAAAAGATACGTATATTTTGTATTACACGTTTCGTAGAGAATTTAGGAATTCTTTATTAAAAAAATATATTTCTATTTACGAGAAGAAAAAAAATTTTGTTATACATATAATAACTGAATAAAGTTCATTCATTTTCTATAAACTATAAACTACTAAAAGAAATGCATAATCTATAATAAATAATGAAATATAATGAAAAAAAGAAAAAAAAGGATTAATTAGATTGATTTCGTGTGATTTACATGAACATTTCTCCTAATGTTTTCCTTATTTAATGACTAAATAGAAGAATATTTTATATTAAAAAAAATATATATATATATTAAATAAATATTAATATTTTTGAAATATCATACTTGTCGTGTTTTGGTCGTAAACCTTTTTCTTTTTTCTTTCGGATCGGTATCTTTATGATTTCTTGGCGTTGCATGTTGATGATTACCATTATCTGAAATTCTACTATTTTTTCCTTCTTTTTCTATATCGTTTCTTCGACTTCTTATATCAATATCTTCTAGTAACTTGTCTATTTGACATATTGCTTTATTGATCCAATCCCAAGGCGAAATATTTTCATCTCTATCTTTATCATCATTATTTATTTTAATTTCAATTTGTCGAGGATTTACTTCTGTATTAATGTAAATGCGTGTACCAGTCCCTTCTTCAATGGGTTTTAGGTTACGTCCTTTACGACCAATCAATTTACCAATTTCAACATTTTTGGGAATTTCCATAGTAGTCGAAACGGTTGAGTATCTGATGGAATTTTGCATTTGTTTTTCCATTTTTTGTGAAGAATTTAAAGATGATATATTATCGTATTTATTATTATTATTAAAAAAGGAGGAAAAAAATATGATTTTTTTTTTGTGAAAAATGCAAACTCAAAAAGGGGAGCATTTATAATTTAACAGTTATCGCAAAATTATAAACAAAAACACATCGCAAAAAACTTTCTATTAACATAAAACCAACAGAATTTTTATATTATTATTGTCATTTATTTATTTTTTTTTAAACAAAAACATTTTTAACTAACAAAGCAATGGTTTTGATGACGAGCCAATCGAGCCATGAAAAAAAAATTTTTTTTCAACTGATAAATGAGGGAAACCTATTTTTAAATCATGTTTTTATTCTAAAAGGTAATTATTCTCTCTTAAGCGTGAAAAGTAAAAAAATTGTTATTGAATTTTCATGCGTTTAATAAAACTGATGGTCAAGACTATTACAAAAAAGGGATAGCTGGATACTTTTTGTCTTGATCATCGGTCTTGCGCCACAAATTGTTATTCTGTTATGTTTTTGTTATCAGTTATCAGTTATCAAAAAAAAGTAATTCATACTGCGTTATTAATATCAACTATTTTTTATTCATTATTCATAAAAATTAAAAACTTTTTTGAAACACAAATAAAATTTAATGATATAATTACCATTGTAATTTGAAATATTTTTTATCGTGTTTGCCCGAGCCGTGATATGTCCAGATTTCTAGAAACTAATCATTTGTTATCGTATACTTCATAAGATGCTTCGCTTAAAAGATCATCCATTATTGTCACGTTTAAAGAATCATCTAGATGTTGCAATAATGAAAAGCCAGTTTATAGTATCAGAAGATATTTTACTTAAATTATGAGTCATGCTTTGTATACACCTAATAATTTGTCACGTAAAAATGATTTTATGATAATCAGTTAAACAAAAGTTTATGTAATAGAGAAAATGATGTAATATCATCATAACAAGTGTTATTAGTCATAGTGTATCGAAAGAGGTTTTTACAAGTATATATATACCCTCAAACTTTTTCCAAACCTCTTTTCAACTTCAAACTTCTTTCTAACATTTTATTATTTTACAAAAATATTATTACTTACGAAACTTCAACCTAAAAAATACACCTCAGTCTTTCCATGGGAAATACCGTAGTATATTTAATATAAATTTTCCTTACGTTGTTTATACTTCCTGGCAGTCTAAAACTTTGGAAGGTTGACTTTACAAAGGTTGAGTTGTGAAAGCCGTTCCTCCAGCATAAGGCTGGAGTGGCTGTAGCGCTCAGTGCAATAGTTGGTACCACTGTTGTAGCGTCGAAGGCACTTTCAAGAAGTAGCAACAACTCCAAAAATAAATAAATAACCAAGAATTTTCTACAAAGATTCGTGATTTGCGGTAAACTATATTAAGGTAAGCTTGCGCTCCCTGCTTAGCATAGTTTTAATGATACTGGTTTACAGATAAAAAAAGCTGAAGAGTAAGAATATAAGAGAAACTGGCTTTCCTGGAGCAGGATTAGCCTATGTACCTGGCTCTTATAGTTGGTGTCATGAATTATCAGTGGTTTACCAAAGGACTACATGGTGGGGATTTAAAAATAAAAATAAAAAAAATAAAAAAAAAAGAAAAAATAAATAAAAAATTAGCAAAAAATAAAAAAAAAAATTAGCAAAAAAATGAAAAAAAAATAATGAAAAAAAAATAAAAAATAAAACAAAATTTAAAAAAAATAAAACAAAAAATAAAAATAAAAACAAAAACAAAAAAAAACAAAAAAAAGAATTGTCTTTATTGTGCAAGTTCTAGGTGAACCACTTGGTAGCATGATACTAACACTTTTCTGGAAGCTTTTTTTTATAGAGTATGGTCCAACCATACTAACGTTTTTTTTATCTTGCTTAGATATCTTACGTCTTACGAACTTTATCATATCGTTATCCACGTGTCAAGCTTTCATAGATGCTAAGTAAATAAAAATTTTGTAGATCGATCAAAGTAGCCCTACACGCGCGAAAATTTTCCAATACGCGCAAAATTTGCCCTATATGTGCAATTTTTCATAGAGAATTCTAGCTTTGACTTTGAAAAAGCGTACAACAATTAGGCGGGAATGTAATAAATCCTCAAGAGTGAATTATAATTTTCTTTAATAAATTGTAAATAAGCATTTTTAGCGGGTAGGACATGTAGACATGTAAGCGTACAACAATTAGGCGGGAATGTAAAGCATTTTTAGCGGGTAGGGCATGTAAGTACAATAACATTTAAAACATTTTAGTAATAAATAATTTTTTTTTTATGCGCTTATAATCTTACTTTTATATGTAAAAAACATAATAATTTTTTTTGCGCATATCTTTTTAAATTTGACGCACCTCCTGCAAAACTTCAATAATTGTGTCTTTTGACGACGCGATAATCGTAAATGAAGTCCTCAGCATAATAGAATTCATCATTTATAACTATTGGTCTTTAGTTTTATATCCACAGTTTATATACTGAATATGTTTATGTCATGTAGGTAAACAGTCTTAGTAAATCATCTGGGAGGAAATCTACCAGTCCATCTATATTACGTTGTTCCGGACATAAATAATATTTTATTAATTTTCGTTTTCAGAACTATGTTACAACAGGAGGCGACAAATATAAAGGATGGAATGTAACTACTGAATGGATTTGTAATAATATATTAACCAATATATTCTCAAGATCGACTTATTAAAATATAAAGGATGGAATGTAACTACTGGAAGGATTCGTAATAATATAACCAAATATGTTCTCAAATAAAGTTCGATAGATTTACCTTTTATATGTGAATCATGTGATGTTGAACCAAAGTTACGTGAATAATAAGAGTAAAATTTTAGGTTTTAAAAAAAACCATGACATTTTGTCACGATTATTGTCAGTATAAAAAATTTTTTATTACGTTGTTGGTCCCATCTAACTTATTAATATATATATACAATACTCCCACTTTCTTCAAATGTATTCATAAATTAATTTCAGAAATCTGTAACGTTCTATCTAGTTACTAATAAGTTTACTTTCACGTAAGCTTTTATATTTTTCAAGGGTAGTATTTTAACTTTAAAAATATCAAAAATCATATAATTGATTATTTCTTATGCATTTGAATTTGTATTTTAAATTAATTTTTATCATCTATTTAATAGCTTTGACGCCTAATTTGTCATAAATTATTTAGAGCCATTAAAAAATTCTTTGAAGCGACCAAACCAATTTCAGTACTTGACCTTCATCAATTTTAGCATCCCTTCTATATTTAACGCAATCAATCTATGGAATTCAGTATTATTCGTTACTGTATATTCAAATATTATAGTTAATTTTAAAATTATAATTTTAAAAATTTTTAATGCGTTCATTAATACGCTCTTTTATAACTAAATAAGAATAAATGCCGGACGACCTAAATCCAAAAAGGGTTGGTTCATTAGTTTGTTTCCTGTTAGGGTAGGGAGGAACAAAAGTTACTGGGAGAAAATACCATTGGCCACTGAATACAGTAGTTACAGTACCGTGATTAAGTCGTACGGTACTAAAAAAGATCTTAATAGTGATTTAAAAATTGTAAACCACAATATGTAATTTTTGATGCAATTATTTAACAATCTTTAACTATTAATATTAGTACTGATCGTAATCTATTTACAATTATTTTTACCGGAATACTAGTATATAAGAACTACGTAAGGCCCGCATATACAATATCCCCACATAGTATATCCCCGGTACCCACGGGTACTATTCAATTTTAAAAATCAATAAGACCGCGTGTACTGTATGCAGTGGCCTATTTGGCGATGATTATTTTAGAAATCGTAATGTATGTTGACTCCCGTTGCTAATTGTAGTTCATATGCTATATCATCAATTTTTTGTAAATTAATACTAATAAAGTTAGAATTGGTCATTTAATAATCAAATTGGATTAAAACTTGATCCCCATTTATCCAAAAGAATATATTGTGTTCTGTTGATCTTTACTGAAACCATATTTAAATAGTAAGAATAAAAAATCAAAAAGATAAAATTTCATATTCCTTTTATTTTTTTTATTTCGAAAACATATTTCTTTACAATTTAATAAAAAATGGATATAGAAGTAAATACTGGTATATATATATAGTATATGCACTAATTTGATATAGATGTTTTTAAATTTATTATTAATTTAAATAATGTTAATTATAGTTGGTATCGATTTGGGAACCACGTATTCTTGTGTCGGTGTTTGGAAAAATGATAGAATAGAAATTATTTCTAATGAACAAGGTAATCGTACAACACCATCATATGTCTCTTTCACCGATACAGAAATTCTTGTTGGTGAAGTAGCCAAAAATCAAGTTGCCACAAACCCTTATAATACCGTTTTTGACGTTCATCGTCTCATCGGTCGTAATTTCTACGACTCTGACTTCCAAAATGATATGAAGGTATCGTACGTTCTATCAAAAATTACTCTTTGAAAAGTTATTTATTTATGTTGGAAAAGTATTAAGAAAGTTTTTTCTGGTACAAAATATTAATCAAATTTAGTACTGGCCGTTCAGAGTCATCGAAAATAATGGAAAACCATATGTCCGTGCCAGATACAAAGGCGAAAAGAAAGATTTCTCACCGGAAGAAATTACATCTCTGATATTGTTAAAAATGAAAGACATTGCAGAAGATTTTCTTGGCACATCAGTTAGAGATGTCGTAATTACAGTACCAACTTACTTTAATAGATTTCAACGTAAAGCTATAGAGGATGCAGGTTTGATTGCAGGTTTGCATGTATTGCAAACCATTAATTCACCGTCTGCTGCTGCTATCGCTTATGGATTGGACAGGAGAATTGTTGGATTACGAAATGTTCTTGTATTTGATTTGGGTGGTGGTACTTGTAGCGTCTCTCTCTTGGCTATTGAAGAGGGAATTTTGGAAGAAATAGCAGTTGCTGGTAATATTCATCTTGGTGGTGAAGATTTTGATAATCGTCTAATGAATCATTTCGTACAAGAGTTTAAAAGCAAATTCAATAGAGATCTTACTTCTAATATACGTGCTCTTTGTCGTTTGAGAGAGCAGTGTGAACGTGCGAAACGTATTCTTTCGGCGTCGTCACAAGCTTTCATCGAAATCGATTCTCTTTTTGAAAATATTGACTTTCGTACTTCCATAACACGTACAAGATTTGAAGAATTGAATCAAGATTTGTTCCAATCTATAATAGAACCTATTGATAGAGTACTTCGAGATAGTGATATCTACAAAAGTAATGTTGATGAAATTGTCTTAATTGGTGGTTCAACACGTATTCCCAAAATTCAAAGGATGATATCTGAATTTTTTAATGGCAAAGAATTAAGTAGATCTATCAATTCTGATGAAGCAGCCGCTTATGGTGCTGCAGTGAGAGCTTTTCATTTAACTGGCAATTTTTCTGAAAAGATTCAAGATTTATGCTTAATTGAAGTCAGTTCTTTATCACTGGGTATCGAAACCCTTAATGGTGACATGTTGCCGTTTATTAAACGTAATACCTCAATGCCTACCAAGAAACTTAAAATTATATCTACAGATTTCAATAATCAATCTAGTATATCAATTCAAGTATATGAAGGCAACAATACTCGATCAATAGAAAACAATTTTCTTGGAGAGTTTGAATTAACTGGAATTCGTCCAGCACCAAAAGGTGTTCCACAAATTGCAGTCACTTTCGATATTGATTTAAATGGAAAATTAAAAGTATGTACAGTATTTAATGTAAAGATTTCATTAGCGTTTTAACCTTGCTAATTTATAATCAACTATAGGTTTCTGCTGTTGATAAAACAACAGGTAGAATGAATGAGATTACCATCATTGGCGGGCTTTTAAAGGGAGAAATCGAACGCATGAGTTTGTAATCAATCTTTAATATTTAATCATTTATAATAATTAAATAATATCAATTATAATATTTTATTTTTTGTAATAACAGTTACTGAAACTGAAAAATATCGTGAAGATAGAGAAGAAGTTATGCAAAAAGCACAAGCACGAAACGCCCTAGAAAGCTATACGTACGATTTACGTAATGTGATACAAGTAAGTTTTCTCTGTTTATTGTTAAGTATTCGAGTTTATAATAGTATAATAAAAAAATGAACTTAATTTAGTATATCGAAAATTTAAAAAACGAACTTGAGAATGTTGCACAAGATTCAATTACGTGGCTTGATGAAAACCAAGAATCAGGAAAAGAAGAATATGAATTTAAATTAAATTCGCTCGAAGAAATTGCTAACCCAATATTAAAGAAGCTTTACGGGAATTATTCTGATTTCTTTAATGGTACTTAGCAAGCGATCGAGTATATAATACACACACATATTCGTTTATTTTCTTAAACGTAATTAATTTTAAATCTTTTAAAGTACAATGTTTAAAATAAATAGCGACTTTAAATTATTATAAAAACGTAACAACATTAACATTTAATTTATAAATCTACGTATTTAAGAAAAAATTAATCGAAGAAATCGAGCAGCTTAGGGAGTTGTTATTAATACAACACATATCTCTGCTTCATTTGTATAAATGCATTTTAAAAGTTAATTTAATTCCGGCCGGAATTAAAACCTAATTTATGATCGATCTCTTAACCGGTTAATCGTCTTAACTAATTCCCAAGTTCCGCTTCAGAATCTATTTCGACATATCTCTCAATTTCATTTACCGTTTATAAAGTATAGTTTCACAATAACTCATTCATCTCAATGAAAACTTGTGATCAGCACGAGTTTCTCTATCCGCAACGTGATCGTCAGCCAATGGATCGCAAAATTTAGTAATTAGTTTTATCTTTTTTTCGCTTTCCTAGTTTTATCAATGCAATATATAAGAGCCAAAAAAAAACAAAATGATTATAATGGTATAAAACTTCAATGTCAAAACAATATTACCTATAGAAAAAGTAAACGAATAATACAATAAAAAGAGACAAGTCAAGCATCACAGCAAATTAAATGCAAGGTATGAAAATGGTTCATGTAGTGGTGAAAGCCGCTATAAAAATGCCAGCTGGCTGTGGCGCTGAGCCGCGGAAATTAAATGATTGCCAACTAAAGTCGCTGAATCAAAATAAATAACACTTAATTATTATATTATAATCGTTATAAAAATACATAACAAAGAGAAAATAAAAATTTAATGAATAACTACAAATAATAATTTGTCTTTAAATAAAACTTTCTATTGTGGAATCGTGGTGAACCTTAGGTAGTTACGTCATTTTTTTCAACGTCCCGTCAGTAGCATCACAATTGTCGTATGACGCCATAAATGACTTTTGGCATATGGATTTTTTTAGATTTTTAGACTTACATAAACTTTTGACGTAATTACTTTTAAATTTTTTAGGCTTTATATAATGAACTTTTGGTGTAACTACTTTTAAACTTAATATACCTAATATAAATAATATAAACTTTTATTTTTTATTTTTTTATTTTAAGTTTCGAAATTTAACATATCGCCATATACTACTACTTTAATTTTAGAAGATTTTATAGATCTACAAATCCAATCTTTCAGGATGGAGAAAATGGATTGCGTGAAGAACTAAATATACCTAATACTAGTAAAGAAGTTAATAATAATATAGAATTTAATCCTATTAACATAGTTGATGATGTTTTAAATACTAGATTAGAATAAATTGTTATGATTTTATATTCTTCGTTTATATACTAGTAATGCATATAGAAAAATGTTAAATAATGCTGTTAATTATAAGAAGCAGTAATCGTTATTATTTTAATTATATATAAATAATATAAAATATGCTAATTTAATTTAATATTTTTATTTGTTTTAATTATTTAATTGTTTTTTTAATTACGTCATACGTCATAACTGTATGAAGCTACGTCCATGATGTTACGTACTTGAGACCGCACGCATTACCATCAAAAAGTTTGCACCACTATTGTGGAATAATTCACTTTTTATCATTACCATTCTGTATATAGATTTCGAGTTTCATTTCGTAGTTATCTTCACTTTCGGAATTTGATTCACTTTAAGGAATTTTTATTTACATATGTTTTCTTCAGCCAATTTTTATAATTTAAGGCATCAAGATCGAAATTTTATTACTTGAAAATGTTCGTCGGTTTCGTTTTAAAAGATAAATTTATCGGTACAAAAAATTTTACATTGATTACCCAGACAATATTTATTTTATTTAATTCTGGCTAAATTTATAATTCAGAACAGAATAATGAAGACATGTGCAACATACTTGGTCAGAAACTAATACAAGGCATTAAAAATAAGTAATATGCTGTTGAGAAGTGTTGTCAAATGACACTGAAATGACATTGAAATGACATCAAATGATATTAAATGACCGATTTTACTATGAAAAAGTATGAGAAATGACAAATGACATTTGAAAAATGGGCAAATGACATGGCAATTTAACAACACTGCTGTTGAGCAGTTCTTCTATTATCGCTTTTCAAACGTTTTATAATTCGCATAATACAAATAAACTAGGAAAACGGAAAACGTTAAAGCCCGTCGCGTTTATTTACTCAGTTTAAAACATAACAAACAATAAAAAATTGATTACGAAAAATTGCACATATAAAATATAAAATAAAATAAGCAGTGTTACAAACTCATCAGTTACAAGGTATAATCCAAAAAGGAAAAAGCAAGGGCTAAAATGTGAGGCGACGTCAGGGGATGAAAGGGAGGAAAATTGCATGGGTTAACACAGAATCGTCTGAGACGTCTGAGTCGTCTGATGCAGTACAGTAGAACGCTCCGAACAATTATATTTATTCTAAAGATAGACGTCTAAGTCGTCTAACTTACCAATAGTCGGTCCTAATGTAACAGACAACTTCTTTAACTTCTTTATTATAACTTTATTGCAATCGAAAAGAAAATGTTGTAGGGATGGAAGTAAAGAGATATAAAGAGAAAATGTTGAAGTCTTAAATAAATCGAGAAAGAAAAAAAAACCATTTGATTATACTATAAAATAGTTATAAAATGTATAATGTTAGTCCTGATCCGGACCCGGTTTAATCGCAGAAAATCCCCTGGAATTCCACGACGATCTACGCCTGAGCCGGGTCCGGATCACGGTGCGGCTAATTATTTTTCTGCTAACTACAATATAAATATGAACGATACAACTTTCTCTGTATTTTTAATTGGCCAGAGCATCAAAAATACCACATGAATTGAAGTCGGCTTCGATATGGTGATACAAGTGATTCAAAACCAGTAGCTTGAACGCATAAGTTCGTAATTAATTTCCATGAAGTAGTAAAGAACATCATAAACTACACTACGGTATTTAACTAAGAAGATTACTATTTATCATATTATAACTATAAATTTTTATAATTAAAATTCGTCTTATCTATGTTCCATTCTAATTCTACAAAAATATTTCAAATTCTTGCTGTTTCTTCCATGTAACAATAAAATTTTTTAAAAGTATACAGTATATTTGAGCTAAAAGATTTAGGATTTTTAATAGGAAATGTTTTTAATGCTATTAATAAATTTTGTTATACCTTTTTTGCAGGGAGTGAAACTATTGAAATGTGACAAGTAGCACATACCGGCGGTCTAGATTCCTTTCGTCTTTATGGTGTAAATATATACACATACTAATTGTGATACTCGCATCATTTTATGCCGCAATTTTATTAAAACAATACATTTTAACTTACTTTCGTCTCCAATTTAATAAATTATAAATACAAAGATTATATATATTTTACGAGTCAGTATATATTACCCTGTTCCCAAATGCTTGATAAAATATATATTAAGATTTTCATTAAAAAAATAGATTGAAATTTATCTTTTTATTGAATACTTCTGCAATTGTACTTGAAAAGAAAATGTGTATACAGTTACTGCAGCACCAGCAACTTGAATCAACGTCATACACTAAATATTTAACCGTATTTAACGAATTGCAACTTTGATTCCTTTTTCATAAGTTATTACTTTCCTTTAGTTTCCTTATGTTACAAAAAAAAAATTGTAATTTGAAATTTTGGCTGATAAATTTAATTTTGGCAAAACAAACTATTATTTGGCTTTCAATGTAATTTCCAACGAGATTATGAAATTGGTAGCATAATATCATTTATCACTTTGCCTATTTCCAGTACATAAAAGTGTATACAAAAATAAGTTTAAAATTAAAAGTTTCTCTTCTTTTAATATTATGTAACATTTTCCATAATTCCATCATATAAATTATATTAAAATTTTGTATCAACAAAATTCTGCCTTTGTGCAGTCTGATCGTCCGTTGTCCGTGCCTTTACTTTGAAAATATTGTGAGACATTTTATTAACATAAATGTAAAATTCTATCAAAAACAAATAAAGGCTTATAAATTAATCTACATTAAGTTAGAATTATTTTGATCAGCTTGTTGTTGAACTATATGATAATTTAAAGAAATCACTATTACATAAATGTATAAGAATCTTTCAAAAAAAAAAAAATGATCACGAGAAATTTTATTAATTAATCTCAGTTATGATATTATAAAGTCCTAATAATTGATTCATAATTCTAATTTTTTTTTCTCCACCGTAGTAACATCATTGGTACTTCCGGTGTAACATTGTCCATAAAACATGAGTTGAAGGTTGAAAAAGATAAACAATTATGCACACTATGTGAAACCTAATAACTAGAGAGAGTCACATGAAGTAAAACGTGTGAAATTTTTGATTCTTTTTTTTTTATTTTTAATTTTCCTTATAGAAAACGCATTAAGTTACACCATATCGTGAAAGAACGCTTTATTATGATAAGTAAACGGACAAAATCGGAAAATTGGGTCATAAGACAGCGGTCAAGTGACCACAATAATTATTTCGCGCTATATTATAAAACGAATGGACTTTGAATTTTTTTTCACTTACATTTTTCTTCGATTATACATATATATATATATATATTTATTTATTTATTTAAAAGTAAGAAGAGATATATATTGCATTAGATTCGTTATTTAATCAATTTATTAATTTATTTAATTTATTACATATTTATTTAGTTTATTAAATTCATTAAATTTTCAAATTATCATTTTACGTACGGTAAGAAAATGATTTAAAAAATGACACACTTCCATAAATTTCTAGTTCAGTAATTTCATTAAAATTTCGGTAATACGTTATAATTTCAAATAAAAGAAGCATTCGCTACTTTCTCATTTGATAAATTGATGTGATTCCTCTCTTTATACCTTCTAATTTTCTATCGATTTTAAAAAGTTTTTTTATTGTGAAATTTTCTAATGAATTTTATTTGTCATTATTATCATTATAGAATTACGTAATTAGATGATCACGTTTCTTCCTACTCCAATTTTAGTTTCAATTGAATCGAACGGATTAAAAGCTGGTGATGAAATCATTGTTGTATATAAAACTAAGTTCTTTCTTCCTGCTTACTTAACCGCCCTTTTAGCATTGAAACCTTTTGATCATTTTGATGTATTTCATGTCAAATCTTATTTATCACCATCGTCAACACAACTTAGAGAAAGTTCCAATTTGTTAGATAATCATTATACCTATGAAACTAGAGCGACTTTAATTAATGATGTTGATCATCATGAAATTGGTTGCTATTTGATTATAATCGATAATTTCGAGAGAATTTGTGGTCAATTTTATGTTAAAAGTCTGAGTGGTAAGTTAGAAAAAATTAAATTTCTCTTCTCTTTTTTTAAAAAAGACACAATGATTAAAACCAATTTCCTTCCTTTGAAAGTTGTAGATGATAATCCAAATCCTGCTGTTAATCCTAATATTACTACTACAAACCGTGTAAAAGTTAAATGCACAAATTGTACTATTAAGAAAACTCCAGTTTGGAGATTCTTAGAAATTGGAAAAGTCTGCAACGCCTGTTACATGTAGTAAGTAAAAAAAGAAAAAAAAATTTTTTTTAACATCAAACTTCAAAATTATTGACTTGAAAATTTAAAATTGTTAGTTTTAAGAAAAATAAGCGTCATAGACCTTTTACAACAAACAAGGGTAAGGTAAGTATTATTAGGAAACAAAGGGGTAACAAGAAGAAGTAAAATTGGAAATGTTGGTTCTAATTGTAGAAACTTGCGGCGGGATCGATTCTTTTTACCATTACAAAAATGGAAATATCAACAAAGCAAAGATCAGCAAATCGTGTAGTAATACAAATAGTACAATAGATATATTCTTGTCTTGTGATATTTTTCTGGCAGGCTCAGAACTTTATTATTCATTATTTTTTATTTGTGTGAGGAACAAACTTCCTTTTCTATTTTCAATAAAGTTACATATATATATTTTGAAATCAAAATTTTGTTAAAAATGCTGCTTCTCTTATTAAGAAAGTAATAAAAGCTTTTAGAGAATAGTTTTAACAATTAAAGTTACTTATATAACTACTAATAGTAAATTGTACAAATATACTACACTTATTTTTTACTTATTGAAATACCCCTTGATTTCTTTATTGTATAACAAATTACTATTTAATCCGTAACGTGAGCAAGCACATGGCCATTGTCTTGAGAAGATTAGATTATCATTGGTTATAAATAACCATATATAGAATCATTATACGAAACGATCCAGAACGATCGCTTACAATTCTTACTTTAATTGATAATAAAGTAAATTTTAAATAAGTAAATAAATAAATCATAAGATTTCTTTGAAAATACAACAAAAAAACATAAATGGTTTATCTTTGAGAATAATATCAAAAAGTATTACTAACTTTGTATGTCCTGGTTATCAAATAAGCATTACTAATTTTTTGTATCCTATTTTTTATTGCATAAATTGTGGTATCTAATTCTTTAATATTCTTTGAATTTACTGCGTCATTAAAAAGGTTGTCTTTTTTTCGATATTATTTTAAATATTTCATGTAGTAAATAAACAGAAAAGTTCATCTAATTTTAAACACAGTTACACGCATGGGTTCTTGGCTTTGAAATATTTATTTATCATTTAAATTTGATCTAACCTAAATGCTTTGTTAAAATGTTTCATAATTTGGTGATATGTTGTACCTAAACGTTGCTCAATTTTGTCGATCTTTGCCTATAAATTCACGGAGTTGATTCTTTATTACGGTGTTACTGACTTAATTGTTTTTTGCAGTTCTTTAAGTTCTTTAGCAGTTTTTTGTAGTCATAATATTAACCCGAAAGAAATACTTCTAAAACTAACGAAAGATGTTCGTAAAGGACCGAATTTTATATTCTATAAAATAAAGGATTTGTGTTTCGAATATTAAATTTCACTTTTCTTCGTAACGAAGATACAAATTTGTTTGTACAAATATTTTGTGCTTTTTTCTCATATATATATTTTGGTCAATGTTACCTTTTTATTTTTCGTTTTTAGTCTGTAACACTTTGACCGGAATTTTCAATAATTTTCCTAACCGGAACGTGACAACACATGGGCATTTGTGTCAAGAAGATTAGATTATCAAAAATCATAAGAAAGTGATCATATATACGGAACCCATGCAGAATGGTAGAATGATCGCTTATATTTGATATCTTAATTGGTTAGAATAAGTTAAATAAATAAACAAATAAATGTTCATGAGATCTCTTTGAAAACAACAAACAATCCATAAATGGGTTATCTTTGTGAGCAAATATCAAAAAAGCATTACTAACATTATATACCCTTTTTTTTTATCGGTATAAATTATAGCATATTAGACTGTACCATTAAAAGAAAATGATATTTCAAACCTTTATGAATCATGAAAATATATATATATTTTTTAGTATTAATTTTATCATTGTGTGTTTCGGATATTAGTTTTTTTAACTTTTAAAAGCCAAGACTTATGAAACTTGTGTAAAAGTTTATTGTTTACTATTTATTGATCTAACCTAAATGCTTTGTCGTAAATTTCGTGATACGTTGTTCAAAGGAAAATCTTATCACACGACCTTTGAGAATAAGAATGGTTTGTTCATTTTTGCTGATCTTTACCTATAAATTTATGTCATTTCAGGTTTCTTTTGTTTTGCTTGTTAACCTAAATGAGATTTAATCGTCCCTTATTATTCCTTGCATTCATAGCATTACCGAATAAAATTAAAAGGTATAATAATATATTATTTTAACCATGACAAAAAAAAGAAAAAATTTAAAATAACGAAAAATCAAAAAAAAAATGGTTTCCGAATTTGCCCACAGCATCCGGATAATATACCGAACCTTTCATGTTTTGGCTCCTTTTTCTGAAATATTTTAAACTTGTAACGTTCCGAATATCATATTTTCATTTAAAAAATATTATCCCGTTATCTAATTCTATGTTTTTTTACAGCATGTTCACGGAATAAACGGATTTTTATTCACTCAACTGGTTACCGTACACTGAACAATTTATGGAGTCAATAAGATTAATCTTGAAAAATATAAATATTATTGCGTTTGAGTAATTTACTATTTTCAGCGTGATATTGAATAATAAATAGAATTTCACACCAAAAAAATCCAAATCTCTAGAATACAATTCTACCCGGGTGTGATGCGAGGCGACCTCTCGATTTTATTTAAAAAAAAAAATTTATATTTATCTGATATGAATTGTGATGATTACCCTGACGAGTGATTTTACTCGGTTAGAATTATCATCAATCGCACAAACAACCCAGAAATATTTTTTTTTAGGGCTGGAATTATGAAACGTTCAGCCAATCTAAAAAAGGTAATAAAATATCAGTAGGCATTATCACAAAAGATCTACACAACGCAACTCTTTTATACCGTATAATATAAGGGAGATCTTGACTTCCGTAGGTTGGCTTACTGGATTATGGATGAAGCTCATTACACAAGGCTGCTGGAGGGGTACACTACATTACTAGTTATGATCGAAATAAAATAGGCGGCGTTACAAAGAATAAAGAAGACATTTCTGATAAATTGCAATTCATAATGAAACAGATGCTTTTATTCAGAAATACAATAAAATTTTAAATTTTTTAAGTTTTTTAACTTCAAAATCACCGGGGGATCATCACCGTTGGCCAGAATTATCGATTTTTACCGGCACTATATTTTTTTAATGCTGGTCGATCGTCATAGTTTCAGTCACCGGTGATCATCACCCCCGGTGATAGAAAAATTCTTACAGAAAATAATAAATTTTATTCTTTTTGCTAATAATGATGATGAATTAAGTCATTAGGGCGGTGGAAATAGATATTCAAATAATTAACAGCGATCCACTATTCTATTTCGCTGTAATTTATGATCAGATTAATCTGTGCTAATAAACGATAAATAAATCTTTATATATATCTTAATTTTCACCCTATGATGTCTGGTGAGAATATCTTTTATTTTTCGTCAATCTTTGTTATCTCCTTATTTACTTATAATATTGCTTTCAAGCAATGTACCCAAAAAACATAAATCTAATTATAATTGGGTTTAAAATTTGTGCACACCCGCGCATGTGCGCATCCCCACGTGATTTATTAATTTTATAAAATTTAATTTTCTAAATTTTATTTGTTGATTTTTTTACACACGATCATATTACACATCTCTTATTTTTCATATTATACACTTCTTTTTTTAAAGCTTCACTTAACAATTAACGTTAAAAATTTAACCCTTCTCCCTATCTTTTTCCGGTATTTTTCTAGCTATAACTTTGAAAAATGGTAAGTTTAAGTGTTAATATATTATTGACGTATTTATTTCTTTAATTAACTGCTGTTCTTCTTTTTCTTTTAGGTATTTTAAATCTCGGCTGTTAGTAGTATTCTTTAACACATTTACTTAAACTTGGTTGCTTTTTCTTTTTAGGCGCGACTTTCTACTTCTCAAGGGTATTTAATATGAAAAGGGAGATCAGTTCCTTTTGTTATAGGCTTAGGTACAGATTTCTACACATTACTTATAGATATTATTATGTTCTTCTTTCTTGTTTTCATTCATTCATTCATTCTTTATAGCTAATTCTGATTTCTTTTCGAATATGATTTTCTACTTCTTCTGTAGGATTAGGTACAGCTTTTTGCTCCCCTTGTAAGTGATTTTATGCTTTCTTTTTTTTTTATTTCGTTCTTTTATGTTCTTTCGTTTATTTTTTGCGTTAATTTTGGTTTTCTTTTAGGTGCAACCTTCTACTTCGCCTATAGAACTAGGTGCAGCTTTCTACTTTATTTGACGTAAGTTTTTCTTCTTTATTTTGATTTTTTTATTCATTTTTCATTTATTTTTCGTTGCTGATTTTGAATTTCTATCTCTTGTAACTTAGGTACAACTTTTCACTCTCTTATAGGTACAGTATTTTTATACTTTCTTTTTTTGTTTTAGTTTTTTTATTCATTTATTATTACTAATTTCAGTTTTCCTTTTTAGATATAGTTTTTCTAAACTTACTGTACACTTACTTCGCGGGTAAAGATATAAGGGAAAAATGAACGTGAATTTGCATTTAAGCTAATTTATTTATTGAATATTTCTTTTTCTAAAAAGGGGATATATTTGAAGAATGTTTTTTATTTAGAACAATAAAATGAGATCTATAATAAAAGCTCCAGAAAATGTTATTAAACATTTTAAACTCGTTTCCATTTTCTTTTTTTCTTTTTAATCTTTTAGCAACTTTTATTCTTCTGTTTGATTAGATCAAGATTTTAAATTAGTTTTTGTAAATGTAGAAAATAATTACTGTAATTTTTTTTACACTTTAAATAAATTCAATAAAAAATAATAAAGTGGATTTGTATATGGAGAATAATAAAATGATTAAATTATGCAGTATCGTTTTTTGTAAATGAATCTATTCGTTAAAAATATGTTAAAATTAGCGTAAAAAATAAATGAAAGAATATAAAAGAACGAAAATAAAAAAAAGAAAAGCATAAAATCACTTACAGGAAGGACAAAGCCGTACCTAATCCTACAGAAGCATACCCAAAAAGAAATCAGAATTAGCAATCAAGAATGAAAGAATGAACGAAAACAAGAAAGAAGAACATAATAATACCTAAATAATGTGTAGAAACCTGTACGTACCTAAGCCTATAACAAAAGGAACTGATCTCCCTTTTCATATTAAATACCCTTGGGAAGTAGAAAGTCGCGCCTAAAAAGAAAAGCAACCAGGTTTAAGTAAATGTGTTAAGGAATACCACTAACAGCTGAGATTTAAAATACCTACAAGAAAAGAAGAACAGCAGTTAATTAAAGAAGTAAAATATATGTCAAAAAGATACATATTAACACTTAAACTACATTTTCAAAGTTAAAGCTAGAAAAATACTAAAATGTTAATTGTTAAGCGAAGTTTTAAAAAAAGTAGTGTATAATATGAAAAAAAAGAGATGTGTAATATGATCGTGTGTAAAAAATCAACAAATAAAATTTAGCCAATTAAATTTTATAAATTAATAAATCACGTGGGGTGCGTTCATGCGCGGGAGCGCACAAATTTTAAACCCATAATAAGAATAATAATTTACTATTAAGTTGAAATATTTAAATATTGAAAATTATCATTTTATATTATAAATACAGTATATATCTTTGGTGCTTTTCCGCCTAATCCTGACTATGGTTTTTTTAAACGGATCATGAGCGTTCTGAGAAAAAAATGCATATATAAGGAGTAAACTTCTTCATCCTGCATATGGTATTTGTGAATAATGAATCTGTTTATTTGAACTGAGTTTAGTTAGCAAAACAAACAAGTCTCTTATTTCAAATTATCAATTTCAGAACTTTCTATAATTATTAGCTTCTTAAATCCGTATATAACTATATAAGCCACAGAATACATTTTAAAATCTTTCAATATTTCCGACATCACACTTTGTAACAGGTAAATAGAGAATCATTAATAAGATATACTAGTACTTGTTTGATCACGTAATTTTGAACTCAAATTTTCCCTAATTGTTTTAATTCATTGATTACTTTTTTAATAATAGCTACAACCTACTTCATATGTTAAAATTACTTGAACAAATAGGAGAAATATTTATATTTACATTCCGCAAGTAGATAATAATTTATCCAACTTCAATTTTTGGCGTGAAACATGATTTCACATGATTAATAGGCGCAGTAATCACGTTTAAGATCATCAATTTTAAATAGCGTTCGTTACACAGTTGAAAAATTACTTATCAGTTATACTTTAAATGAAATAGAATATTGATATAGATGTACCAATTATCGTTGGACTTACCCAAATATTAACAATTAATTACGTATTATGTAAAAAAAATTTTTTTTTTGATCTGAGACCATTCAAATAGTGCTTTTTTATATTAAACCCGATAAAGGAAAAATTGGTTGAAAATAAAATTCCTTAAAGAAGTTGCACCGACGCAACGTGTGAATGCAAAATTTGAAATTATACCAAAATTTGAAATTATACCAAATAAGGATTTTGATGTGAACTTGAATTTTATTTAAATTAGGATTAGATAGCTTACACCAAATTTATGTCATTATCATACAATAAAGCCACAAAAATTAACAAACAAAAGCGTAATTATAGAACATTTATAGAACACCTATTAGTCATACTACGTAATTTGTATACACTATATATTCTTTGTTATTTTACCTATTTTATCTAATAAATATTTTTGCTGGTAACAATAGCGCAGTAGATTGAGTCTTGTTACCTATATATATATATATTGTGCTTTGCATAATAAAAAGTATGAAAGGTCTTTTTTATTTTAGATTTTCCCATGCTGAAAAAAATGCTGAAATTTTCAATGAAAGATGGGGAAAAAAATAATTTAGGATTTATTCATGATAAGATGATTTTTTCAAAGATGTCGTAATGTTTAAATTCTAAAAGATTTATGACGCATTTTGGCATGATATGACATAATAATTATATTATCCGATTATAAATTTTTTTGGTTACCCGTTCGATTGTTTATATTACCCTGAACTTCCGTGGCAAAAGGAAAAAAAATTCACGCAAAATTTTTTTTCCTGTGCATATGTCTTTACGTGTAAAAATTCTCTATAGGGTTAGCACCGTTAACCTAGATTTTTTTTTATAAATAAAAGCTGCGTTTCGGAGTGGAATTCAAAAAAAAAAAAAAAGAAAATTTTCAAATCCTGAAGTAACATCCCCAATAATATAAATCTAACAATAATTCTATAAAAACCTCATTGTAATATGTTTGCGTAATTTTCATAAATCTTACAAAAAGGACACGGTTCCTTGATTTTTTTAACTAATTTAAGACCTAAGAGAGAACAGGTCTACAACAGGTCTACATCAAAACAACCTTTCATTTCTAGTTCTTTGTATATAAGTAGTATATTCATATCTATACTCAATAATCGTGAGCAGTCTTAACCACAGTCTACTGTTACAGTACATTCTATTCAATAGAAAGAAATATACAACAATATATATATTAAGCCCTATATAGATATATAGTAATATAGTACAAATGATAACACTACAATTCATTCGTGACCAATTAGCTTTTTTAATATATCAACCAAGAAATGAGGATTATATTTATTTTATAGTCTGTAAAAAAGTTTTGCTAAGTCATCCTACTTCTTATCATGATGATAATTACGTTAATTATGATTATGATTATGAGTTTATTATAAAAAGTTCAGATGATCCCACAATAGTGTTTCATGTGACATGTAAAGTGATACCAAATCCCCTAAATTTAATTTTTAATTTATTATGTGGATTTGATTCTGATGTAACTGAATTGAAACGTCGATATTTATTGACTTTACACCAAAAGCTAAGTCTTGAACAAGACTTAGAAAGAATTCTCCCTACATACTTCCCACAACATCCTATCTCTGATAGTGAAACTACATTAGATTCTAATGAAAATTTAAATTCTTCACGTGATACTATTGATAGTGACACACAATGATTGTAATATTCTCTCAATTTTTACCATGATAATTATTGTAACAATGCAGGATTTGCGCAAAGGATGCAAGAAATAAAAACATTTATTGTGCACCCAGCGATCAAAATAAACATATTACTGTAGACGGTGTAGAGTACAGACAGTAGTAACGCCGGGTATTTACATGATAATTATTTATACATATAATGAAAGGTTACGTTGTATCATTATTTATGGGCTTTTTTAATTCTCTAACTTTGATACATAAATATACACATATTTATTAATTTTTTTTTACATAATAAATTAATTAATTCCTATAAATTATCTCTTGATACACAATCGAATCGATTTAATTTTTTTTATTAATAATTACTTAATCGATAAATTTCATAATATTTCATTGTTACTTTCGAGTTCCAGTTACAGAATAATGAATGATTTACGATATCGTGAATAAGAGTCGCTTTTTTTGTTTTTAGAAGTGTCAGAAAAATTTTATATCATATAAATTTATGATAAATTGTTTAAAATAGAATTTTTTATGACTCGCTTAAACAATTAATTAAGATCATTGCTGTACATTTAAGGGAAATGTCATATATTATCTAATATTTATTATCTAATATTAGCTAATATATGTCATTATTGTCCAGCATTTTTCGGATGTGAATGTGATTATAAAATTACTTAATTCGTTTTTATATTGTAATGATAAATATTTTGCATAAGCCCTTTCAAAATTTTCCAAATACAGTACGTCTAAAAAAAAAATGTATTGAGCGTAAAATTATTATTGATTATTTCTATGACCTGATGGGTTGAATGCTTTAAGCACGTGTTTATTAAATACAATGAATCTGTTTGCGTGAATTATCTCTCAATTTATTATAAAATATAGATATTTGAGTAAAAAAAAAAGAAACCCGAAAACCGGATGATAACCGGACAAAAAAAATGGCCGGCCCATATCATTTATAAAAAAACGTCGATAAAGAAAAGATCGTTATACAAATTTCTTGTCAAAAATATTTATTTATCGTATAATTCTCTAATAATAATTTGACATATTAGAAGTAAAGTTTTATTATTAAAATAATGGTATCAATATTTTTATGTTTCTTTTTAATAATAGAGACGAAAAATAATTATAGTAAGTGTTAGTGTATAATTGTGATTAGAGATTTTTTTTTTAGAAAATTTATATTTTTTTAATTCCGGACTAGCCGAGGAATGAGCCGCTATCCTTTAATTATAGGAACCGGACAAATGATTATATAAGGAATAAAATTAATTATAGATATTACTAAGTAGAATTTTATTGGTATCAAATAATTTGGATTAAAATAAATCAAATAACAAACTATGAATTCTGTGCACGTAAAAAATTTCATTATAAAGTGACCATACTTCAAAAGTTTATTTTTTTTGATTAATCTTTGAGTTTTATCCGCTTGTTAAAAAATTAATGTGACATTCTATCTTAGTAATCAATCCACAAATACATACAATCAAATTAAAAAGTAAAACTAAACTAATCTCTGAATTATTCGTATGTGTATCTTTTCCAACTTTTTCTTTCTTTAAAATGATATTTACCATAGCCAATGAAATGCTGATCAGATTTCGCCAAATATTATTATTATAAGAAAGAAAACTTAGAAATACCGACATATCGTGTAACCATTTCTTTGTTTTTTTTTGTATTAGAGCACATATTTTCAAAGCCGTGTGCGATCACGTGATTTACGCATACCTTGATATAGCCAGACATTATGATTGGCTTATGATCACGTGAACTAACATGGCTCAAAATATGACGATTCAAGATATCAGATTTCCATCAGTTCAAGAGTTCGAAGCGTTGAATTCACTCATTATTTGTGAATTCTTAAACATTATTATAAAGATCAATAAAAATGATTAATGGTAAAGCCTTCATGTTATTAACTATACAAAAACTCGAAAATTCTCCATTCAAGTTTCCTGACAGAACTATTTTGCTGATCGAAGATTTAATCAAAAAATTCAAAAAGTTCAGAAGGTAAGAAATCGTAATATATAATGCTGTATTTAACACAAGTAAACGACGTTAATTTAACAATACCTTGTAAACTGTTTGAAATAGAGATATCACCTTCCTCGTCTGGCGAATTCTCTGTATACAATGTTTGACCCAAAATGGTAATGAAATTACGTTTCTTAGAAAACAGTTCTTCAAACGAGACATGTACATAACTACGTGTCGAACATTCGCACTTATATGTGCCCTTGTGATTTTTTTGTACAACTCTTATATTATGAATTTTTTATAAATAGATACCAATATTGGGACTTGGGGAGTATAGAAACCTCTATGGAAAAATGAACATAACAGAAAATTCAAGTATGATAATTCGCTCATTGATGATTGTGTAAAGTAAACTATGCCGTATTAATATTTTTTCTTTTTTGTTCTAAGCCCATTCCATGAGCGTCTTGCCGCTCAACCACGCTAGTAGACAAGACTAGTAGTTTTTTTCGTAAAAAAGGCATGGTTGAGTGGCAAGACGCTCATGATATAGCTGAGGCTCATGAATTCACGTTTAAGGCTATCAATGATGAAATAAAGTCAACAAATCATTCTATCAGTGAAACCACAGTAGGAAAGTTTCGAAGTGTGATTTTAGTCAAGTTGGATCTCGCAGGTAGCACGAAGTAATTTCAAATATATTATTAATTCTCGAGATCGAAGATATATAGAATTTTTTCATAATGGTGATCCCAATAATTTCACTAAACAGCAAGATCAGGATCAACTCAAGAGAGATGTGTGAAGAGAATCAGATTGCCTTTGGTATTACGAAGACCCATATATAATTATTCCAAAGCATCTTCGTGAATTGGGATAAACATAAAACTTTAATTACATTTGTGCAATTTATTTTTTTTTTAAATGTGCTCGAAACCAGAGTGAAAAAATCACATAACTGCGCGACTCAGGGTATTTAAAAAATTATATAATAATATATGGGGCGTAAGTTATTTTTTAAATTTTATTATTCTTTATTTAAAAATTATTTATAATATAGAAAGTTATTTTTTTACATTATATCATAGATTTTGCGAAATCTATGAATGAGGGATTTCAAGTAGCATAGCACAATATATTTTCCAGTTAATGATAACAGAATTTAGCAGTGCAAAAAAAAATGCTTAGTAATTAAAAGATAAACCCGAACAGATTCAATCAGCATGATACGCAAAAAAAATTGTTAATACTGAGGCTACAATATCATATGAAGTAGTCCTAATAAATGTTATATGCTTGAATGATTGCACGTTGAACAAAATAGAAGTCCAGTGGAATAGTAGCATTTTGAGAGATTTGGATAGGAGGTGAAGGGGGCGTAGGTTGCTTCAAGTCATGGTATAGACATCTTGATGATATATTGATGATGTATGTACCTTGCGTAATATTTAATTGAGCTCCAGTGTCATCTCTTGTTCCGAATTCAAACTAATAATCATTATACATACATTAGAGATTATTAATATGTTAACAGAAAAGCGAATCGCTATAGTCTAACTTACTTCATTTACAAGAGGAACTATATTTCTTGTTCCTCTACCTGCTGAGATACAGTAATGCCAAGCCTACAATAAATTAAATCTCGGAATGTTATACAAATAATATGATTGCTACACTGTATAAAGATACTGTAACTTACCCTCATACGGACTGGTACTTGGCCTTGAGGAACTGGATCGATTTTTACAATAATACAATCGTGGGCACGACCAGGGCTTAACCAATATCTCAAAGATTCTTCGACGTGATCCAATGTTTCGCTATAGGCTACTTCCACAACCAAATTTGGCCAAGGAAAATCCTAAATAAAAAAAGGTATATAAAATTACTGGCTTTAAAAAATTCAAATCAATAAAAAGAACAGAAATTACATTTCCATCGCTCCCATTTGGTGCAGTTACAGCTGGTTTTACCGGACGAAACGACGCGTCGGCCTTTTTTCCACGGTTTCTGTCACACGTTCCTTTAAGCAATAAAAATAAATACAATACCATAAACAGGGCAATATATTATAACATTAATACTTACTGGTAGCACCAAAACCGTAAATCTGAGCGGGAGTCCCTCTAACATGTCTACAAGCGTTCGATATTTCTCCAGAAACTGCGGAGATACAAACTTCATGTGGCATAGAAGGAAGTTCATAGATTATGACTTTTCCATCTGACCATTCCCAACATCCGTGTATATTAAACTTTTCCGTACGTTGTTCATATTCCTCTATAGTAACGTCCGTAGCAAGCACATAAGGTAATCTTATATATAAATAGTAATTTATATCAGCCACTAGCTGAAAAATATCAAACATCAAACAAGTAGGAAAAAGTGACTTACGTTACTTCTTCCCACTTAGCTTTTTCGCTAAATTCTCCCTTATTCCACCACAGGTTTCGATAAAAGAAACAATCTGGCATTCTTTCTGGAACTGTATCACTACTAAGAATACCGAAAAATTAGCAAAGAAATAAGGAGTAACAGTTACACATATCTACTTACGCATAATGCATTTTGCATAAATATTGTTACCATCTTATTGAACTTATACTGCTAAATCTGCCATTTCCGTATTGAGTGACATTTTGTTGTCTTTGGAAAAATTATTTACGATAATGTTATATATTAGATTAAATTTGCGTCACAATTATCTCATTAATTCTGCGCCCTCACCCTTAATTATTAAAATAATCATTAAATAGATATAGTGATTGAATTTATAATAGTTAAAAAATAATAATATATTTATATTTTATATTGTTATACAAAATAGTAAAGCGCATTTGATTATTATTAGACAAACATGAGATTATTCACGCTATTACGCATTAAAATAATCATTTGATTTATTTGTAGTTGAAAGTCGACATATTACACCACAAGAAAGTTTTGCATTATTATTACTGCAAAAAGTTAATATTGTAGTAAAAAAAAAAATATTAAACCGGGTCTAATCCTATATATCTAATTCAATTTTAATATATGACATAAATATATAAAAGTAATTTTCTTGAATATGTTAGAAATGTAAATGTGTTTTCGAGAATTATGTTAATTGTAGTTCACTTCTCTTATAGAAATGCAAAAATAATCATCAGGAAGTGCTTCTTGTTTCCACAGTATGACAAAGATTCCACTCTCAAAGGAACTAATCTTTTCGGGACAAGAACATGTTTTTATGTGTGAACGAAAACATTAAACTTTCAAAGCACGTATGACACCAGCAGAATTTTTTTATTGCACGCTTTCCATGTGGACCTTTGATATTACAGACCCCGGCAAAAATAATGGCGGTCAGTTTTTTTAATATAGTTATTTCATATTACTCGATTTTTGTATATATATAAATGATTCGCAAAAAAAAAGTTGAAATTTAAGAAAAATAATGATAAAAATTTAATCACAAAAGAGTATCATATCGCTTTGTAAGGTTTATAAACTAAGAAGCAAATACTGCACAAAATAATATTGTAAGATTAATTTAAGAGGTATCTTCTTACACCAACGTACGCACAAATCACATACAACCCAAGATTGTGTTTCTGAAAAAAAAAAAACGTTTTATATTTTTAAATAATTTCACATTCTTATAAAAAATAGAGAAACCCTTTCTCAAAATTCTAGAATAAAAATACGAAAACTTTTCCCATTTTCAGAAAATTTTAAATTATTTTCAAACTTTATAAACTCTAAAATAAAATCTAACGACGCGGTTTAGAAAATTGTTAAGACGTTTAATTTTTTATAAATAAGAGAACGACCCTAAGAATTTAAACTTTTCACTAATTATTCAAAGTTTTCTCTAGAAAAAAGTATCATTATCAATTTGGTTCAAATTATGATTGAATGTAGATTATTTTATCAACCGCAATATGATAATAATATTTATTATGTAATTTGTAGAAAGTTCAATTTAATGGGTCAGAAAGTTCTATTTTAACATGATTATGAATTCATTTTTCAAAGTTTGAATGACTCCTTAATGACATTTCATGTTACATGCAAATTATTATCACGTTCATTATTTGTAAATATATTAAATAAGAAAATTTATGGAATGGATTTTAATGTAACTGATTCGAAAAGTAAATTAACTTGTTTCTTTGGATGATGATGATTATGATTATGAATTCATTTTAGATGATTCTGAAATGATATTTTATGTTACATGTAAATTATTATCATATTCTTTAATTGTAAACATATTAATAAAGAAACTGAATTAAAACGTAGATATTTATTAACTTTTTAAATCTTGAACAAAACTTGAAACAAATCCTTCCTTCGTACTTTTTACAACATCCTACCACTGATAGTGTAGATTTGAATGAAAATTTAAATTCTTCCCATGATGAAAGTGATGTTACGGTCGACAATAACTGGCCACATAATGATTATAATGATTTTAGTATTTCTCATCAAAGTTGAAAATTGACTTTAATTCATGTCAATAATCGGTAAGAATTAATCCATTTTAGTGATAAAAATTTATAACTAGTACTTTATGTATTTATAGGCTTTAGTTCTCAAGCTTGTACAGATTTTAATGTATGTGCTGCATATATAATAAAAAGATTTTAACATTAGTGTCGTTAACTCATTAACAAAGCTTACAATTAATGATTGATGTACTAATTGTTTTAGATGCATTAAATAATTCTTTTATTCGTGGAACACCAAACATTCAAATCCTGATTCACCAACGCGGCAACGCCAAAATCTTCAAGCGTCCAACGGCCGTTCCTAAATGAAAATATTAATTTTATATAAACCAAACAATGAAAAAAAAAAAAATTTTTTTTACCTAACTTGTTTTTTGCGTTCGTAGATTTTATCAAAATTTTTGGAGCTATTTTTTAATATTTTAATAGGATTTTATAATCAAATAAATTCAGACAAATAATCAATAATTAAATTTTACTTGAATCCAACAGTGCTATAAAGTATAGAGTGTATCATCAAAAACTTCCTAAGTCTCATATAATGTTTACGTATTATTATATATTGTAAACAAGTAACCATTAAACATAACAGGGAGCTTTAATATTAATGAATAATAAAAGAGTATCTATATCAATTTTAAATAATAAAATTGATATTAATACTCTATGACTTTTCAAGTTTCAAACATAAATATAAATTAACACTTCAATTTGTAAATGCTGTAAAATGTTTGCATAATGAGGGAATTATTTATTGTGATTAAGTAACATAATAATTTACTGTATATTGATTTGTTTAATTTGATTACATCAAGCAATAAATTAAATATATATTCATTTTAGCATACATAAATGTACTTGTACATCAAAATAGAATAAAGTAAGCAGACTTTGATTTATCAAAAAAATAACCAATGCATTATATAATCTAGTGTAATTCCTATATTGACCAAAATATTTAAATAAGATTAAAATAAAGCCAACATACTTACAAATCTTGGTTTTCCGTTCTTTTTAAGCCCACCCACAATACAAACTAAATACAATCAGCTATTAAAATAAGTATAAAAATTTTACATTATTCATTTTTAATTTATGTATTAGAAATGGGTTTATATACTTATTATTTGATAATTTATAAAAAACAAAAGATTTATTTAAATTACAAACTAAGAAATTTGTAAAATATTTACTGCTCTAGTCCTAGTGTTTAAATAATTCTAAGAAGAGGATACATATATTTAATATTTGATAAAATATAAAAAAAAAGGAATTATTTAAATTACAAACTAAGAATCTTTAAAATATTTTACTACTCTAGCCTTAGTGTTTAAATAAATCTAAAAAGAATAAAATGAAGAACAATTTTTTGCTAAATGCATAATATCAAATATTACAAAAAAAACTGTCTTTTTTAAAACACAAATAATTAGTTAATTTTCATTTGTTTTAATATCTAAATATTAATAAATAAAATTAATTAATTTGTAAATTAATTTATTTTATATTATACCAGCTATATTATATACACTTTACATACCTAATGTCTTCGAATCAATCATACATTCATTCAAATCTTTGCTTACTAGCATTTCACTCACTTGTACACTAGTTTGTGAATTTTCACTTTCAAGAATTTCATTTAATTGTTTACTAGTAAAATTAAGTAAGCGACTTGTATAGAAAGCCTGTGGGTGAGATTCAGTAGCAAGATTATTGTTATGCCCAATTGGTGCATTTATAAATTCCATAATATTGCATTTTAATTCTTCATTAATGTCTTCAATTTTTTTACCATAAGGAAGAAAAATCCATTCTTTAATAATCTTTGAAACTTCCTTAGAAGATGGCCTTTTTAATGGATCTTCATCCCAACATTTTTTCATTAAATCTATATAACATTGTGGAGTATTTTCAATAATTTTAGGACGTTCACCTTCACAAATACTTAAACTAAGTTGAATATCATGTGCTCTATTATTAAATGGTGGTATTCCAGATGTAAATTCCCACATAATCATAGAAAAACTATATATATCACTAGCTGGAGTATAAGTTTTGCCTCTTAAAACTTCAGGTGCCATAAATGGTACAACACCATAAATATTATGTTCTTTCAATAATGATTTTACAGGTTGACATAATCCTAAATCACATATATAAATTTTATGTTCATCATGATTTAAAATATTGCCATCATGAAAATCATGATGAATAAGATTTTCTTCATGTATATCATTAAGTCCAGAAATAATGTCATACAACATGCATAATTTTTGACCCCAATCACTTTTAATTATTCTTGTTAAGTTTCTTCTTAAATTACCTTTGTTTGCATAATCCATTACTGCCATATATTTCGAAGTATTTGGATTTTTTGTAAATCCATAAAAATTAATAATTTCATATGATCCTAAACAACTTCCATGATATTTCCACTATAAAAAATAATAATATATTAATATAAGTAAATTATAATTTAAATTAAAAAATAATAATACACTATCATACTTCATTTAAAAATTCATCTAAATTTTCATTTAAATTACTATGACACTTAAGAATTACTTCTCTATCTCCATCATAATTTGACCAAATAGCTTTGTATATAGTACCAAATCCTCCTTTATCAAGATATTCAACACTTTTAAATTTATTATAAGGAATCCATCTTAACTTTTTCTCAAGAATAAATTCATCTATGATTATGTTTCCACTTTTTCCAAATCTATAAATTTAAATAATTAAAATTATATAAAAGTTTATAATAAAATTTACACTAAAATTAACACTTACTCTAAAATTTAAATAGGAATTTAAAATAATATATGTCTTAGTTTTTGTATAAATATATATAATAATAAGCTATATTTCATAACTTACCAACTAAAGTAATAGAAATTTTAAAATAAAAGAATACAGCTAACAAATAAATATTATATAAAATATATAACAATAGAAATAACTTATAACTTACAAGCTATATTATTAAATAATTTTTTAAATAAAGAATTTGATTAGTTTAAATATATGTAAATATTGTAATAATAAGTAATAATAGAATTAAAAAATATAACTTACCATCTAAAAGAAATTAAAAATAATTTTTCAAATAAAGAGTATAGTTAGTTTAAATTATATGTAAATATTATAACAATAAGTAATAAATAATAATAGAATTAAATAAATAACTCACCATCTAAAAGAAATTGCAAAATAATTTTTTAAATAAAGAATTTATTAGTTTAAATAATATGTAAATATTATAATAATAAGTAATAAACTAATAATAGAATTAAATAAGTAACTTACAAACTATATTATTTAAATAATTTTTTAAATAAAGAATTTAGTTAGTAGTATAAATTATATGTAAATATTATAACAATAATTAATAAATGAATTAAAAATAAATTACCATCTAAAAGAAATTACAAAATAATTTTTTAAATAAAGAATTTAGTTAGTCTAAATTATATGTAAATAATATAGCAATAAGTAATAGTAGAATTAAATAAATAACTTACAAACTATATTATTTAAGTAATTTTTTAAATAAAGAATTAAATTATATGTAAATATTATAATGATAAGTAATAATAGAATTAAATAAATAACTTATGACTTACTAACTAAAAGAAGTTGCAAAATAATTTTTAAAATAAAGAATTTAGTTAGTTTAAATTATATGTAAATAATATAACAATAAGTAATAATAGAATTAAATAAATAACTTACGAACTATATTATTTAAATAATTTTTTAAATAAAAAGTTTAAATTATATGTAAATATTATAACAATAAGTAATAATAATAAAATTAAATAATAACTTACTATCTAAAAAAATTATAAAATAATTTTTTAAATAAAGAATTTAGTTAGTTTAAATAATATGTAAATATTATAACAATAAGTAATAATAATAAAATTAAATAATAACTTACTATCTAAAAAAATTATAAAATAATTTTTTAAATAAAGAATTTAGTTAGTTTAAATAATATGTAAATATTATAACAATAAGTAATAATAGAATTAAATAACTTATAACTTACCATCTAAAAGAAATTACAAAATAATTTTTTAAATAAAAAATTTAGTTAATTTAAGTTATATGTAAATAATATAACAATAAGTAATAATAGAATCAAAAAATAAATAACTTATAACTTACCATCTAAAAGAAATTACAAAATAATTTTTAAATAAAGAAATTAATTAATTTAAATTATATGTAAATATTATAAAAATAAGTAATAATAGAATTAAATAAATAATTTATGACTTACCATCTAAAAGAAATTACAAAACAATTTTTTAAATAAAGAATTTAGTTAGTTAAATTATATGTAAATATTATAACAATAAGTAATAATAGAATTAAATAATAACTTATGATATAATACCAACTAAAATAAATGCAAAATAATTTTTTAAATAAAGAATTTAGTTAGTTAAATTATATGTAATTTATAACAATAAGTAATAATAAAATTAAATAAATAACTTACAAACTATATTATTTAAATAATTTTTCAAATAAAGAATTTAGTTAGTTTAAATAATATGTAAATATTATAACAATAAGTAATAATAGAATTAAATAAATAACTTATAACTTACCATCTAAAAGAAATTACAAAATAATTTTTAAATAAAGAAATTAATTAATTTAAATTATATGTAAATATTATAACAATAAGTAATAATAAATTTAAATAAATAATTTATGACTTACCATCTAAAAGAAATTACAAAATAATTTTTTAAATAAAGAATTTAGTTAGTTAAATTATATGTAAATATTATAACAATAAGTAATGATAGAATTAAATAAATAACTTATGACTTGCCATCTAAAAGAAATTACAAAATAATTTTTTAAATAAAGAATTTAGTTAGTTAAATTATATGTAAATATTATAACAATAAGTAATAATAGAATAAATAAATAGCTTACAACTTACCAACTAAAATAAATTACAAAATAATTTTTTAAATAAAGAATTTAGTTAATTTAAATTATATGTAAATATTATAACAATAAGTAATAATAGAATTAATAAATAAATAACTTATGACTTACCAACTAAAATAAATTACAAAATAATTTTTTAAATAAAGAATTTAGTTAGTTTAGATTATATGTAAATATTATAATAATAAGTAAGTAATAATAGAATTTTAAATAACTTATGACTTACTAACTAAAATAAATTACAAAATAATTTTTAAATAAAGAATTTAGTTAGTTTAAATTATATGTAAATATTATAAGTAATAATAGAATTAAATAAATGACTTATTACTATCTAAAAGAAATTACAAAATAATTTTTTAAATAAAGAATTTAGTTAGTTTAAATTATATGTAAATATTATAACAATAAAATTAAATAAATAACTTACTATCTAAAAAAAATTACAAAATAATTTTTAAATAAAGAATTTAGTTAGTTTAAATTATGAAAATTTCTAGGTTTACACGGGGTGTTTGTACACAGGTCATATAAATATAATTTTTAATAGACTAATTTTTTGTTTTTTAATTTGAAATTGAATGCTACCGACATTATACTCTTTTACTTTTTATTCTTATTATATTACAGATAAATATATGTATTTTCACCTGCTCTGCAAGTTTACTTAAGGCATTAAAGGAGGTTTTGAATGCCGTTTTTAATTTACTAATATGACCCGTGTTTAAACACCCCGTGTACAAATAGAAATTGCCTTAAATTATATATATGTAAATGTTATAACAATAAGTAATAATAGAATTAAATAAATAACATACCATCTAAAAGAAATTACAAAATAATTTATTAAATAAAGAATTTAGTTAGTTTAAATTATAATGTAATATTATAACAATAAGTAATATTAGAATTAAATAATAAACTTACCCTCTACATTATTTAAATAATTTTTTAAATAAGAAATTTAGTTAGTTTAAATTATATGTAAATATTATAATAATAAATAATGATAGAATTAAATAAATAATTTATGACTTACCAACTAAAATAAATCATAAAATAATTTTTTAAATAAAGAATTTAGTTAGATTAAATTATATGTAAATATTATAACAGAAAGTAATAATAGAATTATATAAGTAACTTACAAACTATATTATTTGAATAATTTTTTAAATAAAGAAATTAGTTAGTTTAAATTATACATAAATATTATAACAATAAGTAATAACAGAATTAAAAAAATAAATAACTTATAACTTACAACCTATCAAATAAAGAATTTAGTTAGTTTAAATTATATGTAGATATTATAAAAATAAGTAATAATAGAATTAAATAAATAACTTACTCTCTATATTATTTAAATAATTTTTTAAATAAAGAATTTAGTTAGTTTAAATTATATGTAAAATTATAAAAATAAGTAATAATAGTATTAAATAAATAACTTACTCCCTATATTATTTAAATAAATAAAGAATTTAGTTAGTTTAAATTAAAGTAATAATAAAATTAAATAAATAACTTACAAGCTATATTATTTAAAATAAAGAACTTAGTTAGTTTAAATTATATATAAATAATATATAACTATAAGTAATAATAGAATTAATTAAATAACTTACACCCTATATTATTTAAATAATTTTTTAAATAAAGAATTTAGTTAGTTTAAATTATATATGAATATTATAACAATAAGTAATAATAGAATTAAATAAATAACTTACGAGCTATATTATTTAAATAATTTTTTAAATAAAGAATTTAGTTAGTTTAAATTATATATAAATATTATAATAGAATTAAATAAATAACTTACGAACTATATTATTTAAATAATTTTTTAAATAAAGAGTTTAAATTATATGTAAATATTATAACAACAAGTAATAATAAATAACTTACACCCTATATTATTTAAATAATTTTTTAAATAAAGAATTTAGTTAGTTTAAATTATATATAAATATTATAACAATAAGTAATAATAAATAACTTACACCCTATAATGTTTAAATAATTTTTTAAATAAATAAATTTGTTAGTTTAAATTATATGTAAATATTATAACAATAAGTAATAATAGAATTAAATAAATAACTTACACCCTATATTATTTAAATAATTTTTTAAATAAAGAATTTAATTAGTTTAAATTATATGTAAATATTAATAGAATTAAATAAACAACTTATGACTTACTAACTAAAATAAATTACAGAATAATTTTTAAAAAAAGAATTTAGTTAGTTTAATTTATATGTAAATATTATAACAATAAGTAATAATAGAATTAAAAAATAACATACGAGCTATATTATTTAAATAATTTTTTAAATAAAGAATTTAGTTAGTTTAAATTATATGTAAATATTATAACAATAAGTAATTATATAATCAAAAATAACTTGCTATCTAAAATAAATTACAAAATAATTTTTTAAATAAAGAATTTAGTTAGTTTAAATTATACTGTATGTAAATATTATAACAATAAATAATAAGGGTACTGTCAGATATTACCTAATATCACTTTAATATAAGAGCTTACCCTCCCCCCTTAGGTAAGATATATTATATATATAATTCCTTATATTGTATTATATGTAACCTAAGATCTTTAGTTACCCCCTAAAATATTAGGTAATATTTGACAGCACCCTAATAGAATTAAATAAATAATTTATGACTTACCAACTAAAAAATAATTTTTTAAATAAAGAATTTAGTTAGTTTAAATTATATGTAAATATTATAACAATAAATAACAATAGAATTAAATAAATAACTTACTATCTAAAAGAAATTACAAAAATATTTTTTTAAATAAAGAATTAGTAGTTAGTTTAAATTATATGTAAATATTATAATAATAAGTGTTAATAGAATTAAATAAATAACTTACCATCTAAAATAAATTACAAAATAATTTTTTAAATAAAGAATTAGTTAGTTTAAATTATATGTAAATATTATAATAATAAGTAATAATAGAATTGAATAAATAACTTACCCCCTATATTATTTAAATAATTTTTTAAATAAATAATTTAGTTAGTTCAAATTATATGTAAATATCATAACAATAAATAATAAGGGCACTGTCAGATTTTACCTAATATCACTTTAATATAAGAACTTATGCTTAACCTCCCCCCAGGTAAGACATGTTATATATATAATTCCTTACATAGTATTATATATAACGAACCTAAGATCTTTAGTTACCCCTCCCCCTAAAATATTAGGTAATAACTGACAGCACCCTAATAGGATTAAATAAATAATTTATGACTTACTAACTAAAATAAATTATAAAATAATTTTTTAAATAAAGAATTTAGTTGGCTTAAATTATATGTAAATATTATAACAATAATTAATAATAGAATTAAATAAATGACTTACGAACTATATTATTTAAACAATTTTTTAAATAAAGAATTTAGTTAGTTTAAATTATATGTAAATATTATAGCAATAAGTAATAATAGAATTAAATAAATAACTTGCTCTCTATATTATTTAAATAATTTTTTAAATAAAGAATTTAGTTAGCTTAAATTATATGTAAATATATATTACAACAATAAGTAATAATAGAATTAAATAAAGAACTTACTATCTATATTATATAAATAATTTTTTAAATAAAGAATTTAGTTAATTTAAATTATATGTAAATATTATAACAATAAGTAATAATAGAATTAAAAAAATAAATAACTTATAACTTACAATCTATTAAATAAAGAATTTAGTTAGTCTAAATTATATGTAAATATTATAACAATAAGTAATAATAGATATGACTTACCAACTAAAATAAATTATAAAATAATTTTTTAAATAAAGAATTAAGTTAGTTTAATAAATTATATATAAATATTATATCAATAAGTAATAATAGAATTAAATAAATAGCTTATAACTTACGATCTATTAAATAAAAAATTTAGTTAGTTTAAATTATATCAGATATGTAAATATTATAACAATGAGTAATTATAGATTTAAATAAATAACTTATGACTTACCAACTAAAATAAATTACAAAATAATTTTTTAAATAAAGAATTTAGTTAGTTTAATTTATATGTAAATATTATGATAACAATAAGTAATAACAGAATTAAATAAATAACTTATAACTTACGATCTATTTAATAAAGAAATCAGTTAGTCTAAATTATATGTAAATATTATAACAATAAAAATAGAATTAAAAAAATAACTTACGAGCTATATTATTTAAATAATTTTTTAAAATAAAGATTTAAGTTAGTTTAAATTATATGTAAATATTATAACGATAAGTTATAATAGAATTAAAAAAATAAATAACTTAAAACTTACGATCTATTAAATAAAGAATTTAGTTAGTTTAAATTATATGTAAATATTATAGCAATAAGTAATAATAGAATTAAATAAATAACTTACCATCTAAAAGAAATTACAAATAATTTTTCAATAATTTAGTTAGTTTAAATTATATGTAAATATTATAACAATAAGTAATAATAAATAACTTATAACTTACAGTCTATTAAATAAAGAATTTAGTTAGTTTAAATTATATGTAAATATTATAACAATAAGTACTAATATAATTAAATAAATAACATACTCCCTATATTATTTAAATAATTTTTAAATAAAGATTTAATTAATTTAAATTATATGTAAATATTATAAGTAATAATAGAATTGAAAAATAAATAATTTATAATTTACGATCTATTAAATAAAGAATTTAGTTAGTTTAAATTATATGTAGCAAATATTATAACAATAATTAATAATAGAATTAATAAATAACTTACCATCTAAAAGAAATTACAAAATAATTTTAAAATAAAGAATTTAGTTAGTTTAAATTATATGTAAATATTATAACAATAAGTAATAATAGAATGAAATAAATAACTTACTATCTATATTATTTATATAATTTTAATAAAGAATTTAGTTAGTTTAAATTATATGTAAATATTATAACAATAAGTATTAAAATAATAATAGAATTAAATAATTAACTTACCCCCTATATTATTTGAATAATTTTTTAAATAAAGAATTTAATTAGTTTAAATTATATGTAAATATTATAACAATAAGTAATAATAGAATTAAAAAAATAACTTATTACTTACCAACTAAAATAAATTACAAAATAATTTTAAAAAAGAAGTTTAGTTAATTTAAATTATATATAAATATTATAACAATAAGTAATAATAGAATTAAATAAATAACTTACTCTCTATATTATTTAAATAATTTTAAATAAAGAAATTAGTTAGTTTAAATTATATGTAAATATTATAACAATAAGTAATAATAGAATTAAATAATTAACTTACCCCCTATATTATTTGAATAATTTTTTAAATAAAGAAATTAGTTAGTTTAAATTATATATAAATATTATAACAATAAGTAATAATAGAATTAAATAAATAACTTACACTCTATATTATTTAATTAATTTTTAAATAAAGAATTTAGTTAATTTAAATTATATATAAATATTATAGCAATAAGTAATAGAATTAAATAAATAACTTACTCCCTATATTATTTAAATAATTTTTTAAGTAAAGAATTTAGTTAGTTTAAATTATATGTAAATATTATAACAATAAGTAATAATAGAATTGAAAAATAAATAACTTACTCTCTATATTATTATAATTTAAATAATATGTAAATATTATAACAATAAATAATAATAGAATTAAAATAAATAACTTACTCCCTATATTATTTAAATAATTTTTTAAATAAAGAATTTAGTTAGTTTAAATTATATGTAAATATTATAACAATAAGTAATAATAGAATTAAATAAATAACTTACACCCTATATTATTTAAATAATTTGTTAAATAAAGAATTTAGATAGTTTAAATTATATGTAAATATTATGACAATAAGTAATAATAGAATTAAATAATTAACTTACCCTCTAAATTATTTAATTAATTTTTTAAATAAAGAATTTATTTAGTTAAAATTATATGTAAATATTATAATAATAAGTAATGATTGAATTAAAAAATAACTTATGGCTTACCAACTAAAATAAATCATAAAATAATTTAAATAAAGAATTTAATTATATGTAAATATTATAGCAATAAGTAATAATAGAATTAAATAAATAGCTTACTCTCTATATTATGTAAAATAAAGAATTTAGTTAGTTTAAATTATATATAAATATTATAGCAATAAGTAATAATAGAATTAAATAAATAACTTGCCATCTAAAAGAAATTACAAAATAATTTTTAAATAAAGAATTTAGTTAGTTTAAATTATATATAAATATTATAACAATAAATATATAACTTACTCCCTATATTATTTAAATAATTTTTTAGATAAAGAATTTAATTAGTTTAATTATATGTAAATATTATAACAATAAGTAATAATAGAATTAAATAAATAACTTACCATCTAAAAGAAATTACAAAATAATTTTTTAAATAAAGAATTTAGTTAGTTTAAATTATATGTAACAATAAGTAATAATAGAATTAAATAAATAACTTACCATCTAAAATAAATTACAAAATAATTTGTTAAATAAAAAATTTAGTTAGTTTAAATTATATGTAAACGTTATGACAATAAGTAATAATAGAATTAATTAAAGGGTTTAAATTTTATATGCAGGTGCATTGCAACACATCCTTTATAATATATCATATATAAAAGTCAAAAACACCATTCTAAACCATACTTCAGTCTTTAAGTAAAGTTGTAGGGCAAGCTAAAATACGCATAGTACGTGTCTTTTAAAAGCTTTATAATATGTGCATAAAGTTTATGCGACATTTATTCAAAAATCAGAAAATTTAATGATGTTATGGGATAAAAATTGATTGACATATTTACTATACCAAAAAGCGGGTGCATTGCTACGCACCCGCGTAAAAATGTTCTTTCCTTAAATAAATAACTTACTATCTAGAAGAAATTACAAAATAATTTTTTAAATAAAGAATTTAGTTAGTTTAAATTATATATAAATATTATAACAACAAGTAATAATAGAATTAAATAAATAACTTACAAACTATATTATTTAAATAATTTTTTATATAAGGAATTTAGTTAGTTTAAACATTATAACAATAAGTAATAATAGAATTAAATAAATAACTTATGACTTACCAACTAAAATAAATTACAAAATAATTTTTAAATAAAGAATTTAGTTAGTTTAAATTATATGTAAATACTATAATAATAAGTAATAATAGAATTAAATAAATAACTTACTCCCTATATTATTTAAATAATTTTTTAATAAAGAATTTAGTTAGTTTAAATTATATATAAATATTATAGCAATAAGTAATAATAGAATTAAATAAATAACTTACTCACTATATTATTTAGATAATTTTTTAATAAAGAATTTAGTTAGTTTAAATTATATGTAAATATTATAGCAATAAGTAATAATAGAATTAAATAAATAACTTACTCCCTATATTATTTAAATAATTTTTCAATAAAGAATTTAGTTATTAGTTTAAATTATTTATAAATATTATAACAATAAGTAATATAATGATAGAATTAAATAAATAACTTACAAACTATATTATTTAAATAATTTTTAAATAAAGAATTTAATTAGTTTAAATAATATATAAATATTATAACAATAAGTAATAATAGAATTAAATAAATAACTTACTATCTAAATGAAATTACAAAATAATTTTTTTAAATAAAGAATTTACTAGTAAGTTTAATTATATATAAATATTATAACAATAAGTAATAATAGAATTAAATAAATAACTTACTATCTAAATGAAATTACAAAATAATTTTTTAAATAAAGAATTTAGTTAGTTTAATAAATTATATATATTATAACAATAAGTAATGATAGAATTAAATAAATAACTTACTATCTAAAGAAATTACAAAATAATTTTTTAAATAAAGAATTTAGTTGTGTAAATATTATAACAATAAGCAATAATAGAATTAAATAAATAACTTACCATCTAAAATAAATTACAAAATAATGTTTTAAATAAAAAATTTAGTTAGTTAAAATTATATGTAAATATTATGACAATAAGTAATAATAGAATTAAATAAATAACTTATGACTTACCATCTAAAAGAAATTACAAAATAATTTTTTAAATAAAGAATTTGGTTAGTTTAAATTAAATCTAAATATTATAACAATAAGTAATAATAGAATTAAATAAATAACTTACAAACTATATTATTTAAATAATTTTTTAAAATAAAGAATTTTGTTAGCTTAAATTGTATAACAATAGAAATATAGACATCATATAACTTACACCCTGAATTATTGTTAATTTTTAATTAGTTAAATATAAATATAATAGAAATGTATTCACTATAAATTAAATATATTACTTACAATCTATTTATTTAAATTAAGAATATAATTAGTTAAATTATATTAAAACATTAATCAATAAGTATAATATTAACTTAAGTATTATAACTTACCAGCTGTAATATAATTAATTAGTTATTTAAACAAAGAATTTAGTTATTTGAATATTATGTAAAATAAGTAAAGTAAAAAACTAAAAAATTTAAATAATTGATAACTTACAAACTATAGTATTATTAATCATTAAATAGTTACATAGAGTAAAGATAATAATTAATTCCATTATCTGTTATAATTTAATTTAATTTGATTATAGGATAACCTATTAACTTACGGGCTAAATTATTTAATATAATTTTTATATACTATAGTTAGTTTATATTTGCAAAATTGTTTAAAGGTTTTGACAGGATAATTCTAATTTTATATTATATATTTATGCTGTATAATTACCTCTATTAACACATCCAATACATTGTTCCATTGCTATATCAAATTCTTCCTAATTGGAAAGATAAGAGTAAATATTTTGTTTTCTTTTTTTTTTTTATTATTTATATATTAAACATCTTATTAGTACGTAATAATATTTATGCAAAACGCATTGTATACAAATGTTGATCACAAGTACAAGCATTGCATGTATGACAAACAAAATTTGCAATGTTCGGAATGCATGTCAATCATCTCATTATTACGTATCAAAAATCACAAAATAGAGAAAATTTTCTTAATACATATTAAATATTAAAAGTCATTAAGATTATATTTGGCTACTTTGCAAGTTTACTTAGAATAACAAAGAACAGCAAAGAAAGTTTTAATTATCACTTTTGATTTTTCATTAAAACCAACTTGAAAATGATCGGCATATACTTATTTTAATATTTAACGCTTATAAAACTATTATAAATTAAATAATTTCATGATATTATATTTAAAAATAATAAATTCATATTGTTAAACAGGTAGATAATGTATTATTGTTTTATATTAAAATTATTTACAATTAAGTATACGCTAAATTTTTTAAAATAAACCTGGAAAATAAGTTTATTAATTCGTGATCCAAATGTCGATCAGTGAAAATTCGTAAATAATGAGAATCTGCTGTCGTCACAAAGACAAGTCATTTTTTAATTTTATTTGAAGACATACAATCAACTAATATTATTTTTCTTTGTCATATTTTGTTATAAAAGCCATCCCTTTTTTAATATAAATCACAAAAACTCTTTCTAATCTTTTGCAGGAGATATGAGATTATTGGTAACTTATTAAAAATATTGACCTGTCTTTAAATAATATCTGATATGTTATTCTTGTTATTTACCATAAAGAAGGCATGTACTGTTTAATTTGTAAGGTGACCAAAGTTGCTATTACTAAAAATGACTTATTGAACCTCTTGAAATCTACAGACTTTAGAAAAATACTTCGCGAGATTCTACAAGAGAAGCTTGAATCTGCTGGTAAAATAACGGAATCGCAGTTGATTATAGAGAGGATGATCCCATGGACAGGTATTTAGGTTGTGTACACAGAATCATTTTTCAGACTCCAGAGTACGTGCATAGACTATTGATTATCTCTGTTCAATACAAAGAAAGCATACGCCAAAGATTATTTTTGGGTTAATACTCTAAAATTTGAGAATATTTATGGGTATATTGGAACTCGTCCTTTTTTTTGTTATTTTGACAAGTTTGAAGTTCCTATCTTTTTATTTTTCCACGTATAGTAAACAGATATTTTTATATATACCGCTGTGTATTTTTGTTAGATGATGATTAGACTGGTATTTTATTTATTCATTATTATTGTTTTCTTATAATGAGTAAGATATCAAATTTTCCATAAATGTAGGAAAAAAGGAAGATTTGGAATTAATTCAGAAGGACATAATAAGGCTGGCGTTGAATGATTCAAGTAATAAATTAATGAGAGAATCGTTTTTAGAATTTCGATATAATAAACAATAATTATTGTATTGTTCCACTTTCCAGCAGTAAATGATAAAATAATTTCATGTCTATTTTTACCTAAAAAAAATTTTTTTTTAAATTCGGTTATCATTCGATTGTTTAATCCCAAAATGATGCAAGGTCACGAAATTACCCTGTAAAAAATTTTATCCGTAATTTCTGTAAAAACTCCGTGAAAATGATACATTTACGGAAAAGTAACTAAGAATCTATGGATAATTTCCATGTTTTTGGGCTATAAATTCCGTGAATATGATATATTTATGGAAAAATAACTAAGAAGAATCTATCCATGTTTTGAGGCTATAAATTCCGTGAATATGATAAAAAAAAAATACGGAATAAATTTTTTATAGGGTTACACGTTTAAATAATTCAAATCCTTTAAATCCTTTTATTAATGTTTCCTTTACCGGTTAGAATTTTAATGATTTTTTTATTTTATTCCTATTATCAAAAAATCTCTTTAGATTAAAAAGAAAACGGATTTTAAATCAAAAATATCGGATCAGGTCCGATTTCAAGATATTAACCCAGATTTTAATGTTATTCTTTTGTATTATCGGAGATTTCATTTTTTATTTTTAGATAATTGTATTTTAACTAAAGTAATATTCTTTTTTATTAAGGTAAAGAAATGATATTACACGGTTTACTTTTTTCGTATAAAAAAAAATGTGATAGTAATTTTGCAGATCAACTAATATTGCGTCATCAAATGGCTGCGCTGCTAAATTTGATTACGATTTTTTCTTTAAAAGAATTTAAAAGAAATAAAAATTCTAACGATAGCTGAATCATTAAAATCAAAAATTTACTAAACAAAATAAAATGATATAATGAATAATCAAATAATTTTTAATGCAAATAAAACCCGAAAAGTAATATTATTATCAGTTAAGTAAATAAAGAAATTAAATTACAGTTAAAAAAAGGTTATAAACTACTTTTAAAGAGTATAATAATCTACATATATATATTAAAATATAACATAATATGTCTTTTTATCGTAAATGAAACAGTATCAGATTTGCTAAACTATTTACTGTAATTCACTCGGGTTTGAACGGGTAAGCCACAATTAGCCACACATCTTCAAAAAAGGAAATCCCTATTGTTGTACTCCTTGTCACATCGGTATATTTTCGATTTTTTTCTTTGTGAAATTATATTTGTCACATAATTATTTGTAACCGGTGTGGCTCAACCTGGCAAAGATTTCCTTAAATGATTAGCATAAGAATAATTCAAAACGGAACTAGACTCCGATATTTTTCTTATATATACATAAATTTTTTTTTTAAAAAAAAAATAAAAACAAAAAATAAAAAAAAAAGATAAAAATTAAAAATAAAAAAAAATAAAATAAAAAATTAAAAATCAAAATATTTATAAATTTTCGCTTCCATACTTTCGACATTCCCTAAATAGATTCAAGAATCTTGCACTTTTTGCAAAGTTTAATAATTATAAAAACTATGCAAACACTTTACGAATTAAACTTTTAAGAAAAATATCCTCACACGACGTACAGATTTCAAACATTGTTTGTGCAATAGAAACACACGGTAATCTCAACTATTTCTATCGAAAATCATATTTGTAGCTGTTATATATTATAATAAAACGTAATAGAGTGTGAGCCTTTTTCAATATTTTAACATAAAAAGAACCTTTTTTCCTTATTCATTACTAATTCAAAACTCTCTTTATATAAAAAAAGAAACCTTTGCATTTAAAGTTACAAAATTAATTCAACACAGCATTCAAATTATTCGTTATCGTTATAAATAATTAACGAACAATTTTGCGAACTAAATTCGATTTCAACTCGAACTATGTCCGAATGTAGATTATTTTATCAACTGCAACATGATAATAGTATTTATCATGTAATTTGTAAGATTCATTTTCAAGGGTCAGAAAATACTATTTTGCTTGATGATGATGAACATGAGTTCTTTTTTGAAAATTCGAACGATTCCGTAACGACATTTCATGTTACATGCAAATTATTATCACATTCATTAATTGTAAATCTATTGAATAAGAAAGTTTATGGAATGAATTTTAATGTAACTTATTCTAAAAGTAAATTAACTTTACATCAAAAATTAAATCTCAAACAAACCTTGCAGCAAATTCTTCCTTCTTACTTCTCACATATTTCTGATAATGAAGTAAGACCAGACTCTGATGAATATTTTAATTCCTCACCTGAAGAAATTGAAAGCAATATTATGACGACACATAGTACAAGTTCTTCGATTATTGATAGTCAAAATATGCAAAGTCATTTATCAACTGAAAGCTTGGAATCTAATGAACTCAGATTATTTTATCAAGCACCAGATGATGATAATATTTATCATGTAAGTTGTAAAATGTTTTTACAAGATTTGGAAATTTCTGCTTCTCCGGATGATGTTTATGATTATGAATTCATTTCAAATGATTCCGAAATGATACTTTATGTTACATGTAAACTATTACCATGTTCTTTAATTGTAAATATTCTAAATAAGGAAACTTACGGAATTGATTTTGATATATCTGAGTTGAAACGTAAATGTTTATTATCTTCGCATCAAAAGTGTAATCTCGAAAAAAACTTGAAGAAGACTCTTAATTTGTACTTTTTACAACATACAAGTGAAACAGGACTATATTTCAGTGAAAATTTAAGTACTTCTCATGAAAGTATTAATGATAACATAGTTAATAATCTCGACAATGTTTGTCCACACAATTGATTGTAATATTTTTATCAAGACAACTATCTATAAGGAATATTGGATTTACTTCGTAATTAAATAAATTAAATCATATATGATGAAAAAAAGAAGAAATTATAAACAATGAAACAAAAAACTAAAAGATAATTACTAATTATTTTAACTTTCACGTGGAAGGAATATATATATGTAAGAAAAAAGGATAGAAAAAATATTTCGTACATAGGGAATTATAAAATAATAGCGTAGAAAAAAACAAATAGCATGTAGAAAATGGATAGAAATTGATATAAATCCTAAATAGTAAAATTTGGCTTTATTATATAAATGTATCATATTGTGCTGTGTATCGATTAGATTGTCTTTTTTAATTCTCAAATTATAAATCTTAAAATTTTTTATCTATCGAACTCTTGTTTTAATATATTCTATGTCATATAATAAAATCATCGAAATGTACAAAAGTATAAATAATTAATGATAACAGATTTATTTAACTTTTACAAGCAAGTAAAGAAACCAATGTTATGGGTTCATTCGAATGCTTTTTGATACGCTCTTCATCCAATTATTAATAAATTATTGATTTAACATTAACAAAGATTTTTCTTTTTACTTAATATTTATTTTTCTTACAAATTTATATATTTACCCTTACGAAAAAGAACGTGAAAAGCCCGTAGAAATTCAAAAGAAGAACCGATATTCCTGCTTCTTTATTCCAAAGCGCTGAAAATGTACGGGACACAGAAGAAGCACGCACGAAAGAACGCAAATTCTTTGTTTTTAATTATTTGCGTATCATGCAAAATATGATGCATGACAAATTTTAAACCTTTCATACAATATTTTCCGGACGTCACAGTCGTCACATGATACACTATTATGGTTATAATTACTAAAATTAATAATCGGTAGTTAAAAAAAAATTTTAATTAATTGTCCTTAATAAAATAAGAAAGTATTTTTGCAAAAATATTTTTTTAAAAAAAAATAATAATTAAGTGTTTTGCTTTATAAAAAAAGAGAGAACAGCTGAAAATATATAAACTCCATTTATTTTAACAAATTATAAGATACTTGCACATATGCGAACGTACAACAACTTCATATATTTGAGATTGTTTAAATTTTTAATCCTATAAAAAAAGTAAAACCTTTTTCAATATCTAAAAGTTCTATAAAATAAGAGCGCGAAAATACGATTCATTTTCGGCAACAAAGAACTTTCCTTTAACGAATTTTATTTTGTTAAGGAAGAACGAATATCAATTCGATATTTATAGGCTTTGGATTTTCAATGTACTGTACGTATATGAAAGATTTCTATAATAATAGAAGGAATTAAATCCTTTGTTTTGCCTAATTTTATTACAAACGAGAAAATATTATTTTGTAAATAAATAGTTATCTAGGCCAAATCGAGCTAAATTCAACTAAATTATACAAGTAGTCGAAATAATCCCATTTCCGTAAATGGTATTTAAATTTTATATACAGTCAGAACTCGATGTAAAAAAATCGTTATATCAAAATTTATAAGCGATTTTTATATGTTCATATATAAAGACAAAATATTAAAAAATCGCTTTATCTGTTATCGTAAAATTCGTTATATCGCATAGTCGTTATATCTGTAAACGTTACTATTTTTTAATTTTACAAATTAAAAATTATTTTTAATCGAAACGAAAAAAACTATTTAGTATATAATACACAAAATAAAAATACCTTTATAATATTAAATAAATATATACTATTTTTTGGGAAAATAGTTTAGTATAATAAATTTAGAAATATAATCTTAATCATTTTAAATGATATTAAGGTTCTCGAGGTTCGAGACGTTGAAAGATTTATCTACTTACCGTACCAATGTATTCTACATATAATAACTTAATGAAATAAATTGAACTGCATTGGCTTAATATTTCAAGTTATATTAATATATACATTTTAATATACACTTTAATATATCTTATCTCACATTAAATGACTGAATTAATTGAAAATAAATTTATTGATGAAGATTTAGGAATCAGAGAACTCGATGGCCTCTTGTAAAAATTTTTTTGAGATTTTTCACAAAATATGGATCATAAACGATTTCTTGTCTTCTAGAAAAAAAAGGAAATAAATATTCTCCTTTCTTTTTTAATGATCAATTTTTTTTTTAAAAAAAGAAACGTTATTTATAAAATGTCAAAACAAGAACTCTTCACTTCAATTCTTCACTCTAGAAATCGATAATACCTATCATATATAGATCTTATGAAAGTGTTTAAAAATCGTTATGTGAGGACTGTTGAAAAAATTTAAATGATTGGTATCACAACGAATCATGTAAGATAATACAATTACGGTATATAATTCTTTATTTATTGGTTTTATTATAATTTAGTTGGAAAATCAACTCGACCTAGATCGTAAGTAGTTTGAATTTACTATAACTTGGGAAAAATTTTACGAAGATGAATGGCATAAACCTAATTTGAATGGGTCAGGATTGAAAAAAAATTCCCCAATTATGGTCAAGGATATTTATAATAATAAAAGAAAATTCCTGCCAATAGAAGACTTAGTACTACTTCAGCAATTATTATCCCTTTATCATTAATAATTTAATTATAATTCGATTACATCTACATACACAAGTTTTCTTAATACAATATATATATGTATATTTATTTTAAAAATGTTCATTTATTAATTTTATTTTTTTTTTCAAAAACTCGCAAATTCAAATAGTAATACTTTGTTTAGTAAATGTTTCACCAGTAAGTAGTGACGTGGAAAAAAAAATCGCAACATTAAATAAAATATTAGTCACATGAGTTTCAGACCGATTCTCATTTACCGTAGTAACACCACCAATTTTATAGTTAAAATTTCACCCACGTGACCGGTGACAGTTAAGGGGTTGTGAAAAAAATAATTTTGGAAGGCAAAAAAAAAAAGTCCCTCAGATAAATATAAACAGTGAAAACGCTGTGGGGTGTGATGCCGGTGATGAATATCATTAGGTCACGTGGGGTGAAAAATTTAGTGGTGTTACTGGGGAAGTGACCGATTCTCACGTCAATCACGTGCAGAAATGATTAATTATCCACCCGCCCCTATACACGATTAGTAAAATTTATAAGAATTCGAGTCCAGACTAGTGATGCAGTTGGAACTGTCCCTATGAATTGGCCGGCATATAGATTGTGACCACAGTTACGGCAAACCCGGGTGAAACCCTGCCGTTAATGTTATTAATTTCGTAACTTTTACTGTGGCTAATGATGCCGTAGAGTATAAATAGTCTAAGTAGATAGCATAAAATAGTTTAATAGTATACATGGCTTAACAGTATAAATTTTTTAAATCTCTCCGAATTTGTTATAAAAATTCAAAGTTTCCATACTGATTTTAAATAACTTCTTTGACTATAAATTTCATGGAACAATAATTTTAATAGTAATGAAGGAGAAATGAATTTACTTTTAATCAAATAAGTTGTTGTAGCAGTTGTCATTCATTTTGAATACGGATCCCCTTTAAATTTTATTTTACATCAAATTGTATTTTTAAAACGAACCACCACTTAGACCTGTGTATATAATGTATTACTAAAATAGTTTTTTTTAAAAAAGGTGAGGCTTTTGCATCTTCAATTTTAATTTGACACGAATAAAGGAAATTTTGCAAGTATTGCAATCACATCAATAATATCTGTTAATATTATATACAAAAACCTGGGTATCTTGAGAAGTAAATAGTATGAATGTTTTATATTAATTATTTATGACTTTTTATTAACCTTTATTTTATTTGATGCTAGTATATTGTATTTGAAATATTTGAAGCATACGAATACTGTTAATATCTAAAATATTTTTACATATTAAACTTTCCTATCATAAACTTTTTATAACGCAACAATTTATAATTATCTGTAAAAACAAATTTTCATTTAACGTATCAAAATAGTTAAATAGCTTATTAATTAATCTTGCCAATATTTTATTAATAATAGAGATTAATTTACCATTTTAATAAACTTATTCGATGGAAATATGGTTAATAATATAACATTAATAAATATAAATAAATTATGATAAACAATAAATAAAGTAAATAAATTCATAATAATAATTTTAACATAAATACTGTATAGTCATAATCTTAAAAATCTTGAATATTAAAACCTCGAAATTTTGAAGAATTAAATATCAAAATTAAGTTCACTGGTAATATAATCTACATAATAAAATAGATTTTAATAAAATAATAATTAGTATTACAAATATTATTAATTGCTTACCATTGTCTTCAGATTTGTTAGAATTCGTATTACACTTAATATCAAATTCGAGTTCTTGTGTTAAGTAATCTACAAGAAAAAAAAAAGCAAATTTTGATTATTTATGCAAGATATATATTATGAAAAAAATATTATGTGTGCATTTACTATCATTCTGTTCTTCACAATATTTAAGTCTTTTATGGATTTTATCTAAACCAATATCATTACAAATGAATTAGTTATATTATAATTAAATTAATTGATAAAATACTTAATTTAATACCTTTATCATTATTATTATTCTCAATCAAATTATTATTAAATTTTCTTTTGTCTTAATTAATAAATTATATTAAAATGATTTAAATTCTAAACTGTTAAAGTACAGCAGATATAAATAACATAATTTTATTACCAAGTCCTGAAGCAGCATTTTGACCTTTTAATCTTAGACTTCTTGTAAAGTTGGCAGATTTTATCATTGTACTTAATGGCCTACTTTTAAAGATAGCGCCTGCATTATTTGTTGTTACAGGTCCGATATCCGGTGAATTTATAATCTTAGTTGGATTTTTACTTTCTTTTTCGGGATACAATTTACCATCATAACAAAATTCATTCCGAATACAATTAGCACTTGGTCTTTCATGTGGATCAGAATGCCAACATTTTTGCATTAATTCAATATAACCTTTAGGTGCATTTGTGACAATTGGAGGTCGAAGACCATCACATATTTCAATAATAAGTTCTGTATCATGGCTTCTATCCCAGAATGGTCTTCTACCTGTCATTAATTCCCACATAATCATACCAAAACTATATATATCTGATGCTTTAGTATATTTTTGTCCTTGAAAAACTTCCGGAGCAACATACGGAATGATTCCATAAACCTCATTATCATCATCTGATGTTTCAATTGCAGATTTACTTATACCAAAATCGCCTGTTACTGCAGTTACATTAAAAATACATTTTGTTTCTATATTAAATATTTCCACTATGATAATCTTGATGGACAACACCTTCATTGTGTAGCATTCTAAGTCCTCTTATCATGTCACTTAATTTATATAATTTCGTGTTCCAACTAATATTAAAAAAATCTTTTGAAATATAATGTGTTAGATCTCCTGATTTGTAATAATTTGTAATTATCATAAAATTTTGTGTGTTGGGATTTTGAGTGATTCCAAAATATCGATTAGTGTCATTAATAGTATCATCAGAACGAGTATGTTTTAAAATAAAATTATAAAATATTTTAAGCTAAAATAAAATTAGTTAGTTTTGCTATTTTTTAGACTATTAATTTGTGAATTAACAAGATACTGTACCTCATTTAACTCTTTAGATTCAATGTTTTTAGAATTATTAAGTTCTTTGAGAGCAACTGTTTTTCCACCTTTACGATTAAACTCTTTTTTTTTATAATTCCATTTGTTGGTTAATGGACCATCAATCCAAATAGCTTTATAAATTTTACTAAATCCTCCTTCAGCGACAAATTTTATATTCTTGAACCTTTCATATGGAACAAATTCCAAATTCACCAATTTTCTACGTTTGTAAATGGCACTATTACTTAATATACTGATTATAAAATCATCAATAACTTTATTTCCACTTAGAGTAACTGTTGCTTCTTTATGATATGGATGACGAATCACATGCATTTCATTCGCAAACTTTTCTTCTTTATTATATTCAAGACATTTTTTAATCTCAGGTTTAAGCGTGTTCTGTGTTGGATAATTTAAAGATGTTAGTTCCTTAGTTTGGTCAATTGGTGGATAACTCAAAGACGTATTATTTGATAAGTCAATTGATGGATGACTTAAAGATGTGTTGTCTGGTGGTGAATTTAAAGATGTGTCAGATGATAAATCAATAGATGAATTATTTGAGGTAGAATAATTCAATTGTGGATGACTCAGATCATTTAATAAGTCAATTTGTGGATTGTCATTTGATAAGTCAATTGGTAGATAACCTAAAGATGTGTAATCAGTTAGGTTATCACTTAAAGATGTATTATCTGATAAATTAATTGTGGATAATTGTAATCCAGTAAGTTAACAGGTAAATAATTCATAGATGAGTTATTTGATAAATCAATATAATATGTATAATTCATTGGTTGTAGATCAATTTGGGAATAACTTAAAGATGTGTAATTCGATAAGTCAATTGATGGATGACTTACAGACGTGTCATTTGACGGGTTGATTAATTGATCCATAATTTAAATTTTATTCTTTACTGGCACTCTAAAAACTACCATAATATAAATACATTTTATAGTTACACTAATTTGTTTGTAGCACGATGATTTAAAAAAGGAAATTTTACAATAAAAACGGTCGAAAATTTTTAATCGTATCCTTTTAAAGAAACGATCAACTTAAAGAAAATTCTTTGACCGGAGTTTACGAATATAAAAGTATAAATAACAACCCTTTCAAAGTAAGGTTCTATTATAACATTCTCCATGGAATATTTATTTATCACTACTTTGTATTTCCGATAATAGAAAATAATAATTAGCTAAAGTCTTGGCATTTATTAGATAATACGTTAGATATTTACTGTATTTTGTTCTTTTCAAGAATGATAAATTAAATGCCGATCATCCTAAGTTTCAAGGGAAAACAGTCTTTCGACAGATTTATACCATAACGGGGATCTGCATCTAAATAACAAAAATTGTAATTATTTCCTTGAATTGTGTAACATGAAAACCCTGTGATATGTCTGCGCCTGGTCTATGTCTGTCGAGGAAATTTTTTTTCCGGGTTTTTGAAAATCGGATTTATTATTTTTTTTCAGTTTTTTAAAACCCGGTTTTTTTCTTTATTTAAAAAAATTTTCTTTTGTTCTCTTTACCGAATTTTTTTAGAAAAAATTTTTTCTCTTCCTTCTGGTTCTTTTGAGACTGGTTTTTTTTAATAATATTTTTTTTTCCTTTCTTGGAAGCTTCCAATGCGCATCACTGCCCTTTAGGTTTGGACCAGTGATCGGATTGGTGACCATTTTTTTTTTTTATAAAAATTTTTTCAACCCGAAAAAAAAGATTTTCAATACCTATTTTTTAATCATTTTTTTATTTTTTTTCGGTTCAAGTCGAAAAATAAATCTTTTTTAATTAGTTTTTCATTTTTTATTGTTATAATACATTTTGTTGAATAACACCAATAAAAATAGACTTTTTTTTGCTACTATTTTTTTATTGTTCATTTTTTATTGTAATTTTTTTTGGACTCTATTCTCTAACATAAGTTACAGTAAATTTTAATTATATAACGATAAAAACAAAATATTTAAAAGAAAGACGAGCCTGTAACAGAAAAGGGAATGGCCTGAATATAAATTTTATAGAGCAGCATATTATTATAAATTAACCTGTTGCAACGTAACAGGCTACAGCTAGTAATAGTTTTAAATCTTGATTTGCATTTATTTGTATTAGGTTTAATTTAGAATAATAATATTATTATTAGTGTAATTCTGTGAAGGTTTTGCTTGATATTAGGTCATAGTTATTTTGGTTTGGTTTTACTTTTAAGTATTTTCCACCAAAATAATTTTTTTGGCAACGTTATAGGTTTTACATATTATAACGAAATATTTTATAATTTTATCTTTTACAAACAAACCAAATGACTATCGAAAATAGGCATATGGCGAACGTAGAAGATACAGCTCATCATATATTATCGTATTTTTTTATTCAAATAAAATTTGGTTTTAATTTGAATCTCTTTGTAAGTAAATAACTTTTTTTTAAATTCATTTAATGCGTTGTACTATATAAAATTCATCAACATTCCCTATTAAATTTGAAATATTCTAGTGTTAACCAATATTTCATTTATTTATAATAGGGTTTGAAATTATAATTATGCCGGGAGATTATAGACTTTGAACATAACGCATTAGCTTGTAACAAATCGGTGAAATTTGGAGTAGTGTATAACAAGCGTAGAATTCGAAGTTGAAACTTGGAAATGGTATGTTGTGATAATTTCAACAAAATGAATGAACCTATTTAATTAATTCAAATTTTTTTTTCTTAGAAGAATTTTCTTATTTCCCTTTGGCAACTGAACGATTTCGTCCCGTATCGCGGAATCCTGAAAATCCAACATAATATGTTGCTTATCGTATGTATTAAAATTGTCTTGGGATTATATTGAAACAATGCAAATCAACGCTCACATTACTATGCTATATTTTGTAATTTTTGGTTGTCCGCCTATTCCTAGGTATTGCCATATGGATTTTAGATGCTCATCATCGATTCACTGCCGAAGAAGATCAGGGGCTTTACACGATTTTCTTTCTGAACTACATAAACTGTTTGTCCCAAAACCAAACTTGTAAATTAATCAAATTAATCAAGAATTATTCGACCAATATTACGATACTTGCATTATATTATAGGTGGTTTATGGCGTAAGTATATTATCGATTATTCACAAATATTCTATTTATGATTACGATAACCTTTAATGTCCCTGGGCTTTGTTTTTAATCTTTTCATATGGTTATGATTCAAAGGTGAAGATGGGATGTGTTGGATTTATCGGATTGAAGAACAAAGGCGCTACGAAGTTATACAAATTCGTTACTACGATCACTTTATTTTTTCGAGATTTCCGTAAGGTTGGTCATAATACAATTATTTAATAAAATATTTTTTTTAATTGGGACGTTATTAACATTCTCTTTCTTAAAATTATAGGTGGTCCATCAAGTTTCCACGGAAAGATGGTGAAGAATTCCCTTGGTGGCGTAACAGTTTTCTACAATTTTGCGAACATCACATATTTCCGTTAAAATGATTGAATTAACAGAATAATTCATTTGATTCTTTTATACACTACGATGTGCAAGAATTTAACAAAGTATTGCAAGATAATTCTGAAGGAAAATGAAAGTAGTTTCTTCAAACGGTAAATTTTTTTTTTTGTGTTCATAGTAAATCTGTTCTTTCGTTCTTTATGATTATGTTGTTAATTATGTTGTTTTTTATTGGGGTCAAAGGTTGATGATGCGTTTACTAAACTTTTTCTAGTAGATCGAAGGGTTATATCATACGTACCATGTTGAAAATTTATCATAGTAATAATAAAGTGTTGATATAGTAATATTATATGTATATATTATATGATTAAAAATTCAGTTTCCCAAACTTTAGAATTATTTATAGTTAGATATTCTAACCGAATGTGAATAGTTGTAGGTATTTAAGTGATTCTTCCATCAAGAATTATATTCAAGAAAGAAACATTAAAAAATAATAAATATCAATTATGAGGTTGAGTTTTGAGCAAGCTTTACGATCCGGATAAACTCGCTTAATTCGTTTTAATTTTAAACATAATCATAAATTTGGTATTCCTTTTTATGTTATGATAAAATGTTATTTTTAATAAAATGTTACTGTATTCGCATGGTTGAGCCAAATAAATTGATTAAGATACATATAGTAGTATTAAAAATAGGAAAACCAACATTTTTTTAATACGGATGAAACAGATTGTAACACTAATTTCGAGTGAATGAAATGGTTGTATTTTTTTATTCGGATTATTTAGAGATATTTTAGTATTACGCAGGATATCAAAAAAGAAATATAATATACGAAAGGATGCTATGGAATATATTTGATGATTAAAAATTCTTTTTTTATTTACCAAGTATTAATTAGATTGATGATCGTTACAAATTTCTGATAAAAATTAATTTAGAAAAATTCTATTAGAAGATGCAAATAGATTCATATTTAACATACAAGTTTATAAATCAATTAATTTATGCATTATCAACTAGTTTTAAACTTTTCAAATTTTGTTAATTTATTTTTATTTATTATACAGTTTAATAATTCATGGTGATTTACATTAGGGTCATTGTTTTTGCTTTACTAAACTTGAAAAGATTTTTTCATTTAAATATATCTATTTAAATAAAAACAAGGCTTGTGCAAATGAATTTGTAATTTATTATTTAAGCTTTTATTAATGCATTTCTATCATGTATAGATTAATTTTCGTAAGGAACTATTTCAGGATCTATCATTAAATTATACAAAACCTAAAACAAAGATGATTTAGAAATATTGAAGAATAGAGGTTTATAAAATTATCTAGATTAAAAGGGCAAAAAAAAAAAATAGTATATTATATTGTTCTTTATCTTGATGAAATTAAAATGAAATCATTAAAATGCAATAATAAGTACTACGGCCCTACCACCACAAAAGGATTTCCTAAGAAGCGCACTATCCTGTAAAATCATTACGCATAACACCATGCCGTTCCACAACCAACCAGTCCTATCGTTGTATCGCAGGACTGCAGCAATAAGCTGGTACCCATGAGCTTACTAAAGCAAGCGCCTATGCTCCAACCCTCGCATAGTACTTTTATACCGCTCCAAAAAATTTCCAGCCAGCCCTGCTGAGAGACAAAACTGGTACTCACAGGCTTACAAAGTAAGCATGCTATGCTCCCACCCATGCATAGCATCATGCTGCTCCAACAAAAGTACCCAATATTTACCTGAGCATACCAATAATATTTCTTTAAAAGAAAAATATAATAAACAGATATGAATGAAGGAAGTGAGAAAGGAGGGAAGGAAGAGAAAGAAGGGAAGGGAAGAAAGAAATATGGAAACGAGAGAGGGAGGAGAAGAAAGAACAGAGGGAGCAGAAGAGACAGAAAGAATACTATCTTGGGGGAAGAGCAAGAGGAGAAAAGGGGAAGGTGAGAGAATAAAGAGTTAATAAGTAAAAAATGACATTTGTAGTATACTGTATATACTGTAGATTTGTTAGTTGTAACGGTCAGAGTATAACAAATAGTTGACAATAGTAAAAGATGAATCATGATTATATTGATGAGTAATCATCATAGAAAATCGTTGATGATGATATTTTGAACTGATTTAATGACCGTATCTATCTTTTCTGTAATATGTACATATTTGTTTTCTATCTGCATATTTAAAGATTGATTTTAGAGAAAGTTGAATATTCTTTAAATTTAATCAGACATATTTCAATAAAAAAGAATCTGAATGAGAAATTACTAGACGTAATTTAATAAATTTATAATATTCAAAATTAAAAAAGTTTTTCTTCAATTATTGCTTAACCATTTATTTATTAAATTACATGTACAATAATAGAAGCTAGCAATAATAATTCCATTCAATAACTATTGTCTACGACAAATTAATTGCATGAAAAAATTTAACTCGGATAATATTAATGCTACTTCATACTGTATATTTTTATTATTATAGAGTTAATATTCAGTTGAATTATATCAAAATGCAGAAGATTTGACATAATGATGCTCAATATACTATCTAGGTCGACTATTTTGGATGGTATAAATCATACATTTAATGACTTGAAATTTATTCTTTTTGAAACGTGTATTATTATATCCGTATGCTTACTAAACCTGCCATATATACACAGTGAAATTCGATAAACCGGATATTCGATAAACCGGATTTGGGCCTAAACCGGACTATTTTGCTGGAACCAAATCACGTATATTAAAATAGGCTCGATATACCGGAGTTTACTAGTAAAAGCTCGATATTCGCTATAACGGATCAATTTTCTAACCAGCTATAGTAAAAATGATTCGATAAACCGGATCACGTGACTAGGAACCAATAAAATTTAAGTAACGTGATTCGGTAAATCTTAAATTTGGCCGGAATTATAAAAATCTTAATTCCGGCTGAAGTTAAGTATTACTTATATATTCAATTAAAATATTTTATATTCATTTTCATGACCTCTATAACTTAAAACTAGATGAAAAAATCAAATTATAGTGTATATTAGTTTTATTAGCATGAAAATTTTTTAAAAATTCAATATAATAGATTTTCAATATATCAAAATTTTTTCGCTAAACCGGATATCCCGATAAACCGGATATTTTTAGTGGAACCGATAGATCCGGTTTATCGAATTTCACTGTGTACATGGAGTTCAAAGAATAAACACCAAAATTAATAATTTACATAATGTAGTTAAAAATTAATAAAATACTATAATTGCAAACTTTACCATTATTGTTGTATTTGTCAGTATTTATTCTATTATAATTATCAAGTAAAAAAGAATCATAAATTTTGATTGTAAAAAATATTTGTTGAAAATAATATGATGCATGCATTTACTATCATTCTTATCTTTGCAATACTTAATTTTTTTTTGTAATACTTTAATTATTTTAATATTATTCACAATCAAACTATTATTGAATTTTATTAATATTAAAGGGCAGTAGGTTTAAAAAATTTTATTATCAAGTCTTAGTATTAAAATAAAATTATATGGAGGTTCATAGTTAACTTCAAGTTCATTAACAGGTTGCAATAAATCTGCAAGTATAAGCTGAAATTATTATCAGATGGTCATAATATATATATCAATAATCCTAATGCAAATGTTTCGTTTTAAAATGATATGAGTTTTACAATATTTGTTGATCAATTATTGACATTGGTAAAGCCTTTCAGAATTAACTGGAGTCTTTAGTACTTTCCAGTTTATCGTTCTAATCTTATATGCACCATTTCCTATCAGTGTTCGGAAATGACCTGGTCATTTGACCATTTAAATGATTTATGAAATCATTTGTCATTATTCATAATCATTTGTCATTTGGTCATTTCAATCATTTGATTTTGATTGGCTAATATTTATCACATAAATAATCATGTGACTATAATTAAAAAATAATGAATGTAGTGTAGGCAAAAATCATAATGCTGGCCAAAATTACATTCAAATGACCAAGATCATTTGTCATTTGAGCATTGAAATGACATGTCATTTGTCATTTATCATTTGAATCATTTGGTCATTTCAAGTCATTTGCCGAACACTGTTTCCTATAATCTTATAAACATAGTAGGATTCCTTCTATCTATCATACTTTCAGTTTTTTCTTTAACTTCTATATAATAGAACTAAATCTTCCATTTTTTTAAATTGTACTTCTTTATATTATTATTATATCTTTATGTCTGATAAATAACATCTCGTGTTTTAAGTCTATCTTCAGTGGCTTTTCCAGAAATTGACTGTATTCTTTTTAATAAATCCTCCTGTAGATCATTTTTGTTGTCTAATCTTTTTTCAGTTGGAATTAAAAATTCAATTGCAGTGTTACATTTCTTTTATACATAAGGTAATATGACTCATGTCAAATAGTATTGTACTTTTTGACGCTATATGCAAAGAGGGCTGAGGAAATATACTGGCTTCAATCATTATTTACATTAGCAAATTTTGCTAATGTTTCACACAGGATCCTGTTGAAACATTCTACTAAGCCATTAGTTTGTGAATGATAGGCAGTGGAAAGTTTATGCTTTACTTTAAACTTGCCACATAAAAAATTAAGCATTTCATTTACAAAGTGTATACCATGATCAGTAAGGATTTCTTTAGGATATCCATGATGACATATGATGTCCTCATAGAAAAATGAGATAACTGAAAGGTGTGGTACTAACTTCTGGCAATTTAGTTAAGTATTCTGTAACAATAACAATATACATGTTTCTATTTTTTGTTTTCAGTAAAGGTTCTACAATATCCATTCCAAGGTAAACAAATGGCTGTCCAATTTTGATAGGATGTAGTGGTTCAATTTTCTTGTTCTTTCCTCTTCTTTGGTATTCATTACAGGTCTTAAAATAATTTCTTGTATCCTTATACATTTGTGGCCAGTAATAGCAAATTTAGATTCTTCTATATATTTCATCTAAAGAAAAATGTCCAGCAAGTGGATCTGAATGAGAGTGATATAAAGTGTCTTCTACCTCATTTTCTTTTACTACTTTAATAGAGAATATAGGATTATCTTTATTTTCTTATATAACTGATCATTTAAAACAATAAAATATCTTGATTTTTTCTAATAGAAGTCTGCTGCTCTTTTGTTAAATGTGTGAGTAAAGAATGTGTTGACAAAATTGTATAATTGAATAATATGTGTTTAAATCCATTATATTAACTCAAAAGGGAAATAATTAGTATTAAAAATTGCAAGGTAAAAATTTAAATGAAAACTCTTATTGGTGAACTATTCAATTTAATGTATCTACATTTGAATGTTGTTTTTCAGGTTGTTTGATAATTTCTAAATTATAAGCATTGAGAGTCATTATTCATTATCCAAGTTTTTCAGTTGGATTAGTCATGTTAAAGAGATATCTTAAAGCATAATCTGTGATTACAGTAGATTTTTGTCCGTGAAAATAGTGATAAAAATGCTTAACAGCCTATACTACTGCTAAGCATTCAAATTTAGTAATACCATAATTGTGTTCATGCTTATTCAAAGTATGACTAGCATATGCAATAACATGTTCCTTTTTGACATCATTCTTTTGAGATAAAATTGCCCCAGAGAAAAGTAGAGGCATAAATATATAAAACAAAAGGTTTTTAAAATTAGGATATGCAAGGGTAGGTGGAGTCATTAGACAAGTCTCAAAAGCTTTGACTTAGTAATCTATTCCCCAGATATAAGGAGTATTCTTTTTCAACAATTTATTTAAGATTTGCAATATAGGGAAAATTTTTAACAAACCTTTTTGCTCTTTATAGCTCTTGTTAAATGTAATGCCCTTTTCAAGTACGCAGTCTCTCATAATTTCCTGCACACAAATGAATAAGCTCATTACAAAATTTGAAACGTGCTTCAAAAATTTTTAATACAAACCAAGTAACCCAACCAATGACTTTTTTGGTTTTTCATTGTGGTAATAATAGGAGGCTAATGCAATGAATCCTCGTAGTTGAGTCAAATCTTTAGGTATAGGGAATTTTTTAATAGTTTAAGCTTTTCAGCTTGAATACCATTGTGACTAATCATATAACCCAAAAATGGTAATTCTTCTTTAAAGAAAAAGCATTTTTCAGGACTTAATTTAAGGCCAGCTTTTTCTAATCTAATAAAAACTTGTTCAAGATGAGCAAGGTGTTCTTCAAAAGTTTTGGATTCTACATGAATGTCATCAATATAGTAAATATAGACAACTACAAATAATTGCCATAAAATATCTTAAACTGTATCCATTAATTGTTGGAAAGTTGCGGGGCATTGCACAGACTAAAGGGCATGACTGTGAATTCATATGTCCCAAAACGAGTTATAAAAGTGGTCTTTTCTCTATTTTTAGGGTCAAGTTCAACTTGCAATCAAATGAGGAAAACAATTGAGAACTTTACAAAGTATCTAACATATCATTAATTCTGGGTAAAGGATAACAAGTCTTTTTTGTTACTTTATTTAGTTTTCTATAGTTAACAAATAATCTCTTTTTGCCATTCTTCTTTTCAACTACTACAACAGGAGAGGTTTATTGACTGTTAAATGGAGTTATTAGGCCAGTTTCTAGTAATCTCCAAATTTCTTCTTCAATAAACAATTAATTTTGATAAGAGGTTTGATAATAAAATCTTCGTTTAATAGGTATAGCATTTTCAGTATCAATATTATGTTGATTATCAAGCAGATTAATTAATCAAGCTGGCTTGCAAGCCATCAAGCCAACTTGGCTTATGGAGAGCTTTAATTGAGAGTGGTATTAGAAAACAGTAATTATATGATGATTTCATTATACTTTGGTGAATCTTTATTTTTATAGTATACTAAAATGCTATTGCTTTAAAAGTACTAAAGTTCATTAATTTTTTTGCGAAGTGAAGTTATGCAGACAGCACTTTTTTATGATTGCCCTCTTCTTTTCCTTTTCTATACTCTTCTATCCAATTACACTCATATCCAAACTTCAATTCTCTAATTTCATCTCCAGACCATCTAAATTTCTTTTATTTCTTTTTAACTGATTGAAGAGTTTTAAACAATATTTTGAAAAAATTGACACTTATATATATAGTCCAGGTATTTTGCTAATAGTTTTACCATTTGGAATTATTATTTTGTAGCTTTAATTAGCTGAAGTTAATTTTAATAAATTATTAATTTTGGAAGTAAAAATAATTTTATAAATTATGCTTTTCCATGGCTTTATAACTTAAGATTCATAATATTTAAATTTACTTTAAAAATAAATAATAACAATATTACTTATATGGTAGTATATATAAAAGAAATGTAAGTCCTTTGCAATTAATTATCTATTATGTTAGAAACACTAAAGAATTCTTAATGAGTTGTATATTATCTAGGTAGAAGAATATCCTGCTGTTTAATAATTATTTTATATATACTATATAGTATTAATGTTTTATTTTGTCTTATTATCTATATACTATTTGTATTGTTTTTGATTTCTTGTTATAATAATCAAAACTAACATATTTATTATATACTGTAATATCTTCTAGATTCTGACTTTCTGTAACCTCTCCACAATTATCATGAAGTATATTCACCTTCTCCTCAAGCCTTTGCCCTTTTCCCTTTAATCTATTATTTAAATTATATTGAGTATTGTAACAATTTCATTACGCTCATATATGATAATAATATACAACAATCTAAATGACGTATAGAATTTGAAAATTGTAATATTGCGGAAAAAAGTTTTTCCAGGGATGAATAAAGGTGTAATATTAATGTATTAAGAGTAATTTCACTTGCTATATGTTTAAAGAAAGATCTATTTGAAAGTGTTTACATTTTATCCATTCTAGATAATTAATTGTTCGGGTGTAGTACAAAATTTTTTTGATGGTATGATTTTATTAGTAAACATATTAATTGCATAATGTTTCAATAATTATTCAATAATAGTAAGAATCTAAGAATATACCAGTGATAATATATATTTTGAAATTTTTTGATTGTAATACTAAAGTATACAGTAACTCATTTTAAAGAATCTTTAAGTAATAAATACCAGTTATTCTTTTTTTGAAGGAAAAAAATGAAAGGATATTAAATATGTAATAATTTTTACATGGCTGTGTAAAAAGAAAATTTTTATTAAGCCACATCTAACTGATTTAAGCTATGCTCTCCCATGATTTTAAAATTTGTAACAAAGCCACATGTATACTTAATTATAGATAGATGCGTAGTACCTGCTTATTTACCAGTTTGTGATTAATGTTTAGTATATGTAAACAGCTGTTATATGAAATTTTTAAATGTCAAGGAATAATAAGGAAATTATAATAATTGTAAAAAAATGTAGTTAAGAAATTAATAATGACAACAATCTCAAAGAATTACTCTGCTAAGGTCTATTCATTATATTATAAAAAGTTTTAAGCAAAATCACAAATAAATGTCATGCAGTTTGATGGACAAAATGGCAATGAGATATAACCGAAGTAGTAAAATTAATAGTAACAAGTTGACATCTTGATGTGCGAAATACTGAAATTCTGGAAAAAACCAAAGATAGTAATCAGTATTACAGCAATAAATATTAAGCCACATTTTAACTAATAGATACCATCTTTTCATTAATTATTTAGTGATTGATTTGATTGATTAAATAAGTTTTAAATGTTTATTAAGCTATTATCATAAATCTGGTTTAGTTTAACTTTAAAATATGGCTTATTTTATACTCTTAATTTTTTACGAATAGAAATATTGAATTTTTTGCTTACATAATAAAAATTTACATATTATTATTATTATTTTTACATAATAATAAATAAAAACAAAAATAAATAAACAAAATAATATCATTCGTTTGATAAAATAATTATTAATAATTATTTCAAGTTAAAAAATAATGAAAATAATGAACTATTCTTATGAAATTTTAATCGTCAATAAACTTAATTTAAAAGTAAAAGTATCGGAAAGCTTAATTGTAATAATTGTTGCTGCAAGCACAATAATTTATAATATTTATATTTATGATGATAAAATAAGTTAAAATGATTTGATCAATATTAATGACATTTCAAGAAATTTTTTACAAGTTTAAATAAATAATTAATATTTTTGACTTTGTTTCCTTATAACAATTAAGTAAAATAAAAGTTTTTAATCAGTAAAAAATAAAATATTAAAACAATCCTAAAAAAAAAGAAAAAAAATTTTTATCGATCATAATTGTTCTTGTGATGTTGCTGTTTAAACAGTATGAAATTGACAAATTTTCCTTAAATAAGCTTATTATATCTTATTAATATATTAGTACTATAAAGTTTTTTAATAAATTATAAATAAGTGTTATTTTATAATAAATATCCTGCAATCTTTTACTATTGACTTGTGATCATCCTAAAAAAATTTCAGATATAAATTTTGATCCGGAAAATGAAGCATGTGGCGATTATTGTTTAACACAATGAATTTCTGCAACAGATAAAAACTTTTTATAAAAATACTAATATGAAAATTTAACTTGGCTTGAACTGCCTTTGTTTATCACTATAAAGACAAAGATATTGATGAGCATATAATCATTAAAAGCAAAACAAATTAAAGTACATTAATCTTGGCTCGCCTGATAATTTATTATCAATACACATATCTTTGTATGGATGGCTTCAAGTCATTGATAGTTTGACGTATGGTACATTTGAAACAAAACACCAATAAAAAGTTTTATAACATAACCAAAGATTTATCTGCGCCATCATCTAGAAGTGAGAATAATATTACTGATAATTAATTGATCTAAATATCATTATTGTAATATTAAAATTATTTGGTTGCATCCATTGACTGTATGAGGAACTATGGAAGTAAAATAAAATAAAACAACTCCACCAAATTTTCTCATTATCAAGCTAAAGAAAAGAATTAGTTATAAATAAGATTCTGCAGGTAATTATAATAATTATTTTTATGGCCTTTAATTAGGTAGTATTATGCAAGTAGATAATGGATAATTGACTTATAATTTTATAAACATATTAAAAAAAACTATATTGAAAAAAGGTGTAATGCCGCCAAAGTTAGCTTTAAGCTGAAATTTTCAATAATTGATAATTGCCGATCATTCCTGCTATTTTGCTTTGGGCGAAACTTGAAATTTTTAAAATGCATTATTTAGGTATACAAGAAGTAATATTATCTAAAATAATCATATGGAATTAATCAAAAAGTTATCATTGAATGGATGTTTATAAATATTAATTTGGCAAAATTTTATACTAAATATTTTTTTTTTAATTTAAATTTGTTCATTAAACATTACGTTGTTACCTTTTTTATAAATAGTCCCTAAAATTTTGTAAAAAAATACTTAAAAAAAATCACATTTTTAACATTTATTCTGTTTTAGCGAAATTTATAATATATCATGTTTCTACAATAATTTAAAATTTTGGCCTATATATTTCGCAAAAATTTCCATTAATACCTTCTATTAATGAAAAATAGACATGTGATAAGACGATCAATAAATGATCGGCGAAATGATTGGCAAGCCCGTGATAAAATAGAGATGTCCCGCATTTAAATTGGAAATGATCGGCAAATAATTTGTTGTAAAATTTCAGCCTAACCGTTATAATCAATTAATGGGCAATACATAATTACGTATAAGTATTGTTCTTCCAGCATCGAGCAAATGTTTTTTTCTTACTACTGCAAAATTTTTTTTTTAGTACCTACCTTTTATATGTTATTAATTTTGGCTGAAAAAATCCTAAATGGATTCTTTTATCAAAAGTGGTAAAAAGCTGATTAAATCATGTGATTGTAATTATAAATGTAACGCAAAACGGTTTAAACGAAATTTTAAAAATTGGACTAGCGGAAATTATCATGTTAATAAGCTTATTCAAAATACTCAACTAACAGATCATAATCATTTTACGTGTCAAGCATTAGAATGGATACCTTATGATAGACTTTGTGATAGTATATTATATGTTGATAAGATTAAAACGTACAGAGCAAAATGGATTGATGGATGCATAAATAAATGGGATGATGAAAATCAAAATTGGATGAGAGAAGATCAAAATATGTTTGTATTTCTGAAAATTTTAAATAATCCATCAAGTATTACATTAGAATTTATAAATAAGGTATAGTAAATTTATCCAAAGTTTCATTTTTTTTATAAATTAATATAAATACTATTGTACTGTGCCATTTTGTGAAAAAATTATCAGCTGTTTAAAAAATAAAAAATTAAAATTTTATTTTTGCCAATATTTCTAACTTTAATATATTGTAGATCACAATACCTCATAAAGTTTATGGAATAACTCGAGATCCAGAAACCAAGAACTATATGGTGGTTTTAAATGATATATGTGAAAAATGTAATGAAGTGTGTATTTCAATACATTTTCAACGAAATTTCAAAAATTGGACTAGTGGTAATAATGATATTGATAAATTTATTCAAGATACTCAGCTATCAGAACATACTTATTATCAGGTAGAAAATGCATTAGAATGGATACCTTATGATGGGCTTGATATATATTTTGCAAAAGATGATGAAATTAACAAAGTGTACAGAGCAAATTGGATTGATGGATGTATAAATAAATGGGATGATGAAAATCAAGATTGGAAAAGAAAAGATCAAAATATGTTTATAATTCTGAAAATTTTAAATAATCCAGCAAGTATTACATCAGAATTAAATAAGGTATAGTAAATTTATCAAATATAAATTGATCATATTGTACTGTACCATTTGTGAAAAATGGCCAGCTGTTTAAAACTATAATATATTGTAGATTGCAATACCTCATAAAGTTTATGGAATAACTCAAGATCCAGAAACCAAGAACTATATGGTGGTTTTGAATGATATATGTGAAAAATGTAATAAAATGTGTATTTCAATACATTTTCAACGAAATTTCAAAAATTGGTCTAGTGGTAAAAGTTATATTGATAAATTCATTCAAGATACTCAGCTATCAAAACATACTTTTTGGGTACAAAATGCATTAGAATGGATACCTTATGATAGACTTGATACATATATTACAGAAGATGATGAGCTTGATAAAATGTATAGAGCAAATTGGATTGATGGATGTATTTGTTATTGGAATAATAAAAATCAAAATTGGAAAAGAACAGACCAAAATATGTTTGTAACTCTGAAAATTTTAAACAATCCAGTAAATATTACATTAGAATTTATAAATAAGGTATAGTAAATTTATCAAATATAAATTAATCATATTGTACTGTACTATTTTGAAAAATTGTCAGCTGTTTAAAACTTTAATATATTGTAGATTGCAACACCTCATAAAGTTTATGGAATAACTCAAAATCCAGAAACCAAGAACTATATGGTGGTTTTAAATGATATATGTGAAAAATGTAATGAAGTGTGTATTTCAATACATTTTCAACGAAATTTCAAAAATTGGACTAGTGGTAATAATGATAGTGATAAATTTATTCAAGATACTCAGCTATCAGAACATACTTATTATGAGGTAGAAAATGCATTAGAATGGATACCTTATGATGGTCTTGATTTATATTTTGCAAAAGATGATGAAATTAACAAAATGTACAGAGCAAATTGGATTGATGGATGTATAAATAAATGGGATGATGAAAATCAAGATTGGAAAAGAAAAAATCAAAATATGTTTATAATTCTGAAAATTTTAAATAATCCAGAAAGTATTACATCAGAATTAAATAAGGTATAGTAAATTTATCAAATATAAATTAATCATATTGTACTGTATCATTTGTGAAAATTTGCCAGCTGTTTAAAACTATAATATATTGTAGATTGCAATACCTCATAAAGTTTATGGAATAACTCAAGATCCAGAAACCAAGAATTATATGGTGGTTTTGAATGATATATGTGAAAAATGTAATGAAGTGTGTATTTCAATACATTTTCAACGAAATTTCAAAAATTGGACTAGTGGTAACAATGATATTGATAAATTCATTCAAGAAACTCAGCTATCAGAACATACTTCTTGGGTACGAAATGCATTAGAATGGATACCTTATGATAAACTTAATACATATGTTGCAGAAGATGATGAGCTTGATAAAATGTATAGAGCAAATTGGATTGATGGATGTATTTATAATTGGAATAATAAAAATCAAAATTGGGAAAGAACAGATCAAAATATGTTTGTAAATCTGAAAATTTTAAACAATCCAGCAAGTATTACATTAGAATTTATAAATAAGGTATAGTAAATTTATCAAATATAAATTAATCATATTGTACTGTACCATTTGTGAAAAAAATCGATAGCTATTTAAAAATCAAATAGTTAAAAATTATATTTTTACTAATATTTCTAACTTTAAATTATTGTAGATTGCAATACCTTATAAAGCTTGTGGAATAACTCAAGATCCAGAATCCAAGAACTATATGGTGGTTTTGAATGATATATGTGAAAAATGTAATAAAGTGTGTATTTCAATACATTTTCAACGAAATTTCAAAAATTGGACTAGTGGTAATAATGATATTGATAAATTCATTCAAGAAACTCAGCTATCAAAACATACTTCTTGGGTACGAAATGCATTAGAATGGATACCTTATGATAAACTTAATACATATATTGCGAGCTTAATAAAATTTGGATTGATGGATGTATTTATTATTGGAATAATAAAATTCAAAATTGGGAAAGAACAGATCAAAATATGGTTGTAAATCTGAAAATTTTAAACAATCCAGTAAGTATTACATTAGAATTTATAAATAAGGTATAGTAAATTTATCAAATATAAATTAATCATATTGTACTGTACCATTTGTGAAAAAATCGTTAGCTATTTAAAAAACAAATAGTTAAAAATTTTACTTTACTAATATTTCTAACTTTAAATTATTGTAGATTGCAATACCTTATAAAGCTTGTGGAATAACTCAAGATCCAGAAACCAAGAACTATATGGTGGTTTTGAATGATATGTGTGAAAAATGTAATGAAGTGTGTAATTCAATACATTTTCAACGAAATTTCAAAAATTGGACTAGTGGTAATAATGATATTGATAAATTAATTCAAGATACTCAGCTATCAGAACATACTTTTAGGGTACGAAATGCATTAGAATGGATACCTTATGATAGACTTGATACATATATTGCAGAAGATGATGAGATTGATAGAGTGTACAGAACAAATTGGACTGATGGATGTATTTGTTATTGGAATAATAAAAATCAAAATTGGGAAAGAACAGATCAAAATAGGTTTGTAACTCTGAAAATTTTAAATAATCCAGCAAATACTACATTAGAATTTATAAATAAGGTATAGTAAATTTATCAAATATGACTAGTTATATTGTACTGTACCATTTGTGAAAAAAATTGTCAGCTGTTTAAAAAACATATAGTTAAAAATTTTATTTTACTAATATTTCTAACTTTAAATTATTGTAGATTGCAATACCTTATAAAGCTTGTGGAATAACTCAAGATCCAGAAACTAAGAACTATATGGTGGTTTTTAATGATATGTGTAAAAAATGTAATGAAGTGTGTAATTCAATACATTTTCAACGAAATTTCAAAAATTGGACTAGTGATAATAATGATATTGATAAATTTATTCAAGATACTCAGCTATCAGAACATACTTATCAGGTGAAAAATGCATTAGAATGGATATTTTATAATAAACTTTATGATATATATGTTGATGAAATTAACAAAATGTACAGAGCAAATTGGATTGATGGATGTATAAATAAATGGGATAATGAAAATCAAAATTGGAAAAGAGCGGATCAAAATATGTTTATAACTCTGAAAATTTTAAATAATCCAGCAGATATTACAGCAGAATTAAATAAGGTATAATAAATTTATCTTAAGTTACATTTTTTTGTAAATTAATATAAATTAATCATATTGTACTGTGCCATTTTGTGAAAAAAATTGTCAGTTATTTAAAAAACCAATAGTTAAAATTTTATTTTTACTAATATTTTTAACTTTAATATACTGTAGTTTCCAGTACCTCAAAAAGTTTATGGAATAACTCAAAATCCAGTAACCAAGAACTATATAGTGGTTTTTAATAATATATGTGAAAAATGTAATAAATTGTGTAATTCAATACATTTTCAACGAAATTTCAAAAATTGGACTAGTGGTAATAATGATATTGATAAATTTATTCAAGATACTCAGCTATCAGAACATACTTTTTGGATGCAAAATGCATTAGAATGGATACCTTATGATAGACTTGATACATATACTATTGCAGAAGATGATGAGATTGATAAAGTGTACAGAGCAAATTGGATTGATGGATGTATAAATAAATGGGATGATGAAAATCAAAATTGTAAAAGAGCAGATCAATATATGTTTGTAACTCTGAAAATTTTAAATAATCCAGCAGATATTACAGCAGAATTAAATAAGGTATAATAAGTTACATTTTTTTGTAAATTAATATAAATTAATCATATTGTACTGTGCCATTTTGTGAAAAAAATTGTCAGTTATTTAAAAAACCAATAGTTAAAATTTTATTTTTACTAATATTTTTAACTCTAATATACTGTAGTTTTCAGTACCTCAAAAAGTTTATGGAATAACTCAAAATCCAGAAACCAAGAACTATATAGTGGTTTTTAATGATATATGTGAAAAATGTAATAAAATGTGTAATTCAATACATTTTCAACGAAATTTCAAAAATTGGACTAGTGGTAATAATGATATTGATAAATTCATTCAAGATATTCAGCTATCAGAACATACTTATTATCCTTATTATTATTCGGTAAAAAATGCATTAGAATGGATACCTTATGATAAACTTGACATATATTTTGAAAAAGATGATGAGATTAACAAAGTGTACAGAGCAAATTGGATTGATGGATGTATTTATTATTGGAATAATAAAAATCAAAATTGGAAATATAATCAAAATATGTTTGTATTTCTGGAAATTTTAAATAATCCATCAAGTATTACATTAAAATTTATAAATGAGGTATACTAAATTTATCAAAAGTTTCATTTTTTTGTAAATTAATATACATTAATCATATTGTACTGTACCATTTTGTTAAAATAATTTTAGCTGTTTAGAAAATAAATAGTTAAAAATTTTATTTTTACTAATATTTCTAACTTTAATATATTGTAGATTGCAGTACCTCAAAAAGTTTATGGAATAACTCAAAATCCAGAAACCAAGAATTATATGGTAGTTTTAAATGGTAAATGTGAAAAATGTGAAAAAGTATGTATTTCAATACATTTTCAGCGAAGTTTTAAAAATTGGACTAGTGGAAATTATCATATTGATAAATACATTCAAGATATTCAGCTATCAGTACATTATTTGGTACAAAATGCATTAGAATGGATACCTTATGATAGACTGTATGATGTAGAATATATTGCAGATGATGATGACTTTAGTATAGTATGCAGAGTAAAATGGATTGATGGATGCATTAAATTGGATGATGAAGATCAAAATTGGAAAAGAACAGATCAAAATATGTTTGTAATTCTTAAAATTCTAAATAACCCAGCAGGTATTACAACAGAATTAAAAAAGGTATAATAAATTTATCAAAAGTTTCATTTTTTTTTTGTGAATTATAATATAATTTAATCACATTGTATTGTACCATTTGTGAAAAAAATTGTCAGCTATTTAAAAAACAAATAATTAAAAACTTTATTTTTACTAATATTTCTAGCTTTAATATATTGTAGATTGCAATATCTCATAAAGTTTATGGAATAACTCAAGATCCAGAAACCAAGAGCTATATGGCAGTTTTGAAAGTTAAATGTGAAAAATGTAATGAAGTGTGTAATTCAATGCGTTTTCAACTAAATTTCAAAAATTGGACTAGTGGAAATTATCATATTGATAAATTTATTCAAGATACTCAGCTATCAGTACATGCTTATTATCAGGTAGAAAATGCATTAGAATGGATACCTTATGATAAAATTTATACATATATTGCAGAAGATGATGAGATTGACAAAGTGTACAGAGAAAATTGGATTGATGGATGTATTTGGTATTGGAATGATAAAAATCAAAATTGGAGAAGGAGAAATCAAAATATGGCTGTATATCTGAAAATTTTAAATAATCCAGCAAATATTACGTTAGGACTTATAAATAAGGTAGGGTAATAAATTTATCAAATATAAATTAATCATATTGTATTGTAAAAAAATTGTCAGTTGTTTAAAAAATAAATAGTTAGAAAATTGATTTTTACTAATATTTCTAACTTTAATATATTGTAGATTGCAGGAATTCATAAAGTTTATGGAATAACTCAAGATCCAGAAACCAAGAATTATATGGTGGTTTTGGATGATATATGTGAAAAATGTAATGAAATGTGTATTTCAATACATTTTCAACGAAATTTCAAAAATTGGACTAGTGGTAATAATTATATTGATAAATTCATTCAAAATACTCAGCTATCAGAACATACTTATCAGGTGAAAAATGCATTAGAATGGATACTTTATGGTAAACTTTATGATATATATGTTGATGAGATTGGTAAAATGTATAGAGCAAAATGGATTGATGGATACACAATTGAATGGGATGATAAAAATCTAAATTGGGAAAGAAAAAATCAAAATATGGCTGTATTTCTGAAAATTTTAAATAATCCAGCAAATATTACATTAGAATTTATAAATAAGGTAGGGTAATAAATTTATCAAATATAAATTAATCATATTGTATTGTACCATTTTGTGAAAAAATTGCCAGTTGTTTAAAAAATAAATAGTTAAAAAATTTATTTTTACTAATATTTCTAACTTTAATATATTGTAGATTGCAGGAACTCATAAAGTTTATGGAATAACTCAAGATCCAGAAACCAAGAATTATATGGTGGTTTTGGATGATATATGTGAAAAATGTAATAAAATGTGTATTTCAATACATTTTCAACGAAATTTCAAAAATTGGACTAGTGGTAATAATGATATTGATAAATTCATTCAAAATACTCAGCTATCAGAACATACTTATCAGGTGAAAAATGCATTAGAATGGATATTTTATAATAAACTTTATGATATATATGTTGATGAGATTGGAAAAATGTATAGAGCAAAATGGATTGATGGATACACAATTGAATGGGATGATAAAAATCAAAATTGGAAAAGAGCGGATCAAAATATGTTTGTAACTCTGAAAATTCTAAATAACTCAGCAGGTATTACAACAGAATTAAATAAGGTATAATAAATTTATACAAATTAATCAATTGTACTGTGCCATTTTGTGAAAAAATATTTAAAAAACTAATAAATTTTTACAATTATTTCTACTGTAACCTATTGTAGATTGTAGTGTTTCATAAAGTTTATGGAATAACTCAAGATCCAGAAACCAAGAACTATATGATGGTTATGAATGATATATGTGAAAAATGTAATGAAGTGTGTAATTCAATACATTTTCAACGAAATTTCAAAAATTGGACTAGTGGCAATCATAATATTGATGAATTCATTCGGAATACCCAGCAAATTCATAAATATAGTAAAATATCATATGTAGTAGAATGGATACCTTATGATAGATTTTATGATATTAAATATATTACAAAAGGTGGGTTTGGAAAAATATATAGAGCAAAATGGATTGATGGTTATATAGATAAATGGGATGACTATAATCAAAATTGGGAAAGAAAGGATCAAAACATGGTTGTAGCTCTTAAAAGTTTAAATAATTCAAAAAATATTACATTAGAATTTATGAATGAGGTAAGTTATTTAACTATTCTTAATAAACATTTAATTTTTGGTATTAATACTTAATTATAATATTCATAGATTATATTACATCATAAAGTAAATTTGTATAAGCGCTTTATTAAATTTTATGGAATAACTCAAGATCCAAAAACAGAAAATTACATTATGGTTTTAGATTATGCAGAAAATGGAAGTTTACGAAATTATTTAGACACATGTTATAATAAATTAGGTTGGAGTGATAAGTTTAATTATTTACATAGCATTGCACATGGACTAGAAGATATTCATGAAATAGAATTAATACATCGAGATTTGCATATTGGTAATATATTAAGGCTCAAAAATCTCACTTGCATAACTGATTTGGGGTTATGTAAACCTGCTGATTATAATGCATCAGAGAATGCAAAAGACAAAATATATGGTATTTTGCCTTATATTGCCCCTGAAATTTTACGTGGACAAAATTATACCAAAGCTTCAGATATTTATAGTTTTGGCATAATCATGTTTGAAGTAATTTCTGGATTACCTCCGTTTTATGATTTAGGTCATGATTTAAAGCTAGCAATGAAAATTTGTAAAGGACTTCGACCAAGATTTAATATTAAAGTACCTCAATTGATTGTGTATTTAATTAAAAGATGTTTGGATGCAAATCCATTAAATCGACCAAATGCAGAAGAAATTAAAAAAACTTTAAGCCAATGGTTTAGAGAATCAAATAGTTTGTTAAATATTAGTAATCTTAGTGATTATACAAGTATGCAAAAACAAATTAAAGAAGCAAATGAAATAAATAACAGTTCATCAAATAGTAGTATAACTTCAAATTTAGGAACATCATACATAACACACTCAGAAGCTACTTATACCAGTAGATTACTCGATTTTGATAATCTTCCTGAGCCAAAAAATTCTGATGATTATTATGAAGAAAATGATAATATAATTAGCATAAAATTTTCAGGTATTTATTATTAAAAAAAAAAAGGACTTCATATTAATTGTAAAAAATACTAATAAGGTTTTAAATAGAATCCTTACAAATTGATATTTCTCAATTGAATAATAATAATTCTTTTGAATTAAAAAATTCTAATGATATTTATGGAAAAAATGATAATATTAACATGGAATTCTCAGGTATTTTTTTTTTTTAAAAAAATATAATTAATTATAAAAAACGTTAATAAATTTACAAATTGATGATTTACAATTAAAAATTATTTTTCCTGAACCAGATAATTCTGATGACACTTATGAAAAAAATGGTGATAATATTAGTATGAATTCTTCAGGTATTGATTTATAAAAAATATTCAAATTATCATTTAAAAAATAGTGACGATTATTTATTCATTAAATAGAATCTTTACAAATTGATATTTCTCAACTGAGCATTAGTAAAGATAGTAACTATATAATAAAAACAAAGCTATTACAAATGATTTAATATACAGTACTTATCTTATTCGTCCATTTTTTAGATCAGAATAGCAAATCTAAAGGCGAAGAAAACATTTAGATCAATTATTTCCCATTTGCTATTTTAGTTATTGTAAAACTTTAAATTTTTATATTTTTTTAAATATTTTTTTTTCTCCATTATAGTTTAAAAATTTAACTATCATTAATCTTCAGTGAAGGATAACAAATTTAAACTTTATTATGGTTTAAAAAGCGTTTACTAGTATTTATTTTTTTTTGCTTTTCAATAGTGAATTGAAATTGTTGATTAATTTGATATAATTATAAAATATAATGATAAAATGGAAGAATAGTAATAGGAGTAGAAATAATGATAGACAAAATTTTAAATTATACTGGCCTTTATTGTTTAACTTATATGTATTTATTCATTTATCTTATGTTTACTTGATACATTAAATTAAATAAAAACTTTTTAAAATTAAAATATGTCATCCAAAAAGGAAATGTGTAACATCATCTATGGTAGAGGTCTGCAAATGGGACCCAGAACCCGGAAACCCTAACCCGGCCCGGACCCGGGTCCGGGTTTGGGCCAGCAAATTTTCTTCAAAATTCACCCAGGCCGGCACATGAATTTTCATCAAACCTGGATTTTCATAATTCTGGCCAAAATCGTCTTAATCCCGGCCGAAATTAAACTGACCTAAATTAAGTTGGACAATTTTTTTGTTTTTACAACAAAATAATATAATAAAAGTCCGGGTCCGGTCTGGGCCAGGTTTTTGATATTTTAAGTCCGGGCTGGGCCAGGCTGGGCACTTTATGTTAATTTCCAAGTGCGGACTGGGCCGGGTTGTAAAATAGTGGTCAATGCAGACCTCTAATCTATGGGCTACTTCGCTACTAGGAATAATAATATTAATCCCCTGTCACACTAAGTGTCACTTATAATCACTATATACTAATTTTTAAAAATTTCGAGTGATTAGCTGAGTTTATAAATGACCGGTTTAAAACAGTAAATATCTAATGAATGATACGCTCCAGATTACCCATTTACTATTTCATGGGAAGGGGAACATTAGAGGTTTTTTTCCCTTTAGAAAAAACCCTATTATTCCCAACTCCTCATGAAATAAATAATACAAATTTCTGGATAATATTACTTAATAGTCAAGTAACCCTTCCAATTGGTTTGTCGAATGTTTAATACAAAAAAAAAGAAAATTTTCTTGCATCCGCTTAGATGAAATTTTATGTGCATTTTAGTCTAATGACATAAAAAATTCAAAAACTCAAAAAAATGTCTTCTTGTGGAAAATATGGGAAATTAAGTCGATAATATTTCAAAATTTATTGAAAATTCTATTGTTAGAAATTATATGACGATTCGATTTGAATTAAATAAAAAATGATATTATTTATATAGACGATTAACTTCATTCAAGAGATAAAGAAATTGTTACATATATCCCGAGTTTCGCTAAGTAAATTTTCCCGAGTTAACGTGATGATATGATAAGCAATTTATCACAATTTTGTTTATAAATTAATTAGTATGGTATTAAAAATTTTTTCATATCGCATAACAGATAAGGCGAACCGCATATGTAAACACCGCAGCTAAAAACATTAATAAAAATTTTCAGAATACTGTACTCTAAAAAAGTGACATCATCTCTATCATCTATCATCTTCTGTGTAAGGTATAAAAATTATGCTGAACATCAATTATGCACGCCCAGTGATTTAAAAAAAGAGGTAAGAAATTTGAAAATCAAGGACCCATTCCTTGTGTAAACTTCTTTAAGAATTAGAAATTATAAAGTACCACTTTAAAAAAAATTTCTTTACTATTCTAATATTCTAATAACTTTACAGAAACTTTAAGTTTTCAAGTGATATCATTTCGATATCGTATCGATATTAAATCGATATTGAAATGATATCAAAATGATATCAAAATGATACCGTTAAGATAAACTTAACGATATCGATTCTATATTGATTAAAAATGTTAAGTTTCTGTAATGAAGAGAATTAAAAAATTTCTTTGCATTTAAATTTTACGTTCATTATACAAATTAATAATAAATATGTCCACGTACTTTTAGACTCAAAAATAATAGCGTAATGCCAGTAGTAGTTCAAGCATTAGTGGTAAGAAAAGTAATTACTATCTCATAATGTGAGCGAGGATATACATATTGTAGTATATTAAATGATCAAGAACTTGCAGCTAAAGGAAATTATTTCACTTCTTATCTCAGGCCCTCTCATTATTAATTTGGCTCTTCACAAATTACTTCAAAATATTATAAATAAAGGTTTATACCTTTTTCGTTTTGTCCAAAACCTTACTATTTTAATTAGTCATTTAAAAAATTTTTCGGTGAATTATAATTGTCATTTATATAATTTTTTGATTTTCAAAGTTGTCTTTTGAATTTATATGAAAGTTATTAAGTATCAATGTGAAATAAACGTTTTTAGTGTACATCAATCATTTATTAATTGTTTCTCAGAGCTATTTTTACCAAATATTGATCTCGTGATATGATTACTAATCAAGTGATCTGTCATACTCTAACTATTTTCATCGATATAAAATAAGTTAATATATATTTCTTTTAAGTAACAATAATAGAAACTTACATTATAACAATTCAGATTGTTGTAATTCCATTATCGATCAAATGAAGAATTCATTTTTAACTATATAAGGAATAGTAACGTAGAATTTTTTAAAAGCTCATTCAATGATTAATCAATCAACCATACAGTAATAACAATATACTGTAAATTAATTATTATTATTAAGAATATTAACATCTACAATTTTGTTTCCAATTTCCTCAGTCTAGTTTACATTATTAGATAACCTGGAAGTCAACTTAATAGTTGGATAATAATTAATAATAATTATACTAATTCGTCCATAGTGGATAGTGTAAGAATCTTTTAATAGTACTTTTTAGATGAATTAATAAAATAAATTGTTATCAATTTTATTATAAGATTAATAAAATAATTGGCTGATCGTATTACTTTTATTTTCTTTTTATACATAAATACATAAGTAATATTCAATTAAAGATTTTGAAGAAATTTTTTGATCATTTAATAAAAATAATTTAGTACAAATTAGTAAGAAAATTACATCAATTCCTTTTTATCAATAATATTAGTAATCTTTTTAATACAAGGTGTAATAATCATGTAATATCAAAATTAAAAATAAAACCATAAAAAAGGTTGTAAATTATCTTCGGCGAAATGAACGATTCGGGAAAAAGATTCAACGAAATGTCTATTCGACAAAATGCCTATTAGATGAAATATCCTTTCGGTGAAACTTCCGTATGGCGAAATGGCCTCAGAGAAATGGGTTTCAGCGAAATGGATTTCAGCGAACCGTAACCGTTATTTTATATTATCAGTTTGACGTTAATCAGTGCGCTTTTTTATCTATATTCAAATTTATAGTTTAAGGAGTTTATCCTATTTTTCTTTTGATACGATTACAATTAATTGGCAAAATGAAAAAAAAGAATATAAAGAATATTACATCAGACGTTATTATATATTAGTAAAATTGAATGAATCGAAAAGAGTAGATAAACCAAAAGAACATAACACTATATCTTATCTACTCATTTAACTAAATAAACTTTTGGGTCCTACTAAGCTATAAAGTGTTTGATCATTATTATTTTATTATTACATATCCGTCCTATTTTCTTCGTATCTCATAGTATAAATTTCATATTAAGTAAATATCTCTGCACATATTATTAGAGATACAACAAAGTAGGTTGCTGCTTCCTAGCCAGCTTTGTCTTTCATTCGTGATCTAGATAGGCTGATAGGGTACGTCTGTCAAACCTTACATTAAGGTTCCACTATCAATAATTTTCTTTGGCTGCTATACACAGTTTCCAAAAAATCAACATATAGTTTTGGAAATACTCAACATTGTGGAGGGAAAAACTAGCAGTTATAAATATCTTTTCTTTGTAAGCTAAAAATAAAAAAATATCATAAGTATGGTTGGTACCAATGGAAGAAAATAATCAACCACCATCATACTACATAAAAAAAAGCTTCTGGAAAGAAATGATATCCAGTTTAGATACGAGACAGATACATAAGCTAACCTAATCTAGCACACAAAAACACACACATACAAACTGAGAAGCTAAGCCAGGATCTTATGCTTACCTTAATAAGTAATAAATAAATGGTTCATAATGATTATTTTAAATTTTTTATAAATATATAGTGCTCCTCAAAACCTTCTTTACATTGGGCCTCTCTTAAAGAGTAAGTTGGTAACAGTATAGGAGCTTCTCTCTCCAATGACGCATAAAATTACTTACAACATGTCATATACAAACTCTCCTCAGCTATATAACTATATTAGATCTATTGATAGCACACTTTATTGTAAATAAACGTGTGAAAATAAATAGAAGTATTTTTTTTTATTTTAAAGATGTAAAAATTGAGAAAAATATGGGTGAAATATATATATATTTTTATCTTTCTTTTTTCAAACTTTTATAGTATTTGTAATGAGTTGAGCAATACTACAATTTACTATTAATACTATTTAACGCATAAGTATTAAAAGCACATGATGTAAGATGTTCTGGCACGTGATTCTTGTTTATTTAAATCCATCCAAATTCTGATATACTCAAAACACCTTTGAGTATTTCTAGAGTCTGGTTCATAAGTTTTAAGAATCCAATAATATAAATTTGAATGAATTGATAATGACCTAGTAATCTTGGTAGATTTAATTGAATCAACATCGTCAATATCCGACAATAAATTAGTTTTCTTATGACTTCTCTTGGGTTTAATAGCTTTAATAAGATAGGAAGTACTAGAAATCGCTGATTTGGATTCTTTACGAATTAATTGAAATACGCTCATTAAAATATCACTAATCTGTGCTCAAATAAATGAAATGCCTCCTCCATGACAGGTATCAGTCAATATAAATAAGCAAATTTAAACGAGTAACGATAGCACGTACACCGGGACATTCTCAGTCACTTGGATGAGTTAGAAAGAATAAAATTAAAAGAGCACCTTGTATAGCAAGTTCGTTAACGTCGTTACAAATTTCATGATAGCCGATTTCTTTCACATAAGTATTAAATCCGTACTGCACTGGCTACAACGTTTAATTGACGACTATTTTCATAACTATCCTTCGGCGAGTACTCTTCATGTGCCGTAGATTGCATTACTCGAATATAATGCACTGTATCTTCATAAATAGGTTTTGGACGGGAAGAAAATGATATAAACTTTTTATTATTTATAACTAAATCTTTTATTTCATTGTTATTTTGAAGTAATTTTTGAAGTGAAAAATTAATATTAACGAGAGGGTCTGCAGATAAAAGGTGAAATAATTACATATCGTTTCCTTTAATTGCAAGTTCTTGTCTTTTTGATCATTTAATATATATAGTATATTCTTCAGTAGTAAGCCTAGTAAAAATCAGTAAAGATAAATTACTGATCCATCATGGTGACAGCAATTACTTTTGAAAGGTACAAATTATATCGAAGTCAACCTGATTCAAGTTATGTTCTATTTTAAATAAGCTTTCATCATAGTTTTCGAAGTGCATTATTGGGTGGCGTACGAAAGAACGAGATAAAATTGTTTTTCTTGAAAGTAAACTTCTGGCTATTTCCGAGTCTCACACATAGAAAAGTGCGTGAATTTATTGATAAGCCATTCAGCGCGTGCGTGGGGTCTTTTGATATAGCATACCATTATCGATTGGTTAAAATAAGCGACAAAGAAGCGTGTACAAACTTAAAAATTCGATATTCAATTCGTAGGGTGGCTGCATAGTTTTTATACCTCACAAAAGATGATAGAGATGATGTCACTTTTTTTAGGGTACAGTGTCATTGATATTTTTTAGTTGCGGCATCTACAGACTTGGAAGGACATGCGCTCGCCTTTTTATTATTTAAAGAGAAGCTTTAGAAGTATTATGCAAAATATTTTTTAAAGAAATTTTGAAGAAAAATTTTCCTGAATTTAAATACTATTTTTAATAAACGAAAATTTGGATAGATTGCTTTTATCACATCATCACATTTAACTCGGAAAATTTACTCAACGAAACTCGTGATATACGTAACCATTTCTTCCAAGTTAATCGTTTAAATAAATAATATCAGTCATTTATTTTATCTAAATATAATTTTTAATATGAATTAACCGAAAAATTTAGAGGACGATGAAAAATGACCTTATTTATTTTCGGCAGTGTGGGCGCTTCCACGTTTATAAAACTTGTTATACTAAATATTATCGGCTTAATTTTTCATATTTCCCACAAGAGTAACCTTAACGAACCTTTGTTTTTGAGCTTCTTTAAATATACAAAGAATATACTTACATCATAAGAAGAGAAACGGCTAGCTAAAGAAAAGAAAGTATTTTGTAAAAAGAAAGAAAAAGTTCTTTGGCATCTGCATAAATGGGTTTGTACATTTTAGCTTTTAATGACAAAAAAAAAAATGTTCTTTAAGTGGAAATATGTAATATATTAGTGTACCGTTCGTAATTGACGTAAAACTATTCTTGAGAATTCATTGGATTATTTATTTATTAGTATATAATTATAAATGTAACGGGAGTTACTAAATTAATTGAGAATTTTAAAACTTTGATAGAAAAAGCAGACGTGTAATAATTTTAGTAGAGATGTTGAGATGACGGTAAAAGGATTTATAAGTGATGATGACGAAAATGCAAGGCTTTTATGGTCGAGTGAATTTTCAACACTTAGAATTTATATTGATGAAAATCTTTATAAAAATCTTTATACTATAAATAGAATGAGACCTGAATATAGAAAAGAATAATTCTAGTGAATTAGTTGAAATCATAGAATTTATATTATAGATTTATAACCAAGCATTATGTTATTTGTCACATTTCATGTTAACGTTCTTAAAGGATTAAGTTGTCAAGACTGCGGTGGCAACGTGATTATCACGGGCGTAGTCCTGCAATATCATTAATTTCACGGCGCAGCTGTGAAAATCATATTCCCGTGAAAATGATAGAAATAGTGATAGATTTTTTATCCAATATTTATAGACTTTTTATCCATCTTTTTAAATAAACATCATCCGTGAGAATATCAAGAAAAAAATCATGGCCGTATTAATATATCAAAATAGTTCCATAAATAAGAATTAAAACACTTAAAAAGAGATATATACGTGGAAGTGTTGAAATCATTTTTTATCTCCCACTAAATTTTTCGGTAATATTATATTCAAAAATTAAGATTCTATTTAAATTCATAAATTTGTTGAAAAATTCCATTATTAGACATTACAGTCAAAGTTCTCTATAGCGAATTTTTATATAGCGAATAATTTGCTATAATGAAGAAAAGTTCAGGTACAGATCTTTATATTTATAATAAAATGGCTTTTAGTATAGCGAATTTCTTACTATAACGAATTTTAATATCCGGCCCGTGGGATTCGTTATAGAGAACTTTGACTGTATAGATATTATCTTTGATAAACAATTACCTCATTCGTGGAAGAGTTACGCATTATAAATTCACTGAGTTAAATGTGAAGCAATACAATAACTTCACAATTTTTTTTTTTCATATTGAATAATAGCCCTCCAAATATTCTCTTTAAAATAAGACGAGCGCAGTCTGTAAATGCCGCAGTTAGTAACATCATCCTTGTGTAAGGTACACCCGTTTCACGAATTTTCAAGTTTGTACTCCTTTACCACTTATTTTATCAAAACTAACAAAATAGTTTAGAAGTGACTCAAGCATTGCTGTCAAGAAAAGTAATATTATCGTACAACGTCTAAGATTCTCTTAGTACGGACAATATTATTAGCAGTTAGAAATTTTATATCACGAGTTTCACTAATAAGTTAGTATGATAATCAGTTTTATTATTCAAGCTTGTGCGACCTTAGTTTCATTGATGTTTTGAAACAGTGAAACGAATAAGTTTACTTAATTCGGTTAGAATTATTTACATTCGGCGTACGCTAATCCGCTTTTAAAAAAAGCTTTGTAGTCCAAGACAATAATATAACATACATTCTGATTTCTGATATTGTAAGCAAATTCAGTTTCCCAAATTATCAAAATTAAACGCAAAGGGATTTAAACACTTTTTTTCGATAGCACACAACCTCACACGCATGTACTAGAATGGATAATCAAGAAATACGGCTGTGCTCACGCAACTTTTCATGCAGGTATGACTTCCTTCGTTATTTCCGTTAATTATTTCGGAAATTATGACGAAAAGCTTATCGAACTTATTAAAATAGAACAAATATTTACTATAAGGCTAGACGCTGATTAGATTTTTTTTTTATAAAAAAAAATCTCAAGAAAATAGTTTCTTAAGTCTTCAAAGCAATATACTAAATTATAGAAAAGTACACTTTATTAATTATTAAAATTTTTCAGTATATTATAATTCTTAATAGTATTGGTTAAAAGTAATATTTGAACAAACGATCTCAAAGATTTTATTTTAATTTATAAAATTACATGATCATTACGTAAAATTTGTCACTTCGTGATAAAAAGATTTGTAAAGATAACTAATAAAAGAAATTGTGGTAATCTTCCTTACTAATTTTTACTAAACTATCTTATATTAAATGATCAAGAACTTTGCAACTAAAGGAAACGATATGGAATTATTTCATTTTTTATCTACTAGTCTTAATCAACCAAAATTAAATTGTTCAAGTATAATAAATTGTTGGACTTAGTATCTACTATTCTATGTACAATTATCAAGTTTTGCGTTAAAAAATATTGGTAGTAAATTGTCAAGACATTTTCAACTTGAAATAAGACTAAGGTATCGTTAATTTCATTTAATCTATGTTTAAATAAATGAAATGTCTCCTCCATGACAATATCAGTCAAATTAAACACAAGATCAATAAGTTGATTTTAATCGAGTAACGATAGCACGACACCAGGACATTCCCAATCGCTTGTGGAGTTGGAGGGAATAATATTAAAAGAGCACCTTGCATAACAAGTTCGTTAACATCGTTACAAATTTCATGATAGCCCCACATAATTGACATAAGTATTAAAAGTACATGATGTATGTAAGATGTTCTGGCACGTGATTCTTGTAATTTTAAATCTACCCAAATTCTGGATTCAATGATATCCTCACATCTTTGAGTATTTCTAGAATCTGGTCCATAAGTTTTAAGAATCCAATAATATAAATTTGAATGAACTGATAATTCTAATCTTGGTAGATTTAATTGGGTCAACATCTTTAACATCCAACTTGAAACCAACGTATAAAAGTTCAAAGCAATCGCTAATTTAGATTCTTTACGAATTACATGAAATGCGCTTATCAAAATATTACCAATTTCACTTAATCTATGTTCAAATAAATGAAATGCTTCCTCCATGACAGTATCAGTCAATTTAAATTTAATTCCCAATCGCTTGGTGGGGGTCGGAGGGAATAAAATTAAAAGAGCGCCTTGCATAACGAGTTCGTTAACATCGTTACAAATTTCATGATAGACGATTTTTTTTTCATATAAGTACTAAATCCGGATGAATCAGTATTGCTCTGACTACCACGTTTAGTTGACGACTATTTTCGTAACCATCTTTTGGCGGATACTCCTCATGTGCCCTTGAATATAATGTACTGTATCTTCGTAAGTAGGTTTTGGACGGGGAGGGAAAGGTTTTTATTGTTAATTAAATCTTTCATTTCATTGATGATATTTTGAAGTAATTTTTGAGGAGCAAAATTAATAACGAGAGGGCCTGCGGATAAGAAGTGAAATAACTCCATATCGTTCCCTTTAGTTGCAAGTTCTTGATCATTTAATATACTATAACCTTCAGTAATTAGCTTAGTAAAAATTGATAAAGGTAAATTACTAGCCCATGGTGATTGTAATTTCTTTTGAAAAGCTCGAATCCTATCGAAGTCAACTTGATTCACGTTATGTAAATGAAGAGACAAAATCGCTTTTTTTGACAGTAAAGCCTGAATTACCTCCGGCGTTATGAAGCTATTTCCAGGCCTCACTGCATGGAATAGTGCGTGAGCGCGACCATATTTATTGATAAGCCACTCAGAACGTGCGTGAGGGTCCTTTGATATAGTATACCATTGTCGATTTGTTAAAATAGTTCGTTAAAAGTGCATGTGCGCGACCGTATTTATTGATAAGCCACTCAAAACGTGCGTGAGGGTCCTTTGATATAGTATACCATTGTCGATTGGTTAAAATAAGTGGTAAAGGAGTGTGTACAAACTTAAAAAGTTCGATAGCTCTCGGGTTTGGGGAAAAAAAAAATATTTCTAAAAAATTTTGTGAAAAATTTGTAAAAAATTTTTTTGCGAATTTTTTTTTTTTTTGGATCTTTTATTTATATAAAAATTTTAATATGTCAATATAAAAAAATTGCTCATCACATTTTCTACATTTTCTGTAACACTAACTCGGGAAATTTTAACTCGGAGAATATTCATGACAATCGTGACATGCAACAAATAAATTAATCATTATTAATTAATTCCGTCGTGTATATCTAATAATAGAGTATTTCAATAAATTTATTAATTTAAATAGAATCTTGGTTTTTATTTTAGAATATATTAGTATTAATAATGAAAAAAATTTAGTGGGCGATGAAAAATGATCTCACTTTATCAGTATAGGCGACTCCACATATTTTAGGTATTTTATATTATAAATTTTTTTGTTGGACTTTTGTTCTTGTAAAACAACGTAATATATTTTAAAAGAATATAAATAAAAAAAAAATTCTATAGAAAAATTTTTTTTTGCCTCCGTAAAAAAAACACAATTTGTTTGATATGTAACATTAATGTGATACTCCTGTTGAACAAACTCCAAAACCTTTCAGAATATTTCCAAAAATGTTTAAAGCAAAAATAATAAAGACAATATCACTGGTCGATCTGCATGAAGTTTACATATCATAGCACTGAAAATATGATCATATCCTGGAATGCATTAGATCATTGACAATCATATCTTGAAATGAAAAATTGTGAAAATTTATGCATTTTTATGGATTAGATTTTTAACCATAAATCCAAATTTTGATCAGATAATTTTATTTTTATATATACAGTATATTAGTAAATGTTTGGACTTCTTTTGCTATAGTTACCGTCTTTGTTCTTTTTTAAATAAATCAATAAAGTCGTTGCATTTCTCTTGAAAAAAAAAAATAGCAAAACGATTTTGAAATTATTAAAATATTATCGTTAGACGTTAATTTCTATTAATTCAAGAAGACGATCTTTAATTTTTTGATGTTGAATCATTTGAAAGATAAATATAATTATATACAACATTTGGGAATTAATATTAAAACGAGATCTTTATTAAAAATTAATATTTTCTTTGATGGAATGGTACACTGATAGAAATAAATTTACGAAAATTTTTTACGAATATTTTAATTTGGAACAATTTTTAATTCTTAAACGTAACTACAAATATCGAAGATTACAAGTAGATTTGGAGTCTGCCTTCTATCTTTTACAAGGCGACCAAGGTACCATGTATACAGATTTTTACGAATCAAGAATGAAAAGAAAAAAGATTCAATCCTTATCGAAGAAATACCTACGATAGAACAAATTAAAAAATCGCATTTTTCGGTTTTTAAAGACCGTTTTTTTTCGACATGTTAATATAGAGAAAGAAGATTTTAACCATGTATGGGCATGTAATTAAAGACAGGAATAGATTTCTATTTTAATTCAACAAATTAGACAAATTTTAATCGATAATATTAACGATCAAATAGAAAATCAAGCATTACATATAGACGATATTGATTTGTCTGATTTACTTTATATTTGGGATAATTCAATTAGAGAAGATAATTTTACGAATATTCATATAATTAAAAGAATAATTCCTTTAAGTTCAAGCAAATTTATTAATGAAAAATTGCAAAAAAAAAAGAATCTTAATATAATTCTCGGAAATTTTCTTTCGATTTAATTAGAGATTTTTGAAATGAACGATGTTCTATTTATCACGAAATTAATATGGCATTAGGTATTACAAACAATATTTTAAAAGTACAATATGATAAAGAAAGATATATTACAACAATGAAACTTCGGTTAAATGTTATTGAGTGTGATATAACCTCCGACGTTGTATAGTAGTATAGTTGATGAAAATCTATATAGTATAGTATTTTATCTATACTTTCATTAATAATATAGTAGAGTTAGTAAATTTGCATTAATATTAATATAATTTGCAAACAATTTACATTGGTATTAATAAAATTATATCTTAATTATATTGAATAAATTAACCTGTTACCGCGTCACTGCATTTTTAAAATTATATGCTTAATTGGAATATTTTTTTTTTCTTAAAAAAAAAAACTTTGGGATTTTGACTGTCAAGATTTTTAACTGTGACTATCGGGATTTTATTTCAACTAGATTAGCGTTTGTCGTCTTGAGTATAAAAATTTTTATATCATACCGGCAATACTGTTATACTTTATAAATTTAGGACACATGATCCTATGAAATTACCATTAAACTACTCGATAAACTTTAAAGAAAATTCTAAATATCGAAAGGATCCTGAATTTCGCAATTCCGCCTCCAAAATGAAACCATAAGTGCCGTTGCAATTGCCGAATTATAATAAGAAATATGGATTTCGGAAATCAAATTATTTACGACGTAACCAAAAAAAATTCTACCTTTACGCATAACGAAGAAAAATTAATAAATTAAGGTACCGTAATTCAGACATTCAACATTAAATGACAAATGGCCTAGTCATATAAAATTATAGTATCATAAATTATATCCCGGTCCGTTTAGCTCATCGTAACGCTTAAATCTGATAAGTCACGTGATGTTATAATGCTCATCTTTACGTTTAATTTGTACCATTCTAACTCCGGCCAGAATTAAAGGATCGGCATATGGATCTGTACCTATCCGTGAATTAATACAGCATTAAATTTTAAAAATGACTCAAATTACAAAATGTCCTAAATGACTAGGTCATTTGAAGTTCATTCAGATGATTGATTACTACATTGGTACGGAAAAGAAAACGTTTTGTACCCAATTTTTTTTATAAGTTCAGAATCAATGATTCTTTGTTCTTTAAATACGAAAATAAAAATATATAAAAGTATAGTAAATATCAAAAAATTTTTATTCTTATGCAAATGTTACATATAAAAACAAGGGCTGGTTATCGATCGTAAATTTTATGTTGTTATTAATTTACCATAAACAGTGCCGTCTAATAAATTTCCTAATGATTAACGTAGGCATTTTCGTCTCGGTGAGAAATACAATCATTGTTTAACCAGCTATGTTTGAAACCGTCTTGATTATCAATCAAATTATTATTTTCAATATTTTTGTGAAAAGAATTCATCGAGGTTTCATTAGAATCGAATATAACTTCATTATCAGGAATATGATGTTGCAAAAAATACAAAAAAAGAATTTGTTTCAAGTTTTCTTCGAGACCTAATTTTTGATGTAAGGTTAACAAATATCTACATTTCAAATATTTTACATCAAAATCCATTCCATAAATTTCTTTATTCAATAAATTTACAATTAAAGAACACGATAATAATTTACACATAACATGAAATATCGCCGTAGGGTCATGCGAACTTTGAAAAACAAACTCATAGTCGTATTCATCGTCACAGAAAATAGAATTTTTCGCTCTTGGAAGAAAAGCTTGCAATATCTTTTTAGATAAATATTACTACCATTCTGATAGAATAGTCCAAGTTCAACAAATTTGTTTTGCATAGGTTGAAGCGACATCTTTTGTGTAAAATGACGAGTGGAGATAGTGTATTACAAGTATGTACTTTTTTTATAAAAAAATAAAAAAAAGCTTGAAAAACAAAACGAGCGGTAAAAGGGTGCATTATATAGCGGTGATAAGCAACAATTTACTGTGGATGTTTGGAATCTAGATATGTTAAAAAATTGCATCATCTGACTAAAAATCGTTAATATGATCGAAAACTTGATAATTTAAATAACCATTACCTCTATGAATATTATGAAATAAACAGATAACGTGGATTAAAAACTAAATGATATTGGTTATTGTCGAAACAAACCTGGTTGTAAACTAGATAGTCGATACATACTTAGAAAGTGTGACAACTGTATTTCTAAAAATAGACTAATTTGAAGATGCAGATATATCGTGAAAGCTACCATTGTTTGATGCATATAAAATTTATTTTCATTTATAAATTAATTATAGATATTGAGGAATTCTTTTAGTTTGGATTTGGTGATCACCCAAAACCTAAGAATAAATTTTTGCACGAATATTAACGCTTTATTGTCGGAAGTTACACTGGAGCATCTTAAAATATATACACAGATATATATATATATATTATATATATATATTATATTCGCAACGGCTAAAGAAAAAATATTATATTACATAAGATGCAGGCGTATCGCACAATTTAACATTTTTATATAAGAACGATCTAAACGTGGTACTCGTGGTAATGAAACAATACTTTTTTATTATATATATATTATAAATTGTATTTGTTGATTTATATAGTCAAAATCATATAAAAATTAACCTGGATTATTATAAAAATCAGTTATTAAAATATTTGGCTGAGCTTTTAAGTTAAATTGGTGTGTAGTCGAAAGTTTATTCAACCATCACTAAATTTGGGAATCCTAAATCGGGTGATTCTGTATTACAAACGAACATGTGAATTAAAATGATCGAAAAGGATTGACCGTTTTATAAGTTACGAATTTTCATCTAATGAATACTTTCCATTATGTTTTCATTCTATCCTTATAAATACTATAGCAAATTTTGTTCATAAACATAAATTTGGCAAGGATCCTATTATTGTACTTTTTTTTACCAATACATTTTATTTTAGTGTAAAATAAATTTCAATGTTAAGAAGAATAAATAAATAAAAAAGAAAAAGAATCGATTTTTGGCATTAGAATGAAAGTTTTTAGATGACAAAGACCAAAGAGCAAAGGGACTTCCTGAAAATGTTTTAAATTTTGAATTTGGTTATATTTTTAAAAATTTTAAAACGATTTAAGGTTCTCTCTCACCTTAATTAAAACTATTTTTTTTTTTTAAGAAATCAAAATATCGAGAAAACTTAGCAGAATGTTTGAAATTTTAATTTGACATCATGTTTTTTTATTAGTTAAGAGCTAATAATAATTGTAAATAAAAAGAAAGTCAAAGTCATAAATTAAAATAATCAAATAGGCGTATTAATATTTAATTCTAAACTATTAAGTATACAGTATTAAAAAAAAAAAAGATTTATTATAAAATGTTTTAATATTACTTTTGCATGATATTTCTTATTCAAATTATATAAATTTATTTTAATATATTTCAATAATACATCTTTGTATTAAAATCTACAAATTTTAATATTGATATCTTACTTATTTTGGAAGTTATATACAATGACTTCGATGATTTGTTGACTACCTTTTCACTTTATATTATTTTTAGTTCTACTACGAAAGTTATCATACGTACGCCATACACTTTTTAAGTAATAAGAATGTTAATCAATTCTTATCAATTCTTTTGAACTTTATGTCACGTTGTACTTGTCTTACAGAATGTGGTGCTTCTGTAGAATTCTTTGTTGGAATTTTGTTAAGAGTCTATTGATATTATATTATTATGGAATTTTCTGAGTTCGGATTAAAAACTCCTTGCTTAAAAGAAAACATATATATTTAGGCTTTTTTGTCTCAAGCAAAAGAACTAAATTATTTTTTTTTAAAAAAAAAAAATTAACGATGGATCAATTAATAAATCATAAACACAAAACTGATTTTTTATTATCAGACAATACATCTTTAGGAATGCAATTTCGTACCACAATTAAACACAATCGTAAATGTAAAACGAAGATATTATGCAGCGAATGTAATCAAAGAAGAGAACTTTTAGAAGAAAATCATCAGATTTGCCGCATTTGTTATAAAGCGAAATCAGTATTTATACCAAAAACAAAATTATTGATGATTTTATTATGCATACACTAACTAGGGATGGCAACGGTCACGGTCATTAACCGGTTATGACCGGTCATGACCGTGACCGATATCGGTCGGTCAAAGACCTCTGACTGACCGTTTGACTGACCGGTCTGACCAACCGGTTAACTGACCGTTTGACCGACCATTTAACCGATCCTGAAAATGTTTGCGAAACGTAATTTAATAAAAAAAATGTTTCGCAAACGTTTTTTTAATTATTTTAATAGAAAACATTGCAAAAACGTTTTTTATTAAGTATTTCAATTACAGCAAAATTCAAAATATACGGGACACTTGAGAATTTGATTGTTGGGTTGTCGGGTAGCCGGTTTACTCAGCAGTAGGTAAAGTAATTAATTGTTACATGTTATATACTATTATACTATATTTATTTATATAATACGATTATATAATCTGATATACTATTATTATACTCATGTCACGGGTTTATTTATACTTTTCTAATAAATAACCTACTGCCGAGTAACCCAGCTACCCGACAACCCGATAATCAAATTTCTCAAGTGTCCCGTATATTTTGAATTTTGCTGTAAATTACGTTTCACAAACGTTTTTAGGATTGGTTAACCAGTCGGTCAAACGGTTGGTCAAACGGTCAGTCGGTCAGTCAAAGGTTCTTGACCGGTTATGACTGACCGATGACCGACCATAACCGACCATTGCCATCCCTAACACTAACTAGTGGTAGTAAATTAGCTGGAAAAATGGTGTTCGCGCCTTATGACCAATTTATAGATGTAAAATTTATTGCTGAAGGAGGCTTTAGTAAAATTTATAAGGCTATTTGGATTAATCGTCCAGTATTAAAAATTGGAGTAAACCCACTTATAAAAATTATGAAGTCGTTCTTAAAAAGCTTAATAATTCTAAAAAAATCGCATCTAAGGAGTTAAATGAGGTGATTACAATTATTTATTAACTTAACTTTGAGTTAAGTAATTAATAAACTTTTTATTATTTAGCTCAAGATATTTCATGAATTTTCTTTAAATTGGAAAAAGAAGTATTTTAGTCGCAAAAATGATGGAACATACAATTATGTTAGTAGATATTTTGGAATTACTCAAGAACCCGTTACCAAAGATATCATGATTATTATGCCATATTATAAATTAGGTGATTTGATAAACTACTTAACTAATGATTTCTATAATATTCATTGGTATGATAAGTTGTATAGGTTAAAAAATATAATAAATGGACTTGTTAATATACATAGTGTAAATATTTTACATAGAGATTTTCATAGTGGAAATATCTTTTTTAACGAAAAAAAATACGCATACTTAGGTAATTTGGGCTTAAGTAAATCTGCAACTGAATTTACAGATGATGATAATAACAATGAGAATTATGGTATAATTCCTTATATGGCACCAGAGATTTTTAAAGGACAAAAATATACCAAAGAATCAGACATATATAGTTTTGGAATGATTATGTGGGAATTTATGACAGGTAGAAGACCTTTTTGGAATAGAAGTCATGATGCAGAACTTATAATAGAAATATGTGATGGTTTAAGACCACCAATTGTTACAAATGCGCCCAAAGGATATATTGAATTAATGAAAGAATGCTGGAATTCAGATCTTAATAAAAGACCAGAAGCGACTAATATATATAATAGAATTGATAAAATGGAAAAAAATGGATGTGAAATTATAAAATCATCAGAAATTGGACCTGTAACAACAAATAATCCAGGTGCTATTTATAGGAGTAGACCTTTGAGTGGTATAATTCAATCTGCAATGTCTACAATGTCTATAATAAAGATGTTAGCCGTAACTGTAATATTAAGACACAGTGTCGTATGTAATAGGTTGCAATCTATCTACATTAAAAAGCAAAAGTTGTAATGCTGTAATTAGGTTGTAATGCCATAATTAGGTCGTAATACTGTAATTAGGTCTTAATGCCATAACTAATCCGTAATGCCGTAATTCCGAAATTACGTATGTAATTTCGGCCAGAATTATGCACTTAATTTTAGCAGAAATTAACAAATATCCTAAAAAGGAAAGTGTTGTTACACAAAATTCCAGTGTCGTTCCCACTAAAATCAATTTTTGTGGAACGGCTATCGCCAAAAAAGGAAAGATCTGCATTCCCGTTTTGGCTGAATTATGATTTTCGGCTGAAATTACATGTTTAAGTGAAATTACGTTAATTTCGGCCGGAATTATATTTCGGATTTCGGATTTCGGATTTTAGGAAATATGTGACCGTGTAATTTCAATTTTAAGGGGTAAATAATATCAATAATAATAATAATAATAATAATTTTTTTTTTGTAAAAAAGTTTATATGTAAATTATGCATAAAATCATCTAATTATTAAAGATATTATGCTAATTTAATATAAATTTTTTGAAAAAAACTTAATATTTCCCACCTTCCACCCCCGACCACCCATCCTGAACGCGTATACAAAATACAAAAAAAACGCGACGCGTCTTATGTACCCCCTAAAATTAAAATTACACGACATATAAACTATTGTAATTTACTTTTATAATTCATTACTTTTATTTTAAATTTTTATCCCATTAAAAATTACGACATTACAGCCTAATTATAGCATTGCGACCTAATTACAGCATTACAACCCAATTACAGCATTACGGCCTAATTACAGTATTACGAAAAGTGTTGTAACTGTAATGCTGTATGCTGTAATATTACGGCATCGGCCAATCAATTACGGCTAACATCTTTAGTCTATAAGAAGTTTAAGAAGCGAGTCTATAATTGCAGGAGTTGGTAAATATAGTATTAAATATTTTAATTTAATTAAAAAATAATAATAATATGCTACTACTTCATTACTATTTAGATCTATTTCATTGTCATCAAAAAAACGATATATCTTTTAACGGTAATTATTTATTTAAGGTTATTAATAACTAATATAATTTTAAGTACTAATATTAATAAGTTTATTGTTTAAGATAAAAGAAAGTTTGACGATAATCAAATTGAAAACAGTTTTAATGAAGGTATGATAAAAGTCAAAATTTTATATTTAAACGTCATTCAATGATATTTACTAATTAATAAAATATTTCCAGACAAAATTATTAAAAAGATTAAATTAATCAAAAATGAAAATAATGGTAAAATATTTTATATATTTTTCAATAAATATAATTTATGTTTAATTTAATTTATTTTCGTTTTTCATTTATTTAGATTATACTACGCAAGAATTTGAATTGGATATAGATATAAATTCTGAAGACAGAAAATCTGAACAATGTATCATTGACGAAAGTAAGTAAAAAATATTATATTTTTAAAAGCTATGTTCTTAATAACCTAATTTTTTTAAATTACAAATATAGGTTATATTACACAAGAAATTGATTTTGATATTTGAATCTCGGTATTTTTCAAAACTTATTAGAATCCAATATTTACACTTTTTCTTTTTTAGTAATATTAGTTATATATACTGTATATTAATTTAGTTGAACATTATATAAATTATATATGGAGAATAAATTTATTGATATTTAAATAAAGCAAGCTTAAAAAATTTTAAAAAATATGATAACAAATTGACTTATAAAGTGGCAGCAAGCTTTAAATTTATAATATAAGTCGTGCGGTGATTTATTGAAGATTGGAACTTCCTGAAAATTTAGCAGTATAAAGAAATATAGAATCTTTGCAGAAACTTTTAAAATCGAAACCACATCGTAACTATATCAAAACTTTATCATAGAACTTATCGTAAAGATTTAATACCATATCGTGACCAAATCTTGATTATAAGTTTACGCGGATCGTATGTATAAAGTTGATGCATATTAAGGAAATCGTCACCTGATTTAACCGGCTCGTGCAAAAATAGTATTGAAATCGAAAACATATAGTAAATGTATATTTAAATTATATTAAATGCATGTTTAAGTTATAGTAAACAAATATTAAAGTTGTAGTAAAGTTATAGTTTATTTATTTTAAAATTGATGTACTATAATAAACTTTATTTTAGAAATATTAAATTGTTCTATCCTAAATCTAATCATACGAATTATTCTAATCTATAAATAAAATTAAATTGTTCAATAAACATAGATATAAATTTCATATAACGTTAAATGTCCTCTTAACTCTATTAAAAACATTTTTTTCAAAATTTTTTTTTTTAAAAAAATAAAGGTTACTTATTAAAATGCTTTTTAAAAAAAAAGTCTTTGAAAGTATTCTGAAACACACCTCTGGGGTTCCGGTAATAAAGGCGGGCTTGTGTCTTATGAAAAGATGAACAAAAATGTTATTAAAACATCTTTTTAAATTTAGTTTCGAAATTATTTTGAAACTCACATTTATCCTTTATAATTCTATCGTGAAGTTTTAAGATTTTCGCTTCTCATTCTATTAATTTTTTGCGAAACAAAGTGATTTCTGACATTGTATTACAAGGCCCTAGTCATTGGTGAAATGATTATCAAGGAAGTAGCCGTTCTCCTTTTTTTAATAATGATAAGTAGTGGACATTTCCTATAATAACAATTAATTATTGGATCCCCATATTCCCATAAAGGAGGTATTAGTTTTATTTGATTTCTTTGAACTTCAGAAGGTATTTTAACGAATCCTTACTAAGTTTCATAATGAACTCAATCTTCCAGTATTCAGGACTTGAATCCTACAAAAAGAAAATAGAGGAACGTCAACAATACGTTTTCTTTTTTAAGAAATCAAAAAAAGTAAAGTTTATGTTGAAACTTACTCTGTCTTTTCCGATGACCTAGTTTGCCTGAATATACAAAAAAGAAAGTTTAAAAATTTTGAAACACTAAACATATGAGCCAGAACCTATATAATAGGAAAAAAACGTTAATAAAATGTTTTTAAGGTCTGCATCTGGAAATAATTTTGAAACTTCCCGATTCTTCTGTGTCCAATCTTACGAAAAAAGACAAAATCCATTTTTTTTAAAGGTTCAAAAATTTTTTTTTTCGAAACTTATCTGTCCTACACGTCTAAAGAAAAAAGTTGCAATGCTAATGAATGTTTCGTTAAAATAGTTAGCTCAAAGAAAACCTACTCACCAAATTCTCACATGTTTAAAGTAATCCGAAGAAATGGCTACTATCTAAAAAAAGGAAACAAACCATTAGAAAACATTTCGTTAAGAGAAACAAATTAACTGATTTTTCACCAAGAATTTACGCGTCCAATGTCTAACTATCACCCAAGTCATACTTGAAATATCGAAAGATAGATTATTGAATTCAGTCTTCAATAGTACAAAAGTATCGTATGGAGGGTACTCATCTTTAATCTAATCAACAGGGACTTTGGTTTAATTCAACTCTCACGATACCCTACGAATCCCTAAGCTTAGAAAAGGTATCTCATCGATATCTAAAAAAAAAAGAAAAACAAAATCATTTAAAAAAAAACCTCCCATTGAAATCTCATCCCCCATCTAGAAAAGTCACCTAAAACAAAAGAATTAAATTCAAAATCATATACCCTAATTTTCTTTCCCATGTGTCCAGCCCATCTAAAAAAAAAAGATAAAATTGAAGTTAATGTACAGTACGTTTCGTTAGAATAAATAAACTAAAACAAAGAAAAAACTTACCAAAAATGAAATCCCACGCGTCAAAAGAAACCCGAAAAACTACCTGAAAAGAAATGAACTGTTTGTTAAAATAAATTAAAGAAAAAAAATTTTTATCTAAAACTTACGAAATGTCACATAGGAGACCGAGGGAGCCACCTAAAGAAAAAGAAAAAATTGAAATGTTATAACATTTCATTATCATTATAGAATTTGATTTTTTTTTCTGGGTTCTCTTCAACTTTTTTTTAAATAAAATACGGGAGAAGAAGGAAAGGATGAGGGATGAAAAACGAAATTTTTATAAAAAAAAATTTAAAAATATGGTGGTTAAAAAACCATAAAAAAAATATTTTTTTTTTTTTTAAGCAAATTATAAAACAGTTTTTTTAGTAGAAAAAATTTTTTTTTAAAAAAAAAGATAAACAATAAAGGGAAGAAGGAATGAAGAGAAAAATGAAGGAAAGAAATGTGGGGAAATGAAAGGTAAAGGGCGAAAGGAAAGATTTTCGTTGGAAAAAAAAATTTAAAAGTTAAAAATAGTTTATTTTTATATTAATGATCGCTAAGTTAAAAAAAGTTTAGATCAAACTATTAATTATTTTATAATGTTCCGTGTATCACATGATACATAAGGCTTTTCCCGATGTTAAAAATTATCATACAGAATAAAATTTATATAAAAAATATGAATAAAATAAATTGGCAGATTCATCACTAAATAATATTTAATACATCTAAGAAATATCTTAGATTAATTTTCACTACTAATTCTTGATGTTATTTACCACCTATTCACCACCTATTTACCACCTATTTAATAGCATTTTACAACTTCGTAAAAATATGTTATCAACAATTTCACGAGATAATTTGATACCATGTCGCCACATGTTGGATAATAGATCGTTGTGATTTGATGGCGATTTTTTAACTGCATGGTAACAAATCACAGGTTTCTGCAAAGATGTTGGGAAATTATTTGAATTATTGAGTTATATCAGAATTTTTTTGTTTTTGTTAATAACGCGCACATCCCTTTATTATAGTAAAATTTAGAAATGATACATATTTTATAAGAGGACGTACAATAGACATAACACTAATATCACGTATTAGGTTATTCTAATCTATTAACCCATCTAAGACAGAAGCAGGTATCTAAACCCACTTATTGAGTTATATCAGAATTATTGAGTTAACATATATATATTTCTTTATAAAGATACGACCATCTGAGAGGAAAAATTTAAAAATATTTGATCTTAAATTTTTGGTTACATTTTCTTTATTTTCTTAACAAATACCGTAAAAACCATAAATCTTGTTAGAATTATTTATATATATACAGTACATACGTATATATGTAATAAATATATATACACACATTTTGGAATTACGTATTTTATTAACAAAAAAAAAATCATATCAATACTAGTAATAATGTACAAAAAAATAAATTACATATAGATTATTATGGTTAAATCAAAAATTGCTTTTTGAAAATTTGCTTTAAAACTAAAAGTACATAAATGTATACAATTTTTTTTTTTAGTGTTTAAAATTCCATTATATAATACTAGTTCATACAGTATAACAGCATTGCATATACTGTATAAAATTGTACTTTTTATCTTTTTCGGTTAAATTCAAATAATCTCCTTCCTTCAATCTTTAATAAAAATGATGCAAATGATACTATCATTACCAAAATTCCAAGTATAGTAAATGACATTGAACTTTGAGGAAATTTTTTGAATACTGCGGCAAATACTGCATCACCAATACTTCCACCACCACGCTTCAGCTGAACTATTCAAAGTATATGGGAATATAAACAGGAATAAACCTTCCAAAAAGAAGATTATAAATTGAACAAGAAGTCTACCATGAATTCCCATTTTTTCATTACCAATATCTGAAAGGAAACCTCCAGAGGCATGTGAAAATAAATTCATCAGACCAAAAAGTGAAGCGATCAAACCAGCATCCTTTTTGGAAAGGTTAAAGTTTTTTCGATTATAAAAAATGTCAAAGCACCATCTACAGAAAGTTCAACACCAAAACATAATCATTAAAAGTAAAACATTTGGATATTTAAGCGCTATTAAATAAGAAAGATTTAAGATCACGTTTTGGTACAGTAGGAACTAGTACATTCATTTCAGAATCTGTATCAGTTACAATTTTATTTGCATCATCTGTATCAGTTTTCTTCGGCAGTTTGTTAGGAGGAAGGCCACGTTTAAGCCAATCACCTTGAGGACAATCATCAGTGAAGAAATAATCACATAAACCAACAGTAAAGCAAAGAAAAGCAGGAATAATTAAAGAAACGCGCCCATGATAAGCTGGAGCTTAAACCAGCAGAATGAAAACCAGCGGCGATCAAGGAGAAATATAGTAGTAATGCCAGCACCCATGTTTCCTCGACCTCCTATTATAGCATTAGTTAGCACTTAAAGATGTTAGCCGTAATTGATTGGCCAATGCCGTAATATTACAGCATACAGCATTACAGTTATGACACTTTTCGTAATACTGTAATTAGGCCGTAATGCTGTAATTGGGTCGTAATGCTGTAATTAGGTCGCAATGCTATAATTAGGCTGTAATGTCATAATTTTTAATGGCATAAAAATTTAAAATAAAAGTAATGAATTATAAAAGTAAATTACAATAGTTTATATGTCGTGTAATTTTAATTTTTAGGGGGTACATAAGACGCGTCGCGTTTTTTTTTGTATTTTGTATATGCGTTCGTGTAAAGAAAAAAATTATATAATGGGGGTGGATGGTCGGGGGTGGAAGGTGGGAAATATTAAGTTTTTTTCAAAAAATTTATATTAAATTAACATAATATCTTTAATAATTAGATGATTTTATGCATAATTTACATATAAACTTTTTTACAAAAAAAAAATTATTATTATTATTATTTTTGATATTATTTACCCCTTAAAATTGAAATTACACGGTCACATATTTCCTAAAATCCAAAATCCGAAATCCGAAATATAATTCCGGCCGAAATTAACGTAATTTCACTTAAACATGTAATTTCAGCCGAAAATCATAATTCAGCCAAAACGGGAATGCAGATCTTTCTTCCTTTTTTGGCGATAGCCGTTCCACAAAAATTGATTTTAGTGGGAACGACACTGGAATTTTGTGTAACAACACTTTCCTTTTTAGGATATTTGTTAATTTCTGCTAAAATTAAGTGCATAATTCTGGCCGAAATTACATACGTAATTTCGGAATTACGGCATTATGGATTAGTTACGGCATTAAGACCTAATTACAGTATTACGACCTAATTACAGTATTACAACTTTTGCTTTTTAATGTAGATAGGTTGCAACCTATTACATACGACACTGTGTCTTAATATTACAGTTACGGCTAACATCTTTATTAGCACTTCCAACAATATTTTTACCAAACATTTGAGTTGTCCAGAATTATTGACAAGGAACAAAAGTAGCACCGAGAATAATGATAAAGAAACGTACAACAATTAAACCAACAGAAGTAAGTACTAATCACTAAGACCTACAGGTATAGAACCCCCTATAAGAAATATGTACACGGAAAGGATACGTTTTGTATACATTTTATGTAAGTTTCTATAGATTCCGTATACAAATTCCGTATATTTAATAAGCAATTCATTTTTGAACATTTTTTAAAAAAACTAATGTATACGGAAAAAATTAATCATGCGGAATGTATACGGAATTTTTAAACTTAATATTTTTAGAAGATAATTTTACAAAAATCCCATATCATAACACAAGATCACGTGATTGTTTATTGTTATGATACGTTTTTTGTTTTTATATAAACCCTTACTTTGATAGCATAGGGAAAGTTTGTTTTTATTGGTTATGATCAACGTGGTCACGTTATTATGATTGGCTAAATAAAATAACACGTGATAATACTACGCGTATTACAGATCATTCTATGAGCCATTTTCAGCCTATCTGTAGGGGTTTTAACTATTCAATATGGTCCAAAAAAATCATGGCCCATGTTCAGTACGAAATTGTAATAATCAAGTAACCCGTTTTCGTCAATTCACTTCATTAGCATATGAGAAAGCCCAAAAAAAAGGAACATATGAAGCACATACGTACCTAAGAATCAGACAACAATTGTGTCATAGTCATTATATGAGTATTGTTGAACCTTACCATACTCAAAAGTCAGAAGTTCCCTTTTTTTTTAGAACCAGATAAAGAAAATTCAAATCGTAAATATTAAAATGATTGAAAATTAAATTTTTTTTTTTTATAACTAATTTTTTATTTGTTACATACAGAATCAAAAAGCTATTCATTTGCCGAGCAGGTTACTATGCTTACAAAGGTTCTATATGAGCGGCGTAGTAATTTAGAGCTTAATCCTACCCATTTTAAACAAATGATAGAAAAAGCAGATCCACGTTTACAAGGTCTTTTTGATAAATTAGTAAAGGCATTGGTTCCTGATAACAGATCTGCATATAATAAAGTTGAAGCAAGAAAAACAATTGTAAGTCTATGTTATATCATGGCTGGAATGCGAAATAAGTTTGTTAACGATTTCAAGTTGGAAGTTGGATTATATTTGTCAGCATCGGGTGCAACACGTGCTGCAATTGATACAATGAATAGTATTGGATTTTCTGCTTGTTATATAACAGTTAATAATTTTAAACGTAAAATTGCCAATGAACATCCGTTAAATATCAGAAAATTTCTCTTTGAACATGTAAGTAAAAAAATATTTTTTTTTCATTTGAAGAACTACTATTAACCAAAATTTAATTACAATCAGAGTGACCATTTGTACGTTTATAATCTAGATGATTACCATGACATACATGAGAAAAGAAGACCAGATACCGTAACTTTATCTACTGCCAAACATATGGCCACTTATATCTGTAAGCAGGTTTCAGGTTGTGCACCAATACCTATTATTTTTAACAACGTGTCAGTTCATAATCCAGTAAATATTGATGCCAGCAATATTTGTTTTCGATTAATTCGCAAATATCATGGAATATTTGATATTGCATACACTAATCGTAAAAAGCAATGGCTTACCAATGGACAATTAGCTACTGACACTTTTGATCAAATTGAACTACTCACAGTGCATTGTTATGATGATGCCATTGCTGAAAGAAAAGAAGAACGTTCAATGAAAGGAGTACAATTAATTGGGTTTCAAGAAAAGAATTTGCATTCTCTGAACGATTATATAACAGCATTACAAATGATCTTGGATATTGATAAAGATACTGGATACTTACAAAATCATATCGCACCATTAGTAGCAGATTGGCCTGGACAGTTATTTGTTCGTAAAGCAATAACAAATTTGCATAGGTGGATTCACAATATTCAATACCAGCTGGGATTAACTCGTTTATTCCAATTTTAGGCCCTCTTCACGTATCTCTAAATAGCAGAGAACATGTATTAATTGTATATTATACCTTCTTTCAAAAACTATTCCATTTTGTATTTGGTAAAAGAAAAGTATTAGCAAAGAAACCCAAACCTTGGAGAATTAATTTGCTTCTTGACTTAGCATATAATGGATGGTGTAAAATTAGAGATACTATTTTAACAAAATTTGGAAGTACCTGTAAAGACATAGAATACCGTATGGTTATTGACTTTTTGGATAATATAATTCCTGCAACTTTGGATGTGTATTCTATTCTTTTTCGATCTGGTTCATTCAATGAATATATAGAAACAATTTTTCAAATTTGGACATTTGCACTTAGATGGAAACGGCATAATTATAATAAAGCACCATTAGCCTTCTTATCAGATATTTTTTATTGGCAAGATACGAACCATCCATTTGCTGAAGCTGTAAAATTATTTTTAGTAAACTTTGATGATTATTATGTTGAGAATATGCATAGTAAAATAAGATCTCAAACACCTGTGAATAGCAATGTTGACAATATAATAAAACAAGCTTACGTGATTGGTATCTTGTTTTGCCAACTATTTTCTATTTCTATTTGTTGTTTTATGTAATATACACTTTGTAACATCATTTGATCTTCATGTGAATGCATTAGATGAACGAAACCATTGTAAACTTAAAGATACTTTTCAAAAAACAAAGGCGTATCCTTACAAGCCATCATTGTTAAACATTCTGGCAGAAAAAACATCATTGTTTTTATTAGACTATTTTCAGAGAATTTATAAGAATTGTGGGAAAAGTAAATTATGTAAATCAAAGAAAAAGATACAATGTCAATTAGCTACCTTGGGAGAGACTGTTGATACGAAATGTCTTCCAACAGAATACAGTACAAATATGCCTCCATTGCCAGATTCTTGTGATCATTGCCGTAAAAAACTTGATGATGGCGAAGTATTAATTTGTGGGCATGGTTATCATTTTGAGTGTTATCAAATGATGGAATATGGTTGTCGTCATTGTGAGGAATACTACAAACGCGGAATTTATAGCAACGTGAACTCTTTCTTAGATCGATTAGAAAAGGGACCAAATGTTCTTACTTCTGATGAACAAGACAAAACTCCAACAGAAGAAAATGAGACAGTGGAAGAAGTGGAAGCAAATGGAAGCCAGGAAGTGCATGCAGAACTTTTAATTGCACTTATTCATGTTAATACCTGGTGATATTGTCTGTGATTTAGTTAAAATGTATTAACTATTGTAATGTGTTATTTTTTTTCATGTATAAAAGACAAATTAAATAAATTACTTACTCTTATAATGTTTTAAAACGAATATTCTGTTTAGAATAACATTTTGTAAGTTCAGTTTGAAATTTACTAAGAATAACTTCAATTTCAGTCCTATTGCCATAATTATAGAAAATACTTCATATAAAACTCTCTGAAACATTGGATGTCATTGGATGTTATTAGTTCTAGAGAAGGAAATAGATTTAGAGAACATATTTGTAAAGTTTCGTTATGTGTCTTTTAGTAGTATTTGTGGCTTATTATATGGTCGATTATAATTTAATTGAATCCTATTGTAAAATACATATAAATAATTGTGTAATAATTATTACCAAATTTAAACTTTCCCTATGCTTACTTTGATGAGTTTGATCTTCCGATCTTCCTTTCTGTCTTTCCTTTTCTTTCTCTTATCTCTTGTCTTATTTTTGTTATTTTTTCTAAAATTTTCTTCTTTCTTCATCACCCCCTTTTAAAAAAAAATTTTTTTTTTCGTATCTCACTTTAAAAAAGTTTTTTTTTCGTCACTCTCCCTTAAAAAAAAATTTTTTTTCGTCACTCCCTTAAAAAAAAAATTTTTTTGATTTTATTCTTTTATTCCCACTCTTCTTTTTTTTTAAAAAAAATTTCTTCTTTCTATTTCTATTTCCTCTTTATAAAAATTTTTTATTATTCTAACTTTGACGTCCTCCCTTTAAAAAAAATTTTTTTTTAACTTTCCTAACTTCATTACCCCTCTTTTTAAAAAAAAATTTTTTTTGATTTATTCTTTATTCCCTTTTCTTTTTTTATTTATATTTATCCCTTTTTTTATTTTATAGACCAGCAGATTTTTTTTTGTGAGAAGATTCAGTTTTCTTTTTTCTTTTTTGTAGATTAGTTTGGGAGTAGTGCTCCGAACGATACGAGTCGACACGGGTTAATTTGACCCGACTCAACTTTTAAATCGGGTCGGTACTAATGATTTTTAATGACTCGTAACCTGCATGACTTACATGACCCGACCCACTGGGTCGGGTCATAAATTTCCTTGACCCGGGTTTAACCCGGATCGATCCAGATGTTTTTAATTCTGGCAAAATTATAATTTTGGCCAAAATTAAGCCAAGAATTAGTTTCAACAAATATTAAGCATAGCTTAAGCAGAAAAATAAAAAAATTAACCTTTGGCTTTTGAGAATAATATTTTTCTGATAGCTTTAGAATTCCAATTTATCTTTGATTTGAATATCTGCTAATTATTTCGCCTAATTCTTTGACTTTTATTACAGTATATTAAATCAGGTTCAAAATTCGTATTTTTAGTTAATTAGTCAAGGAGAAAAATAAGAGCTAGTGTTACATATTTTGTATAACCATTCATGATACAAATTTCAGGTGGCTACTAGTGGTTAATCACTAAGTCACCTTTTTTTCAAATAAAAGGAAATTAATTTTGTTATTATTATAAGAAATCCTCAGTTAGTACCCATTTTACTTAAATGTTCAGGTCTAACCCGGTTACATGAGTTAAATTATACTCAGTCGAGTCAAGGGTCAGGTTACAAAAATATGAGACCCGAATAAATCCGAGTCTTATATTTTTTTATTCAGATCGGTGAGATCCCCCAATTCCCTCTGTCATCAATTTACAGAGTTGCCACATCGAACGGGCATTCTCATGGTCGAACGAATGAATAAACGAACGAACGAACACTTAAACGAACAAGCAAGTAATCAACAACATAATCAAACAACATAATCAACGAACAACATACAACAACATATAACAACAACATTCTTGGTTCACAAAATAAATAGCGTTAGTAATATAAAACGTTGAACGATATAAAATAAAATTAACTTCTCTAAATTTTCCCCAAATTATATCCACTTTTACCTTTAATTTCAAACTTCGATAGCTCTCGCTACGAATTATTACTTTTCAAAAACATATATTTAATTCATCTTAAAATTTTCATTTATTTAATTAAAATTAATTAAGCGAACATTAATTAAAGTTTAGGGCGAACCTATTACCTTCAATTAATATTAAACTTTACTAACAAATAATTAAATGAAACTTATATTTTTATTGAGTTCTGTGGATGAGAACTAAGGAATTACCTTGAATTCCGCTCTCTATATATACAATTTTTATGCTACTTTCTATTCTATCTATATACTATCTTTTATGTTCTTTTTACATATTATCTTTGAACTATCTTTCTAATATACTATCTATATTTTAAATACGCTATCTTTTAATATGCTATCTTTTAATATGCTATCTTTTTATATATGTTCTTTTTAATATATTATCTTTTACGTTCCATCTTTATACTATCTTTTTATATTATCTTTTACATTATTTTGTGTTCTTTAATCTTTCTGACATTATTTTATATGTTCTTTTAATTCGCTTTATGTGTTTTGCTTATAATCTATCTTTTGTGGCTTATAATTATTCTTTTTTATCGTTCTTATTGTCAAAGATTGCTAAGCCGCAATTGATCGACTCTATTTATCCTATTGGTTCCTTGTCAATCATTCAATAAATATTACATCATGTAGATCATTACTCTTCCTAAATGTTTATCCTTTTCGGCTAATTATTTATCCATCTACGCCAATTCACGATTAATTTGTTCGTTCTTAATATTTAATAATTACATTTGGTGGTTGAATTTTATCATCTTTTCGTGCTTGATATTCGACCGTTTACATCGGGTCAAATATTTCCTCAAAACTCGACCCGACTTGACCCGGTAGGAGCACTATTTGGGAGTCCTTTCCTTTTTGTAGGATGGTTCAGGATTTTTTCTTTTTTTAGGTCAGTTCAAATTTTCTTTTTTTTTGTAAGTTGGGTTCAGATTCTTTTCTTTTATAGGTTATTACAGTTTTGTTGCTTCAGAGTCTTCTTTTTTTGTAGGTCAGTTTTGGATTTATTTTGTTGTTTTAGTTTCTTTTTCATCAGACACTTCATAATTCTTTTCTTTTATGTAGGTCAGACATTCTGGAGTTCTCTTTCTTTTTTTGTAGGAATGCTAACCTTTGGTGATTTGGATAATTGCAGATACTATATGAGGGGGGGTTTGTTTCCAATTAAGTTAGACGTTCTTATGTTTCTTTTTTTTTTTGTTTTTCTAGGTTATTTGACTCCAAATGAACCTGAACTTATAGATAATTTTGGTTGCAATAGGTGGTTTTAATAAGGAGGGAATTTTCATAATATATTTGTATTTTGTTTATTTTTTATTTTTTATTTAATTTAAATACAATTATAGTAAACTGTAATACAAATAGTAAATTCAGTGACCAAATCGTATAAATTTCATGATAAAATCAGTGATCAAATCATGTAAATTCCATATGAATCCCATGCAAATTCCGTATCCAAACCATATTTATAGTGATACGGAATTGTGCATTTTTCCGTATCCTATTATGATACATTATTTCTAAGGAAAAAAATCGTATAAATACTTTATAAAAAATGTATCCAATTTTTTTATAGGGACCTAATATAAGCAATAGAGCCATAACACGTTTTGGGCCAAAACGGCCACATAGAGGACTAACAAGAAAACGAAAAAATACAGCGGAGGCTACATTTACAATGTTTCCATCTTCAGTTTCTTCAGGGGTTACTAATTTTATATCTTCCATAATATAAGGTAAAAGGGAGCAATTGCAAACCAGCCCGTAAAAACTATATTAAAGGAAAGCCAAAATGAATTGCTCTCACATGAGGACATTTTCCTTGAATGAGATTAATCTCAATTGCCTTTTGGTCATCGGAAAATAAGATCGTCATGTGATTACATTTATTGTTTATTAACAGAAAGTTTTTTAGAAGATTTATCAAATACTAATTTAATCATTTGATAATTCTTTAATAATTTTAAAATGTCAATTCGTTTCAAACTCAAATTTTGAACTTTGCTTTTTTTTGTCGTTAAAAAAATAAATAAATAAATAAAGCAAAAGCAAAGGTTCAATCTTCAGGATAAAAAAAGGATTTTTTTTTTTGTAAATCTTCGTGTGATACCGGTAATTTTGTGGATTATCTAATATCAGCACCAAATAAAGTTAAGGAAATTCTAGTTGATAGAATTGATTAACCTGGAAAACTTATGTTTTGAAAATTTATTAATATCGGTTTCAAGTTATATGTTTAGATGTTAACGATGTTAACTAAGTAATTAAATCTACAAATAATAGATCAAATTTGGGTTCTTAAGTCTAAATTTAGTTTCGGTCAGACGCACATCAATCCGAAATTAATTCTGGCTGAAATTACAATTTGGGTGGAATTAAATTTAACTCTTCTGCCCACACTTATAGTACTGGCCCAAGCTAAACATAGTGCCAGCCAAAATTAAAAATCGGGTTAATCTGTCAAAAATAATCAGATACGATGTAAGACTAGGGATGCTAATCGTTACATTATGTTACGTTACGTTACGTAACTTATACTGTAAGTTACATGGACTGAATGTAACATTACATTGATATGTATTGATGTGTTTACCAGAATTAAGATAATCCAGTATTACCTTAATCTTGGCCAAGTTTATAATTTATAACGAACATTAACAAATAAAAAAGTAGCTTATTATTATGTTTTACAGTTTCGGATTCAACTTTTTTTATGATCTTATCATACAAGTTTTAACATATTCCTGCAATCTTGTCGCATTTTTGTTCATTCAGAATTACAATATTTATATTTATATCATTTTTTTATTGGAATTTATTGTTTCTTCAGATTTTGATTAAAAAAAAAATTTTATGTTACAATAACATAATGTAACGTAACTTATAGAAAATTACCGTAACGTAACAATAAATTTTATAAATTACAGTAATTTTACATCTCTACGTAAGACCTACGCCCGTAGTAAACTACGTTGCCAGTGCAGTCTTAACAAAAATGATTATAAAATTGCACAAATTTATTTATACAAACTAGGTTTAATAATATTTCCTAATATGTCAATTCCTAAGTTATAATCATAAATCTCAAATAATTCCTTTTATTTATAAGAAATGATTTCATAAAAATATTCAAAAATCCTGTTTCTGACTCTACTTTCGCGACAAAAATCAATTCCTTGATTTTTAGCCTTTGACCTTTTTCTTAATTTCCTATATCAATTAAATCCCACTTCTAAATTGATCTTCAATCCTGTTCCCTTATTTGTACTTTCCTTTCATGTGATTTCTGATCACCTGAATATAAAATAAAATAAACTAATACCCAAATAACTATGTAACACTAAACATTACATATGGCTCAGTTTATTGCTCACGATTAGGGATGTAAAATTACTGCAATTTATAAAATTTATTGTTACGTTACGGTAATTTTCTATAAGTTACGTTACATTATGTTATTGTAACATAAAATTTTTTTTTTAATCAAAATCTGAAGAAACAATAAATCCCAATAAAAAAATGATATAAATATAAATACTGTAATTCTGAATGAACAAAAATGCGACAAGATTGCAGGAATATGTTAAAACTTGTATGATAAGATCATAAAAAAAGTTGAATCCGAAACTGTAAAACATGATAATAAGCTACTTTTTTATTTGTTAATGTTCGTTATAAATTATAAACTTGGCCAAGATTAAGGTAATACTGGCTGAATTATCTTAATTCTGGTAAACACATCAATACATATGTAATGTTACATTCAGTCCATGTAACTTACAGTGTAAGTTACGTAACGTAACGTAACGTAATGTAACGATTAGCATCCCTACTCACGATCCGGGAGTAAAACTGCCCCTATGACACCCGAAAATCTGCTCAAAAAATTCCGCACAGGGCCGGCACTATGCAGTAACACGTGAATAAACAGTGACGACAAATAGGATTTTGACTAACTGAAAAAAACTGTCCTTCAGATACTTATAGAAAATGGAAACACAGACTCACAGAGAGACGTGACACGACTGACACGTGTGATTAATAAATTTACTATTGCGGAATTTTTTATATACACCTAAACTAAATGTAGACTTCCCTAGCGTAACCTGAAAAAAATGTCACGAAATGGCCGGCATTACGCAACTTGACTGAAATTAAGTGTGGCGCACTTGTGACGAATAATGTGTGACGAATATGTTTTTACCTACTCGAAAAAAACTAGATACTTATAGAAAATGGAAACGCAGTGGGGTGTGACGGTTGTGACAAAAGAAGGCACGTGATTTTTCGTGACATTTTTTTCAGGTTACGCTGCGAAAGTCCTAAATGTATTACTGCGCCCACAATTAATAATTAGCAACGTGATCCGGTACTGGCTAGTCAAAAGATAGATAACACGTGATATACTATATATGATGGCGTAGTATAATAAAGTATAATTGTATATACTATATAATACGTAAACATATCAATATAACATAAATTAATAATTAAACTTTTTAAACAATATTACTTTATTTGATTTTTATTGAACATTTTAATAATGACATTTTCTTTGGAATTTCGTTTGAATGCCTGTCCAATTTGTCTTATCTGTTTAGATTGTCAAAATACATATGGTCAAAAATGCACTTGCCAAGCAAGAGAAGAGGAAAAAAGCTGAACGTAATTATGCAGTAGAAAAGGTGCCACAAACCATAAAGTTGTGTTGGACTCGGAATTTGTTGACTGGGGTTTTGCTAATATTTCGAAGGAAATTGAACTTTTACCAACTTAAAATGATGTAAGTATTTGTCAAAAATGTATACTTCTATATGTTAAGCCTTTCAAAATCCTTTCAACTATTAATAAACGAAAATGTTTATTTAGCATTGATTTTGGCACATACAAAAAATCAAAAGAAAATAACAAGGGTATACTTTAATTAATTTTAATATAACATAATTACATTATTATATACAATTATACTTTATTATTATACTTTAACTACGCCATCATATATATATGTCACGTGCTATCTACTACCTAGTAACCCATACCCGACGATCCGACAATCCCGACAATCAAAATTTTCAAGTGTCCACTATATTTCGAATTTTGCTGTAAACCGGGTCCGCAATCAGGAATTTGGCTCCGTTTTTCGGCTAACTACACCATTATGGTAAAACTGAACATAAAAAAAAAGATTGAACAAACTATCTTATAATAAAATATTAGTATAAAACAAAAACAAAGATAAATGGATAATTATATTTAATAATTATAATTATGTGTCATTGAAAATAAACAAATTCATAAATTATAAAAATAATTCTTTATTTAAATGTAATTAAGTAAAACATACTACCGTATATTGCGGGCCATAGTACCCCGGGTATGATACAAATTTTGGGGTTGACCTTGTACTTATTTCGAAAGATTGTATAATAATCAGAATATAATTTCTGGGCAAGATTTGATTCTCTAAATGATAAAATCGATAGAAAAGGTAACTTTTTCACGTAAAAAAGGGGATACTATACATGGGGGGGTACTATGGCCCGCAAATATACGGTAAATAATTTAAATTCTATGAAATTGCCATTATTGCATTAATATGCTTGCGCTACTATAGTATTGGTATCAGTATCGATCCACTATCAGGGATTGGATGTTGAAAAGTACAAAGGAAGAGTTTGTTTCAAGTTACGTTCGAGGTTTAACTTTTGATGCAAAGTTAATGAATTTCTACGTCTCAATTCAGCTACATCAAAATCAAATCCATAAAATTCCCTATTCAACATATTTAAAATTAAAGTATTTGGTAATAATTTACACGTAACATGAAACATCGTCGTGGAGCCATCCAAACTTTCTAAAAAGAACTCGTAATCATAATTATCATCCAAGAAGATAGAATTTCCTGTACCTTGAAGTTGATCTTGTAAAAATTTCCTACAAGTTATATGATAAATATTATTATCATTTTGTGGTTGGTAAAATAAACTAAGCTCGACTAATCGGTCCTGAATGGGTTGAAGTGTTGTCGTTTGAGCTGAAACTAGGTTTGCTGAATAAAAAGACATCGTCTACAAATTTGAATAAGACGAAGCTATATCTGTTAGTTATTGAATGGGGTGAGTGAAATAATTTGTATAATGAACATAAAATTAATTTTGTAATTTATCAACATCCGAAATGTGTGCCAGATCGGTGGCGCAGCAAAATTTTGGTATTTCGCGCAGTATAATTTTTCAATAAAATTTTGCCATTTCTTCTTAACCCAAAAAAATAATGTGGAAAGATAGGAAAAAAATTTTTTTATGTTGAAAATTGAAAGTGGTAATAGATTGTTTTATAATTTTTTAACCTTAAGGGAGCTTTACACAAGGGACGGGTCCTTGGCTTTTAAGTCTCTTACCGTTTTTTCGTTCTTTTTTTTGGTTTGATATTGAAATCACTAGGCGTGTACGAATCTTCAGACATTGTATACAATTATCGGTTAGTTAAAATATGTGGTAAAGAAGTGTACATATTTAAGTGGTTGCATACCTTTTATGTAGGGATGACGTCACGTTTTTTTGGGGTACAGTGTTCTAAAATTTTTATTAATATTTTTTTTAACTGTGGCATCTACGGACTTGGAAAGATATGCACACGCCTTTATTATTCAAAGAAAGTTATTGTGCAATATGGAAAAAAGTTTTTCTTTTAAAAGAAATTTAGGAATTTTTTTTTTTTAAAAAAAAATTTTAAAAAAAAGTTTCCTGAAATTCTCATTATTTATATCAATAAAAATTGTGATAAATTGCGCTTATCACATCATCACATCATCACATTTTCAACATTAACTCGGGAAAATTTTACTCAGCGAAACTCGTGATATAAATATGAACCTGCTATTACATTTATAAAAATTATTAGGTTATTTAATACTTTCTGATTAATCGTCGTATAATGATAGATTTTATGAATTTAAGTAGAATCTTGGGATAAATTTAATCGAAAAATTCTATTGGGCGACGAAAAATGATCATTTATTTTCAGCGGTAGAGCTTCACTATAAAATTTCCTTAAATTTTTTGCAAGTTATTTTCCAATATTTATTTATTTATTTATTTATTTTTTGTCATTAAACTAAAAATATACTGTACATAAAAAATTCATATCAACAGATGCAAAAGTTATATATATTAGTATTAATATATATATATATATATATATTTTTGTAGTAAGCATCGGTGAAGGATTACTCGATTATTAATTATAAATGTCCAAATAAAATCAAAAAAAAAATAGTTTTCGATTTTTCAATATAATGACCATTTAGCAAAAGATTATAATAAATCTCTGGAAAAAAATTTTTACGGAAGCATACTCCGAATTCTAAAAAATTGTAACAAATTGTAACACTAAACAGTCATCTGACACATTTGACAGTGATCACTCAAATATTGCTAAATAGGCATTAAATTTCTGTAATTGAGATTATCAATCATTTTTTCATTTCTCTTAAATGGTAATTTTTATGTGTAGGTGAGTATAAAAATAAAAAAAAAAATTTTACAAGTTTAATATTTATAAAAGTATTCAGGAATCAATAAAATATATTTTAAAGTTTTTTGCTTAATTAATCTAATGAAATTTGTTTTTTTATTTTTGTATTTTTACAATATAATTAATTTATATTTATTTAACTATACAATATAGTTACTTGCTATGATTAAACCGATTATGAACAAGATCTCACGACAAAATATTATATCAAAAAATTATATTTATCAAATACAAAGTAATGTCAAATTATAGTTTAATAAAAACCATAAGATTTTTTTTATGTTCGTTCCCGATCTTACTGCGCCTTAAACTAGAAGCTATAGTATACCAAAAAATAGGTGTATAACAGATAACAATTATGCAAGAACATCGAATTTTTTTGTACAATACTCCTTTACCACTTATTTTATCCAATCAAATGGTATACTATATCAAAAGATTCTCACGCACGCACTTTTTCATGCAGTAAGACTTTCATAGTGATTCAAGCATTACTTTCACAATACTTTCAAGAAAAGTAATATTATCTCTTATTTCGTATAACGTCTATTAATGCACTTCGGAAATTTTGACGAAAAACTCATTAAACTTAAAATAGAACATAACGTGAATCAGGTTGATTTCGATAGAATTCGAGCTTTTTAAAAAGAAATTACGATCTCCATGAGCCAGTAATCTACCTTTATCGATTTGTAATAAGCTAATTACTGAAGATATAGTATATTAAATGATCAAGAACTTGTAACTAAAGGAAACGACATGGAATTGTTTCACTTCTTATCCGCAGGCCTTCTTGTTATTGATTTTGCACCTCAAAAATTGGATACAGTTCATTATATTGAATTAATGCAAGCAAGAGCACACAAGGAATACATGGTTACAAAATATTTTATTTAGATAAAATTATATAAACATATAAAATTTCATTTGTAAGAGAACTAAATAAAAAAAGTTAATAAAATAATTTAAATACTGTAAAATTGTTATTCTTGCGCCGCTATAGTATTGGAAGAATATAAATTTTCATTGGAATAAATATCGCTTCACTATTAAGGATTGGATGTTGAAAAGTACGAGGGAAGAATTTTGCCTTAAGTTACGTTCGAAATTTAACTTTTGATGCAAAGTTAGTAAATGTCTACGTCCCAATTCAGTTACGTCAAAATCAAATCCATAAAATTTCTTGTTCAATATATTTAAAATTAAAGAATTTGGTAATAATTTAGTACATGTAACATGAAATGTCGTCGTAAAATCATCTAAGCTTTCTATAAAGAACTTGTAATCATAACTATCGTCCGAGTTTCCTGTACCTTGAAGATGATCTTGCGTGATTTTCTTACAAGTTATATGATAAATATTATTATCTTTTTGTGGTTGGTAAAATAAGCTAAGCTCAACTAATTGGTACTGAATGGGTTGAAGTGTTATCATTTGAACTGAGCCTATATCGGACATCGTACTTAGGTTTCTACAAATTTTGAATATGAAAAAGCTTCCGTTAGTTATTTATATATTTACTGTATAACGATAAAAAATGAGTGAGTTGAGTCAGGTTAAATTGTTTCTAAATTTTTTAAATTTTACCTCAGATTTTATCTTAGTGTCGTTTTTTTAGTTCTAAAGATTTTTATATTTTTTTCGCTGCGGAAACTATTTGCTGCGGCAATCATGGAAATAATAAGTTTTAGTTATTAAATGAATAATTTTAACTTTAAAATTTAAAGTTGTCCTAAGAATTATGAAAGAATTTCAAAAAAAAATTGTTTTTTTTGAATTTTTTACTCTTGAAAGTTTTTACGAGTCAGTTTATTTATATTTGTGCAAATTTACAAAAAATTTTTGCCCATCACATTTTCTGTACTAAAACTCGGATACGGAGAATTTCGGTGATGCAACAAATAATTCTCTTTCAGGAAGTTTAATGGTTAATAATAATACTTATCATTATTAATTAATTATGTCGATAATAGAATGTTTCAATAAATTTATTAATTTAAATAGAATCTTAGTTTTTATTTTTGAATAATTTAATTCAATCGAAAATAATTTAATGGACGATGAAAAATGATCCCACTTAATTTTTCGGCCGATGTAGACGATTCCACATATATATCTTTTTTTTTTTTAGGTATTTTTATTGAAATTTTCTATTTGTATACTGTATTTTCTATGAGAGTTTAAAATTCATATGAAAAGAAGCAAAAGAAACTTTTATATTTATTTGATAAATGCCTTTCCTTTTCTTCTTGTATTGAATATTAATCAAAAGGATTACAGTCTAACCTCGATATACCGATATTCGATATACCGATATACTATTAAAAACTTGTTATACCGATAAAATTTTATTTTCCCACTATATGTGAGGACATATAAATATCGGTATAACTTTGATATAACGATATTTTCTAAAAATTTCATATATGTCCCGACATATCGTTATATAAAGGTTTGACTGTATGCAATAAATATACCAAATAAAATATTAGAATTTTATGTTATTATATATTAATGAGTTGTATTTTTTTTTATAAGGCCGTTCTCATTTATGAGCGACGGTCACTGCTGTTACTTTCGCTACGATCATTTAGTAAAATTATAAATTAGATTATAGTTATAAAAAAAAATTTTTTTATCGGAAGCAGCATTGATACTCCTTAGCTCCTTTATATACTTTTTTTTTTTTTTAAGCTTCATTTAGTAAAAATTATAAATTAGATTATAGTATAAAAAAAATTTTTTATCGGAAGCAGCATTAATTCTCCTTAGCTCCTTTTATATACTTTTTTTTTTTAAGCTTCATTTAGTAAAAAATTATAAATTAAATTATAGTTATAAAAAAATTTTTTTATCGGAAGCAGCATTGGATTCTCCTTAGCTCCTTTATATACCTTTTTTTTTTTTTAAAAGCTTCTTTTATATACTTGCATTACATATGGAAAGCGTCTTTTTTATAATGAAATTTGGAAAGATCGGCCAAAGTGATCATTCCAACAATTATTAAAAACCACTATGAAATAAAAAGTCACATGATACACCTAGCAAAGAATGGTAGCCGGATCTACAGTGTGTAACAAAAAAACCGGAATATCATTCATGTAATAAAAATGCGCTCAAAATAAATCTAATTTTCTTTGCGTAAATTGGATAATAAACCAAATTAATAAACCCATGACCAAGATCTATATTATGATATCATTTAAAGTTATAGTTGCTTTATTATTTTTTGAAAAATTTCGCTGTAAATATTTACTTTGAACAGAAAAATATAACAAAAAAATAAATTAAGATTACAAAGCATTTGTATATTGAATTTAAATTAAAAATATTCAAATATTGTTAAGAATAATGTAAAAAAGTTGATACCAAAAAATCAGCAGTATAGAAACATTATAGTAGAATGATGAGAAATTTACTCTTCAAAATTCCCCAATTTCGGTATATAGTAAAAAAGCTAAAAAATTATTCAAATTACAAAAATGCGTGTAGTTCGCTCAAAATAAGTCTAATTTTTATCATTTAAAATGCAAAATAAACTTGAATATCAGGACTACATTTTGACATCTTTCATGATCATAATACTTTTTTACTTCTTGAGAAAATTAACTACAAGTGTTGATTTTTGAAGAAAAAATATAATGTGAAATTTGTGAATTTAGAATGGATACAAAGTCATTGAAAATTTCTCAAATATTGTCAAGACCAATAGAAAAGTATAAGTTAAAAAAAAAAATTTTTGATTATCTACTGCAATTTATGCAAAGAAATACATATTAATTTAAATTAGTTATAAAAAGTTTTTATCTAAAAAAATTATTATTGTAAGCTTATTATAAAAAAAATTACTACATTAAATACCATTTTAATTTACCATTGATAAAATCTACAGGTTTTCAGCTTTCGAATAAGCTATTTTACAAATAATTTGGTGCGATCATCATGGCATTTTTTAATTCCGATTTTTTTTGTTACACACTGTAATTTTTCCGGTTACATGTGATTTCGGATAATGTTTTTGGTACTTTCATGAGTATTTCGACCATTGTAATAATTTTCAAATAAACTCATATTTATACACACCTCAATTGTCAGAATTTTATTGTTTATTTTATTTAAACATGTTTCTGAAAGTTTAATATCACTATTCCCAATACCTTGTATTATTAAAATCTTTCCAAGTTCTTGGTATAGTTCTACGATTTTCAAGTGCTATAATATCATTGTTCATTTTTTAAAATGAGTTAAAACTAGAACGAACATTTTTTAACCATAAATGCTGTTTTGGCTTGTTACGTGATTCTTCTAATGATTCTTAATTAATATTTACATCAATAAAAAATTAAAAATTACCTTTTTTATATTCAGAAACTCTTCAAACATGAACCCTTTACAGACTTTTGTTTTGTTGGCTTGACATAATCAAATAAAAAACAGTTCTTTAAAATAAAGAGAAAAGAAAACTGATTTAAAATTGATCAAAACGAAAAAATTATGCCACGTATCGTGCATGAAATGGATGATCGACATGAGATTACCAAAAATCATAATCCGAAATCACATGTAACCGACAAATTAGAACCAGCTACCATTTTTTCAGGTTATAACCTATGCACTTGTGACATAAATAGTAAGGTTATAACTTTTGATGATCACCTGAGTGGGGTGCATTTTTTGGAGGGTGGCTATCTGGATCACCTGACATGATTTATCGAATATCCGATAGAAATAATAGGGCCTATTCAAATTGGCCAAAGGTTAACGGCATCTGAAGTTCGGTATTATATTGAATTTCAAGAATATCCCAATACATCCTAAACTGGTTTTCCAGTAGTATATAATGTGTCAGGATGAAATGAAGCAAGGAAAGCATTTTCAATGACAAACATTCAATATGGAGAGTAGTGGTACAGTCCCCGGCGAAAGTAATGGTGGTGAGAATACTGCTTCTTAATTTGGTTATAACGCTATTACTATCCGATTAGATCATTACTTGTTATACCAAATTGAACAGTGGAATGATCATTTAAAAAGCAACAAAAAAAAAGTAATTTCAAATACTGACATTATTTTTGTTTTGTTGCCCAAAATGGCTTCCATTACAATTAAATTTATTTATAAAGCTGCTAACTTTCTTGAAACAAAATTTTAGGTGATTTTTAATTGAACTGGAAATTTTCTGCATTTTCGTAAGCAATGCACCCTCCTCTTTAAAAACATGACAAAATTCTAAATATTTGTTATTCTAAATGTCACATTAGAGCTATTCCTTAAAAAAATACTGCCAAAATTAAAGTGACGATCATTTTATATATTTTAATTTTCATTGAGAAAACTTTGGAATGCATGCATTCTTAATTAACCAAATAATTTTCTAAATTATTGATGAGTTTTTTATTATAATAAATATATAAAATAACAACTCCCATAATGCTTGATATAATATGAGTGTTTATCTTCCAATAATGAGTTTTTCTTGGCTATTCAAAGTCCAGATTTCAAGTCCTAATGAGAAATTTAGATTTTTTTTTGAAGCAATATATTAAGAAAATGATAACACAAAAAAAGAAAAAAAAAATTCGGGTTATTTCTCGATTTATTTAGGAAGGAGTGAAATAATCTTGAAAATGGCATAGTTATTAATAGCGAAGTTATTAGCGATAATAGTATATAAAGTCAAAAGTCCCTATGCCGATCCGTGACATTTCCGGTGTTTGATACGTATTGTGTGGCGCGCTAAACGGCTAAAAGTGGCGCATAATTGTTAGACAGAAAAGATTTATGTAATGCAAAACATAAAATTCCAAAAGAGAATTCTTAATAACCAAAAATATATTAATTATTAAAATCTAAAAAAAAAAGCCATAGCCTTCTTTGTAGAATAAATCACAAGATGGTGGGCATTCCGGATCTGGCCTTATGACATTGCAAAATTTGGAAGTTTTTGAAAGGAGAGATTATTTTTAGGTAGAATGCTATGATTTTTTCTATTGTCTTTATTGACTTTTGCTTTAAACACTTTTGGAATATTCTGAAAGGGTTTTGGAGTTGTGCTCAACAGGGGGGGGTATCACATTAAAGTTACATACCAAACAAATTAAGTATTTTTTTGACGGAGGCAAAAAAAAAATTTTTCTATAGGAACCAAAAAAACCTTAACCGGCGATTAACCAAGGGCCCTAATCGATTAATAATCGATTAATATTAAAAACATTAAATCTTTTTTATTTTTTTGGCCGCTTATTATTATTATTAAAAAATTAATACAAATTCGTCCAAATTCAGAGAACACGTGACCAAAATTTACAGCTCTGGGCCGCATTAGATAATTTGACCAGAATTATGGTTTGGATAATTTTAATCGATTAACCTTAATCGATTCTAAACTCTATTGTTAAAGCCATCTGTACCGACCATCACTTTGTAATTTATCTCAAAATATAAATCTATTCTGTTAAGGCAATTTAATCTTAATTTTATCTTCATACTGTTTATGAACTAACTACATGACATTAAGATAGATTTATTTTATGAATAACAATAATAAAAGAATAATATCTTTTTTATATATGTTATGCCTCAGGCTCATCGTGTCAATTTGCGTCGGTTGATAACTGACATGTATCAGATGTGGTTGACACCTGACGCGCATTACTTATCACATAACATTAAGGTATAATTTTATAATTTTACATAAATCAAAATAAGTATAATTAATTGTGATATGTAAGTTTACTTGTAGAATAAAAGGAAGCTCGTTACAGTAATAAAAAAGTGTTTACTATAGAAAACTTTATTGTGCGATACAGACGTGTGTCAGGTATCAACTGACACTATTTCAATTTACAGATAGGTGATAAGATATAAATCATAATTAGACAAAAAAAAACTAATTTAATTAAAATAGATTGTTATTTTATATAATGAAAATATGTTTATGAAATATTTACACTACCTACCAGGAAATACCAAAAGGCTTAAAAAAATCTAATGTGATATGTAATTAATACAAGATTTGATGTATAGCATTTGATATATAGCTAATGATAATTAATAAACAATATATATATAAGATAATACTTATTTTATTTAGGATTTTATAAAAAATCGCCATAGCGATGTGTCATTTACCCCAGCATCGCCCCAAGATTTCCACCACACGTGACCGGTGATGTTTAAGGGGGAGTGAGAAAATTTTTTTCACCACTAAAAATTTTCTCTGTCCCCAGAATACTTATGAAAAAATGAAAACGGTGAGGTGTGACGCGGGGTGACATTTTATGCAGGTCACGTGGGGTGAAAAATCTTGAGGCGACGCTGGGGAAGATGCGATGTGTCGCAAGTGTCACGTGACTTTACATATGTGAATAATTTGTCACCCCGCGTCACATCCTCTAGTTTTCCATTTTTATTATTTATTCTGGGGACAGAGAATTTTTTCAGTGCAAAAAATACTATTTGTCACTCCCTATACATCACGTGCTTAATTTCGGCCAAATTTTATAACGCTGGCCAAAATATCCTTTTTTTGGAGCTTTAGGTAACATTACACAATCCAAAAAAGGGGGTCGTCTAAAGCGGGGGCAAATCACGTGATACGATTTCAGGATTAGCCGGAAGTTTCCCGTGATTTCTCGAAAATAACAAACGATTATTAGTTTAATTGGTATCAACATTACAACATCGCGCATTTTACTCATTTTCTAAGTAAAAAAAACTTTTCACTTTATTATGTTTTTTCCATTAACTGTTACTCCTGTGTTTTCAGCTCCCGCTCCTTTAATTATAACGTCAACATCAAATCTCACACCAAACAAAAAGCGGGATCTTCTTTTTGATGTAGACCGTACTTTAGAAATCCCAATGGAGGTTTTTAATGACGAATGGTGGCTGTTAGTTTCGAATATTTGGACGAAATGGGACTCGTATGAATATGTAAACGGTGATATTCGGAAAACTTTTGCCTGTCGTTTTATGAAGCACCGCGAATCAAGTACCCGAGAAAAAGAAAATGTTTCAAACAAAAAACGCCGAATAACCAAGACACGACCACCTGACGTATGTTCTGCGATGATTAAAGTTTTATGGATAGCTTCTTCAGAGGTAGTTCAAGTAGAGCGATATAAAAACTCCCCCAACCATACACATTCTTTATCAGAAGTCGATAGGCTGAAACAGCCAAAAGTCATTAGAAGTTTAGTTGAAATAGAAGCGGCCAAAAATTATCCTCCTCCAGCTATCACATCTGCCGTCAAAGAATACGCGACGTTAGAATTAGATTTTGGTGAATGTGCGCGCGAGCTGAAGCGCAAAGAAGTAACGAACATTAAATACAAAATTCGTGGGCCTACGGAAACCCGTTTTATTGGGAATTCGAACTTAAAATCAGACATTTTGGAATCTGTTTCTTTTTTAACAGAACAGGGGTATCTTGTTGAAAATTTCCGCGTCTCCTAACGATCTACTAAAGGTACCGTGTTTGTGCACCTAGAGCAACTAAAGAAACTTGAACGCCATGGATGGTTGACGCTTATAGATTCAACACATAAGACCAACCGGTACGACTGGCGTCTATTTACTCTTTACGTTCGTGACACTTTCGGATGTTGGAACGTAGGCACCCATTTTTTCGTAAGCAATGAGGATGCAGATACAGTTGCAGAAGCTTTAACAATAATCCGCAATAAGTATTGTCGTTAGTCCCCGTTACATACTTGCGGATCATAGTAACATCGAAGCTAAGAGCATTAAAAAGACATTTCCTGGCATAGATGCTGGTGAACAAGAGTGCCAAGTCCTCCTTTGTGTTGTTCATGTCATGAGAACGTGGATGCAAAAAATTAATGAAAAAAAAACTCAAGACACCATGATCGTGGTGATGCATAAAAGAACAAAGATTGGATGTGAAAATCTTGTTCAGGATGCTATTAATCATTGTTCCGTTCCTTATATACAAAATTACATTAAAAGAAATTATACGAAAAATACGGAGAAATGGGGCTTATGGGCTCGTCAACATTCCCCCCTGCTTTTACAGGTCACATCAACGAATTCGTTAGAATCTTTTCATAGCGAATTAAAGAAAATAACGTCTTCATTACACGGTTTGATTGGTACATAACGATTTTTCTTTGTTATTTCACCCGCATGCCAACTCAAACTTTTTATATTTTAGGTGCCGTTCACAACATTGTCAATATCGATTACAAAAAAAGATCCGAAGCCGAAATTGCATCCTTTAATTTTCGTATCAAGAAAATATCCGCATATGGTGTTGACGATGATATTCTCGAAGAAATCAAAAAATTCCCCTTCTCGTTTCAACAATTAATCATTAAAGAGGCCTGTGCTGTGATGAATAGACTTGAAAAAGGAAAAGGTGTTCCAGGTCTGGCTTCTCTCGATTGTCACTGCTTGTTTCGCCATCGATATTTATTACTGTGTAAACACATTTTTCACGAACACATGTATGGCAATAAGTTGTTGACTTCCGACGTATGGCAAATGTTTCGTGAAATTTTTGAAGAAAGCGGATTTGAAGTGTATGAAAGTCGAGAGTCGTTTATAGAATATGTTCAAACGGAGCAACAGAAAAGAGCTGAAGATCGAAGAATTGCTGTGGGTGAATTAACCGAAAGAATGCGTGACAGGTATTGGCGTGTTGAAGAGACAGGCGATGCCGAGAGGACGCAATTTTTCATTTCTATGTTAGAAGCTACTGTGAATCCGATTATCTCGCGTTTTGATGATAATTCAAACGAAAAAACGTAGAATTATATATTAACATTTAGTATTCGGGTTATATTAAAATTGTATAGGCTTGGCCTCGATTAAAATTATTTTGAATTTTAATATGTAAATATTAAAAAAAAATTACATTTTAAATTTTTAAATTTAAATAAAACAATAAATATGGGCGGGTTTTATTAATTTTTTTTTTTTGTTTATGAAACCTTATAATTTTATAATTTTTTTACTGATTTACTGATTTATTGATATTTTTAATATTTTTTACTTCGTTAGTACGTATCTTTTTGTTCAATAATCGTTTGTTATTTTTCGAGAAATCACGTGATACTTTCAGCTAATCCCGAAATCGTATCACGTGATTTGCTCCCGCTTTAGACGACCCCCAAAAAAGGCAATTTTATTTTTCAGTAAAATTCAAGTTTTTGTTACACAAAACTTCCAAAAAAGGATATTTATTTGACGATCTTTTAATTCCGGCCGGAATTATAAAATCACGTGACACTGGCGATGCATCGGCTTGCATCGCCATGGTGATAAAAAATAAAACCCATAATATAAATATACAAAAAAATTATAAATTTTCAGTAAAAAATTGGTAATACATCATTTTAATATTTGTGCGATATTGAAAATATATTGTATTGAATCCTTAACGATTTTAATGTGATATCTTCAGGATTCGTATAATAATGTAATGATAATGTTGTAACGATAACTGTGATGTGCCGTTATTTTTACCGTTACTTAATGGTAACTGTCTCGTGGCGCATCAACGTAGGAATATAAACCATTATAATATTGGTGTTTTATCGATACCTTATCAATATCATATTGACATTGGAAAAAATTTTATAGTTTCTGCAAAGTATCGCTAATACTGTGCTATTTATCACAGAATTTTTTATCACGTTTCAGGTCAAGAAAAAATATTTTTGTCATACATAATCATGCATATTTTGACCGGGTCAAGAAAGTAATACGAGGAGGGTCAAGAAAGTAATTTTTGCCCCTAAGGTATCAGTTTTTCGGGTAATGAAGTATCCACCAATGGTTTCTCAACATGGGTACCTGATCTGCAACCAAATTGAACTGTTGCTAGAAAATTATTTTCCTTTGGGTTATTTAGCATCTGTCTCTGTTCCACTTTCGTAATTCTATCTCTAAACTCATTCTCAGATTCTAACTCCTCGATTCTGGCCTTGAGTTTGGTATTCTCAGCATCACGCCTCTTATTTTCTTCCACACCCTGTTTTAGAAGCTCGGCAATCCTGGCCTTATGTTCAGCTCTCTCAACCCCAATCTCAGTGAACTTCTAAGTTCAGGGATTTCAGTATTCTTATCCTTAAGCTCATCATTCTCAATCTTAATTTCAGAAAACTTCTTGTTAAGAGCTTGGCATTTAATTCCTTTAATGAATCATTGGATTGCACGTTCGATAATATTTTATTTATAAAAGATGGAATAATTCAATAGTTCGTTAGCATAGATAAAAAAACGAGGTAATATCCCCATCGGAATTACTGATTTATTGATGTAAAAAATAAACTACAAGATTCGGTAATGCACAAACTTGTTCTACAAAGTGAAGTAGAGTTTCTATACTAATGCTCGCCAGTATTTCGTTCATCTAAGCTATCTATATACTAACACAGCATCATATTAATTCTAATCTGACTTCATTTGTTTCCAACATCGGTATTCTGGATAAAATAAATGGTCGTCAGTTATGCATAGAACTTGCAGAGTCAGAAATAAATTAACAATATTGGCCTCAGTAAAACTCACCGAAGGTTTATATTCTCTGCTTAATAAGGTCCTCGAAATTTCTGAACAAAAAAATAGATATTAGCTTTGCAAGCTATGAATCACTCACTCCCTTGCAAATGCACAGTCACAACCAAAAAAATATTTCATTCGTACCTTAATTGCGAAGTGTTTCGTCCAGACTTCAATAATTTTTTTGTCAGCACTTCTTAAACTGCGATAGATCGGTTTAGTTCATGCTCAGAGAAAATAGCACGACGTCAAAAAAAAGCATACGTAAAATCTGCTTATTAAGAAAACGCCCAGATTTAATTTAGTTATCGTTATGACATATTAATTGTTGTTGTACAACCGAAGAATTAATAAATACCTCGTGAGTGCAATCTGAGAAAAAAATCGTATGAATCACCCTGCCGATAAGTAAACTTTTTTTATATCATTTATATCATTTATATCATCATATCATATTTCGTGTTACCAATTAATAGTCATCTTATAATTAATCATGATGTATTCAGAAGTATATATATACCTTCAAGGCTTCAACGCTCTCTCAAATTTCTCTAAACTTCGTTTAAAACTAATAAAAATATCATTTATAATTTTTACAGAAAAATACCTTCAAAATGATTTTCTCCTTAAATTGTCTATTTCTTCTATCCGATCTATTCCAGTTATTATTAGTGAGGAAACTACCGTTGGTTATAGTAGAATCAAATATGAAGATATTACAGTTTCACACGTCAAGTTACTTTTTTTGTATGGAAAAAAAATTAGTTATCCTCTTGACCATCTGAATCTTTGGAAGGTTGATCCTGTTAGTGCTAACAAGTACGACAAGGAGCTTGAAAAATTTTCTACCGAAGATGACATTAAAGAAAAACTTGGAGGAGAATTGATGAACCCTCAATTTCCTCTTAGTAAATATTTCAATAGGAATAGTTTTAAAGATATGGAAAGCAAGTTTGCCATTCACATCATCGTGATCGACACCAATGGTAAGTATCTCCCAACGTTTTACCAATCGAACAAGATATAGATTATATCATTTACATTTATTTCTCTGTCTGATTTTTTTTTTTGATTAGCATCTTCATCCAAGGAAATTATTGAGGTTATTAAGAAGAATGCATTAAAGGGTTTACCTAGATTGCCTGATGTATTAAGCATGCCATTACAACAACGTAACTTCGAAGAGGCAATGTGTTATGTAAAAGAGACAATATACAATAATATTACGGGCCGAGATGGAAAATCGAACTACTGGTGTATTGTCAGTGGAGGAGCCCCGGGGATAGGTATTGTTTCTTTGTACTTTTCCTAGTAAACAATTTGTATCAGTTACTCACTATCTTATAAATAGGTTAAACTCGATTTGGGCAGGAGCTTTTTAATCAAGTCAGAAAAGACATGCCTCAGTATATTCAGAATATTTACAATCATCGTAATATTCCTCATGACAGAAGAAGAACTGACACACATCTTGAATACTTATGTATTGACTTCAGAAATGGTCACAGACTCACTCAACAAGATTATGGCATAGATGCATCAATAATTGTCGGCTTACAAATTGCGCATGCATTTTTTATTGAAAAAGAATATGGAATGACGTTTCAAGAATTCCGCATCGCACTTGAACAATATAGGGACAGCTTTAATAATTTTCATTTTAATGTTGTTATCGGAGAAATTCGCAAATCCCTAAATCTGTCCGATAAACACTTATTTTTCCTATATCTTCATATTGATGAATTTCAACTTATTGATTCATGGGATAAAGAAGATAAGTCGAATCCACCAACAAAACTCTTCTATAATATGATCCATAATATTGCGGAATTTATGCTTAATTCCGCTTTACCCACCTTTGTCCAACCATTCCTTTCAGGAACCGCTCCACTGGCTGTCATTAAAATAAAAGAAGCTCCAAGAATTTCATTCCGGTTTGTTGATTGTCCATTATTGAACGATAAATCCATTATTCGGATTATGGATCATTTTGCAGAAAAATTCAATGCAGGAATTGCAAACTATGCATATAAGTGGAAATATTGTCGCCAAATGCTTCAGCTTCTGAGGGATACCGGTGGGTTGCCACGCGCACTTCAACGACTCTTTATCGTCTGCTTTGGAGCAGATGGTAAACAGGGGAGAAAATTCTTCGAGAAACTTGAAAGTAAAGAACTTGACTTTGTGGACTATTTCATCAAAGTCAAGAACAGTCTCGATAAACAGTATGGCATAAAAGACTATGTTAAAAGCAACGGAAAAGTTGCTATGAAGCTCATGTATTATTGCATTGAAGGTATTGCCATTGCCTCTGATGAATGTTTGGATGATAATAATCCAGATCTTACAATTAGAAGCCTAGAACGTGATAAACATATTATTCTCTCCCCTGCTGAACAATCTGCCGGATACAATTTTTTCCTTATTAATATGCCCTTCTATTTTATCTGTTTATATAATGACGTTCTGTGTATTGTTAAACCTACATTTGTAAGAAAGTTCTATGATGAGCGCATGTATTGGGAAGAATGGGAGGTGTTTGTGGCATACCATGAAGCATTTCGTACTAATCTGGCGATAAGAATGGGAAAGACTACAATGACTTTACGAGAATTATATCCCAATGCTGATAAGTCGGATGTTTACTTTGATATGAGCGTAAAATTGAAACCCCTTTGTGTATGTGAAGCAAATGAACAATTTCCGCTTACTAATCCATTAACAGAAAAACCTGATGGTAAAATAATCGACTGGCAGAGTGGTGGTGTAGTAGTAAGTAGTTATCAATGGTAGTAGTGCTCCGTTTGACGTGTTTTTTGTCAGAGAACCTGAGCATATTGACGATTATAAATTCCTAATTATGAACCAGTGCAAATGGGATTACGGTTCAAAAAAGATGCCCGAAAGTAAAGTTGAAGAAGATGATAAGAAAAATCTAAAGAATTTTTTTTATGATGGTAATGATTATATGCCTATTACAATTATTTTTACTTCGCAATCATATATTAAGAAAAAGCAAGAATCAGGTGTTTTGGTAGTTTCAAAAGAAGATTTTAAAAAACACTTTGGACCCATTTTTTCCTCTCGGGCATCATTTGCCTTTACCGGAGATACAAATCCCAACTTCTGGGAAAAAAATAGGTTGGAAAATGTTCTTGACGGTATTTGCGATGCCTCGATTGGTAATGTAATCAAAAAACGGCCGTATTATAGCGATGATGATTATTATAATAAAAATCCAGGGGCTAAAAAAATACGAAAAATGGATCATTTCCCATTTGACGTGTCAGAAATTTTACTTATCGAAAACTGATGATTGGTGTGAACCAACAACTCCAACAAATGAGAATGATGCAATGACAAACGCACGCGCGGGTTACTACCAAAGGGTTCATATTTAATAGTAATCATGTACATCTTGTATATTAAATTATTAAAAAATAAATTTATTGATTTATAAATGTTAATTTAAACCCGTGACATTTTGTCAAAATCTTTTTTATTCATTATATTATAGTATATAACAGTCGATGTGCATGTCACAAAATTAGAGGGCAAATTTTTTGTACTATGATATCATAATTTAAATTTCATACATAGCATAGTCTTTGGGTATATAGTATATATGTAAAGTTCTAAACTATCTAAAGTTTTCTTTTTTGTTTAAAATTACCGATCTTTAAATCATAATTTTGGCCCAAATTTTCTTAACTCTGGTCAAAATTTATAGTGCCGGCCTAAAATTTAAAAATACGCTAATTTTAAATCTTTTGTACTACAAAAATCTGAGTGCATTTCCCGATAGATGAGATCAAAAATTATCATTTTCAAGTATTTTTAATTTTATACTTTTTGTCAAAGAAAAGAATCAAAACCACCTAAATTCTGTAATAAAACTTTTACAATTTCAATATGAACAGCTTTTCAAAGTCTATAGACGATAATAATATTTTATTTGAGCAATTTTTAGGTAATAACAATTCAGAACGAACGGCGGAATTAAGGATTTGGGTCACGTGACGTTTAATCAGCTGAGTGTGACGTTCCAGTTAAGATCAAACCGTTCAAATAAAAAAGATCAAATATCATATCAAAAATTCAAAATTTCTATTACAATATTTGCTTTTTCAACCTGAAAATAATAAATACATCCTAAAAAATGAAGGAAAAATATTATAGTTGGTTTATTAAAAAAAAAAAGAAAATTCATAATATTTAACACTAAAAAATAATAAATTATTTAAAAATAAATACAAATAGATTTAACTAAATATTTTATTAATTCATAATTTAATCTGTTACAATTAAATAATTTAATAAATTGCACTTAAAACTATTAATTATGATTTTTTAAATATTTCTATTGAGTAATGTATTTTTTTTCCCACAGAATGTTAAAAAAACTTTCAAATAATAATAAAGAGAGCTACTGCAGCTACTGCTTGTATATAAAGTAGAAAAACTACTCTATATGCTTTCAAAGCTATTTAGCTTACCTAACTTAAAAAACTGATGGAGAGTTTGCGAAAGAAAAAAATATTTTTATCATTATAAATAAATTAAATTTATATCACCCGGCCTTGTAATACAATGTGATTTGATTTGTGAAACGTAATTTTATATTTCAAGTTGTAGTAACTCGTAAATTTTGTAAAATATCCTAATTTTGTTAATTCTGAAAATGAGAAGAGCTAGAATATGATAAAACATTTTTAGAACAATTAATAAACCAAAATTCAATATTATTAAACGCTGAAAACATTGAATCAAACAAACAATCTAATATTTTTCACATCAAAAATTTTTTGCAGGCACATGAAACTGTTCAAAGTGAAGAAATAAATGAATATAATTCAAGTAGTGATGATGAAATTGACGATGATAATGAGCAAAATTTAAAAAATGAATCTGAATTATATGAAAATGAAATATACATTATAGACGAAATGTCAACTTCACTTTCACCATGTGCTATTGTTGACATAATTGATGGAAAATTACAAATATGCAGTAATGATAGTTAAGATGCAGTTTTCAATTAATAGGAACTTGGAAATCGATACAAGTATTGTGGCTAAATTTTTGGATGAAAAGGTTAATTTTGTTGCATTTTAATTTTGATCAAAAAAATCATATGAGTCGTACCAAACAAATAAGAAAAACGGAAAAAAGTATAATACATCGAAGAAGGTGTTTTTCATCAGGAATTTTATTAGGGTGTAGTACTTCGCAATTCTAATGATTTGTATAATTTACAAAATATTACACAGTAGTCTTACGTAATATTTACGACTTTATTAAAGTGCTTCAGAGGGTTTACATGAACATAATATTATGTAATACTTTACTAAAATATTTCGTAAGTTGATGCTAATGTAAATGAAGCATTCCAATATATATTATTTACAAAATACTAATGGTGCAAAAAACTCTGAAATACAATATTTACAAAAATACTATGCGCATAAAACTTTGAAATACAATATTTGCAAAATACAATTGTCGTTATAATGAGATTTGTTATGTTTTATATAACGATATCAAAGGAATCCAGAAAATGGTATGTCATTATACAATAATATGTCATTATAACGAGATGTGTTGTATAACGGACGGAAATTGTAACAATTTTATAACTATTACCGTATTTGAAATCTTGTGAACAAATAAGTTTCGGTTAAAAGACATATTCTATGTTTATTTCGTAATGTTGCTGTTGTACTTTATTATTAATAGCCTACATCTATACTCTTCTATAATTAACAAGATGAGGACACATGATCGGAAAAAAGTTTAATAAAATAAATGTATCACATTATTGATCGTGGGAACATCACAATTGTGTAACATATTACGCAGAAATATTTGCTAAGTTACTTTATAATCGGTTTTACGAGATGCCGATCATCCGACCCATGTAGCCGAGGTGGGTGGAATCGAGAAGAACTAATTCATTGTTTATTTTGTCTTTATTGAACCCCTGATCCGACTTGATATGTTTAACTCCCGAGTTACCCAGGTCAATTCATAAAAATCTTCTACAGTACATATATTTAAATTAAATAATTGGATTATTAGCTCTAAATGACGCTATTAACAAATATATAATTATTTTCTAAAAGTAGTACTATAGACTTTTCATAACCCAAGTCTGGCCGAACTTTTTCGAGACACTAGTCAATCGCATATACATTCGTTCTTACAACCGTACTGTATTATCATCACATAATTTCAGTGGTAATTTTACGTAATCGAAAAACGTCGAAAATGTTAGTAAATATGCCTGTTCCAAGAAAATTAAAAAAAAAATTATTGAGAAAATTAGCTGTCATGTGACCATAAAAAGGAGGGTTGACAGACAATATCTGACGATCTATATCATTTTTGTGAAAATCATTTTTTTGTCCTTGAACATATTTGGAAAACTTTGAAAATAGACAAAGTTTGTAGAACGTAGTAAGCACATGCAAGAATTACGTATAAGAACAAATTAAAAAAATAATTTCAATACCCTAAATATATATTAATTTAGAGTGAGTTTATTTTCATTGCATTTAAATAAAGAAATTAAATTAAGAAATTTGTGCGCTTTTGATTATTAATCAAATACGGAAAATAACGGATAATGTGTAATAATGTAATGAAGCAAAAGCCGAGTAAAAAAATTTTATATCACAAAAAAAAAGCCGATAATCTACTTTTTTAATTAAAATATCAAAAAAGGCCAATGACGTAAATATATAATAGATTAACAATCGCTTTTTCTGAAATAACTTTCTTAAAAAAATAATAAAAGATATGCAAATGTTTGTCATCTGCATTTATAAAGATATAAAGATTAAAAAACCATTATTATTTATAATACCTCAAGATTTGACGATAAAGACCAACTTAAAATGGCGAAATTTGTTGTAACGAATACGATTTTTTTTTTACTATTGTTATCGATATATATTTACGGCAATCGTTAAATATTGGGACATTGTGTACACTATGACAAAAAAAAAGATCGATATATTTTCTTTTAAGGTTTTCACGAAGCTAACTAAAGTTTAGATTCAGGTTTGATTATGTCGAATTTGGTATTATAATAAATTTATTTCGCACGCTGCGCATTTTGTTCACTGCCAAAATCGTCGAACAAGGCTTATAATTTATTTCCGTCAAGTAACGTAACACGAACTTTTACTCACTAGCTTACAGTAACGTAACACAACACAATGTTCGTATCATTATTTGAATGAAACCCATTAAAATGAATAATGTTTCCAATTTAGTTTTCTCATTTGTAAGTGATTTCTGAATACATCACCTATATGATCGTCAAATGTCATTGTCGTCGTTCGTTGAAACTATTTACGGAGGAATAAAGTTATAAAATTACTTTTGGTTGCTTACATCACGGCACGGCGGCAGGGGTCATATGTAATTTTCATAAATAGAAATTTATAATTCTTTTTTTCATTTGTATTAATCTTTTACACGCACACCGAAGAATCAAAATTAATTAATTTAATATGATATTTATTTATCAATAATTAGAGCTTTATTTATTATAAATTTATATCGCTATAAATTTATCACAAACATTTCCTTAAAAAGATGAAATGAAATACAAACAAGAAAATAATTAATCTAATAATTTCCTAAATTCGGATGATTAATGTAGGAATTTTCGTTTTGATGAGAAATACAATCCTCTGCGGTTGACCAGTTACGTTCGAAACCGTCTTGATTAATACCAATCAAAATATCATCCTCAATATTTTCATGAAAAAAATTCAAGGTGTCATCAGAATTTAACATCGCTTCACTATCAGCAGTATGAAATTGCAAAAAATACGAAGGAAGAATTTGCTTCAAGTTTTCTTCGAGGTTTAATTTTTGATACAAAGTTAGCAAATATCTACGTTTCAAATCTTTTACATCAAAATCCATTCCGTAAATTTCTTTATTCAACAAATTTACAATTGAAGAACACGATAATAATTTACATGTAACATGAAATATCGCCGTGGGGTCATGCGAACTTTTAAAAAAGAACTCATAGTCATATTCATCGTCACCCAGAACAGAATTTTCCGCCCTTGGAAGAAAAGTTTGCAATATCTTTTTACAAATCACATGATAAATATTACTACCATCCTGATAGAATAATCCAAGTTCAACCAATTTGTTTTGTATAGGTTGAAGCGACATCTTTTGAGTTGAAACTTGATTTTTGAATGATGAGTGGGGGTAGTTTTTAAATCGTATTCTCAAGTACACACCTTTTTTATATAAATAAAAGGATTGAAAAATAAAACGAGCGGAAAAAAAGTGATTTAAATATAAGTGGGTTACAGAAGTAGTGATCGACAGTTTATTGCGAGGTTCCAGGATGTTATGGCGATCTCAATAAATCCAAACAATTATGTACGCCTTAATCTTTGTTCCATAGAAGAATTCTTTGATTCAATGTTCAAATTCTGAAAGTTTGAAAGGATAATTTTTATGTTAACGATTTAAAGATTGGATCTTTGTCCTTATAAACTGAAGATTACAATCGATGAGACTAAATTAAAATAACTGAACATATTAACAACAGTTTTTAATTTTATAAAACTGTGGTTGAGATAAATAATATATAGTTAGGAAAGTTGTTTGCGAAGAGTATGTGTGTTATCACGTGACATTTATAACAGAATCGTTTAGTATTTACTCACGGTTAAAGAAGCTTATTTATTGTCGATCTAAATAAATATATGCTGTAAATGTCTAAATAGATAGCTTAGATAGAAAAGGTTAATCAGTTTTTCCTTTTGATATCCAAAAATGTATAAGAAGCTACAATCTATTTTTATAGAATCACAAGAATACAGTTTATTCTAGTGACTTGATGATGAGATAAAATACGCGAATAATCTTAATATTAGATGATAATGATTATGCATTACATGTTCATAAAAAGATGTAGAATTTAAATAATCATTTAAATAATCATTTCTATATTATTATTCATTTATGGGCTATTTTTTCTCGGACGTACAGTATTACAGTATTATATTTGGGAAAGTTTTGAAAGGGTCAAAAGTTTGTCAAACGTAACTTATACAAATATTACATATGAAATTCCCACACGAAGAACGATTCCGATAGTAGAATTTAATAATAAAGAAATTAAATTGTCACTTACAATTATTATCACATACAAAAATGTGTAACAAATAATATAGATTGATAATCATTTTTTTGAGAGACAATAATAATTTGTGAAAACTTGGAAAAATACCAGTTGTATAAATGAAAATAAACTAACCAATTTCGGGTCCCATTTGTCAACGCCAAATTCAGTAAATCCACGAAAGAAATAAATAATGATGATCTATTTGATCACATTGATATGAATTTCGCACGCATCTTAAACGTTTTTTTACTTTAATTTAATAACACATTTGTACGTAAAAAGCGACGATTAAAGTTCCGTTGCATATCACAAATTATTCATTAACGTCATATCGATAAGTAATGTAACACAGTATTATCAAACAATCAATTGTTAGATATGGCGCTAAACTTCAATAGGATATTACCCAGTTTATTATCCGGTCTGATTGACAGGTTTTTAACCGGATTTTTTTTTGGTTTATGGCAAAATTTGTGGCAATGCCGCTTTTATTTTTCATAAAAGGAAAATTTCCATGATTTCTGGATACATTTTAACATTTGACATTTCAATACAGTTTCGCATAATTTCTTAGATTAAAAGACTCTTCATATTTATCTTCATTTGTTGATATCCCTGATGGAAGAATAAAGTTAGAAAAATATACTTTTTGCTGATGGCAAAAGCATACATCATTTCTCATAAACAAAAAATTTATATTTTTTTTTCATTCCGTATTAATTTTTTTTTATTACATATATGTTTGTACGTACATTGAAAATCAAATATTAGTAATACAGTATATTACGAGAACAATATGTAATTTCATCAGTAGACTTCTTTATAGTATCATAATTTTGTATCATTACAATTGTAATCTATCATTAAAATAGTAAAATGACATCTGAAAAATATAATTTCCTTTCTACGGATGATGAATGTAAGACATTTAAGTTCCAGCTCCACTTTCATTTTGGTGAGAAATATAATCATCATGTGACCGGATACTCCCGAAATCGTCTTGATTATTATTATTATTATCAATATCTTTATAGAAAGAATTCAAGGTTTTATGAGAATCTAACATCATTTCATTATCAGGAGTATAATGTTGTGAAAAATATGAAGGAATAATTTGTTTCAAGTTTTCTTCGAGACTTAATTTTTGATGTAAGGTTAACAAATATCTACATTTCAAATCTTTTACATCAAAATCCATTCCATAAATTTCTTTGTTCAATAAATTTACAATTAAAGAATGCGACAATAATTTACATGTAACGTAAAATATCGCTGTAGGTTCATTTGGATTTTGAAAAAAAAATTCGTAGTCATATTCATCATCACAAGAAATAAAATTTTCTAACCCTTGAAGACAATCTTGCGAAATCTTTTTAACAATTACATGATAAATATTATTATCATCTTGGTAGAATAATCCAAGTTCATTCAATAGGGTTTGCACAGGTTGAGGTGTCATCCTTTTAGTTGAAACTTTGCTTATAGAATCGAAAGTAGGTCCAAATAAGATAACGAATAAATGATGAAGAGTAAAGATAGGCTGAATATTCAATAAGATTAAATTGTAGCATGGATGCTAAATAAGTAAAAAACTTTTTAATGCACACTTTTTTGCAAACAAAAGAGTGTTGAAAAATAAACCCATTGAAAAAATTGATTTAAATATTAAATTTGAAAGTGATAATAAAGAATATGATCAACAGGCAGGCGCGAATTTATGTTGTGGGAAAAATGGAACAATAGTATAAGATAAACAATTTGGCGATCCAAAATAATTATGCATACCACCATTCTATGAGAGAATTCGATCGTCAAATTTTTTCAAACGGGGATAATTTTTATATCTCCGATTTAAAATTTGATTATTATAATTAAATTTCGTTCTTATTATCATTATTATCACATGAGGAAATGTTAATAACGTCATACTTACTTCCTTATCGTAACATCAGCTAGAAACTAATTAAGTAATTAATGGGGCTTATCGTAAAAATCATGTATTTTCAGTGAAAATTGTTTTCTAAAAATAAGAAGTAACACGAACCGCAAACTTCAATTAATAAAGACAAAAAAAGGTAACAGATAATCTTTATCAATCAATTTTCGATGGACCCTATAATCAACTATATTAATGTACGAAAATTACTATAATCGGCCTTTGCAGCAGTAGAAAAAAATTTTTTGATCTAATCTTATTTTAACTTATAACATATTTGGTTTATAAAAGTAAATTTACCTTTTGGGCAGTTTCCTCCTTTTTTCATATTAATATAAATACCCAATTATTAACGAAGCGAATCTATTTTGTAAAAAATTTTTTATAGTCGAGGTATCGGAAACAAGTCCATTGTTGCCGATTCGATAATTGAGAGTTCAGTGTAACCATTTAACGAAAGTATAGACATCACACCTCACTATACATGACAATTATAACAATACTAATGCGTTAAAGCCAGATTTCACTAATATTGATATTATTGTTTATGTAATTGATTTAAATTTATCACAAATCTTCTTTTAATCAAAGAACTATCGACTATATTATATATTTTATATGGTTTTATTTCTATGTAAATGCAGGCGTATGAGTATCATAAAGTACTGTAGTACTCAATAATCGGCACAAATTTGCGCTATCGATCCATCTACCAAATAGAGTTTGCTTATATAATTATTAAACCCTGATTAGTTCTCCAGAAAGGTCATAAGACCAATTTGTATTTTTAACTTTTTAATTTCCACTTTTAGTAATCAGAATGTAGTTCAAACTAATCCTCCTAAAGTCAAAGCCTTTTTACTAACTATTTTTATGCTGATTTTTTTTACTTGTGTAAAATGATTGTAAACTTTATTATTATTACTTACGGCATATCGAAATTTGCATTTAAACAAAATGGGTTAAATCAGAATTATCTTCTAATATTCAGCAAAAAAAAAATTAATTTGTAGATCACAAACAGTAATCAAAATATGTCCGATATTTTTAATTCCTTAATAGGATACTGCTAGTTAATGAAAAAAAAATATACTTAAGCAACTAACAATTGAGTAATAAATTTTTCTTGTCAGTTTTCTGTTCAAGTTCCTTTTTTGCGGCTGCTGCACCATAGCTGATTAATTAAAGACTCAACCTTTCCGACCTTGGATCACGTGATACGAGACCGGTCCGACCGACGGTTCTATGCATAAACCAAATTTTTATTAAACTTGATTTTATTTATTATTTATTATTCATTATTACTATTTTATTATTTTATTTTATCTTTTTTTACATCCAGAGTCACTATAAATTTTCTATTGAAATAATAAAAAAAATATTTAGTGAAAATATTTAGTTATCGGCAGAAATTTGGGCTAATATTCGAAATACTGTATAAGACATAATTTTATTTATTGTTAATTTGTTAATATATTTATCTTCACAATAATGAATTAAAAAATTTTTTTTAAGGGGTGGTTATTCTACTACGTTAATAAATAAACAATTTCATATATATTATTATTACGATCTTATAATTCAACGTATAATAATGATACTATTATATTGTTCTTGTTAAGCTTAAAATTAAGCTATATGTATAAAATTATATTAATTGAAGGTCTAATTAAAATGGATCAACGTATAGGTAAATAAGTATTGCTAATCCTAGCGCATACACTTAGATACAAATAATAGGATAGCAGATTAACAACACTAACAAACTCAAAGTTAAAGTGTATATTTAAGACCTTTAATATAAACTTTATTCCATCTATCGCTCTCTTTAACATGCTTCTACATATTGACTATATTAACATTCGAAACATTGATCTGCGGTCACGTGGAAAATCGGAATTTTAGTCATCAATCGGTAAAATTTCGCAACGGAAACACTATGAAAAAAATGTGATTACTACAAATCTACAATATTTTTTTCCAAATGGCTTTTTGCAACTAGAGGAAATGATATGAAATTTTTCCATTTATACCAGTCGAACCTCTTGTTGTTAATGATGTTTCCCAACAACTTCGTCAAAAACAATCTTATTGAAAATTTAATAATAAAAAATTTACACCTATCCCTTCCTCGTCCAAAACCTACTTATGAAGAGAACGTATAATTAAAGCTCTAAACGATCTAAACTTCTTTTTTGGGCCAGTCGGTAATCCAACTATATACCTTTAAGTGCTGCTACGGGTTGATCAATTTTATCAACAGTTAAAATTCCAATATACAGTTTCACTATGATGATCCTTCGAGCTTTAAAATTATTCTCAATAGCAATGTCCAATTCTGAATTTTTATAAAAACACTTGAAATATTTTATGTAATTGTAGGCAAAGAATAAAAATATCCGCCAAATAATTCAATATATTTTAAAGTAAACGAAACCTTCTATAAATATCAGTAAACGATCAAGATTTTACACTGCTGGGGATACTCCAAATTATTTGAATGTATAGGTTCTTCATGTCTTACACGTTAACATTACTGTAAATTCGAAATTAGGCAATTAACTTTGACGGATTATCGTGAGTTAATATTGACGATTATTCTCAAAGCGTCTTTTTAGTGAATATTCTAATGCTTATAACAATTGTAATATCTTTGTACTGTATCTCTTCATAAATAGGTTTTCAACGAGGGAAAAAAGATGAAAATTTTTTATTGATCATTCATCTTCAATATTATTAAATTTGAATAAGTTGTTGAGAGACACAATCAGCAACGAGGATCAACAGGTAAAAATAAAATAATTTCATATCATCTCCTTTAGTTGCGGGTTTTTGATATGATATACGCCATCTTTAAGTAATTAATTTGGTTACGTGCTCGAACAAATTTAATTTTTTATAAACTTTGTTGATACTAAAAGGTATTGCTGCTGACAAGCTTTACAGTGTTTAATAATAATTTGCATAATTTCGCAAGATTTAATCTGCTCGAGCGACAAATAATATATTACTCAAAGTAATAATAAGTTTCATGAAAAAGTATATGTATATTTATTTTATAGGATCATGGGTTTTCGAAATTTTTACGTGGCGCAGATAGATTTAAAAATCAGAAAAAAAGTCGCAAATTTGTAGTATTTATTAAAAAATTAAGTTGACTCAGCGATAACCGAGGTACAACATCTCAGCCTCAATATAATACGTTTAAGATTTTACATAAACTGTAATTCATTACTATATCTACTCTTTTGATTTATTGGTATAAAATCATGCATTAATAAAACGAAGCGATTATTTTTTTAGAAAAAAAGTGTGTTTATTTCTCTCCTATTTTTTAATTGGTTAACTCTCGGTCAAAAACCTTTGAACACGATGAAAATCATTTAATTTAATCATGGAATATTGGAATATTACACAGCATTTTCATACAACATGCAATCACTTCTTTCTCTTTATGTTACATAATTAGCCGATATTATTTCTGAATCAGATAATACTTATTTAAATTACTCAAACAGAGGTTCTTCCGATCATTATAATTACTGGAAAAGGAAATACAAATGCTATAATGAAATGACCTTTAATCGAACCTTCTTTTTTTTCTAATTCTAAATTCGTATATTTTGTAAATAAACCTGATGATAATACTTTATTTTACGTTTGAACAAATTTATATAAATATATATTTATTTATTTATTTCAATACTCTATATGTCAATTTATTTTTGCAACGATATACTTTTAAGGCAAAGTCAATAACGCGCTCTATACTGTATCTGTTAAATCTATCACATGCTTCTAAAAAAGAGTTTAACCCTAATATGGTATCATAATGAGGTTATATAGAGTTAGATTACCATCGATCAATTCCAAAATATACTTTCTATTTATGTGACTTGTATAAACATGTTTTAAATTCTACTTCATTCAATTTTTTTTTTCTTTTTTTGTTTATTACAAAAATATCTGAATCCATTCGGGTTGGAACATTTACATAAAATACAATATCACTTGTTTAAATATAAATATATTTACTATAATCATTATTTATTTTCCTTTATCATACATAAACTAGTAAAATCAAAGGAAAGTGTACAATTGAAAGGCTTAGTTTGTAAATTGTTAATTGTCAGACATTTTTTATTTTAGATTATAAATTATTATAAAATTAAATTATATTAATTTATCACGTGATATACTGTATTGTGGAGCATTTTTATTGGTTGATGGATTTTCCACTCAGGTGACCCGCCCGGGATATTTTTTTTTATGTGTCGCCTTATTATTCCTCTAATTTATGGAAGTTAGTTTAATATATACATCATGCTGATCCGATTATGTTGATCAACTGCGATGATTGTGAAGAAAGATAAAGAAATCCGACAAGGTTTCATATGAGAACATAATAAGAAAAAATAAAAATTAGATATAGAGCTTCGTACAAAAGCTATTAATATACATTTTTGTATATCCAAATGATCACTTTTGTATATACTTTTTGTGCTTACGGCGGCCATAGTATATATTCCTTCGTTACACTTCGGACTAAAAAAAGAAATAACTTTATAAATCCTCAACATTTCTTGCTCATAAAATTTAAAATCCGATACCTAATTTAAATTAAATTATTAAGTCAAGAAATTTCTTCTCCAATTCGTCAAATTAGAACCACTATATATTATAAAAAATGAATTTTATAATTATTAAATGTTATGAAACGGGAATGTTTTGTATATTTGTATATTTAGGAAAGATATCAACAACTACAAATACTAAGCGGTAGGTTTGATGACATTGTATATTGTTTTTGAATTAGTGAGTTATTTTATCATTTCTCTGTGAATGAAATTTAGGTCTGATGATATTATAACTTAGTTTGGATTACCCTACTAGCTATTTATGTCAAATAACTCGAACAAAAATGTCAAGAATAAGTCTAAGGTAATTCCAAAAAAAATTTTTTTCTTATTTTTAATCATTGTTTAAATGAATTAAAAAATATAAGCGATGGTATTAAAAATTTCTCTTTCAACATAAATTCATACTCATAGTAGGCGTTAACTCAAATAAAAATCACATTGATACTTATTATATTTTAATCAATAAAATTTTCCTAGAATATATTCATTATATTCAAGTTTTCATTTGGCTATTAATTACGGCCGATTACGGTATGAATTAGTACAAAATTGGTCATTTGGATTTGATTGTTGGATTTGGATTGGATTTGTGCTTTGTGTGGATCGTGTGACATAACATATTGTACAAAGGAAATAAATTTATATACATGATAGATTCTAATAGGTGGAATGGTTTAGGCTAAAAGTATAAAGGTCATAACATATACTTCTTTCCTCTATTAGTTGTAGTTCTTTCAGACCTTATTTAAATTCAAGTCTAATATTTCCATTAAGAACATTATCTCTCAACATAAGGATCGCCTACCTGATTGGGAAATTCATTTGAAACGCTCTCGCAAATGAAATATGGTATGGTGGTTCGGTTCAACCCAGTTCAATCCAACTGAATATGTAAATACGCCATATAAGTCTATTCATAGACAGTGCTTTTCCAAAAAAGAAATATTTATGGTTTATTAATTCATTTTAAAAAGACATTTAAGCCAAATTGGTCTTAGTTCTTGTGACACATTCGGGGATTTTCTCCGTAAACATGACGAAAACAATTAAAATACTTAACATTGTTAGCATTATTGATTCATATTTGGTAGTAAAGATTCATTCATCCTTTAAAAATGGTTATTATCAATCCACTTAAATTCATATTTGTAAATTATCTGCTTTCCTAAATGGTATTTTTCTTACCAGTATTATTCTACCAAAAATGTTAAAGGATTTAAAATCTAGATTCTGATTTAAGCCTCAATGTGGCTTCAATTAGAAACTCATTGGATGTTATTAAATTAAATAATCGATATTTTTGTCACTATTTTAGATATTCAATATTCAATGCAATCGTTGGAGTATTTAATGACTCCTTGACGACCGTGTAAAAAAATGGCCTAGCTTCAAGATGGACTTGAATGAGCGACCTCCAACATACTACGGAAATTGTTTGGACTGTAAAACACAACGTACTACAATTTCATGGTGTAAGAATTGTGAGATTGCTTTTTTGAAGGAAAATTTCCCCAATTGGACCAGCGGAAGTTCTATAATAGATGAGTTCATTAGATATACTCAGCTTAATGCGACCAAAAGCATGGATTACCTTGAATGGATCGATTTTGATAAATTCGACTTGGTCAAAAATATTAATAAAAGGGGTGCTTTTAGCTCAATATATTCGGCAATTTGGCTTGAAGGACCAAGGTGGAATCTGGATGAGGAGGCTGAAGTATGGACACGTAATGGACCGATTAAGGTTATTCTAAAACGATTGGATAATTCTCAGTACATGAGTCAAGAATTTGTAAATCAAGTAAGTTTTTTTGTTATAAACAAACAATGTACTAGTGATTAGCAATTTTACTATTTTTGGTTTAAAATTCACCATCGATAAGTTCAAATTAAATTATGGTAATTAAAAGAGATCAAAAGTAATAAAGTACAGTAACTGCGGTAGTGTTACAATAGAATTGACAATAATATGTCTAAATCTGGTATACTCATTTATTTATCTGAAAAAATATGTAAAATATGTTCGAGCAGATGAACTGTGACAAATCATCGGTTTTGGTCACTTCTCAGTCCTGTTTATTTGTAAATTCATAGTCCAACTTATTATTGTTCAGTCGGTTAGCCCTATAAAAAATTTTTCAGAAAAATGATCACGTGTCTGAGTTTCTTCGGAATAAAACTAAAAAAATGATCATTTACCGGAGTTTTTCCAGAATTTTTTTTATAGGGTAGGGCTATGTGGGTTATATTTTTTTATTTTTGATTCTTTATTGGATTTAATTTTTATTTACCACGTTAGTCCTTCAGACTGAACTATGTCGGACTTATTAGATGGGATATTGGTCGAAGACCGATATTTTTACCTGGAACCGAGCAATATATAAAATATATAAAAAGTAATAGCGTTAAGATTATATATAGGTTCGGGCAGTGAGTGCCGATCTTGTCTATTTATATATTGCCGGGTTCCTTTTTACTAACGTAAAATCACGAATAAATCTCAAACTTTTATAGTAATAATTAAATGATGTTATACTTAATAATATTGAATTTATTTTTCATATTTAAAAAAAGTTATATAGATATCACAAATGCTTACAAAATGGAGCACTAGCAGATTGTTTTGGCATAACCAAAGATCCAACATCCAACTATATGTTCGTTATAAGATATTATGAAAATGGGGATTTGTACTCGTATCTTGAAGAATCTATGGAGATCCTTTGCTGGAGAGATATTGTAGACATATTATGGTCAATATCAACAGGACTTGAATCTATTCATGAACATGATTTAGTTCATGGCTATTTACATGGAGGAAACATATTAATTGAAAGCGAAATGAATTCAGTTGATGCTAAAATAGCGGATACTGGATTACATGGGCCTGTTGATAAACAAGTTTCATCTGAACAGATTTATGGCGTAATACCTTTCGTTGCCCCAGAAGTCCTTGATGGAAGTGCAATATCCAAAGAATCCGATATTTACAGCTTCGGCATGATCATGTGGATGTTATCAGCCGGTATACGACCATACAATGACAGACCTCATGATAAGCAACTCATTCAAGAGATCTGCTCAGGATTAAGACCAAATGAAATTAATGGGACACCGCCCGTTTTTTCTAGATTAATGTTACAATGTTTAAATGCCAATCCATTAAATAGACCAACAGCATCCCAAATTTGCGAGTGTTTAGGAAATTGGGTTACAGCAATTTGTGATAGTACTGATCCATCTGAGTTATTAAAACAATTTGATACTGCTGAGGATATTAAATTCGCAAGCTTGGAAAATTTTATTCATAATAACGTACCATCTCATGAAAAAGCCATCTATATTAGTCGTCCATTAAATTCCATTAATATGGAATCTCCTGTACTTGGAAAGATTTAATAAGAAATGACTAATTATCATTATATGTTTTATGATTATGTATATTAGAAGTTTAATAAGATTCAGTTAGTATAAGATATTATTTTACTAGAAATATTTAATTAGAAGAAATGCATGTAGAACCTTATATCTAAATTTTAAATGAAAGTTTTCTTTATAAACTTACGATTTATTTACGATTTATTTTTAATTTAAAAAATTAAACTTTATTAAAGAACATAAGATAATATATAGTAACTGAACCTATAGAGTATAGATAAGATAATATGTTATGGTCCTCTAACAGAAATAAATTATAAGAGGACTAAGGAAATTTCGAAAGAAAATTTTAAGTTTCTTAGATAAGATCTCGTAAAATAGTATTTAGTTTGTCATATGTAACGTATGATAAGATTTTAGTTTGAATTAAGTTAAGAATTTTATATTTATTAAGAATAATTTTTTGTTAAGGATTTATATTTATGCATTAAAAACCAAGAAAATTATGTTTAAGTTAAAGTTTATGTAAAAGCCACAATTTTCTAGATGAAATTATTTTAATCCTTTTTAACTTATAAGAGAATTAGAAATTGTAAAAAAAAAAATTCATTCAAAATAATTTTACTTATAATTACCTATTCCTCAAAATTTTTATTTGTAAAATTATGATATTAATAAGAATTATTACCATATTTGAAATCATGTGAATAAATACTTTTAAGTAGATAAAAGCACATATTCTATGTTCATTTCGTAATATTGCTGTTGTACTTTATATTAATAAAGTACTACGTCTCTAGTACCACATGGAACTTCCTAAGAAGTGTACTATGCTTCGCCCATAAAACATATCGGCTGATCAGAAAAGCCCCCCATAATTTTATATGCTAATGGCAATAAGTAACCCATCAGTTACATAATGAACCATCAACTGAGCTTAAATATTAATTGGCTTAATTTTTCCAATCAGTCGATATGAATTACGAATAGTACTATACCGTACCGTAATCAACCACCAACCAGTCTTATCTTATCACAGGACCGACTGCCGCAGTAAAAGATGAGCTTCCAAAATCAAGCATACTAGCGCTATACTGGCTACTCCTCAATCCACCCACCCACCTTCATCTAGAAAAGGAACTAATTGCCTGAAGAGTGTCGTTATAATGGGCGGCACTTGTATAAATATCTAATTAATAATAATTTTTACAAATAATAATCAGAAATCAGCAAAATAAAATTTTGTTTTTATTGAATTTCTTCATTTCTTATAGGTAAAAAGAATTTAAAATAATTTCATGTAAATAAATTGTAGTTTTATATAAATCTTTAATTTAAATTGTTAAACATAAGTTTCTTGATTTTTAATGCATAAATATAAAATCTTTATAAAATCATTCTTGATAAATATTGAATACTACTTAACTTAATTCAAACTAAAACCTTGTCATACGTTATATGAAAAATTAAATACTACTATTTCACGAGACCTTATCTAAAAAACTTAAAAATTTTCTTTCTTAATGTCCTTAATCCCCTTATAATTTATTATTGTTAGGGCAAGATACTCTAGTATAGGTTGCATTGCTATCTTATGTTTTTTAATGATAATGCATAGTATTAATTAATCGAATTTAAAATTTAATTTTTTAAGTTAAAAAAGAGCTCGTAAGTTTATAAGAAATAAGGTTCTAACTAATACTATTTCTAGTAAAATAATATCTTATATTAATCTTATATTGAACTTAATGTACATAGTACTAATCATAAAACATATACAGTGATAATTAATCGTTTCTTATTAATTTTTTTCAGGTATAGTAGGAGGTTCTGTAGTATTAAGGGAATTTAATGGACGACTGATATAGATGGCTTTTTCATGAGATGGTACGTTATTATGAATAAAATTTTCCAAGCTTGCGAATTTAATATCCTCAGCAGTATCAAATTGTTTTAATAACTCAGATGGATCAGTACTATCACAAATTGCTGTAAACCAATTTCCTAAACACTCGCAAATTTGGGATGCTGTTGGTCTATTTAATGGATTGGCATTTAAACATTGTAAATTAATGTATAAAAAACAGGCGGTGTCCCATCAATTACATTTGGTCTTAATCCTGAGCAGATCTCCTGAATGAGTTGCTTATCATGAGGTCTGTCTTTGTATGGACGTATACCAGCTGATAACATCCACATGATCATACCGAAGCTGTAAATATCGGATTCTTTGGATATTGCATTTCCATCAAGAACTTCTGGAGCAACGAAAGGTATTACGCCATAAATCTGTTCAGATGAAATTTGTTTATCAACAGGCCCATGTAATCCAGTATCCGCTATTGCTACTATTTTAGTATCTGAATCCATTTCGCTTTCAATTAATATGTTTCCGCCATGTAAATAGCCATGAACTAAATCATGTTCATGAATAGATTCAAGTCCCGCTGATATTGACCATAATATTTCTACAATATCTCTCCAGCAAAGAAGCTCCATAGATTCTTCAAGGTATGAGTACAAATCCCCATTTTCATAATATCTCATAACGAACATATAGTTGGATGTTGGATCTTTGGTTATGCCAAAACAAACTGCTAGTGCTCCATTTTGTAAGCATTTGTGATACCTATATAACTTTTTTAAATAAATATGAAAAATAAATTCAATATTATTAAATTTAACATTGTTCAATTATTACTATAGAAGTTTGAGATTTATACGTGATTTTACGTTAGTAAAAAGGAACCCGGCAATATATAAATAAACAATATCGGCAGACATTGGAAGAACCTATATATAATTTTGACGCTATTAATTTTTTATATATTTTATACATTTCTCGGTTCCTAGTAAAGACATCGGTCTTCGACCAATATCTCATCTAATAAGTCTGATATAGTTCAGTATGAAGGACTAATGTGGTAAATAAAAGTTTGTCTTCATCCAATAATGAACTAATAATAAAAATATAACCCACATTAGTCTAACCGACTGAATAAGTTGGACTATGAATTTACAAATATACAGGACTAAGAAGTGACCAAAACCGATGATTTGTCACAATTCATCTGCTCGAGCATATTTTACATATTTTTTCAGATAAATAAATGAGTATACCAGATTTAGACATATTATTGTCAATTCTATTGTAACACTACCGCAGTTACTATACTTTATTACCTTTAGATCTCTTTTAATTACCATAATTTAATTTGAACTTATCGATGGTGAATTTTAAACCAAAAATAGTAAAATTGCTAATCGCTAGTACATTGTTTGTTTATAACAAAAAAACTTACTTGATTTACAAATTCTTGACTCATGTACTGAGAATTATCCAATCGTTTTAGAATAACCTTAATCGGTCCATTACGTGTCCATACTTCAGCCTCCTCATCCAGATTCCATCTTGGTCCTTCAAGCCAAATTGCCGAATATATTGAGCTAAAAGCACCCCTTTTATTAATATTTTTGACCAAGTCGAATTTATCAAAATCGATCCATTCAAGGTAATCCATGCTTTTGGTCGCATTAAGCTGAGTATATCTAATGAACTCATCTATTATAGAACTTCCGCTGGTCCAATTAGGGAAATTTTCCTTCAAAAAAGCAATCTCACAATTCTTACACCATGAAATTGTAGTACGTTGTGTTTTACAGTCCAAACAATTTCCGTAGTATGTTGGAGGTCGCTCATTCAAGTCCATCTTGAAGCTAGGCCATTTTTTTACACGGTCGTCAAGGAGTCATTAAATACTCCAACGATTGCATTGAATATTGAATATCTAAAATAGTAACAAAAATATCGATTATTTAATTCAATAGCAACCAATGAGTTTCTATGAAGCCACATTGAGGCTCAAATCAGAAGCTAAATTTAAATTCTTTAACAAGTTTGGTAAGAAAAATACTATAATTAGGAAAGCAGATAATTTACAAATATGAATTTAAATGGCTCGACAATAACCATTTATAAAGGATGAATGAATCTTTACTACCAAATATGAATCAATAATGCCAACAATGTTAAGTATTTTAATTGTTTTCGTCATGTTTATGGCTGAATGTGTCACAAGAAGATCAATTTGGCCTAAACGAAAATTTCTTTTTTAAACTGAAAGGCGTATTTACATATTCAGTTTGGATTGAACCAACCATATTTCATTCGCGAGAGTCGTATCAAATGGATTACCCAAAAAGGCGATCAAGAGTGATACATAACTTACATAACGCATTTAGATTTGAAACATAAACACGATACTAACACGATCATGGAGTGATGGATTCTCAGTATCAACATATTACAAATTTTTATATAGATAAGGCGACGCAAAGTTATAAATTCGGTTTTCATATCCCGGCCGTGTCGGTAAATCACAAATTCAAAATTTTAATTTTTTTTTAAAAATAGTTTATATTTTATAATATCATGTGATAAGCGCATGTATTGCAGAGACGGACACATTCATCAGGAGATTATATGAGGCGAATATTAGCGTAAAGTTGTCAAATATGTATAATCTCTGGAAATTTATACTCCGTAAAAATCTATAAATATACAATTTTGCATAATTTACACTTAAACATAGTTAGGGGACTGCCAGAAATGACGTCATTTCCTAAGGGGGGGAGGGGGGTTAAGACCATGATGATGTTACACATCTTCCATTTTTAGACACTTGTAGTTAATATAATTCTAGCCAGAATTATGTTTTAATTTTACATTTCCTAAAATGAATGATGACATGGGGAGGGGGGGGGGGCAAAAATCCTAAAATTTAAATTACGTCATTTCTGGCCATCCCCTTATTTAATAAGGAGTATCTTATAAAACTTCGAAATTACCTATTTATGAAAATTTTATGACACTTTTTATCTTGAAATAGCTTCTTAAATATATGATTTAAGTAATCTACACATAAAAACAATTTAAAAAAATATTTTGTTGATTTTGTATCTTAAAAAGTTTCATAAATTCTACATAAGTAGGTAGTTCCAGCAATCTACGCTTTAGAAATTTGCATAAATACATGACTTTGCATAACCCACGCGAAAATGTAACTTAAAATATTTTGAATAATTTTGTATTTAAAAAAGCTGCAAAAAATTTATACAAATAGATATACACTAAAAATTTATAAAAAAAATTATATAAATACATTTTTATTCTAAGATAAATATGAAATATAATATAATAATTAAAAAAAAAGAACAAATAGTGTAGTGGTCGGATAATGAGACTTAATATATTAATAGTTTATCTTGAGGTATTCGGTTCGATTCTTAGTGTAAGTAAAAAAAAATAAATAAAATGTGAGTTAAGTTCTATTCTTAGTGTAAGTAAAAAATAATAAAATGCAATCATTTTGACTTAGTGTAAGTAAAAAAAAATAATAAAACGTGAAAAATTTAAGAGAAAAATTTACTACACTATTTTTAACTATTAAAAAAACTACGTCAATTTTAAAATACACTATTTTATACTATTGAAAATTACTCTAAATTTTTCACACTCGTATATCGTCGCGAGTGGTGTAGATTTGCGTAGTTTTTCACACATGTAGATCTACGCTTATTTTATTCTCCTGATGTTGCTTTAAAGAAAATTTTTATTTTATTAAGGTCTGAAAGAACTACAACTAATAATTAGATTAGAGGAATGAAGTATATGTTAAGACCTTTAATTTTAGCCTAATATTAGAATCTATCATGCATATAAATTTATTACCCTTTGTAAAGTATGTCACACGATCCATTTTGTGAAACAAATCCAATTCAACTTAATCCAATCACATCCAAAATGAATTTATGCACCAATTTCTTAATCGGCCGTAATTAATAGCCAAATGAAAACTTGAATATAATGAATATATTCTAGAAAAAATTTATCAATGTAATTTTTATTTGCAAATTTATTAAGTTAAACGCCTACTAGAGTATGAATTTATGTTGAAAGAGAAATTTTTAATATCATCGCTTATATTTTATAATTTATTTAAACACGCTTGTATTTGTAGTTATTGATAACTTTCCTACTAAATATACAAATATACAAAACCGGCATTCCCGTTTCATAACATTTAATAATTATAAAAAAATTCTTTTTTTATAATATATAGTGGTTCTTAATTTGTCGAACTGGAGAAGCAATTCCTTGACTTAATAATTTAATTTAAATTAGGTATCAGATTTGAATCATATGAGCGAGAAATGTCGATGATTTATAAAATTATTTCTTTTTTTAGTCCGAAGTGTAACGAAGGACTATATACTATGCCCACCTTAATATATACAAAAGTGATAATATAAAAATGTACATTATTAACTGTTAATAGCTTTTGTATAATAATTAGTTCGAGTGTAACGAAGGACTATGCTGGTGTCTGTCGGCACGTGACGAAGTACATCAATAAACCCTTAAACATTTAATAACACTATGCAAAGGTCACACGACTGTCCGTCTTGCACGTGACTTAATAACGGTCGTTTCCTAGTACTAATTACAAAACCAAAAATTATCCGTTGTACATTTTGTCATATTCCCAGAAATTTTGATTTTTCACATTTGAAATTTCCTACGATGGTTTGTTGTTTTGCCATTATAATTTATTTGCAATATATAAATCAATTACATAACAATATTATATCCTTAAAAGAATTATTATTTGAATTATTTATTACACATGTATGTTAAAATTTTCAATAATTATAGAAACACGAATCACATTTATTTTTCCTCTTGTTTTTTTTTCACTTTAGTTCTTAAAATATAAAAATGAAACTTTTCACTTTTTGCGCTTTTTTATTTTCCGCAACGTCACTTTATATGTAATTGCGTACGATTATTGTTCTTTAACAAATCAATTCTTCCAGTACGAATGGCACATCCAATTTCAATAAAAATTATTGAAAACTTTTAGTTCAATACAAGTAGGTCATACTGTAGCATACTGTAGGTTAATAATCAGATTGGCAAAGTTTAAATCACGGGTAATAAGGACGGATTTTCCGCCAAAAGTTCTGTCTATAGAAAATGGGTAAACCTTTGTAATTTCAGGAAGGATAACATATATGTATATATTTAAGAATAACCTCTTTTTTAATCAACTCTGAGAAATTACGTAAATAATTTTTTTTACGAGTTATTACTAGGGATGGCAACGGTCGGTTATGGTCGGTTATGGTCGGTTATAGCAATTCAAATGGTCAGTTATGGTCGGTTAAAAATTGGTTAAACGGTCGGTTAAACGGTCGGTTATACCATTTTACTTACAGTAAATAATTGGTTAAATGGTCGGTTAAATGGTCGGTTAAATGGTCGGTTAAATGGTTAAAAATGGTCAGTCAAATGTTAAAACGGTTGGTAAATAGCGGTTAAACGGTCGGTTAAACGGTTATGATCATAACCGTTGCCATCCCTAGTTATCACGGCAGATGATACAATAATAAATATGACGCTAGGTTAGTAACAATTAAAGTTTACGTTCCTCATGCGAAAATTATCAGTTGTTGAGGTTAAATATAATTACTACACTCATCCGCAGAACTAACTATTAACAAATGTAACAACAGTATATTCGAATATACTTCAAGCTGATACGTAATTAGACTAGGAAATATATAGTAAAACTCAAAATTAGGTAATATAATACGAATTTTATGTAATAATTTTTAGGACCAATGATAATAATTAATAATTTGTAAAATCAAAGATTCAAAACAGAATGTCAGCTGGGTTCCATAAACCCCGGCTCCGAAAAAAGATTTGCATCCCTTATTATGCGATGATGGCCAACTCTTTCAATATCAAAGCACATATAATTAAAATCTGATCGTGATTCTCTATAGTTTATTTATTTATTACTTTAATTTAATGTAATTTTGGTAAGAACCAATTATAAAATTATATAAATAGTCCTTCAGATATTTATAAAATTGATACTATTGGTCCAAGAGGATCGTAAAAATGTTTATCATTCTTCTCTTCATCGTTTTTCTAATCGTCATTTTTCACAATCATTTTTTCCATCACCATTTAATATTTTGCGTCCTCTTACTATCTTTATTTTATTAGATTCATTCTTTTCTTCAATATGAAATTTTTTTAAGAAACCGATATTGTTCAAGCATTTCATATTATTCCTAGTAAAGGAGATCCAAATAACGTTCATATAAACAATCATTCAAGTGATAGTCGGTGGTGGCCACCGTAAGGAAGGTGAACCTCATCGAAGTCGTCGCTGGTGTTAAAAAAAAAAAAAAAATTTTTGTTATATAGACAGATCAATTTTGTTGGTCGAAATCATTCAAAATCCTGGCATCCATAATACCTCTGAAAATTCGCTCTCGCTCGAAATTTTAATATTCCAGAAATTTCACTATCACATTAGATTTGTGATTCTATTAATTAATTTAGTAATTGGATAAATAGTTTATTACGTCATTTATTTTATTTTTAATTATCAATTGCGGTATAGTAGTAAATAATAAAATAATAGTATATATCTTTATTTTTGAACAATTTTATTTATAAATAATAATAATCTAAATCGGGATAATAAATTTCAGGAATATTAAAAAGTTTGTGAATTTTGGGACTTGGAATTTCGGTATTACGTACAGATTGTCGGAAGATCAAGCTGATCTAAATATGTTATCATGCGTTAAACATATGGTCAGATCTATTACCTGATCGTAAAGCATAAGACTATTTGATCGAGATCCATTTTAAAATTATAACACGTTTTTTATTAAAAATAAAATTATTGCATGACATTGATTTTTTTTTTTAAATTTAACAAATCTAACACTTTTTTTTACAAATCAAGAGATTTTGTTATAAGACAAGTTATGTACTTACTATATATATGACAATCAATTTTGTTTGATTTTTAAAATACGATCGTAAATTTTTTTTTTATTTGTATGATGTCATGTCAAGTCAAACTAATTTCAAATGTCAGCTCTATTTCAATTTCCCAATTTATTGTATATACTATGTATTATTTTGGATAAGAAGAAACATTAGTCTGTGCGCACGTCCCTAATGTAAGGATCATAATATATATGTGGGATGATAATATATATGTGTAGAATAGCTTACACAAGAATTTCTTTAATATATTTTATATATTACAATAATTAATATATTTTACAATAATATATTTTATATGTTACAATAAATAATATATTTTATATATTACAATAATTAAATATATTTTATATATTACAATAATTATATTTTTATATATTACAATAATTATATTTTATATATTACAATAAATATATATTGATATTATATTCTAACAACTTTTTAAATACATACTTTTTTGAAATTAACACACATGATGATTAACCTTATTTAATCATTTAAATCCAAGTACTGTATTTATTATCCCCCTTCTTGACATCATTTTTATTATATATATTCGCATGATTTTTTTTTGGGAAAATTAAATTTGATGATCAGGGAATTAGTTACGTGATATTAATATTCATTTATCCATTCATGGAATAATTAATAAAGATAAGGTCATAATTTAAATTTTTGAATATAGCAAATTTCACAGACTAACTCGTGGAATTTATAATATGGGAGGAAGATCGTTTTACATATTTCAACGTTTATGCTTGGATCTTTATGAGGAAGGAAATTATTCTATGAAGGTATCATCTAATTCTTTGTCTTTATTGGTAACCAATTGTCCTTAGATACCACTACACGTCAATTCTGGTTTGCGAATCAGGTCATAAATACAAGATTGATGATGATGTTCATTTTACCGTATATCACGGCAATAGTGATAGTACCTCGCGTATAGTGCCTCGACCCGTATCCGGATCAATCCGGATTGATCCGGATTTTTTTTTTCGGATATCCGGATTTTCACGGTTTTCATCCGGATTATAAACCGGATGAAAAATATCCGGTTTGACCCGGAATCCGGATGAAATTTTTATTATTTTTTTTTATTAATAATAATTTTGCTGATCCATAAAGATCTATATCTAAATGATATTATGGCTTAATTATTTTTGCGCCTAATACCAATTTTTTTATTAAAATTTATTAAATTTATATTTGTTATATTAAACTTTTTAATACAGTAAGTTTAAGAAGATTTTTCAATTATAATTTATTTATTGAAGTTTGTATCAGATTTTATTTAAATTTATACATTAACAAATAACAAATAATTTTAGATTTCACATTCAAAAGTTCAAAAGAAAAAAAACTTTATATTATTTTGTTGTATTGTTTTAAATGAAAAATTGTTCAATATTATAAATTTATATAATTATAACAACTTTTTTTAAAAATTAAAACTAGTGTTATATAATTTGATTCAAATGATTCTTTAATTTTTGAAAGAAGAAACAAATCCTTAAAAAATTGCCTTACTAACCCAACACATCTATTTATAGTAATCTTTAGCTGTATATAAAAATATCTTGTTTAAAATTTCATAATTAGTTAATTTACAAAGAAATGTTAAACAATAGTCTGAGACAATGCTGAAATAATATGAAATTGTTTTAAATAAAAATATTTAATGAAATTGGAATTATGTAAATTTCGTAGTCTTGGATAATTTTGGCCAAATTTGTAATTCTGGCCGAAATTAACATCACGTGACACCGGAAAAATAGTTTAGCCACCGGGCAAAAATTTTTTATCGGCTGGCATGAAAATTTAATGTTACACAATTTGTAATTCTGGCCGGCGTTATGAATTCTGGCCAGAATTATTGCCGACCATTTGTAAATCCAATCCGGTTTCCGGTTTCTATCCGGATTATCTGATCCGGATTCAAAATCCGGGTCAATCCGGATATAATCCGGATTATTTTTTTGTGTAATCCGGATGACGGTTTTCATCCGGGTCGAAGCACTACTCGCGTATCGGTGGTTTGAACCTGTACCCGTGGTATATCATGGATACTCCACGTAGAGGGGTACAAGAGTTTATATTGTGTAATATATATTTTACTAGTATATATTTTTGTAGTATCCAAGTATTTTAAAATAGAGGAAATTTTTTGAGAAGGGGATACTATATATGGATTCTGTGTGTAATGTATGTATGTAAAATCATAAAGTGTTTTTTAAGTTCTTCTTTTCATCTTTAACTATTCTTCAGAACGGTATTACCTACTAATTTACGGTAATTATAAATGAGTATTGCTAAATATCACCGCTGGTAATTATCACCTTACCAGAATTAGGGTAGAATTCTGGGCAGAATTAAAAATGTCATGAAACTCGGCCCATTAATATTTGCTAATGCAGGTGCGGTGAAAATCACCTGCGGTGAGATTTAGCAATGCCAATATACGAAATATACGAAATATTTGAGACAAAGTTCTTTTGATAAAAATAAAATCATATGTTAAGCACATATTAATATATTACAATTTATTATAAAAATAAAATAATAAATTAACTTAGTATACAAAAATTATACATTAAAATTAAATACATGAAAATCCATTACAAATTTTACATAAAATCAAATTATATGTAAAATCAAAAACAAAAAAAAATTTTACATAAAATCAAATTTAAATTAAATACAATAACAAAATAAATATATATTATATCATATTATATATATTATATATATAAATTTACAAAAAAATTTTTTTTTTTTTTTTTTTAAAAAAAAATTTTTTAACCGACTACTATTAACAATTTATATTACAATTAATGAATTTTTTGTGCGAAAAAACGTGTATAAGTAAGACTTAATTGTCGTTTTTCAACTTCTTGAATAAAATCGCTAAAAAGTTTACGATATTCTTGTTCAGTGAATTTAAATTTCCTTGTCATTATTACTGAATAAGATTCAAAACTCATACTGATATATTCAAGCATCTATTAAATTAATTAATAAAAATATTAAAAAAGGATTTTTTATATATATTAAAAATATATTATTTTATTACTTACCAGTTCACCAAAAGTATCACCCCAACTACCTACAGGAAGTATCCTATTTTCTATTGAAACTTTACCTAACCTTCCTGTCGAATCCATAAATCCTTTCAATTTAGCTGGTACGTTTAAACATATATTTTTAGCCATATAAAATTGTTTAACTAAAAATAAAGAAGATTAATTTGTTAAAACACGGGACACGGAACACGGGATACGGGACACGGGACACGGGATACGGGATACGGGTGAATTTAAATTTTAATGCGCCAACTTTTGCTTACCTTTATTCATTATTTCTTTTGTACGTGGACCTGAATTATTAAAGTTTAAACCATCCAATTCCAAAAATTCTACGTATCCTGAAGGTTTTAACACCCTCATTATTTCTTTATAATAAATAAGAAAAGAAATTTTAGATCATAAATCTCTTATTATTTTTGAGATATATTAAAAAACCTTGTACAAAAATTCGAACCTTTTATCACTTTCATCCATTGTTCTTCAGTAAATGCAGCGTGAAGTAATCGTTGATGTATAAAATCGAACGTGTTTGAAGGAAAAGGAAGTCCATAAAGCACATTACATTCAATAAAACCCGCATTCTGTGGTCTATCTTCTGTTGGAAATATTGGGGACATATCTATTCCGACAAAAGTACTTTGAGGATATTCTACTGCATTTTCAATTGTCCATTTTCCTGTTCCACACCTAACAAATAATGAATGAATAATTAAAATTAAATCCATTTTTTTAGAAGAAAACAAATAATTATAATTATTATTTATAATTACCCAATATCTAATACAGTAATTCCATCTTTTAATTGATCATGCATCGGAGAAGAATAATTACCATCAAATGCATGTTTAAGTAAACCATGAGATAATTCTAATCTATCAAGTTCAGTCTTATCATTTGGTAAAGAATATTTTGAAGTATCTGAATTATGAAACCTTCTACCACTAACATATCTGAAATTATCAAGAATATCTTCAAACCCTTCATATTCTTCAAAACCAGCATATTTTAATAAAGATGAAGAAGATATTTTAAGAGGATCTTCTCTATTAAAATTATTTTTACGAATGGTGATAAATTTCATGATTAAAAAAATTGTTTATCTTTAATTTAATTTTTTGTTTCACCGTTTATATTTTATATATTTTGTCCTACAACACGGAGATAAAATTAAAGTTTTTTTTTTAAAAAAAAAAGCAGGAATTAATTTAATAAATTGATTAATAAAACTTTTTACATTTCGTTGGTAAAACTTCCTCGGTTCTTTTATATATAAAAATATTAATTCTCGATGGTACCCTAATTTAGAAATAACAATGTTTGTGTGGGGTAAATATACTAAGGGATTTCAACATTTTTTATCTCCGTGATCTTCCTTTTTAAGACTTTCAAGATTGACGAAAAAATAGTATGAAACTTAATGAAATATAACATAAGGAAATATAAGATCTTTAACATTTTAATTATCTTTTAAAAGAAAATATAAATGTAATTTTTCTTTTTATACAATAAAAATGATGTGTCGACAAATAATTATTAAAAAGAAACTCTATTTTTGTAAATTGCAGTAAAAAAAAAAAAATGGAAACATTATGGGACCGAGTTACTTTTTGTTCTTCATGCTAATTTCATACGTATATTCAAAAAAACAAAGAATAACTGATTTTCCTATGTTCCTTGTATATTTCGTGGGAGCTACTTTAAACATTTGATTTCATATTAGTTTATGTTTCAAGTAATATTTTATTTCAAATCTTTGATATTCCAAAAAAAAAAAAAACAATTATTCCTAATCCGGTAATTTGTTGGAAGAAAAGGAAAGAAAAAATAAAAAAAAATAAAAAAATAATTGTTATAAAATTTTCGAACATTCGTTCGATTGATCTGCAGAGTCACACGTATAAGATATATAATATATACTGTATATATACATATATATAATATTTTAATTTAAAAAAACCCTTTTCATCTTGCGGAGATAAGTCGGACAAAAAAACTCAATTTTTTTTACTACCTGGTTATTTGAGTTTGAACCAAATTTCAATTTTTCACGAATTTGTATTAATTTTTGTAATCATTATGTTATTATATATGTACTATAACATAATTTAACATATAGTTTAACTTAAAATTAGCTTAAAATTTTTTTGAAATCCCGCCACTTTTTTAAAAATAATAAAACGTCATTATTTCAAAAATTGCCAAGAGAGATTGGGAAAATGAGGAAGTTCGTACGACATAAATAATGATATGATTTTAGTTTAGTTTAATTAAAAATTTTTTGAGATTTTTTTTTTTTTTCAGCCAGAATTTATCATAATTTTGGTAAAAATTATACAAATTTCACGTGAATTTTTTGAGATCATCTCAAATCCATCCGGAAAAATATTATGAATTAAGAAAATCTCGGTAAAAGTTTATTTTTAGATTTTTTTTATTTCATTGATCATATACTTCATAGAATAACTAAACATGGTAATTACATCCGTGATCGGCGGAAATTAAAAACTAATTTAACCGAATTTATTAAATTAAAACTTTTAAAAGTTAAATTATCTGCTATTATTAAAATGGTGTGATACTCACCTGACCAACACTTTTTTTTTACTTTTTACTTAATTTCATTAATTGATGTGAATATATTTATTTTCATTGTTTCAATTGGAAAACTGCAGGTAATATTTTTACCAGGAATTTTCTTTTACTTCTTTTTTTTTATTCATTTACTTCAACAACATATATATATTTATATATATTTTTTGAAGTAATATCATGAGATTTTTTTTTTTTTTTTTTTTTTTTTTGTAACAAAGGAAATTTTTTTCACCAAACGAAATGTACATAAAAACCATAGATAGTTTATCTTTAGGTATATCGAAAAAAAAATTTTTTTTTTTTACTACTAACACAAATTTGAATATCCTAATTTTTTTCATCGACTGTCTATCTTATTTATTGGGACATATTTATCCTCTTTTTAATTAATTTTTTATTAATTGTTTAATAAATAAATAACTATTTATTTTTCTCTTTGGAATATTTTTTTTTTCTTCTTCCTTTTCTTTTTATAAAAAAAAATATATTTATAATACGTCACTCAGTTTATAAGTAATATAAAGTATTTTTTTTTTCTTTAAAATCGGACAAAAATATTTGTAAATATTAAAATACAAAAAGAAAAAATTATATACTGCCGGCAGTCTCTTTTTTTTATTAAAAATACAAAAAATATAAAAAATTCAAAAAAAAGAAAAATGTTGCGATTTTTTGCATCTTATTTAGCTTCTAACATTAAACCTAATACTACTACAAATGAAGAAAATTTACAAGAAAACTTTTTTAATTTTAACGCCAAAAATTTTGATTTTTTTGCAACGGAAACGGAACATTCTGATGAAGTGGAACAACCTCAAGATATATCGTTATTAAGAGAACGAAAATTACAAGAATTAACGGAAAAAGTTTTATTACGTAAAATATATCGTCAAATGGTTATGAATCGTCACACTCAGGATCATTTGCCACTTTCTCAAATTCAAGAAAAATTAGAAGAAGATGACCTTCCTTTAAAAGTACTTCAAGATAAATTAAAACAAAAAGAAAATTCTTCTATTTATACTACAATAAGAGAAAATATTAATTTTTTACTTTATAGTAAACCATCTAAATCGAAAAAATCTAAACCTTCTTTATCTACCCCTATTATTACTGATACTGTTAATAATAGTGATAATAATAATAATGTTTCTACTCCTAAAGATGATAAAAATTACGATGTCTGGGATGATGCAATTATTGGTCATCTTATGAATCTAGTAGAAACGATAGGCGTAGAAATTAATCAAGATGAGAATTCCGGAGAATCTATTAATGATACCAAGGAATCCGCTCCAAAAGTAGACCGTCAATTAATAAACAGAGTAGTAAACGAAGTAATAAACGAGGTAATGAGAGAAGAAGAATTCAAAAAAAGATCTTCTCATCTAAATGATACCTTCACAAAAGGATCAACTAAAGTTACAACAGATAAAGAAACAATAGTCGCTGAATCATCTACTGCTACCACTGTTGCCATAGAAAACAATGCCATGAAGAATATAGGAAAAAATACCGTGAAGAATATTGAAAAAAATACCGTGAAGAATATTAAGAATATTGAAAAAAATACCGTAAAGAATATTGAAAAAAGTACCGTAAAGAATATTGAAAAAAATACCGTAAAGAATATTGAAAAAAGTACCGTAAAGAATATTGAAAAAAATACCGTAAAGAATATTGAAAAAAGTACCGTAAAGAATATTGACAAAAATACTGTGAATAATAATATTGATAAAAATACCGTGAAAAATATTGAAAAATATACCGTGAAGAATAAGAATATTGGAAAAAATACCGTGAAGAATAATACCTCGACGAAAATTGAAAATAACGTCGCGACGAATAATGCTACGATGGATATTGATATAGAGCATGTAAAAAATGTAAAAAATGATATTACGGATGATATTCAAGAGAATATTCAAGAAGATACTAATCTTGAATCAAGAAAAATTGCTGAAGAAATAATTAATTTCGGTGAAACTATTAATGTAGCTGAAAGTCTTTTACCTTCCGGTAATTTAATGAATGATAACGCAAGTTTCAAGTCAACAAGGAGTGTTAAAAGAAAATTCCGTCGTTCAATATTTTCTTTGGGTCAATCTTCTACTTCCTCAAATGATAAAAATCCCGATCAAACTCATAATTCATTAAAAAGACATGTTAGTGACTTAAGTAGGAGGGGTTCTATACATAGTAAAAAATCTTATGATAATGACCTTTCAAGACGTTCTTCAATTTCTTCTAAATTTTCATTTAGTGCTAATACTGATGTTATAATAGAAGAACAAAATGAAGATGATTTTAATCATAATAAATTTTTTAAAAGAAATCCTTCTACTCGGAAATCCTTACAATTTTTTAAAAATATTTTAAAAAATAATCAGAATTCACCTTTAGCTAATAATGAAGAATGTTTCCTATCAAGTAGAGAAATTAGGGAAAAATATTATCAACAGTTTGATGGGGTTAAACCTGATCAACGAGTGTATCCTAAAACGATAGGAACCGCTGGAGGTCGATCAGATCCCGGTTATTCGAATTTTTATCTATCTATGCCGAACGGTCAATGGATGGTCAGAACAAGGACTGCTTCAAGAAAAATCACGGGTAACTATACAAAAAAAAATATTTTTTTATATATATAATATATGTGTAATTAAAAGCATTTATTTTTTACATTTCAGGCACACAATACGTTGAAAAAGAATTTATTTAAATAAATTTTGATAAACCAACCATCTGTTTATTATTATTATTATAAGAGTATTTTTTCAATAATAAAAATTTTATTCTTACAAGAAATATATAATGTATTCCAATTTTGGAAACTAAAGTTAAACCCTGTAAAAGTAAAAAAATACGTTTTCCAGTTTTCCGCTACATGCGGGATTTACATACAGTTCTATAAATGGTGGAACAGATGTGACGTCAAATTTTGTGAACTGATCAATTATTGTAACGTAATTGCGTCATAATGTTATGCGATAACAAGAATTTTAGTGTAACGCAATTCAAAATTCGAAATTGCTACCGTAACTAGAATTTTTAATGCAACACGCAATTTAAATTGCGCAAAAGTAAAAATAGTTGATAGAATAATACGAGAATCAAGAATTCTTTTGGATTTTTAGAAGTTCATCTTTATTCTAATAAAAAAAAAACATTAAATTCTTTTTACCCATTCGATCAATTATTCATTTACTATTGCATTATTGTTTTGATGATCACCGTACATCATTATTTGCTTTATCGCAATATCTTCAATTCTAAAGTGTTTTTAAACTTAAAGTATTTTTTTTCAGCACGAAAAATCAGGATTAGCACATTAAGCATGTTCATCAAAACGAAAATCTTGCAGTTTTGAAAGGTTTAGCAAGTAAATAATAACTTTATTTCTAAAAAAAAAATTTATTAAACTTTTGACCGGAGAAAAGCATTTTTTTTTTTCTCTCGTTATTTTCCACCCGGTGACCGGATATCCGGCAACCCAGGAAATTTTTTTTTATACCTTTTAATTAATTGGATAAAACTTAGAATCTTTTAATTTTGACAAGAGATTATATTTTTATTTTTATAAACTGTTAATAGAATTTAATTTTAACAACAATATATTTATAAATCGAACAATAGTAATTATCAAACAATAGTAAGATTAGTAGTGTTTTTTCTATTGGTTACGTCATTATAAACAAATAACAATTTTGAGATATTCATTGTAAATAAATAAATTCTAAATTAAGATTTTTCGTTTTTAAAAAAAAATAATACCAAGTAAGGGATAAATAAACACTTTAAAAATATTTTCCTGTGTCACATGACAAATATTTTGGTGCCATTCGACATGAGTGACATGTATGACATGTATGACGACCAAAAAAACTTTCGTGACATTCATATCAGATATGATTCAAATTAAAACCTCTATTAAACTTATATTAAATTTTATATGCCTTATCACAATCTTGGATGAATTCTTTCCAATTAACTCTTCTGAAAATAAGAAAACACACCCTTATAAAAACGAAATGAGTTAAATTTGTTTAATATTTGTGCTCATGTTGTGTAATAAATGTCTAAAAAATCACCATTTTGTTTATTTTTTTTTGTAATAAGACATAATCGGACAAAATGGTGCTTTTTTAAACGTTTTTTACACATGAACACATATATAACACATTTCATTTTTATAGGCTTTAAATCACCGGGGATGATCATCACTGTTGGCCAGAATTATCAATTTTTCCGGCACTATATTTTTTAATGCTGGTCGATCGTCATAATTTCAGTCACCGATGATCACCCCCTTAGAAAAAGGGCACCTGTTATTTATAATAGAAAATTTGACCTTATTTTCTGTATACTTAAATATCCAAAAGTTATCCAAATTATTATTCCAAGATGAAGCTGAGAGATATATATAAAATTTTATTATTTATATCATGAAATTGAAGGAGAAAGCTCACATTTTCGACGTTTGTTACGCAGATCAGCCTTGAAAAGTGTGTATTCAAAAATTCGGCATACAGCTGACATAATCAAAATGATCGGCACATTGATGGTGTAAGTATAGCTTATACACTTCGTATAACTTTATATCTTAGTGTAAATTGCAAGAAGTAGTGGCCGTGGCGGGACTCCTACGAGTGGTGGGGCTTTTACAGGTGGCTGTGGCAGTACGCATAGAAGAATTACGTGCTGGACGAAGCAGTAAAAGAGTTGAAACCTGAATTTAGATTTTAGAACGCAAATTTCTACTCTATTCATTATTCATTACTATCACGTGACGCTGATGCAAATCGATAGTAACAATTTGGTTCCTTCTGCCAGAAACAAACACAATAATACAACCCATTATTACAATGAAAGAGAATATAATTATAAAGAGGAAGGAAACCCTAAGTTCACCTATATTTATCCCATCATAAAAAATATACGATATTTAGCTCTTAATAATATATGATAATGAATAATGTGAAAGTGTAAAGTGGCACAAATAGGAATGCTACTCAAGCATGACCTATTTTCCATACCTTCAATACCTTGAAGTTTCAAATTTACTAAGCCACTTTATGTTGTATGACAGATAGGATATAAACTTATATTTCTCATAAAATGAAACATACAATTGCTGGCATAGATGTTTAAATAATAATATTCAACAAATCTGTTTTTATCACCAAGATCCTTCTTGCCCATATTATGAAATTTGAAGGAGCAAGTTCCCATGTACAACATTTGTTATGCAGATCAGCTTTGAATAGTGTACATGTAAAATTTGGCAAAAATTTAGCATATAGCTGACATAATCAAAATGTTCAGTGTATTGATGGTGTAAGTATAACTTACACTTTATATAACTTACATTTTGATAGTATATAGTATTTAGTGTAAATTACAAGAAGTAGTGGCTATGGTGGGCTTTTACAAGTGGCAGGGCTTCTACAGGTGGCTGTGGCAGGCATGACGGACTCTAAGTTATACGCATAGAAAAATTGGTATATATAGACATGCTGGACAAAGCAGCAAAAGAGTTGGAGCCTGAATTTAGATTTTAGAACACAAATTTATATTTATATTTTTATTTTCAACATGAACTAGGTTACACTACAAATCTACGAATTACATAGAAACTATACACTAGACGAAAGTAATTCAAACAAACTGTAAACCAAACCGCGATAATGGTGGCATCACCTTGGTTGTAAGAAACAAAAATGGCAAGCATACCAAAGGGTGCAACTGCCCGAACCAAAGTAAAAGAAAAAACGGGGAAATAAAAAATAAAACTAAAAACTATCTATATGATGAATTAATAAAACATGGAATAATATACTACAATAAAGATTTTAGAACATTTTATAAGTTTCCATGTAAATTTTACTGTAGTTTCGTTCACTTCATTCACTTTTGTTTTTTAAAATACAAATAAAAGAGACATGATGTAAATCAGGTAAAACTGTCAGCCAAACCGCCTGAACAAGACAATGCTACTTATGGTGTCCAAAATAAAAATGGCGAGACAACCCTGAGGGAGGTCTCACCCGAACCAAAAAAACAAAAACAGACATAGAAAAGAATGGTTCTGAATCTAAACTAATACAGAAATAGATTTTAGAACACAAATTTATACTCTATTTAATATATTATTCTGTTACTATCGCGTGACACTGATGCAATTGATAATAACAATTTACCTTCTGCCAGAAACATTATGATTACTGCTATAAACATTTAAATAATAATATTCAACAAATTTGTTTTTATCACCAAGATCCTTCTTACCATATTTGTTACCTACCAAATACACCTCAATTTGACAATTTCTGGAATTGGTATTCCACTTTATCTCTAGTGATCAATCAGAAGGCGTCTTTATTTTTATAGAAGTTTGGTATCAAGCTCATAATAATAATAGTAACAACGGTAATGGAAATCACAGACAATGGTGCGAGGTTTAGACTAGTGCATATATTCACTCTCCAATATACTGCTGAATAATGACTTTACACAAACTTACAGCAATACTGGCAAGTTGCTATATACAAAAGAGGCATCAAAAAGACCACCCTTGCAACCACTTTTGTCTTTATGAATTCCTAGTAATGCCCTTTGGATTAAGCTACACTTCTGGAACATTTCAATCATGCTTTTCATGAATTTTTGAATGATTTTATGGTTGACTAGTATATAAACAATGTAAAAAGGTTACATATGGATGATGGATCATTTGGCACAAGTTTTTGAAGCCTTACTCAGAAATGAAATTTAAAAATTAAATTAAGGAAATGACATTTTTCCTTTCCAAATATTCTACTTTTTAGGACATATAATAGAAAATAAGATAGAATTAAACTGGATTCAGAGAAAATTGATAAGGAAAAGAATGAAGAATAAGAAACCCAGCTGTATACCTCACTGTTACTGCTACAACTCCTTTCAACCTTGGACTCCTTGATACTTACTAACAACAAGCCAAAGTCTTCTTGAAAAACATACTAAGGATATTTGCGCAAAAGTCAAACTGAAATTGGTCATACCAATTTACTTAAACATAGAATTAATACTGGAAATGCTGCACCTATCTCAGTTCCATACTGAATTAACCTTAAAAATAAAGAATTCTTAAAGAAAATATGGAGAAGAATGGAATTATTAGTACATCTTGTAGTACCTGTGCTGGACCTCTTCTGTGGTAATTGTAGACAAGAAAGAAGGAGATAAAAGAACTAAAGTAAATACAGTAAAGCTCTGGTTAAGGAAGAAGGAGATAAGAGAACTAGAGCAAATACAAGGATGCTTTGGTTAAGAAAGAAGGGGATAAGAGAACTAAAGCTAACATAATAAAGCTTTGGTTAAGCTAAATGGTTTACTACTCTTGATCTTGCTAGTGGATGCTGGCAAGTTGCCATACAATATAGTTATAGACTTTACAAATTTTTAGTAATGTCTTTTAAGTTGATGATCAAAATAATAAGACTTTTTTTCAAAATTAGAACTACTAAGTACACATATCAAAGATATATCACAAAAATATTATATTCCTTCATCTAATATTTCAGTTGATAAAATGATTGCAAGATTTTCTGGTCACAGTTCACATACCTTTCGAATCAAAAATAAACTAACACTTAAAGGATATAAAATTTTTTCTTTATATGATGCTTGAGTTATGCTTAGGTACAATTCAACAATTGATGAATCGTATTTTACAAGAATTTTTAGATGACTTTGTAATCATTTATCTAGATAATATAATAATTAATACAGAGTTCTTTTTGAATAATATATAGACCATTTAGTGCAAGTTTTTGAGTAGTACTAGAAGTGCAAACCTAAAAATCAAGTTAAATAAATGTCTCTTTATCCTTCCAAACATTCACTTTTTAGGCCATATAGTAGAAAGAGATGGAACTCCAAAAAATTGGTTAATTATATGCTGCTTTAGGACTATTTTTATATTATCATAAATTTATTAAGAATTTTTCTTGCATTATTTACCAAATGCTATTTTTGTATTGAAAAAAAAAAATATTTTAAATGGAAAGAAAACAATAACAAGCTTTTGATAGACCTAAAGAAATACTTATTAAAGCTCCCTATATTCAGTCATTCTGATTTTAAGAAATCATTTGTTATTTATATAGATGCTTTTGGGACTTGATACTATACTTTCCCAAATAAAGGAAGATAAAAAGGAACATGTAGTTATTATGCTAATAGAAGTTTAAATCAAGCAAAAAAAATTATAATATCACATCTAATATACTATTCCAGATAAAAATCTTCCAATTTTACATGCAAATGCTCAAAGAAGCATTAAAAAAAGCTTAGCATTAGCATGAATATGTATGAAAGTACTACTGTCAATTTAAAACTGCAATTAATTATATATGTATTATTATCCAATGCTAATTCTCAACTTTATGATATATGAGTTACACAATTATTAGAGTAGTAATTCAATGCTTTTAAAGTAAATATTCATTGTATATTTAAACTAAATAATATAACTTTTAAGAAGGTAAGAGTATATAAGAAATAAATCTTTTATCAATAAGAGGATAAGATCAAATAATCTCACTAATAATACTATACAAAATATATCAAATATTTCTATTTATCAAAATAATTAATCCAACATAATAACTTATTTTTAACTTTAATAATAATGAAAAAATCAAAATTATCATAGCAGATAAAGTAGGAAAATCCCTTGATTTAGAGGTTGGGCTTAACCTCCTATTTTTCTACAATGCATTGACAAGGGTGAGTTTTCCGGACACGAAAACGATTGGGTGACAGTTAAATAATAGAATATATTGACAAGAACCTAAATGAAAAGTTGGGATATATTTTTATAGCAAAGTGTCTATATAAATAAAAATCTGAAACTACTTACAAAAAATGGTAAATATATCCAAGTATTATCACTAAATCTCTGATGAAGCAACTTGGATATCAAATTAATCAACCATCAAATATGGTTATTGTTACTGCCAATGGAACTAAAGTTCATGCCTTGGGAGTAATTACTGAATTACCAGTTCACCTCAGTCATATGATCATCAAAACGCCAGTACACATGTTAAACTTCCAAGACAAAGTCCTAATTTTGGGAATGATTGGCTCAGAAAAGTAAATGCTATTGTTAATTGGCAAAAGAAAGAATTAACTATCGGTTACAAAGGGAGAATGAACATATCTTTAATTTTTACAGTAACTAAAACAACTAAAACTCCTATTAATTCTGAGTCAGTGGAAGACGAATTGGAAGATAAGAAAGAATACAATCTGCTTTTGTAAATAAAGTGATTATTATAGCTATATGTTGATGTATGTAAAGATTTTACTTCAAATATTAATAATTTAAAGGGACATAGCATATTACATCTGGTAATAGCAAATCCAAATTGAAATAAACCAAAAGAAATATTATCATATAACAGAAAATCCAATAGTTTGTCTAAATGTCAATAATAATAATAAATCTTGAAAAACAACTTAGTGAATAATTAGATTATAATATAAAGATGTAAAAGTTACTTTTTTTTAGAAAAGCTATAGTTTTTATAAAAGAATAAAAGATTAATATAATTGTCAATTCTGAATTTAAAGAAAATATTAAAATTAATAGACACTTTAAAAACCAGTCCCTTAAGAATTAAATAAAATGTATAAATAATAAAGGCCAGTAGATATAATTGTTATAGAATTTAAAATTATATAGTCAACCCTCTCTATATGCACTCATATAAGCATGCATTTATAAAAAAAATTTTTTTTTAAAGATTTAACATTACGAAAACGCTAAAAATTATAAAAGAAACATTGTATTATGTATTAATAGGTCAAAACCATTATTTGTTATTCAATTATTATTATTACAGTAATAAGACAATTATTATTTAAAACACTGATTAATTGTAGTCTGCTGCATCATATGTATCTGTTTTTTTCTAATAAAATTTTTCAATTTTACCTACTAATTTGATATATTCATCAGTATCTTCCTGCTAAAGTAAAAACATATTCACAGTTTCTTTAATACTATATTAGTGCTTATAATTACTATCTCATCACTATTATCTATTATCAGTATTTTCATTAAATATCTACAAGTTCTGTAATGATTTAGTCATCTAAAAGTTTCATATGTAATATCTTCTTAAGGGATTCATTTACTCACATTGCATTAGAATTTAGAAAGATTAAGGGGTTCATCATTTATCAATTCGTTATTCCCGGTATGATTTCAACAATTACAGATTATTTCAACTGTAACTTCATTCCAACTTGAAATGATATACTGAATGGCTTGCAAAATATTCATCTTTAGATTCTGTATGTTTTGTTTGGCCTCTACACATTCTAACAACTAACTAAATAAAAAATAAATTATTTGGTAAAATTAAATATAAACAAAGCAAACTAGCTACCGAATATGATGATGATAGTATTCTTTAAATGACACGATAATTACAGCATCCATTAGCTGAATCTTCAATGTGTATTTAAAGGTAAAAAATGAATTTCAACATGTGGAAGGTTAAGACTTTTCATTTTATAACTTTTACAATTATCAAGTAACAGCAAAACACGTTGATCTGTTGATCTCCATTTTAATGCAACTTTAACGATCAAATACACAAAGCCATTCTTAAAAAATTGTTATAAGCATCCAAGCCTTAGCATTATTTTGATAAGTTGTAAATGTTAATATTTTTAAAGCACCTTGGATTCGCATATTTACCAATTATTAAAGAAGGTATTAATATCAGCATTTAAACACAAAGCTATAGAAAGACCTCGAACAATATATAAATATATTAGATTTATATTTGCTTAACAGTCATAAGAAATTTAAACCCCATATGAGATTAATTTTAAATCGGTCAGATTTCTAGGTGCGTAACAAGACATGAATTTAACTGAACTCAGTTACGAGTTTGCGTACTAGCAAATACCCAATCTGGCAATTATCATATTTTCTTTGGCTATAGTCATATTATTGTCTTCTGGTTCAGTGAATAAATTTTCTAGGTTTAAATCATTATTGGTATATAATAAACCAGAATCTTATACCCAAAATAAGAATTCTAAATGAAGATTTTCATCAATATAAAGTAATCTAGCGTTTTCGAAATTATTAAGATAAAGATCTTTATTGGTCTAGATAGAAAAATTAAAGGTCTTTCCAACAAGTCGAAATTTACATAATAATACTAAGCAATGAATTGTGATAATATTTTTACGAGTTAGTAGTAAAAATTTTTTATTTTTTCAATGCAATTTCCACTTGCATTCATGCATACACGTTAAAAAAAAATCATATAACCGAACAAGTGAACTTCATTTTTTTTCATTGATAAGTTAACATGCATGATACATTGATAGATAAAAGGCTATTTTCGAAAATCGACCGACTCACCGAAAATCACGTAATTGTCAAAGACGCTGTCCCAACTCGAAAGTTTTCGATGTTGAATAAGTCTTTTCCTGATGAATTTTATCGTCCCAATGTTACTAAATAAATCTTGCCCTTTCTTCTCTAATCTTATTGCATTTTTCAAGAGATCATCGAGAAGTTGTTTTTTGATCTCATCGTTTAGTTTTCTCTTAGCGCCTTTTCTATTTTGTATCTCAACTTTTAAGAAATCTTTCTCCATAATAACAACAGCGTAAAATCTCCTAATAGTTAGCTCGAATTACGCTACATTCAGCATCAGTTGCTTTATCAAATAATTCAGCTAAAGAAAGCATAGAAGAACTTTAGCAGGAAGCCCTAGCCGAATTTTCATTATGTGATTCTGTTTTCCTCGAAGAATCACCCTACATTATTATGAATGCTATCAGATATCATTTGAACAATTTTTTCTACAACTTTCTTCCTATGACTATTTCGGCTGAAATTCAGTCGCCTTATTATTGAATGATGAAGACTACCTTTCTTGACGGTAACCTCTGCCTAATCTCATAATATTTTTCATTCCAAAAAAAACATCCATCCTTATCAGTAATCCTCCAATGATTTGCGACGGTCCTCTGCAACCGAATTGATGTTAGATGAACTGCTGCTAGGAGAGTTATCATTTTGTAACTCCTTCTGAGTCAATTTCGTGATTCTACCCTAAGCTCAGCATTTTCGGACTTATGGTTTAGTGATATCTACTTTATTTGCTCCAGCTCCTCCATAGTCCGTCTCAACTTCATTTTCTCAGCCTTAAGCCCATAATTTTGGCCATGAATTTAGCATTTTCTTGCCTAATCGAGTTCATTTTCGAGCGATTATGTACTTGTATACTTGTATTCAAAATAAAAAAAAATCATTGATTCTGATCGTTAACATTGTCAACGATTTTTGCCAAGAAATTTTTATTATTACAATTATAGCGTGACATACCACGCAACAAAGTTCAAGACGTGTCCGTGATACAAAACTTTGATCCCTAGAGAAACCGTTTCTATGCTAGTGATTGCGGACTATTTACGTGATCGTCCCTTCATTTTGTTTCGAACTATAACTCTATCCTGGCCCTCTTCCATATATTTTACGACATAATTATTACTAATTGAGTATCGTCCAACCTATTTAATATAAATATATTATTACATTAATTATATATATATTTTTTTTTGAAAAAAAATTAAATTTACATTATGTAATTCATAGGTTGATATTTTGTAAGTTATATAAATATTTTAAATTTTGCCTATCGTTAAACTAGATCGTTTAAATTTAATATCTCTTGAGCTATTAATTTTTAATTGTATTTCTTGAATAAAATCATCAATTTTTTCGTTCACGCTGGTCCAATTTCTAGAATTCTCTTTGAACCAAAACATTCCTCACACTCTTACACAACGTTCGGAGCTCTCGCCCAAAATAGGAATAGAGTACTCTTTACACCGATGTCCCACAACTCTTAAGCCTTATGTTTATATCCGCAATACATAGTTCAAAATGCTTATTATCTTCTTGAATTTCGCGTGTTTGTAGGTGAAATAATAACTGTATATTCGGAGTAAAGGCCATATTTCCCTAATATCTCGAACGAAAACGACTTCAACTTTTTCTCCTTGCATTCCTTGGCAAAGTCCGTGAGACTTGATGTAGAACTACCTGGCATTTTCAAGCTTTTTTTCGGTTGCCTTGGGAAAGTCACGGCAATAAACCTTTTGCTTACGAATTATTTTCAAGTCTTCGTCAAATTCCATGTCTTGTTCCTGTAAGAACGAGATAAGTTCGGCCGTTTTATACTTTAATTACTTCCACTAGCGTGACCGGCCCATTTTAAGGAAGAGGTGCACTATTATAGTGCTACGTTTTTTTATAGGGTTTCTATAGGCTCGGTGGAGTGTAATAAAAAAAAGTGTTACGTCAAGAAGAAATAAAAAAAATAAAAGAAAGAAAAAAGAATAAAAAAAAATAAAGAATTTAAAGAAATAAAATAAAAAATATAAAGAATTATAAGAAAAAAAAGAAAAAAATAAATTTAAAGAATTATAAGAAAAAAAAGAAATAGAACCTAACACAGCCAGTACACAGCCCATTCACGTGGCTTGTGTCCGATGATCACTGTTCCAATCTGTTATAAAATCAATCCCTCTTTTCCATTCTTTCTACCAACTCATCTAAATGAAAATCATACCTGAAATTCTCTGGCATTAATCACTGAAATTGGAGAAAATTTAGTTTCAATTTTCCTACTAATTTTTCATTTTATTTATCTTCATAAATTCTTTTTTTTATGGACCAGTTTTTAAGACCAGCCTTTTTTATAACATGCTGGGACTTCTTTTTATAAAGTATCGGGATTTCTCTTCCGTTTTTTGTAAAGCATCTGACTTCTTTTTTATAAATTCAGACTTACTGTATTGGTCTTCAGTTGCATTAAAAAAAACATATATTACTAAATTTCTTTTAAATTGCTCTACTTTTTGAAAATTTGGATGAACTTGAGCTTACTATACTATAGGTACTGCATAGGAAAATCATCTTTTCGCTTGAATCAAAGAAACATTTTAACATTTCTTTTTCTTGTTTTTAAGAAAGGCAGATTTCTGAAGATTTTAAATAATATTTTTAAATATGACACGGCACGCTATATGTTGCGTGCCATGTTCCGATAATACACGAATGTTGTTCGTGTCGCTTTCTTGAGGACATTTCTTTAGTGAAATGAACTTAGATAATGAAAATATGTTTGATCTAATAAATGTATTAATTATTTTTTTTTTTTATTTTGTAGAATTACTTCTAAAATCAAAAATATATATTATATATAATAAGAGAATATTACCAATCAGCTGAATTAAAAACTTGAAAGGAAAATAGTTAATAAACAAAAGAAAATTAAAATAAAATGTGTGCTGTTTTATATATTATAAGTGCAATACTTTATATAATATACTCAAAACAGTGCATTGATTTATATAAATAATGGAATTATATGATTTCTGTGCTGCTACAGAATAATGCATATTTTCAATTTCTTATGTCACCTGAAATCCCGAATATTTACTAATTTCCGAAAATTCTTTTTTTTTATAAAGTTGTATAGAATTTGGGATTAAAGAAATCTATTAATACTTTAATAATAGCAAAGAAAAGATCAATAATATATATTTATTTTGATATCATTTATTCTTCTATAAATTATAATATTGATTTATTAAATCATTTATAATTTCAGTTTTAACCAATATATATATATAGGATATCATTTTATTAATCACTTTTAAAACTTTTTTATATATTTCTATAATAATAATAACTAGAATTCATCATTTAAAATTTCAAACTCTGGTAAAATTCAGCAATTTCAGCTATATCTGATATATATAAACCATAATTCCAATAAGATTTATATAACAAAGTATATTTTGAAAGAAGCTAAAGTTTTTTAAACTTTTTCTAACAAATTGGAATTAAATCAGAAATTAAAGTAAAATGTCCATTTTCTATTTACTATTTATATACAATTGTTTTTAATTAATATTCATTAAGCAAATTATTTATTAATACAACAAGCATTATTAATTAAGCGAGCTTTTATAATACTATTAAACATCGCTATATGTTAATTTTGCTATTTAATATTGATATGAAAAAGTAAAACTGACAATTGTAAGCAGTCAATTAACTCAGAAATTATAATGTTTTCAAAAGAAATTGATTAAAGTTTATGTAGCTTTTCAAAATCTTTAAACATACTGTAGAATATATTTTTCATCTTGACTTCTAAAATCCACCTTTTCAAAAATTCTCTTTTAGTTGAAAGCACCTAATAAATTTGTTCAACTATTCCTGTCATTATTTGGTGTCTTCAAACTTTACTTTACCTGAATAAAAAAATTTGCCAATCAAATCCTTAAAACAATAAATTTCTTTACCTTTTAATGAATCCATTACTTTTTTAGTTCACAAGTGTTGCCTCAGATTTTATCTCCCATAACTCAGTCAAATTAAATATTTAATTTTTTAACATTTGCCTTGTTTGTCATTACAACCATAAAAATATCTATCATCATCATTTACTTTCATGTTCTGTAGAATGATTTTTTACTCATTATATTCAGTTTCCAAATGTCTGTAATTATTAGTTATAATGACTTTATTTTGTATTTTAATAAGCAATACTCTATTTTCAAAGTATTATAATTTTCATGGTGACTATAAACTGTAGTTTCATATAGTTAAAAAGTATTTATTTTTCTAAAAAAAAAGTTGAACAAAAATAGAAGTTGAAGGTCAAAGAGGACATACGACATTCATCAAACAACGTAAGTTGCGTGTAGATCATTGAAGCCCTTGCTGAAAATTTCCGTGACCTCGGAATGGCCTCTTTCGTCTTGAGCAAAGGTCATACAGTATATTTAAAATAATATTGTTTATAAAATAGATTTATATGAATTCTAATATATAATATCAGAATTATATCTTTTGTATTAATTGTTTTTTCGGATTACAATGTTAATAGTGAGACATTGATTTCGTTTTTCAAACGTTTTAGCTAATAATTCACTACCATTGGTAGATAACTTTGAAAAAATCATGTGAAAAAGATGATTGATATGGTTTGCATGAAAAAAATTCTCGTGTATTTATAACAAATTTTCGATCTTACGTTGATTGTATTTTCTGGGTAATTTGTCCCCATTACAGGTTCTAAACTATATTTACATAATCTAAAAAACTATAATTCAAATAATTAAAAATCCAAATATTTAAATTAAGAATTAATTAGCATATTTCCTCAAATTAAGGTTGGAAACTCTTTGGATAATAAACATGTTATTAGTAGAACGATTTTGGGGGTTCTGGACCGATTTTTTTTTTTCTCCCCAATTTAACATGGTGAGATATCTTTTCTCTTTAACATTATTAGAGCGTAATTTTTCCAGCATCCCTCAATTTAACTGGGTGATATTTTATCTTTTTTCCCCTATCTCGAACTTAGTATCTGGCCCATTTTTATTTCCCTTCCGTGACTAGGAGTTGAAATACATTTGATCATCGGCCAAGGCAGGGTTACGTATGTAACTTCCAACAGATTTCCGGGGTCACGTGTATTATTTCTCTGAAACATCCCACTCTCTACCATTTTTTACATTCATTTTTACGGCCCTTTACCATATATTACTTTACAAAATATAATAAAGATTTTATTTTGAATTTTTTAAACGTGTGTTATATTAAACTGACATTATGTAATATATATGTTGCATTTTACAAGTTAAACTAAAATAAATTATGACCTATTTTCACTTATTAAATTTTAAGTCATGAATGAATACGCAAAAATTAAATTTTAAACTAGAATAAATTCCTATCCTATCCATTATAATAGTTTTCATCTATTAAATTTTAGGTCAGTGACATTTGAATCTGAAATTATCTATAAAGTTTGCCCATCGGGCTCGTGATTTAACTAATATATGGACCTATTATTATTAAGCCATAAAGTAACAATACAATTCGTATGAAGAAACCTATATGTACCTTTTACTGAAAATAGCACATAAATTTGAAGGACAACGGGTACGATGAACTCCAATTCTGTAATTGACATAATTTAGATTAATTAAACAACAAAATTATTCAATATGACTCATAAATTCTTACCTCTAAATCAATTCCTTTTTCCGTGAGTTCGTTTATTGGTGAGATTAAGTTTACCGTCGAATATTCCAATCTCTTTATTGATGAGATCGATTTTACCTTCAAATATTTTATTTGTAATAGAAATCTCTTTATCCGTAGTGGCAATCTCTTTCAAAATAATGGCAATCTCTTTATTGACAAGACCGATCATAGTAGAAATCTTCAAATCCCGAATTCATTAACCAAAATATAATCTTTTGTATCAGGATTTTGAGATATTCCATATATATTAGTGATATTACTTCCCTTAGTTATTGAATATTCTTTAGCCTATTAAATAAACTTACTAAATTAAATTCACAAAAAAAAATTTATTACAAATAATTTTTTAAAAAATTTCATACCTTTCTCTTAAATTTTTGTTCATTATCGTAATTTCCTAAAAAATCAAGATGTTATTATGTGAAATCTCCGTAAATAGTTGTAAGTCCAAAAGGTCAAGTAAATATAATGATTGTAAATCAGAATTACCATCTTTTAGCTAACGTACGTACAAAATTATGCCACATGTTTCACTAAGGTTGGTTGCCGTAAGTAACGATTATTATATATCGAATTACAACCTTTAGCGGTTGTAATATTATAAACGTAAGCTGTAAATTGGCTGTAAATACTACACTATTGTGATAGAAATAACTATCAAATCAGATTGATGATGATGAAGCATTTTATTTATATCAGATCTTAAAAAAATACTTACATCATAACCTTACTAACCGATTACGAAATTGATTAATTGATGACTGAAAAAAAACTGTTCCTAGATAAGCAGATAAAAAGGAAACAGGGCGGATGTGATACCGTGTACTAAATAAACTAGTTTTTGCGGTTTGGAGTAAGTCTCGAGTTCGTGTCCATTGGGCCCTGTGATGTATTTCTCCGGTCGGAGCTCAAACTTGCCTTCGTACAGATTTACCATGGCAACAAAGCTGACACACCTTCGGGAACGACCAATCTGAAAATGGTTTTGAGGGCGTTTCAATGAACACGGTAAACTTGAGATTGTTCTTTGATACGAATATGTGGAGCATATCACGAAGGCCCTGATCGTTTCGAGGAGAGAATTTTCCACTGTTATTTAACATGCTAAGTTCCGCTCCATCGTTTTGCTGGTGTCTTGTGCACTCCATGTACTATGTGTGTTCTTTGAGGCCATTCTTTGATGCCATCGAGAGTCGCGTGTTCGATATTCACTGTCCACTTAAAGCTCTTCGTTCGTTTCGGGCTAACGACAACGTCGACTGCTGTAAAGCAACAACCGGGTTAGTAAAAAAATTCATAACCTAAAATTTCGTTTACCTCAGGTAAGGACAAACTACATACCATGAACAGATTTGTTAAGCAATGCCTGCAACAAAGCGAGTTTCTCCCTTAATTCCAATAACTCGTTCGAAGCAGCAGTCGACACGGGTGGTTGACATGAATATTCTTCTTGGGCGGTTTCTCGAGCCAGTAGTTACCAATATCATTTATTGTTGACAGCTCTTCATTCTCCTCGAGTGAGAGATTACTCAAAGGAACGACGTGATCGCCAGGAATTTCCACCTTCCATAGCTTGGGCCTGTTCGTTGTCGAACTCTGGTGCCTTTTTCGCCTTTATAGCCTCCTTGAGTTCACTAATGGGCCCGTCCCTAATAATTTTAACAGAGAAAGCGTCCGCGGTCGTATTAGAGTTGCGAAATTTTATTGGCTAAATTAAAAATTTTATTTGCGGAAAAAAAAAATACCAAAGTGGTACTATATGTGAGAAATTCAGTTGTTACACAGATCCTGCCGTGTGATCATTTGTTTCGTAACACAGCAATATTCCGAGGAGTTACTTACACGTGCGGACGTGCGGTCGTGAGGTCCAAGAAAGAATGTATGATGGAGTGGAATATTATAGTATACATGCTTTTTCAAAGGATTTTTAAACTTATCAAAAAGTCCGTTTGATAATCAACATAGTCCGTTCTCTATCGGAAACATGTCTTATGATAAGATGAAAGAAAAACAGAATATTCATTGTAAACTAGCTCTTATTTTAGCGGTAGTATATGCGTTATTTATTTCATATTATCTCAAGCATCTGATGTATTAATAAATTCATTGAAATATGTCCACTCGTATAAAATGCCGCAGTCATTTTAGCGCATCACAGAGATCCCTTTAGGACCGGGTATATCAGCGTTGCTTTTGTCATGATTTTTTACTCGAAAGTTCTGGAATATATTTTGCGCATCACAGTCCATTAACAAACCCTGCCAAGACGGTCAAAATTTAACCGTTGCTTGCGTACGTTTTTCCTGAAAGTTCTGGCATGTATTTTTGTGCATCGCAGTATATTAGTACTGGAAGTTCTGATAACAATCTGGAGTTAATATTTCATTTAACTTATTACTTATATAATATTCAGAGGTATTAACTTAACCATCTGGAACTAATTCAATCAAATAAGAGACAAAAAAAAATTTACTTTGGAGGAGAAATTCGTGCAATTTGGGGAAAATCAGAAAGAATACGATTCAAGAAGAGAGACGATTACATTAGTACGTTAGATGGTATTGGTTTATGGATAGATAGCAAGAATAACGAAAATTAGTTAGTGATGCGGAGTATTGAGAAGGAACACTCATTTTATGAGTCAGGTCTCGAGTGATTTCTCCATTTAAACGACCACTACCCGCTTCATTATAAATAGCTAAACATTTATCATGTATTATTCAATAATATAATAAAACTTTTATTTTGCAATTTTAAACGCATGTGTGTGTTGTATTTCCTTTAACAAGACAGAATAAAGTGATATAGTATTTTTGAGAATTGTTATTTGCTAAACTGCTGTATATAGGATAAGTGAGTGATAAGTACTTTGGTGCTTTGTTGCGCAAAAAAAATACCAAATGATACTCTAATTTGCTACGAATCAAGGACGATGAGTATGACGGACTCCATAATTTATTCAATCTAAATTAATACCATATTCCACGTAGATTATTGACCATTGTTTGATTGACGAGACTGATCTACCTTCACATATTTTAACCCCTTTATACGTAATAGTAATCTCTTTATTAATGAGATTAATTTTACTTTCAAATAATTTGTTCAAAGTGGAAATCTCTTCATGAATAAAGGAAATCTCTTTATTCGTAGTAGCAGTCTCTTTAGGAATCCCGATTTCATTTCTTCTTTTAAATCTTTATTCATTATTGTAATTTCCTAAAAAAATCAAGATGTTATTATATGAAACAGATGGCACCATTTAAGATTATTGTTCATACGTTATTATTTGGACCGCGTAAATTACAAAGGATATTAGTGATCCGATAAATATAGCGACTTTAACGAATCTCATGAAAATAACGAATAATCTAAAGATATAATATACAGATTTATTGACATGTTGACTAGCAAAGAAACGGTGCAGAAACACTTTTTACCATAAATTTTTTTCGAATATTCTAACAGTCTTGTGTAGTTAGTTAGGTTGTTGGTTAGGTTGATCGTCTTGTATATGGTTAAGTTGTTGTTGGTCAGCCATTATGAAGAAAAAAAAGTCTTGGGTAGTTTACGTGAAAAAATATATTCGCTTTTTGGAAAAAGAATAGAAATAACTACAAATCAGATAATGATGATGAGGATTAAATTTATATCTTAAATATATACTTAACCGATTACGTAATTGATTAATTGATGATTAATAAATATATTAGATTTTTTTGCAGAGTCCGCGGATGATCTTTTTTGTGACAGTTAAAAAATCCTCATCATATATGATCCGACTTATGGTTTGATTAGTTATTAACGACAAACTGTTCCTATCGTCAGTGCTAAATAAACTAACTAAACCTAATCCTAATACCCTAACCCTAACCCTCACTTTTTTAGCCTGTGAGGCTTTCTTTTTATGAGATAAATTTGTAGCACTTATATGCTTAAAAATTTTAAAGAATTTAGCTTTTTCGGCTGGCCAGCAAATTCTCAATAAAAAGTACTTTCATTTTTTTTTCTTTTAAAATGAGATTTGTCCACATTGAGCTTAATTTTCAAACGTGTATGTGTTTTCGTGTATATGATCACATAAAATAAATTTTATTAATACTATTAATACAGATAAAAAATAAATACAATGATTCGGGACGCGTCCCACTATATAGGTGAGAGAAGTATGAAGTAAAATAAATTCAATGCTTCTGGACTCGGCCTCACTATACATGATGGCTAAGACTTAGATTAACCAATGATCTCCCCCTTTTTATTTCCCTCTCATTACCTACGTCAAAAGCTGAGTCAGTTTCTGCACCTCCTCCAACAACCACGCAATATGACCGAGAACTTTCCTAACACCTATGTTTGACAGACAGAGTAACGTGACTGGCATTTTCGGGTTTTATACTCTTTTTTACGAAATTTTATTGGTGCAAAGTGCAGTGTGTGAGGACAAGAGTAAAAAAGAATTTTAATTGCGCAAAAAATACCGAGTGGCACTATATGTGAAGAATGTAGACCATCCATAAAGATTATTTGCATCAACGTATGACAGCTATGTTTTTGGACTGCGCATGTCATAGTTTTTGCATTTGGGTTATTGGCCTTAAAGTAACGTCTACATGTCATTGTAATTCCATCACGTCTTGCTCTTTCTGCAAAGTCATGCATCTCCATATCTGTGAAAGTTCGATTTTCACTCCTGTGTATTTTAACATCGCATCCCAAGATAGGGATGCTGCAGACACGTAACTAATTCGTTGTATTTCATGAATGTTTCACGAAAGGCAGCCCATACATCAGCAAGCAATAGCACATCGGTTTTTAAATAATACAAATCATGGTACTCCCCAGATTTTGCATTTGAATTCATTCCATACTTTTTCTGCATGTTTGTAGTCTTTCTGTGTTATCTTTCCTTTAAGAACTCCATGAAATTTTTCGATTGGTGGTATTGACGTTTCTTTGAATTTTTTGTGTGAATCAATATATTCATATGGAAAAACACCTTTTCTGAGAAGTAAAACAATCATTTCCATCGGAATTCCTTCACCCATGTAGTACTTCATTGTTATTTTGTATTTTCTGGATAGCCCATACAACGATTTTTATCTATTCGAAAATAGTGATTTCTGTTAGTTTTCTGATTCACATATTAAGTGTGAATCATAATCTCGGAAATTCTGTATAACTACTGGTATAGGTCTTCTCCATAGTTTTATTTGTAATTCTCCACTATGAATTTTCCACTTATATGACAGTGATCCCACACCTTATCATTGTTAAACAGCTTTTTACATATCCAGCATTACTTTGCATTATTGAATTTGCTGAGGTCATCAGTTCTAGTTTTTATTTGCCATAATAGGATTTGCAAATATTTTGTTAACTTCTATATCCATTCTTTTTACGAATTCCTCTGTAGCATTAGGTCCTCGATAAATACATGATCCCCATATTTCTCCCGTATCTATCCAATGAATTGTATATGGAAAACTCATTTTTGTCCAGCAATTTTTCGCATAGATCCCGTCAGTTTTTTTTTGTTTGGACTCAAAATCTACTTTAATTACATAAGGGAATCCATTAGCCTTTGGAAGTGTAACTTTTTGCGGTGTATTATCCATCCCGTAACACCAACTCCAAGTCTTTCCTTGCAAGGAAATGTTTGTGTGCATTTATTACAGAAGTGTTTTTTCCGATAGTGCGATTTTAAAAGTGAATAATTTGACGATCATAATTTTTACTGTATACTATACATTTGGAATTGCCCATTCCCATACATTAATATTTATTTTAGGATTTTGTTTTTTGATTTTCTCAAATACTCGTAGACAAATAAAAGTAGACATTGGTATTCCTTTTAAATTGACCCTGTATAAATATGGTCTAAATTTATTGAGATTTTGCAGATTTTTTACTACACCATTATTTTCAAGATGGAGAAAGTATTCGGCCAATGCATATTGTAAACAAAGATAGATCATCTCCCGTAGTTCTATTGTCAGATTAATAGTTGCCTTTTTATTGGCAAAACTTTCAGGAGTTGCTATGTAACTCCCTCCTATTTCCCATTCATATTTGTAAAATTCTATATATATTAATTCTATGCGCAATAACTTCCATCCTGATCCATTATTCAGAAACATTTCTATATCCGCGTCTATCTCTCCAGCAGACCTAACAGAAAATATCCATTAAATGATTTGATGGGTAAGACTTGTATTTCTCCATCATGATACTTATCAATATATGTAATCGATATTTCTCCTTCTACAGTCCTTGTACAGTAGACAACTATTCTTGTCTTTAATTGACTACCTTTTCTATTAAATTCAGCTTGTATTATTTCTGTAATTTTTTCACGGGAGGTCTCTATTAATTGCACCATATATGGCGTTTTTCCATAATCTTCTGCTGTTAATCTAAACCAGTTCATTCTTACAAAATCAATCGATTAAATAATAAAGGAAACAAATCCTAGGTACAATTATTAATAATCGTAAAATTATTATAATATTTAAATGGTTAAATGCTTTGTTTTTTTAGTTTACTTTCAATACTAATTTATTTTATTTAGTATTTTACTGTATATTATTATCGTTATGAATTCATTTTACAAAAAAAAATATTGAAACGTAAATATTTAAAAAGAATATACAAAATTAAAAAATTTTATTAGAATAGAGTTGCTTTAATGAATTTTATACATTAAATTTGTTTTATACAAGTTGATTCTACATTGTTTTATCATTTTCTCTCTTCTTAACATTTCATGTTTAGAAAATCTTTGTCTTTTATTATTAATTCTATAAAAACAAAATAGACGAGACGTCGAAACGATATTAAATTACCATTTCTTTATGTAATTTTATCGATCAATATATTTTATGGATCATAAATAAATTCGAAAACCATGAAAAAAAAAAAAAAATATCGATCAAGAAAGTGCAAAAATATTAAAAAATTGATTTTATTTTATATGGTAATATAGATATCATGATAATCACTTTCTCGCGTCTTTCTCAACTGATCTTTCTAATTTAATATAATGTATATAAAAAATTATTTTAGCAAAATAATATGTTATTACGGTACACGAAAAAAAAAAAAATGATAATAATACGCCAACATTATTTAGAATGATCTTATATTTTAATAATAATGTTCACGGAAAATGATTATGGTGACGACCCAAAACTCTCTCCTGCATAAATCGATTTTCATAAGAATCCGCAGCAAAATAAAATTTACTAGAAATATGGGTATAACACCGTCAAGAGAAGACTTCGTAGCCCTAGAAGGATACGCAAAAAAAAGCGAAGAAGAGCGCAGAGCAATAATACAAAACGCGGGAATGGAAATAACCGATAACGACAAAGAGATAGCACAATTTTTGGGTTCAGAAGACGAAATACTAGGTTGTTTTATTAGGGGAATAATCACGATATGCTTAAGACACTTTAACAACCAAAGAACAAAAGAATTTAACGAATACATAGAAGATTACAAGACAGCAACAAACGATATGATACAACAAAAAACTGTAGAAATGAACGAATGGGCCCGACTAAAAGAAGAACAATGGAACATCAAAGAAGAATATTATTTCAAAAATACATCGATAAAAGCGCACCAAATACAAACCGAACTAGGAGCGGTAGATAACGAAGACAGGATAAGGATAGAAAAACAGGAAAAAGAGAAAATTATGAATGAATGTAGAAAGATAACTATGAACAACCTCGACGAGGACAGCGACAAAGACGAAGAGATAATTCAACATACGTGGGAAATAGAAAGCAACACACCCAGTGAAGAATCATGGGACGAAGGGAAAATGAACCAAAAATACCACGTTTACAACAATGCATCACACCAGACAAATGAAAACACCAATAATACTTCGAGAATGCAGGTCGAGAATAAAAATAGAAATTTTACAAAATCAAGAGACCAATCATTAACAATGGCGATCACTGCCGATCACAACATGGGAGAAAAATCTAATAAAAGTAAAGAGTCCGTGCATCAACCAAAATCGGAAAAAGATCTGAAATATTTCGCAGGACTTTTTACAGTCCAAATAAGGGATGGACAAACTGACCAATCGATAATAGATTATCTCAACACCAATAAAATTTTAGAATATCACGTGAACACACTAGGTAGAACTACTCATCACGGCAACGAATACACGTACTTAGGCTTTTTCACAGAAGCAGCGAAAAACGATTTTATAAACGACGGAAGAATATTGGGAACGATAGGAAAATTCAGAGATCTAGAATGGTTAAATAAATTGAACAAAACAATCATCATATCAGCAACCGGAATAGACGGAGAAAACACAGATATCAACGAAGTTATCCAAGCAATAGAAGACAAATTAGGTAAACTCAAAAACGTAACACAAAAAACAGGAAATGGAAAATGGATAAGTATGAAACTAGAAATGGACATTAAATGTACAGAGGACGAACTATTTAACACCTGGGGAGTCCTAGTCAAAAACAAAATGATAAAAATCGAACCAATGAATTACAAACATCATATAACCAAACAACGAGGAAGAATTATGGCGGAAATACTCGATATACCTAACGAAATCGATGAAACAACATTCTCAAAAAATACTTAACACTACCAACGCAAGATATTGGTTCAAAACCAACAACAGGATGAAAGGAACATACAACATGAAAATATACTTCAACAACGATGAAGACAGAAAACAAGCAATTAACAAAAAAATCAAAATCGACGGAAAGATTTTTACTTGGTTTTTTCGGACTGGACCGGGAAGACAGAATAATTTTCGTAATGAAAGAAGAAATGATAATGGATTTGGCAAACGATTTCAACAAGAAATGTACGATGGAAGAAAGACCGGAAGATCCAGATGTAATATATGCAAAAGGAATAACCACATCACAGACGAATGTTATTTCAACAATAGAAACAGAACACATGAAAACAGAAGAAACTGGAACGACAACTGGAATGAAACATATAGATATAGAAAAGGTAGATACGACAATGAAGGAAAGTTCAGATATGACACGCAACAACAACAATTCAGTGATCACGACGACAACAGATACAACGCCTACACCAACAGAGGAAAACAAATACACTCAAGAAGAAGATTCAACAACAACATTAACAGAGAAAATGGCAGAGATGAGACTAGAGGAAACCGACAAAGTTTTTACCACCAACAACAAAGATATAATGGATACAATAACCATAACAACAACGGTCACAACACAGAGAGATACAACGAGAATGGAAAGAACAACTACAACGGATACAACAGAGATTGGAATGAAGGAAACAGTTCCAATGATAGGCGTCGAATGGCTAGACGCTATTGACCGGCAACTATACCAAAACACAACAACAGAAGAAGAAAATGAAGAAAAAAGAGGCGTAGGTGAAGAAAATTTAAAAGAGAACGAAGAGGAAAACATCACAACAAATAAAACAAAAAAAGGAAAAACTTACATAAAACAAAAACAACAAGAAAATAATAAGAAAAAAGAAAAACATAACAAACTAAAAATAGGTTGTATAAACGTAAGGGGGATGAACGATACAAAAAAACAAGGCGATATAAGAAAATTTTTATCAAAAGAAAACTGGGATATAGCAATAATTAATGAAACTAAACTAAAAGAAGCAAAAGGTAAATATATATACAATGGCTGGGATAAATACAAATGCATTAACAGTAGCTACAACAACGAAAACAACAAGAATGGAATAATAATAATGATAAGAAGAGATATCTACGATAGAGGATATAAGATAGAAACAATCAACGGTCACGTGATTAAATTCGACTTATTATTCAAAGGAAATCAGAAAAACATAAGAATCATAGGAATATATAATCCAAATAACGACAAACCAACTACGAATAACATAGAAAAACATTTGGCAAAATGGATGAACGAAGCAATAAACCTAGAATATGAAACGATAATTTTGGGAGATTTCAATGAATCAGCCAATAACAAGAAAAAATTAAAACCGTTAACAAACACAATCAAGAATCATGGCTTACAAGACATTCACGAAAGTTTAACAGTAGCGGAAGATAGACTAGACACTTGGAAGAGTGGAGACAATTCATCCAGGATAGATTTTATTTTCGCAAGCGAAGGCTTTCAAGAAAGTATTATAAGTCATGAGATACTAGAAATAGAAGACTTCGACACAGATCACAAAGCACTAACAGTTAAAATAGAAATTAAAGAAAAATTAGGAATAAACAAACCCGGATTTATGAAAGAAATAAAAAAGGAAATAAGACACATAAAATTAGAACAAGAAGATTGGAAAGAAATAGCAGAAGAAGTAGAAACAAGATTAGAAACGTTAGACCAGAATACAACACAACATTTAAATCGAGAAATGATATGGAAAACGATAGTAGATATATACGACGAAGAAAAGAATAGACAACTAATTAAAATCAGAAAAAGAAAAGAAGATTCAAAAAAAGATAGAGACGAAAGTTTAATGAAAACAAACGAAGAAAGATTAGAGGAATTAATCACAGAATACGAAAACTTAGAAAAAATTGATACAATAGAACATGGAATCAGTAAGATAACAGATAAAGTTATAAAGAAATTATGGCAAGATAGAAAAGCCTTTCAATACAAATATAATTTCAAAGAATTCGAAGAAACAATAATAATAGAGCAATGGGGAACAACGGACACAGGTAAACACAACGCGGTAAAACTAGGAAAATTAATCAACATACATGATAGACTCGAAAAAAACATTGAATACGGAATCACGATAGATAAACTAAGAAAATATAGAAACCGCAAAGATTTAAAAGAAAGAAGAACAAAAAGAGCAGAAATTATGAGAAGCCTATATGTGGAAATTAATAGCCTGAACATAGAAATAAACATAAGAAAACGCGAAACGTACCTAGAAGAAGACATAGGAAAAATGTTAAATAGAATTTTAGAAAAAAAGAGAGAGAAAATTAATATGACAGGATTAGTAATAAAAGAGAATGGAAGAATCACGATAGAAAAAGACAAAAAAAAGATAAAAGATAAAGTATTAAAACATAACAAAGATTGGACAAAGAAAAGAGAAATAGACCTAGATGAACTAGAATATGATCCGGAGTGGAGAGAGATCTATACACCTAATGAAGATATAAACGAAAATATTTACAAAAATCTAATGACACCGATAAGGATGGAAGAACTAGAAAGGGTATTACAAAACCTAAAAACAAATAAAGCACCAGGATCAAGTGGTATAACTTACGACTTTTGGAAGAAAAGCGGAAACCTAACGAGGAATTTATTATTAAACATCTTTAACGACAGCATGGCCAAAGAGAACGTAACGGATGAATGGAAAAAAGGATTTATATATCCGATAAATAAAACTTCACGTTCAAATTGGAATCAAGATTTAAACTTGACGAGACCGATAGTGCTCTTAGAAACGGCAAGAAAAATTTGGTTTAAAATATTGGTAAATAGATTAGGCGAAATTTTAACAAAAGAACAGATTTTGACAAATACGAATTTTGCAGCACTAAAAAACGAAAGCACCCTAGAGCCAATAAAAATCATCCAAGCAATAATAGAAGACGCTAATAATTACAAAAAAGAAGCATGGATACTATTGATGGATATATCCAAAGCTTACGATTCAGTAAATACAACAATGCTAAAAAGAAGCCTGGAAAGAATTAAACTGCCACCAAATTTTATTAACATAGTTATGGACGTCAATTTAAATAGATTTAATAGGGTGCTAGTAAACAACGAACTTACAGATGAATACCATGTAGAAGACGGTATCGACCAAGGTGAAGTATGGTCACCGATACTGTGGAGAATTTTTTATGACCCGCTTTTAAGTAGATTAAATGAAATGAAAGAGGAGACAGGTTACAACTTTTACGAGGAAAAATTAATCGATAATAATAAAAAAGATAAAGAAATACTTGAAATATCGATTAACGTTACGGCATTTATGGACGATACAACGCTTATCAGTAAAAATAAAAAACAATTAGAAAAAATGATTGAGATATGTCATCAATTTTTTAATATAAATGACATAAAAGCAAACGTATCGAAATATGAACTTATAAAAATAAATAATGATAAAGAAGAACTTTTAATTAAAGGAGAATCAATCACAAAAACAAATAGTGAAGAAGGTAATCGTTACTTAGGAATATTTTTTAGATACGACAACAAAAGAGAAATATATAAAAAGAAAATAACATCAATAATCAATAACGCCTGCAATATATTTAATTGGAAAAGATTAAACGAAAAACAAATCATAGCGGTTTGGAATATAGTTATTATACCAAGGATAGAGTATCAGCTGGCAGCCATAGTCCTAAAGAAATGGGAATGTGAGAAATTGATGACAAGAATAAATATGATAATCAAAAAAAGAGCTGGCCTAGCAAGATCAACTCCAAATTTTATAATTTATGATAAAGACATTTTAGGTATAAAACATATTTACGACTTACAGATGGAAATGATATGTAAGAATTTGCTTTATCAGGCGAATGGAAATTACAAATTACAAATTTTATTTAAAATCAAAATGATCCAAGAACAGAAAAATATATGGACTTCGAGATGTCCTGGAGAAATAGAAATAACAAATTACAGGAAAAATAATTGGATCATATCAGCTCTAAAGGCGTTAAATAACGAAAAAATTAAAATATGTAATCATGAAATAAAAGATTTTAGAGAAAGCCACAGAATCAAAGGAGGAAAGACTGACCTAATTGATTTAATGGAGTGTAAGGATTTTATAACAAGTACTCAATCAAGAAAAACAAAAAAAATAATGTTTTTAGAAGACATCCTAGAGGCAGACGGTATCACTTTACTAAAATGGAAGCATTTATGTAAAGAAAGAGGAAAGAACACGAAAGGAAAATCGCCTAAATGGTTTAAAAAATTAGAATTGAAACTAATAGCAGACGAAAGTGGACAAGTAAGAAAAATAAGAAACGAGTTTATAGGACAAGCACAAAAAGAAAATATTCACATAAACTATTTTGATGAAGATGAAAAATCGGACAAAAATAGTATTGTAACTTGGAACGACTACGGAGAATACCCGATATTTAGTATTAATAAAAAAAAATCGCAGAGTAAGAAATACAAAAGAATAGGAATACATTTAGAACTAGACGGAGATAGTTATGATCTAAACAATTCGCCTCAACTGAAGAAATGTCAAGGATGTTTTAGAAACATTAGTAAAAAAAAGGGGAGCAACGAATGTCTAATATACATAGAAAACGAAATCTGTAGAAATTTAGATAGAAGAAAAGAAGAAGACTATATTAAACCGTACGAAACTCTAAATAATATTATAAAAAAGAATGAATGGTTACGAACGTATACAAAAGAAGATAAAAAAGATGAGTCATTTAACAAAAAAATAGAATTAATCGACAAAATAATTAACACGAATGACAAAAATTTTCTGGATATAATCAAAAACAGTATTTTCGAAGAAGAAGATAATTTGATTTCGATTACAAAACGAAGATTTTGTTTACTAATTAATACAAACAAAAAGAAATGGGAAATTAATAATAAAGGTAAAAGAGTTTATCGATATAATGTAGTATGGAAAATATTTGAACTGAATTACGAAGGAAAAGAGAGCGAGGAAGTGATCCTACTAGCGAGCTATGAATGTAATTACGAAAACGAATTCAAAATTATTCTTAGATGTATAATTTTAGGAATTATGATAATAAGTGAGAATAGCGAATTAATTTTAGGAATAAACGAGAAAGTCAATAGACTAATAATTGAATTTACTAATAATTTTAGTAATAGGAAGAAAATAGATAGTGATTACTATTTAGAGCTTTTATTTTTAGAAAACTTTTTAGAAACAAATAATATTGAATTAATCGAAGGTAATGAGAAAATACAGAGAATCATAAAAGAAAAAAGAAAAGAGATGCAGGAAATGTTAAAGAACAATAAGATAGTAGATAAGATAAAATATAATTTTGAATTAATAGACGAAGGTTTAATTACGAATGAATATAATTTAATTTGGAATAACAAATTAATAACAGGAGGATTCCGAGTTTGGAGGAAAGCAGTGACATTAGCAATTTGGAAAAATGAAATTTTAAACAGCGAGAGGTTAGAAGATCTATTTATGTACAATTATAGAAACGAATTCGACTGGATCGCAAGTCTTGAATTTATTAGTAATAGAGTTAAATTTTCGCAAAGACAATGTGGTGATAGAGACACAATTGAACGCTCATACAGAATCAAAAATTTACTTAAAGAATTGCCCACATATAACACTTTATTTAAAAGAAACACGAACAAAATTGATACAGATAAATGTATAAGATGTGGGAAAATCTTCACGGAAGATTGGGAACACATATGGATATGTGAAGATAACGATATATCAATTGATGAAATCATACGAGAATCACCATATAATTTCGAAAAAGTTTTGGATAACTCTAACCAAACCGAAGAACTAGATATCTTAAGAAACTACAATTGTGAATTTATTAATATAATTGAAAGTCCTTCAAATATTTTGTTGGGGAAAAGCAGAAAATGGGAATTATTAAGAGGGATTTATAATAATAAATTCAATGATTTATCTAAAGAGAAAAAAGTTAAAGATCTAATCAAAAAGCTTTGGATGTTCACGTATGACGAGATTAAGAAACGAATATGGATACCACGATGCGAAGAAATTAAAAGATTAGAAGAAAGAGAACAAATTAAAAAAATAGATCTTAGAAGGAGAAGAGCCGCAAACGATGATATAGTAGAAGATGAAATCGACAAGGATATATTACCAGGAAAAATGAAAAAACAAAAAACAAAAGAAAATTTAGTTAAAAAAGAAAAAAATACAAATATAAATAGACAAATTAGCTTAGTAACGTTAGACAAATTGAAAGGATTAATCACAGAAGGTATTAATATAGCTAAATCTTGGAATTCAACAATTAAATTAACGAACGCTCTAGTTTAGATTTAGTTTAGCGATATTTAGATATAGCGTGAAATTTTTATTACGATTTTTACGATAGATTTAGGTGATTTAGTTATAGTTCGATAAATACTTAGTTATAGGGTTTGAATTTTTCAAGCTCTAGGTGTTTACTTTTAATTATGTAATTTATTGTATAAATTCAAATAATTAATAAACGCGTTACTATTTAAAAAAAAAAAAAAAAAAATAATAATGTTCACGTAATAAGTATATTCAAAATCGAGATTATTAGGTATCTTGTCCGATATTAAAAAAAATTTAATATATCCAAATTTAGTTATCTTTCTTCATCATAATCAAAGATCGTCGTCATTATGACGTAATGTGATCTATTTCGTACTAGAAACGGAAAAAAGAAATTATAAAATGAGGTTTTGTTTTTTTAGTCTTTAATTAAATACCATGATGGTGCTAGTCTAAATTCTAGAAATGTTAAATAAGCTAACTGTTAAATTTTTTAAGAACCGTCAGTTTTAAAATATTTTTTAATTAGCGCTAGGAATTTATAAATACAAAAAAAAGTATAATACTAACCTACTACTGTAAAAGAAAAAATTTGCATCTAAATCTAGATCAACATATATATCTAATCATATGAGTAATACAGATTGAGATGATCAATCTGACGAACTTAAGAAATTAGCGAAGAGAAGGGAAGTCATTTCGAAAGTAGATAATAATTAATAAAGTAGTAAAAAAAGTAATAAATGATTTAATAAAAAAGACAATAGATGCTGAAATCATCTGCCACTATTGCTGTTACTATATAATAGTATTGCCACACGAACAATATGTCGTGGAGGATATAAAAATAATGTAAATAATAAATAGAAAATAATATTCTGAATGATATTCGAGAACATTCAGAAGAAACAGACGTGAATCATTAAAACTTACAGTCACATTAATAGTTTTTCCGAAACCCTGTAAAAAAAGTCGATCCGTTTTTTATATTCCATCTTTTTTCCGTAGAAGGCTTCATATTCCTGGAATTAATATAACCTTATATCATGGAATTTATCAAATTATTTACATTTTCCGTGAATGAATCCGTGAAAGGCTCATTTATACATTTTACGGAGTTTTTACAGAAATAACGGATAAAATTTTTTATAGGGAAAACATCATTTCTTAAAAAGTCGAACAACTGACGTCGAAAGTTTAAGAATATTAAGAGAAAGTAGCTTCCGTCGTTCTTTCTTCAAAAAATAAAACCTAAATCATAAAATAAATCATTAAAATAGGAGTTTAATATGGTAAACTACTTCGAGAAATCAAGGGGCAAAAAAAAAAAAAATTTTTTTTTATATACATGTAATATAAAAAATTCTTAGAATCAATCATAAGCGGTTATTATTTAACATTTCAGGTACACATCATGTAATATTTTAGTAATTATTAAATTATTAAACAAGAAAATACAAGTATTTTAAGTATTTTATAAAAATTTTGGGTGGAGTTTTCTAATTTGGATATATTATTTGTTTGTTTCTTTCATTTATTTCTATTTTCGTATTTAAAAGGGTCTCAAAAAAGAACCAATCATATTAAAATATAAAGAGAATGATTATTTATTTTCAAATAATTCATGATATTCATGTGAGAGCTGTAACGGAACGTTTTCCAATTTAATTTTATTATTAATTTTTATTCTTAAAAAAATTTTTTTTTTATAAATCGTATCTTAGCTCATGGATGTTTTTGTTTTTCTTAAAAGAGGGATGTAATTTTCCTTAGTCTCCTGCTTCTTTCTTTATATTTATATTGTTTTCTAATTTCTACCGTGAATCATAAAATCAAGTCGAAACGTGTCAACTTAAATATATAGGAGATTGTCATATGCAAAATAATTATTTGTCTTGGTACTTGTCCCTTAGCAGGAAAAATCCAGCAAAAAATTGATATCTACCGGGGGATAACTAGAATTAAATGTTAAAACTTGATTGACGGGACGGTGAGGCTTTGTCAAGAAGCTTGTCGTAAAATAACTGGATTGTAACGCAAGTTTCAACAAACCTGTTTAAATAATCGTGGTTCGTGGATAATAAAAAAATAAGTTCAACAATTCGATCTTTAGAATTTACAAAATAATTCAATGGTGTTTTTTTTTATTAGCAAAACAATAATAAATATATAAATAACAGTTATAAATTATTGTTTTCGATGATCAACATTTTGTTTTTCACCAATGACATTTCAACTCCCAAAATATCGGACGTATGGTATATTATCATACTTTATTTAACATGGAGTTTGTTTATCTCATTATAATCTATTATTAGAAATTAATTCCAATAATACTATCCTTAGAATACTAGTAATTTTGTTGATATAATGAAATTTTACGACGAATATTGCAATATTGCTGTAAATATTGTACGCAGATAAACTATTGACATTCAATATCGTACGAATGATTAGCTATTTATGAATATATTAGTCAAACAAAATCAGCATGATCCATCCTAAGGCAAGTGAGGATAACATAAACGTGTCTATCAATTAGCAACGTCATAAGGACGTGCAGTTTCCATGATTATTGTGAATTTGATAACGTCCGGAGTTATCAATCGCTAAGTGTTATAAGTTTCAATCTATTTTGGAAATAAAAGAAAGAAATCCAATCGCGACCTGCATAATTAGAACAATTAGACAATTTAAGATTATTCAAAGCGTATCATGTGACTTTACTATTTCACGGCGGTTTTTATTTTAATAATTGTTGAGCCTCATTAAGAATGATCACCTATACCTAATTTATCCTTATTTTTTTATTCATAGAACCTTAATTTATAAATTTTACTTTCAAATAGTGGCGTATTTTTGAGTCGATCCTTCCAAATTTCATTGTTAAAAATTCCCTTCTCTCTTACTAAATTTCATTATTAAAAAGAGCACTTTAAAGGTTCCCATATTGAAAATGTAAAACAAGTATATAAAAGAAGCCAAAGGAGAAGCCAATGCTGCTTCCGATAAAAAATTTTTTTTATAACTATAATCTAATTTATAATTTTTTACTAAACGATCGTAACGAAAAGTGACCGTCGCTCGAAAAAATACAACTCATTAATGTATGATAACATAAAATTCTGTGGTATATATATTACATAATCCTTTCGATTAGTTTAACTGATATTCAATATAAGAAGGGAATCGCTTAAAGAAAAGGAAAGGCAAATAAATATAAAAATTTCTTTTGCTTCTTTTCATCAAAAAAAAAAATTAAAATAAAAGTTTGCAAATAGGAAATTTCATAAAAAATACCTAAAAAAAAGATATATAAATATGTGGAATCGTCTACATCGGCCGAAAAATTAAGTATGGATCATTTTTCATCGTCCATTAAATTATTTTCGATTGAATTGAATTATTCAAAAATAAAAACTAAGATAAATTAATAAATTTATTGAAATATTCTATTATTAGACATATACGACGTAATTAATAATGGCAAGTATTATTATTAACCATTAAACCTCCCTTCGTTCGAATGAAAGAGAAGCATGTACAAAGAAATTCTCCGAGTTGAAATTACCCGAGTTAGTGTTGTCAGTGTTACAAAAAATATGATAGGCAATCATTAACTTATTAAATTATTAAATCAAAATTTTGTATAAATAAAATATGGAGACCCAAAAAAAAAAAATACGTAAAAAAATTTTCACAAAATTTTTTAGAAGTATTTTTTTTTTTCCCAACTCAAGAGCTTTAAATAAAAAATCTACGTATCTTTGTGCATCCTTTCCAAATCTGGTAGATGTTGCATATTACCATAAAAAATTTTAAACACTATCCTAAAATATAATTTCTGTGCAAACTATGCAACCGCTATATGAACTGAACATCGAATTCTTTAAATTTGTACACACTCCTTTACCGCTTATCTTAACAAATCGACAATGGTATACTATATCAAAAGACCCTCACGCGCGCGCTGAATGGCTTATCAATAAATACGGTCGCTCACACGCACTTTTCCATGCGGTGAGACTTGGAAATAGCTTCATAACGCCGGAGGTGATTCAGGCTTTACTGTCAAAAAAAGCGATTTTGTCTCGTTATTTCATTCAACGTCTATTAATGCATTTCGGCAATTATGACGAAAAACTCATTGAACTTAAAATAGAACATAACGTGAATCAGGTTGATTTCGATAGGATTCGAGCTTTTCAAAAGAAATTGCAATCTCCATGGGCCAGTAACCTGCCTTTACCAATTTTTACTAAGCTAATTACTGAAGGATATAGTATTTTAAATGATCAAGAACTTGCAACTAAAGGAAACGACATGGAGCTATTTCACTTCTTATCCGCAGGCCCTCTCGTTATTAATTTTGCTCCTCAAAAATTACTTCAAAATATCAATGAAATAAAAGATTTAATTATCAATAAAAAGTTTATTCCTTTCCCTCCCCGTCCAAAACCCACTTATGAAGATACAGTGCATTATATTCAATTAATGCAAGCAAGGGCACATGAGGAGTATCCGCCAAAAGATGGTTACGAAAATAGTCGTCAACTAAACGTGGTAGCCAGAGCAATATTGATTCATCCGGATTTAGTACTTATGTGGAAAGAAATCGGGTATCATGAAATTTGTAACGATGTTAACGAACTCGTTATGCAAGGCGCTCTTTTAATTTTATTCCCTCCAACACCACCAAGCGACTGGGAGTGTCCCGGTGTACGTGCTATCGTTACTCGTTTAAATCAGCTCATCGATCTTGGATTTAAATTGACTGATACTGTCATGGAGGAGGCATTTCATTTATTTGAACATAGATTAAGTGAAATTGGTGATATTTTGATGAGCGCATTTCAAGTAATTCGTAAAGAGTCCAAATCAGCGATTTCTACTGCCTGTCTTATTAAAGCTATTAAGCCCGAGAGAAGTCATAAGAAAACTAATTTATTGGAATTCTTAGTCGATAGAATCGATCAACCTGAAGAAGCTTTAGAGACTGCTTTGAATTTTTACAACGTCGGTTTCAAGTTAGATGTTAACGATGTTGACTCAATTAAAACTACCAAGATTAGATCTTTATCGGTTCATTCAAACTTATATTATTGGATTCTCAAGACTTATGGATCAGAATCTAGAAATACTCAAAAATGTTTTGAAGATATTATCGAATCCAGAATTTGGGTGGATCTAAAATTACAAGAATCTCCAGAGCGGGACGTGCCAGAACATCTTACATCATGTGCTTTTAATTCTATCTGCTCTATCTACCTAGAATTCTGTAATGAAAAGGTTCCATTTAAAAGAAGCTATTTGCCATATTTGCAGTTGGCTGACAATGATGAAATCATTAGGCCACTTTTCGGAATTAGCTTACCAAAATTGTTTGGATTGGACCCCAATATTGGATTGCCCTTGGAGATTACTTATGGTTATAATAGGCCAGAAGTTAGATTGGTTATTAACAATAAGAGGAAATTTAATGATATGAATGACTTGGATAATCAACAAAAAAACGAAGCAAAAGAATGGTTCAGATTGCTTAAGAAATTGCATTATCTTACAGATCCTAATATCACTCAAAATTTCAAAAATAGTCTTGGAGAATTCTGGGAGAGAATTACTACTTCACAAGATCCGGAAATCCAATCTTTAATTAATAGTGAAAATGACGAAAATAACGTAAATAATAAAGTTTATGTTTCCGAGCAATCATCAAAACGAATTAAACAGTGATGTTTAAATTGAATCAATGATATTATTATAACCCATTTTGAAATCATACGTTCTTTTTAAAAAATTTTAAATTTCAAAAACGTCCGTTCGTTTTGTTATTTATTTTCTTTTTTTTTAAAAAAAAGGGTTGATGGTAAGTTTATGAATTAAATTATTATAATAATTAATTTTTAATTCCATAATTAACAAATATTTTTATTTAATGATTTTATAAAGATATAACATATTATAATAGGTAATATATACGTTAATTAATTTAATCTTATCTAAAATTATATATAATAATAACAATCACTAATATAATTAAAATTAATAAAATTATATATGTAATATAACTTGAATCAACAATTTTTTTAATGTTTTAAAGAAATCAACTTAGGTATGTAAAAAAAAAGTATTATTATTACGTATGATTAATTTATTATTTTTATATAAACTAATTAGTACCACTTTTTAGTAGATATTATGCCATGTCACAAAAATATATATATGATTTAACCGTAAAATAATCTCCTCACAATACAACAATAACAATTAAGATTTGCTCAATAAGAATTAATAATATACAATGAATTATGGATTTTTTACTGTCGCCATTTTTTTCCAGTATGCGGTTTAATTCTTTATTATCGGCAAACCATACCCTCCTTTATATGACGAATGAGTTGATTTCGTTCGCTTATATTAACCTCATTTATTTTATTATAAGTAAATTATCCCTGAGTCTATTTTAAATTAAATTCACCCCTTTTTTTTTGTTTATTTAGAATTTTTTTATTCCTCCCTATCAATATTTATTTCTCAAATTATATTTCCGGGCAAAAAATCTGAATACTTATGGCGAAATTATATAGATCGAATAAAGTTCTTGATTATTCTTACAAATAACGAATTGGCAATTTTAATATTAGTAATAATTTTATTAATTTTATTGGCAAAAATTATAATATTTTTATCTAATAATTTTATCTGAATGTAGTAAGTTGAACCAAAAAAAAAAAATTCATTATATTATTTTAATACATTTTAAAACATCCTAATTTTAGTTAAATAAGTTGAATAATCCAACAGAAAAAAAAAAAAAAATTGATTCAAATTTTTATGAATCTAAAAAATTAAATTTAAATAAAAACAAAAATATTTAAAAAAAAAAATAATATGATTATAATATGAAATGAAAATTTTTAGATTAATTCTAATATAACCAGAAAAAATTTTTCAGAATGATTTTAATTCTGACCAAAATATTTTAACTCTGACTGGAATTAAGAGGAATCATTTACTTTTTAACTAAAATATAAATCACTTTTTTTAGATTATAAGTCAGATTAACCAGTCATAATTTTTAACTAATTCCAACTTCTAGTCAAAATAATATCACTAATCTAAAAAAAATTCAATATATATATATACAACTGTTACAATTGATAATTACATTCTATACTTTTGTTTTCTCTAAACAGGAAAGGATATTTAAAAATATATGATAGAATTTTTGTATGTAAGATTTAAAGATCTGTTCAAGAGAAGTGCCTAAGTGAATAATGATAAGTTTAAACCAGTTCAGAAGAAGTGCTCAAGTGAATAATGATAAGTTTAAGCCAATAATTTTTATATAGTCAAATCATTTTGTCCCATTAATTTGCAAATTTAAGTCTGTTCAGGAGAAGTACCCATGTGAATAATGATAAATTTAAGCCAATAATTTTTATATAGTCAAATCATTTAGTCCCATTAATTTGCAAATTTAAGTCTGTTTAGGAGAAGTATCCAAGTGAATAATGATAAATTTAAGCCCAATGATTTTTATAATAGTCAAATCATTTTGTCCCATTAATTTGCAAATTTAAGTCTGTTCAAGAAAAGTATCCAAGTGAATAATGATAAGTTTAAGCCAATAATTTTTATAATGGTCAAATCATTTAGACCCATTAATTTGTAAATTGTTGATTTTTTAGGTTCATTAATAAACTGACAAACTTTATATTTGTTATTAATAATCTGTCAAATTTTATTATATTGGTTATATAAGGAATTCATTTATTAATTGACTTAAATTAATCACCTTAGTACTATACTAAAATGTTAACAGTATACCTCGGATTTAATACTTATTTATTTTAATACTTATTTATTTTAATACTTATTTTATTATATTTTAGTACTTATTTATTTTAAATACTTCTCATATAATCTATAAGAATAGTATGTATCTTAATAATTCTGATACAACGAAACAATTTAAAGAATTTCCTAATAATCTATATTTCTGGATAATGCTTATATTTTCGGGAAAATCTAAATATGGTCCATTGTAGTTACTTTTCAACAAATTATTACATGACCTTTGAACCATTCTTCCTTGTGTAATAGAACTTTGGAATTTAAGAGGAAATGTATGTAATCTTGCCACTTCTTCAGGCGTAAAAAACCTCAACTTAAGATTCAATAACGAAGATGGATTCTCAAAATTATAATTTGTAAACTATATATAAAAAAAGATTAGAGATAAAAGGTAAAATTAATACTTAATAAGCATCAATATTCTTTCAATTAAAAAAGAAAAATAGTTTACTTACTTCCAAGTTTTTTGTTTGAATTAAACTTCCACTAGAATATATGTGATGACTACCATATGACTATTAATATAAAAAGAATCATTATTTAACATTTTATTATTATTATAAGAAAATAACATTTAATTATATTCTTACTTTAGTAAAACAAGAACATTTATGATCTGTTGGAAGAACAATATCTAATATATATATAATTATAACAATTAGTAAAAAGAAAAACATATATATACATATATTTATTTTTTACTTACCAAATTTAAAATTGTAACTTTTTAAAATATATTTTTCCGGAACAAAATAATTTTTAATCTCTTCTTCATTTAATTCCTCTAAATATGTACTCAATGAAGGAATATTAAATACATCCTCTTCAGAAGATTCCAAATGATTTTGTTCTTGATGATAATCTTTCTTTAACATAATTGGTAATGGCCAAGTTTTGTTAATTTCTACATTTTTCAAATATTCATCAGGTAAAATTACATCATTTAATTCACAAGTATTTGTTCTTTTCCTTGCCATTAAATAATATCTTAATCTATCATTAGGAATTCCAAATTGTAAGGGTGTTAATAAACATTCTGTTATTTCATAATTTGTTAAGCAAAGTTGATTGATTAATTTTTCTCGACATTTTGATTTCTAAATAAAAATAATTTTTATTGATGAATTGCTTAATCGTTTAATATTAAAAAAAAAAGGAAATATAACTAACCTCAAAATTTAAAACATTTTCAAGAAAGATATAATTAGGAGAATCTGATAATTTTGGCAAAATATCTATTAAATGAAGAAGCCCCTTTGCTCTCTGGTCTTTTTCATCCAAAGATTTTCCTCCTCTTGTATATGGTTGACAAGGAGGACTCATTAACCAGCAATTAGCCTTGTATTTCTCTATATCTTCAACAGTTAAAGAATCAATTGCTTTCTTTAAAAGTAATTTTCATATAAAAATTCATTGTTAGATTAAAAATGAAGTGAAGTGATATTATGTTATTAAAAGTTAAGTTCAAGAAAAAAAAAATACCGTAATAGGATCTTTGCCAAAATTATGTTTATAAACAGAATTTGCCACGAGATTAATATCAAAACTTGCAAGAACTTTCCCTCCAGTTTCAGATAGAATAAAAGCGTAATGCTAAATTTTTTAAAAAAAGTAAGCTTTTTTTATAGAAACCCTCTTTAGGATATGAAATAAATAATTTACCAATCCACCTATTCCAGAAAAAAATTCGAGACATCTAATGTCTTTACTAGATGATTGTTGAAAACAATTCATCGTATCTTATAATTATTAAAAAAAGAGAGCCGTAATCAGATCACATGATATTAGACAGCATTTCACATTTGGTCATTTGTTTAAAGGGCGTAAGCTGTATTAGGTAAGACCCCGGGAAAGGCAACTAACTTCCATGATAGTTTATACCAGAGTAACTTCCGTTTTTTGTTTTTATTATAAAAATTATAAAAATAAAAAAAAATATGCAGAAACTCATTTTTTTTAAAAGAAATTTTCACTTTACCATGTGAAAAAATGTGCAAAAAAATTCATTCGAAAAAAAATCTATTGATTTGTGTAAAGCCGTTATTGATAATGAATATATCAAAATATCTATTTTTTTAAAAAAACTTGTAATTACCCAGATTTTTTTTTATTAACTTTGATAAAAGTAGTTATAGAAGCACATTTGTAATTCCAATTTTTTTTTTTTTCAAACCCATGTATATTAAAAGGAGACCGATATTATAATTTAACGACAAATTATATTTGCGAACGTTTAAGATGTACAGAATATTTTTGATTTCGTCAAAAATTACGTGATTAGTGCATCGTCCATTTGTAAGAAATTTCGAAATAGAAGAGAGAAAAGAAATAATATACTTAATATACTTAATATACTGTACAATGACGTATATTCGAAAAACGCTTTCACGCGTAAACTATGATAATTATAGTAATAAATATGACAATGATATTGCAAATGGGCTAAAATAATGTGATCTATATTTGATTTTTTTTTTATAATTTTTACAATGAAAAAAATGTCAGATGTTAGTCAAAAACGTATCGGAAAATCCTTAAATAAATCTTATTTAAATTTCCAAAAAAAAAAAAATTGATTATATAATCTTGATTACATAATGTCATTGGTTGTATAATGAATTTTATTATCACAAATAAAGTTTAAAAAGGAAAAAAAATTGTGGGGGGAAAAAAAAAGAAAAAAAAAGGAAAAATTATAATGACTTCCCTCCGTTCCAATCTATCCATTCGGATAGAAATAATAAACTACACCGATTATAGAGATTGACTACATGCATAATATTCATAAATACAAGAACGAAGCTTTCCAAAAATGAGTTATGAAACGAATGAATAGGAAAGGACCAAAGTCATGTATTTTTAAAAATATTAATATCACTTTCAAAAGATTACTTTTCTAGAATTGATAATTATAAAATTAATAATACTATAAAAATTTCGTGTAAATGATTTCTAATTTAATCCTAATTAATAATTATCATAAGTAATCGGCAAAAAAAATGGATATGTAAAAAGTATAGATTATCCATTTCTTTATTATTTATGAATGTTTTAGAAAAAAAATTGTTATCGTTATAATCGTTATACATACAGTAAGTACAAACGCAACGAGCGTTACGAGCATTAATGGAATAAGTTTTAGCCGATCATTAGCATTTCTTAAAAGGGTAATTTAAATAATGGTAGAATAGTATCTCATGACCATTTTGGCGAAAAAAAATTTTTAAAAATACGTTTATAAAAAAAAAATTTTTTATTAAAGAAAAATAAAATTAATGAATTACATTTTTACATACAACTTAAAGGATAATTTTACTAAGGCCGCAGTCATGTCTCAAAAATTCATGTGACATAGATGTGATAATGTGACGTAAGAGAGTCTTGACCATGGGACAATTGAGTAACTACGCTAATACGCTAAGCAGCCTATTAGATTGTACCATTAACCTGTGCGACGGGTCTAACTTTACCCGCATAATTTTTTTACAATATGGTGCCATCAGGATTCGGGAGTGTCAAGTCCGATATTTGTTCGATCATTGCAATCATTGCATATATGTTATGGTGCTTGAATAATTTCACGTGATGATTTATATAAGTCCAACAATCCCCAATTTGTTACATAAATTAATAGCAAGTAAAAGAACGTTTAAATAATCATGCACAAATATTTTTTTTTGTGACAAACTATAATTGCTAATTTAGTTAGTGTATCGATCTTCCTTTGTTAGCCTTCTTATTTTGGTTAAACTATTATGACAACAAAAAAAAAAACGTTCATTTAATTTTAACATGTATATTTTTTTTTTTATTTTTTTTTTGAAACAGAATTTATTTACTGTAAATGAACAATTTTCAGTATCGGATCAAAAAAATTGCTCTTTTTTATTCTTTATTATTTCGTAAAATGCATAATGTACATCATGATATAATAAATGAATACCGAAATAGAATCTCGCCGACAATGGAATAAAATTTTGACCTCGAAAAATTAAACGATGAAATTGATTTATTTATATTATAATTGTCATGATTTCTAATCAAAAGAATCCATTAATTCACTAAAAAATATATCAATAAATAATCTTTTATGTTTGTTTTTATTAGAAAAATATCATTATGTAAAATCAGAGATATTGATAACAGAATCAATAATATCTAAAAAAAAATATTTTTGGCAAACTATATCAAAAAACAAAAATGTGCCTTATTTATACTTTAATGTTTATTTTTTAGTCTTTTAAGATCATCTTATCAGATATTTTCTAGTTAATTTATTGATCTGGATTAGATTAATTCGCGAAAATGGGGTTCTCCGTCCCGATATTTTCCGTTATGATAAAATAATGATATAAAATTATAATGATAAAGTACATAAGTACACAATCTAGAAATATCTATTATAAATTTTTTTTTTTTATCGGATTTTCGTTCTTTGTAAAACTACGTAATATTAAAAGAATATTAATAAATAAAAAAAAAATCCTATAGGAAAAAATTTTTTTTTGCCTCCGTCAAAAAAAATACTTAATTTGTTTGGTATGTAACTTTAATGTGATACCCCTGTTGAGCACAACTCCAAAACCTTTCAAAAATTCCAAAAGTGTTTAACGCAAAAGTCAATAAAGACAATAGAAAAATTCATAGCATTCATACCTAAAAATATCTCCTTTCAAAACATTCCAAATTTCGCAATATCATAAGGCCAGATCCGGATTGCACACCGTCTTGTGATGATTTTTACAAAGAAGGTTATGGCTTTTTTTTAGATTTTAATAATTAATATATTTATGGTTATTAAGAATTCTCTTTTGGAATTTTTTGTTTTGCATTACATAAATCCAATTTCTTTTTTCTGTCCAACAATTATGCGCCACTTTAACCGTTTAGCGCGTAAAGTCGCCACAGACAATATTACAATATGTATGCTATTACTAACGCCCTATCTTAATTTTTTTTTTTGAAAACTAATGTGAACCATTTTATATAGTAAATTTACTGAATAATTGGTTTTTTGGTAATATTTTTCTAAATAAATATAATTAATTTACGAATTTTAAAATACAATTTTTCAAACGAATAATATGATCGTCAGTCAATAGAAACCAATAAAGTTTGATTGATTATTTAATTGAATTCAATCGATCCTTTTTTATAAAAGTGTAAATGAAAACATATTCAAGTGATTTTAATTCTTAACATGGACATATTACTTAAAACATTCTTGTGCAAGGAATTTAAAATTCATTCCCCGTGATCAAAATTTTTTTTATATCAACTCGAGCCTCTTCGCATTTCTTCAGACTGGCCGGCACTATGAAGCCTTATTTTAAGAAAAAGGAAAGATCTACAAACTTTTTCAGCTGATATATTTTGCCTTGAGATCATATAAATACAAATTTAATAATTTAATTCATTTTAAATCATGTAAAATGTTTAGGAGATTTATTATAATAAATTTAATTCAGTTACATTTTATTTCGAATAATACTTTTATATTAAATTTAATTAATAGTCCAAAATTACAGATTTACAGATTGCTAGAAATTTTCTTTACTTTCGTTTTATTATTTTGTTGACTGATCTTCTTAAACCTTCAACTTTTGTATGGATGAAAGTATTATACTGTATGTTATCAATGTTATTATACGACATTTAATACGCGTCAGATGTCGATTTGTTACAATTTAACCGATAGTAAACTTGTGCATCATAATGGTTCGCGTATATCAAAAATTTTTAAATAAATTTAAATTTATATATTTAATATAGTGTTTGTTTCAAATTTTTATCCATAATTAAGAATTAAAACTTTAGCAAATCCTATTCAATTCTACGTAGGTTCGGATCATGGTTCCGGAAATTTATGGCGCAGTAACATACTAAAGACCAGCTGATCAAAAGAACCGTATGTATTGTTCCTACTTTTCGCCTTATTACTTCTTACAATTCATATTTTATTATTATTATAATAATTATTATTATTATTTTAAATATCTTTTTTATTTAAGAAATTTGTTACATTTGAGTATAATTAAGTATAATTAAATAAATAAAATACTAATCAATACTTTTAAAGACTGTCTCACTGCCGGTCCATGTTAGTTTATCGCATTTAATCAGTACCGTAAAAGGACTCGGTCCTACGTGGTCCGGTCTTTTTGTATGTACTGTAGTCCGGTGAGAACCGGTTTGTGATCTTTTGACCATCTTTACATATTTGGAAAAAATCACTTTCTTTAAATCTGGCGCAAATCATCACCTGAGGACTGAGGCACAACATAATTTTGCCGTATCTTTCCGATTTTAAGCACCACTTTTTTTATTTTTTAATGGAAAAATCACATTAAAATCGTGCTTAAATTCATATATCAGATATTTTTTTTTTTGTGCTTAAATCGAGTGGTGCTTAAAATCGGAAGGATAGGACTAAATTTGGGTTAATATGAATCATATGAATCATTCAACGATTGTTATGGTATTTTGAGAAACGTCGTACAAAAATTTAGAATATAATAAGTAAGAAACTCACATTTGTCTCTCTCTTTTTTTTTTTTTATCTACGACCTTAAAATAAATGTTAAATAATTTGTTATTTTTGGGGATGTATCTTATGGCATGGTGCTAGGATCTTTGTCACACAAAGTCACGATAGCTACAATACAAGTACGCAAAGTTAGTATAGTTCCACCCACTCGCACAGTTAAATTGTAAGGTAAAATCTTCCATATGCGACCTGCTTGCCGGTTAATACGCTTTTCTTGAATAATTAAGATCTTTAGACAACTTGTAAGATATGAGCTCCCTCTCTCAGAAGACTAAGAGGCTCTCAGAGTCCTTAAGGAGAGGGGGATTAGACTTGGTAAGTCTAAGGGAACAATTCAGCTCCCGGTATTTTCATGGTTACCCCTCAAGTCTCTATCGTTGATTTTTCGAAATTAAGCACATACATTAAACTTGAGCCATACATGGATTTTTCATACACAAAAAATTTCATGGCGATTTATCATGAAGTGCTTTCTAAAGGATGTGAGTTATTTTCTATTTAGCCATAAATATGGATGTGCTTAATTTCGGTATTTTACTTATACAATCTTATATTTAAAAAGGATATACTTAAAAATTTTTTCCTTTGGGAAAATTAAGTATCCTGTACAGTACATAATTTGCCAAATACTTTTTATTTCGAACATTTATATCTATAAATTTTTAACCAAAATTTTTTCAAAGGTTTAAATTCTTTTAAAAAAGATTTATTGATATTATGCTTCAAAATCATGTTTTTGAATCTTTCACTGTTATGATTTAAGAGCGTTTTTGGGATTAATATCCATTTTCCTGAAAATACGTGCTACATTATACTAATATCTGTACATATATAATTTACCATTTTTGATTTAAGTTATTTATAATTTATTATTTAAAAAAGTCAATCATTATTAGAGGGATTTAAATTAATGTTTAAATTCTAAAAATTCTAACTGAATTATTACAATGTTAGCATAATAAGTGTATCTGTGTAATTAACTGTCCACATTTTTTTTTTTTGCATTTTGCATTTATTAGAGACTCAAGGGATTAACAAATTTGAAATTAAATATATGTAAATAATATGATCTCGAATCTGCATATTATTTGTTAAATATAATAATCTAGTTTATACTGTACATTGTATTTAATAAGTAATTTCTCACTTCACATTTTTTTTTCTTTTTTTTTCGAAAAAGAAGAGAGGAATATAAATTCTATTTCTCTTGTGAATAAAATCTTTTTTGTTTAGAAAACTTGTCTTTATACTTGATTATGAATATCTCGAGCCATATGGATGATAAAGGAATCCTCCGATGATGACGGGGAATGAGCATTCCAGTAGATTTTGAGAGGTGGAACTAATCCACCTTCTTTTTTGCCTTCTTAGTCTCTCTCGTATTTTTTTCAACTAAGCATTTGAATCAAATAAAATAATTGATAGTTGTTTGCCATTTTAGTTGAAAATTATCCAAGAGAAGAATAATTTTTAAATACTAATATTAAAATTTAATGGTACTAATATATGCTAACACTGCAGTGATATTCCAATGTCTTTTACCCAAACCTTTTAATCCTCTCAATTCCAGTCCTTTCCAATATTCTAAGAAATTTTTATCCATATTATATTATATATGTGTGTGCTGTCACTGCTGTTATAATTCCATTGGGAGTTGAAAGATTTGGAATTGAAAGAATTGAAAGTTTTCAATAGCCTCTAATGAGAGTCTAATCTTAAAAAGGGTTTCTTTGTCAGTATTATAAATAAATATAGTATTCATATATCTTCCGGGTTGTCAGTAATTGAAAATCACTATACATAATCATGAAATAATTCATTAAATTAATATATTATCTTACAATTTTTTTCATAATCAAATAATTAAAAAAAACTTCGTTTTATTACTTACAAATATATTCCCCATTTTCAAAGAAATCTATTAAAATCTACTTTAAAAATAAAAAGTAAATTTCAATTGTTTTTTCTTGAAATTTCTTTCTTTTTTTTTATTATACTTCTTGTAGATAACACCCAGAAACATTTCTTCTTGAATTCAGTTATTTACTTCTAACTATACAAAAACTTAATACCACTTTTGGACTTGAAATTTTAAAAAGTATTTATTTTTATTAACCTCATAATTTGATAGGCATTAAACCATTAGTTAATGTATTTATTAAGTAATATATGTTAAAATATATATATATATATATAATTAATTATTATAAAATTATATTTCTAAGAAAAATTATGAATATATCAAATAATAGTAAAAAATTTTTTTTCTAATCCTAATTTATAATTACAAATTATTAATCATTTCATTATAAGAATCATTAGAAAAATAAGGTCCCTTTCCTAAAACATTAAAGGCTTCTTTATAAGCTTCTATAACAATTCTTTTTTCTTCTTTTAGTTTATCGATTACTTGTTTGTAACTCCAAGCTCTTAATTCTTGGAATTGATCATTCTTATGTAACCTTGAACCATTTGGTCTATTATATAAAATATTACCATATCCCATTAATGTATGAACATTAGAATATGCATTTAAGGTTTCATTAATCAAACTATTAATTCTACTAGGTTGTCCCGAAGGTGATGTGATGTTTTGATATTCTCGTGGTTCATTATTACTATTTATTAATCCATACGAACTGGCCCTACTTAATGTAGATCTTTGTCTTAAAATAGATGATCTTATATTTCCATTTTCTTTTTCTAAACTTGCCCGTTGAAAACTTGCAGGAGGACCACCCCAACTCTTCCATCTAGTTCTTTTATATGGTTCCTTATTATTAGTATTATTTAGGTTTGAAGTGTTACTATTTAGTGAAGGCGATCTTGGAAAATTATCAATTGATAATTGATAATTTAAACTATTCACTCCAGTGGATGCATTCTGTAATTTTTGATGTATAAAAGTACGTAAATATAAATTAAGAGGCAATTTATAAAATAAAAGTAACTCTAAAAATGTCCACAAGACAAAATCAAGCGATGAAGAGGAAAATGATGATCGTGTATTATTTAAACCTTCATTTCCAGATGATGAAGAATAATGATTATTACGCAAAAATGATGTTCTGTCAACATTTACATCATTAGTTTCAGTATTTATATGTATACTTGTATTGCTAGCAGTAGGCGATCCACTTAAAGAGTACAATCCTGATTTGGCTTGTGATGTTCCAGCTGCTCCTAATACCTGCCTTATAAATTGATTTATATGAATCCACATTCCTTTTGTTTGTGTAATATATTTTTCAGCACGTACAAGTACAATCTTTAAAGCCGTAAAACTTATAATAAATGTAGCCGCAGCTTCCGTTGTTGAAGGGACAAATTTATTTGCAACATATTCTTCTTCATTATCACTATCATCATCAAGATTTTGCCTTGAATTGTTACCAAGAAGAGTAAAAGTTGTTTTTGATCTCATCATAGAATCTCTACTACATGCTTTTGTGATATATGCTAATAAATGAATCCAACAACTGATCGCCTTTGATTCACCAGAATCGATATTTGAAACCATTGGAGTAAAATATATTTCTTCAGGTGAATATTGATGACAAATTGGAATAACAATATATGCCATTAATTGATGTGAAGGTTGGTATTTATCTAATTCACTTAACATGTCTTGATCAGAATGTGTCATCAAACCAACAAATAATTTAACAATACTATTACATAGTTTAAGCTGAATAATTTCATCTTCCCAATCAGGTTTCAACGCAACAGATAAACCAAATGAAACAAATTTATCTTTGAGCGCAAAAGATATTGCTTGATCATTGACTGCGAACCTACATCTATCTGACGTGATTAAAACAAGACCTTCAATTAAGCCAGAAAAATCAATTGATTTATAATTTTGACGGAATGATGCTGACATTTGTCTTAAAAATGATAATATTGGTTTCTTTCCATCTTCAGATGTTGTATTGAAAAGTAAAGCATCTCTAATATAATCTTTAATGAAATTTGTCGAGACTTTTATTTTAAGAGCAGCATAATCTTTAAGCATTAATCTAATAATATTCGCAATCTTATAATGTGAATTATCAGATAATATTCCACCGTATTTTTTATAGGCCTGAATTAAAATCAGAAATTGTCTCTTTATTGTCATTTTATCGTTCTGTTTCCATTGTTTGCCAAATGCCTGAGCTTTCGTCTCTGAAAGAAATGGCTTATTATTTGAAGTACCAGCATTTTCCGTCGTTTCATTAATGTTTTCAGCATTTATTGTAGAATAAATTAGATGTTTAAAAGATTTTGAAAGTTTAAGAAATACTTCCGTTAACGCTGCCATTCCTTCATCTACTAATGATCTAACACTAGAAGACTCCTGCAAGAGATGCGGTATAAGATATTGTAATACTTGGACAAATTGCTCAGCTCGGAGTGAACTTGGATCGTAAGCAATAATAGTCAAGAATAATCTAACTAAATCTTCCAATGAAAATATCTTCTCATCTTGTGTTCCTAATAATCCTCCCATTGATTTTGATGCAACACTATTTGCTCGTCTCCTAAACGTATTGTTGAGTAACGGAGGTGGATCAAACAATAACGGATCAGTTATATTTAATTTATCAACTGCTTCGCCTATTCCTAATGAATCCGAATGTTTTACAGGAGAGCTTAAAGCTTTAAACAACTCGTAAAGAGATGAACATAACCATTCCCCAACTTCTGTTGATTTGGCTGAGCCTTTTAATATTATTGGAGTGAGACTTCCAAGAGTTTGAAAAATGAAAGATTCTCCATGAACTTGAAAGAATTTATACCATGCAAAAGTAATAGCAGATCTGATAGGAGGAATCTTTTCTGATTCACAAAAGACTTTAAACAACGCAGGAATAAAAATCGAATATCCTCGATTAGTATCAAATAGTCTACGGAATCTCGTGATAACTGTTAAATATAAAACCAAGGTTTGGCCAACGATTCCAAAATCATTTGCATGTTCCAGAAGGATATCATTAACACCACTCAAAAAAATCTTTAACTCGCTACGATCATTATAATTACTATTTAATCGTTTTAACATTGAAAGTAAAAAGTTCAACCATGACCTTGCTCGTAACGCAGAAATTAACTTAATGTCTTTTTCTCTCCTTGACAATATATCATTAAAACCATTATAACGTCTTTGTGCCTTTTCAATATCTGGAAAATATTTTTCTTCCTCATTTACATTCACTAGATTGTCAGTTAAATGAGTTGGGGCAAATGCGTGAATCATTTTTTTTACTGAATAAACCTCTTGTGGCCATGCTACAACATAATTCGTCATAAAATGTATATGTCCAACTCGAAGCATCGCTACTTGAAACATAATTAGTGGAACATCAAGTATATTGAATGTAACTTCATCATTAGTTAATTCCCTTGGAAACATTGAAGGAGGGGTTCCATCAGTAAACCAGAACTGCCCATTATTGCAAAGAATATGTTCAATCTTATTTTTCTTGAAATCTCTAACAAGTATGTTACTAACTGTCGGTACCATTTCAGCCATTGTAGGTATGATGTAAGTCATTAAACCTAAACCATTTTCTTTGTTATCTCTGGAATACCATTTTAATATTCCAGCAAGATGGTTAAATAACATATAAGTAAATCCGGGCGGGAAAACATGCTGCATCGAAATAAGGAAACGTATTCTCGTGAGTAACTTTTTCTGCGTTTCAAAATTTAACGTGCCCAAATCACTGAAAAAAATTCGCAGGAATAATAGAGGATCATCTCTAAGAAAGTAGATTATTATTTCTTTAGCGAGGTTATATACACCACAATGAATATCATCTAATAAATCTACAAGTCTTAAAGAGAAGAAACTTAAAATATGAACTGAAATAATCCTTCGCTTATTTGTATTTCCTTGCATATTTGATATAACCTCACTACGAATATTCCTCCTAATTTTATCACGAGCTGTTTGTATAGGTGTAGCCTCATCTCTTTGCTTAAGTACCTCTTCATCAAGATGGAAAGTAGATAAAAGTGATATTGGTGTCACGATACGCTTTGAACGATCCGATTCGGTTTCAGATTCATCTACCACCTCCCAACCAAGTTCCTGTATTCTCTGATCAACGTCATGATGAGAATTTTTACTTTTCGATTCTTTTGATGATTCGTACATCATTACATCTTGAGTACCTAGTTCAGTTGGTATATAAGGAATTGCAGGTGCCTGTACACGAAAAGGACGTTTTCGAGTCGAATCTGATACATAAGATTGTGATAGAAGTTGATTTCGGTGACCAAATAAGGATGATATTTTATAAATAGTTATAGCACGAACTAGGGCATTTGTACTATAGTAGTAAATAGTTAATTAGTAAAACTGAAATTAAGATACGCAGATATAAAACATTAAAAAAAATTTTACCTGTACAAATCCTTCATGATAAAATCCTTTACAGTTTCAGGTGATTTTTCGCCACAAAGTATAAACAGAAATGAAGCAGAAGCAAAGGGCTTATGCTTTTTGTCATTCAAAAATCTATTCCAAAGGTGCGGTGCTAGCCTAGTAAACTCTTCCTCTGCTATAGTGTTGAATACAGCAACCAGTAAAGATAAAAATGAAAATGCAGGATCGTCAGAAAAGGTATTAAATCTATGAAGACGTTGTTTAGGTAATTTAGATGATATCCTTCTTGGTGTATTGACAGCGGGACCCGACGATGGAACTACAGTCGAACTGCGTCGCAGATCATTATATGGAGTGATTGGTGTTTTTGGAGTATTTGGAGTTGAAGGAGTAACAGGTACTCTTGGTATTGCAGGCACTGGAACATCTAAAAATTCGTCCTAATTTATAAATAAAAATATTCAATAAAATTCATTTTTTCTAAAAATTAACATTAAATGGAAAAAAATAATAACCCTATCGGTATCCGAAGAATTCCAATCATCCAATGTTGCGTATACAACTCTAATTCTTTGAAATATGAATTCAACTTCATTAAGTTGATTATTATCTGCTTCTAACTCTGATTGCGCAGTGAATGGATTTTGATTTAAGCCAAACGACATGGAATCCCTATGAATTACTGGCGAAGAATGTACTGTCCAGTCAATTATTCGGGAAAGCCAACCTGGTCTAAAATAAGATATTCACGTATTATTAACGTTTAAAATGAAAAAAAAAAAATTTAAATTATATAATATACCGGTAAGTTGTTTTACAATATAATCTTATTTCAAAGAATAGATTACAAAGCAATACACGCAATGGCATTGGAATTAATTTAGATTTCTCCTATAAATTATATAAAATTTTATAAATTAACCAAATAAATATCACATAATAATATTAATTAACAAATTTGGTTACCTTTGCAACCATGAATATCGATAACCGCTTTTCAAGCTCATTCAAAAATTTCTTCGCGATTGTATCATGCTTTGAATCTTTGGCACGCTATAATTTTAAATTAGCACTGTAAGAATCAATGTAATCTAAAATTAAATATTATCATAAAATTACATACGTCAGATGATTGTTGTAATCTTAATTCTCGGATAATCCAGATAAACTCCATGATAATAGCACATTGACCCACTGTGGTTGAGCCCCATGTATTTACTTGAGAAGTAGTAGATGAAACAGTTAGTTTGGAATTATGCTTATCTTCTTCATTTTTAACTGAACTAGGTCCAACATCACTTAAAATTATAACATTCATCAATTCAACGTCTTGCATAAATAATTCAACACCATTCATGTAATTTAACAAAGTTGATATGAGATGAAGATATTCGGACACTTTTGATTCGTTATCCGACGCAACACAAGCAAGGATTGGCTTATAAAAGTGTGCACGATACTTAGTGGATAGTGACAAAAGTATTTTCTTTAGATTTGCTGATTTTTCTGGTCGAATTTTCACTATTTTCTTTAAATTGAATCCAATATGTAAGCAATTTTTCAAATTTAAGTAATCAATGTAATAAACAACATACCGCAAACAAATCTGGTATGGTTTCTTTTACTATATCATCGCCTATGGAGTCACTTATTCCAAACACTAATTGATTAAATATAGTGATAATCCTATCTAAATCATCTTGTTCAAACTAAAGATGGTAAGAAGAAGGTAAATAAATGGACAATAAATATTAATTTTTTTTTTAAAAAAGAAAAGAACTCACAGCTTCTTTAACAAGTTCAACAACTTCATTCTTCCATCCTTCATTCCATAAATACTCAATATATGTCTTAGCCAATCTTAATATATCGATCTCCGATGATTGTCTTATACTTCCGGGTGTTAATAAACCATCATTAATCTTATTTAAACTCGGCCTAGTATTTTTATATTTTGAATCAATGTCCCCAGCTGAAGTTTCATTGTCGGTTTCATTTCCACTCATTTTTTGATTATTACTTGAGCTTCTAATTGGTAGATTATATTGTTTCTTTGAGCTTTGAGAGTTATTGTCTGGCCAAGGCAGAGCAAAAATTGATACTACCACGCTTACAAGTGATCTTACTATATGAGATGGCATACTTCTAAGATTTTTTGGGGGTAAATTTTGGTTTAGCGTATGAAGTATTAGATAGGGTAATGAAATATAGGGATTTGATGAATCAATGAACGACATATTTGGATCAGCTAGTATCTCAATTGCAGATTGAGCAAATAATTGAATAATATGCTCATATAAAGACTGCATAGATAAGTCGGGAGTTATCCAATATTTCTAAAGTAGATATTACAAATTTATTAACTTAGGCCAATTTAATATTTAAATTAACAATATTACACAAACTCACCCCTATAAGATTCTCCATAATATATTTACATAGCTGAACATCTTTAACTAGCAGACATTTAACTAAGCCCTCTACAAATATACAACGAGCCAAACTATCGTATTTGTTAATTTGTACTCTAGCATTCCCAATTGTCATTTCATCTGGATCAATTGAGATTAAAGTTCCAGCGGCCAATCGAGACAAAAATCCATCAACCATTTTAAATAATTTGTTCGATTCTTCTGATTTTAAATTGGACGAAGCAGTAACAACTAATGTATGAATAAATGTATATATAAGTGAATGAATTGCAGCTACTGAAGTAGGAAAATATGAATTCATTGCCGTAGCGTTTAACAATTTTTCTGTTATATCACATAGGCGGTTCTAAAAAAGAGTTACTTTTTTACTAAAAAAACAATTTTCGGAAACAATTGATAAAAATTTTGAAATTGAAACTTACCCTAATTATACTATGATGCGTTTCTAATAATTTACAACACCATTGAATTCGCGCAAAATTTTCCTTTGATATTAATAGAAAAAATTTTCAATTAAATGTAAAAAGAAAAGGAGATTTATAACATTAAAAAACATACATCAGGATCTGCAGGCCTATAGGTAGCCCTAATATATTCAAAAATATCCAATGATTGATTACAGTCATCGGCTGAATTACAATAGTAAATTTTAACAATAGTAAATAAAATTACGTATAATGATATAAAATAAAATAAATTTTTTAAAAAAAATTATTGAACATCAAACCTACCATTCCCTGGATAATTATAAAATGGTTTGGCTAATTCGGATAATATTTGATGACTGTCAGGTAATTTCACCACATGCTTCCATCTTTTCAATAATTTATAAAGTTCCGATAAAAAATTAAAATGACCCCCCGCACTTCTTACACTATCCTCTCTTAGTATATCTACTTGTTGTTTATTTCCTTTATCATTTACAGGTAAAGGACCTAAAGAGCCTGCAGAGTTTCCACTACCTCCTATGCTTGTAAACATATTACCACCATATGTTCTAGTAATTAATCGTTCTAGATCCTTTTCCATTTTATTCACATCTGATCTTTGTTGTACGGTAGATTTAAATCTTAACATCTTCAAAGCATTTCCTTGATAAATATCCCGTTTTGAACTTGATTTTGACAATACACTTGTTCTCTCAGCATCATCAGAGTTATTATTATTATTATTATTATTATTATTACTGTTGTTTTGGTTACTAAACAAATCCGATGGTATAGGCGTCTGTGGAATATTCTCATCGACCACTACCAAATTTCTCAATTTATTCCAATGTGATGGAGTATTGTGAAGATCATTAACTGGTGCTACCGTAGCTTTTGTAGAAATTGTATCTAAATCATTTTCTTCCGTAGAAACTGTTGCAATTTCCAATGGGTCTATATAATTTTGTGATTCATTATTCGTTATATCTATTACGTGGTCAATTTCTGGTTCCAAAATTTGCGAATCTCTAATGTACGTTGTGTCTAAATAAAAAAATTATCGAATAAATTTATATTCATAAAAGAACAATAACAACGAAATGAATTAGTTTTATACCCTTAGAGTATTCCATTATGTATTAATTTCGAATTAAATTTATCATAATTATCATAAGTCAAAAGTGGCAGAACCGAGACAGAAGTTTAGAATTGTTTTTTTTTAAAAAAATAATAAACGAGAAGTTTAAATTAATTTATTTAATGTATAAATTACATTTAAATTCTCGTTTAGTTTCATATTTATAATATCGGATATTAAAAAATCACAAAATTTTCCAATTGGCTGTTGTGTAATTGTACACAAAACAGGTACTGTTTAGTTGTACCGTGACAGATCAACAATTTTTTTCTGATAAGGATTATGTCTTCTCAACGTTTAGCTGATACTTATAGTATTGCTAACGCGTTTGCTAAAATTGGATCAAATTTTTTGCAAATACAATCAAAAAACACCGAATGGTTTTATAAAACTTCTAATTGGCGATGGTCTGTTAAATATCAAAAACCATCACCTCAAGCACAGGACATTCGCCTCCCAATGACAACTTTAGATTCCAAAGTTATAATAGATGAACCAAATACATATAAAGCATCAATTATTGAAACGCAAGAACATTCTAATAAAGAGAATACACTTAAAAAATCAAAAATACCCACATCAAGAGTTAGTCGATTTTTTCATTATGGAGGTAAGTTTAGAAGTTTATTAAATATTAGTTTTTAAACAAATTTAACAATTGTAAATTTTTAGGATTGGCTATTGGATTGGGAGCAGGAGCTATGAGTGAGGCTGTTCGAAGAGCTACGGGAATTTCAAAAACAAAAGGTAATTAATTATTTTATCAGAATAAATAAAATAATTTGAGATATGATTAATATGTAATTTTAATTTTGAAGGTGGCTCGGTATTGATGAGTGAAGCCAATATAGAGCGTCTGGTTAATAAATTATCTCGAATGCGCGGAGCTGCATTGAAGTTGGGACAGATGATAAGTATTCAAGGTAAATAAAACAAAACTATATCATTACGATTTTCTATTATATAATTTACATAACACTTATTTTTACAGATAATGATATGCTACCTGTACAATTGGAAAAAGTATTGTTGCGTGTTCAGAATAGTGCCAATTATATGCCAAATTGGCAAATGGAGGTAAGGTAAAAAGGCTGAGTTATTAAATTTTTAATACTTAATATTAAACTAAACAATTTTCAAATTAGAAAGTAATGGCAAAGGAACTTGGTCTAAATTGGCGTGATAATTTTAAAACTTTTGATCCGATTCCAATGGCAGCAGCATCAATAGGCCAAGTTCATAATGCTCAATTATCCAAACCTCCCTATTTACCAGTAGCAATTAAAGTACAATATCCAGGAGTTGCGGCTTCGATCGATTCAGACTTGAATAATCTAAGAACTTTAGTAATAATGAGCAATTTATTGCCCAAAGGACTTTACCTTGATAATACAATTAAAGTAGCAAGAAGAGAATTAGCATGGGAAACTGATTACGTTAGGGAAGCTACCTGTATGGAGAAATTTGGAGAACTTTTAAAAGATGATAAGGATTTTGTTGTACCTAAAGTGATGAAAGAATATTCTACAAAAATGGTTTTAACTAGTGAAAAAATGATGGGCGAACCTTTAACTTATGCTGTTTACTATAGCCAAGAACTCAGAAACAAAGTACGTATTTTAAAAAAATGAGATATTCTCATGTTTATGAATAATTATTTAAATGAATTTATTAGATTGGTGAAAATATCTTGAAACTTAGTTTAAGAGAGTTAGCTGAATTTCAATTTATGCAAACTGATCCGAACTGGACTAATTTCTTATACAATACTAAAACAAGAAAGGTAAAAAATTTTAATTATTGTTATATTTATATATTTATAATATATTTCATCATGATATTTATAATAATATATTATTAGATTGAATTAGTAGATTTTGGAGCAAGTAGAGGATTTGATTCCAAATTCATAAATTTATACTTGCAAATTCTAAAATCGGCAGCAAAAGGAGATAGAGAAGGATGTTTATTTTATTCAGAACAAATAGGCTATCTAACAGGATATGAAACTGAGGTAATATATATATATATATATTATTTTATAATTTTTATAATTTATGTAATTTTTTGCATATATTCTAATTCCTCTATTATGTAAATTTATAGGTTATGAGAAATGCACATATTGATTCAATATTGACATTAGGAGAACCATTTTCAGAAGTCATGTATGATTTCTCTAAACAAACTATAACTAAAAGAGTAAAAGATTTAATACCTACAATGTTGAAATATAGATTAACTCCACCGCCTGATGAAACTTACAGCTTACACAGAAAATTATCCGGCGCATTTTTACTTTGTGCTAAATTAGGTGCCAAAGTTAGATGTAAAGGTATTTTTGAAGAAGTTGTTGGCGAGATATAAAATCAATTTCCCTAGAAATTAAATTCACAAGAGATATTGACTTACTAGACTATTTCACAATCATTATTTAGAAATCATACAAACTTTCAATTTAAAAAAACAAAATCATTTATTTAATTTTCATTTTCAAAATTCGAATGGAAAATTTTAGAATAATAAATAAATTATTTAAAACTACTTCATCAATTAGAAATAGGTTTACTTTGAGAACTGCATAATTAATTATATTGAAGCGGACTCTTAAAAAAATCAGCGTCTATTATCGTTAATAAAAAAATGATTATATTTGTCACCAAAATATTTATTTCAAGATTATGATAAATCTTCATTGGATCTTAATAAGACTGTACAATTGAATCAATTGAATCTAACAGTACAGCAATAGCATGTTAATATATATTATAGAATTAAATCTTAACATATAATAATAAAAAATTAAAATAGAAATAATGAAAAATTTTAAGATACCACAGTAAGTTTGAAAATTAGATCTAGATACTATGTCACGCTTATGTAATTTGTAGAAAGATTATAGTCGAAAATTTGAATCTGGATGATATATCACCACTCTTCAAATATTTACTAATTCGATAGCAACTTATATGTCGCACGTTATCATTTAGTTACTAACTTCAAATGGAAAGATTTAGGTCTATAAAAAAGAAAAGAAACAAATATTATTATCTAACTCAACTTTAAATACAATATTTTAAGTTTATACCTTGTAAGATAATCAAATCCAAACTTTGACTATTTAAAAAAAAAAAAAATTAAATTAGTATCAAACCAAACACCAAACGCATAAAGAACGATAATAGATTAACAACTTACCAATGTGCATCCTCTCCCTGAATTCTTAACTCCAACCCAAGCTAAAGCTGGATCAAGATCTATATAATATATATTAACAAAATTCTTAGAAACTTCTATTTCAGTTACCATCTGCACTTCTATTACTATTATTATACAAAAAACATACAATCACAACGGTTCATAAACCAAGTTCCAGTATCAATTTCATTTCCAATCGCAACAGCTGCATCAGGATCTTTAGTCCAAATGCTGGCTGTAAGACCAAACTCTGAATCATTCATCAGCCGAATTGCTTCCTCATCCGAAGAAACCTATGAAATGCAAAACATGAATAGTAAAATCTTAGAAAGATTTAACAATAAATAAAGAAATACAATTAGTCAATAGAATGATATTAACCTTCATGATTCCAATTACAGGACCAAAACTCTCTTCTGTCATGACCCTCATTGAATGATTTACGTTAACAAGAACTTGAGGTGCCATGTATGGTGTTTGTTTCTGACATATATTAAAAACAACAGGATTAAAAATGGCACACATTGATGTTAAAAACCATAAATCAAAAATATCGAGTTTCAATCACCTTATCTTGCGGGAACAATGCAGTTTCGATTAAAGGTTTTGCACCTTGATTAACTAAAGTTAAATGATTGTTAATAATATGATAATTATATACAAAAAGCTAAAATATTTGTTTCCTAACCGGCTTCTTCAATTTGATTTCGTACAAACTCCGCAGCTTTAGTACGAACCATGGGACCGAGAGTTGTGTCAGGATTCAATGGATCACCCAATTTATATTGCTAATAAATAACATTCAAACAAATTATTTCTACGAATTTAAAAGAGCAAAAAAATAAATGAATCATTACCTTCGTTAAATCCACGAATTTCTGAATAAACTCTTCATATACTTTTTCATGAACATAAATTCGTTCAATCGCACAACAACATTGGCCACTATTAAAAAATGAACCATCAACAAGCTGTTCAACAGTATAATCGATGTCAGCATCATGCCGTACATATGCTGGATCCTTGCCACCTAATTCAAGTCCAGTTGCTGAGAAATAAGAAACACAAGTTAATAAAATATGTTCATACAATTATGTACAATAAACATCCAAATGTTTTGAATAATACCAATGAATTTAGTACTGGCCGCTTTTTGGATTTCTCTACCCCCTTCAACTGAACCAGTGAAATTTATGTATGCAATAAGAGGATTCTTGATGGCTTTCTCCGTATCAATATGTGACATGTGCAAAAACTGAAACACGTTATCTGGAAGACCAGCCTCCTTAAAAGCTTCGGCAAATCGCTCGGCACATAAAGGAGTCTGAGAAGATTGTTTCAAAATAACGGTATTACCTAAATATCAAACCCGTATTAAGAACTCATAACTGAAGGAAATAAAAAAAACGTTCACATAACTAATGACCACCTGCAAGAAGTGCTGGAACAACACCGTTTATAGAAATGAGATATGGATAATTCCAAGCTAAATTGAATGACTTCTTAGTTATCGATACAATATTAAGAAAGTGTGCGAACTTTGATTAACTAAGAAAACGTACCAGCAATTATAAGAATTGGACCTAATTCAAATAGAAATCGTAAGTAACTTTACAATATCTATAAAATTGCAAGCATCAAAAGTAAACCGAACCTAATGGCTCTTTTCGAATAAATCGCTTAAAACCAGGTTTATCAGAATCCGTGATTTCAACATCTTTGAGGCCTTCCTCTGCAATTGAAGTCATATAACGTGCACGTTCCTCTGTTCCATTAATTTCATTGGGCCCATATTTAATTGGCCTAAATAACAACAACAAACGTGAATCAAACGATAATGAATTCTAAAATGAAATCAAAACTAAACAAACCTTCCCATTTGCAAAGTCAATTCCTTTGACAAATCTTCTTTCTTTGCAACAAAGGCATCAACAAATTTGGTCATAATTTGCACACGCTCTTTGACTGGAACTTTTTTCCATGCTTGAAAGGCTATATTTGACCGTTCAATTGCCTTGTTGACTTCTTCAGTCGTAGCTAAAGTTCTAGTGACGTATGGCTTATTATCAACAGGAGAAATAGTTATTTGTTTCGACATTTTCAAAAAATTTAAAAAATTTGATACTTCAAAAAATCGAAATTATTTTTTTTATACCTTGTAAAGAAAGATCGAAACTTTAATTTAGTTATTTATGACAACCCGTGGGAATCTGCAATGTCCTACATCAAATTAAGCTACAAGATCTTAAGATCCAATAAGATCTTCGATGTTGTACATATCATGGCCTGCACCCTCTATAGTCACACTCCTTGAATGAGATTATACAGAGAGTGACTAAAGAGGGGTCTACGTCCCATTTTGCAACGCTTATACGTAATTAAAAAATCCTTCCCCGCATCAGCATCAAGGAACACTTATGACCTGACAACTATCTTTTCTCTTGTTCTCACGGCAAATTCCAAATTCCAAAAGCGTTTTAGAACGAAAACATGATGTAAATTTACGTAATACACTATGCTTATGTCCCTTATATCACTTGATCATCAAAATCGAATCTACATTTTCTGCCGAGAAAGGTTCTTTTAGATTCTGTCATGCTTCGTTAGGGTTTTGAGATTCTTAGTCTCTTTTCAGAGAAGTGCCCTAACGCAATTCTAGCTTTTGGTCATGTTAAGAAAGGGCATGATCTTGTCAACATGGTAGAATTCTAACAAGTATTCTTGCATAGAGCCTGCATTCCATGTTTCGTCTTTTTAACGACATTCAAAGTTGGGGAGCATCGGTATAAATAGTGGAGATTAATTTCTTCAACTTTTATAGACGGAAGAATACGGAGAACGCAATAATATAACTTACAACAACAAAAAATGTAACGTCCAATTACGTTATGAAAATTGCTGACGAAGTAATTACGAGTCGAGTCGATTATGCAATCAAGTTCCTCGAAGAACTTATTTACATTACAGAAAGGAAATCAACCAGAGGTTTACCCATAATCTTTTCTAATGTGAAAGCGAGCCATATTAATATAGGTACGGTTTTTATATGATACTTTTTGAAATAAAAAAATACTTAAACCTTATTATAATTTTATGCATTTCTATAGAATTAGAAGTGAAAAATAATAAATGGACAAGGATTGAAAAGAATACATGCATTGGACCTGAGAGTTAGGATATTCTTGCTTGGCTATTTTTCCTTCAGAAAAAATGGGAAAGGACGGTAAATAGGACTGAGCATGAGATTTTATAATAGTTTGGAATATGGCCGACAAATATAGCTGACAAATATAGCTTTGACTACCTCTATGGGATCGTTACCGAAAATAAACCTTAACTCATTGTGAATGGATAATATTCCATATTCTCAACATCTCTTATTACACTTGCTAAACTAAAAAAATTTTTGCTGAGAATATGGATTTAAAATATTTATATGTGCGATATTCAATCAGCATTTATAATTTTACATATTTAATTACACAATTTCTAAATGATGTGTCATCTCCTTTAATACTAGAAAATCACCAATCCATTTTCTAATATCACAAACGATTATATCAGGAGTCTGTAGGATCACTTACTTTACATGCCAAGGATGATATGGGTAAAGCTCATTCAACATCAAGTTCACTGAGAAGAGGTTTAGAGGAGAAAAGAAATTTTAGGAGAATGTGAAGCGGGTAAAACAAATGTTGGAGTAAATTGTAGGTTTATTGAGGGATATTGTTGTTAGTAAGAATAGCGAGAACCTTAAGAGAATATCATCATGTATTTATGGTTGAGATAACTTACGAGAACAATTTAAATAAACAGAGTCAATCTTCGCAAATCAACTCCGATGTGCATTTGATTTTTATATGTAGTTAGATTGTGGGGTTACGCTAATTCTTTCACTTATATTACATGAGTAATCTTTCGGTTGGGTGTATTCTTATCCAAGAAGTATCACATGAAGGGTAACACTCATTACTAGAAAAATCACTTTTTCTTATCGCCCATTAGCTTGCTGTCTTGCGATAAGACAATATAAATATATTGACATATTGTACAATTAATAAAATATATAATTAAAATATTTTAGTTTTTATTATCAGAGATCTATATAAATTTATGTAATTATTATCAGAGATCTATATAATTAATATAAATTTATGTAATTATTATCAGGGATCTATATAAATTTATGTAATTTAAATCGTGCTAGCATTTAAGGTATGTAAACAGCGATCCGCGAATTTTATCAACGATTCTTTACATTTTTCAATGCTAATTCAAACCATTCCCTTGTTATTGAATTTTTTTAATACTCCTTACAGTATGATATGGTGTCTATTGTTAAAACGAAGTAAATAATGAACATTGTTTACTATCTTTCAAGTATATCATCAGAAGAATTCGTGAAATCTTATTCAAGGTGTTCTTCAAATTCGTCATCATCATAATTATATCAAGGAATCCATCCTCATATTTTCGGTAGATATTCGCAATACAGGATATTTTATGTATTGCACGCTATAGTTAATCTATTCTCTGTCAAGTATATTTTTACAAAAAATAATCATTCAAATCTACTATTCTATTTTAATTATATCCAAAAGTATAGTCTGCGACTAGGTAAATGAGTCTACTTATAATATAAAATTTTCTTTTAAAAAGAATGATATTTCTATCAATGATTCTAACAAATTGATTAAATTAATTGGAACAAGAAAAAAAAAGATCCATAATAGATCATTTTATTGACTAATTCAATAATCCGTGTCCCACATGTTTGTCAGTCCAAGTCAATAATTGCGTATAGTCTTCAGATGTTGGTTCTATTTTGTCAAATATTTTGATGTAAGAAATCGATTTTTTTTTAAAAAAAAGAAAGAAACGAATTTAAATATAACGACATACCTAACCAAAGACGCTGTTGTTCCTGAGTGAGCGAAGCTGGAGGTATCGTTTGTATGAATTCTAAAATCTCTCGTTGAGAATGATCTATAGACTGCATTTTGCAATAGTTCAAAGTCTCTTGTTGAGTCACTTGATAATAGTTTACAGACTCTTGTTGAGTCATTCGAGAATAGTCTACAGTCCCTTGTTGAATCACTCTTGAATAGTTTAAAGTTTCTTGTTGAGTCATTTGACAATGATTTAAAGTCTCCTGTTGAGCTTCTTGTGTATAATCCAAATTTTTCTCTTGTGCGTATATCATTACATTGTTTGAATCAGAATCAGAACACTCAGAATCTGTATCTTCACTTTCTGATTCATGTCCTGAATCAAATGTATTGAAACTATATACTTTGAGTCGTCTTGAAGAATTTGATTGAGTTATACTTTCTGTACTTTGTGATGATGGGATTTCAGTCAAAGTAACTGAATTTGATCGTCCATTAGTAATTTTTAGCGATTCGTTTTCAAAAGATGAATCATTTTTTCTACAAACTTCTGATTCTTCCTCTGTATTTGACATTTCATCAAAAGATTCATTGTCTCTTAAATTCTCATAAAATTCGTTATAATCGCTAGGTTCTATTTCCCAGTCAAAACTTTCATTTGATCCTTCCAAGAGTACGTCTATTATATCATTAGTTTTATCGCTATCATTTTTTCTTAAAGAAGTAACTGTACTTGATTGTTTATTAGTAATTTTTAACGATTCTTTTTCAAAAGATGAATTGTTTTTTCTACAAACTTCTGATTCTTCTTCTATATTTGACATTTCATCAAAAGATTCATCAATATCTCCTAAATTCTCATTAAATTCGTTATAATCGCTAGATTCTGTTTCCCAGTCAAAACATTCATTTGATCCTTCCAAGAGTACGTCTATTATATCATTAGTTTTATCGCTAGTTTTATTCTTATTTTTTCTTAAAGAAACTCGTTGATTAAAATCGGTATCGTTTTCACATAAATTAGGATCCGGTTGCCAAATTGAATCATCATCAATCGCGTCTTCCTGAGGTTTTGAAGCGTGTAAATCTAAAGTTCCAACATATCGTATATTATCTTTTTGTAAGATACCTCTATCAACTACAATCTCCTCAGTAACTAAATCAATCACGTCAGTTTGTTCTGGAGAAATATTTTGATATCGTTTAATAATATCAGCCCAAGCAGCTTTTAAACGACATTTACTCTTCTCTGATTCTCGTAATGAGGATTTTATAGAAGAACTTTTAGAAGGTTTAGATTTTAACGTTTTATTAATATTCTTTTTAGTTGCAACTTTTTTTTGTTTTTTTGAACGTAACACTTTGTTACTTTTCATTTTTAAAGTTTGAAAAAATTATTTGTGAAAAAATATGTCGAATAAAATGACACTGATTTTATTGGTTGACGATCGAAAAGTAGAATAGTTAAAATTTGAACAGTAGATTAAACTTAAACGTGTTTTTTTTATATTTCTTAGGGTAATAAAATTTTTAGGGTACCGTAAATAAGTGAAATTATGAAAACCCGGGTAACTCGGGTATCGAAATTCGAAATTTTGAACAGCCCGAACAGCCCGAACAACTCAAACAACTCTAATATTCATTCCGTTACAATTATCATTTATCAGGATGGAAAAGTTTAAAGAAATTCTGTTCTCGTTAAATGAGATGGTGAAAATATGATGGTGAAAATATATTCGGGAAGTAATACACGATCTTAACACTTTTATAGGAACAAAACACATTTTTAACTAGATTATCTCTAGTCTAGACATCACGTGTTATGGATTGTAGTCATGTGACGCGGATTGTTAAACTTATCCGTTTATGAAGCACCAAAGGCTTATCTTTGACGTAAAGACTAAACAAAAGTTTGTAAAAGTTTACGCAAATTAAAATTCTTACTCTCTCCTTTATTTCTTATACGATGAACTCAGTTTTATTTACAAATATTGTATTATCTTTTATAATATTTTTTATTAAGGAAATATATTCGGTTGAAATAAAAATATATAATGGGGAAGAAGAGCCAAAAATAAATGTTACTATTATCCCCTTATATGAAATATATCCATTATGGTCAGAACAAGAAATTAGATGGGAAAGTTATTATGTAACATATGTAAATCGTATGTGTATTATTTTAAAATCTCTTTTATAATTAAATAAAAACCAATTATATTATTTTTTTTTCTAGCTGAAGTAGAAGTAGCAATATATGAATATGACCCAGAATCAGATTTTGATCAATATTATCCACATAAAATATGGAACTTTAATGAGCAGGTAAGAATTTATAATTCAAACGTATAATATTTAAAATGTTTTTATTTTATTGGCAAATTTAAATTTAAATTTAAATTTTATTTTATTTTATAGAAAGTATATTTAAATAATAGTAACAACAATAATAATAATAATCCAGTTAAATTTGTAGTACAAGATAGTTGGTTAGGGGGTAATTTGACCAATTATTATGTTCAAGTTAATCTTTTAAATGATACGAAAATCTATGGTAGGTCCTTTAGTTTTAAAATTGCGAAATCTATTATTAAAAAAAGAAAGAGAATTTTTTAAAAATTTTTCAAAATTTCCCATTCTGGTTTATTAAATATGTCATTATGTTAAAAATGTGCTGCTGGGCAAATCATATACAATTCATATAATTCATAATTTATTCATATGTAAAAATAATCATCTACTTTCGGACATAAATGATCAACATTACACAATATCTGAATATTGTTTTAAAAAAGACAATCCCTAATATGTAAAGAACAATACGTATAAAATCATTTGTAAATAATATTAGTAACAATGGTTTTTTAAATCAAATTTTATTTTTTAGTTTGTTATGTTAATTTAGTTAATTTAAATGATGATTGATTTTGAACTTCCTTTTATTTGTTTCGTTTTATATGCAAAATAATTATAAATAATTATACAATCTTAAGAAAAACGTTGTATTGTTAATTAATTTGTTATAAAATGGATATTCGTTCTTCTTCTTCTTTCTCTTTCTCAAGAAAATTATTACTTTTAAAACTTTGAAAACTTCATTTAGTGTATATAAATTTTTTTTTTTTTTAACCAGAAACCTTTTCAAACATTTGCATACATTTTATACCATTTTATACAATGATTTTATCATTACCGGAAAAATATCCGATTCTCATTACCGCTTATCATTCAATTTTAAAGATAAATTTTTATTATATCTTTGCTACATTATTCATTTATTTAGCAATAAGGCCATATATCTATTATTATAAAAATCGAAATTCATTGGCACCTGGTCCATTACCTTTACCATTTATCGGACATTGGAATATATTTTTAATAGGAGATGTGGCACAAAATAAATATAATCTTTCAGAAAAATATGGTGAAATTTGTGATATAACAATGTTTGGTCAACGATGTGTTATAATAAGTTCACCAAAATATCTTAAAGAATTATTTAGTCCAAGTGTTCATTCCCCATTTCTTCGAAGATTACCTTTAACTTCAGGTTTTATTGAATTAGGTATGGATAAAGAAGGATTATTATTAAATTGTGATGTACCAAAATGGAGACATAATCGAAAATTCTTTCAACAATCTTTATCTCCTCCTTCATTTCTTCAATTATGTACAAAATATACTGTAGAATGTTGTGAAGAAATTATTGGTTATTGGGATTGTATAAAAGATGATGAAGTTATTAGATTAGATGAATGGTTTAGAGCATTCACAAGTGATATGATGGGTTTGGTTGCTTCAGGTAGTAAAGAAACTTCAATGAAAATTCAATTCATGAAATTTACAAATCAAATTTATAAGGAAAAGAAAATTGAAGATGAAAAAAACAAAGGTGAAATTTATAGAAGATTAAGAAGTGAATACGCTGATGCTTTGGGATTTTATATTTTTGTACCTAAACTTCTTTGGAATCTTCCTTTTATAAGCGTAGCTGCTAAATATTATAAAAATATTTTAAATTATTTAACAGAATTTGAAATTCAATTTATTAAAGAACGTAAACAACAAATTAAAATTGAGAAAGATTATAATATAAGTGATCAAAATAGTAAAGTTAGACCAGATTTTCTTACTATGTTAATAACTCAAAATACTGAAGATGATCCTTCTCCTGATGAGATTAAACAAAATATTAGAGAAATGTTTAGTGCTGGTACTGGTACAACTACTACAACTTTATGTTCTATTGTTTATTTATTGGCAAAATATCCTGAACATGAAGATCGTATGGTAAAAGAAATTTTAAATGTAATTGGTAATGATGATCAAATTACTACTTCTAATTTATCAAAATTACCTTTTACTGAAGCTATAATAAATGAATCAATGAGATTATATCCTGTAGTACCAATAACTTATCGTTATTCTCCTGATCAAAATACTAAAATTGGGGATTATCATTTTAATAAGGATACAATATTTGCAATTAATTTATCTCATATTCATCGTAATTCTGAATATTTTGAAAATCCTGATCAATTCATACCTGAAAGATTTCTTGGTAATTGGAAAGAAAGAATTCCTAAATTCGCTTTTTCACCTTTCGGTCATGGTATGAGAAATTGTCCTGGTAAAAATTTTTCTATGGCAGAAATGAAAGTTATTTTAGCCACAATATATAGAAAATATACTTTTAAATTAGTTAATCCTAATGAACCTATACAATTTAAATTCACTTTAGTTAATGATATAAGTAAAATGGAAGTATACATTGAAAGAAGAAAATAATTTCATCATTTTTATTCTGTTGATCAGTAATGAAATAACATATTTTTTGGACTATATTTTTTTTTTAATTTTGTTATATAATATTTCAATTATTTTTATTTGCATCTTGATACATACTTTTTGTTGTCAATATTACATTTTATTAATAAATATATATTTATTTCCATCTGTAAAGAGCATCCTTGTGTATTTATCATTTTCTTTTTTTACATAACATAAGATTCTTATAATTACGTTGTGTTTAACAAGGTATTTATTACTTACAGCGGCTACCTGATTTTTTGGTGGAAATAAAAGAGTAATGATTTACGTGTTGGATTCAAAACATAGTTTAAACCGCATTTATTCACGTAGCCGCATTCATGATTAGCGTCCCGATTTAACCGTGGAAATCTCATGGAATTCCACGGCGATACGACTTAAACAAATATCATATCAGTCAATTTATTAAAATGCTTATCTTAATTCTCAATTGTTTTTGAATTTTATTAAAAATAATGTCGCTCCGGACAATTTTAAAATGAATATTGTATATTTGTTATTAAATAATAAATTACTACGTACAGATATAAATTATTTACAAATGCTTTTGAGTTATGATCCTATATGTTTTACCATAAGTTTTATTTTTGGTAATTTCTTCAAGAATTTGTTTTGATAATTTTGCGTAATTTTCTTGATTTAAATTTAATACCTTTGACATTAATGGATATAATGATTTTAAAATTTCCGACGCTATTATAGAAGATTAAAAGGTTAGATAGATTAAAGATTATTAAATTCAAATTATTTATTATAAAATAATATTTACTCATTTCGAAAGGTTTATCAGAATTTTGAGATTTAAATGGATACCAAGCATTTATTTTTTCTTTCATAATAGTAATTCCAAGATCTTGATAAATATTCATTATATCTTGTAATTGATCCATATCAAATTTGCTGAGACCGAACATGCTATTGACTTTTTTGAATTTAAATGAAATTAAAAAATCTTCGATAAAAAAATAAATATATCATTTTTTTTAAAAAAAAGGTATAAAAATTTTATTCTTACTCTTTCGATTGTAACCTTCCGTTTTAGGACCAGCATTATAAAGATTTGTATCCGAATCCATGATCTTTTCAGAAAATATTTATTAGTTTAAAAAAAAGATAGTGTGGTTAAAAAAAAAAATCACATATATATATATTTATTTATACATACTTCTATCCAACCACCGGGCTTACAAATTCTAAATATTTCTGGAAGAATGAGCGTCTTCCATTCAGTTTCACTAAAACATTTGATCATAAATCTTACGTGAATAAAATCAAAGGTATTATCTTCAAAAGGAATACCATTAAGAATATTATGTTTAACAAATTTCAAATTTTTTGAAACTTTTTCAATCGGAAAGATTTCATTATTATCAATTCCGATAAAATTGCTGTTTGAATATTCTGAAGAAAGTTCTGTGAGCCAAATTCCAGAACCGCATCTTTTTAAAAAAAAAAGAAAGAAAGAAATCAATAAATACAAACAACATGCTATTATTATTTTTTAAAATTTTACACTAACCCAAGATCAATTACGTTTGCTCCACTGTGTAAATTTCTTTCTATCGGAGATGAAAAATTACTATTCCATATATATCGATAATAAGCATGTAGTAAATTTGACCTATTGATATTTTCCAAATTACTCAGAGGATCTTCATTATAATGATTATGATTATTATTATTATTATTATTATGACTATTATTATATTTCATGAATGTTTTTTTTAGAAATTTTTTAATTTGTGATGTTTCAATACTTTTTAACATTTCTTCTAAACGATTCTTCATAATTAATTTTATTTTTTTATTTTTTTTAGAAAACCAATTAAGAAAGAAATGAAAATGAAATTCGAAAAAAAATGCGTGAAATATAAGAAAAAAAAGGATCATTTCCCGTAGATGCTGGGAAAAAACGGTGATAAAATATTTCCATTCAGTTGAGAGGTGTAAACAGTTCCCAAACCAATTAACAAACAAACAGTTAACTACATCTGAATTTTGCTTTTTGTCATGTATCACCAAATTTAATGTACATAAATAACAATTTCAATGTCCTTGTATAAATAATAAAATATCAAAAAAGGGTTCATTATTCATTATTCATGTAAATACCAATAAGCTTGGCTAATGCAGATCATTTTTAAACTTTCTTTTAATCCCAACCATACTACCTAGTAATTTTAGTTGATTTGAATTTTTTGCAACTGATATTGCAGATTGTACGCAAATAAACTATTGATATTCAATATTGTACAAAAGATTAGCTATGGATGAAAATATTGGACAAACAAAATCAGATTGATCTTATTAGACCGTGTCGATAATAATGATAATAATTGTCCAATTTTAAACATTGGTTTTTGTTCTTTTGCATGAGTTTACAAAAATACTTTAAGGGGAACACAAAGTTATGTGTCTAAATAACTTTATTAATATAGATTTTTCCGAACATTTCAAAATATTATTCATTCATACTTGTCGCTCTAGACAAACACTAAATAATTTTTAATTCGGAGGCTTAAGCCATTTCTGATTTGTCCAACAACAACAAAAAAAAACTTCTTTCTAAAATTCGAATGAAAAAAATATGGATTTACCTTACATCAAATTTAGGTTATGTTAATAATAATTGCGTATACATTACAATAATTGAAAACAATTATTGTAATGATTCTATAGGATTATCCTTAGTTACGCAATGGAATAATGTAATCAAGAACGAGTATTGGAGGCTTAGAGAAGAACTTGTAATCAATCCATTTAGGTGAAAAACCAATTATTAAAATTATTTATTATAATCACGAATAAGAGTTAACGGCTTGGGTAGAAAAAAAATGTAATCATACAACGTTACGTTACAACTAACATTATAATTATAATCAGAAACCTTATTATAAGTCACGTGACTGCATTATCAAATCATTTAATTCAATTCCGTGTTTTCTATGTTTGCTTGAATGTCATAATCCAAATTTGCTTCTTGTTCATTTAGTTCCTCCTCCTCACGCCTCAAATTTTCTTTTGTGATTTCGGTTTCCTTAAATAGCTTCTCAGAGAGATTCTTAACTATGGAGATACTCTGCTCACGACTGGAGTGTTCTTTCAAATATTTTATCAAATTAATATGATTTTTCTCCATCAGTTTCTTGTATTCAAGACATGTCTCTTTCTAAATATAAGAGATTAATTTATTATTTTATTGTGTGGAGCAGATGATAAATATTATAAACTTTAAACTTACCAACGCAATACACTTGGCATATTCTTTGACGGTTTGACGCTTGAATGTAGGACTCCTATACAAGTTTTGTTTGCTTTCATTATCTTTTTTAACTCCATTTTTAATTATTCGATCAATATTCTGGTTCGAAAATTGTTTGGAGCGCGTGTACATTTTTTCCCAATATATGCGTGCGGCTTCAATTATTCCTTCAATATTATTAAGGGCAGAAAACGCGTGGTCCAAAGACTTTATAACTTCCGTTGCTAGAACGGATTGGGTTTTGCAATTTAATAAGCTTAAACTAAAAGTGGCAATTTTCTCATTGGCTTCACGACGTGCAGCGATTTGGCTGCGATGTTCTTCGATTAATCGCTGTTTTTCTGTCATCACATACAATTGAGTGGTGAGCTGTGAAAGTTATAGGCATAATAAATCAGTTCAGAATATGAATATTAACCTTTACGTTCACTATCAGCAAGTTCTTGGGCATTTTGATATTTTTTTATTGGAAAGGGGACAAACATATTAACTATTCCCCATCTATAGGCAGATTTTTCAGCTTTCTCGACGTTTTTAGTTATCACCTCTATCTCTGTTTCCAAATTTCCAAGCCTTTTTTCAGCAGCTACTTTTTCGCTTAAGAGTGCTTCTTTTGTTTTACAGTTATTTATATCTTCCTGTTTATGTTTATTCGCTGCATTAGAGATGTTCTTAACTTTTTCGGCAGCAAGTTTGGTTTCACCTTTCAACTTTACCGAAATATTAAGCATATTTTCGTTTAATTCTTTAACGCTGCCAAGCATTATAAGAGCTTCATCTTCAAATGAAGAAAGCAGGTATTCATAAATTATCTTCCAGGTTTCCGCCATCTCCTCTGAAGTCTTTTCAAATGCGAGAATGGCCACTGAGGTGTCCCCGGCCAATTGGGTAATAATTCTACCGATATCACGTATCTTTGGTCAAGGAAATAAGATATCATGTTAAGATTAAATAAATGAAAATAATTTTTTTTTTTTTTTACGAGATAAACGATACAGAAAAATAAAATTAAATCAATACCTGAATTTGAATTTCACAATGATCATAGGCTCCATTTTCTGCAAGACGAATAAGATCGGTAAGTTTTGCAAAATCTGATGTAAGGTTTTCGAAGCTTGCATCTCTTTTAATATTCAAACATTCTTTCCTTATTAATTGGCTTTTTGGATCAGGAAGTTCAAGTAAATTAAAAACTTCGTGCTGCTTATTAGTCACGACTTCAATTTGAGTTTCGGTCATGATTTTAGACGATCAAATTGACTGAAGAAATTTGGATCTTTTTTATACGTTTTTATAACTTTGCATGTTATCGTACATTTATTTATAATTATGGGCGTTTCATGACATATTCTTATTGATATTTATAATTCAAAACTAGATGAAATTATTTGAATGTTCATATGAATATCATTTATTAAAATATGGTTATTTCGTATGATAATTTTCAGTATCATGTTCTTTTTTTTTTGATTAATGTATGAGAGAGCGTTAGTACTCCAGAAGATAAAGACTATATTGATTGGTGGACGAGAACATCTTATATAGCGGAAATCGAACAAAATATAAATATTGTAATTATAAAGAATCACATCTGACTAATCATAATATCGATATTGTTTTTGGTGTAATTAGAAAAACCTATTACTAAAGAAAAATTAGCATAATAATAAATAAAATTTGTATTATATACGTTTTTTAAATTTCAAATTCGAACGTGGTGATGCGTGTGTAAACATGGAATTAAGAATTCATACATGATATACTTAGTATACAGTATACAAATAAATTTTCGCGGAATCGATTCGTTTACTGTATATGAAAAAATAAAAATTATTTTTTTTTCACTCATTAGAATGAAACACTTTGCTGATTCATGATTCGTTATTAGTTTTGATTTGAGCATTAGATACTGTTACAAATTTGGTTAATTCTCCTCAAAGATCGATAAATATTCTGTACACTTTCACATGCTACTTAAAGTTCCTTTGCTTATATAATTCTAACATTGATAAATTTGTTTATTCATTTCTACTAATAAACAAGAAATAATATCGCTATCATCACTTTTCCTGCTCGTCCAATATCTTTGAATGATGGGTTGTATTGCAGGTTGGTGTGGCGTCAAGCAGGTTCGAATTGTATACGTAGGTTAAGATAGATAATAATTTTGGTTTTAATTTTAATTTTTATTAACTAATGGTAATTGTAGAAATATCGATATTTTTAGACTTAACTGTTAACAAAATCATTAATTAATTATCTCGGCATTTGTAGAATTATATAATATAATTCAAATAATTATTTTTTTCGAAGCAAAGTTAGTGATGTCTAAATTTAGTATTAGTATTTTAAAACCCATTGTATTAATCTGACAATCAAATTTTATCGGTATATTTACCATTTCTTGATTCTTAGTTGAAAACGTTTCAAAACAATAGATTTCATATTGCTACTATACAGTGAATTGATTATATTAACACGTGTTTCAAAATTCTGTCCAGCAAGATTATTCATGGAATGTTGTTACAGTACAAATGTATTTTTTTCTATGGAATTTTGAAAGTTTAATATTTGAGATCAATTGGGATGTGAAATAGTATATGAATACGTACAGTATATTAAAAGATTTTGTGCGTTAGTTGCTGATATACAGATACTCGATAGTTGAATAATATGAATAATACGGAATTAATGTTATGGTCGTACGATTGACCGTATTTGATTAATGTGGCTTTTTGAAAATAAAAAGCGCATGCGATGTAAAATTCCTTACTGTTACTGTTTCGACCACCTAAGCTAATGTATTATTTTCTCTTGAGTCTATATGCAACGACGTATCGCAGTTTGAAAGAAAAAATTACGGAAGTCCGGACGAGACATTCCGAAGGTATAAATAAATATATTTTTTCGTTTGTGGACTTACATTTTACAAGAAAACAGTTTGCAAACTAATGACCATTTTTAGATTTCTGAGGACCTTATGGTATATTTCGTATTACTTACGACCGTTTGATTTTATCCAGAATATCGATTAATAGGACAAATGAAACTGGGGCATGAGTTAATATTGAGATAATGTGATGGTTAAGACAATCGAAAAGCTGGTGTGGTCCCAAAAAAAATTACTCGTCATTTATTTTGTACCGTAAAGCAAAACAAAAGGAAGATTAGTTTTTAGATTTATTTAGAACTTCGAATATCATTTTGAACTGAATCATGTAATTTATTTGTATTCTGTATCAATAAAGACACTGATGTTCGATTCATATATACGAATTCATTTTCTCGACATTGATCAATTTTTTTTTGGGGGGCAATACTTCCTGAACTAAATTCAGAGACGCGATTTTGATTTCTTATATATTGTGCATGAAAATGCGTTATGAAACCAAGATGAAAATACCAGATTTACATCCTGAACTTGAAACAGTTGAGACTTGAGACAGTTATGAAAGAGCTCAGGAGCAGAGCTAGAAAAAAAAAACACAAAATGAATACAACTAATCTTGTAGCTGAAAAATTCTAAGCTTAAATCTAAAATAGTAAATTAAGCTATTGAAATACCTGACTCCATAATAGACCGTCTTAATAATGCCAATTCTATCATTGGAAGATGAGGAGGCGGATTATTTCTTGGATTCGGATGCAAGGAAAGGTTAGTATTGAGATAAGACAGAGGAAACGGGAGGAAAAGATTTTAAAACAAAATCTGACTTTGGGAATCAGAGCAATCTATTCATCATTTGACCTTGGAACATGTGAACCCGAGGATTCTTCAACAAAAAGCACTTTGCAAAAAAAAAAAAATAGAGAAAATTTCATGCATGAAGTGTCTGGGAACCCAAACATCAACTCTATCGGCTCTGCCTTATAAATAATGGTAGTTCGTTCTAATGATGCAGGATCTCAAAGCTTAAATTCTCCGGTCTTTGTTGCCGAAAGAATCTATCTTGTTCTATTGTCTATTTGGAAAGCTCTCATCCAAAAAAATAATGAGATAGCATCTGAATACCAAGTTGATCCAGAACTCAATATTTTTAGTAAAATGTTAAATAAAAGTTAGGACCAACTTCTTACAGATAGTGACAATGATCAATATTCTACCCCGCAATCTTCTAATTATACCATTACCATATTTCTAGGAAAGAGATTGAGAAAACGATGATATTTGGGAATCTTAAGATGTCCACAGTGCAAAGATGAAAATTTTAAGATTTCATTCCGTGGGAAGTCTTATTAGGTGATAGAGTAGACTGAACGGGACTAAATTGAGATTGAGAACTTATATTCTTGGTAACGCAAAGTTTGGGTTTGGACATTGGTACGCTCACGAAAATATTTAACTTTCTTAAGCCCGTGGGAACCGATGCAGTCTTACAGTAAGACTATTTTCTCCCTCATTTACATTCATGTTATTTCTATTAAGGTCTACTGATTCTGGAAGAGAAAATATTGATTAGGGTCCCTAATTATAATTTGAAAATTGAAATCTATATTTATATATTGAAAAGATGTATATCTTTTTATTATAATACAAAAATAAACTTTAATAAATGCGATTAATAAATTAAAGATCATTGATGATAATCTTATTTTTCAACGTACAGATTAAAAAAAAAAGCCTGACGTGAACGGCAATAAAATTTATTATTTCCGAAAGATTAATCAATAGTAGCGTAGAGCAACACGCAAAATAAATACAAATTTTAAGTGTATTACTTAAACAATAAATAACGAAATTTCTAATCTATAGCCAACTCAACTCATTCCTTTAATCTCTGATCTGCAGTATTGAAAGTCTTTGTCGTTTTCGCTAAACCTTTAATGAATGAATATGTTTGACTCTCCTAACTTGCCCACGTCTATCTATATTTGTTTAACATCTTTAAAGTCTTTCTGAGTCTTATACAAGTTTCCTTTACTCTTTAGACTCCTTGGTGAGGTTTACAAGTCTTAACGTAAGTCGTAACTCCAGCACTTTTTCGAAATCCCTTTTACTTACAACGACAATCTCTTCAATTGTGCGAAATTTTAAGGTGAGTCTTTGCCAGCTCACGCATACATTCAATAGATTGGTTGTAATTTCGTATTTATAGCGCTCAGGTGTTACATGCCGATGTTGTTGATCAGTGCCCGAGCCAGAATTCACATCTATATTCCTTATAAGAATCGATATGTACAATACAGTTATCTTTCAAGCTACATATACTACTAGCTTGGTGGACTTTATAGTAATAAATTTTGATGTAGAAATAACAATTATTGTAATCAGGATATTATTTTACGTGGTAACGTTTGATATATCTAAAAAATTGTTTTTTATATTTATTAAATTATTATAACGGGATTTTAAACATTAATTTAAATTATTATTTTCCTTCATTATAATTATCTTCGCTATCTATATCATCAAATTCATCAAACATTATAGAACTTCATCTCATCCACTTCTCTTCATCCACTTCTCTTATTGTATTATTAAGTAGTTGAATCAAATAATCCTCACTTCCGTCTTTAGTAATAGAAAGTCCATTCCTACGACTAATCATAGGGTTAATTGTATATATACTGATCATTTGATATAATTAAGAATTGTACGCTACGCTGTCCATTTCCAAGACTAGGATAACAACTTCCAAAGTAGAGAGGAAATGTTTTTAGTATATGTTCTGACTGTCAGAAAAACACGGATTTTCATAATCAATTTATAGGGTGAGCGAGTCGAATAGGGGATTAAATTATAATTGAATTATGAATTTTATGTAATACATGCCCAATATTGATCCCAAGTTCTATATTTATTGTATATACAGTATATTTTTTGCTCAAATGTTCGCGTATGACTTCTTTGATTGCACGGCGAAACTTTTGTGCGTTGCTAGTACTATATAATAATGGATTCATGTTATTTTTGACGTCTACTCAGAGTCTCGGACATCAACACCACTATACCTAATTTTTGGACAAAAAATTACGCTAAAAATGAATGATTCTTTAACATAACATCATTCAGACGTAAGATAATTATAAAATCATTTTCAATATGAAATTCGGGTAATATTTACAAATTTGGTTAATTCTCCTCAACAATTAGCGTAATGGATAACTATTATCACTTCTTCGTCGTTCGGTAAACTTTCACATGCTATCATTAAAAATTTTCTGGCACTGGATAATTTTACTGTAAATTGCTTTTTTTAAAAAAGATTTTTGGACATTGGCATCACATTAACAAAAAATTATGCTAACCTAATGTCATTATGATTTATTTAAATGTAAAAAACAATAAACCTTTTGTTATGGTGAAATCGTGTATTCTTATCATAATGAATTACTTCCATAGAGAATCTTTACAGATATTGACATCATTTTAAACAAATTAAACAAATTAAACATTACGCTAAAAGCTTGACCTCAATATATTCAAACGCCAAAATGCAAATCTTTATATTTGAAATTTCGTTTTATTAATAGTTAAAAAGTGGACAAAAAATGCCAGTCTTTTCTATTTTTAGAGCTTTATTGTTACGTGCTTAAATGGACTAAGTCTTTTTAAATCAAACTAGGAGTTAATTTATTTCATTTGTACTAAAATTTCGGTAAATTTACAAAGAATGCAATCGTAATTTCCTGAGATTGCAATATCTACGAATTATTTTTAAATACGCAAAGGTTAATGTAAATAAGCCTATACGTTATTTTTACGCCATGAAAAGGTCAATTACGACCTACGCATATATACAGTATATATGCTAATTCATCTGATACAATCAAATTATATAGTGTAGAATCCCATTTTCAAAGGATAATGTTTTAGTATAAGTGTAACCAGGAATGTTACACAGTACGCGAAAGCAAATCGACCAAATAGTTCATCAGTACAATATTTCAAATTTCATAATCAATTTATAGAGCGAACGAACAGGAAAGTTTGATAATTGAATTACGAATTTTTGTGTGATAAGAAAGTTTTATAGTTATCTAACGTTACAAAAATTTCTGCGAAATCCTTTTTGGGTTATCGATTCTGAATTTCGACATAAAAAATTTAAGATCTTTGATTGAATTGCACGGAGGAATTTATGATTAATTTCCTGTTTTTTCTGTGATGTGTTAGTACATTACTCGAATTATACTCTCACTATACTGATTTTTGTACAGAAAATATAAACATTACACTTAAATGACATAAACGCAAAATAAATTTGATCAGTTTTTGATTATTATAAATTAAAATATTAAGCGAAACGATTCGCGTTAGAAATAATTTATATTTAATTCGAGTTTGAGAAGATGAATATTAACAATATTAACAAATTTGGTCAACAATTAAATGATATTATTTTAATATTTATAATTTACTGTAAATCGATAAGAAGTTATTAAGATATTGACATCACATAAACAAACATTCACTAAATTGAATGTCATTATGGATTTATCGTAACCGATTTCTTTTTGAGTTATTATTTGAATTCGGGTAATTTAAATATAATTAAAAAATTACTTAATAACCAACGATAATGGTCAAATTTAATTCAGGGAGCGCCTTTTTCGTGATTTTTTCTTTTTGGACAGTTGGTGTTTTTTTAAAACACTAAGCCTCTTTTCTGGGGCAATTACGCTAAAGTAAATGTCATAATGATACATTTAATCGATTTCTTGATATCTGATATAACATCATTTAGACGTAAAAAATAAATCAGGAAATTTGGAGCCTGATCGAAAAATAATTTTTTTCGTTAAAATTTAGTTTTCAGATGTTTATTTATTTGAATATTGAATTTGTGGCGACAAAATTTAATTATTAAGATAACGAATTGCTTCCCGAAAAGACTTTAAACCTCGTGAAATGAAGACAAAAATCAGATTAGCTCTTTTTTGAGTTGGCGTTTTATTTTTGAGATATTGACATCATTTTAAAACAAATAAAATATTATGCTAAACCAAATTTATATTTGACAGATTTCATGAGCATCATACAGACGCCAGATGTAAATCATTTTTTATATATATATAGAGTTATTCCTCAACTTTTTTTAAACAAAAATTTACCGTTTTCGAGCAAATTATTTTAAAAACCATTCAAAAAAAAAAAATGACTGATCAAAGTCCATACCCAGAAGAAGAGGGAATCGTTAAGGACGAATTTTATGTCCAAAATGAAGAACACGGAGGAGATGAATATGATCCTCGGCAAGACATGGAAGAAGAAGAAACAGAAGACAATGTTGATGTTGTGGAAGAGGGTTTGTTTATAATGTTAATATTGTTAAATGAATAAACGTCTTTTATGATCATTTTTTTAATCCAACAAAAAAATAGATCCCGCTGATTTAGATCAAAATGCAACAATTGAACCAAAAAGATTTCGTGATTCTACCTATAATATCGCACAAAAGAAAGGCTTTTATTATGAGAATGAGACAGATGTAACAGGAGGCGAAGTTTCTGAGCAAAGTGTTAGAGACAAAGATGCTTCAAGACAATTGTAATAAAACACTCCATCTTCTATCATTATTTGGATTTTTTTTTTAATTGTAAATTTTTTGTCATAGGTCATCGCTTGTTGCTGCATCTCACCGAAAGAATAGAGCTCCGGAACAAAAACGTCAAAGTGCTTTAAAGGCTTCAGAATTGCATGAAAAAGTGACCGGACATCCTTTGAAAATAAATGAAGGTATTTATACATATTATACATCCCTTACATTTTCTGTATTTTTTAATAATATTTAAATTTTCCTTTTTGCCACAATTTATAGAGGGAGAAGTTCAATAGATGAGGATTAAGTGATAAATAAAATTTCGATCTATGAACTGCGTTAGTTTTTTGTTATTCGTTTGTAGTGATCTTGTTGTTAACAGAAGGGGGTAAAATATTTTTATGATTAAAAAATTTCCGAGAGATTTTTATATATTAAATAAACATTTTTTTTTTATTAAATAATAAATCAATTATTTTTATTATTTGTCTTTTAAAAAAAGTATAAAGTACAAAAGGTATCGATTGTTTTTATATGTATAAAATCTAAACTTTTATTAATGATCACGTGCAATATTACATCTGTATAATAATAAATTTGATGTAGGTAAAATTGTGTATATGTATGCAAAGTGATTATTTAACGGTGTTTTAATATAAATGTTTGTAAGTAATATGACTAGGACCATTTTTTGGTTTTCTTCCTAAGTTTCAACAGAATTAAAACCTGTCACGTCTATATCTATATTTGGTTTAAAATATAATGAGAATGAAAACATATAAGTATTATAAAAAAGAAAAATTGTGATATCTTAATTTTTTTCATAAGAAAAATGGAATGGCTTTTTGTTTTTCGTTTTTTTCGTTATACCACTAAAACGTACTTTCTTTCGCATTTGTGATTGACGGTCATAAGTTTTACTTGTGTGCCGTCTTGGATATTATTCCATGGCGTTGGATTATTTTTTCTAATGATGAGAATGATAAGATTAAATTTTCATCAGAATGAAAGGATGTTTTTAAATAAATAAATATTTAAAGTAACTTACTTATCCCAAACGACTTCGGGTCCCCGAGCAAGGCGGGTAAGATACCAGCCGGCACCAACAACGGCTACACCCTATTATGTCATAATAAATTAGAATATAGACATATAACTTAAACTCTTAAAGTACTTTCAAATAATACATACGGTTACAGCGTAGATTGGGAGGACTTCAATTCGGTACCAATTTCTCATAAATGTTGACCTTGCGACTGCGGCAGACATTTTGATTTGATGTATTGATGTATTTAATTTGAAAAGTGAGAGAGAAAATTTTTTTTCTGTGGCAAAGGATGATAATATAATATAATAATAATATCCTGTACGATTATTATAAAATTGTTTATGTGAAAAAAAATTTTTTTCTTGAACGTGAAAAGGAGGAGACGGTTTATATATTTTACAAAGCCGGGAAGTTCCGCCGTGAACGGCAATAAACGGGCGTAAAAAAATACGTGTATAATATGTTTATACATATTTAATGAATTCATAATAAAATAATAATGCAGCCATGCAGGAGCATCTATGGTAAATAAAATCTTGACAGATTTTTTCCTGAGTCAAATTTTCTAAATGAGGTTAATATTTGATTATTTTGGGTTATAAATACAATCGGGTTTTTTTTTGTAATAAAAGTAACCTTATTCTAACTGATTGGCAATAAAAAAAAGAAAGAAAATGAATAAATAAATAAATACGAATCATATGGGATCTTTGATTCGGGTATTCCACATTGTATACTTTCAAAGTATCACAGCTGAATTACTTTGTTACGGAAGAATGCGGAACCAAAGAAATTCTGCTAACGTAATGTGCGACCACACACTATGATGCAATTTCTCCTTCTCACATAAAAATAGTTAAATAATATTCGGAGTCACTTGTTCGAGTGTCAGTATCAAATTAATTATGAAAAGTAATTTTTTTAATAAATTTTTAATTTATTAGTTTTTTTTTGTCAAGTAAATAGTGGATAGTCATAAAAGATTTAATCAACTGACGCAAAAAAAAAAAGATGTCTAATTTCGGTCATCTCCACCAAAGAATCTATTTTGAGTACGTAAGCCTTTTTTTTTTTTTAGAAATTTTTAATTTATGTTATGATTGCGTAATTACTAAAATGGCTAGTCAATTTACTTATTGCGCCTCTTAGATCTTTTAATCCGATTTGGAATTAAGCCATGCGGCGTCGGCAAGATTATTCGCCCGATAATCAACTAACTCATGACTTTAGTTCTTTATTATTATCACGTGAAGACGAATTATTGCGAATTGCGATTTCGAGCATATTAAATGAATTCATATTATTCTGGCGTGAAAAATTGGATGTACAATGAATGTCTAAATTTTTATCGTTTCCTTGATGTAATTATCGCCGTTTTCAAAATGGTGTACGCAGTTTATTTGTGATTGTATATTCGAATACCAATATTCGCCCGGGTTTCATCCGTTTTTTGTCCATATTTCGTCGGTTTTCGTCCGGTTTTCGGGTTTCTTTTTTTTTTATTCAAATTTAACTGCGTACATCATTTTGAAAACGGCGACAAATTTGAAATCTACCCTCTTTCGGTAATCTGAGAATTCGAAATTAAAAAAATATATATCACTTAAATAGTTTCTAAACCAACGACTTACCCACAAAGAAAAAAAAAACATTCTATTATTAGAATTTAGAAGATTAAATTTTAAGTTATTTAATATTTCAATACATCATTTTGAAAACGGCGATAAATTTGAAATCTACCCAATCTGAGAATTCGAAATTAAAAAAATATATATCGCTTAAATAGTCTCTAAACCTACGACTTACCCACAAAGAAAAAAAAAAATTCTATTATTAGAATTTAGAAGATTAAATTTTAAGTTATTAATATTTCGACATTACACATCCCTCTTTCCTGACCCAAAACCCGCTTTTTAATATAATAGGGGCGATTACGGCGAACCATAACCACCCCAACAAACAAAAATTATCCAGTTGAGACACTCATTAAGAGCGTTCAAAGCAACAGTTACCAACGCTGTGCAATGTCAGCGACCATCACTTACACGTCCGCCTTCATGTTCACGGTCGTGTCCTGGCAGGTAAGTATGATTTGCAAAAGTGCGATTATCGGTCTATTTATGCTCAAATCGCAAATTATGGGATCGATGAAAATGGCGCAGTAAATTTTCGAAATGACTTTTCAATGATCATCATGATCATCAGTAACATCACCATAAAAATTTACACGTTCAATTTTTTTATGAGGGTGGTTTTTTCGTGAGAAAAAACATACATATTAGCCTATTTTAGTATTTTCCCGAAGTGCTTAGTAGAAGGCCACTTTTTAACGATATCTCATTTTAAAATTTCACGAACTATAATATGCAAAACGCGGCGACAATTATTGTTATTATAATTGCAGTTATAACTGCATTATCTTATAATTGGATAGATGAATCTATAACTATTTCTGGATTTAGAAGACCAGATATTAAACCTTACGAAGGAGGAAAATGTAGAGTAATTGAAGGTCATTATATATCTGATTTATCTTTTGAAAAGTAATTGAAAAATTTGAATAATTCTTATTTCTTACGATTGAATTTATTAGGAATTGAAACTTGTGAAGATATAGTTATTCATCATCGAACTGGTCACGCTTTTATGGCCTGTGGTGATAAAACGATTAGAAGTCAAGTATTTTATCCACCAATTAACCTTATTACAGATACGACTCAACTAATAAGAGATACTCCTTACATTTATGACATTAATGTATGTATATTATCAATTATAATCTTTCTTTTTTTTTTATCGTGACAAAAATTATATTTAAAGTGTTTTTTTATTAGAATGATAAACTTATTCCACTTGAATTAAAAAATTTTCCACCGGAAGAAGATTTTTTGTTATGTGGAATGGGAATATACGAGGATGAAAAAAATGAACCAAATAAATTATATGTATTTTTTACAAATCACAAAAAAACTGGTAGTGTTATTGAAATCTTTGAACATATCCTGAACACAAATGAATTAGTTCATTTAAGTACCGTTAAAAATGATTTAATTATTACTCCAAATGATGTCGTACCCGTTTCAAAGGATGAATTTTATGTTACTAATGATCATGGTCATGAAACCGGATTTTGGAGAGAATTTGGTGGTATATAAAATTACATGCATATGTATGTATATATATTATGTCTGCATTTTTTTACGCGTATTATTTAATTTATTTAGATATTACTCGTCGTCCATGGGGAAATGTTGTATTTCATTCTTCAATTACGAATACAACTGAGATTGTTGCAGATAGTATAAGATATCCTAATGGAATAACTTCAAATTGGGATAATTCTAAAATATATGTTGGAACTTCTGCTGGTGGAGAACTTTTAATTTATGATCGTAAATCAAATAATAAACTTCATCTATCGGAAAGTTTATTTACCGGACTATCAATTGATAACATAAGTGTTGATGAACAAACTGGTGAAATTTATTGTGCTGGTATGTATATATTAAAAATATAACGAGTTGTATATTTATTTATTTGTTTATTTATTTTTGATAGCAACACAAAAACCTTTGGCTGCATTGGTTTATATGAGAGATCGCACTGGAACAGCTCCTCCACAACCAGCTGCTATCATAAAAGTAAGTAACAATACAGCCGAAGATAAATTCTACGGAATAAAATATTCTCAAAAGATAATTTTTGAGGATAATGGAAGCATCTTACCTTCCGTATCAATTGCTACTGCAGATAGGCAAAGGAATGTAATGCTTTTGGGTACTTTTCGTGGAGATGGTATAGCTAGGTGTGAACTAGAGTCGCTTATCGAAATTAATTGATTTCAGCATGTCGAACTGTAGAAATTAATTCATACATTTCGGTATTGGCTTTTTTTATTTTCGGCAAGCATCTTTAGTGAACTGATCTTTAAATTTAGTGAACATAACTATACGGATATTATTGCAGATATTTATTTTGTATAAAACGACAAAAAAAAATATTTCTATTCTAAAAATAAAAATTATATAACTTGGTTTTTTTTTGCTATACTAAAACGTCTATTCGATATACAAATAAAAAGAAAGAAAAGTGATACAATTAAATTGATTTCATAAGTAAATATTCTTCAATCTTCCATTTCTTCATCATCCTCTTCAATTTCACCAGGTTTTGATCCAGGAATATGACCTGATTGTAATAACTTTTCAAGACGCGTAACTTCTTCCAAAGTTTTAGCATTACGAATTGCATCCTAAATAATAAATAATAAAAAATCGGTTTAATAAAATTGTAAATCAGAAAAAAAATAGAAATATAAATGAGAATATTTACTTTAATTTTGGATTGTTCCTCTATTGACATTCCAAGCGTGGGTAAGTTTGATTTAGGAAGATTAACTCCTTTACTTGAAACAAATCCCTCACCCGGCTCGAATGTTTTGGAAGCAACTTCAGAGATAGATTTTGCAAGTGAAGTCATTTCACCTTTTAATGTTTCGAACAATTGTTTAGCTTCTTTGCGTTCCTATTTAAAAATAGGTATAAAAAATATAATAAGTATATGTAAAATATAAAAAAAATAAATAAATTATATATATATACATATATATATGACAAATAATTTTCCAAACAATTAAATTAATTCACACTTACCACATCACGAACTCTCTTAAAATCCAAGACTCTAACAGATTTAACTTTCCAAATAATCCAACTTCTATACCATTGTTTTCTTGTAACAGGATTATCTAATAAACTAATATATTGTAATCTATAACATCCTGATAAAGGTTCAAGATCTGATAATTCTGATACGTTATTATTAGTTAAAACTAATGTTGTTAAATTAGGAAGGAATTCGAATATTTGTGGATCAATACGAGTAATACGATTATTTGCTAATAATAGAGTCTTAACACGACGTAACAACGGAAAATTTCCAAGAACACGAATGTCATTATCTGTTAAATCGATCGTGTCATTTTGATCCTATAAAAATTAAAATATGATTTATTTTTAAATTATTTATAAAATAGATAAAAATTATTTTTTAAAATACCTTAGATACACCAAGATTTTCTATAGCAGGGATTTTGTTTCCTAATTAAATTTAAAGAGAAGGGATAAAGGATTTCGAGTCAGGGAACAATATGGAAATTCGTTTTTTAAAATCTAATAAAACAAAACAAGGGCAATGTCACTTATAGTTGATCATTGCCCAATGATTTGATGTTCTTTATTGATTTAAAGTTGAAGGAATAATATACAGAAGTTACGTTATCATTCAGTTCCCTAAACTATAATTATTTCGAACCCTAAGCAATTATAACAAATTACTATATATAAAATAAAACTAAATTTAAGAACACCAACGTAATTTACCAATACTCTTCTTTTTTCACTTATTAGAACCATATTTTACCCTTATAAAGATAACCAGTGTTGTCCTAAAAAACACCTTCTAAAGGATACCTCGTAGATCAAGTTCTCGATCTTTAACAGCATTGATATAACTAAGTGAACGTTCGATAAGTTCCGGTGTAAGTTTCATTGCTTTCCCATGTAAGTTTTTTTTAATTTGAATTTGGGACCAATTTTGTTCTAGTTTATTGGTTTTATCATATGATCATTTTATAATCAGCCAATCATGTTTCATTTAGGTTGTTATCCTAATTTCCCATTCGTTAAGATTTCAGATTCTCGCCCGCATATAAAATTTCTTCTGTATTACCGTCATTTCCTATAAATAGAGAAATTTTAATCGTCTCTTTAAAGAACTATCTAAAGAGGAGAAATAATCATTCACATTAGTAATGTTAATCTAACAAATTAAGTATAGTAAGGGAAGCTCTGACTCTCTTTGATACAGATGGAGAGGCTTGAAAACTTTGATGGTGTTCCCACACAAAAAGCAGCTACGAACTTTATATTGTATATCCTTTATTTTAGCTAAATTCGTTAGTCGGGATGGAAATAGTGTCGATATTTACCCTGGACAGATTCAATACTTTTTTGAACATTTGATTCATTTATCTTCCTAGAATTTAGTTCATACGTTCGCGTTTGTTAGATGGTAAAGGGAGAAAGAGGCGGAAAGATGTCAAAGAATGGGGAAAAATTCTATGATGATTTTATCGACGATTTTTGGAAGAAGCCAGGTAACATACATAATTTTTTTTTTTATATAGAATTACTTAATACTGAATTCGTTTTTATTTTTTAGGGAGTACGTTAGCAATGCATATAAAGCCGCTCAGAAATATGCCAAAGATTACGAATTAATGAGGAAACACTACGTAGATCAAATTGCAGCGCTCTCGCCGATATATATATGATGATTACAAAGAACTCATCGAGAAAAGCACCTAGTTTAAGATCGACAAAAAGGCATTAAAAACTTCTCAGATAGCAGAATATGTAAAAAAGGATTAATCAAAAAAGAGGAGTCCCTCTATGGTTAATTAAAACTACATGATTTATGGACAAATTAGCAGACGTGAGGAAGAACCAAGTTGTTCTAAATTAAAAGATCAAGATGATAAATTGAGGAATGAATCCGAATATGAATTATTATGTAGTTTATTATTTTTGATCAAAAGAGGATAAAAGATATAAAAACAATCATAAACAAACAGTAGATATTACAAAAGAATTTCTCATAAAAAATAACCAGAAATTTATTGATGAAAGAGTTTATTATTTTTGATCAAAAGAGGATAAATATATAAGAAAACAAACAGTAGATATTACAATAGAATTTCTCATAATCGCTTCTACAGATAGGAGATACCCAGGAATTGGACCATCGTATTTCTTGTTTCGTTTCAGATTTATTCCTAGTTCCCAAGAAGGGCGGAAAGCTTCGTTCCGTTATAGATTTACGTAATACGTTCAATATATAAACAATAATCAGGAATTTATTGATGAACCAACCCATTATGACAAAAGGATATGGTCGAACAGGACAAGAATATTCGATACGTCATTTATAAAGTCTCCGCAGCTATTAGACCTATTGATAATACTCTTCGTATGGTATACGCGTCAAAACCGGGTTCTACAGAAGGAGAGGTCTACAAGACATGGCTAACTCGTTAGTTGCATAGAATGGTCCGAAAATATTATTAACTTTCCCGAAGAATAAATAACAATGTGAGCTCAACATTTATTAACAGTTTAATTTTTCAGCATTTTACTTTTTACCTATTTAATTTTGGTGATTTTAAAGAATGCGCATTCTGAAATTCATGAAATATCTTCAATTAAGAGGAGAAACAAATTTAGGAGAAAAGGTGGATCTTTTAGTTCCAGACGAAGATGGCGAGAACATGAATATAGAAGAAAACAAAGAGGATGAGAAAGAAGAAGATAAGTTAATCTGGAAAAGAGCATGGATTTCCTTCTATTCATCATCGTCGCGATTTAAAAGTGAGCAGATCTTTACTAAGATGGAAGCCTTTACTATCTGACATTTGATCTGAATATATATATATATATATATATGATTTTGCACTACAATCCTGCCTACCCAAGTAACCAAGTGACCAACCAGAGTTATATCGACAATATGTTGAAGATTACAATATGCTAAACCCGAAAAAAAATCAGATGTTCATGCTAGGAAAGTGTCAGCCAAATTCAAGGGTTTTTCAGTAATAATTGGTTACGGGACTTTTAAACTAAGACGTTTGAGGTAATTTACAAACGAAATAAAAAAAAAAGAGAAAAAATTACCAGGATTCCAAATTGGATAGGTATATGCTGAAAATTTAGTAAAGGGCCAGAGAAAAGCACTTGGACACCGTATTGATGGAATTTTTCAAAACACAGTCAATAATAATGAATATGAAGGAATTGAAGTCGCGAAAACATGCCAAGGTCCTCATGATAGAAACTCCTGAAAGATATATTTCAAGTGAGAAGAGATCAAAAATTACAGGAAAATCTCAATTGTTATATATGAGACTAAGAAAAATTTTTTTTTTTTCCAGTATCGGGAGGGTACTCACTGAAAAATGCTTAATAATGCAATTAAAAAAAACGGAAAATGGTTAAGAGAAGAAAAAGGAAATTTGAGAACCACATTCATCCGAACATCCTGATCGATGATTTGGCAATATTAATTATATTGACTCATTCTGGGAATTGATTTACCTCGAAGAATCCTACAGAAAGATGACTAAAATTTATATAAGCTGTGTTAAGAGTGATCATTAGTTAGTTGGATTAATTTTAGTTAATTGTCAATAATATGGGAAATTCTCAAAAGAATTGCTGAAAATGGAAAGGCAATAGCTCAAAATAATGTAGGAAAATGTTTGTTAGTTCATTATTAATCATTGGATGTGATGGATTACCTAACCGAATAACAAAAGAGGGAATGCAGGCATCCTTTGGGAAACTGTGCAGAATCAGAGGCGATGCGTGGGGATTTTCAACCACTCATCAAATCCATAGAACGTATCAAACCTGTCATCCTATACACGCGTACACTCGTAATACTAACTTATCTAAGCACTTGTAAAATATGGATATTCATTTTACTGGAGGTTTATGATCATTACAAATGAAGGACAGCCATCTGGTAGAGTGTTTCACAAATTATAAAAAATAACAAAAAATAATGCATTGATTTAGGTCTTTACCGAAATAATTATAAAAAACAAGGAAGGATTGATAGCGACGATAGACGTTTACATGCAAATGGACGAATGAATGATGTACAGTAACCAGAGGGGATATAATTATTAGATTTAAAAAAAAAAAGAATTTTTCAAATGATATTAAGAAGTTGTCACACAGATACTTGTTTCATTCACTTGCTCGGTAAATCTACTTATTTAATCATTTGAGAGAATATTAAACATTCATTCATTTGAAGATATCAGTAATTACGTTGATGGTAATTTTTTACTTGAACTTAGTGTGAACATTCTGGCTTGATTGTAAATTTAGATTATAAATTCAGATCAGGAAACTGCTCAAGGACAGGGAACATCGCAATACCAAGGTGTAGTGAGATAGCACATTTGAGTGATTTTTATCAATTTTAACTCTGTATACGAATGGGATATTATAATAAAAACTGTATATTATATTATTATTATTATTTGTAATAAAAATAATTAAGTAACAATTTTTATTTTATTTTTTTTTTAAAAAAAATTTTCTCATTCACAAGTTTATACAAGTGCAACTATTATTATAAAAAATTATACTTTTTTTTTTTTTTACGCGGATATACCCAAGAAAAAAAAAATTTACAATGATACCAATATTATTAGGTAATATTAAAGGTGACAAAAAAAAAAAAAAAAAAAAAAAGATTTTATATAGAATAGGTCCAAAAAAAAGATAAAATAGTTAGATCCGGAATTAATTTAATATAATAAAAAAAAAAAAGTATACTGTATATTCATATAATTAATGATATAATAAATTCAAAGTACTTTATATATAATCTATTAACGTGTAAAAAAAAGGAAGAGGGTAAAAAAAGGGAAAGGAGAAGAAATAAATAAAAATAAATAATATACTCATTTCTTTTACAGTATATGTCAAATATATTATTATTAACATATGGAATATATGAATATATGATACCTCTACCATCCTTTACCCTCTTACTATAAACCCTTATATCTTCTTTGATTAATTTTTTTTTTTTTTTTTTTTAGAAAAAACTTCAACATAGAATCCCAATTTTAATCAATAGACCATCTTTGTGTGTGTCGATTTACAGTTTCAAGGTTGTATGCGCGATTATTTTCAATAAAAGCATCTCGTCCTTCTCGTCCGCCCACTTGTGATGAAAGACTTTTGCTTCGTGAAACTAACATAAAACATAAACAGATTAATTCCTTATCAACGGAAAAAAAGGTAACTTATTTGGAGTTGCAAGATTAATAAATACACTTACGATGAAATTTCAATCCCTTATCGAAATTTTTTAAACAAAGGAGGGATATTACAAAAGTTACCTATAAAGTAATCAAAATCAATAATAAATTAATATTAAAAAAAAAATAATAATCATTTTTAAGAAATATTTAATTAAATTAAAAATCGACACTTACTATTCCTAGGACTAAACAAACAGAAACTATTTCAAAATAATAAAATAAAAAATTCATCAATAAAAAAAAAAATTTCAAAAATTTTAATTTTTAAATTTTTAATAAATTCAAATAAAATATTTAATACTTACGGAAAAATGTAACGAAAATCCTAGTTCCATGATATTTATCAGGATTCATTGACACATCAACTATTTTCGATATAATATAACCTTCTGCAACACAAACTCCTAACTTGAAAAGATACATAAGAACCTTTCTCTCCGTTTGTACTCCCCAGAACCCAACTATAATCATTCCAGCCGATGTTAATACTGATAATATTACATGCTGTAATATTTCTTTTGTTGCCTCCAGAATAACCACCAAAGCCAAAAATTGTATCGAGAATCCAAGGAAGAAGAAGACATCGAATTTTAATAGCATTATGAAAACTGTTTCATGAAAAATAAATAAATAAATTAATCTGTAAGTATCATTGTTTTTTTTTTCAAAATATTAAATAATAACAATATAGTAGTAATAAAACCTACTTTGATACATTTTATATCGATCTGTATATACATAATAAAAAAATTTAATTATTATTTAACAAATAAAGTATAAATAAAACGGTATAATATAAATATTTAATTTAAGATACCTCTCATTGCCATATCAGCTCCAATCTTCTTATATATTGTCCAACCAAATTCTTGATATAATTTATAAGCCAAGTATGCAAAACTCATTGAAGAAATTAACATTACTATGATGATGACAATTTCATAAGGAACTGCATCTTTAGGGAGAGTATCATTTCCTTTAATAATAAGTTCCTGGATGGAAGGTGATATTCCGTTGTCAGAGATTAAAGAAGTTGATTGATAAACTAAATATTTATTTAATTTATTAGTAAAAGAATTCATTTACTCGTGTTGAATTGTTGTTTCACCCTCAATAATAATAATAATAATAATAATAATAATAATTTTTTTAGATGACATTATTATTCACCTTGAATTGCAGAAAAAGCCAAACCAGCAAATATAAATAAACTTAATGCAATAAGTTGAATAGTATTTTGATGATAAAGCTGTTATTAAAAAAAAAAAATTTTAAATTAGTAAAATATCAAAAAATTAATTTATCAAAAAAATATATATCAAAAATTTTTAATATTCACCGCATCAATACATAATCCTAATTGAAAAAATTGACTGACAATAAACAAAACATGATATATTGTCATACTTCTTCCTTGAGCATATATATCAGTAAAATCACTTAATAAAGTTGCATCATTCTTCACTTTATCTTCAAATAAAGATATTTGACTAACAGCCTTTGAATGTACTGCAAGAACCAACCCTTCCAGTATTGATACAGCCAATGCTTGACACACCGAAACTATCAATGCATATCGGGCATAATAAGATTGGCCAAACTATAGTAAGAAAGGTAAAAAAAAAAAAATATTTATACATATTTTTTAGTCAAATAAGAAAAAAAAGTCATTATTTTTAATTATAAAAAATTGGAAATAAATCAATTTTTTTTAAAAAAATTAATTTAATTTATTTAATTTCATATAATTTTTTTTTTAATTTTCTTCTTTTAGTTACTATTAATAAATTTATTTCTTTCAATAATTTAAGCCATTTATTATTGTATAAATTTAGAAAAGCCAAAAGGCTTTTAAAGGTCACAAAAAGAAAAAAAAAAATTGTCAAAAAAAAAATATTTTAAAAAGCCTTAAAAATGCTCATTCACATAATTAAGCCTCTAAAAAAAATAAAATGTGGCTTAAACATACCAGTTTTTCGGCCAGCGATCCAAACATGTTTGGAATTTTAAGTCAAAAAATATGTATTTATTGACGTAAAATATAAACGTTAGAAACGTAAGCTATGTAAAGGAAAAAGGAATGAAAGCGCCAAGAGCTGAGTGAGAGCTCTACGTGCGATGAAAAAAGATGGGGTAAGGCTGGCTGTTTACCAAAATACTATCGGGCAAGATTTTCGGTGAACGGACCCTAACAACTAAGGGAAAGTATGGTTCATGAAGGGTAAAAGATGATCGTAATGCATAGTGCGTAACGCACACTTTTTCTATATAAATTACCACGAAAACACAATGAGGATCAACTAAAAGTCTTCCAATTTTGACTCGGAAATCCCGGAAATCTTTATATCAAATATGTCGGGAATCAATTAATTACCGGAATTGAAAATTTTCAATAGGATTGACAAAATAAATTAATAAGAAATTATTTTATGCAAATTATGCAAATCAAACTTTAAAAAATATTTTTTATGCAAGATGGTGCATATTTAAAAATATTTTAAAAAAGAAATAATATTTGTTTTTTTATAATTAGTAAATTCGTATCATACTATCATACTATCATACTATCATACTGTACTTATTTGTACATGACATATAATGGCCCTAAAACTATACCCCACTAATCCATTGGCGGTAACAAACATAACATCCAAAAATAATCTGAAACTCGTGAAAATTGTTTTTTGTATTTATTATAACAAATTCTTTTAGAATCTGGTACCAGGCCAAATTCAAATATATAAAGAAAATTATTTAATATGAAAAATATTACTAAATCCATACTCATTTTTTCTTTTTAAAATAAACCATAATTAATAAAAAAAATTATAATAATAAAATTACATTAGTACTAATTAAACATAAAAAAATATATATATATATAAGACCAATAAACGATACAAAATAATTTCATATCGTTTTTTTACAAAAAAAAAAAAAATAATAAAAGTAAAAATAAAAGAAATGAAGAAAAGGCCGATTATGTTACAAAAAAAAAAAAATCGTTTTAATCGCACTAAACCCAAAAAAATTATATTTATAAAAAGAAAGCCCATAATACCCATTAATACAATAAAAAAGTTTTTTTTAATTTTTAGTTGATAAAATAAACCCAACCCAATAATATATAATAAAAAAAGCCCAATATATAAGAAAAAAACTATACACGATAATTAAAAAAAATTTTCTGGAAATAAAATATATACAAAGTTTTTGTGTCCCTCATTTCAAAAAAAAGGGAACTTGATGTAATAAAAGATCAAACAATGTCTGAGAGAATAAAAGTGTCCTTTCATTTAGTTGTGTTACTATTAATTGTCCGAATTTTGAGTGGTTTTATTGACTTATCTTCGTACTCTACTTGTACTTGCAGATCTTTGAATTCGAGGTTCTAATTCCAAAGACCTATTATATAATTCCTATAATTAAAAGATTCATTCATGATCGGTTATTATACGTATAATAGCTTTTGAGTGTGAAATGAAAAATGAATGTACTTACATCATCGTTCAATACCACCGTTTCAGAAATAAATTTTTCAATAAGTTTATTGTTCTTAACATTACATGATCTATAACAAATTTACAAAGATTAATTAATATATTTACAATTATGATTTAATAATAATAACGGTGTTAAAATAATACATACTTCTTTTGAAAATTTCGTATCATGTTTACTATATCTCCCATAAGAGAGAATTTATTCCAATGAACTTTGCCATTTTCCTGAAAGTCTTTGTTACCTTCTCCAATGGACAATAAATCTTGTAAATGAATACCACTATATTGATTTTAAAAATTAAATGATTAGTAAAACAATTTAGAATTTAGAAATGGAATAACTATTAATCATAAAAAGATACATACAGATAAGGTATCCCAAATTGTTCATCATAGCCACGTGATGGAGCCTTCAAGGCCAATCGATAGTTACCAAAAGACTTGTCCGTTGACATCAAAACTTCCAAATTATGAAATTTTTTGTATGTCGATTTTCCCTTTATAAGTTCACGTGTGCGACGAAGTCTCGCAATTGGGGCAGAATTTATTGCAGCAATAATTGCCATTAAAGTATTGTAATTATTTAATTCCCTGACAATCTAATAAGAAATAAAATGATAAATTTTTGAGAAATAATTTCTAATGTATAATATAGTACACTATTTATGAGAACCATTATACTTACTACTGCTACTTTCATGAACTTTTTCAACATAGCTGCGCGATTTTTCAATTTGTCCTGGGATAAAATCATCGTAGAAACCCTATTAAATAATTTTAATAAAGTTATTAATACATTTCATTAAAGTAATTCGATCAAGTATTTCATTACTTACCAGTTAGAAATAAGATTAAAATGTTTAATAGATTGAGCAACCCTCCCATTTTCACGTTGAGGACTTCCTTGTGGAGACCAAATGTGCCTTAACATGTCCCTTGGCACAATTTTTTTGAAAAGGTGAAATTCCTGATACGTTAATTCATTCGCAATCGACTTTTCGGGTAATTCTTCGAATGGTACTTGACATATAGGTCTTCCAGTTGACTCATTATTTACAATTATTATGGAAGCTTTACGATGATTTGTAAGACTTGGTCGAGCAAGTCGTGAAAGAGATAAAGCATCATTTTTGTCATCACATAAGATCCAGCTACCAATACCACTATCTTTTTTTGTACCAATAGTAGCCATTTTCGGTTTTTCTATATGTTGTTCTTTAGTAATCTCATCATCATCAACATCGGTTAATCCCCAAAAGGAATCAGGGTCTTCTTCAGGAACTGTGCCATAAACTAATGACTTTAGAGTAATAGCGTAGTACGTAAGATGTGATCTGCTTGATATTACGTCAAAGAAATTTCGTAACATGTGTCGAGTATGAGGGTGAATCATATCGTTAGGATGTTGAGTTAACCAATTATACAACAAGTTACATATCCTAAAAAAAAAAATTATTTTTTTTTAATCATTAATTAAATAAAATATTAAAATAAAAGAACATAATTAATTGAATAAACTTACTTCTCATGTGTTGTGTTTCGATTATCTTTAAAATCCTTTACATCCTTTTCACATTCATGAAATCTTTGTACTAATTTGACCAAAACTTCTCTAGGTCTCATGAAAGCTCGATAAACGACAAAGAATGTTATCGTAAATGGATCATCATGTGTACCATATTGACCTCCAATGGTTAATCGATGAATCAATTCATCGATTGTCATACCATCCGTACGATTTCTATGAATCAAGTCAAAAAAATTTTAATAAATCATTCCAATATAAAAAATTTTCATATAAAAGGATTCGTTTTACAAAACATTTCAATTGAAACAAAGTTTTTCAAATGTACACCATTATTGATGTAACTAATACATACCCAGTACATTTAACTTGACCCCTTTCAATAGAATCTAGAGCATCTAAAGAATTATCACTTCTTCCACTCATTGAACTTAGAACAGAATCATAACTTGCAGTTGAAATTCTACTATTTGCGGATCTTGTAGAGAAACTTTCTTCTTCAGTTTCTTTCACCTGTAATAAATTCGTTGAAGGTAAAATTGAACGTCTCTTTTCGGTATTATAGAGTTTAGGAGATGATGGAGCCGAAGGAAGCGACATTTGAGATAAGATTGAAGGTGTTGGTGGTGTTTGAGGTGGTGTTGTTGCTATATATTAATGAAGATTGTTTTTAAAAATTCGAAATATGATATAAAAATGAGGAAAAGAACGTGAAAGAAAAGTAATTGAAGATTTACCTTCTTCATCACTGCTTAACATATTTAATGGATATCGTGATACTAAAAAAAAGTGAATTTATATTATTTATAAAGTATAATGTAATAAAATATGATTATTATTAACTTACATTTTCGTGAATCGATTTTTGGAGTACCAAAATGGGAACTATATCGACTGCTCATAAATCGTACAGCTGGTAAATTTGAGAACCTTCTTCGACCTCTTGGTTCATAACTTAAATCACTTGATGTTCTTCTGTGACTTAAAGATACTTTATCCGATTCAGCATCACTACTAACATTTTGTAAAAATATAGAATCCGACGATGATTCAGCTGTCCTATTTACTTTATTTTTTCGAGAGAAATCTAAACAAAAAAGATGAAAATAAATAAAACTTTTTCTATTCATGGGCAGAACATTGGCAGAAATGTTTTAAGGAATCATATTTTAAAAATATTATTGCATATTTACCTCTATGCCGTATTGCTAATCTTAATAACATTGAAAATACATCATGTATTTTCTCAATTCCAGCATCAGAACGTGTGTCCAATTCAACAAACCCAATACGAAATAAATCACCAAGTTTCGGACCAAATGATGCATCAACTTTACGTTTTGATAATTCACAATCTACTTTACAAGCAGCCAGTATTGTTGGAATTTGAAATTCTTTGAAAGCACCTATATAAAAAGAATACATTATAAAATGATTAATAAATCATAAAAATTATACGACACGAATATATATAACATACTTAGAAGCCATGCTATATTTGCTATTGATTCACGTGAAGTGACGTCATAACAAACTAGAATTCCATCGATTTCAGGGAGCTCCTAATTATAAAATTATTTAGCCAATTAAAATTTTATGTGATTTAATGTGATTGATGGATATTTCATTGTGAAATCAAACTTACTTTTGGCCATTGCAATGGAGATTTCATGTCAAAAACATTCTCTTGAATTTCCAGCACTTCAACTGGATACGCCTGATCATCGACCTCAATTTCTGATATAAACGTTGGCGCTAAATAGAAAAGAGAAGAAAATAATAAATAAACAATAATTTTATCATAATAATAAAATAATTTAATATTTTATTATCATAATAATAAATACTTTACCTTTTATTATATTATGATCTACGCCAATATTTTTTATTGGTGTCAAATTATTCATACCCGTTCGCACAATTGTTGATTTACCAACAGTTGGCTTACCGATCAAAGCAATCACGTAATTATCATCCTGTGAACTTGTTGTTGACTGATCACTTAGGGATAATTTCTTTAAGAAAAGAAATTAGAAATAGATTCATTAAAATTAATTTCAATTCATATATTAAAAGAACAAATATAGCTAAATAAATGTATCATACCTTATCATTTATAAACCAATTACCATAACTAAATACATTTCCATCCATGCTACCATTTCTCTTTTTTACGTTTATAGGTGTTGATTTCAAAGAATCCATGGAAACGGCTTTCTTTAAAGGTTTACTGCTCTCTGTCTTATCATTGGATTCAACGTTTTTTGGTACGATATTTGTTGTTGAAAATGATGTTTGATTTCGAATTAAATGCCACATTTTGTTGATAAATCTTGTTTAAAATCAGTTGATAAAATTCTTTTTTTTTTCGTGGCCGTGTGGGTTTGGATTTGATCACCAATATAATGTTAACACGTAACCCTTTTTTTTTGGTTTTTTTTTTAAAAAAAAAAACTAAATATACAAGTTTTGATTAAGGGGGAAAAAAAATTATTTTCAAGATAAATGCGTTTGATAATTAAAAAATAATAATAATAATAATAATTCAAAAGTTTTTTTCTTTATTTGTCGTTCTCGTAAATAAAAGTTTTTTTTTTCTTTTGGAATTCGTTAAAAAAAATAAGTTGATAGAATTTAAACGGAGGTTACTTTAACATTAATCATAAAAAAAAAAATTTCGGGTAATAATGCAAGTATTATTATTAAAGAACAATGATTATTAATTAATTAAAATGTTTTAATAATAATAATAATAATAATAATACTAAGACAAAAATAAATCCAAATAGGATCTAAAAATAAACAAAACGCGTTCGAAGGTTTTTTTTTTTTCGAATTATTATTTTTTTTTTTTTTTTTTTCATATAAAGTTTGAAACTATCTAGTTTCAAACTTTTTTTTCTCTTTTTTTTTCGTATGGTGAACTCGGGAAACAAAAAAAAAAACAAAAAAAGAAATTTTTTCTTTTTAAAAAAAAATTTTATAAAAAAAAAGGACAACTTTACCAACTTTAGAAATTTTTTTTTATAAACTTCCAAAATATTTTAATTATATGCATAAATAAGGTAAATGGCATAAGATTTCAGAAATTAAGAATGATATCATTCACAAAAACTTTCTCCAACCCCCGAAAAATTCTCTTAACAGCTAGCGTTTTTTTTTTCAATAGATATTATTACCCACCTTCTTTTTAAAGCTTCTTTTATTAGTTATTGACGATCAATGAATATTCTTTTATCGATAGAGGTATTTATTATATGAAACATCTGAAATATGATCACCTTTCTTTAAAAAAAAAATATAAAAAAAAAATAAAATAGAATAAAAATAAAATAGAATAAAATAAAATTTTTGGAAAATGAAAAGAATGCGAGAATGAGGGGCGAAAAAGGATCGATGAGTTTTTATACAGTAATGAGCAGCACAATATATATAAAAATAATACGAGTTTGAAAATCAAAAAATACCTTTGTACTAAAAAGGTACAATATAAATTATATAATACCATATACATAATATATATTTATACATAAAAATGTGATATCATTAACAAAACAATTGAAACTTTAGCGTGTGTGTCCATATGAAAATTTGTGGGGAAAATGAAAAATTTTTTGGATGAGAAAAAAAATTGTTACATTGTTGAAGATGTTGAAACGATTTTGTTACACATCATAAAAAATCATGGTATTACTATTACCAAAATGCAGAATTAAAAACAATTAAAGGAATTTAAAAGATGGCAATTGATTTTATGATTTTTTAGTGTATTTGATTTTATGATTTTTTTAGTGTGTGCTTTTTTTACTACTATTCTTTTGCTGATTCTATGATGTTATTCATGCTATTCACAATGTATTTTTGATATCTAATTATGGATTATTATAATATAATAAGATAGTACGTAATAACTAAAATAGTATATATAATAGTATATATAATACCGTATTTTATCGAAAATAAGCACCTATCAAAAATAAGCACCTCCCCTTATTTTGTGCGATTTCATGCAAAAATCAAAAATAAGCACCTTCAAAAATCAGCATCCCCCGGTATTTTATTAATTTTATTGACAATAGAAAAAAAAATAATTTTTAACTATATTGATTTTATTGACTTAGAAAAAAAAATAAAATTTAAACAAATATTATTAATTTGTATCGATAAAATCAATTTCATCCATTTCCTCATTTTCATCTTGAAGTTCTTTAAGAAGTTCATCAATTTCTTCATAAACAAGATCATCTTCCGATCCATCTAAATCATTAGATATACCACATTTTTTAAAAGAACGGATAATAATATCATCCGAAATATTCTCCCATGCACGCTTAACCCATTTACAAACATCACTTATTTTAGCACGTCGAAGGTTTCCTGAAGTAGTATACCCAGCACCACCATTAGACATCCAGTGGTGCCATTCTTTACGGAGGTTGTCTTTAAATGGCTTGTTGATTGCAACATCAAGTGGTTGACAAATGCTAGTCAAACCACCCGGAATTACTGCCAAATCAACATTAGTATCATGAAATGCGTTTTTAACAGATTCTTCTAAATGTCCTCTAAAAGAATCATACACCATCAATGCAGGAGAGCTGGATTGACCGTTTGTCATTATTCTTGAACGTTTGAGATAATCAACATACCGTTTCATTAAGTCTGTATTCATCCATCCACTCTCTTGGAACCAAACAATCACACCAGAAGGTGCTTGTTCTCCGCGTGGCATTTGTTTTCCTTTGAAAATACAAATTGCCGGAAATTTAGTTCCATCTATTATAAATAAAAAAAATTGTTATTTTATTTAAAAACTAATAAAAACCATAAATTTAATGTAAATCTTACCTGCGGCACATGTTAAAACTACTGTAAATCTGTTTTTTTCATTTCCTGTTCCACGAATATGAATTGTCTTATCACCTTTCGTATGAATGGTAAAATTTCCAGCCATGTCAAACCAGACAGGCGTTTCGTCCATATTAAAAATATTACACAATTCAAAAGATTTTCTGACCCTAATTCGAATGACAAATCTGCGAAATTTTTCCAATAATTCTTCTGTTTGTTCAGGTAGTTTTTGTGACACTTTTGTACGCCGCCGTAAAGCCAATTTATACCTTTTCATAAATGCAGATAACCAACTAGATGTTGCCTTAAATGTTTCTATTGAATTACCATAGAGAGAGATCATTTCTGGCCGGTCTAAAATTTCAAACATTGAAATTCGTAAATTCACTGTGGTTATAGCTAATGCCATTTTTCTTTGTTCCATAACCCATTTGTATAACTCCACTTCTGCTTCAGGATAAAATGCTTTTCGGCCAGAACCTACACTCATGTTTGTTGCTTTTGTTTCATCTTTCCAGTTTAAACTTGCTTTGACCCACCTTCCAACCATACTAGCATCAAGTTCAAAGTGCCTAGAAGCTTCATTTCTGCCACGTTCCTTAGCATAAGCAACGACAATTTTTTTTTGCTCAATAGAATACGAACTACGTTGGCGTTTTGAAACTTGTGGCATAGTATTAAAACAGGTTTGAAATTGTATGAAATTGTGAAAGTTATAAAAGTTGTATGAAAGTTATGAAGGTCGTATAAAAGTTTCGTGAAAGTTACGAGGTTACGCGAAAGTTATAAAGTCACGAACGCGAAATAATACCCCTAATTCACATGGTGAAATTCCCGAATTAGTAAAAAAAATTTCCAGAGTGATAAAACCCCTTGATTAATAGATAATCGTATTTTAAAAAAAAGTCTTGAAAATAAACACCCCCCAAATTTTTCGTCCAGAATCCTTGCAAAAATGGGGTGCTTATTTTCGATAAAATACGGTAGTATATAATAGTATAAAAAAGTATAAAAAAAAGTATAAATAGTATAAAATAGTATAAAATAGTATAAAAATGATTGTAAATAACAAAAAAATACAAAATTACAAAATTAAAAAAGGAAATTTGTAACTTATTTTTGAAGATCCATTCCGTCATAATAACAATATTTTATATATAACTGATAATAAATAATATATAATAATAATATGATATATATTGGATATATAATATATTGTATTTTTATTATTATGTACTTTTGGTTTTACTACGTCTTACTACATCTAAATTTCCCGCCTAAGAAATTTTTGATCGTACTTTGTAAAACAAGATCTGTCTAATGCAGTCATAATTTATAACGGTATTATAGTTTAAAAATTGTGTTATTTTTAAAAATCATGTCATAATAATTTTTTTTGTTATTTATTGAATGAATTCAATGATTTAAATGATGTAAATATACTGTTAAAATAAGGGCGGCGGTTTTTTTTTTTGTTTGTGTGTAACGTGAAATGTTCATTCTTGGTTATTTTTTATTTTTTTCCTTATAAAAGATAATTCTTCAAACGTTTATTCCCCATGTCATGGGGGGGAAGAACCAAAGTTGCTAAGCCCAAGATTTTATTTTAATTCCATAAATGAATAGAAAGCTGTTTTACTATTTAAAGTCTATTGGATAAATGCGAGTGGTAAATTTAATACTAATTTAATTAAAACTTGCAGAAATTTGAGAATATTTTGGCTCAAAAAAATTCAGTATAATTGAGTACAATACCAACAAATAAGCATGCATATAAGCATCCCCCAGGGTTTCACTGATAAAATTAATTCTGGTCAGTACGACATTTAATAAATTTTTTTAATTTTTTTTTTTCTATAATATATTTAATATATTTAACTCTTGGCAAAAGAAACAAAAGAAAAATAAGATTCTTTTTATTTGAAAACCTTTTTTGTAAAATAAATAATAAATTTTTTTCTGCCATCTTTAAAAATCCTAAAAAAGGGATTTCTCTTTGACTATAACCTTCCAAAACTTTCTAAACTGTAAACAAACGCAATCGTGAAACCAGCACGTCAACCTGTTCTAACAATTAAAAAGAAACAAAATAAAAATTTCCATTGTTTCAAAATTTCGTGTGTGGTTAACTTTTTAACAGCGAATAACAGAATTACGAATACAAGAAATACAGAAATAAGCCAAATAACAATTTCACTACATTAATTATCACACCCTCAAACCTATTATAATAATAATAATATATAATAATTATTTATATAATGCATTGATGTGATAAATACATACTCCTTAATATTACAAGTTTTTTTTATTTACATTTAACAACTTTCCTTGCGGCAATATTCCCAATATAATTCTATCTATCGAATCTTGATCATGATATCTTTTACTTTTATCAGTAAGAACAATGAACATCGTGATTTGTTAATGTCTATAAAAAAAAACATTACAACTTTAATTTCATTTTCAAATTACTTAAAAACACACCTTGTATTTCTAATTTTGGTATTCATAAAAGATTATTTAGGTATTACGATATTTAAGCCAATAAATTTATATCACGCTCTTTTATTCCTATTTCTTCTCTTAATCCCCTGATTCTAAACGTCAAAAAGTGATCTAAACTTGAAAGTTTTCCAGTTAGCTGATACACAAATATCGGCATGATCATCATAAACAAAAGCGCAGGGTCTAATAAAAAAAAAAAAAAAAAGTTTCTAAACTTCCAAAATATTTTTGATCAGATATCATTAACATTTCATTTTACCTTTTTTTAATCCTTTATTGTTATTGATAGGAAATAAAATTCCGAATATATATTTAAAAGAAATATATATATATATATTATATATATATATGTTATTATTATTGTTATTTGTTATTGTTATCTGTTGTTATTATTAATATTTATTATTTAATTTCTAGTCAATATTCAAGTATTATTTGTTTATATTCTCTCCCTTAAATTTCTCTAAATTTGGGCTTGCGAAGTCTTTTTACCAATTCTGGGAACACTTACTTAAAGATATTTAGACTTTTTAGGTCGTGTGTTACAATGTCATAATACCTTGGGGGAAAAAATTTAATTTAAAATTAAAAACGCCTTTTTCTTTACAAGTTTTATTATTGTTTATATATTTTCACTATCATGTGTAAATTATGTTTACACAGCCTTGGAATGTTAAGCGAACATGAATTTTTGTGAATTTTGTGATTAAATAAATTTTATAAATTTATTTTAAAAAGCCATATGTCCTTATGAAGCTTTTATTGTTGATCATCTGATTTTTTCAACAATTCCGATTCTTTTTTTTCCCATTACTCCGACCGACCTAATATAGACGCGTCGATGATTTTTTCGGTATATAAACTCCTTTATTATTTATGATTCATGTTACCAATTTAAGAAAATTTTGATATCATCCATGAATGAACCACGGTGAATTCGGTAAAATCAACCCAAAATTGGCTTAACTATTTGTTTATTTATTAATTAAAAATCTAATTAAATCTATATAAGAAAATGAAATTACCTAATAATAGTAATGATTAAACTTATTTTTATATTTTATTTTTCCGTATTATTAATTTATAATAATTTTTTTTTTTAAATTTAGTTTATATGTAAAATATTGTAATATTTTAGTCATGTCATTCCATGAATATCAAATTTCCTGCGTAACTATTTTAGTAGTGAATTTTATTTGTCACACATTATATGTCACCTATTCTTTATTATGATATGATATTCATATGGTTATCCCATGCTGACCGTCTTTTACTCTTTTATCTAATCTATTAATCTATCCCAATTTAAAATTTTTAATTAACCATAGTATTTTAAATAATAAAATGAGCTAAAATCTTTAAATGATAAAAATATTGAAAATTTGTTGAATGTCATGACAAAATTGCCTGATCATTTCAACAATCTGATGATAAAAAAAAAAAATTGTATGATTCTTGCTCATCCAGAATAAATACATATTTAGTATAGTTTTATTTTTCTAATTAATTGGTTTTAATGATGAATTATGTTATCATATAATAACTAATAAGTAATAACGTGTTATAAGTTCATTAGGAAATCTTTAAGTCATAAACTTATTTAACTCATGCTAAACTTAGATTATAATGCGTAAAAATTTTAATTTTTACAAACATGCTATATACTTATTAATATAATAATGCAATTAACTTTGTTATAAGATTAGATAATAATGTGTTCATTTAAATATTAAAACATAGGTTTGATTTTTTAATATATACATATAGTATGATTTATCAATAAGATTCAATTACATCAAAATAGTACTATTACTACCCAAATCTTTAATTATTAAATTTAATTATAACCAGCATTAAGTAAAATTTTGTAACTTAATAATGACTAAATTAAATTAATTATAATTCTTTAAACTTTATTTCTTTCTTAATTAAATTTTTTTATAATATCTGCTTAACTGCTTTTATTTAATAATTCATATAAAGTTTTATATCTGATTTTTTTTTCAAATATTTCTTATTTTTATAATTTTCTAATACTGATTATTTTTTAAAAATATAATAATTGCAGATTTTAAATATCTAACAGTATATAATTTATAATTAATTTATATTAAAATTAATACTTTTTGTTCTTTTAAATTTTTATAATTATTTTAAAATTTAGTAATTAAATTTAAATAAATCTTTTATTTATTTTGTGAAACTTATTAATAGTTATAATTTAAAAACAAATTGGGCTGAATTAGATTATTAAATAGCAAAATAATTGTAAAAAAACTAATTTTTGAATTTTCAAATTTGGTTAAATTTGGTTAAATTTGCTAATAAAGTTAAATTATAATTTGTTTTATATATATATATTTAAAATCATATAATTGTTTAATTAATCAAATTTTTATATTTATATTTAAAGATTTTCTAATATACTTTTTATTAAATATTAATATTTTTTAATAAAAATATTTTAAATATAATAATTTATCCAAAATAATCTTTATATTTTATTATTTTTTTTATTAATTTATTTAACTACATTTTTTCTGAATTTCCATTTAATTTATTTATTTAATTCTTTAAATTTTGAATTTTATTATTAACTTATTATTTTCTGTAAAAAAAAAAAATTATTATTATAATTAAATATATAAATAATTGCTGAAAATTTCTAATAATTATTACTATATAATTTTTATATATGTAATTTTTTTATTACATAAAAGCTATATTATCTTATAATCAAATAAAATCATATTTTTTTCATTGTATTAATATTTTTTTATTAAACTATAAATAAAATACTAAATAGTAAAGAATATGTCATATTAAACTAAAAGTAATTTAATTAATAATTTATTATAATTATCAATAGTTGTAAAATAATACAGTTATTTAATAATAGAAAAATTAAAATATTATTTAAAGTTAAAATATTATTTAAATTGCAATTTAACAATATTCTAACTCTTTTATCAAATAATTAATACATATTCATTTATTATAATCTTAATCTTTCTATTTTCATATAATATATAAAATTTTATAACACTATATATATTAAAATTTTTCTTTCAATATTTTTAATCTTTCTAAAATATTATATGATAAATATTATTATTTTAATTACCATAAAATTTATCACCAATATTATTTTTCTTTATAATCTTTATAATTAAAAAACTATATAAATTATTTTTATTAAAATAATTTAAAAATAAAAAAGTATATTTATTAATTGTTAAATTTAATTAATTTTAATTTTTTTTTTTATTTATAGTATGACTAGATCAGGTTTTATTAAAATTTGAAATTGTACATAATTACAAATATAAGAAAACTCTCCACTCCTGCTGAGTAATGAAAATCTCCAAACACACTTAATTAATTTTAATTATATTAATAGAATTTCAAATAATCTATATATATATCATATATTAAATTTATTTATTAATTATATAAAATTTTCAAAAAATTACTTATTTTAAAGATATTTTTTGAAATTTTATATTTATATTTTTTTAATAACTAAAATTTTAAATTATTGTCCGGAGCGAAGCAAAGGACTATATATGTCTACGCACTATGATGATCTATGAAAATAACGTGTAAATTTTCAATCACGTGAGTTTTTCTGTCCAGAAATTCCAAAATGTTATGCTGCTAATCAGCAGAAAATTACCAGAATTCTAAGGTGTTATGCTGCTAATTAGTAGAATATTGCTACATCTTTATTATTATACTTCGCTTCAGACTTACAACAGTTCCCGTTTCCTAGTACTTAATAGAATTATATAATTTATAAATATTAATAAAAAAAAATAATAAATAATTAAATATAATTTAATATGAAAATTTCAGAAAATTTTTATATAAGTAAAATTCTTAAAAATATTTTTATTAATAACTTTAAATAAAAGTTTTTATTATAATATAAAGTACTAAAAGTTTATATTTGATAATCATGTAATTTTGTTTCAATTTTTTTAACTGATTTATATTATATAATCTGAAATTTAGCTAATAAAAACTGTGATTTTTTATATAAAGTATTAATAATAAAATGCAGTTTTTAAAAATTTTTTATTATAAATAAAATAAAATATAAGAAAAATAAATTTCAATAATAAAAATACAACTATTATTTTATAAAGTAATAAAATTTTTTTTAAAAAAAAAATTACATTTAATTAAGTTTATTAAATTAATATTATTAAATTAACACAAATTATTATAAATTTTAGTTAATATATTTTATTTTAAATTTTGGTTGATTATATAAAAATTATATAATTTCAAATGCTTATAATTTTTTATATAGATTTTTTTTAAAAAATCTAACTAGTAATTTGATAAAACTTATAAAGGTAATTAAATAGTATATATAAGGTTGCTGGAGAAACTAGGGGGTTTTGGCAAGTTGGCGAAATGCTGAAATAGCGAAACTTTACCGAAACTATATGAAAGTCTTATTAAAAAGTTAGCGAAACTCTGGAGAAAAGCGAAACTTGACCGGCGAAACTTATTATAAATACTGAAACTGTGCCAAAACTATAATAAAACTATAGTAAAATCTTAGAGAAACTAATCGTAGAATTTTGGAGAGGTTTAGGCAGACAATCTTAAGTATATAATATTAATTAAATATTACTTTATAATAATTTATTAAATTTATATGTAAAAAAATATTCTTTATAATTTATATAAATATATAAATAAAAAAAATGAATGTAAAGGTTTAAATTATTTATAAATTATACTATTATAATAAAAAATATTTTTAAATTTTTTATTATTATAAAAAGAATATAAATTATTATTAATTTTATATTATTGAATATTATTTCATTAATATAAATATAAATAGTTTACTACTACTTAAATGATTAAATTATATAATATTAATATATCAAATTAATATATTATTTATAGAATTTATTTTTAAAACTAAAATAGATTATTTTAGTAAAATTTTAATTTATAATAACTTCATTAATATCAATACTAAAAATGTAATTTTACTATCATTAGATTTCTTTTATTAAAACAAATCTAATAATATAAGATTTATTAAAATTTAATCAATAAATTATTCAAAAATAGAAGTATATAGAATAAAAAATTTTGAAAATTACTTTTAAAATAAACAACTTTTGAAAATTTTATATGATTAATATATATCTATATATTATAAAACTTAGTCCTATTTTAATAATTAAATATTAATTTAATAACTAATTATAAATATTAAAATTCTAAAAATTTATTTTTTCAATTAAAATATATAATCAGAATTAAAAAATATTTTTAAAATTCAGATTTTATTTATATTATTACACTTTCAAAATTATACTATCTTATAAATTATTTGATAAAAAATTACTAAATTACCAACAGAATAATTATCAAATAAAAATTAGGTAATATAATCTTATAATTATCCTATAATTATCCTATAATTATAATCACTTAGTAATCATAATATATACAGAATTCTAAAAATTGCAATAAATTATAAAAAAAAAGTAAATATAGTTTAAATAAAAAGAATTAATAAAAATGATATTTTTAATAAATATTTTAATGATTGCATCCTACTGGGTGGATATAGCTTATGATAATTTGTTTGTATGGTATATAAACTACATATCAATAAAGCATATATAAATCATTAAAAAAAAAAAAAAAAAAAAGATATTTTTAATAAAAAAGTAAAGATAAAATATTAAAAAATTTTTTGATGATCACATCCTATTGGGTGGATATAGTTTATGATAATTTGTTTATATGGTATATGAACTTAATATCAATAAAGTATATATAGATCATTAAAAAAAAAAAAAATATTAAAAAATTCCTATATAAATAATAGTAAAATATTTAAATCTAAATGGTTAACTAAATTTTTTTAATTATATTGTAATAAAAATAAAAAAAAATGTACTATATATTATATATATAGTATAAAGAGAAAAATAAATTTATTATAAAAAAAATAATAAAAATTATATAATTAGTATAATAATGCAAGCTATATATTTTTTGGTAAAAAAAATTTGCCTTTTAGATTTTTCATTTTTACCAATAATATAATTATATATAAATTTTTAAAAAAAAAATTTAAAAGAAATTATTTAATATTATAGAATTTTATGTAATATATGTAATAATAATAAAAATAAAAATATTACTATTATTACAAAATATTTAATTATATACTAATATTTATATATTATTAAAAAAGAAATTTTAAAAATACAATTTTTATGTTTTATAAATTATAATTCATAAAGTATTATAAAGGTTTTAATTGATATTTTTAGGAAAAAAAATTTTATTTAAATTTGTAATATTTATTCTTAGAATTTTTCTAACTTTCTCTCTGAAAGATGTCACCTAGGTGATGTCACCTGTACTAAAAAATAAATTTTATAACTTTTATATATAACTGGAAATTTTATTTTTAAAATGACATCATTAAATTTAATAATTTCAGCGAACCCAAACCTTATTTTAATTCTAATTCCTAATCATAATCCTAATACTAATCCTAATTCTAATTCTAATCCTAATTCCCTAACCAATTTCTAACCCTAACCCTAACCCTAATTAATCTACATGATTTAATGATATCACCTGGATTAAATCATATGGAGAGAAAACTAGTTTTATACTTATTCTTAATACTATTTTAATTATATTAGAAATAATTGCAAAGCTTTTTAAAATATATTTTATCTTTTAATTACTATTAGCTATTAGCTAATAAGTTAATTTTAGTATATAGTATATAAAAATATAAAAAATAGTTAAATTTTATAAAAAAATTAAAATTTTAATCAAAAAGATTTATAATGATTTTAAAAATTCATGTTTATATATTCAGAAAATTAATTACAAAAAATTCAAAATATTTTAATTTGTATAATACCATATAATTTTAAAATTAAGTAAAAACAAGAAACTTTTTAATTATTATAGTTTTAAAAATAAGTAGCTTATGAATTTTTGTAATAAAAAATTAATAAAAAAAAAACATTTAATATTGCTAAAATCACTTAATATTATAAAATAATGGACAATTTTATTAAGTATTATAAATGTTAATTATGTAAATTACAGTAATTTTTAATTAATAACTTTTTCTCTAATAATACTATTATAACTTCTTTTTTTTATAGTATATTGTAAGTTTTAACTAAAATATAAGAAATAAGAGTACATAACTGATTTATAAATTACAATATTATATAAAGCATTTATTTGATCATTTAAATGCACAGTTTTCTTTATCAGATTTTAATTTAAAAAAAAATATAATTCAAAATTAATAAAAAAAAGTTGTTTAATTTTAAAACTATATAGTATAAGATTATTAAAAATATTTGTAATTTAATTGCTGATCTATTATTTAATAATACACCTATACTTGGCAAAATACTATTTTAATAATTTAAAAATAAACATTTTGTATATGTTAAAATACTTATTTAAAGAGTATTGCATTAATAATACAAGTTTTAAAATTTTAATTCTATTGAATTATTTTGATGTATTTTTAGGCTGTTAATTTTAATTTGCAAAATATTTCATATTTTTTAAATTAGTTTTTTTTTGAAAATCTAATAATATATATTTGAAAGTATATATCAGTTAATTTTGCTAACATTTTTATTAAACAAAAAATTTTAATAGAATTTTGCTAAAAATCTAGCTAATTGGCAATATTTAAAAATTACTTATGAAGTCTTAATCTCAAAGTTTTTTAAATAAAAATTTTTAGTGATTTGGTTAAAAATTAATGAACTTTTACTATTTAAAAAAGTAGCATTCCAGTTTTACCAATTATTTATATCAGTAAATGACAAATTAGCAATTAATTTTAATATTAAAATTTTTAAAAAATTAACATATAATAATAAATAAGAATTATATAATTAGAGGATCCGCTTACTTTAGTTATAATAAAGGTCACTGTAGAATATTGGCTCTTTACTAATAGTTTTTACCTTACTTTTTTCTTAAATTCTATTGGTTAATTAACTAAAAAGGAAAAAAATCATAATAATGTAACATAAAATTTCCTTTTATAATAAGATTTGCAAAGAATTTTATATATGATTTTTACCTTAGACCTGGGATGACTAAAGTTACTTGCCGAAACCTGTTTGGCCTAATGCTGAAAGGTGAAACCTTTTATATAGTGCCGAAACGCTGAAATGCCGAAACTGCAAAACCTGTCAAAATTGCGAAACTGCTGAAATATGCCGAAACCTCTATAATAGGTTTCTCTGTAGTTTCGGCATAATTAATCATAAGATTTGCATATAATTACGCCAAGTTATACCAATTAATAATATAATTTAGATGATCAAATAATCTACAGATAAAAGATTAAACTTCAATATTTTACCGTCATCTTAGTTCTTTTAAGCTTTATCTAGTGTTAGAATTTTTATTTCTAACTCCCATATTAATATTATGATATTACACGTTTTTGCAGTTTTTTTTAAGGGGTTTATATTTATTAAAGGAAAATACGTAACATGCATTTAATAAACCCAATTCCATCATCTCCTTTAACACTGAACTAAAGTTTCTTTTACTTTCTTCCATTTTCTTAATAATAAAATTAATAATAAACTGTTTCAAATGACTGATCACATAGAAGATTCACCCATTAAAAAAAAAAATAGAGGAGGTCGACCACCTAATAGCATTTAGGAAGATATTAATAAAGGAGAAGCTGTTGATTCTGGCAAATTTTCCACCTTCTGCAAGTACTGTAAGAATACATAGTCATGCGACAAGCTTTCAAAAGCTCGAAGAGCATCTTTCAAACCATTGTCCAGATGCGCCAGTAGCAGTTGTTAGAAGGTATATGACTAAAGTAATGGAACGGCAAGATAAGTCCAAGTCATCCAAAAAAAGAAAATACTCTGAAGGTCAAAGTAACATGGATGATTACCATGATTTAACAGAACTTAATGAACAAAGATGTAAACGAACTAATCGTGCATTAGTTAAATTTTTTATTGCATGCGGAATTGCATTTAGAATAGTGGAACATCTCTTTTTCATCAATTTTATAAAAGAGCTAATGCCAGGTACAATACACCAACAAGGAAAGTATTAGTAAATCAACCACTTGAACATGAATTAGCTCAAGTGAACTTCAAAGTTAATTCTGAGCTTGAAAAGGAAATGAATTTAATGTTAGGTTTGTTAAATTAAATAGGCTATCATACGTCATTTTTATTAATCTTACTTACTATATAATATTAATTTATAATTTAGCCTTTGATGGTTGGATGTCTGGTACACATCGTTCAATTTGGAACTTCATTGTAATGATTTCGTTACGTAAAGAATATCTTTATCAACTTTTTGATTTGTCTAAAAATTCACACACTGCAGAATATTTAGTTACGGTAATTAAAAAGGTTATAGAAGGTATTGGAGAAAATTGAATATGTGCTGTAATTTCTAATAATGTGGCCAATGTTCGTAATGCACAAAAAATTATGAGAATGTGCGATGCATTGCACATTCTATCAATTTAATTGCATGCGACATCGTCAAGAAGAAGTTTGGGAAACGTTTATTAAAACGTGTTAATATTTTGACAACCTTTTTTAGAAGTTCTCATCAGGCTAATGCAAAACTTGCTCAAATAATTAAAGAAAAAGGAATTAGTAGAGGAGGATTAAAATTATATTGCAAGACACGCTGGACTACTGCTAGTGAATCCGTAAATTCAGTAATAAATTTGGAATCAGCACTAGAAGAAATGGCCAGCAATCATGATAAAGTGTTAACAAATGACAAAATAAAACCGATTATTCAATCAAGAAATTTTTTTCAAATTTACGAGTTCTTGGATTTGTTCTGGATCCTCTAAGAAAAGCGGTACTTTTATTAGAATCAAGAAGAGCTACACTTGCAGATTGTTTACTGAGCTTGGCAAGACTTGCAGCTATATTAAAAAAGTTACCTAAATTATTAAATCCTGCATTCTGAAGTCATTGTATCAAAGTAATAAATGAAATATTTGATGAGTTTGATGATGATAAGTATATTACTTGTTTTTTTATAGATCTCAGATTTAAAAACGCACCACTTAAAAAATGCACCCTCATGAGAATTATCAAATGTGCAGCTTCAATCGGGAAAAATTTAGGTTTCGACCGTTACGAAGCTAAAACTTTATGTGATCAAATACAGAAATATATTAATGAGCAAAAGCCATTTGACCTAGATATCAGTTTTACTAAAGATAATCCCGTGAATTAGTAGAAATATATTAATACCGAATCAGAACCAGATGTCCTGCCAAGAATTGCAAGTTATCTATTTGCAATATGTCCTAACTCAACAACTTGCGAATGTGGATTTTTGACTTTAGGATGGCTATTTCATAAACGTCGCTTAAATCTTAATGTGGATAAACTAGAATCCATGTGCAAATTAATTTTGTATTGAAAATCCAATTCAAAAACTGAACTTGGATTTTATGGAATTGATCAAAAAAAGAATACTCGTCTTAGTAATAATGAGATCAATATACGTATTGCAGAAGCTTTTGCAGAAGATGACGATGAAGAATATAATGAGGAGCAAGCTTCTACTCAAAGATTAACTACAAGCGGCGAAACAATACCCGAAGACAATTGCCATGTAGTAATTGAAAGTATATGGATTGATCAATTTGTTAATTTATCGCATGATTCAATTACTAGTGAAATCGGCGATATTCCAAGAGATATATTGGATGATTCAAATGAAAATAATGCGGAAGATGATGATAGTGGTAATAACAAGAGAGCTGGGGAAGGTGACTATGATTATGATATAAATGATGTATTAGGTATAGATGACGGTGATAATAATGACGATAATTATGATGATAATGAGGAATAATAATAATGAGAAATAATTACAATAGTTAATCCAATGAGAATTAATTCTAATATCATGTGATTTAAATAATGATACTATTTAGGAAATAAATGATGTAATTATGCAGGGCAAAATATTTGCGATCAAAGTCCAGTTAACATATAATTATGCAGGCAATTGTAATTTTATATTATATTTTAAAACATTGCAATTTAATTAAGGAATAAGGATAAGCATATTATATTTTAAAAATAGTGCAATTTAATTAAGGAATAAGAATTAGCATATTTTATTAGAATCAATAAGTTTTAAGGACTTCGTTAATTAAATTTATTACATTAGATCAATAAATTTTAAGAATTGCGTTACAAAAAAATTTAGAACTGCGTTAATTAAATTTATTACATTAGAATCAAAACTGTGTTTATTTTGTTACAAATACTTTAATTATGTAGAATATTATTATGTTCATTAGTTCATGTTTTAAACATTATAATGAATTTTAAAATTAGTATAAATATTATGAAATTTGAAGTATATAGGATTTTTTTTTCGCAATTCAAAACCAAATTGTATTTTAATTTTCAAATTGTACATATGAGCTGATTTGTTTACTCTGCATTAAAAGGAGTTATTAAATTGATTTTCATAATTTTTGTTACTCAAAATTGTTTTGTAATACCAAAAAATCATCTGATTGATGATCACTTGACTAAATAATAAGTTGAACAAAAATTTACATTTGCGAAACTTAAATTATTAAATGTAAAAAAACTGTGAAAAAACCCATTTCACTAATAAAAAATCCATTTCTTATATATATGGAATTTTTAACATATATTATTAAAAAGTAAGTATATTTTAATAAAATATAAAGTAAAATAAAAATTTATATAGTCTTAGCAGCTATAAATGTTTATAAAAATATAATAAAAATATAATATAAAAGATGGTATCATAATAGATATTTTCAAACAATAAAATAATTATTTTATGTCGGAGTTTGTATTACTATCTTTAAATGCAAATATATCAAGATTCACTGATCCGTTTTCTATAATTTTAGGCTCGTTGGAAAGCCTTTGTTCTGGACTTTATAGGCGAAAAAAGAACTCACCGATTGAATCATTAGATCCGGAGATATTTACGTTTAAAGTTGAGGTACGAACTTTTTAACATGCTTAAATGCAAATATCTTGGGATCCACTAATCCATTTTTTATAAATTTAGGCTCTTTGGAAAGCCCTTGATCTGGTCTATATGAACGAAAAAAGAGCTTGCCGATTGGATCACTGGATCTGGAGATATTTACGTTTAAAGTTGAGATACAAATTTTTAACATATATAGTAAGTGCTAAGAATTATATTAATTTAAAAGAAATATTTACCAAATTATAGTATAATAACATTAAATAAAAATTTTTTAATACTCATCCCCAATTTACTGTATATTATATAGTATTTTGTATAATAAAAATGTAATAAAATCAATATTTTAATTAAAGGTAGACAAATCAGCCCATATGATTTAATTTTCAAGTTACGAAAAAATCATAAAAATAAAAAATGGCAGCATTAGTACCTTTGTTCCATCGCTACCATTAGCATTCCAATGGACGATTAACGCTGCTAGGCAATTAATCGCAGAGCGAAGAAATTTGCATCAGCAATTCGAAAGAATTGCAAACCGTCACCATGTAAATGCATGGATAATAATAGCAAATAGGGTGTTCGCTGCAACCGGATTTGCAGCGACACTCAGGCAATGCTCTACAAAATGAAATGCCCTCAAACGAGGTTATGAAAACCTCAGTAGGATAATAAATAATAATAATAACGACATTCCTATTGTAAGCCCAAATAGTTTCGATAGAGTGTGTTTCGCTGATATGAATGATAAATTTTGGTTACAAACTGGTAATTATTATTAATTATTATTTTAAATTAATTTTATTTAGGCAATTCATTCAATTCATTAATATTTTTATTGGATTTTAGATCTGTTTAAACGAGAGTATTGACAGCGGCATGTTGCGCATGATCAACATCGATATGAATATAGATTGCGAAGGGAAAGAAGGAGGTTGTGATCTAGGTCTTGATCAAGAAGTAGAGATAGAAGTAGAGATAGAAGACGAGACAGAAGTAGAGATAGAAGACGGGATAGAAGTAGAGATAGAAGAAGAGGTAGAAGTAGGTTCCTACATAGAAGATAAAGATATTAAATTTTAATTTTTATTATATTTTTAATTGTATATTTTATTAGTTTAATATTAAAAATATTATAAAATAAATATTTACATACAAAAAATCATATTGTCTTTATTCTTATAAATTGTTTAAATGCCAAAACTCTAATTAAATCATATAGAAAGTATTGCCGAAACGCCAAAACAGTTTTGGCAAGTTACGGCAGTTTCACAATTTTGATAGGTTTCGCAGTTTCAGCATTTCTTGATGATTTCGTAAAACTAGTTTTGGCAGTTTCACGTACGCTATTCTGCCAAAACCTTCTAGTTTCGGCAAGCAACCTTAGGGGTGACCTATCTTATAAGTAAGCAGGATCCTATAATTAGCTAATATTTTAAAAGATATTTATATTTATATTACTTTTATAAAATTCTAAATAGAATTTTAAATAATATTAAAAAGTTTATATTTAATTTTATATAAATTTTATAATAAATTTTTTACTATTTTAAAAACTAGTAATTGGATTTTAATGATCTTGAATTTATTAAATTTGCAAATATTTTAATATTTATTTTATTTTTATAAATATAATTTTAATTAAGATATTCTATTTTAAATTTATATAATATAAAATTTGAGTTATCTTAGTATTATTTGAATTTTTTTCAAATTATAAGTTATATTATTAGATTTAAAGTTTTTAGATCTAAATTTCTAATATAAACATAATTTATATAATTATGGTGCTAGAAGTTTATACTTAACAATCATGTGATTTCATTTTAATTTTCTGAGCTGATTCTATATCATATGATCTGAAATTCAGCTAATAAAAAATTGGAATTTCTTAGGAAGCTTACATATATTACGTAATTATTAAAGGAGAGGAGGGAGTAACCAAAATCTTACATTACACTTAATAAAATTATATGATTTATAAATATTATAATTTGATTGGTTATTAAATCTGACAAGAAAAGAGAGGGAAGTAACATCAGGAAATTTGTTTAGGCGTAATTTAGTGTAATATTTCGAAGGTGGTGTAAAATTTCGAAATATTACACTAAAAACGTAATATTACAAAAGTTTACGCTCTTAAATTTGAATAATTATAGTAATTTAAGAATATCTCGCTATCTACTGATCCAATCAAGATGATCTATAACTCATTGGAATCAGCTCATCAAGACGGATCGAATGGTAGTAAAATCACATTTCTATAGTTGATAGAACGTTCTATAGTATGCAGTAAAGTTTTAAATTAATAGAAAGTCATCTATCAAACGTAAAGATACGATTTTACTACCATTCGATTCATCTTGATGAGCTGATTCCAATGAGCTATAGATAGGGATGGTAAATTAATGGTTAATTATAATTTGGGTTAATTAACCGGTTAATTAACCCAATTATAATTTCCGGTCTATTATAACAAATTTTATAATTTTTATAATTTATTTAATTAAACTTATATTTTTATTTTATATTTATCAAAATTTATTTATTATTCAGTTGTTAAATCCGTAATATTTAATTCTAACCCGAATATTCTATCATCATCATCATTATTGTTATCGTTACCAGTATTATTATTATTATTTATATCATTATTGTTATTATCATTACGCTGATCATGTATTAATTTTCTTTTTAACTCTTTTCGTACAACTGAAGATTTCTGTAAATATAAACCAACTTCTTAATACGTTCATTTTGCAATCGATTACGGATTTTATTATGAATAAACCCAAACGTAAAAAAATTTCTTTCAGCGGCGGCGGATGATTTTGGAATTGAAAGAATCTTAATAGCTAGTTGTTGAAGGCTACTATTTGGCCAAGATTGCCACCATACAGACGGACTAAGGTTAGTAGATGATAACCAAATCATTTTATTATCATATGGTGAATTTTTTTGACGAAATTTTACTAATTCTGTAAACATAATCACAGATTCCTCTTGATTGAACCTTTTACTTGTGAATTCTGTGAATTCTCTATATCCCGTTGCCTCTATATCAGTATTTTTGCTTTCTTCTAAAAAACATGGATCTAACATATAAGCAGCCATCATAACAGGATGGTATGTATAATCCCGCCATTTTTGAACAAGTTGTTGAGTATTGTTAGAAAAATTACAAGAGATTTCACTAACTCGATGCATTAATTTTTTGAAGTGAAAATAAACAGTTGAAAGAGTAGATGTGTCTGATTCAAACAATTTTAACGCTATAACCATTGGCTCTAAAAATTTTATAATTGTGTCCAACATATCCCAAAAATTCTCCGATAATACAAAATTTCTTACTGTATTATTTATTTTTTTACGGATATCAGGATCCATTAATGTTTGTTCAAGAGCAGTTTTTGATTTTTGAAGTGACTGAAAGCAGCTAAGATGTGATCCCCATCGTGTAAGTACTGGTAAAACCAACGCAATCTCTTTATTATAATTTTCACCTTGAATACGTTTTAATTTTGCTGCTGCTTGTACATGAGACTTAAAATATTTTACTATCATTTTAGAATTTTCAACTATGGTTTTAATTTCATCAATCTTTAAAATATCCCCAATTAAAAGATTAATAACATGAGAGTTACACCCAAGACAAACAACATTGGAATATTTTTCCTCAATTCGTCTCCATGCTGATTTCATTACACTAGCTGTATCCGTAATAACAGCTGAAAATTTTTGAACACCAATAGCTTCCATTTGTTGAATAATTTCATTTGAAATCCATTCTCCTGTATGGGATTCTTCACCTGAAAATGTAGCATTAAAAAAAACTGGTTTAGGAGTACAAATGATAAAATTTTGTACTGATTCTCGATTAATATTAGACCAACCATCAGAAACCATACAAAGAGTCTTTGCTTTGGAAATTTGTTCATCAGTTTGTAATTTTACTTCATCATAAACATCATTTAATAAATCTCCAGCAAGTTTTCTCCTATTTGGCAACTTGAAGGATGGCTGGAGACATTTAAAAAATTGAATGACAAGCGGATTTTCAACAAAGGCAAATGGTACTCCAGCTGAAAATAATGCTTGTGCTAGTTGAAATTCAAGGTCGTCTTGTTCTTCTTCGCTTATACGATCAACAAAATTCTCAATCTTAGATGTTTTAGTTATTTTAATTCGTTTTACAGGTATATTTGTATGAGTAGTATTTGGAGTAATAGTTGGAGTGTGAATAGTGCTAGTTGTGGAACCTTGTAAATTAATATTTTTTTTAGACTTTGCATTATCCGGTGCTCCTAGACATTCTTTATCAAGATGATTTTGCATTCGTGCAGGAACAGCTCTATTCAAAACTTTAGAACAATAATTACATTGTACAGTAGGATGGGAGTTGTTTTTATTACTTTCTGTTTGGTTTTGTGTAATAATAGTCCAATGTTTCCAAACAGCACCTTTTTTTTAGTCATTGTTAAATTGAAAAATAAAAAAAAATTATTGAAAAAAAGATCGATAAAAATCAGAAAATCGGTCACGTGACTGTGATCACTTCTTTTAATTGGCTAATTTATAATTAACCAAATTAACCGTTAATTAACCAAATTTGCTTAATTATAATTAACCATAGTTAATTAACCCCATCCCTAGCTATAGATCGTCTTGATTGGATTAGTAGATAGCGAGATATTCTTAAATTACTATAATTATTCAAATTTAAGAGCGTAAACTTTTGTAATATTACGTTTTTAGTGTAATATTTCGAAATTTTACACCACCTTCGAAATATTATACTAAATTACGCCTAAACAAATTTCCTGATGAAGTTTATATTAAACTGAATATTACGTAATATGTGTAACTCCCCTTATGTAAAGTACTAATAAAATGCAGTTTTGAAAATTTTTTATTACAAACAAATTTTAGCAATAAAATCCAAAAAATTTTTTTTTAAAAAAATTACATTTAATTTATATTATGATAATTCAGGTTGACATTATCGCAATACATGAAGTTAGTCTAAATTATCATAAGTTCTAGTTACCAATATACTTTTCATCAAAATGACAAAATACTAATTAAATTTATTTTGATAGACGTAATGTATTTTGACAGACATAATTAATTCATAATAATTTTATAATAAATAGTGAATTAGTCCATTTTCCAAAATTAATTAGTGAGAAGTATAGTTACCATATTTTATTTCAAATTTAAACTGATTATATGAAAATCATATAATTTCAAATGCTTATAACTTTTTACATAGATTTTCTTTTAAAAATCTGACTGGTAATTTGATAGAGCTTATCTTAAAGAATAAAATTACCAGTTTATTTTTCTAGATTGTATTTTTTTAAAGAAGTTGAAAGATTTTTAAGTATTACATTTTTATTGTCAAATATAGATTTCCAGTACTATATATATTAAAAGATTTAGTACTAGCATAATTCAGTTATCTTTACTATTTATTACCTTTAACTTTTTCTATAAATTATACTATTAGCCAATTAATTTATTTTTTAAAAAGTTATAAATTAAAGTCATAAATTTTTTAACATTCAGTAATTTAATTTCAATAAACTTTTTTTTTTATTTCATAATTTTTTTACAATTTAAAAAAAAAGGTTATTAAATTGAATTATTGAATATTAAAATATTTGTAAAAATCTATTATAACTATATGTTTAAAATCCTGTAATTTTTTTAAATATTATATTTAGCCAGAATTTTAATATACTTATAATTTTAATTAAATTTAATTTTAGCCAAATTTAAAAATTTCTATATAATTATCTTTTTATATAATTACTAATTTTAGTAAAATCAATTAAATAATTATATAAAAGTATATTAAAACTTTTATTTTTTATATTAATATTTATTATTAAATTATAATAAAAAGAAAAAAATCACTATTTAAAAACTATTTAAAATTATATAATTAATATTAAGTAATATTTAATTAGTTGTTATCAATAAGAAAAGTAGCTGGTAAATATTATATATAAATTTTTTTTATATTTTATAATTTATATATTATATAATAATAAATTATTTATTTATTATATTAGATAATTTGTAAAAAAAAATATAAAATATTTTTTTAAAAAAATTTTATCTTTATAAAAAGTAATATTTTATTAATAAAATAAATTTTATAAAATATCTTACTCAATTTGCAAATATTCTGATAAGTTTAAAATAAAGAGTATTGCTAAATATCACTATTAATAATTGTTATTTTATCAGAATTAAAATAGAATTTTGGGCAAAATTAAAAATGTTATAAAACTTTATTTATTAATATTTGCTAATACTAGTATGGTGAAAAATGAAAATCATCTGCAATGAGATTTAGAATATACTCTAAAATAAATTATAAAAAAAAATAAATTTATTATAAAATAAAATTTATTATAAATTTAAAAAAAAAATTTTATTATTTTTAAAATAGATGATTATATATAGAGTATTTAAATATAGGTTTTCAAAAAAGTAAATTTTCTATGCTGATTATTTAGTGTTGAATAGAATTAATTTAATGAAAAAACAGGAAAATAATTGCCCCACTATTGAAGTAGATTCTTCTGATAGTTTAGTTCATTTTTTTATTTTACTTTTTCATTTTTGATTTGTTTATAAAATTTGTATTCGCTAACTATTACTGTTAAATAAAAATAAAAAAATAAAAATAAAAAAACAGGAAAAAAAAATTTATTAAATAAATCAAAATTGACATTTAAAATTAATTTTAATGCTTTAGATAAACTTGCAAAACAGGCAAAAATACATATATTGCATATTTTTTTAAAAATTATATTTATTAAAAATTCTTTTTATATAACTTTTTAATAAAGTTATATAATATATTTATAAATACATACTTTGCTATTAAAATTAATATATATTTATATAAATTTAAATTATAATTAATTAAAATTTTAATTAATTTATACAAATTTAAATTACCAGATTAAAAAGTATTTTCTATAAATTTATAGAAATTTCTATATAAGTTAGTTATATTAGTAGATTCAATATTTTTTATAAATAAATTATATCAAATCAAATTATTAAATTTATTAGAAATAAATAATCAAATTTAAAAATCAAATTTTAAAAAATAAGTAATTATGATTTAATAAAAATAATCTTTTGTTTTTATAATTATATTTTAAAAGATATGATTACTGAACTGAAGTTTTTTTATATAAATGATATTACTTTTTTTTGAATATTTATTATTATTGGATTAAATAATAGGAAATTATTTATTTGTCAGTTTAAAAATAAAAACAATTAGAAAAATGGAATTAGTTAACAAAAAAACAAATAAAATAAAGAAAAAAAAGCCAATTTTGCTAAAACCTATATAACCTATATATAATACCAGCTAGAATTACAATAATGTAACCAATAAAATTTATCTATCAGATAATTTATTTGAAATAGGTATTAATATATAACTAAATCTTTATTGTTTACACAAATTAAAATGAAAGTAATTCATCATGATTAATTAAATCTTAAATTGATTCTCAAGACAATAATATTACAGTAATACCATCCTTTGTAAGTGTACACTCTTCTTATACATACATTATAGCTTGGTTCCAAGTTTGGGACTTAGAGTTAAGTGCACTCCCTCTAGTATATTCTGCGTGTGCAAGCAATTCTTATATTGAACACCCCCATAAAAGGACCCAGAAATATATATATAAGGGTCAGGTGGCGAAAAATTTTCTTACTATGAGCTGTACGCAGAGACTTTTTATATAAGTAGTACGCATAATTGACACCTGATATTGAAAATCCTGTAAAAATACGCAAATAAAATTTTCAGACATTAAGTTATTAATTATTTTATTATGACTTCTATATTATTTATATATAAAACCAAATACTAATGTGAAAAAATAGTATTTATTCTAATTAGAAATTTCTTTCAATTAATGTTAAATATTCCAATGCGGTTTAAATATATTATATATATATAAGATTAGCCAAGTTTAGGCCAAAAATACGCAAACTAATATTTGCATACAAAAATTTTGATATAAAATACGCAATCTTTGATGACCTAATGGATGAAAAATTCTTTAAATTGTACGCAAATCAAAACTTTACTCCGTCTAATTCCACTATGATGGCATCTGTGATACCCTACCTATGTATATATATTTCTGGGTCCTCCCGTAAATGCTACATGACTTCAATGTTTTGTTACTATTAAAAAATACGTAAATTTGTATTAACCATTAAAAGTTATTTTTATGATTAGAAAATTTAAAATTTATCAGATCCTTTAAGTGCACACCCCTCCCTAAGTGCACACGCCCCCTTGTCGTTTTTTTTTATCTCGTTTACTTCAATTTAAAATAACAGGCATTGTTTCAATTATTTCTATTTGGAGTAGTTGCGTAACTGCTTTTAGAATGCAGGATTTTTAACAGTCTAGAATTCGATCCGATCAACAATTACAATGAAAAACTTATAACACGATTTTAACTCCACGATCATGACTTACATGAATGAATTAATCGATCAGAATGTACGAACAGGTTATGTTGAATCACATGAAATTATATTCAGGATATTCGATATTCTTATTAGTATTATAATCAAGGTAAGTTTTTTATCGGAATTATGATTCAAGATTATCAAGATTACTCGATCATTCCCCTTAAAATTTTATTCTCCACATTAATGATAAAATTGCCTATTGCCCATTTACTTCCATATATAGACCATTTTATTTTTCAGAAAAAAAAATAGAAATTTAATAAATTGGGTAATCTATCATTTTTTTTTTTATCTCGTTTTTTATTTTTTTTATTTCACTAGAAAAAATTTCTCTCATTGACTTTACGAAAAAATATTCTTAACTTTGACTAAGAAAATCAAAATCACAAAATGAATAGTCAAACTGAATCTATGATCATTAAAGCTAGACACACCAGTCACGGAGAAACCAAAGCTCGTAAAATTTATGCCGACAAAAATATTAAATTAGAAGAATTAGAATATAAGGTAAAAATAAGATGAATTAATCTTCTTTACTTCGGAAATTCCAAAAGTGTATATTAAAACCAATTATCCTTAATTTTATTTAGATACGTGAACGTTTCGATATAAGTTACGAAAAAGGAATTGAAATTTTTTACCTTGATGAAGAAAATGATCGCGTTATCGTTTCTTTTGAAGATGAATTGATGCTAGCATTGAGAAATAGTAAAATTCCTGTATTTGAAATCATCGTTAAGCCAAAGGTAAAAATTAAATTTTTAATTTTTAAAGATTTTTTTGTAAAAAAAAAAAGAGGATTGTTCTTATTCATATTTTCTTTTTCTTAGACCGTTGATAATGAGTGCATTTATCCTCAAGTTCCAAAAGGTAAACCTGGTGATTGTGTAGAAGTTTTAGTAGAATCACAATATCTCACACTTCCAAACGCAATGAGAGATGATACGAAAGCTTGGGGGACTTATTCTTACACTAACGATTCAGATATCGTTAAGGTTCTTGCTCACTCGGAAAAAGTCGACTTACCTGATGATCCACCTCCCTACAATGTAATTGCAACTTTACGTTTGTTACCCGGAAATCTTAAATATATTGGAACTACTATTCATGGAATAACTACATTGAATTACGGCCCATATGATTTAAGTTATATTATTGAAAGTATTAGGCTTGTACCTATTAGTGAAAAATCTTATTTTAACATTAGTTCATAAAGTAAAAATTAGTATAAATAATTAATTTTATTTAATTAATTCATAATTTTAATAATTTTACCGTATTTTCGTATATCTATTATCAATTTAATAAACTATTATTTAATAGCGTGATTCTATTTCTAAATATAATTTGTTACATATTTGTTTACCCCCCGTTATGAGTGATCTGATCGAGCTGATCAAAATTCGCGTGATAAAAAAAAAAATAAATCATATGGAAATATAAAAACGTCTTCTTTTTGTTTAGTGTGAGTAAAAAAAGTAAATTGCAATCCCTTTCGATCATGAGAAAAATAAGATCATCACTATAATGAATCTTATTCTATCGCCATTTTGCTTCTATTTAAGGTTTATTAGAACGTGGGGCTAGCATATCATTTGTAAATCTGTGAATGAATACACATGGTTTTAGCTTTATAATAATAAAAAATATTCAAATACATAAAGTTTTGGCTTTTCTCTCTTTTTTTTTTATTCGGGCTTCCACCAATAAACAAATTCTTTTTCTTATTTTCGTTGCGATATTACGAAATGTCACCAAAAATTAAACGGACAAATGAACTTGTTTCAGTCGCACCTCGTTCAAAATATAGTAGAAAAGTATTTTTCGAATATTCTCCAGAAGAAACATCTTTTCAGTTAGGGTATTTAGGACCAGATAAATCAACAATAGAAGGAACACTACGTTTAAGATACACTGACGACAAACCAATATTTGCAAAGAAAATCACACTCTCTTTTGTAGGAAAAGAATTTGTTCGGTTTGCGGGTATATTAGAAAAAGGTCAAGATATTCTTAGAGAGGATGACGAAAGTGAAGTCTATGATGAACAAGCTTCAACAACAAAGATAACCACACATAAAGCTAAACGTGAATTTTTTGCTAGTAAAATAATTATTTGGAGATCACAAAGTAAAGGTCATTATGAAGGTGTAAAACATCTTGACCTACCTTTCAAATTCAAATTACCAGATAATATTCCTCCTTCAACCATAATGGATGAAGGGAGCGGAAGGATTTATTATACACTTAAAGCTGTTATTTCAAGACGGTCAATTGATCCTAATTCTCGTAATACAAAAAAAATAATCAAATATTTGGTTCCTGTCGTTCGTTATACAATCACACCAGAACCAAAATCTATTCATTGGATTAAAAAAGAAGGAGGTCCAACTAAACAGTATGTTTTGGATCACGATGTGTCCGTAGCACGTTCAATTTTCGGACCAGGGGAATTCGTTGTTCTCCCTATAAAATTAACTTTTAACGAACCTCAAGTCTATCTAAAAAAAATATTTGTAGGATTAAAAGAATATCACGAATTACGAACAGATAAATATGAAACATTAACAAAAAGATACGTTGTTAAGGAAATTGTAGAAGCAGATACAATTCCAATTTCACAAGGCCCTGATAATGAGTGTTTTGTAGAAGTTAAGTTAAATATGCCTAACGAAAGAAAATTACTTTATGATATAGACACAACATATATTACAGTTTCCCATAAATTAAAAATCAAAATTTGTCTTGGTAAAGCTCCTGATTTAAACCTTTCAAATTTTGTTAGAATTGAAAAGTTAGTTAGCGAAGAAGAAGTTTTCCCACCAACTCCACCTACTATTTCTCAAGAGGTTGTTGTGGCTCATGAACCCATTGTGGTTAAACCCAAACGAGATTCCTATAGAAGATTATCACCTTTCTTCCCATTGTTTAATAAAATTCAAAATGGCAAAAAGAGGATTTCGTTACAATTTCAACCGATTCAAATACATGTTACTGATTCAGAAAATCCAAATGTAATTTATAATTCGAGATCTTTATTTATACCTCAACTTCAATTCAAAAGCTATCAACAAAGTAACATTAATAGCATTAATTCTCTCACCCAAGCCTATTAATTTTGTTCTTTAATTTACTTGTGATCGATTCACACTACGAATGAATTATGAAAAGTTTCTCAAACTTTAAATGATGAATTTTTTTTTTTAATGTACATTAATTTTATTTTGTTTCTCTTTAAATTCATTATTTTCTCCTTTTATTTTTTCCTTTATCTCTTTATCCCTAATTAATCTTTATTTTACATCCATGTAAATTCTTGGAATTTTTAATTTTTTATTAAAAAACTGTGTAATCATTGTTTTTTTTTAAAATTACAATAGATTATATTGTAGGATTGTTCTTTTTTTTTAATGATTACTGTATTAACTTTTGTTCTTTAAATAAAAACAATGACTTTATCTCTTATGATTGTGGTTCAGAAATTAAAAATGATTATGCAAAAATATCATTACAATAATTAAAGCGAATATTCCAGCCGAAAACATTTGAAAGCTTAACCTGATTGGACGATTTGATTTCTTGGGAAATATAACTGATTTTACGCAACCGACAATAGCATGTAATGTTTTTTACCACAAAATTTTTAAACATATAATTTATTTATTAAAACAATTACAAAATACGAAAAATATGGTACATTTTTTTTTTAAAAAAGGGGGAATTATTGTTATTACTATTTACTATCAGCTATAGATTGTTAAAACAATTCAAATCAATACATTGTTTTGTTTATGGAAATTATTAACGATGATGACTACTCATATCTCAGGAATCATTGATTAAAATTTCAAATCAAATATCAATTTCATATAATCAATTACACAAAAAAAAAATATTTACTTTTGCCGGAAGGTCCAAAGGTGATTAAAATTCCTAAAATTTCGGGGTATAAAAGAGAAAACTACGGGATAATATTAAGTAAATAATATTATAAATATAAAATATTTTAACGATAATTACGTTTTTTTTAAGATTATGGCACAAAAAATTATTTGAGATTAGCAAGCGGATGATGTACATCATTCGAGTTTTCAGATGTAAAATAAGGATATAATTTACATAAAGTTATGAAAGTAAACTATATATAGAAAACACTGCTGAAAATTATAAGATCGCGGCTAAAATGGTATTTAGAAATTTAACCGTCTCATATTATACCTCCTTGTCTCTCAACCTTTTTACTTTAAGATTACCATTATTTTCTTGATTATTATTAGTCTTTTGCTTTTCAACCTCTCTATCCAGACCAATTATAGTATTATGGGAAAACTTTGTTTTTTATTTTATTTATAGCACATGATTGTCGACATGTATGACATATAATGAGTCACGAATAGATTTCACATGAAAAAAATTTTTCAGTCCTATATAATAGAGATTAATTGAGGAATTTTAAAATATTGACTTTATATCGAACCAATCGGTAAAACCGAAAAAAATTTACCGAAAATGATCACCATTTATAAAGTAAAATATGTTCTTGATTGATAAAGTATGAGCCAATGATGATGCTTTATAGCAACCTACTTTTAAGGGATACGATGCATTCATGAGTAGAAAAAACAGTCAGTTAAAGAAAAGTTATTTAAGGACATTTCAAAACATTTAAATCATTCATCTTTACATTTCTTATATCGTATTTTTATTAGTTTATATATAATAATTAAATGAATCTTTTGTTCATATAAAAGAAATTTTTTTAAGTCCTATAATGACCATTAATCGTAATATATTCGTGACTATAATCACAAGTCCACATTTTAGCTTCTTCATTCCCAATTCCCAAATCTACATTAATTTCTAAATCTTCCATTGCCAAAATTTCACTAGCCCTTTCTTCATTAACATTTTCAGGTTCACCTAAATTTAATAAACGTAAAGGAGTTGTACCATCTGTTGGTATAAATGATACAGAAACTTTGTTTGGTATAATAGATGAAACCCCAGCATATCCTACAGCACATAATATACGCCCCCAATTTGCATCTTGTCCGTATAAAGCAGTTTTTACTAATGAAGAAGTGGAAATGGTAGATGCTATTTGTTTTGCGTCTGTATATGTTTTTGCGCCCTATGTAATATTATAATTTTAGTAATTTAAAAGTAAAATTTAAGGTCTTTTTACTAAAAATTGAAAATAAATATTTACCTTAACATGGATTGTCACAAATTTTGTAGCGCCTTCACCATCTCTTACAACTAATTTGGCCAAATCAGCTGCAAATTCTGTAAGATCATCTCTAAATTGTTTGAAATCTTTTCCGTTTATATCATCAATAGTTACTTTTCCGTCTGTTGTAGCTGCTCCATTAGCGAATACGGCAAAAGTATCATTTGTACTCATATCGTTATCTATACTAATAGAATTAAATGATCTATCGACAGCATATTTTAATGCTTCATTTAATGCTTTGGGACTTATAGAAACATCAGTAACGACAGTAGCTAATAAAGTGGCCATATTTGGGTGAATCATCCCTGCACCTTTAGTAGTTCCTGCCATATTATATTTTAATCCTGAAGATGGTAAAATAAATTGTTTTGATCTTAATTTTGGAAAAGTATCAGTTGTCATGATGGATTCCGCAGCTTTCATCCATCCTTCATGTAATTCTTCAGCAGTTTGTTGTTTAGCTAAATTATAAGCTTGATTTATGCCACTAATAATTTTTTCTATAGGTAAATGTTGTCCAATTACACCTGTTGACATTACTAAAGAGCTTTCTTCTACACCATTTAATTTTGATACTGTATCACCCATACTTTTAGCATTTTCTAAACCTTTTGTACCTGTTACGGCATTGGCAACTCCCGCATTTATTACCAATGAATAAATATTTTGTCCTTTCTTTTTTTCTAATATTTCTCTTGAAACTAATACTGGTGCTGCTTTAAATACATTTGTTGTAAATACAGCTGATGATGTACATGGTTTTTCTGAGATTATTAATGCTAAATCTTTTAATCCATTCTTTTTTATACCACAATGTGTTCCTGTTGCTTTAAACCCTTTTGGATATGTACCACTAGATGGTACCAAATGTTTTTTTGAATCCGGAATTTGTGAACTAATTTTACGAATTTGATGATGAATTTTAGGTAAATTTTTTGTCAAATTTATAATTCGATATAAATGAGCCATTTTTTTTTTGCTTTCCTTTTTTTTTTTTTTAAAAAAAAAAAAAAGAAAAAAATAAAAAGAAAAAAAAAACAAATTATTTTGACGAAATCAAAAATGGTTGAAAACTAATCATTTTTATAAAGAAAATAAATAATCTATAGATGCTATTTATAATTTATAATGTTTCATTTACATTAGATAAAAAAGCAATCGGATCTTAAAGTAAAAAAAAAAGTAAAAAAGATCATCTGACTGATTATCATTATCATCAATTTTTCGAGAAATTTTAACGAGATAAGTATTTATTTTTAATATATTCTACGTTTATTGATTAAATATTTGTTAAAAAAATAATTTTTTTTTACACTTTTATATGAACAAAAAATTCAATTGAATTATGATATATTATTACTCATACATACATATATTATAATACATATATATTTATATATTTTATATATATTTATATAAATTTTCAAATTTTAGAAATTAAGATATATTTGTATAAATCTATTCCTTAAATAAAAGAATATGTACGATTAGGTATTGTAATGCAAGTGATTGGCTATATATATATATTTATATGATAATAATGATGTAAAAATAATTATGTAATTTGATAATCCTAATAACACCGTATCACCTATTTTTATAAGGCGAGTTACAAAACGGAATGTCCGGGAACGGGCCCATGAAAATACATTACTTATGATAAATTTTTACAACAAATTCTTCTCACGTTCTCACGTTCTCACGTCATTCCCCATTTTTTCTTATTTTTCACACATGAAACTTGAAAAAAACGTGTTTGATATTTCTAATTTTTAAGCCTCCTTAAAAATTTAGAACCTTATTTTTCGACTCTAAATTCTTTCTTTTTTCCTATCTTTTAAAAAAATGATTCCTTTATAAAATTACTAAATTAACGCTCAGTTAAAGTATCTTTTTTTATCTTACAGACCTAATGCCGTAAATAACTACTCATTGATAATCAATAAAGGGATGCTATTACCTTAATCAGTAAAGAACAAAATTTTCGAAGAAAATTGCATAAATTGCATAATTTGTGGCACTGGGATTTATACTTCCACAATGGGAAAGATAAGATGATTTAGATAAGATATCAGATCATATAACAACTGACATCATGTAAGGACGTGACAAAAAATCTCCAATTACAGTAATTTTTACCTATACAAACAATTACCAATGTCTCCAATGTCTATTATAAGATCACCCCATTCCCACAAAGTAATGGTATATAAATAAGCTCAGATTTTTTTTGACCCTGAAAAAACTTCATAAACTATCAAAAAAAATTTATTTATAAAAATTTTACATTATGTCAGACCAAAATTTTACAAAGTTAAGGCTACCAAGTTATGGTACTATGAATTCAAAAGGAGAAATTGTAATTCCTAGTGGAAGAAATAGTCAACAACATTTATCAACAACTTCACAAGATTTACCTTTCGAAGAAAGAGCAGCACAACATGAAGGTTACATTTCATTACCAGGTTTTTCAGATGAAGATGATGATGAAGAAGAAAGAGATTATAATACGTTATTAAATGAATACTTAATTTCCACTCCATTTATTCTTTTAGCACTATTTTCATTTATTATATTATTACACACTTTTTCGGAGGTTGCTGTACTATATAAATGGGACATTTTCTTATTAGGAGTAACAGGATGGTGTGCTGTATTTCTCATACGAAAACCACTATTTTTCATTTTTTCAAAATTAATAAGTTTAAAAGTATCAATAAGCTCAGTTTTAACGTTACTTTTTATTGGTTTTATTGAAGAAGTTGTTAGAATGGGTTGGCTATATCGTTTTGAAGATGAAAGTGAACCATTTCTGATAGCATACTGGTTAGGTTTGGGATGGGCATCTGCTGAAGCTGTATATTTTATTATACAAAATTTTATAGAATTAAGATGGTATAAAGATGATTTAGTAGATGGAGGTAGATACTCTGAAGAAAGAGAAGAATTAGAAGAAATTTTGGGAAGACCTTTAACAAAAGTTTCTGCTTGGTGGGGTGTAATGTGGAGATTTTCTTGGGTAATGATTCATATTGGTTTTAGTTGTTGGATTGCTTTCTCTTATACGCTTATTTTTCCTGCTGCTTTTATTCACGGCTTACTTCTTGTTATTTGGGGGTATTGTTTACCCGTATTTGGAATTCCTGCCACAAGTTATGGCACTCTGCTCGTTACCATAAGCGTTTTCTTAATTGGTTTAGCATTATTTAAGCAAATCGTATAGCCAAGGCTAAGGGAAAATCTATGGGGGGATAAAAGTTAAGGGAAAAGGGGGGTAATTACATTTATATATATTAATTTTTAATAGATTTAATTTTTAAACGTTTTCTTTTTTTTTGTTTTTTTTTATTTACTAACGAAAAAAAAATTTTCATGATGCGCTAGATCGTATTATTTGAACGTAAAAAAAAAATTATATATTCCCAAAAGAATTGTACACAATGTATCTATATTAACAATAAATATTTACATGTAAACATTAAAGCTTCAATAAAAAAAAATTTAAATATATTGCTTTAATGTTACACAAAACATTCAATTTCTTGATTGGTTAAGAGTAGCTTTTTTTCCTGATTATCAAAAAAAAAAAAAAAATGAACCTTGTAAAAAGAATTTTTCGTTCAAAATGTTTTTATAAAAAGCATTTCTATCCTAAATTAAATAATTCATATCATTTTAATCATTTTATACGGAAAAGATATTTTTGTTCAACATCAATTTTAAATAATTTATCAACTAAACAATTGACATCAGTTGTATCAACTTCTACAATTGAAGATAGAGATTATTGTCCAGGATGTGGAGCAAAATTTCAAACCGAAGATTCCTTAAAACCTGGATATTTAATAAAACCTTCTTCTTCTACAGATAAAAAAAGTAATGAGAGGAGTAATGCCAAAAAGATGAGTAAACAAGAAATTGATGATGCAATAAATAAATTACCAGAAGATATAAAGAGGTTAATGTATCCTTTTGAATATTCTTCAACGTCTACACGAAAAAAAACAGAAGAAAGAATATTTTGTCAAAGATGTTATAATTTAAAATATCATAATAAATTAACAACAACATCATCATCACCATCATCGTCATCATCATCATCATCATCATCATTGTGGCAAGAAACTTTAACAATGGATAAATCATTCCTTAACTTTTTACAAAAAAAAAATTCAATAATATTAACAATAATAGATATAATTGATTTTCCTGGTAGTTTAATAAAAAATTTAGATAATTTAATAGGAAAAAATAATCCAAATATATTAATAGCAAATAAGATTGATTTATTACCAAAAAATTTTGATGAAAATATGATTAAGATTTGGTTAAAAAATCATTGTTCTGAAAATGGATTAAGAAATATACATGATATTTTTTTATGTAGTGCAAAAAAGAATTGGTTAATTAAAGATTTATGTAATGAAATATCAAAAATTAAGAATTATAATGATAATATTTATTTGATAGGTAATACTAATGTTGGTAAATCTGAATTAATTAATAGTTTTTTAAGAACTTATGTTCATAATGGAAGAAAATATGAAGTTACTTCTTCTCATATTCCTGGTACTACTATTAATATGTTGGGTTTACCTTTGAATATTTTTGGTGATACTTTTGGTAAAAATATTAAAGGAATATCATTCAACAACAACAATAATAATAATCAAGGGGATCGTAGATTTTTATTTGATACCCCTGGAATTGTTAATGAAAATCAATTATTTCATTTTTTAGATCAAGAAGAAATAAAAATGATTACTCCTCAAAGGAATATTCGTCCTTTTACCTATATATTTAAGCCAGGTTAGGTGAAACAAAATCATTATTAATTAATTATACATTTTTTTTTAATCAAATTCGATAACTTATAAAAAATTATTATTTTAGGAAAATCATTGTTGTTTGGTGGATTAGGTAGAATAGATTATAAAATGGGTAAAAATCCAATTCGTATAACAGTATTCTCAGGATTAGATTCACATATAACGTCAATAGAAAAGGCAGATGAATTTTACAAACAATTATCTTTTTATGAAGAAGATCATTTTTTAAAACCTCCAATAGGATCAATAGAACGTCTTAAAAAATTTCCCGAAATAATTAAAAGTATAAAAAATTTAAAGGTGGTTAGTAATGAAAAACTATATATGAATACAAAAAAAATTAGCATTTTAGATGTAGTTTGGAGTGGTGTTGGTTGGTGTAGTATAGGTGGTGTTAAAATTGGTGAAACTGCTATATTTGATATTTGGAGTCCTGATGGAAAAGGCGTTTATGTTAGAAATGTTCCTTTGCTACCTTACGAATTTCATGGTAAAATTGAAAAAATAAAATAAATATAACGAGAGTACGTGTAAGACATCATTTTTTAATAATTAGTAATAACTGTATCTTATCAATTATTAAAAAAAAACACATTTACAAATAGGAAGTGAAAAACAGGATTATTGATATATATTATTTTACAGATATAAATGTTTTCTTAGAAAAAAATAAAAAAAAATGAACGATAAATAAAAAAAATAATAAATATAAATATATAACATTACTGCACATTTAATGTGCGATATTTATTGCCCATCCATACACGCAAAAAATAAATACAATATTATTATTCTATAAACTATCTACAAATAAAATAAATAAAATAAATTATATTATTATTATTATAATTATCATTATATTATTAACTTGAATAAATTAATTTAATATTTTAATTCCGGGGAATATTTTATTTTATAATGAGGCTAGAAAATAAATAAATTAATTAAATTAGAAAAGAAATTTAGAAATTGAAAACAATCATTACAAATAAAATTAATAAAATTCTATACAAACCTTCAGAATTTAAATTAATACGAGTAAAAGGTTCTTGTGTTTCTCGTAAGATATTAGGTATAAGTAACTTAGCTTCCGCCAAAATATCTTTTGAAAAAATATCTTCTGCTTTTATATCCTTAAACTTTTTACTATCCAAGGAAAATCTGATCTCCTTAAAGGAATCATCTTTTCTGGCAAATTCTATTACAACTTTAAGATATTCGTCTTTGTTTGAATCATCATCAAATTTCAAACATAAACTTTCCAAGGGTGATCGACATTCTCTCAATAAAAATAACAATTCTTCAACGCTAACGTTAAAATCAAGTGAAAGATGATATAAATTAAGTGAAAGATTTTTTCCTATTTGTTGAAAATCTTTTATGTCTAGACATGTATCCTTATTATCATCTAAAGTTTTTAACATTAAATGTTCAATTTTACTTGTTGATAAATATTCGAGTGATTCAACAGTTTTCTGTGATATTATAGTAGCCAAATACATTATATTTGGACAATGTTCGTAAATATGTTCGAATAGACCCGGAACAACATTATTCACCGTTAACTCCCTTACGCTTGTATTTACTAAACGAAGAATTTCCAGCGTTACCGAGGTGAGTATTCCACTATGAAATATTAGTTTTTTAACTTTTAGTTGAGAAGGAGAATGTTCTACAATCTCTTCAATCTCATCTGAAATGTTTTCTTCATAACAATAAGCAAATTGCATACACTCTAAATTATTGAATTTTTTTAAAGAACTAAGACATTGTACATTAAATGGTAGATAATCAAATTCAATGTTCTTTAATGTACTCGCATTATGCGATAAAGCCTTGACAAATTCTTTAGTTTCCTCAATATCTGGTTTTAATTGTAATTGGTCATAACGGAAAAATGCAAGATTTTTCTGAGATTTAATTAATTTTCGTAAACCATCACCTGAAAGGAATTCTCTATCCTCTGCCATCTCAATATTGATATACTCAAGATTATTAGAGATATTAGATAATTTCTTTAAAAATTCGTAAAGATTATCTAATCCCCTCTCGGTCAAACAATCCAAATCAACACAAAATTCAAATTTACGAAGATTGGTGAGAGTATATTTAATACGATTGAATGTTGCAGCAGGAGGAAAATAATATTTGTCACAATGTCGACTCAATCTCAAACTCCATAGACCTTCACAACAACTCAAAAGTAATTTAAGTAGCTGCGTATATACTATTTCTTCTGGATCTTCTGGACGATATTCTTCTAATCCGAACCTATTAATCCATTCCTCAACAGCTTCATCTAATTTTTCACAATCCAATTCTCTCAAATATTTATGATAAGGAAACAAAGGTCTCGGGTGTAGATGTATATTGTATCCCGTTTCATATATTTTCTTCTTTGAATTGTTAGGAAGGCAAGTTATATATGTACGAACTAATTCAGAATATCTTCTTGTTGATTTGGGTCCGGAATACTCAAAAGGACGGCGCCATAATAAAGAAATAATAATTCTACACCAAGCACGATTTACAAACATACAATGGTAAAGTGATTTAATGTCATTTTCAAGATATTGAAATATTTCTTGAAGACAATCTAAGGGTACAGTTGAAAAACCGGTTTGCGTCGTCAAAAAATAACTCATAGTTAATAACTACAATTCTTTTAATAAGTTGTAGACTGTAAAGAATTCAACTCCAGAAACCAAATTCCAAGAAGCCAGTCCAGATTGGTTTGGTAAACAAAAAACCGTGGAGTCTGTTACCTAAAGAAATTTTTGTGTTAAAAATACAAGTTTTTTCTTTTTGTCACTTAACATTTAAATAACTTCTTACCAGTTTTATAGAAAAGTGAGCTTACGAATTCCTCCTAAGAAAAGTGTATTATGCTAAAATAGTGATATAATAAGTTAACTTTTTTTTAACGAGAGCTTTTTGAAACACTCGGAGGGTTTGAAAAAGTTTAAAAAAAAAAATCAAAAGTCTAAAAAAAAATTATTCTGTAACTTTATGTATTATTTTTATATATATAATAATAATTAATTAAGAAAGAGTGTGAAAAATTTTTTGACGTCTGCAAAAACGCACGGTCAATACCACGGTTATTAATTATAAACAAGTTCTAAAAAATGACAACAAAATGTATTTATTTATAATAGAATATGAATTGCCATTATAATTTCTGAATCTCGTGATAAATGAAACAATATATTTTAATCAATAGTATTGTGTATAATCTACATGCATAACAATATTTTTCTCAACTTCATTCAACGACGTCTTTCTTGTACAACAGTTGAATTTTCTATGCACAGAGTATGCAGTCTTCACTCATTTAGTCATCAGTTAACTCCTAACCGACGAGAATACTATTAATAGGTCCGGACCGTGGAAAATTTTACGGCAACGTGGCTTTAATTTAATACCATACTTAAAAGCCGGTTGCGTTCCGGTATTTTGCCGATCCGAAACAATTCCGATCCACTTTATATATAAATGATTTTCCGCCTCAATGTAAAAAATACAAAAAAAATTCCTTTTGTTTTAATTTTTACTTTTATTCTTTTGAAAAAAAAACAATCAAATTTATCTCATTATTCGTACAAATTGTTTTTTTTATCGAATAACAATAGAAAATATGTCAATAATAGATACGATACTTAATTCGTCATTTACAAATTTGATTATAATCGGAAGTTATATTTTTGGAGGCTGTTGCAGTAATGTTATTGCTTTGGAATTGTTAGTTGGGTAAGATTAAAAAGATTTTATATTGACAACCACCTTTCTTTTATCTAGATTTTAACTTGTAAAAAAAATAAATGCTTTATTTTGATGAAATAGATGTATTTTTTCCCCTTATTCACTCAAATTCTTTTTTTTTATTTCACGTGTCTTCAATAAATATAGTGTGTCTCCAAAAAGTGGTAATAATCAAAATTTAATTAATGAATTTTCAACTCTTTCTTTACCAAATTGGTTAATTGATAATTTTTAATCCAATTAGGAAATTTGTTCACACTTGCTCAATTTTTATTCATATCATGTGAGGGATTATTTCATAATCTAGAATTTCCATCCTCATCACCATTTCCACGTTTAAAAAAACGTACAGTACCAGCCCATAGATGGTTCTTTATGGTACTTCTATTTTTTACAGTATCAGTGTTAAATAACATTGCATTAGGATACAATATTTCTGTTCCTTTGCATATTATATTTCGTAGTGGAGGATTAATTGTTAGTTTGATATTAGGTTGGGCTATTGGAAAAAGGTAAGTAAATGCAAAATGTTTATTTTGGAAAAGAAAAAAAGAACCAACTTAGTAAATTTTTAATTAATTAATTAGATATTCAATTAAACAAGTAATAGCAGTAGTGATGGTCACAATGGGAGTTATCTGTGCAACAATAAGTTCCGCAAAGACAAATACCAAGGTACACAAAACTTCAAACAAAATATTTTTACTCTTTACTTTTGATAAGATGATTAAAATCTGAAAAAAAAAATTCTTCCTGAAATAATTAGGAAGGAGAAAATTCTGGAAGTATGACAGATTATGTGATCGGTATCACTCTTCTTTCTATTGCGTTAGTATTATCCAGTTTTATGGGTCTTTATCAAGAAGTGACTTACGTAAAATATGGAAGTAATTGGCGTGAAGGGTTATTTTACACAGTAAGTATTCAGGGGAAGATTTATTAAATATTATAATAATTATTAACATTATTTGTATATTTTTATAAAGCATTTTTTAGCACTTCCACTTTTCTTGATATTTTATTCAGATATCAAAGGTCAGATTCTAGAATTTAATCAATCGATTCCATTAACGTTAGATGAGATATTTAATGTATCTCCTATCAATATTTATCTATCAAGTGGAATGAATAGTGTGTTTAAAACTTGTACGGTTCCAAGATCATGGGCTTATCTCATCATGAATATACTAACTCAGTAAGTTATATTATACCTGTGAATTATTTATATTTATTAATAATCACTAATTAATGTTAACAATTTTCTTAGATATTTTTGCGTTGGAGGTGTACATAGATTAAATTCTATAGCAACAGCATTAACCTTAAATTTAGTATTAAATTTACGAAAATTCACTTCATTAGTAATTTCAGTTTGGTTATTTGATAATGATTTCCATATTGGAATGGCCATTGGAGGTTTATTAGTATTTTTTGGTACTTTGCTATATTCTTTCGGGAGTAATAAGAATTCTTCAAGTAATATGTTAAAAAAGAAAGAAGATGTTTCTGTTGATGCATCAACATTAAAGAAAAATGACATATTGATAGAGGAGGATAAGAAAAATATATGAAAGAGACGTTATATATATTAGATTAAAATAATTCTTGGATTGCTAGTTGCATCCAATGAATTGCTATAGAAAATTTTGCAGATTATTTAATTTTTTCAATTTTTTTTTCAATTTTTTCAATATTTCCAATTTGCATTCAATTTGTAACACATTAACTGCTGTATTTTATTGCTAAAATAAAAATATATAGAAGTTTTTATACATTCTTACATATTTTATGTATATATTGTCAGCCTAAAGTTACAATTAAAAAGTAGCCAAATACTACAAATTATTATTAATATTTTTCCATTATTAAGAATCTCCTTGATCGTCATTTTTAATCAACTTTTCCGCACATTTTAGTACTTCATCCATATTTACGTTATTCTGTTGTTGAAATTTACTTCCGAGCATGTTTAAAATTTGAATTGCACCAGGATTTAAAATATTCAACAAATTATTTTCAGTTGGATTAGATGGCAAAATATTAAAAGAAGGGTGCGTTGAAGTTTGTTGTTTACATGAAACAGTATTAGATTCTTGTTGATTTGCATTACTCTCATATGATGGTGGAACTGATGTAAAATTATCACTTGTAGAATAACTGATAGTATTATCTGAATCAAAAGAACGTTCGCTTAAAGTTGTTTCATGAATACTTGAAGAAGAACTTTGATCTGAATTCAAAGTAACAAAAGTGACCTTTGACTTCTTAAGGTTATCCGAAGGGATGTTCTTGTCAACATATTCATTAGGTCTCTTGTTATATTCTGCTCGAAATTTCGTAGTTTCGAGAATGATATTATTCGTGATGTTATTATTAGATGAAACAGTACGTAAGGTAACTTCTTCTTGTTTCTTAACTTTAATCAAACATTCTTCAAAATATTCCTGCTCTCTCTTATAAAATACCAAAAAATCTCGAAGTTCTTTTTCTTGGCGTTCCTTAATTTGGGCAAGTTCGACATAATATTGTCTCTTTAAAAAAAAAATTAAATAAATAATGAATATATTATTTAGAAGAACAATCTTTAGAATAAAAAAACTTACATATAATTCATCTCGCCCAATTATAGGTTCATCATCATTAATAGCAAGTTTTCTTTTAATAGCATTTGTAACATCTTCCATTGTTCCAATCTTTCCTTGTCTTTGATCAGTAATACCATGTTGAGAAGGATTCATTAATCTTCCATTTAACAAAATTTTCTCAACTTCAGGATGTAATATCATAGAGGATAAAGTATTAATAGTTGAATATTTTCTATTCGCGTAATTCAAATCTATACTTTCATAAAAGGTTTTTCGATGTTCAACAATTTCATTGGAATGAATTTGAATCAATTTTTCTAATTGAGATTCTTTCGTTTTTAATAATGAATCTAACCGTTCTTTATAAAATTTACTATCAACTTCTCTATTTAATTTATCAATTATAACTATATCCTCATATCTTAATCAAAATTGAAGTATTATTTAAAGATTTTTTATTAAAAGATCGATTTTATTATAAATTTTATACTATTTAATTATTACCTTTCATAATCGCTACACAAAATATACAAGAATCTTTCGTCCTATAATAAAAAAAAAAATCACTCGTTTTATAATAATTTTATAATTTTTTAAAAAATTCAATATTTATGATACTTACAAGAGTCTCACCAAGGTCATTATTCTTCCAATATTCAGAATTGCTATTCATTTCTTTATTAAAGAATAATAATAATAATAATTTTTTTTGATATACAGTATACAGTATTAGAACATAATTAAACCACTCTTTTTGTTAGTGGAAATTAATCATTTTAGCAAATAATTATTTATTTAAATTAATGGTGTACTGATGTCATTATGTAAAGAGAAAGTGATTCATATATAATTAATAACATTTAACGTAGCCCATAATTTATAAAGATCATCAACCAATAAGGTTTATTTGAAAATCACATAAATTACTTTTAATGGTTTTAACAAATATGGATTGAATCTCACAAATTTGACCAAATATGGTTTAACAAAAATGCATTGAATGAAGTATTATAAAATGAGGAAATATATGAAGTTATATGAAGTATTAAAAATTACAAATTACAAATTAAAATTACAAATTATAATAAAAAAAAGGGTTACCATTTATAATCAATTTTTTTGTTCTTAATATTGAACAGATTTAACAAATAAACTGGACTAAAACTAATAAGTTTTACTCTAAAAGTTAAAGGTTCGTATGGTATATATTGAAAAGCAAGATCCAACTCTATTACACCATTAGCCTTAACGATCGGCCCATCAAACTTAAAAGATCTCATAGAAAAACTTGCAATTTCTTCCTTTCTCACGAAATCATTTTTTCCAATCTTATAAAATAAATAAAATTGTAATAATTTATAACTATCTACAAACAAATATTTCTCTAATTTGTCATCTATTCGGGGGGAAAATTCAGCTTTGCATCTATTGGATAAGCCACCTCGTTCTAATGGAAGTTCCATATTAACTATTTCGCCTGAATTAGTTTGACATCTCATAAAAAGTGTTAATTCAGGAGAACACTTTGTTATTTCATCAATTATTATGTTACTTATTGTGGTGTTCCAACCGCGACATACTTGTCTAAGTGATGAAATGGGGGTATCTGTAATCACATAACATAATATTTGTTTCAATACGCGAACTGGAATGCTATGAATGGTTATTACAGGTTTCAGCGAGGACTTGCGTCTTTCCCTTATAGGCCATCTATATAATTTACAAAACACTAAGCACTAAAGTTTTTTTTTTCGATAAAATGAAACAGTTTATTTTGCATATTAAAATAAAAAAATATACGAACTCGTTACGTGGCTTAAACGGCCAATTCAATTTAAATGGATTTCTGAAAAGACTATTAGCGGTTTGCATCGATGTTATTGGTGTTTTTATTCACAACTTTATAATATCGTCTTTATTTACTCTCGGAGTTTATTTTGCAAGATATTAGTAAGCTTACTTTTTTAATAACAGTTACACAATTAAGATATGTAAAACTTCTCAAATATTAAAAGTTCGATTCGTGTAAGTTAAAAACGTAATGAGTTCAGAAATAAAGAAATTTTTTTTTTTAAAAAAAAAGGAAAGGGAAAATGTATAATTATAAAGTAAAAATATAAACTAATCTTTTTTCGGTCTTATTATATACTTTATTTAATGTTTCACCCACAATAACATCGATGACATCATGATCACAATGAGAATCAATGATCAAACTAATCTACAAGGAATTTGATTTACCCGCATTATAACAATATGTCGATTAGTAATTAATCGAATATATATACTGTATTTAATACTTTCGATGATTGTAAATAGTATTGAAAGTCCATTTCATCTTATGACATATCGAAATACATAATATAGCTTCTTTTTAAGTATATTAAATGTATTATTCCTCAGTTTTTTTTTTAAAAAAATATGTAATATGAATTTTAACAATTCATGATCTAAACCGAACCTAATTTCCTGGTATGTATATTTATGATTTATATGTTTCTCTTACATGGAACCTTTAGATCTTTATCCAACAAATCCAAAAATCGGTACGCGTAAACTGAAAATCATTGTACCTACAAAGTAAATACTTACAGGGTAATACTTACAAAGGTAATACTTACAAGGTAATACTTACAAAGGTAATATTTACAAAGGTAATACTAACAAGGGTAATACTTACAAAGGTAATACTTACAAGGGTAGTACTTACAAAGGTAATTAAGCCAAAGCACATGGTTTTTTAGAAAAAGATTTAATTAAAGAAAATAAATATAGAAAGTTTTCGACAACTTGGGTAAATTTCGGAAGTTACGGAACTGACCGAAATTAAAACTTTATAAAGAAGGATCGTTAAATCTCTTATGATTTAATTTTATCCATAACATCATTAATTTCCAATACCGCGTTCTCAGATAAAATCGGCGAAATTTTCACATGTTAAAAAAACAATCTTTCAAATTTTAATCTGGAATGGGGTGAAATATTTCCTTATCCAATTAGAATGTGGACCATTATCGTCTGGTACATTACAAATTTACAATGTAACGATAAAATTACCGGTTTGTTATTTATAGTCCTTAATAATCTGAACGATAAGTCAATGATATATTAAAGAAAAAAAAAATTTAGGTTTATTATATATAAATTTTAATAAAATAATAAAATAAATAAACATCGAGATATTGTGTAACGGTCTCCGTGGGAGGAGAAAGAAAATATTGCATGTATGATCTTTCACGTGCACGGAGTATTAATTTATTAAATTTCCGGTGATTACAACTATCTGCTATGTTATCTTATTTTTGTTTGTTACAAAGTTGAATGGATGTCCATCATAGAATTCTCGAAAGAGCGAGTTGAAAGACTTATTTGTATGACTAATTTTTTAAAAATTTCATGTTCCATCCAAAAATGGAATAAGTTAATAAATAGAAAATTCATGTTTTTTTTCACAGCTACGCAGCAGTTGCATATTCAGTTCTATTAGTCTTATCAATGAATATATTATAATACATTATGTATACAAATTTGTTGTAGTTTCGTAGATCACATAACATTTTCGTGTAATTTTTTATTTATAATAAGAAACTCATTTGAGTAATAATATTCTAAGTTCTTTTTATAATGCAATTTCAACCCTTTTTAAATTGTTTTCATACTAAATTATCTTCGAAATCACGTTAAGAAAGTTAAAAGAATTGAAAAATAATCCTTTTGACTTTTTCTTGGGGGTGTAATAATAATAAACCAAAGTTCTCTTACCAATAATTTTTTAACGAGTAAAATAAATGTATAAAAAAAGTACATTTATATAATTCATAGATATATTATAATGTATAAATTTAACAAATCCATCATCCTCATTTTAATTTTTTTATTATTACATATCTTATTAATTTCTTCTCAGTCAACGACTAATGAATCTCAAATTAACAATCGTTCATGTAATTTAGATTCAGATTGTGTTAATAATCCAAAGAATGAAACATCATCTAATATAAGATCTGGTGATTTTATGTGTATAAATAATAGTTGTAAATTTGTCGTCGCTGCTGGTAAGCATTTTTCTCAAGTCTTTTTTTTTATTATGTTCCTTGTCCTTCTAATTCTTTTCTTTTTATATATATAGGTCAAAATTGTAGAGATGTAACAGATTGTGTAGCATATCATTATTCACATTTACGTAACATTTCTTTGGATTCAGATATTTGTAGTCCAAAAAATTGTAATTTTGCTTCAAAATGTGATAGAGCATGGGATCAAAAAGATATTTTTTCTATACCTAAAATTGAAGATCAATCAACTTGTTGTATTGGACTTGATGATGGGATGGAATGTGAAATTGTAGCAAATGATGTTGACCCATGTAATTCAAATTGTAATTATTATGATGATACTAATAGTAAAAAGTGTGGTAATAAAAATCAAAAGAATTATATTTGGATTGGGGTTGTAATATGTTTAATAGGAAGTGCAACTTTAAATATTGGATTAAATGTACAGAAATATGCTTTTACTAAACATCAACGAGAATTAGATCGGGAATGTCATTCTGCGGCAAATTACGATCAGAATAAACAGCAAATAGTGACTGATGATAATAATTCCACACATAGTAAACAACATTCTACTCTTTATAAAAAATTGGAAAAATTCATGTTCTGGAAGCAAATTATCGTATCACCAGTAAGTTTTAAGCGCGAGATTGTTTTAGTTATATAAATTATTGAGAAAAAAATAAATGGTTTTTTATAAAAAAAATAAACTCAATCATAATATCGTTATCTACTTGCAAATTTATTTATTCATTCATTTATTTTCTCTAGCTTTGGGTATGTGGTTTTATAGTTTACGTTATTGGAAGCTTTCTATCCTTCGTCGCGCTGAAATTTGCTCCACAATCGCGTAAGTTGCCTTTCTTATTTAGGTTACAATTCATTATTTTTTTTTATATAATTAATTTAATTTTTTTTCTATAAAAATAGTCATCGCTCCACTTGGTGTTGTATCTTTGGTTGTTAATTTATTAATCGCTCCAATACTCCACAATCAAAGATTAACAATGTTGGATAGTATTGGAGTTATAATCATCATAATCGGTAGTGTCATTATCACAATATTTTCTGGAGTTGTTATACAAGGTTTGTCATAAAATAATTTTTTTTTAGCTCCCATTCAAATATTAATATCATATTTTTTTTAAAAATAGATTATGAATTATGTGTTCTTATTGAATTATTTAAACGACCCCAAACGATAATTTATCTTACTGTTATTGGTGTTTTCATTTTTTCTTTATATACTTTTATACGCATTGTTGAAAAGAATGCAATTCAAAAAGATAAAGATGCAATTGCTAAAGCAAATGCTGTTGTTGCTGAACTTAGTGCAACTGAAAACACTCCAATTCCTACTATTCATAATCTATTTAATTATAGATTATCTATAAGTATTGATGAAAATAATAAAACTTTAACGGAAGATATTAATCGCACTTTATCATCAACAATTGATGAAACGAAAAAAACAAGAAGTGATGTCGCGCATAATAATAAGGATGATAGTATATTAACTGAAGAAGAAATAAAACCCTTTCCTCGAAGTTCAATCGATACGATACGTTCAACGAGATCTGTTGTCAGACAACGTAATATTAAAGAGAAAGTTCTTTTGCCACTTGCTTATGCTATATTGGCATCTAGTATGGCTACAATAACTACGCTTTTTGCAAAGGTAATAATTATTTTTTAAAAATTAATTGAAAAAAAATTTTTAATTATTTTAATAATAAATTTAACGCAATATTTTTTTTTGATAGTCACTTATTAATTTATTGAATGTCTCATTTACACAAAACGATAATCAATTTAAAGATTTATTATCGTGGGCGATATTATTTATTACTATTTTAACAGCAATTGGTCAAGTATATTGGATTAATATGGGATTAAAAAAGTATGATGCATTATTACAAGTACCAATATTTTATTGTAATTGGAGCTTATTTGATATTATAGGAGGTGGTATATATTACGATGAATTTCGTAATTTTAAAACCATTACATATGTAGGATTTATAATAGGAGTTGTTCTTATATTTTTTGGTGTATCATTATTAAGTAAAAGGTTGTCTAAACTGACTAAAGAAGAAGAAGAATTAAAAGAAATGCAGAAGAATTGGGAACAAGAAATGAAAAAGTTAAAGATGAGTAAAAGTGGAAAAAAGTAATAATGAATTAATATATTTAAATATTTATAATATTTATGTATAAATTTCTTTGTAATATTATCAATGTGCAAAAGTAATAAATATTATATATGTATATATATACATATTTTTTTTTTTATTATTAAAGTTTTAATTCAGTTACTATTGTTAATTTATTTAAATTAAATACAAATATTAAAAACATATTAACTATAAATTCCATTGTTTTTATCATCTTATGATATCTTTTTAATAATAATCATTTTGTGGAACGTATCGTGCTGGTGGGATACCATGATTTGTAAGTGGTGGTGGTTGGAACCGAGCTTGAGTAGATTCAGGTGAACGAAACCTTGAATTAAATAAATATTCTTGAGGAATTGCCCGTGGAGGTAAAGGTGATGCATTTAAATATGGAGGTATTTGATTTGGAGGTCTATATGCCATTGCAGTTGGTTCAAAACGTTCAGCAAACCTTGAATTATGATGAACATTTGATGGTGGAGTAAGTGTATTATTTTCTACATTAGGTAAAGTAGGTTGTCTCGAATTATTTGCTTTTATCTTATTTTTCTTCCTAAGATCACCTTTCGCAGCAGCTTTTCTTTGGTTTATCCTACGTTTACGAGAATTCTTTATAAGAAGTCCTTCAATCCTTTTATCAATTTTATGACAACAATATTCTTTTAAATTTCCTCTAATATGAAATAACAATGGAATATATAATATAAAAGCAACAATTAATTTTGTTGCTGAAAACGCAAAAGATAAAAATGTGAACGCCATTAATGCCATTGCAAGTCTTTCCACTGTATTATGACCGTATGCACTTAAATTCATCCAATCTCTAGTTATATTTGTTTTAATAATTGGATAAAGTGTAATAGCGCTAATGGCCTGACGAGGAGCTTCAGCAAAAATCAATCTTTTCCAACCTAAACAAAGAAAAAATAAATATAAAAAATAATTTAAATCGATTTTTTAAAATTATTAATAATTAGTTAAAGAAATAAATTTTACCTTTAAATGCAAAGAATACGAAAAAAGCAATCTTATCAACCATTTTACTTTGTCTTTTTATTCGATAAAAGAAACAAAAATGAGAATAACTTTTTAAAGCATAATACCTAGAAGTTATAGTACTAGTAAAAGCGTAACTAATATCTCTTGAAGCTATAATAGCCTTAGCCTTTCTCCAATCCAAAGCTAATAATAAAAATGATATAAAAATACATCCAACATAAATCCATTTTGAGTAAGTAAAAGGTATAGTTGGTTTTATAGAAGAACTCCAACTATCAAATATTAATAAAATTCCTGCTGTCCATAAATCTGCTACATAAACTAATACAACTTTAAATACTGTTAAATATAATATTAAGTATCTTATTCCTATAAATGTATCATGCACTTTAAAATCTTCTACGCATACAAAATCAAATTTATGATCATTAACTATTTCTCTTTTCCATTTCGCTTTTTGACAGCACATAATTTAAAAACTCTTTTATGATATTTTTTTTTCGTAATGTAAATGGAATTTTTTATGATAAGTTCAATTATAATCCTAATCGAAGATTTTTTTTTTTTTTTTATAAGTTCTCGTGTATTTCCATAAAGTTTACTTATTTGAGAGATTTATACCAAATTATTAATTTAAAAAAAGAGTTTTAATATAAAAATTTACTATCCCCTTTACCAAGTATGGTGAACATCAACAAAAGATATCCTTATTCTGTTCTTTTTAGTACTTCGGAAAAATCGGATCAGCTACTTACAGTATTCATTTTTGATTATCTTGTAAAATGATTTTAAAATTTGATATGCATGCTATCATATGTCATCATCATTCAGTGTCGTTTTATTATGAACAAGTTCATACAGACAGATTGTCTGTTTCATTACTGTGACTGTTTTATATTACTGAGACTAGCAAATTATTGGAGTCTACTATGAGATTATGAAACAGGCGATAACATTATGATTTAAACCATGCGACACTACGCTATTAAAAACTATTGTTTGGCAGTATAAATTAAAACAATTATTAAACAATGTACTTGTTATATATATATATTACGGTTTCATTATTACTCTTAACATGACTTTTTTGAATGATCAATAATGTTTATCCAATCCAAACTTTCATTTTTATCCAATCGGTATTTTGTATAACACCGGAGGATTTTTTTTTTTCAATTACTAGAAAAAGTATAAAAAAATATAAAATCTACAAAATCCATCAATGTATATGTCTGAGATAAGCATGTTATTTCACGCCCACGCGCCCACGACATCAGTGAATATTTTAGTTATTCATTGATACCCAATGGAAATAACAATAAAATCGTTAAAGTCGCGGTTACTATAAGTTCTGATTTCGCAAATACATCTTTTTATCAACAAAAACTTAATTCTGGCCAGAATTAAGTTTATTATTCAATTTGTTGTCTAATAAAATAGCTATAGCAAATAAAACAATTTATTTCAACCACTTTTTAAAAGATAGATTATCTTCGAATTCAATACTTAAACAAGGAGCGAAATTACTCAATTAATTATACTAGTTAACTTCCAATCACTTGTATTCGTTTCAATTCACTTATCTAATTAATAAATCTAATTAATAATAGCAAAAATTTATATGTGTAAATGTTGAAAATATCAAATAATTACTTTTACTTTGGTACTTGTTAGCTACTATTTTATAAATAGTTCCCACGTGGACGTCAGTACTAATTCACAGCCCATCCATTCATACAATACATCCAACCCACACACCAAAGAGAAGATCTAAAGAAAAGTGAGAAGTTTTAAAGAAAAAGAGAACTGTAAAGAAAAGAGAAAATTTTACTACTGAAGACTCTCTCTATTGTCACTTAAACAAGCGGAGGGAAACTCTTCACAGACACTACCTGTTAAATATTGAGGAGGGGCTTTTCGTAAGTTAATGATAAACCCTCACCATGGTAATGTCTTTTCTGAAAAATTATTAGACTAAAAAGTTTGAGAAATGAGAAAAGGAAAGAGGTCTTTATAAATTTATTCTCTGTAAATATAAAAAAATAAACTTTTTATTATAAACATAGACTATTATTTAATCATTATCGAAAAAATATGGGTGAGAATATGTTTTTGAAAAAAGTGTCGCGTCAAAATGTAGAATCATTTTAGATATGTATCTAGTAAAACATAGTAAATAATGGGAATTAACTATTAAGTGTTACCCTGCATGTCCTGCCTTTCCTTTTCGTTTATTAATTTGCGGTGGATTAGATAGTCAATCTCCTTCTTGATAACAAAATCCAGCATTTATGCCAGGAAAAGAAAGGAGAATAGTATATCAAGAATGATGATTTGATCTTTATCAGAAAGCATGTTCTGATATTCACGAGTTAGTGAAAAACTATTATGAAATTTTTGCGAAAGTTCCAATGCGAGTCATTTTTGGGTGATAATAAATTTGTTAATAAATTTGTTATTTATTTATTTATCTATATATTATTTTTATTTTTATATTTTCAAGATTTTTTCAATAATTTTATTTTTCGAAAGATTTTTGAATTTTTTAGTTTAATTTTTCATTATTTACCAGATTTTCTTATTGAGCGGTAAGGATAGAATATGAGTATGATATGATGGTATAATCTCTATTGTATGTATATGGGTATCCGATCAAAATCTCGACAACAAAATCTCGAGTCGAGATTCTCGACATGACAAGTCATTATATCGACAATTTCGTCATAAATCTAATGATGTGTGTTCTAATAAAATAAAATGTAATACAGTCAGAACTCGATATACCGATATTCGATATACCGATACATTATTAAAAACTTGATATACCGATAAAATTTTACATTCCCACTATATGTGAGGACATATAAATATCGGTATAATTTGATATAACGATATTTTTTAAATTTTTTCTTATGAGTCCCGACATATATAAAGGTTTGACTGTATTTAGTTTAAATGTGGTAAATTTTATAATTTTAATCATATAATGATTTGTCGGGAGTCGTTCGAATGATTTTCGAGATTTCGTACCAAAACCTGTATGTATGGTATGTGCTAAATCGGTCTAATTTTCATAATAATCGACCATACATACAACGTAGTACATACAACATAGGTCATATTATCGTTGCACCCTTGACTGATATACTTTTTACTCATATGAAATTCATATGAAGCTTTATTAATATTAACTCTCATCTTAATTGCAGGATTGATAATCTTTCCATAACTTATTATAAATGCTTTTTGCACAGACTTATTTCTGAAACTTTATCAGATTTGATTTTTTGTAATCTTATCTTGAAATGCTTTCCTATATCTTTAAAATTTTTAAAACTGTCAAATCAGAATCCTTTTACTTTAAAACGAATAGGAAAAGGATATAAAAACAATATTACTAAAAGAACTTATTTAATTGTCAATCCGGTACTATCGCGAAATTTTGATGATTGCACAATGTAAGCTATAATAAATGTGAAACTTTTTTTTACTTATCCTATTTCTTATAATTTTCTGCATATATGTTATGAATTTTATGTCATGTAATTAAGTTTTAATAACTTTAGCGTTGCAAACAACGCAAACATCTGACACGCGTACAATATAAATTCCTTTTTTTTACAATCAATTTATTCATTTTACTTAGGTTTTTTAACATATATGGTATGATTTTTACTTCGCAATTAGGGGAATGAACACATATCACGTCATTATAGGTTTACCCCTACCCCCTTTTAATAATTACGTGATATGTGTCAGTCCCCTTATAGTGTTTTGTATTTATTGCCAAAACGTTGAATTTCACCCTGATTTTTTAATATAACGATAGTGCCGATCTCGGGACAAATCCTACACATCAAAAAGACGGACTGTCCGAACCGCAGTCTTTTGGTCTACGCATCATGTGACCTAAAACGGTGGGACTCAGACGGATCAGTGATTAAATTAATAGTCTAAAAAGTAAGGTTGGATCTTAAACTGCAAAAATTTCCCATAATTATCTTAATAAAGAAGTTATTTGAACATGCATGCTATCGGAGACTTAAGCGGAAATTGCAAAACTAATAATTGTACTTTTGCTAGTATAGAAAAATTACAAAAAATTTTGAATGAGAAATTAATTGATGGAAATTACAAGAAATCTTAGACAAGTAGATTGAATCAAACAGTTCCGCTTATTTACTCCTATCACCCACTAATAGGTTTGGAATCAGAACTACCAGCTACAGCTAGTCAAAAGGATCAAGATGGCGCAAACTCGTTACCTTGCCTTGCATCAATCTTTGTATTCATCCAAATTGTACACAAAGAGGTCAGGCCTTAGACAGTTACTATTTGCTTAGGCGACGAACTTTGATATATTCTATATATAATTTATTATGAGATAAGTGGTTTCTTAATAATTTTTGTGCTATAATGCATTAAATTTACTCAATTGAAATACCAATTTTTTTATTTCTTTTTGTATCAAATTTGGATAAAAGGTAATATTACGACAAATAATATGTTTGATAGGTAAGTGGAAAATGATATATTAATAGTATACATTTTGATAATTTATTTATCAAGTATATCTGCAAATTTTCATGGATTATTAACACTTATTCGTTGAACTATAGATAGAAATAATTTTCCAATTACTTTTTGCCAAGCCATGCCAAGCACTGTATAATAACATGTTTTTGAATTCAATAATAAATAGCTTATCCAATTAACCAACATTTTTAATCAACTTGATTCAATTAGAAAAAAAAAATATAGATTTATTAGTACTACAACGTCAGAACGAAACCATACACGAAGACATCTATCCTTTGACTACTATAAATAAAACCAAATCAAATTTGCCAATATTGCTTGTTCTCAATATTGAAAATTTGAATATGTTATTGGATTATTAAATTATCCTATTAAAAAGCTCGAGATAAAAATAATTTTATATTTTTATTATACTTTGAGCTACTGTACCTAAAAAAAAATTTAACCGTGCAGATAAAATTTATTGTTTTAATTATTTTGGTTAGTAAAAGAAAACCCTAATTGGAAATTTGATTATATTGAAGTTAATTTCGCTATTGCTGTATATTTATGGACAAAAAGCGAAAATCACAATTATAATCTTTGTTTGTTACACATTTTAGTCATGATACATAACAAAGTATTTTATTCGTTACTTCAAATAAATTGATAAAAATGTTAATTAATGGTGTACTGTATGTGCGTATTAAATCAAATACCTCTTGTAAATTTTTGACTTAAGAAAACTAAAATCCGTCATTAACACAAAAAAAAATGTCGTGCTATAAGTATACAATCTTCATTGGTCGGGAAGTGAAATGCAGTTTAAAAAATTCCTACTGTATAAAATTGTTTAATAAAGATAGATATCGATAAAGAATATTGCATAAATCAATTAATTATATATTTAACAAAGATAGGATTTCTCTAAGTGCAGGGGCGAAAGAAGGAAATAATAATTCAGGGAGAACACAAATTTGTGTATAATCGCACCATAGATAGTCGAGCGATTAAGAAATTTCATCATTTTCATCAGAAGAAACTTCTATTTATAATAATGGACCTTCTCAACAAAAATTAGAAGAAATTTCCTGATAAACACATTAAATTAATATTCTCGATTCCGTCAACTGGGAGATTTTCTGTTTATCCTGTTTATCCGGAATTAATTTTTAAAATTTTATCAGGTATTTTCTATATTCTCTTATTGGCTGAACCTCCAAATGATCAGTCGTAACTCATTAAGTCCATCATCTATTTATAGGACAAAATTTATATTGCATGCACGTGATGAGATCAGACAACGACTTTTTTTATTTTTAGAACTTAAACTTGAAACAAAAATTTATTTATTGGTTTTTTTTTATAATAGTTAAAAGTTAATGATTAATTTCACTAAATTATGTCTTTTTATAAAACAGAATGAAATTAATAATAATAAATTCTCTATCTCGACTAAAATATTAGGTAAATCTTAAAAAAAGGGGGGGGGACAAAATATATAATACAAAAAAATTGACATAATATAAAATTTTTGTAATAAGTCTTTAAAAGTAATAAAATTAAAAATAATTGTTTATATTTTATGTGTTGATTCATAATTAGAAATATATTGTCTGCAATTTCTATCTTCATGAGTATGAATTCCAAGTTTCTCTTTTTTATAATCACAATATATATTATTTTTAGCAGCCAAATAAGTTAATATGGCTTGATCTTGTCTGTGATTAACTCTACTACTTCCAGGGGGAGCGATACAATCTTTTACAGTTGCACATTTAAACCATTCATCAATAATATTTTGGGTCTTTGTTGTATCAAAAGTAACACTTGCTCCGTTACAATTTACTACATGATCATATTTGTTGTGATCATCACCATAATAATCGTAAACTCCTGGATGAGTCCAAACTTTCATTGTTCCAGAAGAACGTGGAGAAACAAATCCTTCATATTTTCTTAATGAAGAATTTAATTTTGTAAAATATTTTCTATCAACCAAAGTTCCACTATCCAACCAAACCAATTTTCCAGGATAATCACGTGCTACTTCGGCAATCATACCAGGTTTCCAAGCGTATTCACCTCTTGCTATAGTTATATTCCAAAAATCAGGATAATGTGACCATTGAAATGTTCTTAATTCTGTTAAATAACCAAGTTTTTGTAATTTTTTAAGTACTTTACGTTGCGAAGCAGAAAATCCTAAATCATAAACTATTAATCTTGCGTTAAATCCTTCTAAAATATCTTTCATATAATAAAGGAAACTTTTCGTTGGACAAAAATGGTTTTGACTTGCTCCTGTTATCACAGTAAAATCGTACGTTATATTTGATTGTGGTAATGGATGAATTGCTGGTTCAATATCAATTTCCACATCATTTTCGTATGAATTATCATTATAATCTGTATCGTATATTATCGGTATTGATTCATTATCGATTTTGTCCGGTTGATCTTCATATAACGGACATTTTCCACAAGGTGATGTATCATCTAAAGAGATTGTTTTTTTGTTAATTAATACTCTTAAAATTATGTTATTATTTTTTTTAAAAAAAAGGTCATTTTTATTTACCTGATTCATATGAAGATGGAAACATTTGAAAATAAATCTTTAATGTCAATGAGATCATTACAAATACTAACACTAGAATTTGTAATTTTTGAATAGTTTTTTGTCGTATCGATCCACTGTTTCTTCTGGCCATTGTTGGGAGTCCTTTCGTCATTTTTAATTATTATTTTTTTTCTTTATTATTAATATGATAAGAACTTGTTTCGTCTTAAAAAAAAAAAGCTTAAAAACGGATGATTTTCTTTAAATTATTATTTTTTTCTTTATTTCTCTTTTTATTAATTTTTTTTTTCTTCAAAAAAAAAAAAAAATTAAATAAAAAATTAAAAATTAAAAAAAAGAAAAATAATAAATAAATAAATTTATAATATTTTTCAAAGAGCAAACAAACCGTTTTGGCTTAAAAAAAGAGGATCAAAAAATTTCCATATCTCATTCTATTTATATTTGAATTTTGTTATATGCACTCTTGTCCGAATATTCCGACTTATCCGCTATCAAAATTTTTTTCACTGCTTAATTTATCATACCCAAATTTATTAAGAATATCGTTACAATACTATTTATATTGTGCATGGGTGTGATAATTACGCCTAAAATTATTTTTTTCCGTTTTTTTTTATTTATTTTTTTTTATTATAATGAAAAGAATAATAATAAATAAACAAATGGAATTTCTACTTCCATAAATATAATGAGGGTTATTACAGCCAAGAACCCTTTTTTCTATTTATATGTAAACTAAAATTATAATTTCATCACGTGGTTGATTTAATTATAGTGTTAGCCAATGAATTGATTAACAGGTGGTGGTTTTATATGGATACCCTTTCCTAAATTAGTGAATTTTCAATGTTTGACATGTTGAAAGCAAATTGCCCTTAAAAATTGTAACACAGAAAAAAAAAAGATACGTAAGTAACGTAACCTTTTTGTTTATCTTCATAATGAAAAAGTTATTGTAAAATAAGATCTTTTTTTTTTTCGATTACATTTGTACAAGAGTTTAGATTTCTGGATTATGCAAGCTCGAGCCACTCGGTTCTTTTGATGTTCCGGATTACCGCTTTTGATTAGAAATAAAGTTTCATAAAGATGTAAATGACCTTCCATTTAAAATTTTTGTATTACTAAATTTATCATTAACGTCTTTTACGGAAAAAGAAATTCCTAATCAAAAAAAAAAACCATGATAACAACGATGATAACCTCAAGATAACGGAATTAGCTCAAAATCCATGAATTTAAACTTCGTAAAATTGGTGACTGTCTTCTTATAGAGCGTCATTTCCCATTGGTTCTGATTTACTATTCTTATAACAGGTAAACTCTAAAATTATACAATATAGAATTGGGGCTGACACGTGAAGATGATCAATTTACGATATCAAATATTTTTATAACCGATTACATCATAAATCATTAAAATATTAAAATCATTGAATCATTTTTTTAAAAAGAAAAATATTTAGTTCCATGTCGGAATTATAATAGTATCCGGATCCGGATTATTTTCCGGATCTGAATTATCTTCCGAATCCGAATTATTCTCCGCGTTCCGGATTATCCAAGGTTAGTACGATATTCGATTGTAAAATTTTGTAATACATTATTTGTTATGTTAATTTCATTCAAGACCTTAATATATTTTTATAAATTTTCTTAGTTTGATTCATAATGTCATCAGTTATATAATCAAAATAGAAAAAAAAAAACAATTAGCTTTTAAATTAGAATAACAGCTAATTCGTAAAATTACCGGAATCGGTTTGATAGCATATTTGCGTCTATGATAGTTGAAAAATACTGTTGGGGCGATCTAGGAAATGTTTGTGATTATTAGTCTAGTTTTTTCTTTTCTGTTTTTCTTTAATATTTTTATAGGAGACTATTTAGTTTTATTTTTAGTTTATTTTTGTTATTTTCTTTTAAAATTGTAATTAAATATAAAGGCGCTATACCATGTTTGTCCTAAAAATGACCGAAATAATATATTACGTGCAGAGTTTGGTAATTTGGTAAGTAATTTGTTTATCTACATTAGAATTTTCTACTAGAAATCATGTTTTCTATTACTTGTTCGTGGATCTGTGGACTGTGGCTCAGTACGAGACAATTCAGGCTGATCAACATCAGGCCATTTACAAAATCCAGAAATCTTTTATATCTTATAATTTGATGATTTTTTACGTCCCAATGCACGCGATTTATATAACTCGGATGTGGCAAATTTTTTTCGTGAAAAATATTAATGCTTTATTATCGCCCAATTTATTACACGGCCAACACGAAAAATATTCATAAATGAAACTATCAGTAAACTCAATATAACTCTGTTGATACTAGAATAGCTGAAATAAATGGGTATAAAAACCGGGGAAATGACAGGATTGATCTATATTTATAGAAATGTCAAGTTTAGAAACACATTACAAAAAATTAATTTTAATAAAATATTTTTACTACGTTTTTTATAATCATATTCTTTTGACTCTAAAGATTCTTGTGAATATCAAAAACTTATTATTTCGCATTCCCTGTTTCAATATTTACTATATTGTTCATAATCTCTTCAGTGATTTTTAACTAATTAATTTAAAGATATCTTTTATATCAAATAGTTCTTAATAACTGTATTTATGTATAATTGTCCCAATTGTCCCATTCTTTTTTTTTTCCTCAAATAACTATTCTTTCTATAATGTTGTATAACTCATTGCATTCTTTCTCACCGAATTGATTTTATATATCGATGAATTGACATAATAACGTAATTCTATGTAAATTTTATAATTTAATATAAAATTATCAAATCGACGTAATATAAAATATAAATGTATTTTACTATACTAAAATATTTTGAATTGTACAATCTTTTGATTCGTCTGTATATGATTAGTCTCTATTTATTTCTTGTATGATTAGTTATCCTAGATTTTGATTATTATAAAGTTTGGCTGGAGTTTATAGTTTGCCAATATTATAGTTATTAAGTTTGTAAAAAAAAAGTAAAAAATATGCGTAAAAGAATAAATAAATAAAAAAAATATTTAATTAAAATTTTATTAATTTACATACATTTTTTTTTGCCAAAAACTTATTCATTATACTACAAAAATAAGAAATTTTATCTCTATGTAAGTTTAAGATAACTAGGTGGAGAATATCTTCTTCTCAAAAATTTTACAATATATAACGGCAAACTGCTAATAGCTGTTATTACGAGCACCTTCCAAACAAATGTTTCAGTTAAAATAAATGTTAAATCTATATTGTTATATAAAAAAGGATCAAGAAATTAATATTTAATATATTCATAAAAAATATGACAAATTATTTTACTTACCAAAATAAGTAGGCAAAAATATCATTGAAACAATATAAATGGCCAATGTAATAATTTCCGATAAAACCATTAATCTATGCCTATCGAATTATGTGATAAAGTTAATAAGCAAAAAAAAATAAAATTAAATAAAATAAAATAAAATAAAATAAAGAAATTAATTATAAATTTCACATTTAATTACATACCATGTATTAATCTCCAAAGCTACCATCAACAATTCATTAAGAATTAAAGCAGTAAAAGAAATAGAAACAATGTTTATAAATTCATCTTCAAAGAGTACAATTGACATGATCATAATTGCACCACCTAAAATATACGAAAATATATGAATGTTAGCTATCTCATTCATTAGTTAGTTAATTCCAGTTAATGCAATAATAAAATTACCTTGATAAACACTGATCATTAGCCATTGAAAGAAAGTTTTCAATGATAATGATCGACCCTAATAATAGTAAAAAGGTAACAAAATTAGAATTTTTTTTTTGTTTTGCAATATATAGAGATGTTTCAGAGTAAATCTTCTATTACCTTTATTAAATCCTTGTATAATTCTGGAAATTGCAATGCTATATCCTCTCTCACATCTTTATCTAATACGAGTGAAAATACTGGTGCCATTGTATAAACTGTAGAATAACCTACAATTAGTATCCCCTATTAAATCATGGTTTTATTTGTTAATTTTATTAATTGTTTGTATATTAATTAAATATAAATAAATAATAAGTTATCATCTCAATTTATTACCTGATAAAGTGCAATAGGAGCAAAATAAAATATTGCAGAAAATACGGCTTGTATAACTGATATTATTAAACCACGATGAATGACAAATTGAGCTAGTTTTGCAGAGCGTTTATAACTATTTCTACCATGCCACACTATAAAAAAAATTCAATATATTAATTAAAAAACATATAATTTTGATCTTTTTTAAAAAATACATAACAGTTCTCACTTACATAACAATTTTGTCAAAAAACTGAATTGAGTTACAGAAAAATCTGCAGCTAAGGAAGCTTGTTTACCTTCCTTCCCTACAATCCCTACACCTAAATTTTATTCATACATAAAATATCAGATTTTTGATTTTTCAAAAATATAATGCGTTCAGACAATATACTTACCAACATCAGCTGCCTGGATCATGCTAACATCATTGCCACCATCTCCTATGCAACAGACTCTTTTATTTGAGAATTTCTTAATAAGTTTTGTTATATCAGCCTAATTATAAAAATAAAGTAAGTAAGAAACAATAAATTAAATTAAACTTAAATAGATAGTATATAATACTTTTTGAGTAGGAGAACATCTACAAGCAACAACTACTGGCAATTCTACAGCCAATTCAATGAATTCATACTGATAGTGATCCATATAAATTTGTAGTGATTCACCGTCAATTACTAAACAAAAATCTCCTTTGGTTTGTAAACTAATCAGTTCTTCATGAGCATCTTCAATGCTTTGAACTAAAAATTGAATATATTAATAAATAAACACAAACAATTAAACCCTCAAACCTTTAATCAAATGCATTTTATAATACATACGTTTAGATATTTGATGAATAGTTTGATTCCTTGAAATTAATTTTGAAGATATAGCAATACATGTTGCTGTTTCAATCTTATCTCCTGTTAACATCCAAATTTTTAGACCTGCATTTCTCAATAATTCCAAGGTGGTCTTTACACCATCCTGAAGTTTATCCTCCACTCCAGTTACTCCTAAGAGTTCTAACTCATTTTCTAGGATTGTACTTATAACTGCTTGTTCTTGAGCTTTACGATCTGAAAGACTCACTTTGGCTTCATGGTATCTATAAATAATTATCATAATTAGATATATTTGCAGTTTAATCGGTAGGAAATTTCTTGTATTTACCTTTGTGAAAAATCATTATATACTTCTTCTGATAACTTTTTACGGGCAACAACTAAAGTCCTCAACCCTTCTCTGGCCATATTTCCACATTCTTCATCCAGCCAATCATTATATTGTACAATCCTACTCATTACGACATCTGCTCCTTTTTCATAAAAATAAATTTCATCGGTAGCTTTATCTTTAACAATAATTCCCATCCTCTTAGTTTCACTTGTGAATGGAAATATTTGAAGAATTTGAAATTCAAAAGTATCACCATGTTTTGTACGAAGATGCATTTCATTGATATCACGGAAAACAAGAGTAAGACCAACATGTTCCGTCCATTTCACAATTGCAACTTCATCTGGTGAAGATGCTTGATATGTAACCTCTGAATCATCAGATTCTATTACAGGAGTAACCTAAACAACAAAGTTAGTTAAAAAATTATATTATAATTTACTCAAAGCATTCTCACTTACATTGTGACATAACGCCAAGGCAAATACAATATCTTTTATTCTAGAACTCATATCTCTACGACTTTTTCCAACCAAAATAGTAGAGGTAGCAGTACGGGATGTTCTCTGTACATCTTAGGTACGAAAAGATATATAAAACATTAAGTTCAAATTATAATTAAAAAAATATATATATATAAAATTGTACATATACATATATACCTTTTCCTTGTTGTTTTCCAAATGCGGCATCAAGTTGATTGGAAATTTCATCCATGGTATCAATATTATAGGCCATGGTTCCCATATGAAGTTTTTTGAGCTCCATATCTATTTAAAAAAATTATTTTTTATATTATGTTATATTAATCAAATGATATATTATTTGTTTATGTCAATTACCATTTTTAGTCAGTGTTCCGGTCTTATCTGACAAAAGATATTCAATACGACCAAGTTCTTCAGGTATGGTACTGGTTCGTACTATTGTATCGGGGATCTCTCTATCATTCATAATTTGATATCCATAAACAGTTTTGCCCATATCTAAGTTAACACGTAATCTAAAATAAAATAAATAAATAAATAAGAATAACTATATTAAAAATCAAATAAATAATTGTAATTATTAAATAAAAGACTTACCCAATCGGAATGATCGAAGAAAATAGGATCAAAAATCGAAATAAATAAATATACCAGAGACCCCGAAATCCGTTCAAAGCAATAAGCAACAATGATAATAACAATGTAACCAAGAATAGAATCTATCAAATAATAATATATTTGAATTAATTTTAACCAATTTTAATATTTTAATTGATTAGTAAAATTTTAACTAAATCAACCTTGGAAAGCCGATTAATTTCTTGATCAAGTAATCCAACTTTTGTTTCTGGATGACTTGTGTTCATTACAGCGCGAGTATCTTTGCCGGTATAAATAACAAATCCAATAGCAGTGCCTGATGCCAATACTGTATTCATCCATAACGTATTTTCAACATTAAGAGCCTCAACTTGCGGTACCTAGAGTGACAATAAAAAATTAAAAATTGACAAAAAGAACTATTCATACGAATATTATTCTAATAAATCTTACAATATCTTCCGCTACTGCTTTCGAAAAATTTCCAACAAAGTTATGAATATCTTTTTGTGGACTGTCAGCATATATTTCTGCATTAATGTCCAAAAGACTTTCATCTGATGGTAATTTTTGGCAATACGGCACGGCTAATCTATAAATAGGTTTAAATTAATAATATTACACGTAATAATAAATTTTTGAAATCAGATCACTCCCTATCTAGATAAGATACCTTAGTTTCCAATCAGTTTCACCATCTAATTGATCAGTCCTAATAAAACAAGCGCCACTTGATTCTGTTGTCCGGAGCAATATCAAATCTGCAGGAATCTTTTATTAAATAATTTATAAATGATTAATTCACTAACACTATTTAAAATAATATATATATTTTTTTTTAAAAAAAATCTTTGAATTTAACATACTCTTTGATCTTTATTAATTATAATTAAATCTCCAACTCTTATTTTTGAACTTGGCACTAGCTTAATACCTTTAGTTGTCATTATTTGATATTTTTGAGAATTATTTTCTTGATCTCTCTTATATCTTTTCCAATCATCATAAGCTTCTTTACCCATCGTTACAAGGATCACAAAACATAATGGGCCAAGGTATGTGATAATATAACCTAGAAGAAATAATAAATTATGTGAATATTAATTGAAATATTTTTATCTAAATAATATCTTCTTACCAATTTTCAACGGTGGAATAAATTGCGATAGTGCCACAAGAAGAAAGTATAAATTAATGAATATATGAAACTTAATGTAAAAATAGAAATTAGTATTAAATTAACAATCATATAACATATATTTATTAAAATTGATTAAATAATAATTAATGTTTACCTGTTGATAAAATACCAACGGAAAAAAAGTAATTAAATTATATTTTTGATTTCGAACAACATTTGCTGGAAATTTATCTTTCAATTTTTCTAAAAAATTATCAATTAATGAATATACAAAAAAAAAATAAATTAAATTAAAAATATTTTCGAAACAATTAAATAGTAAGCAACAAACCTGCAACTTTAAATGAGATCGTTCGAGACTTAGCTTTGGTAGTATTTCGTGATGGAACATTAGTCGTTGATGCAGATGATCTTATATTACGACGTCTCCTCGGAGATACCGGAGATGCTGGAGATGACTAGCAAAAAAAAACAAAGATTTACATTAATATCTTATCGAATTCATTTTTTTTTTTATTATTATTATATACAAAGAGGGAAATATTAGTCTTCTACTGTTTACTGTATTTGTATATTAAGAAATTCCCGTGGGATCTGTATCTAATATATGGGGAAGGTTAAAAGCCAATGAAAACTACTTTTCTATTATAAATTCACTTTTTTGTATTGAACTGACCTCTACCCAATCGTCATGTTGATTTTGAATTAAAGGCGCTTCGTCCTCTAAATCTGAACTTCTTTGTTTTACCCTATTATCTGAAAATGGCATAATAGTTTTTAAAGCTATAGAAGGTTCTCTCACCATTATTACGGAGGTTTTATTAAATAACTAATTAAATTAATTTCATTGAACCAGTACAAAAGATAAACCGATCTATAGTGTTTATTTGGCATTCGTTTAAGAATTATGTATATAACTAAACAACACAAACAACGGCACAGCCATTACACACAGCCCTTAATGCGGTAAGGCCACGTGACACATACAGATAGACATCGAAGTTTGTCGTGACGGGTTCTTTTGGTTTTGGCAGCGATATCTGGCAGAGGCAAATATATAAATGTATGAAACTGACCTATTTGCGTTGAAACTAGACTTTATAGTATACATACTATATTAAGTAAGTCGAGGTGAATTCAGTGTATTATTTCAAATTTATACATTTGTGTGGAAAGATCATGCTATGATAAACCCATGTGCGGAAATTATTATAAGTGGTATGTGTTTTTTTAGTGCGGGTTTCCTATATATATAAATATTTCCGCCTATCACCTTTGCGCTAGCACATGACCGCATTGCTAAAAAGAATTTTGTCGGATTTGAAAGTTTTGATCACATAAAATAGATTCCGAAATTAGTGTATGTACAGTATTACTGAAATATATTTATATGAAGAATTACATATTATTTCATTATTTCCTCCCATTTATAAGTTTTTATATTTATGAAGGATATATACTAATAACAGCAATTCACGCTTATAGAACATCGAAACCATCTGATACATCCAGTGAAATTACTTCAGAAGATTTTTTCCGAAAGTTGAGTAAATATAAATGCTAATATTAGGTCCCGAACTTTGAATGAATTAGATGAAATCTGTTGAGACAAAATGATAACAAGATGAATATAGTAACCGTGTCTGTGTTATCTGACACAAATAGTTGCTGATTGCCTAAAAAAGTCGATAGATGCAAACTTTCATCATAAATTTTGCTTTGATGTAAAAAAGGATATATGAAAAAGATAAAAATTGCCATAATTTCATAGATAATAAAAATTCGAAAAAGGTACTTTTTGAAAGTAAAACCTTATTTATGAAAAATGACTAGGCCTGAAAAGAACATTATAAATGAGGTTATTGAGTTAAAATGGTTAGAACATATCTCATACATAAGTCATAATGTTCTCATAGTCACATGAAATCTAGAATTGGACTCTTATTTAAAACCAATTGGCGTTATCATATTTAAGACCTTATAATTCTTTTAAGCTTTGATAAAGAAAAGAAAAATGAAAGCTTATTACTTCTTTGTATGGCTACTAAGTCTAGCCTTTCCGTTAAGTATCTATAGTTATAGAATTACCGCATTAATGAAAGCTGATACGACTCGTATGAGACGCTTCAATATCAACAATAGAATGTATTACGACTCTTTTGGGTATAAAGAAGCAAAAACCCATTATGACGTCTACTACCAGAAGGGCCAAACTGACGATATTGTAACGACCTTTAGTATTCATAACAATTATACTGGTATTGAGAATTGTGTAGATGAATACTATAGCGACACTGCAACAATTACGATTAGTTCCATTCTAGGAAAGACTTTCTTAGTGGGAGAGAAACATTTTAGCGTCGAGCCCTTCGAGGTTAAATATAGAAATTGCCAATTCATTATTTCCACCTATAAGAATTTTTTTGGACCTGATGCCAAGATGTATTGCTTGAAAGATTTTGTTATGGAATACGTTCAAGCTAATTTTAATCGGGATTACTTTTATATAAGACCGGGTTGGAAATATTATGATTGTGGCTCTCCTGAAAATCTGACAAATTTTTCTTCCTGTTTCTTCGATCCTTTGTACTAACGAAGTTTATTTTTTATGAAGTATAGGATCAACTATGAATAAAATTAGTCTATATTATTAATTATTAATTAGGTTTAAAATAAAATATGTAAAAAATTTTGTAATTTTATTTATTCATAAAATAAAATCATTATTTTATGGTTAACAGGTTAACTATATCAATATTTCATTGGTCCAGAACAAAAATCTAAACCTTTTTTGAATTAATTTTAGACAATAAAAATAAATTTAGTCATCAAACATATTTAATAAAAAAAATATTTTTTTTTGAAACAACAATAATAAATAACAATAAATTCATTTACTAAATTTGTTTCGGTTTAAAGATTTTATCTCGGCTCGTCGATAAGGCGCAGAGTTATTAGGCGCACATTGTCTAGAACACCAATTAAATAAGATCAGCAAATGGATCAACGCTTTATTAACTGGATTTGTAGATCAAGGAAGCGTATAATTAACTCCAAGATGCAATTCTTTTTATTCTTTTTATTCTTTTTATTCTTTTTTTTTTTTTGTTAAAAGTATTGTTGAAAGTTTGTAACAAGGAAAAATAGTATTAAACTAAATGAGTAGTTTAAATTTGAAACTCAGGATCACAGACTCTCAGTGTTTCTAATTAATTAAATAAAATGTACCACGTGAGTCAACAATGCGGAAATCACCAGGACAAAAATACTGTTTGTTTTATTAGTTGATCACAAGATGTAAGAAAAGAGTTAGAAAAACTACTCGGCGTACTTTAATTAAAAATAACGCAATGGCATCTACCGATCTTTTAAATATATAAATCAATTTAAAAATATACATACACGGTATATATACTGTATATGGTATATTTATAAAATTTTGATAACTGATAAGAAATAATGGATCATAATTTTTAATTGTGGTGCCCATTTTTAGTCTTGTATAATAATTTAAAGTTTTTCATATTTATCAAGACAAACGATAATTCGATACTGAAAATAAGGCTGTTTTGTTTCTAGATTGCATTAAATCTGTATGCACAAATATTTTTACTTATTTTGGTTTTACAAAATTAGCTTTATAAGATGTGATCTATGGTTGGCTAAAAATACAATAATAACGTTTTATCTCATTAAAGTTTTAACTTTAAGCAATTTCCTTGTTAGAAAATAACTATAAATAATTTGATTTTGAAAATATAATTTTTATTTTTTTTTTGAAAAAAAAAATTAAATCTTGAATACTGACTGCCCTTTATTATTATTATACCACTATGAATAAGTCATATAAATCATTAAATCCTGAAAAGGATTTTCGTCAACAGATTAAAAGTATTTTTAAAGCTTGTAAAGTTCAACAAGGTATATTAATTAAATTTTTTTTTTTAAAAAAATTTGACTTTTCTAATAACGTTCTTTTTTCTATATAATATAGGACAAATAGCAACATTTCCTTCTCCAATAAATATCAAAAATATTAAGCATCTATCCACCGATGATATAGGAATATGTCATGAGTGCAATAAAAAAAGGCCATATAAAAATTGGTGTAATCCATGTTATTCCTCCCATTTTAAAAAATCATTCGGTAAATGGACAAGCGGTAATAAATCATTGGATAAATTTATACGTAAATCGCAATTATCATCAATTAGTAGAATGAATTGTTTGGAATGGATACCAAGATATCATTTAACCGATGTTGAATTATTATATAATAATGATTATGGTAGCGTTTATTCTGCTAATTGGATTGACGGTTTTATAATTAATTGGAATAAAGGTGAAAAATGTTGGAATAGATGTAATTATGGTGTTAAAGTTATTTTAAAAACTTTTATGAATGATGATGATTTTGCGGATTTCTTACATGAGGTAAAATTAAAATAATTATATTAATTTTTATCACTCCCTAAATTCTTTTTTTTAACCTTTCCTTATCATTTTATTTTTAGCCAAAAGCTCATTTAAATTGTTGCATCCCGAATGCTCATATTTCATCACTCTACGGTTTCACTCAAGATCCAGTAACGAACCAATATCTAATGGTATTAGAATATTCTTCAGATGGTACTTTACGTAATTTTATTCAAGAAAGTCCTGATTTATTAGATTGGAAGTATAGATGCACTATATTAGAAAACATCGCTTCAGGTTTAAAGACAATTCATAGTGCAAATCTAATTCATGGTAATTTCCATACTGGAAATATTTTACAACATCATTCACGTTCAAATATAAGTGATTTTAAGTTTTCTATGAAATATAATGCCAAAAAGAAAAATTCTTTTTCTTCTACTAATACTTCAATACGTGAAGTTTATGGTGTAATACCTTTTATGGCTCCTGAAGTTTTAAGTGGTCAACAACCTACATTATCTTCTGATATATATAGTTTTGGTATTATAATGTGGGAATTATCATCATTTAACCCACCTTTTCATGATAAAGCTCATGATATTAAATTAATTATGGAAATATGTAATGGATGTCGTCCTGATATTGTTAAAGAAACTCCTAATGCTTATGTTTCTCTAATGAAACGTTGTTGGCATTCTGATCCCGCAAAAAGGCCTACTGCTGAAGAATTGGTTTATCTTATTAAAGAATTATCTACTTATACTTGTTTTAAAAAAATTAATTTATCTGAAAAAGAATCATTGAAAATTAATTTAATGAATTCTTTAAAAAATACCCATCCTTTGGCCATTTATTCTAGTAAACTTTTACCTACTCTTTTTACAGATCATGATCAAGATGATAATGAAGGTATGTATTTTATTTTAACACTCTTATTTTTCCTGTATATATAATAAAGTTAAAAAATATATATATAATTTTTCTTTTTTTCATTAGATGATGATGACCAATTGTCCGAATATGATGACTCTGTAGAGTCTTCACCGTTAATTTTATTAAATAACAATAATTTATTATAAGTTTATAAGCATTGATATATAGAATATAGCAAAACTCTTTTTATAATATAGAAAAAATATATATGTGTGTGAAATAATTTTTCTTTTCTTTTCTTTCTAATCATTTTACGATAAATTTTGTACATTTAAAAAATATCTTGTATGTAATTTATTTTTGAATCACACTTTTAAATGATGGAGTTATGTGATTGCATGATCAACTCCACCGGAATTTGAATAAACATGTGTTAGACAATTTTATTTGTATCACGAACTTATCATATGCTTTTCGAATTGGAATTGTCAAATATATTATCTTCATTTAAAAGTGTCAGTGTTAGGGTAATGGTACATTTTAAACCTCGATATGGTATTTGAAACAGGAGAAACAGGAGATGCATTTATTGTTTCAAAATGTAATATTAATAGTATTTTGATCAGATATTAATGATATTTACTGAAGATATAATCCAGATCTATTTATAACCACTTCAAACTGTTTCACTGTTTCTTTACTTATAACAAAACACCACTAGTTCATGCCTACAAATTAAGTATAATCATCCGAGTTCATAATGCGGAAAAATCTAAAGTTAATACTTATTCTTATAATTGCAACCTTCAGCAATTTCACTTTCGCTAAGGTACCCTTAAAATGGAGAAGAGAAGAATTATTTGGTGCTTTACATGGTTATGTCGGAATATTATCAAATCATTCATCTTTGGTGGAAAGACAGGCTGTTTGTCCGTTTGGAAATTTTGAATGTCCAGCAAAAAATGGCTGTTGTCCCATAGGTCAAACTTGTGCAAGTGGAGACTTGTGTAGTGATTGTGGCCCCAATCCTGTAGTTTGCGATAATACTCATTGTTGTGAACCGGGCTTTCAATGTTGCAAAAAAGGTTGTTGTAAGATAGGCCTGATTTGTGCTACTGATGATGATATTGGCATTTGTAAAGAAGTCGATACAGAAGATTCAGAAGAAGACACACTTCCATGTGGTTTAACTAAAACTGCTAAAATTAAGACTAAAACTTATCGAAACAAAGCTGAAAATGCTTCATTTGCGTATATATATGATTCAACTACTGGTTCATTAACTCAAATGATTTTAACCGATGCTATAAATCGCGACGAGGTTCAAGCTGACCATGTTTTTGAGGCGCAAACTGTTATTAAATATCTTAAAGGAGATGGTAGCAAAATATGTTCCTTTATTACATCAAATTCTGCCTATCTCGATGAACTTAAAGAAATCATGAACGATGAAGCTAACATAAGATATCTTTCTACAATTATTAACCGCGCAAAAGGGACTTATTTTGGGGGTAATAATGTAGACGACACAAAGGTCTTAAATGCAGTAAAAGAATATCTAGCTATTGATGATATCTACGAAGCATTTTCAACGACCCGTAACAAAGTAATCAAGCTTTTTCGTAAGATTGTAAGTGAAAATGGATTAGATGTTCATAATTTTGCTAACATTGAAAATTCCCTTGGACGCACTGAATATGAAAGCTTGACAAAGAAGTCATTAGTTACAGACAGTTCTTCTGACAACCCTCCTTCTACCCTGCCGTTACCCAACAAATCTTTTAACAACTCCTCTTCTACCTTGCCGTTACCACACCTTAACGTGATATTATCTGTAATTCTAAGTCTCGTATTCTTAGTTTTTGGCGAGTGCGGTCAAAAGATAACTAGAATGTCAATTTCACATATCACGAAAAAATAATACACACATAAATGAATTCTCAGAATAAGACTTTTCATTCTTATTATCACAAACACTTTGCAGCAAACATAATAAATAATTATGCTATTAAATATATGCCAAGAGAATATTGTTTATTAATCACATTTTTTAGTACTCTCTTGTAGTATAAATGAATGAAAGCCCGCTAAGCTGAGTAGAACACGTGATTTATATATTTTTTGGCCAGAATTACGGCATTAAGAAATGATTGTGTCAACTAATTACAGTGTAACGTAACGATTAGCACAGAATTACAGATTCGTGTTATCACGTGATATAATTTATCCTAGATAATTTTGGCCAGAATTATGATGTAATTTTAAATGACTATTTCAGAGATTGCACGTGAATGATACCTAAATTTATAAATAGACGTTAAAGAGAATATATATTTGCTTCCTATAAATTGATAAAAATGTCATTCCGCAGTATCGATGTTGATGCTCTAGACGAAGATATATTACTTCCCGATGAGCTATTTGCTTTTTCTAATGGAATTGAAATTGACCCAGAAACTGCTTTAAATAATGTTAAGTCAAAAGAAGTTGAAGTTAGGAACCTTCTAACAAGGTAAGTTAATTGAGAGAAAGAAGGGAAAAATAACTTTTATGTTAAAACAAATAATATAAATTCCCGCTTTATTTAGAGGTGACACATCTAATGCGTTAATAAAAGCAATAGAAAACCCTCCATATGGACTCTTCACGATAGAAGCTAAAGTAAGTTCATTCAAGCATTAAACTTACATATCAAATTTTAGATATTTTTTATAAATTCAATCGATTTTAATTAGGATCTAAATACACAAATTGTGATGGAAGTTCTAAATTCTACTAAAGCTACAGTCGAATTTGTGAAATCTTTAGCTACAGAACAACAAGATATTTTAATGAAATATATTTATCGAGGAATGGCGTCTCCTGATTTATATAATTCTGCTGTATTATTAAATTGGCATGAAAAGGTTAGTAACTTAGTGTGTACTATTATTCCTGACATTTTAGTTTAAAAATAAGAAGCTAATAATTTTTTTGTTTATTAAGCTTACTGAAGTTGCGGGAGTGGGATGTATTGTTCGTGTAATTACAGATAGAAAGGCCGTCTAATTTCTTTAATACTGGACGCGCCAGTGTAATACTAAAAAATTTTGCATGTAAAAAACAAGCCATTTAATTTTTAATTTAAATAAATAATACTTTTTTAATAAATTATAATATTAGATTGAAGTGTTTAATTTCTAACAACTACAATACAATCTTATAACTACTACTACGCTACTAAATATAAAAACTAAAATACAGAAACGCAAAAATTGTCAATTTTTTTGATTAACCTAATAATTTTTTCAGTCATACCATAAAAAAAAGAATTACTTAAAAAGTCCATCAAAATAATAATAATAAAATTAGATAAATTTTTTTTTTAAAAAAAAAATGATAAAATAAAAAATGTCTTTCTCAAATAATTATTACATCCTATTATTAATCTCTTTTTTTTTATTATACCTTACCCATATATTGAGCATACATTTGTAATGCTTTAACAATATCCATTATAGACATATCTCCGAGTGCAAATTGAGTAAGAGACAGTGTTGATATTGAATTCTAAATTTGTTTAATATTATTTAGTAATGATCAAAATCAAAAAAAAAAATAGTTGTTATTAGTAAATTTACCTCAATTCTTGTAACTAAACTTTCCATAATTTTTAATAACTCTTCTTCGGTAGCATTATCTTTAACGTATGATAAACCCGATAAAAATAGATCTAACCTTGAATTTCGTGGATTTCGAACAATTACATTGCCTGATGACAGACGCTCGAGACGGAGACACAATTGTCCAATCATTTTTACAATTGCTGGATTCAATGATTGTGGAGCTTGAGGATCATATAATTTCTAAAAATATTCACAATACGTTAACATATATTTGAAGGTGCTCTAAAATTATTCCCGACAAACAACAAATTACCGAAATACGATCTCTTGCTAGGTCCTCTTCCATTCGACCTTTGAGTGCCTCCGGATAAACCTTTATAAGAGTATGAGCAAATTAATAAAAATTATTACACTATTATGCCCATCATAAAGAACTTACCAAAGACAAGACTTCGGGATTTTCTAATCCTTTCAATTTTCTTTCTCCGATTTTTCTCATTACAAAACCCAATTTCCTTAAATGAATGAGATTTTTATCTAAAACACCATTATTAGACTGAAATGACGTTCCTTGCACCTCTTCATCATTGGGTTTCTTTAAAAAAATCGAATCATTATCTCCTCCATCCATCATACCGTGTAATAATCCAATTTCGGCCTCAACATCTGAACTTATACAAATTTGTCCACCATCAGCATTATTACATATCCTTGCTGCCCTATTAACCATTGGACCAAAATAATCCATTCTTTTTGTTACTATATCAGGTTCACACACTGGAGATCCCCAATGTATTCCCATTCTAACCGATAATCCCTTGTAAATTAAATCATTATCAGCCCCTCCATAAACTATTTTACCATCTTCTGAATCAATGATTTCTCTTGGCCAGTCAACATTCAGAAGTTCAAGTTGAACAGTAAAACACCATAATAAAGCCGATGAAACAGCCGGAAAAGAGACCATAAAAGCATCTCCTTCAGTTTTAACTTCATAGCCGCCTATATTACGTAATTGCCTACGCATTATAGTGTTATGTTGTTTAATAGCAGATCGCATGGCATCTGGTATAGTTTCCCAAAGAAAAGTGGAATTCTTTATATCGGTGAAAACCAAAGAAACCTGTCCAATTGGTGGCGGAATTTCTTTTTGCAATCTTGCTATAGTAGAATCGCTTGGATTTTCATCCCTTCGACTACGTTTTGTTCTATTGCCAAAGTAAAATGTTGTTTCCTCACCACCCATACCTTGCAATAAACCTTTACCTTCAAGGTCACCTAAACGTCGACGTCGCCGATGATCAAACAAATCGCCAACTCCAATAATCATTACCATGATATTTTCTTCAGCACCATAAGATATCGCAAAATCACGCAATTTTTGTGCGGCACGCATTAAATCATCTCTTTCAGTCCTTGTGACATCCACTGCTGTTTGGTAACTCATACGATCCCATAAACCATGAGTAGCTAATATTATAAACTCATCCTGTTCTGAAAGATTGATTTTTTCTATAGAAGGGTTAGCATTAATGATAGGTGTCAAATGAAAATGACCAAATGATCGGGAAACATTAACTTCTCCATTTACCAAACAGTCATGTGATATGAACCCCCCTGCTTCTCTGATTCTCTCTATCTCATTAGGAGAAATTATACTTTGATTACTTGCAACTTCATAAGCGTTGCCATTATTACGGCCTATAACAGCTTTAGTGTCACCTATATTAGCAACATAGAGTATCATGCCAGATATATAAACTACTATGCCAGAAGCACCAGATTTATTATCATCAATCCCTAACGCAACAGAATTAGCGCTTTCAGATTCCCATGCGTACTCCAATTCCATAGTTGTATTATTTGAATTAAACACTTTGAGACCAAGTTCTTTATTTAAACTTAAGAAAGAACGGCGTAATGCTGATTCTACTGTATCAAAATCTTTTAACTTTTCGAGTTCAGTTTTGAAAAATAATTGAAAGTAGTCATGAAGATATTTAGTAACTCGACCACCTCTATTTGTACCAGCACGACCTTCAAACAATCCAAATAGGCATTCATCCTCACGACCACGAAATTTAGGAATTACAGCTTCCCACGTGGATAAATTATCTGATGTACCTAAAGTATCAGCCATGCCATATGACATAGAGTTGACCTCGGATCCAGAAGTTCTGACGCGACGGTTATCTGTTTCGTCAGGAACTATCAAATCTAAAAGAGTAATATCCATAAGACCAAGCACACGAAGTCGTGTTAAAGCACCAAAATCAGCAAGATTACGATCTCGAGGAGGGTTTAGTTCGTTAAAAAGTGCATGTTTAATCTTTAACCGTTTATTCCCTGATAGGTTAAGATATTTGAGTTCAATATTCCAATTCCTATAAAAAATAATTATTATTAATTTATACTATTATTTTAAATTTATAGATAATTTGATAAAAATCGATCATACCAATTCCACTCAAAGTGCCAATTTGCAATATTATATTTTAACGCGTTATTTCCAACATCTAACACGACCAACTTCCTTATCTTACTCAGTTCAGCGGGTAAAGTTTGCAATTTATTTCCATTAACATGTAACACTCTCAAGCTGGTTAATTTTTCAATGTCATCGGGAAGTGACGATATTTCATTTCCAGAAAGATATAACTCTGTTAGATGAGGATTTACAATACCGCCAGTAGGAATCTCATCCAATAAATTGAATGAAAGATTAAGTATTCTCAGTTCATTAAATAAAGAAATGGCAGAAAAAATATCGGTAGTTAAACTGTTATCGCCAAGATATAATGCACGAAGGGCGTTACTAAGACATGAGTTAGGGCGAACTGAATTGGATTGATTAACGTCTGGAAATGAAGTCGGTCGCATAGGAAATTGCTCAAGAAGATTTGAGCTCACATTTAATGTTACTAAACCTGCACAATACCAAATCTCCGGAGGGAGTGAGCTAAGGTTATTGTTATGAATGTCCAAAACCCTTAAGGCCGTTAGAGAACCTATTTCACTAGGAAGTGCCGAAAGGGTATTGTTTGTACACGAAAAATGTGCTAGTTTCTTCAAAGAACCAATTGAATTTGGGATCTTTGTTAACTGATTATTAGATAGGTCTAACTTTTCTAAAGATACAAGGTCTTCAAACAACTTATCAGGTAATTCTATTAGTTTAGAATAAGCTAGTGAAAGGTCAGTTATTGAAGTTCCAATTCCCATGAGTGAGAACTGGGTAAGCATATTTTTTGGTAAAATAAGCTTTTGTAATGAGCTAGACGATAACTTTACTATGCTCACATTATTTGACTCTATCAGAAGAACTTGAAGATTTGGTACTAAAGATAAAACGTCAATATTAGTTAATTGATTTCGACGAATATCCAATTTTTGTAGACTAGTTAAATTACTGAAACTTGTGGGTAATGAACCCGTTATTTGATTTCCAATCAAAAATAATCTCTTCAAGTGCACAAGGTTACCGATTTCCATTGGTACAGATGTTATTTTGTTAAAACTAAGATCTAATTCTGAAAGAGAAATAATATCGCAGATTACTGGAGGAAATTCTGTAAATGAATTGTTGGCAACATTCAAAATGTTAAGACATCGAAATTTCGCAAATGATTTGGGTAAACTTGTTAATAAATTGTTATCAGCTTGCAAGTTCGTTAACTCTGTAACATTTTCCAATTGTGTATGGTCGAGATCTCGTAAACGATTGGAACTAAGATTAAGGGTTGAAAGCATTTGAGATTGCTTTACAGACTGAGGAACACGTTCTAGTTCATTTTGAGAAAGATGTAACTCCTTAAGCTGATGACAAGATTGTATAAAGTCTGTAGGAAGATCGAGCATAAGATTTTGAGAAACATTGAGTGAACGAATAAAATATGCTTGACGATAGAGAAATATTGGAATTGTCTGTAAATTTCGAGCTTGAAGATCTACATGCTGTATAGAAGATAAAGCGCCTTGTTCTTCCTAATGAAAAATGTGTAATGGATAAACTCGTTAAAATTTCTTTGTAAATGTTTATAGGTTGATAAATATAACAAACCTCAAATCTAGGAACTGTTGTCTCTCGAAAAGTAAACCGAAATAAATAACTATTATCTTCTCGTCCAAGATCATCTAATTTATCATTTTCCGTATAACCCGCTTGCTCGAGCAATTGTTTTTGTAATTTTAAAGGTCGTTCTTTCGGTAATAATACGCGTTCTGCAATTTAAAAAAAAAATCCTTAATGATGATGAACTAAAGATACCATTAACCAGTTAAACGTTAATTACCTAAATTATGCCTCTTTACATATAGATTATACTTTGATATATCTTGAATAAAAAACTTCTTTCCTAGCATATGGCATAGTTCAGCTGTTGGTGTGTTCAAGAAACAATTAACAGTACCAAAAGTTGCGTCAGGTCGAAATATCCGAATGCAATACTACATAATATTAACATATTTAAACATTAGCCGTAGAAAACGATCTATAAAGCAATAAAGAATATTCTGGATAGAAAAATTGAGTGATGATTGACTTATTCATATCCTTTCACTTAAAAAAAAAAATAGTCTCTCAAATTATTTTACTATAACTAGGCTCAGTAGTTCTTCCAAATAATATAAATAAATATATATTGATAATGGAATGACATATACCATTTTGTTATCACTATTTAATTTTTCATTATTAGTATCATCCATAATATTATTATCTAAAAAGAGTTGTTGTGGCTTACGAACAGCCCATGATTCTGGTGGTGACCACATTTCAGCATTACCCGTTGGTGTTAATGTCCAATCACTTGAAGATTCTTGCAACATTTCGTCACATGTTATAGAAACACCCGAGAGCCGATGTTCGCGGTTATCATTTCTTATGATGCCATCCATATCATCTATGTCCACTAAAAAAAATATGGAAGATGTTAATTCTATTGGTGCATGAAGAACTAAGATTGTTTGGAATAAAAGAATTATAAAAGAATTAAAGAACGATATCGATACAGTTAAATTCATTTTGTGTGGTTTCCTATAAAAAATTAAATAAAGATAGGAAAATTAAAATATTAAATAATTGACATTTTTTTTGGCTAAGTAACCGGATTACCACTTGATCTGTATTATCTCACTCTTTACTATAACCGGTTCAGGAAGATACAATTCTTAGATCTAACCTTTACATTAGCCCGTCTTAAAAAGTAAATATTAAAAAATTTGACATACCTTCCTTCTCCCCGAATTTCCTTTTTTAAGTCTCCAAGGGTGGTGATCGCTTTTTTCACTCTTTCCTGTCAATGAAGTTGATCTGCTATAACCCGGAGTCGTTGGGGCAAAATCATCCTTTTCGAAAGGAGTTATAATTAAATTCGGATGAGAATGAGTATATGTTTCTGCATCAGAGTTTTTACGATGTATGCCTTTATTGTATCGTAATAGTAAAATAAAATTATATATGCGCGAGTAAAAAATAAAATATATGTAATATAAATTTATGCATATAAAATATGTATGCGCAATTTAATTAAAATCACGCATAATTGGGTCAATTAACAACTAACCTTCGGAAGTCGAAGTTTCTTTATCTTTGGGATTTTTCCTACCAAGCAATCTTGAAAATATAGTTCTCTTTTCTTTTTCTTTCCCTATCGGATGAATAATGCTGTATACACTACTAGAGTCCAAAGCGGAATCACTATCGGAGCTCTTTGTTCTTCGATGAGTTATTCTATAAGAACTAGTATCGGAATTACTTGACAAAGTAGTAAAAGACCCTTTGCGATTGTCCGCTGGGTTAGTTGTCTGGTAAACAAATGGCGCTATTTCTTCTGGAGGAAAGTCACCATACCGAGTATTCATATTAGGCTGTAAGGAATCAAAAGATTTTCTCCTTGGTTCGTCATCGTCAGGTAATAATAAACCAGACTTTACGTTTCCAGCGGAAAGTTTTCGAACAAGACCACCTCTTTTTGATGATCTAGCTGCTAAGTTATTCATTGATTGTAGAGTAGGATCATAACTTGGAGAAGAAGGGCGAGAATGTGACCCAAAAATTGAGGACAAAAATGAGTCTCTTTCTTCGCGAGATTTTTTTCGTCTATTTTGACCGCCACCCGTAGGATATTTTTCAGGCGTACGAAATGGAGAAGGTGGGGAAATTTCCAATTCTGAAGATCGCCGTGGGGTCATAGATATCAAGAAATTATACGAACGAAAGCATTTGATGATTTATTGAAATATAAAAATACAAATTGTTTAATATATTATAAACAAATTGTGAAACAATGTGTAGCAATATTAAGTATGGTTAGCGAATCAACACACTTTACAAAGGCACATGATCTCAAAATTATCTTACCAAATTCAAGAAGTCACGATAACTTGTTATAATTTGAAATTTTGAATTTCATATAAATTTTATGAACGCACAGGCCATTTTATCTTCCTAACCTTTATGATGACACAATTGACGCAATTGATGAATCTGTAAAAAAATTTCAACATATAAATCTTAAAAACCTAATTTTAATTTGGATAATTTGTGGGAATTCTCAATCTCATTAATTTATATAAATTATATTTTACTTTGGAATAATTTAACCTAACATTATTTTTTCTCCTTTGTATATTACTAAATCAATAAAAGATAATTATCGTGTTATGTATGAAGATCATGTGTTACAGTAAATATATTGTGGGGAATGCACGAACATGATGCAGCAAAAATTTTCAGGGGTTTGGTTACACAGTTACACTAAAAATTTCTAATAACTGATAACTGATTATTTCCCTAGTATATTAAAATATATACATATTTTTAAAACTATTTTATGAAATTATGATTTGCAATCATTAATATGTTTTAGATTTTAATTTATTTTCTGTAAATATGTAAATATAAAAATTTACATTTGATTTTTTTTTATTTTAGCCTTAATTTTATGCTTAATTCTTGATTTTATACTGTAATCTTAAATAGTAACTAATAAAAAGTACAGTACAGTAATTTATAATTAAACTAAAAGTAATATAATGTAATAAGTTAATTAATGGATAATATAAGAATTCAACCATATCACTTTATAATATATTTAATATATTTAACAAATAAAGAATAAAATTACTACTATTAGATTCTTCTTATTTAAAAAAATTTAATAATATAAATTTTATTATAGTTAACTTAAAATTAGGAATGTATAATTTAAATTTAAAAAATACTTCTAAATAAGTAATTTTTTTAAAATTTTTTTAAAATATAATTATTAAATAAACTCTTTATAATATATCAGATATATTACAAAAATTTTTGGAATAAATTTATATATATAAATTCATAGTTTAAGTTTATATATTAATTTATTTGATTAACTTTGAAATTTTATAAAATTTATTTATTATTTATAATTAGAAAAAAATTTCAAATAAAAACATTATTAAATTTAATATAAGTATAATTATAAGTTATTGTGTGACCTATTGACTTTAGCTTAATTATAGCTTAATGTTAATTATAGCTTATTTTTAATTTTTTAAAAATAATAAAATTGTTAGCAATTATATTTAATATATAATAAAACATGATAATTTAGTATAATTACTATAATATATATAATATAAGTTATATAAAAACTAATATAAACTGTATAGAATTTAATATTTTTTACATATGTGATATATTATTGCTTTTTTGTTTGGCTATTTTTATATAATAACCAAATTTTTTAATTCTTTATTCTTTTGATTTTTTTATATTTTAATATAACCCAATTGTAACACTTTTAAAAACTATATAATATATGTATTTTTACTTGCTTTACAATTTTACTTAATATATCAAAAAGGATTTAAAATATTAGTTTTAACTTTTATTATATAAGAGTATAATATTTTATAAATGCAATAAAAAATAAAATCTATAATTATAGTATAAATTAAATTTAAAAAAAAATAATGCAAAAAAAATTATTAAAATTATTTATTATTTTTTATTGAAAAAAAAAATCATATAAAAAATTAAAATAAAAATTTTTTAATTATTTTTATAATAAAGTAAAATTTTTTAAATATACAATAAGTTATATAAAAAATAATAATTAATAATAAAAATATAGAAATGGTTAAATATTATTAGCAATAATTGTTATTGGTCTAAAAATTTTTAATTGTTTTATAATTTATATATAAAAAAAAAAATTTCTAAATTACTTAGATAATTTTTTTAAAAAATATAATATTTTGATTTTTATATATAATTTTTAATAAATTTTAATTTTTAAATTTCAGGATTTTTATTTTAAAATTAATTAAATAATATATTATTTTAATTTTATTATATAAATTTATAGTTTTTTTATATTAAAAAGCTGTTATTTAAGCAGTTTTTTTAAATTTAGTAATTTTAAATAAAAATAAAATTATAATTTTAGTTAAATTAAATAATAATAATTTTACCAGTAATAAATTATAGTATAACTTTATTAAAAAATAATATATTTTCTTTTATAATTTTATTATCTTATAAATATTAATTATTTAAAGTAATATATAAATTACAAAATAATTTACTATATTAATTTATAAAATTAAAAAACTATTATCAAAATATTACATTATAAACAAAATCAATTATATTAATCATAATTATTAATAAAACATATAAATTACAGTATTATATTATGATGTTTGTAATAATTCAAAAAATTAATTTTATTAAAATATATTAATAATAATATTTTTTTTTTTTCTGCAGCGCATTTGCAGTTTTATTAAAGTAAAAAATAAAGAAAATATATACAAAGTAAAATTCCCTAATAACTACTCTAATATAATTAAACTACAAACCACTCGTCATACCGGTAGTACCCTACGTGTGTACTGTCGAGCCGATCGTTGACTTTCGATAGACTTCGTTTAAGAATAAAATATCTTAGTCCATAAAGACTTATCTTCAATGTCAATGATCACAGTGATCTAATTAATAATATTATTATATTATAAGTTATTGTTATTTATATTCTTTAATTTTATTATTTATACCCTTATAGTCAAAATTAATGAAAATTTGGTTAAGTGATATTATATATCAGTATATAATATTAGTTAAAAAGATTAGAAAGATTATATATAATATATATTATATAATTATTAAATAAAAGAAAAAGAATAATATTATACTTAATAAAATTATATGATTTATAAATTATAATGAACAATGGTCAATTGCTCTTGAGAAAATAAAACAATATATAAATCAGTTTATTAGAGAAGGAAATAAAGTAATTTGAAAGGTATATAATAATATCAAGATGTATAAATACAAATATAATTCTTCCTTTTATTTAGAAAATAATAAAAGCACATACTGAAGTTATATAATAATAATAATCCTATATAATCTAATAGCGACTATAGGAGAATATAAGTGAATTTCATATTGGTAATGGTAGAGTACAGAAGCAATTTATAGGATAGGAAACCAGTTCAGAGTTTTAATAGATTAGTTATGCATATAGCAGAAACTTCTATACTTTCATATAACTAATAAATTGCACTACCTTGAAAAAAAAATTACTTTAATTATTTTTTTTACATTTATAATACATTTTTTATAATATAATTTCATTAATTTTATTATATAAATTTATATAAAATATATTATATATAATTTTAAATAATATAATTTTAAATAATGAAAATTATAAGAAAAAAAAACTTTTTTTTATTATTTTGTATTTACAATTATTTTTTTAGGTAAATATATTTATTATTATTATAAAAACTAGATATTATCTAGGGGTGTGAGGGGGTTCAACTGGTTGGTTATACAATATAATTTCGTATTACCAAACTGTTCCACTACCCACAGGTCGAAAAGTGAAAAATCAGGCATCAATCAGTCACCAATCGGTCACCAATCAGGTACCTGATTGGTGACGATTATCTGATTCGGCATTTTCGCTGAAATACCGTCACCAATCAGGCAGTTTGCTAACTTTTGATCCAGTGATCAGAAAAGAATGAAATATAGCTCATTGGAATCGTCTCAGCAAGACGAATCTAATGGTAGTAAAATCGCATCTCTAGGATTAATAATTAATAAAAAATTAAATAAAATATAAATGATCCATTTTTATTTTTATATTTTACTTAATTTCTCATCAAGTATTAATCCTAAAAATGAGATTTTACTACCATTAGATTCGTCATGTTGAGACGATTCCAATGAGCTATATTTCATTCTTTTCTGACCACTGGATCAAAGTTAGCAAACTGCCTGATTGGTGACGGTATTTGGCGAAAATGCCAATCAGGCACCAATTAGTCACCAATTAGGCACCAATCAGCTACCTGATTGGTGACCGATTGGTGCCTGATTTTTCACTTTTTGACCTGTGACCGTCACCCTTGAATTTTATTATTTTAATATATCGAAATAACATTCGCTTAAAACTTTTCTTTTGACCATGTACATTTCAAAAGCCGATGTTTGAGAGTAGATTAGTGTTGGTAAGAGTCATATATTGGCAAATTTTCATGACTATTAGAGCGTTATTGGGTTTCGGGTCAAAGTTTTAATATAGCTTATTAAAAAAACTATTATTTTGAAATATGTATTAAAAAAATTTTTTTAAAAAACAATGAAAAATATGTTTTTAACAATAAATATCACTTTTATATTAAAATTTTATTAAATACATTTTCTTTTATTAGTGAAAACTGCATACAACTATTTATTGTAGACATTTACTATAGACAATATTTTTTTCAGTTTTTTTTTTAAAAAAAAAGGTTTAAAAGTTATTATAAATTAAAAGTCTATATAAATAACGTTTTCTTGTAATAAATAAACTTGTTTTACTTGTTTTAGACTTCTAAATATTGATTTATTCATCATAAATACTAAAATAAAACTGCCAATGTTGTTTTTTTCTTTTCGAAGAAAGTCAAACGTTATTTAAAGTCTTTGGGACACGACAAAACAGATGTAAAGATGATCACGTTTCAAGGATGACATAATTGGGTGGCTGGTTTTTTTAATTGCAGGGGTATTTTATTTACCAATCATCATAATTTACTAATAATGTATATGAATTTATATGGAGGACAGTTTTGATTTATTAGACTTATTGTATATTATATCGTGTAACCAACCAGTTGGACCCCCCACACCCCTAGATATTATTATTAAAAAGTACTATAGTATTAGAAATGTAATATATATTATAGTTTTTATTGCATTTTATATGTATTTTTTATATAAATATATTGCAATTAAAAAAGTAATAAAAATTATTATATATTATATTAATAAATAATTTATATAATTTAAAAATCAATAATATTATATTAAATTTTAAATTTTCAAAAAATTTTAATTTTTTAATCCTTTAGGTATAATTAAAAAAAAAATAATAATTGCTTAATGAATTTGATAATATTTCAAGTATTATACAAATTGCAAAATATCTGATTTAAAAATTATATAATATCTATAGATACTTTATAAAATTCTGGATTTGTATAAGAGGATATATAATAATTTTAATCAGAATTAAGTTAAATAAAGTTATTAAGAGTATTACGAATTATATAAGATTTTATATTTATTGACATGGCAAATTTATATAGCAATAGTAACGCAAATTTCTGTACAATATAGATTTCTGTAATATTTAATATATTTAATATAAAAGGATAAGATTTATATGGTTAGAAAGCCATGCTCCTGAACTTTATTTACCAACTTTAAAAGATTTATTTTTTAAAAAAAGTCTTTAAAATCTTTATATGAAGTTGCGAATAGGAATATATGTTTTTGCGAATAGGCAAACTTAAATTTTATTGGTTATTAGTATTATGATTAGTTATTTATAACACGTAATATAAAAACAATTTGCCAAATGATATATATAAAAAAATCATGTGGTATGTAATACCCTTAAAATTAGAAGAAATACTAATTAAAAGTGAAAATTTTATATCTAGTAAAATACCTAAATCTTATAATGTAAGGATATTAACTTTAAGAAATACTATAAATAGTATTGCAAAAATTCACTAATAATTAATTCTTTAAAAATCTATTATTATTATTTTAAAAAGGTATATTAAAAAGTTTTATAAGTTATTTTATAAAGTCATTATTGTAAAATATTATAATTTTATAACTGTACTATAAAAAATTAACAGTTTTTATTTATTTATTCAATATTATAAATTAATTTTAAATAATTTTTTTAATTAACTAATTTGATTAATTGAATATTTTATATTATTTTATTGTTATCTCAATATTTATATTTACTATAAAAATAAAAAAAAAATTATTATTTATTTTAAATATAATATATAATATTTATTTATTAAAAAAAAGATATTTTAAATAAAAATCAAAGCTCTTTTATTATATATTGAACAATATACAATTACCAATAAAAGCATATTCTTTTACTAATACATCCATCTTTTTTTTATAATGAATTCTTTATATTTATCTTTAATAAATAAATAGAAAGCAGTTTCAGAAACTTTTCACAGTATAATCAAAATAGAACTTTTATTGATGAATTGTAAAAACCTTTGCTGCAAAATAGTATTTTTGGGCTTCAAGAATGCAATTTTCTTTATATTCAAATTTCATTGAGAAATTAGATATTTTACTAAAAAATCTGTAAGTATAAGGAAAGCTTAAACTTTTTAAATGGCACATGAAATGACCATTGGAGTAATTTTGCATTACAAAAGTCTCCCTTTTATATGGCATATTTTTCTCAGTTTAATGTCAGGTGGAAATTATAAAGATGTGGCAGGCATAGAAAGTACAAGCCGAAAAAATGGAAGAAACACAAAAATAAAGCATCAGGAATCAATGTCTTAAAATCAATTCATTTTCTTCCTTTCAAATATAAATTTATTCTTACATGTTATGGTTAAGTACCAGACTGAATGAGAATAAAAAAACAAAGTGACTAATAAACCATAATTTCATATACTACTGAAACACATGTCAGCTTAACTTTATCACATTATACTAAACCCGGCAAAAGTTCCCAAAAATTTTGTAAAAACTTAAAGTAGGATCTTTTAGTAGAAATTATTCCAAATTTTGAATAATAAAGTCTCATATAGCGAAGCTACGATATGATATTTAATTTGTCAATGGTCAACTAATGCTCCCGCCAAAAAAGTTGTCCTATACGAAGCGATTTTCTAATTTTTGATAAGAACCGAGACAATTTCCTATTTTATCAACTTAATCACGAGATCTGCCAAAATCTTTTTTAAAAAAAAAATCGGCGCTATTTTTTTTCCCTGTTGATTTATACGTGTGAATAAGCATGGTACTTATAATTATATGTATTTATTATTTATTTAAGTTCTATTAAATTGTTCGACTTTATATTTAAAAGGTGAATTTCGTGCTTTTTGAAACTCCTTTTGGATATGCGTTGTTTGAGCGGTTGCAAAGTGAAGAAATAGGCGTCAAACTTGAACAGGTTCAAAAGTCTGTAGAAGATTTGGTAAAGTTTGGAAAAACTATAAAACTTAAAGCTATCGCTCCTTTTAAAAATGCCGCTCACGCATTAGAGAATGCAAATGATATATCCGAAGGTTAGAGCTCTTTTTCAAACGATATTTATTTCTTGACAATATGTATATTCTAATCTTAATGAATTTTAGGTGTTGTGAACGATTATCTCAAAGAATTCTTAACATCGAATCTTTCACAACCTGGTTTAAAAAAGAATAGTATAATTTTGGGTATTGCAGACAAAAGTTTAGCTGGTTCGATCAAAACTGAATTAGGATATAACTGTGATTATGGCGAACTTGTTATTGAGCTTTTACGAGGCATTCGCCTCCATTCAGATAAAATGTTGAGTCAGCTGATAAAGGATAATGATCTTGAGAAAGGTCAACTTGGGTTAGGTCATAGCTATTCTAGAGCCAAAGTCAAGTTCAATGTTAATCGAGCCGACAATATGATTATCCAGGCTATATCATTGTTAGATCAACTGGATAAGGATGTGAATACGTTTGCTATGCGTGTCAGGTAGTAATAAATTATACTTTCTTAATTATTTTTTAAATAATTATTTTTTAAAAAAATCTTTATTTTATTAGGGAATGGTATTCATGGCATTTTCCAGAACTTGTTAAAATCGTTAATGATAATTATCAGTATGCCAAACTTGCCAAATTTATCAAAAATAAGAGTGAACTGACTGAAGAACAATTGGATGGTCTTATTGAAATAACTGGGGATGAATCGAAGGCAAAACAAATTCTTGACGCAGCCAAATCATCAATGGGCACTGATATATCTGAATTGGATATGATTAATATAGTACGTTTTACGGATCGAGTAATTGAACTAGCTAATTACCGAAAACGAATGCATGAATATTTATTGTCCAAGATGCATAACGTTGCTCCTAATTTATCAGCATTAATTGGTGAAATTGTTGGAGCTAGATTAATTTCACATGCTGGAAGTTTAACGAACCTTTCAAAATATCCCGCTTCAACCGTACAAATTCTTGGTGCAGAAAAAGCTTTGTTTAGGTATAAATAAATTATTTTGCATAGTAAAAATTATTTTGTAATTAAAAAATTTAAATAATTATTTATGATATTTTAACAGAGCCCTAAAGACAAAAGGAAACACGCCAAAATATGGTCTATTATATCATTCCTCTTTTATCGGTCGCGCTGGAACTAAAAATAAAGGCAGAATATCTCGATTTTTGGCAAACAAATGCACTATCGCTTCCCGGATCGACTGTTTTTCTGGTATGTAAATTATTTATATTTTAATGTTAAATATAGCATGTCACTTTAATGTGGTTTCGATTATTTTCAAAAGATAAACCATCATCAGTGTTCGGTGAAGCCTTGAAAAACCAGGTAGAAGAGAGATTGAATTTTTATGAACATGGTACAGCTGTTACAAAGAACATCGACGTAATTACTAAAGCAATTCAAGAGCTTGACGCAATGGATGTTGATGAAGAGGATGAAGAGAACGATAACGATAAAAAAGCGGAAATAGTCTTGGGAAAACGCAAAGCATCGCCGGAATCAGAAGGAGTATCCCCTAAGAGACATAAAGATTTGGGATCTGATGATGCGATGGATGAAGATGAAGATGAAAATGCTGAAAGTAAAAAGTCAACTAAAAAGAAAAAAAAGAAAAAAAGTAAAAAGAGTAATACTGAAAAAACTCAGGAAATAGCACTCAAAACTGCTGAATCTGAGAAGGAAACAAAAAATGATGATTCAAAATCGGAGGAAAAAGAAAAATATGTTCTGGTAGTACCTTCAGAATTAGAATCTAGTAAAAAGAAAGATAAGAAGGAAGCGAATACTATTCCAGATACACCAAAATCTGATAAGAAAGAAAAGAAAGGTGAAGAACCACTTACTCAAGAAACACCAAAATCTGACAAGAAAAAGAAAAAGAAAGATAAGAAAGAAGAAGTAACTATTAGCGAAACGCCAAAATCTGATAAGAAAAAGGATGAGAAAAATAAAGAAACGCCTAAATCTGACAAGAAAAAGCAAGATTCTACGGAAACATCTAAATTAGACAAAAAGAAAAAGAAAAAAGTATAATATTTAAAATTTTTTTTATTAACTATATATATATTTTGTAATTAAAATTTATCTTTGATTTTAATAAAATCAGCATATCGGCTGATCAGAAAAGCCTCCCATAATTTTATATGCTAAATGACAATAAGTAACCCATCAGTTATATAATGAACCCATCAACTGAGCTTAAATATTAATTGGCTTGATTTTTCCAATCAGCCGATATGGTTTATTCAAAAATATAAAAAGTTCACTGGATGCACGAACTAGCCTACTCTAATACTTAAATATAAAATATTTTAATATTGAAATTACACCTAATCTAAAATAAGAAACACATCCAGTTTCTAGTATACTGTTATAAAAAAATGGGATGGATCATAAAATGGGGCTATTTCTTTTTTAAGAAACATGATCTTATTATAGTTGGAACATAAATGGATAATGATAGTTGTAGTGATCTATTTCAAAAGAAGCAAAACCCTGAAAATATATTTGTTATAAGTCTTGCATGCATTTGCATGATTAAATTAATAATCTGAGCGATTGTTAATATTAATGAAATTACAAACAGGAATGTTAGCCTTCACAATTTCACATGCTTTGATGATAAACAAATTATTACGAAAGAAAACTAGGGAAAATATTTTAGATCAAATAATGATGTGATAAATGAATTGATTTTTGTAATAAAAATAATTAGAAAGGATCCATTATATGTACTAAAATTTTTGGCGTCAGTATTACATTTTGATTGGATTTGATTTATTGGTATATATGGAATAATCATCGTTGTTAATCTTTTGACAGCAAATTAATACAGTGGACATCTTCACGTTGGATATTTTTAAGTTGAAAAGCATTACTTCAAAAGAATAACATTCCTGATGTCAAATGTCAATGTGAAACTGATGCAGAGCATCAATTCTTTGGGATTACAAATCCTTAAATATTACGAAACTCTTGATTACTTTTTTAACGAAACGAGATAAATATTGAATTTATTTTTAACTTTAGTTATTATTTTAAAAAGTAAAATCTTGAAACAGCCCATCACAAACATCTAAAACAAATTCATCATGATCAGAAGAAAAAAAAAATACGGGATGTATTAATTTGTCATAATGCAATAATTAACAAAAACATATTAAATTAGCTACAAATACACCTTACTAAAAAGTATATGTCAGTATACCTGATGGAATTAAAGAAAATTCTAGACATTTTGAACGTAAAAAATGGGAAATAGAATAAAAAGTTATTGGAAATTTTTGAATGAAAATTGGAAAAAAAAATTATAATATCTGGAACAAAGAATATTAGATGTAAAAGAATATGTTCTCTGTCATGTTTGGAACTCTCAATATTCTAATATAACTAATACTGGAAAAGAGGTTACGATATGGCGTAATGTAAGTAATGTTAGATTTACTCATCGCATGATTATGTTACATGTAATATATCATATTGTTGATCAATAGTTAGTATAATATTGTAAGTTGATATCAAAAGTTGTACAAATGTCGGCAATTTTTCTGTTTTTAAGTTTTATGTGTTCATATGACCGATATGACCGAAATTTTTATACTAGAATCTTAGATTATTCCGTTCTTGTCAAACAAAAATAAAAAAAGTTTTTTCCAGTCTGATTTGTGCATTCAAAAAATATTATATAAAGTTTGTTATTTTATGCTAGTAGGCGGAGGAACTTAAAAATTAGAGGTGCTGAAACTAAAAGTATGTAAGCAAACGCATTATCACAGAACCACTTATAGTTATCATTTCACATGACTACATGAAATAGGTTTCATTTAAAGCATTTAATTTCTGATTAACACTTCTTCTAAAAGAAAAAATTCTTAATTAAAAAAAAAAAAAATTTTTATACGTAGTTTTGCATTGAATTAACTCAGTTTAATAATTATACAATTGAAATACTGTCTACGCGCGCTTACTTTGCATTACTTCTTTTTGATCATTGTTCTCCTTCAGCCTGGGTCTTTTTCATTTTTTCTATAAATATTCACAAATTAACAGAATAGTAAATATCTTTTCTCTTTTTTACAAATATAATTTTTTTTCAATTTCAAAATTTTTTTTATTTCAAAAAAAAAAAAAAAAATATTTTTTTTTCAAAAAACTATAAAAAAGTTATTAAGGATGGCTGTTGTGTGTAAAATATTAAATAGTAGTATAACTGCTGGTTCTTCTGTAAAATATTTAATTACAAACGGAACATGGGATACTTTATCACAAAGTATGTATTTTTTTTTACTTCTTTCAACGCGATTCATTGTTTATAAATTGAATTTTTTATAAATTTGATAAATTTTTTATAATTTGATAATTTTTTTTTATAATAGAACCCATCGTATATGTAAATCCTAGTTGTAAGGTAATTTTATCAAAATGAATTGTTAAAATTAATATTTTTTTCTTTATATATATATATATATAAAATAATTGTGTTTTATTAGGTGCATATTCCAGGTTGGACTACTAGAATAGAATTATTTGGATTAGGTCAATATGTTTCATATCAAATAGTTTGTAGGGTGAGTAAAAAAAAAAAAAATCCGATAATCAGTATCGAGTAAAACTGATTCTGATTATCTATAAATTTTTTTTTAGTTTTGGACAGATGATGGGAATGTAAATAAAATTATTATTTATAAAAGGTATACAGATTTCTATAAATTACATCAAAAACTTGTAGGAAAATATGGTAGTGAAGTTATACCTCCATTACCTCCAAAACAATCTAAAGGTAAGTACATAATAATATTAAAATGATTTTTAACATTATCTTTCAGATTTTTATAAATAATAAATAAATTATCAGGAAGATTTGAAGAAGATTTTATTGAATTAAGAAGGGTACGATTAGAAATATATCTTGCATGTTTAGCAAAATTTTATTATCCTGAATTAATGGCATTTGTAGATGGTGATAAAAAAGTAAGTTTATTATTTATTATCAAATTTCTTTCTTTCTTTCTATATATATATATATATATATATATTACCTTTTATTAATTTATTTTTTTTTATTTTTTTTTATAGGGAACAAAAGTTCAAACAGATGAAGACCGTAATTTAATTCAAGATAGATTTGCTACGGCATTTAAAAGATATAATAATGAAAAATTATTAAAAAGTTGTTTAACGAGTAGTTCTAGACGGTATAAAAGATTTCAAGTACATTTTTCAACTGATGTTGTAGATAATGAAAAAGCTTCAAAAAATCCAAGTAGTTTACAATTTATGAACCAAAATCCTGATATTACTGTTTATTACATGTAAAATAAAAAAATGTTTATTTTTTTTTTCATTACAATTCCTTTCATATTATTTTTTTATATCATTTACTTAATAATCGTGTCATTATATATTCAGATTATACGAGAAAAAAACTATATTTGTCTTGAATATGCTGTTAGGCTGTTACATTCATCATGTTACAGTAGTTACAGTATACCGTTACCCGTTACGTAGGATGATAATGTAATGTGTGATTTTTGTGTGACATTTTATTCAATGATTATCTTATATATAAATTGTAAAAAAAAAAAAAATTTTCTTTTTAACCGATCTCTTTCTTGAAATAAAACATGATCACGACTAGATTACAAACGATAATAACATCATCAATAATGAATAAATACGTGATAAATAATACAACAAAATTAATTCAAAGAAAAGAAATCAAATGTTTTTTATGTAAAAAACAAAAAAAAAGAAATTTTTTTATTATGAATAATAATAATAATAATGAAAAAAATTTTTATTTTAATAAAAAATATTTTTCATCATCATCATTTATTTCAACATCATCATCATTTATATCAACAACAGCAACTTCAGCAACTTCAATATCATCATCATCAACAACAACATCATCATCATCAATGATTTCAACGAATACTCCTATAATGACGACAACAACTACAACAACTATTTCACCAGAAATTACATCATCATCATCATCATCATCATCTACATCCACAGATAATAATAATAAACAAATTGAAATAACTTTTAAATTATTTAAACAATTAGTTGAAACAAAAATTGATGAATTAAATAATATAGAAAATTTTCCTGAATTTACAAATCTTTTAATTAAAGAATTAATAGGTTCAGGTATTGATAATGAAATGAAATCTATTATGTGGATTTATGATAAATTTGAAGATAATAATAATTTATTAACTTTTGAAACAAAACATTTAATAATTTTAGAATTATTAAAATATAAACAAAAGAAAAAAGCAATAATTATAATGGAAAAATTATTATTTGATAATAATTATTTACCAAATTCCTCAATAATTTATGAAATGTTTGAAAATTTTAAAAATTATGATTATAATAATAATTTAATTATGATTAATTTGATTAGAAATCTTTTTAATATAATAATAAAAAAAGATATACAACAATTAGAATATCATAAATTATATACAAAGATGATTGAATTAGAATGTTCAAATTTTAATATAGATAAAGCTATAATATATTTTAAAGAAATGAAAGAAATAAGAGGAATTGAACCTGATCATATTTGTTATCTTTCTTTAATTAATGGATTCGCTAAAATGGATATGATGGATAAAGCAGAGGAATATTTTAATTTGATGATTCAAGAAAAAATATCACCAACAATTGAAATATTTACAACTTTAATTAATCATCATTTGAGATTATTAAATATTGAAAAATGTGAACAATTATTTCAAATAATGAAATCTTATAATATTAAACCAAATATTATAACTTATAATGTAATAATACATAATTCAGTTATTAAATTAGATATGGAAACGGCAATCAAATTCTTTAATGAAATAATTGAATCAGGAATTAAACCAGATATTGTGACATTTTCAACATTATTAAAAGGATATCTTAATGTAGGAGATACTTTAAAAGCTTTGGAAATTAATAGAATGTTACATGAATTTAAACATTTTGAAATACAACCAAATCGTGCTTATAATGTACTTTTAATGAAGGCTTATATTCAAAACAAGGATTTTTTAAATGCTGAAAAAGTATTTCAATCAATAATCAATTCTAATATTAAAAGTTTAACATTATATTTGAAAATTTTATTACAAAAATCAAAAGATAAAAATTCAATTTATAGTTTATATAAGAATTTCTTACAAGATTTTGATAATTATAAGTTCAAATTCCCTCCTGATAATTATTTTTTTACTATATTTATTTCTTCTTTTGCTCAAAGATTTCAAGATATGAATTTGGCTATTGAATTATTTGAAGAAATGAAAAAACGTGAAATTAATCCTTCAATTGTTACTTATAGTATATTAATTGATGGTTTTGCTTTAAAAGGTCAAGTTGATAAAGCTGTAGAATATTTTGAAAATTTGAAAAAAGATTCTATTGAACCTAATGTTTATACTTATACGAGTTTAATTAAAGCTTGGGTTCAAGTAAATAATAAGGATAATGCGAAAAAGGTTTATGATGAAATGATTAATAAAAATATTCAACCTGTTAGTGCCACTTTAAGAGCTTTACAAAATCTTTCTCCCAATACAAAACAAAGAAATTTAATCAAACGACCTTCAGAATCACAGAGAGAAGCATTTTATTGGGCTGGTAAATTATGGAAATCAAAAGATATTGAAACAGTTGATGGATTATTTCAAAGTTTCAAATCATCCATTTTAAATTCTTCAGATGTTGATGATGAACCAAATGTTAAAACTTTTCGTTATTTTATTACTTGTTATTTATTTAAACATAGAGATTTAGCTCGTGCTTTAGAAGTTTTTAGAGAAATGTTAAAATTAAATATTAAACCTGATTATTTATTATATTGTGATTTTATTAAAGGTTGTTGTATGTTAGGTCAATTTGAAAAATCTATTCAATTTATAGAAATGATGAAAAATCAAAATTTTGTACCAAATGATTATATTTATTTTAATCTAACAAAAGGTTGGAAAAAATTAAGAAATTTAAAGAGAAAGTAAAAAATAGAAATAAAAATATTAAATTGGACAATATCAAATATTTATTTAATGTTATAATAAATAAATATACGACATAAATTAATTACCCATCCTATATATATAAAACAAATACCCATTCTATATATATATAAAACAAATTTTATTACGTCATTGGTTGAATTCGTAAGTATCTGGATTTAATGATTTAATGTTTTAATTTTTTTTTAAAAAAAAAATTTGAATAATTAAAAACAAGGAAAGAAGTTCAAGAAACATACGTTGCATCTAATTGACTTATTTGAGGTAAAAGCGTTTTAACTTTTAATCTATAAATTGCTTGATTTTCTGTTTGCATCGGATTTCCTTCTAGATAGATCGTATTCAATTTTTTAAGATGCCCCATTTGTACAGGTAATTCTTCAAAATCTGAAAATTGATTATTATTTGCCTAACAAAAGGAAACATTTTGGTCAATAAATATTTATTTCCATTTTCCAATGATAGATTAAAAAATAATTTACCCAAAATTCTTCTAATTCTGTCAAATGAGAAATATTCTCAATTTTTGTTAAAAGATTATTGCTGACATCGATTACTCTTAATTTTAACTAAAAAATCCAAAATAATGTTAACTCAAATTCTTATAATATGAAAAAAAGAATTACATATAAAAAGTACAAACATTGTTTTCAAATCCTTCAATCTTTTGAATACCATTATGACTCATATAAATTTCCTCTAAGTTAACCAAACCTTCTAAACCTTTTATTTGAGTCAAGCGGTTACTTTGTATACTAAGAATTTTAAGATTCCTCAAGTTCTCCAAATTCTAGGTAGACATGTAAAAGCTAAATAAATATTATTATTACTTTTTTGAGCTTTACTAAAAAAAAGGTTCATACTTGAAATTCGGTGATCTTATTTTTTCCAAGCCACAATTGTTCCAAATTCACAAGTTTATCTAAATTTTCAATTACCTATTAAAAAAAAAATTAAATTCTAAAAAATTTAACACTATAAATTAATTAAGATTTAAAATATAATTATAATACATACTCTAATTTTATTTGCTCCCAATTCCAAATTGGTTACATTTATCAAATTATCCAAATTTTGAATCTTTGATATTCTATTTTGAACAAAATAAAGATTTACTAATTTTGTTAAATGTTCTAAATTTTCAATAACTCGAATTTTATTAAAGGATAAATCTAAAAATCTATTTAATCGTTAGAAGAAAAAAAATTAGTGAATAATATTAAATAGAATACATCCGAAACAAAGGATATTTATATATCAGATTGAATACTAACTTTAATTCAGGAAAATTGTTCAAGTTTTCAATATATGATATTCGATTATCATAAAGATCAAGTTCTTCAAGGTCCTTTAGACTTTCAATACCATCAATTTTTGTAACAAGATTTTGTCGAACACATAAAGACTTTAAGGTAAAAATAGGAAATTAATATCTTATAAATCGATCCAAAAACGATATTATTACCTTTATTTTTGGAAATCGGTCAAGCATCAAACTTGTGATATCAGTCAAACGTATATTTAACAGTTCGATTTCCTAAAATTAATGAAAATAAAAATGGAACTTTAACGTGTAATTCACGATGAATATCAAAGATCAAATGTTGATCAAAAATATGATAAATCAAATTGACCTCAGTATCTTCTTCAAAATCTTCAAGAAAATCAACTTCATTGATAAATATTATCGTTAATAACTTGATAATTAAATGGAATAATATTATGATCTTTTAATAATTTACACAACACCTTCTTCCTCATTATCCTCATTGATTCTGTCATAATATTTTTTATCTTTTTTTGGTAAATATTATCGTTAATAACTTGATAACCAAACAAAGGAACATAAAGATTTATGATTTTACACAACACCTCTTCCTTGAGTCTCAAATACATCTTCGTTATCATCAATATTTCTTATTTCTTCTATTTCGGGATCAGAAGTATAAGTTTCGGTTTGAATATTTTCTGACATTTTAATAGATTTTTATTACAATTTTTTACTTGAAGCGAGAAAGAAAAATAATCACCTTATATCATCGGAATCGGAATGTTTATCGCGTACCAAATTCGGAAGTTAGTATTAAAATGAACTTGGTTAGTGCGGAAATTCTATTTGTCATATGTTCAAGTTGTCAACAGAACATATCACGTGATTGAAACGTCAAACCCACGAGGATCGACATTTTTTCTATTAGAGTTTGAATATCAGGAATATCATAAATGGTCTCGATCATTTTCAAAATAAGCTATTTATCCACCCATACCAGTAATATAACTGGATAATCACAATTAATTATGGGTTTAATGTTTAACTCCAAATCAAGAAACTTTGAAGATAATCTCTCTAAATTAAAGTTTCTATGATATTATTCTAAAATGAAAGTGTACAAAATGTACAGCAAAATATCTGATTGGATAGTAAAATACTCTTAGTTATTAATCTAAAAGATGCATTGATTTTATTAACGTTTAATTTTGATATAGTTAACATATGCAGCATAAATGTTGTTAATAATCGTAATTGTTTTGATTTGATTTTTTTTTGTTATATTTTATATATGTTGTATAACAATATTGCATTTTAAAAACATGTAAATGATGTAATATTTAATTATAATTTTAAACACCATACGTTATAGCTAAATCCTAAAGTCACGGGACACCTGCCAAAAATTCGTCGGTCTGTCGGGTTGTCGGCTTGTCGGTAGGACATTACATTGAAATAATCAGCATACTCAAAACTTACTTTTGGCTAGAATTACAGCATCAAACTTATCGGTCAATTATTCGCGAATGCTTATTATATTTGATAACGTTATTTCGCAGAATCCCAGTTGTACGTAAAAATAAATATACAGTATCAGAAGCATCACGAGTACCACATAAATCCTACTATTGCAATGCGACAGGCCGACAGAATTTTTGGCAGGTGTCCCGTGACTTTAGGATTTAGCTATAATACTACAAAACTAAATAGCTCGGAGTTACCGGCATCACTGAATAAACGCCTAGTTAAACGCCTACTAGACGTGAGAGGTTGATGGAATATATTTTCACCAATTTAAATTCTCGTTCTCTTAGTGATGAGATATCATATAAACAGGTACTGTTACATCTTTGATAAAACTGTTAAAATAATATAATTATGCCATCATTCATTAGATGTGTGATCATCAGCCTAAGCTGATAAGATGTTACTCGTCTGCGATTGTAAAAAATTTACATCAGAGTAATTATTTTATTCATTATCATCCATTATCCAAAACACTAAATTAGCTCCGATCTCTTTAATACTATCCCTCCCATCTAAAACTATATAATCATTTTTTTCTTCATAAAAATGAATTAAATTATCATAAAAACTTTCTCTTCCGTACCTTCCATCACATCCAATTAAATAAACGTATTTCAATTTAGGATAATAAGCATTTCCATCTATTAAACTCTTAAAAAACATTCGAACAGTATTTGATAATTCAAAATCGATAATGAATAGGGTTTCAATATCCTGTGTATATGTAAATAAGATATTTTCTTCATAATACCATTTATTATTAGATGACATATCTTCTAAGCATAAACCATTAACTTTTAAACGATTTTCAATATCAAACGAAACCAAAATTGAATTTTTTATCGGATCAGTCGAAAAGTTCCGAATAGAAAAATACATTAAAGATTCTCCAACACAATAAGTAACTTCAAAATCCTTCATCATAATGATAACGATGATTATCCGTAATCTATACGTAACTTGTTTTTGAAAATTCACGTTAAAGGTTCAAGGTTGAAAAAAAGAAAAAAGCGCGTGTAAGTTGTTTAAACTATAACAGATAATAAAGGTTAAAAAGCGCGTTCATTTATTACGAAATTTCCTCATCAGAAATCAGGTGACATTAAACACATCACACATCATACACAATATTACACATCACACACATCACACACACCACACATCACACACATCATACATCATAAATTCATACATCATATAATTCAAATTCTCCGAAATGTCAAAAAATGATTAAGTGAGAGACAATGGTATATCAACTTAACCATTATTATCTTATTATCTTTCAAAATCATAAAAAAGAATAATATTATAGAAATTTCTTAGAAATTTATTATAATCAACTTAATACTTATTAATGATCGGATTGTTATTACCGTAATGCAAAAAAATTTATAACATTACCAGTAAATTACCATTGTTTAAAATATATTAAAATTTTTTAAAAAAAAATTACTTAAACTAGTTAAATTAAATATTTAACATAATTAACATTAGTAATATTTATCATTAATCTCTAATACATATTTGTTTAATAGGGTTCTAATTTGGTAATTTATAAAAATTTGTTAGTACTGTTTAATTTTAACTTGCTTACGTTCACTATGATTGGTTGATAATATTAAATATTAATATTAATTATCCATTCGTTCTGGATCTTTTTTTTTTTTTTTTTTTTTTGTGTAATTAAAAAAGAGAAAAATTCGATAAAAAGAAAATTTAAGTTTTCGTAATCGCTATAGTGAATATTTTATATTAAGTAATATTTAATATATAAAAATTAATTTCCGGATACTATATTTATTAATCATTTTTTTTTTTAAAAAAAAAAAATGATCACAAAATAAATTATTTCTAAGTTCAAGAATTAACAATAGAACGAATAACATTTTTCTAGATAATAACTGCAAATGTATTCATTAGTGAAACATTTAACTACAGATATGTGGAACAGTTTCAAATGCAAAGCACGAAATCATACATATGGTCGATAAATATGGATATCAATCGTACATACACAAAGGTCATTGTGATCAAAAAACATGTTAATCTTGATTGGAGTTCCTATTTAATATCAAAGACTTCAATTTTATGGATATTCATAATACATGTGATATACTTATTGCTGCGGTAATAATCCCACGCGTTAAACACAACATTCCATCTTCATATAATAATACACGAATAAATTACATTACAGTTTAGTGCAAGATACAAGAAATTTGCTAATTAATTAATTATACCTAATTAAAAAAAAAATAAAATAAATAAAAAAGAAATATTAAAAGGAAAACATTTAAATTCGGTCTTCTAAAATAATTTAAAAGTTTAATTATAAAAATCATGCAACGGTTTATATGCTCATATGATATGATTCTCAATACATTCTTTAAGGGTCTATAACAATCTTAAATCATTAAGCATTATGTTATCCTTTGATATCTATTTATAGATACAATGTTTGATCGACCTACATAGTACATAAGTCCCTAGTCATCCTAAATTGGCTTAAAAAATATCTCCCACATTGTTAAACTTTTTAATTGAAAGACGAAACGATTTTTGAATGAAAATTTCTCCTCATTGAACTTTCTTTGGTAAAACCTCTATTATTTTTTTGTCAAAAAAAAGAGAACATGAATGATAATTTATAATAACAAATTCAATTTTAATGTAACTTTGAAAATGCACCTAATTAAATCTAAAACTATGTGTAACGTCATTATGTAATGTTTGCTAGTATTTTTATACCGTATGTATGTTGAAGGAATAAAAAAAGTAATTACCTAAAATTTTCTTAAAAATATCTTTTTTTTTTAATTTTAAACGGTATTTGTTTATTGAAAAAAAAAACATAAACCTTTATGTAACACAATCGGTAACAATTTATAAACTCTTAGTAAATTTAATTCATTGGTCTGATAATACGTTATGACCCATACAAGTAATATAACCATGCAAATCCAGTTATTTCGCAATTATTTTAATTTAAATAAAAGAAAATTTTCTGCAATGATATTCATGCTTGTTACTTTTATGATAAACTTCAATAATTTTTGTGCAACTAATCGAAGATTTTATTTATTAAAAGCAAAAAAAAAACAAAAAATTTTTTTTTTTTCTTCTTTGCCCAATTCAACGCGCCAGGTTTCATTTGATGATACTCACGAGGTAAATAAAAAAAAAATATATTAATATATTTCTATGATATTTTTTTTTCTTAAGCCTTACCAAAAAAATTAAATAAATAAAAATTTTTTTTTTTTTCTTCTTCTTTTTCTTATGTAGAAATTCCTCCATCAAATTCCTTGGTAAGACCTTTTAATCCATCCTAATCTCCATCTACTTCTTTTTTGACGTCTTTTTGGCTGGCTCCGTATCCTTTGTTAACCTTAAATAAAATAAAAAAAAAATCATTTATTTCATTTCACGATTTATTTGAAATAAATTTTTTTTTTTTAAATATTTCTTAATTTTTAAAAATAAAGTCGATATTTTTAATATCCTTAACCTGATCTTTTTAATTTTTATAGCAGAAAGATTATCTTACCATAATCCAGGGAGTTTGACAAAAAAATAAAACGTCAAATAACAGCTCCAACTGCTGAAATAAAAGATTCGCATTCCTTTCAAATTCCTGGGTATGTATTACTGAATTTTTTTTTTTTTTTTTTAATGTCTCATTGCATAGCATACATCTTACATCCTTTAACTAAATTACGGTTTATTTATTATCTTTTTTTAGCTTATAGCATTTAAAATTAAAAAATTATTTTATTTGAAATGACACCATCAATAATAAATGAAATACATAAAGAACCTGATCGTATGTCTAGCACAAGGTCCTCTTCATTACCAGAAAATATGCTTAATATAAGGTCATCTTCATTACCAAAAAATTTACCAAACACAATGTCATTACCAGCAAATTTACTTAACACAAATTCAACTCCATTACCGACAAATTTCCCTAATAAAAGGTCTGCTTCTTTACCATCGATTTTACCTAATTCTTCATCTTTATCATCTTTCATTAATAATGAAAGAAGTAATAATAATGATGAAATTATAATTAGTTCTATAAAAGAAAAAAATTCTCGTAGATATGCTACATACGATCTTAATTGGATTAATACGGATGATCATATTGACCTCGAAAATTCTGTAAATCCTATAATAATACCTACTTCATCTACTTCTTTAATACAAGAAGATTTTTTCCCTTCCTCTCCGCCAATAATATCATCACCAATATCACCGATTGTTGAAATAAATAATGATTATGACTATTCTGATAATGAAGAAAAATATTCATTTCCTGGAGGAATTACTGTAACAACTGTTAAAGTGGTTCAAATTGATGAACGTACTTCATTAAATCGTTCTTCTAAAATTCCTTTGCCCAAAAATAAAATTATTTATAAGAATGAAATAAATAATACTTATAATATATTTAAAAATCAAATAACTATAAAAAAACAAAAAAAATCGACAACTGATAATAATAATAATAATAATAATAATATATTATCACAAACTATAAAAGAAAGAAGAAAAACTAGAATATATAATAATGTTGAACAGGATAATATTGCTCAATTTAAGATTTTAAATAATCATAATGAACGAAAATTTAATAATGTAGTAAGAAGATCATCTTCAAGACGTAAATTAGGTGTTCAATATAAGAAATCATATAAAAAACGTCAATTTCAATCACAAGAAAGAATGATACCTGCTCCTACTTCAAATCCTTTCTATACAAATGATCCAACAGATATGGAAGGTGATGACGTTATACTAAGTCCAACAACAAAAGGATTTCCATGGTTACCAGTTCCTAATGGTCCACCAAAATTACTTCATGCGTCACTTGTTCCTTTAAGTCAATTTATTAAAAATATAGAAACTACTACTACATCTGATGTTCCACATTCTAAATCGAAACGAAAGTCTGTTGAATCAATGTCAGCTCCTAAACCTAAAAGACCATCACAATTATTTAGACAAAACTTATTAGAACAAAGTATTGCTTTATCATTTAATGAAATGGCGATGAGAAGTTTTGCTTCTCAACCTACTCAAATTACTCAAATTGCAAAGTCTACTCAATCTGTACAATCTTTACATAAGTCAAAACGAAAGACAGTAGAATCAATTTCAGCTCCTAAACCTAAAAGACCATCACAATTATTTAGAGAAAATTTATTAGAACAAAGTGTTGCCATGTCATTTAATGAAAAAGCAATGGGTAGAAATGTTTTAACTTCTCGATCTACGCAATCTACACAATCTACGCGATCTACACGAAAATTAGACGTAGAACAAATAGAATCAATTTCAGAACCTCAACCTAAAAGACCATCACAATTATTTAGAGAAAATTTATTAGAACAAAGTGTCGCTATGTCACTTGATGAAGTAATAATGGGAAGAAATGTTTTTGCTACAAATAGACAATCTCTTAACTCTAAAATACCCAGACGTAGATTTTCGAGGAGAGGAAGTAATGCTAAATTTAGAAATGAAAAATCTGAGAAAAATAAAAAAGGGAAAAATAAAAAAGATGATGGCAGTAATCAAAGAGAACAGATAAAACAAGAAACGATAAATCCGATGGTGATTTCAAATATATTAGAAGCTGATGAGTTGAAAACAAAGGTTGAAGAGCAACTTCGTAAAAGAGCGGTTCTACAATCTCCTCAACCACCTCCAAGACGTCTTACACCATCAACGTCAACGACTGATTCACGAAGAGAAGTAATTGTACGGAGACGATCAAAAAGTACGAAACTTGAAAAACGTTTAATTAAACCTGAACCATCATCATATAGGGATAGTGTTCAACCATTCCCAAACCATTTAGCTAAACGTAATAAATCTATGCGATGGCATTAACACTTTTTTTATCAAAATAATTCATAAAAAAAGAACAATTGGACAATTAATATATTGTAAATTCTTGTTTATATTATATGTTTTTGTAGTAGTTTTTATTATTTCATTATATTTTATTTCATTTCATAATTTTATCTCTAATATTGAACAATTTTTTTTTTATAAATATTTTCTTTTCTTCCCTATCCTATTTTTTTTCCTTCTTTTTTTAGTTAATATTTTTGGGTATTATTTGTTTCATGTCTTTTTCTGGATGTATATTTTTCGCGTTACTTTCTTTTTTTTGGCCGAATTTCTGTAGAAAAAATTACATGACCTGACGCAGAAGTGAACGATAATGGCTAATAATGCCACCAAAAAAAAAACAATGAAAAAAAAAATCAATTTTATATAAAGTAATATTGCTAAAATGCTTTTATTGATCTTGTCATACTTATTGATTAATTATAATGACTTGCATTTATTTATTCATCCTGACATCTTTTGGATTCATCAGAAACTCGTAATTTAAATAACCTTTTGATTACTAATTTACAGTAAACCAGTAGACCGAAGTCACAGGTTAGGACAAAATTTAAGATTCTTAACCGACATACAATTTATACTTGAGACTAGGGCGAATTATAATTAGGTCATGTCGAAATATTACGCATTAGTATTTACTATTTAGTATGGTGTCACCATTTTAATTTAAATATTTAAATTAAAATCTGTTATTAATATAATATATTTCATCCGGCTACCTACATATACCCGAATTTCGAACGATTTTAACATATCATGTAACTATGCGGGTATGTTAACGAAATTTCAAATGATAAATACACAGTAAAATTCGATATACTGGACTCATCCTTTCCAATAATAAAATTTTTCAAAAATCCGGTATATTGAAAAGTCCAGTATATCGAGAACAAATTTATTATAGATTATAATAATCCGTTCCGTACCTTAATTCCGAAATTTTACTTATGATTCGGTTTATCGAAAATCCGGTTTATCGAATTTCACCGTATAAAATAATGTATGTTTATCGTGACTTTTGATAAACAAATATGAACGAACGAATCAAAAATAATTCTGCAGTTTTTAATTTGTGCAAAAAAAAAAATATATATAATTTTTTTTTGTGAGAAAAACACACTATTTAAAAAATATATAGGGTTATCTCTTTTTATAATTTATTTATTTATTATATGGATTTACAATGTTATGATACTACTATAATTAATATGTTCATAAATTTTTATAATATCGTTGACTTTTCAGTCATTTGTAGGAAATTGTTTTTTTTTGTAATAGGGGAATTAATTAATAAAGCCTTAAGTATTATAAAATAAGCAATGAAATAAAAAAAAATTATATATATAACAAATCTGATTGGTTACATAATTAAGATTTTCCGATTTAGAGAATCAGGAGTTTTCAATAATATTTTGATCATAATTTTTAAAAGGGAAAAAGTAGATTCAAAAAAGGGGGAAAATAAAAAATTTAAATAATAACAACTCCGCAGAGAAATGATCATCATTTCTTTTTTAAAAAAAATCTAATTAAATAAAATACAAAAATGGCTTACCAATTATAATGCTTTATCTTTTTTGATAAGTGTTGGTTTGTTAAATATTGTATGAATAAATGCGCCTAAAATTTTATTATATCTTCGAATTAATAAAAATATTCTTCGCGTCTTAAATAATTTTAAAACTTACCTATATGATAAATTCCTGTACATAAAGCAAAACAAGTGAAATAAAAACCAATACGTTGTTGAGTTTCCAATTTAGATAAAATCGGATAAGGCCAAGTACCATAATTAACAAAATAAAATTGTATCCAAACAGCATAAGAGAAAGCAAATAAAAGTAAATAAAATATATGTGAATGAGATTTTCTAAATTCCTTTGCGAAAAATAAAAAATCTGTCCACAAGCAGACTGCTGGAATTAAATGAAATCCCAAATCAATTAATATTGGTAATCTACATCATCAAGAAAAAAGGAAGAAAAATGGATTAGAAAAAAAAATGATTATAAAGAAAGGTGTAAATATATTAATACCTTGGTTTATCCAATAATAACGTTTCATCGTAAATTATCAAACCCCAATATAAAATAGAAATCAATCCTTCCAATGGTACGGTAACAACCATAAACCAAGTCTTCAAGAAAGATATCACTAAATAATAAATATTTGTATGTATGTATGTGTTTGTATTTTACCTTTAATTGTTTTCTATAAAGACAGTTGCGATAGTTATGATATGTATTTACCTTTAACAGTAGAGAATAGATCATATAGTAGCGCAAAAACAAAAGCAACCAAGGAAAAAAGTAATCCAACTATCGTCAAGTGCTAAAAAAAATATATTGTTAATGTGCGAATAATTCAAGGTTTAATAAAATACATACTGTAAATTGAAAAATCATATTCTCGTATCTGTTTAAGGAGGGTAATATAGCAAAAGAATAAGTGAAAGAAGCGATTCCAAGTGCGTGAAGGATAAGTTGATATATTTTACTCATTTTTTTTTTTTGATGAAAAAAAATAAGTAAGTAAAAAAGTTTCAAAGAAAGGATAAAGGGAAAAACAAGACAAAAGAAATAATCTAGAAGGAAAAATGCAAAATATCATTGTTTAAATAAGGCTCATGATAATTGGCTAATCGCGTGATAAAGCACCAAATATAGATATATAAACATAATCAAATAGATCATGTGTTATCGTAAATCTTTGACAAATTTATTACTTATTGTTAAGCTTACTAAAAATAATAATTACATAGGTCATAAGGGAATTAGGAGAACCATCTTATGTAAAGTTTTGAAAGGGGGATTCGCTATCAAAAATTGGAGAAGGTTTGTCGGTATCTCAGTTTTAAATATATCCTTCAGGATCATTGCAATGATGACATACTCGTTTAGCAGTAAAGATCATACAGCCATACAAGCTATACACAGCTGGTGAAGCTGAAAGGAAATGACCTTTCACGTGTGAATTAACCATCACGTGTAAGTCATTTGATTGCCAAAAATAGATATACTGTAGATTATACATCGATTCTCTATTATAGGCTGTATAATAGATTTGTAGTATTCAATGCCATTATCCTTATCCTACTAATTACCTATCACCTAATCTTTCATCGACACGGAATAAATAATAAAGAACAATAAGTGAGAAATTGATCTAGTTATTTTAGTACCATTATAAAATTGTAAATCAATTTCCAACCAATCATGCTTTGTAATTCTACTAATAAATTTGACCATTGGTTTTACTAAATAAAATTCATTATAATTATATTTAAGGTTTAAAATGTAATCCAATGAAATTTACTTGGGAATAATCAGAAACCATTTTGAGCAAAAAACGTTGCAGGTCCACATATAACGTCAAGAATCGTAGTATTGTTGTTCAATTGAAAACGGGTATTTACAATTTTCTACATTAATACTTCTATGTTGAGTCCTGTCGGTCTGATGATAGCAATATGAAGGAAATTCCTTGCATCACCTTTTATGATACCTACAAGAACTGGTGCTTAGAAAATGGCGAACCTAAAACACTCAGTAAGAACAAGTTTGGCATGAAGATTAAGCAATTCTTCTCCAAAACCCGTGTAAGACGTTCGGGTGCTTTAATATAATTATTATATTTGTACGATAAATTATAAGCGGAGTGTATATGTTAATTATATAACGAAATTGATTTAGTAATAATATGATCTGCGAAACTTTGTTACATTTAAAGTTAGAATCTAGACCCTAAAATCTTAAAATATTGATTTTTGACAAGTTAAAAAAAAAACATTTATCTCATATTGACGTTATACATCTTGATTTTCAAAAAGATCATATATAACTATTTTACGATAATATATTTTAATTACGGTTATACTTTTCCCATTTAGTTTAGCTCAAAAATTAAATTAACCAAAAGTAATTACGTGTTATTTTAAGAGTCGTACTAAGTTTCGCGGAAGATGATCCGATATGAACTTTAAATTTGTAACTCATTAAAATGAGATTTTATACGAAAAAAAAAAAATATGGCTGAAATAAAGCGCCGATCAACAATATCAACTTCAACAAACTATACTTTTCTATAATAATTTCATAAAATCTCTTTTCCTTCTTATATTCATTCCTTTGTATATCCCAACTCTTTTAAAAATCCATCAACTTTCTCAGCAGGGCGAGCAATGATAGCTTTACCTTTGTCCCAATCAACTAAAATAGGTCTTTGCAATCTAATAGGTTGTTCTTTAATGATATTAGTTAACTCTTGAATGGATTTAGGTTGTTCTATTTTAGTTGTTGCATCTCCTTCTTTCACCGTTCCATCTTCATTTCGTAAAATCTTGCTTAAATCATTTTCAATATTAAGGTATTGAACGATATTTCGTAATTGGTCTCGAGTAAGCGGAGTTTTTTGGTAATCCAATAAGTCCAAATTAAATATACCCGGTTGTTGTTCTAATGTTTTATGAAGAATTGATAGTGCTTTATTACATTTATTACATGCTGGATTATAGATCAAGGTTAAAATTGGTTGTACCATATTTAGTCGAAATGACATTTTTGATTAAGAAAAAAAAAAGTACGTGTAAAGAGAGTAACATGAAAATATCTGTCAGAAACCCATTTTATATTATTAATTATTACACAAGAAATAGTGTATAAATTACAACGAATGAGAGTTCATCATTAACTGTATAACGAACGCTAACCAATTTTTTTTAAGAGATAATTCACGTGATTATTTATTGATTATTTAAATTAAATAAAATTCTATTGAAACAACAAAACCTGCTCCCGTAGCAAAGTGGCAATGCGTCGTGCTTATAGGGTAGTAACCTATACTTGAGCAACGCGAAGGTCGCGAGTTCGATCCTCGCCGGGAGCATTTCATTTTTTCATTTTTTTAAATATGGTCAGGATCCACTTTATTGCAGATCTGTGACAGGTTAACACGTCACTTTTCTTAGCCGAGAGGTTGCTTTTTAGCATACATAATCTTTATTATATTTTTTTTACTGATGTAGGTGAAAGAAAACCAGAATTAGTATATATATGTATGTAAATTTATTTTTAACGCGACCTAATATTTGCCTGATATACAACCATTCCGTAAAAAATATTTATGATTTTACCGTTAAAGATGCGTATTTGCAGTAAAAGAGACGTCATTTGTTAAAAATAATTCTACAATAGTTGATTCCAAGCCATTATCAAAGAGAAAGAAGAGAAATTTCTCTTAAAATTTTTTGTTCTACAATAGTTGATTCCAAGCCAAAAATCAAAGAGAAAGAAGAGAAATTTCTAGACTTCTTAATACTTAAAAATTTTAAATTTTAAATGAAACGATAAGAATCTAACATGGCTTTTAATTATAATAAATTTATTACCATTATTGTTTCTGATTATTGCATTCTTGATTACCGTATATGCTAATTGACGTATTCTTGATTGATCTATTCTGGTATTCTAATTTAATTACTGTTGTTCTGTTCCCAATTCTATATTAAAATTTGATTAATTACCATACTAAGTCACTAGCGTATTATTAAACGATAGAAAAGGTTGACAACTCTTAAAGAAAACTAAATATTATTAAATTATCGGGTAGTTTATTATAATTTTAGATTAATAAATTACAAAAAAAAAAAATTCAAGAATCTTTTAATTCTAGGTATGAATACTCATTCTTCTTTTAAATCACATGAAAATCCGAATAATAATAAAAAATAATAATTAAATCTATAAAAGATTCTATTTGATTTTATAAGAATACTTATTACATAATAGATTATCCTAATGACCATTCACTAGATAACTTACTAAATGTAACAAATGCATCCTAAATAAAAAATAAAATAATTTATTTAATTTACAAACATTATACATCGTCCAATAAATATATTAATTCTTTACCTCTTTCGTACAATCTGGAATTTGTTTATCAAAAACAGGATAATCCATTGAAACTGTAGTATGTAATTGTTTAGAATGGAAGGCCGCCAATTTTCCATAACCTCCAGGAGAAATTATCTATAAAAATTAAAAAACAATAAATTAAAAAAAAATTTCAATAATAATAAATCAATGGAATAAATGCAATAATAATTTTATACCCGATAATCTGTTTTGCTTAAAATCCAATTTTCTATTATAGCATTATTTACATCATCTGCGTGATCGTGATGACTATGATTAGATTGAATTGGTAAACCGGAGATAATAACATGTTCCAATTTTTGTACAGCCTCATTTCTTAAAGCTTCCGAGTCAGTAATAAGGAAATAAATGACTTTGTGATCCGGTACGGCATAAGTTTGTGTAAGTTGATCAGCACAATGAAAAAAATGTTTATAATCTTGCAATGCATTCGTATCACCCCTTATTCTAATTTGAATTCCCACCGAAAATATATTATTAAGTGAAAATAATGATGTATACTTTGATATAAATGACATTGTTGAAGTACTTGGACGGAATAGATAATCAAAAATACATCCAAATGCTGTGTGTGGTCTTAATCCAATCTCTTTTAAAGGTTGTGCGTAATATTTTGAATCAAAGGTTCTAATAATCATTCCTCGATTTGTATGAAATTTGATAAAAGGATCCGGATATTTTGTTGACCAATTAGAAAGTAAAAATTGATTGTCTATTTGTTGAGCATCAAAATCAATAACATTAATTTCACTACTTTGCAAATCTTTGATGGTCGGTTCCGGATCTAAAGAATCATAACTCCAATCAATATTAGGAGAATCAAAAATTGCATCAAGAGGAAGAGGAGCTTGCCAATCTGAAAGAAAAGCTCGATTTGTAAGCAAAGAAAATAAAAATGTCGAGGTCATGCCAAGTATGCTTTTAATAAAAAAATCATGTTAATATTTTAATTATAAAATAAAAAGAATCATTACAACAACGAAAATTTCTTGTAACGTACCGGTCACCCAGGTTACCACAATTTGAATTTGCTTCACAAACATAAGCAACATATTTTTGTTCCGTTCTTCCAGTCAAAATGTCTTCGTGTAATTTAGCATAATTTTTTTGCCATGTTCCACATGAAGAATCAAGACTTTCATCCGTATTCATTTCAATTAATTGTATTATAGCGGTTTCATTTCGTTCTTCTTCGGTAAGTGATCCAATAACATCTTCATATGTAAAATGTGGGTTTGGAGCTTGATAAGTATACTTTGCATAATTAACTATATCCTCATTATTATCACTTAATCCCGATGCATCCAACTTGTAATGTCTAAGTTTTTTTTTATCAAGCTTGTTAGGTAAGCCTATTAAATTTGATTTTTCTTCAGTTTCATTACTTTCTAGAATATTTTTATTACTTGTTTCTTCCAACTGATCTTTTATATCACCATTATTAAGAAGAATTTCATCAGAATGTCCAAAATTTGTATTTTTGATTTCATTTTCATCCACATTATTAGTAAGATTAGGTTCAATTTTAATATCTTCAAGAATACTTTCTTCCTGATTTTGTTGCTTTGTTTCATCAGGTAATTCTGGTATAACATCACTTGTGTTATTATCGGACGAATGCTCTTCAGTACTAATTTCTTGCGGTTTAAGTTCATCATCTTCATAAATAACTTCTCCATCTTCAAATATAGTATCATTATAAATTGCATTAATGTGATCATCATCAATTTTATCTTCTATCGGATTTTCTACAAAAGGGTTGAGAACTTCATGAATTTCATTTTCTTCATCATCAGAAAATTTATCAGGATCCTGCACAAAATTAATTGGTTCTTCCACATTGATCGGTTCTTTTTTAATTGCATATTCTAAATCATCAAATGGAGGACCTAATCCGCTTAAACTTCCCAAAAAGAATACAAGAGCACAAAAAAATACTAACATTGATAATATATTTTTTAATTCAAAATTTGAGGAAGTATCAGCTTGCATTTGTTTCTCAAAAGATTTATGTTTTGATGGAGTATGAGGTGGATTTTGTAATGAACTTTTATTACTATTCTCACTTATAGAAGTAAGAAATGATTTCCCTGATTTTTGTGATTCAAGGTAATTATTTTGATTAGAATTATATGTATTATTAAAATTACTTGTATTATTGACTATACGTTGATTCGGTATCGAAAGAAGATTTTCCGAAGAATCATTGCTTCCCGCACTGATACTCATAGTACGACGATGTGGTCTTGAAGAAGACATGACTTTTTTCTTTAAAAAAATATAATTGAAGAAATTTCGTTTATAATGAATAAATTACATTAAAATAAAAATGATTTTATACTTTAAAAAAAAAATTCAATCAATTTTAAAGTTTTTAAATAGATTTATTAACAGAAAAAATCCGTTAACTTTTCAAAGGGGTGGAAATTTTTATATAAAGGAAAGAAATTAAATTTGAAAAAAAAAAAAATTCATGGTTAATATACATTAATGTACTTAATTGGAAATGATCGTTACTAAATAATAATAATTGATTTGTGTAGAAAATTCTATGCACTTGCCTTGTGTTTCATAAATTGACCAAAAAATCATATTCCCTATATGATCGTTGAAATAAACACATTGTGCCAAGATCTGTCGATCCACATTGTATGACGCAGTTTAGCACGAGTCAAAATGTCCACGTGATATTAACTCTAGATTATATATATAGTGATATGTCGTGTTTCATAATGTTTGAAATGTCTAGTTGAGGAATGATTTATATCAAAAATATAGATGATTGTCTCAAAGAAATAGACTATAAACTTAGCCTTAAACCTGAAGACAAACAAGATTTTCTAAATTCTGCAGATAACATTTGTTCTCTAACTCTAATGAATTCTATTAGCTTTCACCTATAAGATAAAGCAACATATGAACTTGATAATTTTCTCATATGTAGAGTATGTCTTAAAGTGTTTTAGTATTTTAACATGAAGTTTTGGATAAGGAAAAAAGATAAAAAGATAAAAAAATATGAATCTTTACCAAATTAGCATTTGAAAGAAAAAAGAACTATGCTGCTGCTAAAGTATATGAAGAGCATCTAGTATATAACATTTTAAGTTGATTTGTACCTGTAAAATACAAAAAATCAGAACAATCCAGAGAATATTTAGCCGTTATTCCTGTAAATAGAAAATTCATTTGCACTTATTACCTCTACATGATCAACTATCCTTTCCTAAAGAACCTTTACACAATCAACCCTCCCAAAAAAAAATCTCAGGAAAAAGAAAATGGAATTCACATATCTAAGACAGGTGAAATTTCTTTTTTAGCATTTCAAACAACTTTATCAATGGATAATTATAATAGTGAAACCAGATCATGCTAGATGTTGGATTTTCCTTCCAATACCTTTTCCTTTTTTATTACATCACCACTTACCTTGATAGCTTAATTCAACAGTAATAAATTCATAGTTCAATACTTGATGCAAGCTGTACAATTTTTGACAATTAGTGCAAACTGTGACTCTTAGTCTATAGAAATAAGCTTTCAACAGCAGTAACCCTGTAAAAAATCTGATCCGTGTTTTATCTTTCCATTTTTTTTCTGTGAATGTATCATTTTCATGGAATTAATAGCCTTAAATCATGGAAATTTTCATCTCGCTAACACGGATATCCGTGAATGTATCATTTTCACGGAATTTTTACAGAAGTCACGGAGAAATAATGGAAATATTTGGATAAAAATTTTTTATAGGGTAATAATGAACTCTTAGTTTGACATTTAGCACAATCTATTTAGATTGGTTTAATTTGTATAATATTAATATACCTTTTCTCTTGCCAAGTAGAACAGATGTTTCAAAAGTATTAGAAGAATACATGGAAACAATTCCAAAAAAAAGAAAAATATTTAAGATTAGTTATTCAAATGATATTTCATGAGAGCAATAACCATTATGATAATTCTGAAATTTTTGTACTTGTTATTCTGTTTATTGTAAAATCCTAGATTTTACTGGTGATAATTTAGAAACTATGTTTATTTTCTTCAGAATACTACTAATCTGTTATGGTTGATAACTTTGAACAAGAAGTGAGACTATCACAAGCAATTACTGTATATCAAGTTGTATATTGTTTCTTTGATAAATTACATGAGTATTTGAAAATAAATTGTAATGTTGCATTTAATGAAAGGAGACTTACTTATTTTATTGCATATGTTATAATAGAAAATCAATAAGCTGTTTCCAAAAGATTGAAAAACAATGCTCAGCATAGAAGAAAAGCATGCTATTTTTGTCTTGAAGTATAGTGAAGAATAGTAAATTATATTCACTTTGATTGATTTTCTTATATTATTTGATGTTAACTAATATCAGTACATGACAATATACTGTTACTACAATTATAAATAAAAGATATAAATTTCAGAGTCATAATTTGCTAGTTCTTTTCCAATATGCTCATGAAAAGGCTTCTTGATCTAAAGAAAGTAAAGAAAGTGAAATTTAACATATAAGTTAGAATATTAAATACATTTGTATAGTTGTATTTTTATACTTTTTTTTCTTCTACAAACCGCATACAATGCAGCTCTAACAAAAAAATTTTTTAAGTGCCCAAATTTTTTATATTATGTAATACTTAACCTTATAATTTTATTGGTCAGATTTATTTAATTTAAGTTATAATTCTTAATTCTAGCCAGAATTATATATAATTTTAGTAAATTTGACCAGATTTACATGTAATTCTGGTCAGAATAAAATGGCCAAATATTTAATTCAATAGTAAAATATTTTGAATTGCTACTACTTTATTAAAAAATACTTTACAGGAAATGTTTTATTAAGCTTAATCTGGTTTATTATTGTACATTTATACTTTATGTTTATCTTTTTTTTTGAATGAATAGTAGTGATTTAAATTTCATCAAATTTAATTGCTGAGACTAAGTTGTACGTACTGTATAACTTTAAGTTTAAGAAAAAAATCTCTTATTTAATGTCAGAAGCCATTCAGGTTAAAGATATGAATTTAATGAAATACTCAAACAAAGTTAGTGTTCTGCACAAATCGATTAATGACATGGTGTGACCTGATTGCTTCTGAATAATAAAAACGTATTTTGCGTATAACTTTTGATCTAGCAGTCTGATTTCGACGATCTATTTTTTATTTTGATCAGGGTAATGAGACCTATCGATTAAAAAAAGATCATTGAAATTGGATCACTAGATCCTGAGGTAATAATTTTTGGAGGTCAAATCGAGTTCGAATTGAGTCTGAATTGAGTTCAAATCGAATCAAATTTTAGAGGAAAAATTTGATTTGTGTGGAACACTAAACAAAGTGTTGGTAATTTTAAGACTATAAATGTGATAAAAATGCAGTACAGTAAAATAATTAGTCTTAGAAATAATATACTTCTAAATGCTTATTAGTAAAAAATTTTAAGGATCATTTTGATTTAGCTGTAGCTATTTGTGAAAACTTAGATGCACTTTTCAAGTTATCTTTGGATAATATTTTACTAATAAAGCTCTAATCAGTCTGGCTTAATCTGGCAATTCAGATTGAAATTAGAATTGGTCCAATTAAGTAAAATTTTTAGGTACAGATAAAAATAGACAAATGGGTAGCATGTAAAAATTATGCTTCTCAATTTGAAATCCAAGAATTTTATGGGCATGTAGAATATTGTTTCAGCCTGGACTGAAATATTCAGTCTGGTTCAGTTCAGTCCTGAATTATAAATTTAACCTGAACTGCTAAATTAAACAAGTTGGAATCAGACTGGATTAAGTAATTGTTTTCACAATAATTTTATATTAAAACTATTGCAATTGTTTAATTATTAAATAAAAAAATATTGCAAAATATTTTTTTTAATATATAATTAATTTAATAATAAAATATTGCAAAATATTTTTTCAAAATAATTTTAATTAAAACATATTTGCCAATCTGTGAATTAACAAAATTCATCTAAATTAAGGAATTTGAAAAATTAAGTAAATTAAGTTTCATAAAAATGATCACACTTGTATTACATGATCATATGACAGATATAAAGAAATTATTTTAACAAAAAGTAGTGTTAAAAAATTTTTTTCTTTCATAAACTTCCTATTAAACTCCCCATCAACTTCTCCATCAACTTTTCAACCAGTTTTTACATCAAGTAAATTGAAAATTTTTGCAAGTATATTAGTAGTAATTATTTTTATATTAGATACAATTCAAAGCTGTTTTTTTATTTTTTTTTTATAGTTTATAGAAAAAATTTATTTAGAAAGTAAAAAAAATCTTTCAATAAATAAATAATTTTAAATATTAATAATGATTATATTTTAGCGAATTTAGATTATATATTAATTAGTTGTTTAATTAAAATCTATTTGATATTTATTATTAATTATTTTTCAGTTACTTTTTTTTTATTAAATCATTAAATATTCTGGATTTTGTAAAGTTTTTTTTCTTTTTTTTTTAATAAACTAACTTTATAATACTTTTTTCCTTTTTTTTTCTAGAAATTCCTTCTACTTGTTTTGAGTTAAAGAGGTAAATATTTTGGAAGGTTTTAAAGTTTTTTTATATATTTTTTAACATTTTTTCTCATGTAGAAACGGGGTTTGATCAATTTTAATCAGTATTGCACCACATAACTAATAATAAGGTTGCTTGTCTAAACCTCTTCAAAATTCTACGATTAGTTTCGTCAAAATTTTACTATAGATTTATTATAGTTTTGGCAGAGTTTCGGCAGTTTCAGCATTTATAATAAGTTTCGGCAGTTTCGCCTTTCTCCAAAGTTTCGCCAGTTTTTTAATATAACTTTAATATAGTTTCAGCAGAATTTTGCTTTTCGGTGAAACGCCATCTTGCCTAAACCCCTAGGTTTCGGCAAGTAACTTTAACTAATAATTAGCAAATTCTGCAAATTGGCAGATATAAAATATTTTTGCAATATTATTTTAATTAATTTAACAAAAAAATGTTGTGAAACATTTTTCAAAGTAATTATAATTAAAAAATATTTTTGCAACATTTTTTATTATAGGATTAGACTGAACTGAATTAAATAACTAGTCTAATCTGATCTGGTTCTAGATTATCTTTTAATATGATTCAAATTAGACTGAAATGAAGTAATTTTTTTGGTTTGATTCTGAATTACTCTTCAACCCAGACTAATCTGAACTATTTAAAGCTTTATATTAGTAGGCAACACACTTATAAGAGTGTTGTTTACTTATATTACAGTATTGCCTATTTATAATTATAGTGTTACCTACTTATGTATATGTTACCTACTTATTCGTTTTTATTATTCTGTTTTCTTGCTATTATTTTCCTGTGTTATTTATTTTTTTTGGTATTTTGCGCTGTATTTATTTTAGGCTTGTTAGTTATTATAATTGCTTTATTAGTCATTTTCATTCTTAGGCTTATTTGATTATTTTATTCATTTCTACTATATTGCAAATTGTCATTATATTACTTGAGGTTTATAGTTGATCAGATGGGTTATGTTTATTCTTGCTATTCTTAAGAGTTTACAGGCTCTTTATATATATTGGATTATTTTTTGTATAGTGGATGATGCTTTAGCTCTTTTTTAATGATATTTTTTTTATGTTTTTTTCAGTATACTTTATGTCTTTGTGAGGCTATTTAGAGCCTGATTTAGCATCTAAGGTAAGGTACATAATGCTGAATTGGTGTTGTTCCTGTTATCACCTTTCTGGGCTGAATTCATTATATCTAACTGGTGTCGCTTCGTTCTATATCTGGCTTTGTAGACCAATTTGAAGGCTGAGGGTAAGACATGTAGTACTAAATTTGGATGTCTGTTTGGTAGTTGACTTGGTATTGTCCTTCTTGATTGCTGATGCTAGGTTAGTCAATGGAGTACCAAAGTCATTTTCTTACTTATTCTTTATATAATTCTACCTTAGCATCCCATCTTTTTTTTCCATTTAATAGTTAAATACCTGAAGTAAATAAAATTTTTGAGACTGCCAGTCTCTGAAAAATGTGAAAAAAATATTAGATATGAGTGTTCTGAAAATATAGAGGTAGGAGCTAGAATGGTAGGATGCCAAAGTAAAATTTCTTATTTCTTTCCTTAATATAATTCTGCCTTAGCATCTTACTCTAGACTAGTTTGTCCAAGCTCGTTAAAGTTGTGCAGATGAAATGACACAGTACCTTTGGGATAATCTAACCGATTATTTTCTGTGATATTTGGCAAAAAGTACAAATTATACTCATTTAAAAAATAAAGCCCAATATAGGCAGATATACATGCTTTAAAATTCATGTGCAAGAAAAACTATTATTTTTTTTGATGGTAGAGTCTTGTCCAGGCTTATCAAAATTGCGCAGAAGAAATGGCACAGTACTCATCAATCAAAGAGTAATCATTTGATAGTGATTGTTAAAAATAAAACCCGATATGTACAAATGTAAAAAAACATGCTAATAGATACTTTATTAATTTTGCTCATCACTGGTAGGTTTCTTTGCTGATAGTGGTTTAATTGATAAAAAAGGCTAAACTATGAGATCACTTACACAAACACCATATGATTATGTAATACTTTGGTTACTAATAGGATTATTTCTTTCTTTTTGGCTTTGAAGTTGATGCTTGAGTAGTATGTACTTTTGGATTTGGATCATTTTCTATTTGTACCATATTGTCAGATGTATATTCAAAGTTGAAAACATTTAAGATAAAATGGACAAAAGTAACTTACTAGCAGAATAAGCAGAATTTTTTTTAATAGATTCTCTGGTAGCTTGTTGACAATTGGCGGTCAGAAGATTATATGCTTTTTTGTCAAATGCATCATTTTTGACCTGGCCAAGCGTAACATCTTTGGGATAATAAAATTCCTTAAGTTTCCATTCTCCATTCTTATTTGAATAATTCGAAATTACCGTGGATTTAGGATCTTTAGGATCTTTATCTGATGTACGTTCAATTAAATATTGACCACCTTTCTCTGTTTTCACTTGGATTGCATGATGTTTGGTAACCTTTCCTAATAAGCGAAGATTCTTTTGGCCACCATGTTCAATTTTACGGGAGAGTTTTGACATATACAAAACCTTATCATTTTCTGGAGAAGTTATTAAAATAAAGGTATTTGTTTCAAAAATTTGGCTGTTATACCCCCTCATGAATTAGTTATAATGCTCACCATCGTATGACATATCTATTATACGAAAGAGATGTTTTTTAAGAAAAATTATTTTGGCTATCGAGTTTGTTAAATATATAAATATACAGTATGTAGGTAGATCTCTCGTCTGTTTGATGCATGATAATGTAATAATGTTTTTTTTTTGATGCGATAAAGATTTCCTTATCGTATACTCGTGATAAACATATAGCCTTATTACATAACGATAATTCCGATTTTGGTCGTTGAAACTTCTCGCTAGATATGGGGCAAATTATTTTTCGTTATATTTGAGAACGTACATACGTTAAGCCTGCCGAGCCCTACCATCTAAGTTATCATTAAGTTTGCTATCTACTTAATAAATTCTGTCTTAGATACAGTGTTGGAGATGAAGGTATAAAACGGGAATCATTTAGTTGATAGATTGTTTACGCTTCATGCATTTCTCTCAAATGAAAGTATAGATCGGGATTCATTTATTTTACTATCATGAGAGTAATAATCACCTGAATAACATGTGTAGATTTATATTTACATTTGCAAAACGCACACATTTTAAAAATCAATCAAACCATTCTTTATTGCAAAATAATACGTGAGAAAGGGCCGATCGGCTAAGTAAAAATGAAGCTAATAAAAGATATTGGAGTAGATCACGTTTAAAGGGAGGAATAAAGCACGAAATGAAATAATAACATGCTTTCCGCCTGCCCCTAGACCGTAAAAGGCGGTTCCTTCTCACTACCCCATATTATTTTCGTTATTATTATTTGCGCTACTCGCATTATTATTATTTAAACTATTAGTAATTTCCTTATCATCTACCATCTCATAATTGAAATTACTGTATTAAATTTTGGGTCCCCTTCACCATAATAAAAACTTTTCACAGTACCCTTCCCAATCTTTTCCCCAGTAAGTTCACGAATTTCACGTCTAACAGTTTCAAACGCATAATCCATAGTATCCCCCACTTTGTTCGAATTAAAAACTCGCTTAAAACGGCTCCTATTTTCTTCAATCAGATAATTGACTAGAAGAACTTTCACTACTAGAGGAATGATGAAGCCTTTGGGTAATTGCATAACGTTGGATCATTTCATTTCGGAGAGACGAAGTGAATTCAGATGAAATGTTGCCAAAATCATTACGGCAAGCTTCAATATTATTGAGTCTTGTGGTCACATTATCGACCAAGGAAAATGGTATATTAATAATTTTAGTAAATTCAAACTGATTTTTGTTTTCTTTGATCATTATATTCTATGTTTTCTTGATTATCTATGTGCTCATCAATCGCGAATAATAATTCATTCGTGAAAATTTTATTAGCTGTCCTTCTTCAAAAGGTTGATTTTCTAAACTTTACTTTTGTGCAAATTATTCCTTGAACGACACATATTGCAAGTGGATCGAATATTCTCTCCAACAATGAATTCTGTTTCATCAATGGTTTTCTTACAACCCGAACATCTTTTCGTTACTGGAATATTTTTGATAAATTGCAATAATATTATCATCATTAATTGTCTGAAAAGCTTCTGTTAAAGGATCCATCTAAATAACCATTAATTTAATATCAATTAGTAAATATAATACTATGCTAAAAAAAATCAAAATAATACAATAAAAAATAATAAACAATACTAGAAAAATTATATTTACGCGTAAAATAAGTATTTTCTTTAAATTTACAATAAGTAGATTAAGTCAAATATAACGTTTTGTGTCGTTAGTGTCGTTATTTGCAAAGTCTCTGTCGTTATTTTTTTTCGCGGTATGTATAAAGTGATCAGTATTACATTTCGGCCAATCATATTTTGTTTATCTTGTGATCACATCAGCCACCAGCCACTTTCGTGACTTTTTTTTTCAGGTTACGCTGGGCCGGCTGGGGAAATCGTATTACAAAGGGAATAAAGGCCATGAAAACAGAGAATAACTTTCATGAACAAATAAAAAATTTCATGATTGAAGCATGAAAATAAGGACATAAATAGAGGGCAACTTTATGTGAGTGATAAACTTTGATTTTAATAAATCCATGGTTTACTATCATACATTATCATTACGGATTTATCCGTATAAGATGCATTATGGCGTATTTATATATCTTATTAAAGAAAATAAGTAAAACTATTTGAAACTATTGATTTTTTTTTTTTCACACGAAATTTTCTTGGCAATTGTTTTTAAGATACATACTTAAAAAATGAATTTACCAAAAGGGATTAATATTGATTATTTTAAGGTAATAAAATTCTAAAAATTCCCAAAAGTGGTTAAGTAAAATTAACAAAAAAAGAATAATGTAATAATAACTAAACCCCCCCTTTTTTTTTCATGATGATAACATACAGTATTTTTGTGATCGGGTTTTAAACATGTTTTTTTTTTGTTTATTTGTAATTTTATTATGCATGCTTTTGCATTAAAAACTCCCCCACGTTTCAGTCGTTTCACTGTATTTTATTGAAATGTCAAGATAATTGATAAACTGCATAAAAAAAATAAAATGGTAAAATGGCTTTCATTTTTTGCTATTGGATGAAAAAAAATTCGCTCAAATATTAGAGTATAATTTTTTGTATTTTGTATTTTGTATTTCGTTTTTTTTTATTAAAAAAAAAATATTACACAGTTTATTTTTTAAGGCAAACACACACATTTAATAAATTTAATTTATTCAAAAAGAATAAAAAAAAAAAGACCAAATAAATTTTTTTTGAGCTAAAAAAAGCTCGAGATATATTTTTTTATTATGATAATTCAATTATCATCTTTATAAAAATACAAAGAAAATATATGAAATATAAAATATCGTGATTTATAATTATCCAATCACGTAATAAAAAAAACCATTGTATCTACATTACTCCATCTAATTTTTTTTTATATATTAATTTATATGATGCAAAAAAGATTATAAATTTGATGAACGTGATAATTAAATTTGTAAGGTATTATAAAGTAAATAATTTATTTTTGTTATGTTTATAAGACATAAGCGGCAGCCATGCACATGCTTGAAAGAACAACTCCGGCAGCGATGGATTGATAGTTTCGGACAGCAGAGCTCTTGGCAGCACCATCAGATGGGGTTGGTGGCATGTTAGCAGTTCCGTTGGCTGGAGCAGCACCACCTCCTGGAGCTGGAGCAGCACCACCAGCATCACCACCACCAATGAGAAGAGTACCAGCCATACCACCAGTTCCGGGAGTACAATGGCCTGGAACTCCACAGTAGAACCATGTTTTTGTATTAGGAGTAGCATCTTTTGGAACGGGCCAGCTCCATGTTTTTGGTGCTAAGAATGCTCCATCGGAACTGGCAGCATTGGGTTTTGCAGATTTGGCACAGGCAACTAATGAATCAGTTTCGATAACACTGTGTTTACCACTAACCCAAGTAAAGACGACCTATGAAAATTTTATAAAATTAATAAATTTAGTTTTCTATTTTTTTTTTTTAACAAAAACCGATTAATTAAATTGCAAAAATACATACATTGTCACCAGGCATGGCCATAACCTTTGCTGGTTCGAAGACATTTTCTCCTTTGGCATTACCAACGTTAACCATAACATCAGCTGCTTGAGCGAAAGAAGCAAGACTAGCGACGAAAAAGATAGCAGCGAAAGAAGTTTTCATTTTGATTGATTAATTTGTTTTTTTAAAAAAAAAGGTGAAAAGAAAAATTTTTTATCAAAAAAAATTTATTTTTATGTATTTATTATATATATGTAAAGAACTTTTTTTTTTTGAATTTTTGAGAGGATGCAGAAGCCTGTATTTATAAGTAAAATTTTCAATAAAATAATTTAAATTTTCTTTGGTTAAAAAATCCTTTGTTTCATACTATATTGTAAAATGCTTAGGACGAAAAGTATATTCTTTGACTGTTGTGGAAATGTAAGAAATGCATAAAGTGAAACAAATATTAATTTCATTTGTACTATATTCCTTAAACGGTATGTTTGCGTTATTAAATTTAAATTACGTATACAAAAAAAAAATAATAATTTGTTTCAAATGGCCGAACACAAAACAATATTTAAAATGAACACAACAGGATTAATTATTATTGTGTAAAAAAAAAAATATTTATTATATTATATTATATATTTTATTATTATTTATTTATTTTCAATTTTTTTTTTAATTTAATTATATATAAATAAAATATAAATAATTATATAAATAAAATTTATTTTATTTTATTTTATTTTCTTTGTTTGTGCTATTTAGGATACAGTGTTACAAAATATTCAAGGCTGTAAATTTCCTAAAAAGTAAAATAAGATTATAACCTACCTTATTAAGGGAAGCTAATGACCAAAATTAATATAATAATATGTTATTAATACAATCAGTTTTCTTGTCGGTCATATGTTCGGACGAGAGAATTCCTAGAATTCCAAGAAAACGTCCGCCCAGAAATAGGCTTAGAAAAAAAGGCTCAGAAAAAGGGGGCTGCCAACTATGACATATTATGACAAAATAATTTTATCTCAAAATAATTTCTCAAATGTATTGTAATTAAAAATATATTTTCTTTTATTATTATTATTTATTAAAAAATCAAAATAATTTCTCAAAAGTTAATCAAAATAATTTCAAAATACTGCAAATTAAAATAAAGAAAAATATCTACAAATCTTACAAACTAAAAACAACGAACAATATTAAATAAATTAATTAATTGTATCCTAATTAAAGGTTAAATGCAAAATTATTAAATAAAGAAATTCCGTTGTAAAATTCCCCCTTTTTTTTTTTACAACCAAGAGATAAAGCTTGAAACCAAAGTACCAAAACTTAAAGCAATAAATGATCTTGGCATTACAATAGCATCCGAGGTTTGATTGCTTGTAACTTTGATAGCTCCTTTCATACCAGATGCACAATGTTGATCAACACTGCAGTGAAACCAGATATTTCCTGATGTTTGAGTTATTGTAACAGTAAATTCTTTTGAAGGAGGATTGACTTCTGATTGAACTAAAGAAAGAAGGAAAATAAAGAAATTTTAATATAAAGAAAGTTATTAACTAATTAGGATTTCTTTTTAAAAAATCTCACTTACAAGCATTAGGGTCATTAGATTTTTCGCAAGAATCAGCTTTATCGGATTGGACGACATTATGATTTCCTGATACAAATTTGAACAGAACCTAAAAAAAGAAGGGAATTATTGATAAGCCCAAATTAAAAGTATATGAAAAGAAGTAAAGTTTCATTTGTAAATACCGAATCACCAGTCACAGCTTTAATATTATTTGGAAAAAATTGTAATTTGTTATCAGAACCAACTTCAACAACTATAGTGGCTGATTGGATGAGAGTAACAAGAGCAGCCAAAATAACAATGAAGGTAAAAATTTCTTTATTCATTTTTTGAAAAAAAAGAAAAAAGAATTGTTTGTTAAATTTTTTTATTTTTTAGGGAGATTTTAGATTTTTTTGTGAAAGGTCTTTAATGTTAGATTCCTCTCTTAAATAATTTATATCATACTAATTTCTTAGGCTTTGAAGACGCGAATTCTTTGGGCGTTTACTTATTTGACTAAGTAGTATAAGCGAAAAACCGAGCCATTTGACAAAAATTTCCAAATTTAGGATATTAATTGCCAAAAAAAGATTATGGTTTGTTGATTTTCAACAATTTTTCATGATTCTTTTTATTTTTTAAAATACAAAAATGTCAATCAAGTTGTAATCCAAAAAGTCATATGCGTAATACGCATTTGATATATTTGGGAATAATAATAAAAAACTATTTGTTATTTGATTTCTAAATTATATAATAAATAATTATATAATAGGGATAAAACTATTATTCTACTATCTGTAAAAGGGTTAGAATAAATTTAAATTTATATCTCGTGGCAAATATTCATGAAACACAACTTAAAACTCCCCCTAACTCCAACCTAAAATCTTAACTCATTTTGGAGAGATTGATAAATTATTTTCGAAATTTAATTGTTTAAAAAAATTTATTCCCAATGGCAATATAACCTTTTGTATTACAAAAAATAATCAAATAATTTTCATTAAAAAACCAATCATTTATAAAGTTACCGATTTACTTAATTAAAATTGTTACTAAAATTTTAAAATTATTTCTTAATCGGTATTTTAATTTTTTATGTATTACTTTTTGTCTCATGTTTTTGACTTAAAACTGTATGTCAAACTAAATCCCTCATTTTCATAACAATGATAAGCAAAAATGTCTCATTAGGATCCTTTGATAGAAGGATTTTTTTTTTTCTCTATATTAAAGTTTACACTTTGTGTAAATTATGGGGGCTGTTTTACAGTTCGAGTATATTAATCAAGTAATTATTGTATATGATTATATTACACAAATTTGTACGTTATTTCACAAAAGACAAAGGTTTATGCAAGATTAGGGTAATAAATAAAAGCTTATGAATTTTAATGAAATTAATAAATTTGTATAAGCTTAAATTTGAATCGACCCAAAATGTATCGGTCAGGTTCATAAATCATTAACACTGAAAATCCGGCTAAACCTTCCAATGTTTTACAACATTGATTTTTATCATATCTTTATATAATCTTGGAAAAATTCTTAAAATTCGGTAATTAACGGAATCCAATCAAACATTTGTTTTGTTCTTTTTTCGAAAAAAAAAATATATTTTTAATTCATAAATTCTTTTAAAAAATCATTTCTTTTTTTTTTATTCCGTCTTGGAATTTCCTTCTCTGCTGTACTTCGAAATAATAATATTATTATTGTTCATTGTATAACGATACTTCTCTTAATTCGATGTTTTTGATTTAACTTTTTTTTAAATAGTGACACAAAATGGGAGTTATTCAATGCTTACACTGCATTGGTGCGAAGATCGTACTATCGATAAAATACGATAAACATATTAAATGCTTTTAATCTACATGTATCCATTCGGTGGACATTGCCGCAATTATTAAAAATTTTCGGAACCAAGTTACCCAAAAAAGTGATTTATCATCCTGTTAGCCTTTTGTGTAACTTTGTTATAATCTATTGATTTTCATCTAAATTTTTTTTTTCCCCACTTTTTCTTTTATCTTCTTAATATCTTTTAATAAAAGATAAACTGAAAGAAAAAAAATGTCAGTTAATGATAATTATGATTTTAATTTCATTCTAGAATCTGTTACATTAACAGGAAAAAGGATTCGCCTTGAACCATTAATTGTATGTACAATTATATTTAATTTTATTTTTTATTTTTTTTGTGTTTTTTGAATAATTAAAAATTACTAATTATGAAATATATATATTATAAAAGCCATCTGTTCATGCAGAAGAATTGTATGAGGTTTCACATGTAAATCCCGAATCGAGGAAAGTTTTTGATTATCTTCCGTATGGTCCATTTAATACTTACCAAGAATTTTTGAATTTTTTAAATGGTCCAAGGATAAAAGGAGATAATCATACGATTTTATTTTGTATTATTGATATCGTTTCTGAGAAGAAGATCGGAATTGTTGGGTAAAACTATAACTATACTAATCATTATAATATCACACAAGTATATTAAATTATATTTTTTTTTTATATAGTTATTTAAATACTCAACCAATTCATAAAAAAATTGAAATTGGTCATATATGGATCATACCATCATTTCAACGAACATATGCTAATACAGAAACAAATTTTCTTTTATTACAATATGCATTTGAATCTCTTAAATATCTTAGAGTTACATGGAAATGTCATTCTAATAATATTAATTCACGTAAATCTGCTGAAAGATTAGGTTATAAATTTGAAGGAACTTTAAGAAATCATTATTTAATTAAAAAAGTTATTAATGGTACTGAAATTATTGATAAAAGAAATTCTGATTTTTTATCAATTATAGATAGTGAATGGGAGGATGTAAAAAAAAATTTATTAGAAAAATTGAAATAATAATACATAATACATAATACATAATAATAATAATAATAATAATAATAATATTAGTTTATAAAAAATAATATTATTAGTTTATATTATAACTTTGTGTAATATGTGTAATATAATAAATAAATAAAAATTTGAGCGAATTTTTTTCGTGTAAAAAAAATGATAAGGTTTGTCGTACTTTCGTACTTTTGAAATTTTTTTAATGAGGTGTACAAGACGAAAATCTTAATAAAGTTTTCTTAAATTCGCGATTTCAAATATTAGAGACCCAACGTAATTAAACAATTAAACGCGCGTGACATCAGAATTTCGAACTTTAAAGAAAATATGATATATAATAAATCGAAGTCGAAATCTATTTACTCTATTACCAAAGTGAAAGAATTCGAATTAATTATATAAAAAGTATAATTACATAAACATCGATAAATTTGAATGATAGAAAAACCCCAAGTGTGAAACCTCTCGGTTCACTTACCTTACTATTACTTAATGTTTACAAAAGCAAACTTGATGTACAAATATTCTTATTCGAAAACGGTAAATTACAATAAAAATTTATATTGCGCCTAATTCGGTTTTCCGTGATTTTTTTCGTAATGCTCCGTGAGTTACCATTAAATTATTGTGTTCTCCTGCAGCTTGAAATCTTCTTCAAAGTTCTCCTATAAGGTTATTCGCTCCGAAAGACCTAAACTCGAATTTTCGATTCGTAATTCGCTTCACAGATTTCTATGTACAACTTACATGGATATATACTTAAAACGTCATTGTCGGTTTAACGGAACCGTTCATAGTAAAAGTCCGGAAATTAACTGTACCTACGGTACACAATCACAATAATCATGTGTTTAAAAAGAGAGTTTCACAAAAATAAGCTTATGCAATGAGGTTTTTTCGTATTTTTCTGATATCTATTAGTAATAACCCAATACAAATTTCATTATAGTAGTGGAATATTTATAATATTATACAACACAATATGAAATCAATTGATGAACACCATTCTCAGATGATATGCTACCAACGAACACACCAATGATGACAGCAAGGACGATTTAAATTTTATCGCTCAAGTCTATTAGATAAATGAAAAAAAATCAAGAAAACGAGAAAACTATAGATAATCTCTGCAACGAATTATAAACAAATCAAATCATACTCCTTTTTTACGATATTTCATTCTATCTGCTCGGATCGATTTTAGATAAGCCATTTTATCTTCATTTCTATTGATATTGTAAGCGATTCTTCGGGCAAACTATTGCGTAGTTCTTCCGATAAATTTGGTGTAGGTGTTTCAGAAGGTATAGAAGATGCATTACTTCTAGAGAATATTGTTAGTAGGTTTTAGTAAATTAAAATAAAAAACTCAACATCCACATTATTATTATCCACATTATTATTATTATTATCGACTATGAAACCTTAATAGTGACACGTGGCACGTGACATAACTGTGTGGGAAAATTCTTGCCGAATGCTGTGTCATTTACCGTTGTAACACCAACAATCTTATAATTAAAATTCTATTCCACGTGACCAAGAGAATGTGAAAAAAAATAATTTTGGGAGGCAAAAAAAACTAGATAAATATAAACAGTGAAAACGTGATGAGGTCATTGCGATGTAGAGTTTAAATAATAGTTATTGGTCAGTTTATTAGATCATGCTGAAGTCAACACCCATTCATCCAAAGAGGAGCAATTCTAGCCTGAACTACCAATCTTCTTCGTTAGTCTCTTTGTTCGTTCCACTGCTGTGGCGACTATGTTTTTACTAGTCAGTCTGATCTAACAAAGGATGGGTCCAGTTGGATTTTGTACATCTAGTATAAATCAATATTCATATATGTTTTTTTTTTAATTCATACTGTTTTCATATCTTACAATGTATAGTAAAAATAAAAATAAAATAAATAAATAAAAATTAGGATCATGCTAATTTTGGCAGATTGATATTTTTTGTTAATGGCTAAATAATTGATATCTTTTTTTATCAGTTAAAAATCAATCCTTTAATTATAAGTTATTGAGCTTTACAACAATTAATATCACAATTATTAACCAATAATAGCAGCCATGTAGTGTTCAAATCCGTCCAATCAGAATGCTAGAATTTTATTTTTAAAAACCATACAAGTTTGTGGGCTGAGCTCTTACAAAGAATCAGATGATATTATCATATAAATTTTTAGCTTAATTATAAACTTAATTATAGCTTAATTATAGCTTATTTTTGATTTTTTAAAAATAACTAATTATATTTAATATACAGATGATAATAAGTTTTATAGTTTAATACTAGTTTAATTATACTTTTTGCGTAACTGACGCAATAACTATTATATAATAAAATGAAGCAAATACAAGAGATAGAAAAAGTTTTTACTTCTATAAAAGCACTATAAATTTCCTAATACAATCCCTGATATCATCCCTAAAATTATTCTGGATCTGGTAAATTCAGTTTATCATTAAATCTCACATTAATTGCAGAAATAGATTATATCATTTATATGCTCATTACCTGAAAGTAATGATCATTTTATTCATCTAATCGATCTGTAAATACGAATATACTTTGATCTTATATATAACCAGTGTTGTTATAGGGACAGGACATATTTATGGACAGGACGGGGTGGGACAGTTCAGGTCCAGGACATTGCACTGGTCGAAATCAAAACTTTCGACCGTTAAGAGCTTTCGGCATGATTTTTGCCGATTGGTCATATGATTCGTCACATTTTTTGACCAATGGCAAAAATCGGTAAAATCAATTACAAATTGACTGATACTAATTGTTAAACAAAAGCTTGTTCAGTCTTTTGGTGGAAAATTAACTTATACTGATTGATATACAAAAAATTGTTCCTTTAAGATCATTCAGTAAAATTATGCTGATTGGTCATATAAATCGACACAATTTTGCCAAATTTGCCAAATTGGTAAAAATTGGCAATAATTCGGCAAATCAGTTGTTGAAATTATCAGATGATTAAGATTGACATTTTACAGAAACTTTTTTAAACTTTTTAAACTTTTCGCATCCTTTCCTCCCTCTCTTTCGTCCTTTTTCCTTTCCTTTTTTACACCTTAGTTCTTCATATAAATGTACACATTGAATTTGGTAACTTTTTATTAAATTAAAAAAGTTTTGAAATTTCTTTAAAAAAACGTTTTTTAATGTTAAAAAACATTTCTTTTTTATACTTTTAGTGAAAAAAATCAGTTCCGGCTTGGATACCGATATTACAGGTAAAGTTTCAAAAAATTTCGAAACTTTCTTTTAAAAAAAAAACGTTTTTAGATAAAAACGTTTCTTTTTTATATTTTTTGCAGGAAATCGGTTCCAGTGTGGATACCGTTTCCCTAGATAAAGTTTTGAAAGATTTTTGAAATTATCTTAAAAAAAACGTTTTCTAACTAAAAAACGTTTTTTTTTCATTTATTATGGTAGGAAATCGGTTCCAGCGTAGATACTAATATTCCAGGTAAAGTTTTGAAAATTTTCAAAACTTTAATATAAAAAACGTTAAATATTAACGTTTTTTTTATTTTTTTGTAGGGAATCAGTTTCGGCGTGAATACCGAATCCTAAAGTTAAGTTTCGAAATTTTTGAAAATTTAATAAAAAAACGTTAAATATTAACGTTTTTTATTATATTTTTTTTGTAGGGAATTAGTTCCAGCGTGAATACCGAATTCCAAAGTAAAGTTTCAAAAATTTTGAAACTTTAATAAAAAAACGTTAAATATTAACGTTTTTTATTATATTTTTTTTGTAGGGAATCAGTTCCGACGTGAATACCGTTTCCTAGGTAAAGTTTTGAAAATTTTCGAAACTTTAATATAAAAAACGTTAAATATTAACGTTTTTTTTTAATTTTTTTGTAGGGATATCGGTTCCGGCGTGGATACCGAATCCCAAGGTTAAGTTTTGAAAAAAAAGTTTCAAAACTTTCTTAAATAACGTTTTTTAACAAAAAAAACGTTTTTTTTTTTATTTATTTTTGTGGGAAATCGGTTCCAGCGTGAATACCGTTTCCTAGGTAAAGTTTTGAAAATTTTCAAAACTTTAATATAAAAAACGTTATATTTAACATTTTTTTTTATTTTTTTTTATAGGAATTCGGCTCCAACGAGGACGCCGATATTCCAGGTAAGTTTCGAAACAAATGTTTTGAAACTTTTTTAAAAACTTTTTTTTTATTTTTTTATATAGGAAATCGGCTCCAACTTGGATGCCGATATTTCAGGTAAGTTTCGTTTTCGAAACTTTGATAAAAAAATGTTAATTTTAATTTCTAATGTTTTTTTTTATTCTTTTCCTTTCTTTCGCCCTTATTCTTCTATTGGGCGAAAAATTTTTTTTTAAATTTATATTTTTATTTTTATAGGTTCAGCTTTCAGTTCTTGACTTCTTGGGCTTTGAATATATACTAGATGAGTTTCGAAAACTTTGAAACTCTAAAAAATATTTTTTTAATTTTTTTTTTCTTCTTTGTAGTAGGTTTCGGCTTGGGGCTTTGGATATATTGGTGAGTTTTGAAGTGAAATAATCGAAACTCAAAAAAAAAAACATTTTTTTTTTAATTATTTTTTTTCTTCTTTGTAAGTTTCAGCTTCCGATTCTTGGGCGTTGGATATATAGATGAGTTTCGAAAACTTTGAAACTCTTTAAAATAATTATTTTTTTTAATTTTTTTTTTTATATTTTGTAGGTTTCGGCCTCCAGTTCTTGGACGTTGGATAGGTGTGTTTCAAAGTTTTGTTTTCTTTTCAAAACTTTTTTAGTAAAAAACTAATCGTTTCTTTCTTACAAATTATTTTATCGAAGAAACTTTAATTGTTTCTTCCTTTTTTTTGTAGATTTCCACTTCAGATTTTTGGTTTGGTAAGTTTCGAAATATTTTGAAACAAATTTTTTTATTAAAGACACGGGTAAAATGATGTTCAATCAGCAATCATGCCGATTTGAGTATATTAGTCAATCCGGCCTTCAATATGTAAAATAAAAAGCAATCGATATTAAAAGCAAATCAGCTGTAAATCAGACAATTTACCGATTAATGTTTATTATTGATATTGAATATTCCGATTGATATTTATTTTTAATTATTTAATAATATTGAAAATTCCAACTGATAATTATTTATGTATTTAGTAATGATTTACTTTATATTACATGTCGAATGTATAATATTGATTCAATAAACATAAAATATATTTTTTTTTTTACCTCAAAGGGCACAGTAATAAACATAAAATAATGCAATTTAAATAAAGCAATGTAAAAAAATTACATGTGAAATCGTCTTCCTATTGGAATTATAGCTATGTATGTAACCGGATTTCTTTTACCTACTTCGAACTTAGCAGATATAAATCGGCTAAATATATTGTGCACTGGTATGATACAGTCTCTGCCGATATTATAAAATTCTTTTTTCCAGATTTCTATATTACAACTATTAACATCATCATCAACCTGGCAATAAAATCTCGTCTTATGAGATGGAGTGAGCAAAAACCACCTTACATACGCTAATCGATGAATTTGTTTCCTTCCAAGCAAACTAACTTCATGTTCAAAGAAATATTGAATTTGACCTGGAAAGAATTCTACTGAATTATTATCTTGCAGGAATTTGGCAAGAATGAACAAATTCTTTGAATATAGTGGCGTATTTGCCAATCCAAATATTTCGGATCCAATTCGGATACGTTTAAATTGATTAATTTGGGGTCGTACAATAATAAATCTGCGGTCAGAATATCTAGCAGTTTCTCGAACAGATTCCGCAATAGATAAAAATTCTAGTTCATAAGCAGCATTGTAATATTCTACTAGAATATTATATATATCGTCCGGTAAACTGATGTTGTTTTTTTTGGGAGATAACATCTCGCCAGGAAAAGGTTCAGTGCCGGTAATTGTATCTTCAATCTCAAGTCGGCAAATCTGTCTGAAATGACAAAGTTCAGCATACTGAAACTTATCATAGATAGCTAGGCTTTCTGAAGTTGCTCGTGGCTGTATCAGCTTTAACGCTTCGGTAAGCTTCGTATTATTTAATTGACTGGATAGGAGGTTGTCAAGCCGCCAATTTTGCATGACTATTCATAATAATTCTGGTTCAATTTGGTGTCTGCTATTTGGAAAGAATCCTAAGTGGGAATGGATAATGATTCTTAGTAAAAGATAAATTTTTATTTTTCACAATCTGCATTTGACTTACCCAAAATACCGTTCATCCTTTCAAACGAATAGCACCAAAAAGAGTATAGCGGGCCGTAGTCCCGACAACATTCAACTATATGAAGAGCCAAGTGAATGTTAGGAGTAATTACCTTCAGACCATAATGCTCTTCAATCAGTTGAGCAACTTGAAGTAATCGAGATTGTGCTTCCTCTAATGCATTATTATCAATAATGCGCGAAACTAATAGGGAACAAGCCCTAACAAAATTTGCCAGGATTTTCTGGTCGGATACTAAAAGTATATCCCACATCAGCGGAATTGCATAAATTAAAATAAATGATTTCCACTGGTCTGCCGTAAAACTGGAAAATTTGTCACCAGTTGCTATTTTATGTGGAATTCTTCCAAGGTCAGCCGGCATCTTAATACTTTTTGCGCGTCTTTCCATCAGCTCAAGATGACATTTCATAATTATTCCATTATCTATCCATAATCTCTTCACAATCCAGTGAGCAATCCCCAAAAATAAATTGTGCATTGGATCAACAATTAGATGTCTCACTGGATTATGGTAAGGAAGGCGTAGTAGTTCAGACCATCTAACATGAATCCTACTGACGTGTTGTTTCCTATCATCTTTTGTCTGCATATGCTTCCAAATAATAGCATTACGCCTATGTTCTGCCGGGTCTCTTGGTCTAAACCAATCGTTCATGTCATCGAAACCACCAAAATTTAGTCTCTGGCCTTCTTCACTACTCGCTCTTTTATAGCACCTGTGACACCCAACTAGTGCCGATATGTGTCCACATAATTTCCTTGCTGCAGGAATGTCATTACTACAGCAAATTACAGCCATTCGCACTTTTCTGCCAGCAGGATACTTATTGGTAACTGGTAAATAAACACCATCCCAAAATTCCAGCAACTGATCTACTATAGGAGTGAGATAATGGTTTATCCGATGTAATTTAACTTCATTTGGACCAGGTAGAAGTCCAAGAGTCAATATATTCTCTTTTTTGAATCGAACTTTCCGTGGGTAAGGTTGCTTGCCGAAACCTAGGGGTTTAGGCAAGATGGCGTTTCGCCGAAAAGCGAAATTCTGCCGAAACTATATTAAAGTTATATTAAAAACTGGCGAAACTTTGGAGAAAGGTGAAACTGCCGAAACTTATTATAAATGCCGAAACTGCCGAAACTCTGCTGAAACTATAATAAATCTATAGTAAAATTTTGACAAAACTAATCGTAGGATTTTAAAGAGGTTTAGACAAGCAACCTTACCCGTGGGAGATTACAAATCACGGCATATATCATGCCGGTGCTATAGGAAGACGACTCGAACGGTTGAAACTAATCTAAGTTTATCATTATACCTAAATGCGAATCAGAAGTTTTAGGCGTAAAAAATCGAGATTGGTCCAAATTATCAGTGTTAGATGGGAAAGTTTTCTATATTTCACCATTGTATATATCGGCCATCAAATCATTTTCGTTATTCCGACTGGCCCATTTTTTCAAAAGTTCCTCGAAACCTGGCCTTTGATACATCGTAGATATTTGAGTCTTTAAACATGGTAACGAATATACCATTTTTGGTCGCCAAATGTATTCGTTGTTCACCGTGATTTTTTCTAGCAATTTCGACTCACAGGGTTTACGTTGATTCTGCATTGGGTGGTTGGGAAATTCAACGTGGGTACATTTAAACTCTGATTGCGCATCATTGCCTGAATTTACCGGAATTATCGCTGCAGTGTCATACAATTTGTTACAATCGGAACATGTCGAGAAGGTTTTTGACTTTTTTTAATTTCTAATAACTTTCTGGCCATGTAAATGGTAGACGGAAACTTTTCAAACCGATTTGAATCTACATCTTTCAAAACAAGCGCAAAGAAGCCAGTCAATGAGTTGATCGCAACATCAGTAAGTTTGAACCTTTCCTGATACTTAAAGATCCAGAGGAGAATCCATGAATCGCTCATGTTTACATTCATATTAGGATGTTCTTGGTCTGAATTGTAATTAAGATCGAGAAAATTGGGCTTGAAAATAGATCAAGATCTTCCTCATCAAAGAATAGTTCACCATTATCTCTAGCCGCATCATCATCATTAAATAGGTGAGAGCCTTCTCCATCACTAGAACTGACTTCTTGCTCAAGTTCATTTTCTGGAATGATGGTAGTATGATCATAATTTTTTTGATAACGATCATACCTTCTTCGCTTTTTTCTAACATTGGTAGGATTTTGATTGTGAAAATCTTCATCAGAACGATCGTTATTATCATCTATCATTACAATATCACCATCATGAAGACTTTGAGAAGATGTAGCAACATTTTGATCGTGATTGTCATTAATCATTACAATATTATCATCACAAGCATTTTGAGAAGAGGCGGCAACGATCGTTTTAATTCCAATCGGAACAGATCTAGAATGTTTCTTTGAATCAGATGGTGCTTTATTGCTTGTCTTTTCTTTATCATCCTTCCTTTTTGATATATAAGCTTGCAGCCGTTTTTCTTCCTGTTCATGTTTCTGTTTTGTTCTTGTATCGACAAGTTTGCTATTACATTTTTTACAATGGCATGGTACTTTTGGCCTAACTTTAGTAGATTTAGTTGCTATTGTTGCCGCTGAACGTATTTCATTAGAATTTTTCATTGTATGTATTATTTGTTTAAGCAGAAAATGCGATAAGGACAATATATAAGCTAAAACTTATTAAGCTTATATAAATTAATGCAACGATTGACTGATCAATGGGTTTAATAGACAATATAGTTTATATAGTTTGTACAAAAAAGTTTATTAAAAATAGACTAGTAGTATTTAAGATCTACTTGTACAGAAAAGCTTATTAAATAGGCTATTAAAAGGTATATAAGATCTTCTAAAGCTTCTTTTTACTTTCATTTTTTTACTTACTGACTTTCTTTTACTTTTTTCGCCCACTATTAATCATGACTCATTATAGTAAAAATCATAAACATACTTCTAAGTACAACAGGGGTAGAAGACATTCAGATAATGAGCGAAGAAATGACAGAAACCGTTCCACACATTACCGATACAAAAAAATCAAATATGATAAGAACCAGTGAGAATAAATTTATAAATTTTATATAAACGATAATATTATTAAAATATATAAAAACTTATTATTATTTTTTTTTAGTAAACATGAACGTTCTTACTACAATCGGCGTCATCGCTCACCATCTTACGATACATCTTATAATACTTCTCAATCTGAGAATTCGGATTCGGATTCAGATGATTCACTATTACATAAAAAACGGTTACAAAATAAACGCGAAGGAAATGATAATCCGAGTAAATTACAGTATAAATATTATCAATTTCAATCGTCAATATGCATCGGGTATACTGATTTGTCTATCTTTTATTTATAACAATTATATTACTAATATTTATAAGGAATTATTAAACGAGGAAGGGAAAGAGAGGAAACTACGGAAAGAAAAAAACAATCGTCATCAATTGAGATTATCATGACTCAAAAACAAGAAAAAACCAGGAAAATTGCGTCAAAATATACCGAAGAAGGAAATTCACAGAGTCCAAATAAAGTTCCTTTTCATCTTCAAATACCTGATTTTATTTCGAATGAAAGACAAACTATGCCAACTACGCCGAGTGCTACGGAAAGGAGTATGGTCAGGTCAGCGTGAGGAGTAGAGTATGGACCCTGTGTGACAGTTTACTCAAGTGATAAATAACACGACGGGCCAAACACGTGATTAAGAGTGGGCCAAGCTGCTATTCATCACCTGAGTATGGTTCACACCCCTTATGCTACACACCACCAAATGTCACCATACGCTACTCAACACCCTGACCCGACCATACTCCTTTCTGTAATACCGAACTACGCCCATCGCATCTTCAAATTCGGCAGTACGAATTCCGAAGGATAATATTCGGTCACCTGTCAACATACAGTATCATTCCAATACCACCGTTAACCAGTCCAGAGCTCGAACGAAATATGAAAGTAGTGAAGAATTTTCTGAATCTGAGGAAGAATCCTCCAGTTCTGAGTTGAAATCGTCTTATTCCAAAAAAGAATTTAGACAAAAATCGGCACATCAGAAGTCATCAAAATACTTACATGTTAGAGACATGCCTAATGACCTTAGAGATGCTTTAAGGGCAAGTAAATTTATTTGTATCGACTTAGTTTAAATTTTACTAAAATAATTAATATGTTTAGAGAGAGGTATTTTGGATAATCGAAAGAATTCCAGCCGAAAGCTGATTGAATTTGGATAATACCTTTGAATCACAACGCAATCTTGTCAACAGTACGATCGTTCCAACCGTAATGAATGCTCTGGATTCTGATACCTTCCCAGTCACGGAGGGTGTCATATATGATATCATTCACATCCGTCATAAACATCAACATGAAGAGCACCTGAAGAAGTCACGAAATGAAAAGTACCAGGATGAGCAAACGCGACAAAAAAATTTGAATAGCCGCAGAAATGCTGTAAGTAGTAAATGAATACAACGTATTAATGTATTTAATCTCAATTTAATTTATCTTTAATTGCAGAAGCTCATTTCCCGGGCTAGAACGATGGAGAATTTACAGGCGGCTAGGGATCCTTTGATTCAGAAATTTAAAGAAAGTGAACTTGCCCAAATTAAAAAGAAATCCGTATTCCACTTACCAGAAGTCTCTGAGACGGATAAGGAAGATTCTGGAGGTAAACGCAAAATTGTTGTTAAAGAACTTGCATGGCGTTTATCAACTGTAAGTTTATTTTATAATTAAATGTTGATACCAAATATAAATCGGTATATACACTAACAATTTAAATATTCTTATAATTCTTACAGCTTCAATTATTTTTAAGAAATTATATTGACCGATTATTTGCAGAAACTTCAAAGGTTCCAAAAAAATGGACTAGGGTTTACAGCTCTGATTTTTATGAAAAAGAAACATCGGCGCCTTTTTGTGCACCAAAATGGACGATTAGGAACTATCAAGGCTCCTTAAAAGATATCGTTGGTAGAGCTTGCAAGAACAGATTATCAAATGTGTTTCCAGATAAACTGGTTGAAGATCAAGAAAATTAATAATAGGCACAGTAGTTCACATAATAAATTTATTTGTATATATACGAATTATATAAAATTGCTTTTTAATATTACATAAAGTAGGCAAATATGACAAATAAATAAAAATTATTTCATTCCGATTGTTAATTAAAATGGCCTAATTTGATTTACTGCAATTTATCATTTGATGTTATATATAAAAGAATCGATACCTATCCACTATAACGATTACTTAATATTTGTTAAAATAATGTGGGCTTATTATAGTCTATTCTAACCCGATTTATGTTGGATTTTGTCCTAATTAATGTATTATTTATTGTTCCGATTGGTATCTGATTATTTGCCGATTTCTGTCATTAATTAACTGCAATCGGCACTTAACAACAAGATCCAATATTCACAAATCGGCATTCTATCAGAGCCTAATAGGAAAGGCTATTAGCATATGATTGGGGCTGATTTGTCATCATTAGACTGGTGAGACTCAGTTTGCTAACCGTTTTTTTAATTTTTTTGTAGATTCTCTCTCCTTCAGATTTTATCGGATGGGTGGGTAAGTTTCGAAATATTTTTGAAACTTCATTTTTTTTATTATAAAAAATGAATTACTAACTGTTTCCTCCTTTTCTGGTAGGTTTTTTTCAGACTTTTATCAGGTTAAGTGAGGATGATGAATGGATGATGGATGGTGGACGGTGGATGGTGTATATAGATAGATGATAGATAGCTATATATTAATTTAATATGTAATTTTTAATAAAATGAATTAATAAAATTTAATTAATAAAATTTAATTAATAAAATTTAATTAATAAAATTTAATTAATAAATTATTATAAAATTAGAATCAGCTAAATGTACAAAAATCGGTAATAATAATTATTAGGTTTATTAACAATCATCAATTTGATTTTACCGATTTGTTGCCAATTTCTACTGATCGATTTGTTGACAATTGGCAGGTGTTACGGTGCAAATCGTCCATAAAATTAGTTGCCAATTTTTTTGGTACTGATCGGCTAAGGTCAGACCAAATTTCGTCCAACATTCGGCAATTTAAAATTTTGCCGAAATGGACTATTCTGACCAGTGTTGGGACATTAAAATCACGTGATCTTAAATATTAATTATGGCCTATTAGGTGTTATCTTGATAAGACAAATTGTAAACTTAGACAATTTTTGGACGGGACGTAGATGGGACATGGACGGGACACTAAAATTTTGGTGGGACATGTCCCATGTACAACACTGTATATAACGTGTAAGTCATATAAATTGTAAATCAGTTCTTTTTTTACTAACAATCTAAAGCTTTAAATATAATGAACATAAACAATAGAGTAATACATAATTACTTCGAGCGAAAGACTACAGATTGGAATATTTAGGAGTTTTAGACGAATGCGAAAAGATTATTTTTTATATTATTTTTTATATTATTTTTTATATTATTATTTTTTTATTTTTCATATTATTTTTTATTCATATTATTTTTTAGAAAATTTCTAAATTTACATAGGATGTTTGTACGCAGGTCATATAAATATAATTTTTAATAGACTAATTTTTTGTTTTTTTAATTTGAAATTGAATGCTACTGACATTATACTCTTTTACTTTTTATTCTTATTATATTACAGATAAATATATGTATTTTCACCTGCTCTGCAACTAAGGTTGCTTGCCGAAACCTAGGGGTTTAGGCAAGATGGCGTTTTGCCAAAAAGCGAAATTCTGCCGAAACTATATTAAAGTTATATTAAAAAACTGGCGAAACTTTGGAGAAAGGCGAAACTGCCGAAACTTATTATAAATGCCGAAACTGCCGAAACTCTGCCAAAACTATAATAAATCTATAGTAAAATTTTGATGAAACTAATCGTAGGATTTTGAGGAGGTTTAGACAAGCAACCTTATTTGCAATACAGGTCGAAAAGTGAAAAATCAGGCATCAATCAGTCACCAATCAGGCAGTTTGCTAACTTTTGATCCAGTTATTAGAAAAGAATGAAATATAGCTCATTGGAATCGTCTCAACAAGACAAATCTAATGGTAGTAAAATCGCATCTCTAGGATTAATAGTTAATAAAAAATTAAATAAAATATAAATGATACATTTTATTTTTATATTTTACTTAATTTCTCATCAAGTATTAATCCTAGAAATGCGATTTTACTACCATTAGATTCGTCTTGTTGAGACGATTCCAATGAGCTATATTTCATCCTTTTCTGATCACTGGATCAAAAGTTAGTGAACTGCCTGATTGGTAACGGTATTTGGCAAAAATGCCAATCAGTCACCAATCAGTCACCAATCAGCTACCTGATTGGTGACCGATTGGTGCCTGATTTTTCACTTTTCGACCTGTGCAAGTTTATTTAAGGCATTAAAGAAGATTTTGAATGCCGTTTTTAATCTACTAATATAACCCGTGTTTAAACACCTCGTGTATAAATAGAAATTGCCTATTTTTTATATTATTTTCAGAATATTTTTGTAAAATACCAGAAACTATAAATATAAGTAAAAATTAAATAATTTTCAACAGCAATTTTACTTAATAAAAATTAATGTTAAATAAATTTATTGTTAAATATAAACTTTTGATTGTTTAGCCTTTTTTTATAATAAAAAGCACAAAGTAATTTATAAAATAATAAAATAGGAGAAGTTTGTAAATAGAATTTATAAGTATTAAAATTTTTGAAATTGAAATTTTTGAAATTTGAAAAATAAAGTTAAGTTAAAAACAAGCAAAATATATTAATGCTTTATTGAGAATATTTATGAGAATAGATTATCTTGTTTATTTATAAATGGTAAATGTGAATGACAATATTAAACTAATAATTCATTATTATATATACTAAGCTCTTAAATTATATTTATTTTACTATAAAAAAAATAAGGAATTATATTTCTTTTGAATCTTATAATTTACAATTATATACTTAGACCAGGATTCCAGACATTACATATATAACTCACATTTAAGTTTTAGCAAATTCAATCAAAATTAAGTTAAACTCATAATTTTAGATAGAGCAAATTAATTGAAAATTAATTAATAGTTATAATTATAGGTTTTAGTAAATTGTGTTGTTTTTACAAAGTCATATTTTATATTTGAGCAAATTGGTACTTTTTTTTAAATTTAACTTATCCTTTTTTTTCAACTTTTATAGATAATATTTTTAAAAATATTAATTTCAAGGCTTGGATTATATTTTGGCTAAAATCAAGTATAATTTTGGCCAAAATTAAGCATAATAATGCAGGTCAAAAATTGTCTGATTAGTTTCGCAACAATAATTATTTATATTTAATTTATTATTTTTATTAATTATTATTTTTAATTTTTAGCAAATTAGATCTATTTTAGTGAGAACAAAAAGTGCTAAATTCATGTAAATCAATTATAAATTATATATATGATGTTTGAGATCATCTTAGATCTAATATAATAATTTTTAAATAAAACAATTTAAGCATATAATTCATAATATAGTTGTATATATTTAATATGATATAAATAAATATTTTTTTTTTTACATTAAATATTAATTTACCTGTTTTTTATTTTTTTATATATTTTATTTTTTAAAACTTTGGAAACTTATATTATGTAAATACTATATTTTTTTATTATTTATTTCTTTTTATTATTTTTATCATATATATTATAAATAATAAATATTAATATTTTATATTTTTTTAAATTTTTATAACAAATTTATATATATTAATTTTATATATTTTGCCATTTTTTGTATAAATAATATAAACTTGTTATTTTTAGTTAGGTATATATTACTTTATTTATCAGTTTATATACAAAGAATTTTAAAAACAAAAAAAAAATTTTTTTTTTATTTTAAGCTAAAGAAATAAAATTATTTGTTTCTTATGAAAAAAAAATTGCTAAATTTGATCCAGTTACCCAGAAAAAAAATTTATTTTTCAAAAAAAATTTAGCTAATTCCTAGAAGATGATTATAATTTATAAATTTTTTATCTAGGTCACAAGGTGAAAAAAAAATTATTTTTTTATGATTATGATTGGTCAAAACTAAAATCACATGATTAAATAAAATAAATTTTTTATTTTTTTGTAACATTTACATGATCCGTCCAGTCATGAAAAACAAACAATTTTATTTACTTGGCTTTATAAATAAATATAATGTAAAAATATAATAAAACTATTTAAAATTTAATTATTTCTATTGATTATAAATATTTAAATATTAAAATCTTTAAATTTTTTATAAATATTTTATTTTTTCAAAATTAAATATTATATAAAATTAATCAATCAAAATTTAAATATCATATTTTAGATTATACAATCGACCTCCTATATAGTCACCCTGTATAATCACAATATATAAAATTCCCCTTTATAAGCACACCATATTTTGGCCTAATATACTAATAAATATATTAGAAAAACCTCCTCTATAGTCATAACAAATGACTTTTTTTATAATCACACCCTTTTTTTTCAGTCCTAAAGGGTGTGACTATAAAGGGGGCTAACTGTATATCTGAACTTTTTTTGTTAGATATATTAGAAGAATTTGATATATTATTAAAAAATTTGTATATTATTTATATTATTGTAATTTTATATTTATTTTATTAAAATAAGAATTGTATAATTAATAAATCATATATAGTTGGATTATATATATAATAATTATTAATTGCATCCTTTTATTATTATTCAAAAAGCATATATGCCAATTTTTGGAATTAGTCTAAATTAAGATTTTTAATTTAAATTAAATATGTAATATAACTTAGATTTAATAAAAAATAAAAAAAAATTTTTTAATTAATATTTAAAAATAATGGTAATAACCACTTCTTTTTTCCCATCACTGCTCATCACTTTTCCATCATTTTTCTATTCACTTTTATTAAATATGACAAAAAAGTTTATAAGCATATATAGCAGTTATTTTTAAATGATAAGTAAAAGAAAAAACTTAATATTTTATATATATAGAAAAGACATATTTTTTCATAATTTTTAGCTTTAATTTATTGTTTTTTCTTTGTAAAAAATACATACAAATAAAAAATAATTATAATGTAAAATAGTTGTAAAATAAATAATAAGATATTTTTTTTAAAAAAAATAACTAATTATATATTTGTTTTTTATCTTTTAAAATTATTTTATTAGATTTATTCTACTAAAATCCTTAAATGGCAAATAAAATCTTTTAAATAAAGTAAAAGAATTTGGGATTCTCTTATGAAAGCATTTTTTGGTAAAAAATAAAATTTTCAGATCAGACTTTATGCAAGTGATAAAATCATGCATTATTATTCCTGGAGATATGCTAATATCATCATTTTATATTAATTTGAAAGCTGAGAATTTGCTCTATTGTAGGAATTAAAGATTAGGAAAATTGGATCACTGGATGAGGTGAAATTAACGATTAAATTTAAATCAAATTTAAAAATTAAAAATAAATATATTGGACGTAATTATTTATAATCCAGTAATTCAATTCATTTGATTTTAGGCTTATTAGATAAACCTCAATTTTCTCTTTCAAATAAATATAATTTCATTTATGTAGCTTACACTTCCCGGTAAAAAGTATCTGACCACTTTAACTTTGCAAAATTAAAACACATATTTTGACGGTTAATTTTTCAACAATTTATTTATAAACATTATAAAAAATTTATATCATTTTATTCAGAAAAACTCAAATTTTTTATTAATATCTAGTTGGGTTACCACAGCTATCTAAAATAGCTTAAATCCTTCTTGGCATGCTATCAACCAAATTAATTAAAATTTTGGACTCAATGTTATTCCATTTCTCTTTAAAAACTACCATTAATTCTTTAATATTTTTTGGATGAGGTTTATGCGCCTAAACTCTTCTTTCCAAAACATCCCATAAATGTTCAATCGGATTAAGATTCAGGCTCTGTGCAGGCCACAGAATAGTTGATATTGAATTATCCTCTTTCCATTGTGAAACTGTTCTTGCTCTAAAGATGTAATATGTAATTATTTTTAGAAGGTTATAAAGTTGCAACTATTACAACATACATACAACACTTTTGTTGTAATTACAACACAATATTATAATTATTATATAGTATTATAATTACTACTAGTATTGTAATTATTATATAGTGTTGTAATTATTTCCAATTATATAAATATGTATTATTATATATTAATTATTTCTTTTATGCTGATATTTGTTCTATAAAAACTTATTTTTGTAATTTTTATTTTTCAAAAAGGAAATTTTTGAACAATTATAAGTGTTGTAATATATTACAACACTTTAACTTTAAAAGTAGTAATAGGTTGCAACCCTTACTATTATAACACAAGGTAGTAATTATCAATTACATACTACATCTTTATCTTGCTCTATGGACTGGCGCATTGTCATCTTGAAAAAAATATTGCAAATTGTTTTTTAAATTATTATAAAAGGGTAGAGGATGATTTTCTAATATGTTAATATATACTAAACCTGTAATACTTCTAGAAACTTGAATTAAAGGACCAAGTTGATTTTTTGTGAAATACTTCCATACCATAACTCCTTGATTTCCAGATTTTACAGTCAGAATCAAGCAATTAACATCATATTTTTCATGTGGTTTACGCCAGACCCAATGGTGTGCATCATTCTGAAATAATAAAAAGCAAGATTCATTATACATGCTGCCCAAATTATTTTGGGATGTCATAATTCATTTAGTTTATATATAATTTACTATGTAAAGTGCCAAAATAATTTGGGATGCCATAATTGAATTTGGAATTTTACTTATAATTACGGCAGTTCAAAATAATTTGGGTAGCATATATAAGATTTATCACTCCATATGATGAAATCCCATTCAGTATCCTATTCTTTTCTTTTACAATACTAATCTAACCTTTTTTTATAATTAGCCTTAAAAACAAATGGTTTTCTTTTCCCTGCCCTACCAAAATACTTTTCAGAATGTAAAATATGCTTTATAGTACTATTAGTCTATTACATACTGGATTTGGTAAACTATTATTAAATTTTTTTGTTATTTATCCAGCCAAAGATTGTTGTTTATCTTCTTTAACGATTCTTACAATACATTTTATATCTCTTTCTGTAAGTTTGGTGAACATGAAGCAGCTGAAATTTTTTCTGATTTTTTGTAATCCGTTATAGTGTCATAGATAGTTATTTTTGGGAAGTCAAGTATTTCACTAATGTTTCGTTCACTATAACCTCCTTTTTAAAGACCAATAATCTCTTCTCTTTCAAATTCAGTAAGTTTGTGCTTTTTGAGCATTTTTACAAATTTTTTTTTTTATTTTTGGGTAGCCGAAGGTATTAGCTACATGGAAAAAAAATTGTTTATATTTGCATAGTTAATATTGGCGTAATTTTAATTTTAATGGAAATAATCAGCAATGATTGACAGGGTGGTCAGATACTTTTTACCAGAAAGTGTACATCTACAGGTATTTAATAAATTTTTTTATATCAGATTTTATCTAATTTATAAAATTTTATATTAATAATATAATTGATGATTCCTGAACATCTATATATATTAAACGAATTATTTTAAATTTATTTTAAAGATAAAGTTGCCATTACCTTAAAGAGCAAAGATCATTCAAATTGAATCATTACATGTGAAGTAATTAATGATCAAATTTAGATAAAATTTAATAAATATACTGAATGTGATTACTGAACAACTAGTGATTCAATTCACTTGATTTTAGATTCATTAGATAAATCTTGATTTTCTCTTTCAAACGAATATAAATTTATTTATATAGCTTATTTTTACGAAAAATTATCAATGATTTTGTCATGAGAGTTATATTTGATCTTTTAAATTTTAATGATATCTTATATTAAAAAAAAATCAAAAATTATATAATTAATTAGTTTTTTTTTGCATTATCTAGTATAAATTTATTATTCTTATATAAATAATAATTTATATTTGCTTTAATAAAATTATTTTTGTGTAAAAAAATTAGATTTCAAGAATTAGCGCATATGTTTTAATAGTAATTTATAAATTATTTATTGTAAATTTTTAAAAATTTAATAATTATATTATATTCATAATTTCTTTTTTTTTAATAAATAATTTATCAAATAATATATTAACTTCTTTGACTCTATAATTTAAGTTATTATCTTTATTAATATTTTTTATTCTTTTTATTTTTATTTTTTTTTTCTATGTAAATTTAATATAATTAAAAATATAAAATTATTCAACAAATATGATTTAAAATATTATCCAAATATAATAAATAAAATAAAATAAATAAAAAATACAAAAAATTCAATTTGCTATTAATATATAATAATATAGTAAATTTGAAATAAGATTTAATAAATTTATATAATAATGAAAATTTGTATATAAATTTTTTTTTAAATAATAGATTATTTAATATTATATATAAGTAAAAATCATTTAAATTTAAGTTAAGTTGTTTTATATAGCATAATTCTTTAAAGTTTGAAATATATTTTCAGGGTAATTTTATAATAGTATTTAAATAATTACATGCAAATATATAATTATAATTTTCTTTTAATTTGCATATATTTAATAGTAAATATAAAAATTATATTTTCATCTATATTTCTAATAAATTAAGTACACTATTAATTTCAGTTACAAATTTATTAATAAAGTTCTTAAAGTCATCATCTTATAAAATAATTATAATTTCCTAAATTTTAAATTTAAGTTGAAAAAAAATCATATAAATTAGATTAATAACTTTTAAAAATTTTTATGTGCTTTTCTTTTTTAATTTTATAAAAGTTTTATAATATTACTATTATTATATAATGTTTGTAGTTGTTTTTTATATTTAATAAGAAAATCCATAATTAGTTTTTTCTGAAGACTAAAGTAATTTCCATTAATTATACTATATATTTTAGATATATTTATTATTCATTTAATTTTTTTAATATAAATCACATTTTGAATTAATTGTTTTATTTCTTATAATTTATAAAGTTAATATTAAAATATAGACTTTTAAAATTTTAAAAATTATTTATTAAATAATTGAAAATATAATTTTAAAATATAAGATATTTTTATATTTATTAAATTGTTTTATCATTTTCATTATAATCTTGATAAAATTGCCAAATAACATCATGGCAGATTTATGAAACCCTAAATTTATCTGTCATGTCAAATTAAATAAATATTTGACAGTTTTTTAGTCATCAAATTTCCCAAATTTATTAGTAAACAGTCAAAAATAAGCTCTAAAAAATTTTTTGTATCCCAAATCTTGCGTCTAACCAATTTTTTCGTTATTTAATCAATTTTTCCGGTGTTAAAGGTGCGTCATATTTGACATTTTTTAGGAAAAAGCTTAATGTTTCTGTAAGTCAATTTTAATTCCTGAGGGCACAGCAAGATTTTTGCCAAATTTCATAAATTCACCGCAATGAGATATATATATATATATATATATATATATATAAATTAAATTAAAAAGGTATTTTAATTTAAAAAACTAGTATTTACTTTTAATTTTCCAAAAATTTTAATTTATTATCATAATATATGTTAAATGTATTTCACAAAAAATTTGATTTTTTTTAATGATCTATATATGCTTTATTGATATTAAGTTTATATACTATCTATATAAACAAATTATCATAAGCTATATTCATTTAATAGGATGTAATCATCAAACATTTTACAAGAAATTTAAATAAATTTATTTTATTTTTTTTTATTAAATAAAACTATAGCTCTATTTTTATTTTAGATATATATGATATTATTATCTATTACTTATATTTAGCATATAGATAGATTAAAAAATTAGAATTGTTAAAAATCTGGTTTAAGGTTGCTTGCCGAAACCTAGGGGTTTAGGCAAGATGGCGTTTCGCCGAAAAGCGAAATTCTGCCGAAACTATATTAAAGTTATATTAAAAAACTGGCGAAACTTTGGAGAAATGCGAAACTGCCGAAACTTATTATAAATGCCGAAACTGCCGAAACTCTGCCGAAACTATAATAAATCTATAGTAAAATTTTGACGAAACTAATCGTAGGATTTTGAAGAGGTTTAGACAAGCAACCTTAATCTGGTTTAAATCATACTTGAAATTAAAGTTAAACTAAATTAATAAAATCTTAAGTTAAATTAAATTAAACTGCAACTTAAAAATTTTTAAGTTAAATCAGACTGTAATTTAAAACTTTTAAGTTAAATAAACTGGCTATAATTTGAAAATTCAGCTTATTTTAATAATATTATATTACTATTTTTGAATAAATAATTATAAAATTTAATAAATATAAATGTTATTTTATTTTTTATTTATTATTAGTGAATAAATAATATTATATTAATATAATATAATACAGTCAACTCTCTTTATAGTCACACATTTGGGATAGTCCATATTTGGTGATTATAAAGAAATGTGACTATATAAAAAATTTCTTATATTAGTACATCATAATTCCGGCCAAAAATTAACATAATTTTAGCCAAAATTATACTTAAAACTTTATTGTATCGTAACTCCTCCAATATTAATCGTAGAGAGATGATCTTACCGCCATTCGATTCGTCTTGATGAGACGGTTCTAATGGTATAAAATACATCGAAATCCAATCACTAGATTAATTTCCGAAATTAAAAAATATTAATGGTTTTTGTGTAATAACTCTGCCAATATTGATCCTAGAGAGACTATCTTACTACCATTCGATTCGTCTTGATGAGACGGTTCTAATGGTATAAAATACATCGAAATCCAATCACTAGATTAATTTCCGAAATTAAAAAATATTAATGGTTTTTGTGTAATAACTCTTCCAATATTGATCCTAGAGAAACTATCTTACTACCATTCGATTCGTCTTGATGCGACGAATCTAATGGTATAAAATACATCGAAATCCAATCACTAGATCAATTTCCGAAATTAAAAAATATTAAATAGTTTTTAAGTAGTAACTCCGTCAATATTGATCATAGAGAGATGTGCTTACCACCATTCGATTCGTCTTGATGAGGCGATTCCAACGAGCTATTAATTGTCTTTTTACAATCACTAGGTACCGAGATATTTAGCAAAATGTTAAATGGCGCAGTAAACGTAAATCAAGGAATATAATAATGCCGATGCTTAACATTTTGTTGAATAACTCATCAGCCAGTGATCGTAAAAGGATAAAACTACCACCATTCGATTCGTCTCAGTGAGACGATTCTAACAAGCTATGGTACATCTTTGTACGATTATTAGATGCCAAGTTATTTAATATATTCTTTATATAACTGTGATTATAAACGGTTCTTTTTAATATAAGATTTTTGAGGATAGGTGTGATAGTGACTATAGATAGATTGTGACTATATAGGATAAATTTTAATAATAAAGTGTTTTGAACATTCAACTGGTGTGACTATATAGTAGAATGTGACTATAATGGGAGTGACTATAGAGGGAGTTGACTGTAATTATAAACTTGGCAATTTCAGAATAATTTCAGGATTTGGCTTTTAGCCAATCATTCCAAAATGAAACTCCAGCTGAAAGTAAAATTGAATATTAAAATTTGTAAAATTCTATTAGTTTTACTGATTTTATAAATTTTACAAATTGGAATTTTTAAATTAAACTGGATTGCAACTTGAAATTTTTTAAATTAGACTGAGCTAAACTTCAGTTCAATTCAGTTCAATTCAGTTGCCAGTATCATGTAATTTTCTGTTTTTACTATATATTCTAAGGACTTGAATTTTTTTAGTATAAAAAATCCTATTTTCACCCTTATTTGTTATATTCCATAATTTTAGCCAAATTTTATAAACCAAAAAGGCAATTTTATTTCTCATAAAAATTGGAAATGAGTTATACAATATTTCAAAAAAAACAATTTCTATATTAATCATTTAATTCTGGCTAAAATTAAAAAATCATGGGATATCGGTAATAATCACAGTCAGCAATAAATAGCAAACTTCTATGAATAATTTGTAATCTTTATAAATAGATTTATCTGCCATTATTCCAAATGTGATTTATTACTTTACATTGCTTTTTTAAATTAACTTTTTTATACCATTTTATAAGAATATAAACTGAAAACTATTTATTTGATTCTTTATTAATATATTATATATATATTTAATTGCAAATTGGTAAAATATTTATCTAATTTGATAAACTTTTAATTTATTATTATTAAAATATATATTTATTTTTATTTTTTAAAGCAAATTACTTTTAACTAATTTTAATAGATTTTTTACTTTTAATTTAATTTGTTTATATAATTAATTATATTTATTAACTTTTTTATATAATGATTTAAATTTTTTTTTAAAGAAAAATATGTTTTTTTAAACCTGATTTATTTTTTTGAATATTTTCTGAATTTATAAAAGCTTTGTAATAAATTGTAACTTTAATATAATTCAATGCTTTTTTTTGTAAATATTTTAAAAAGATTTTTCAGTATTTGATCTTTAGTATATCTCATATTTACCAAAAGTAATTATGCTAATTCTAATTTATTATTATTAAATTTTAAAACTCTTTGTAATAATTACATTCGTTGATTTAGTTAATTGTATATTTTTCATTAAAGCATTGATTATTAGTTAATTGCTAAACTATTTCTATTAGAATATTAGTAGAATTACTAATATTTTAGATAGTTTATAAATTAGATTTATAATTTAATTTACTAATATTTGCTGATTAGAATTTTGATATTCATTAGGGTATGCTAAAAATCAGCTGATTTAAAAGAGGGTGGAGGTCAAATCAGGTCTATATATATCACATGACTTTTATATATCTAAATATAAATATAGTCTAGTGTAAAAAAATATGTACCTCACTAAAAAAGGATAAGATTTACACTATGGAAAAATTTTGTATAATTAAATATAACAGGCTGAGATTTACATATTTATTAGGATATAATTATCCAAATTTACTGCTAAAATTTTTTTATTATATGATGCTTCCTTCTTTCTCAAAACAAAGAGTAGACCATTAGTTGATAATGAAAAATTAATACAGTCAAACTTTGATATAGCGAACCCTTATTATAGTGAATTTTTCAGACAATTATAATAAATTTCCCTCACTATAATGAATTAACCATTCAAATTTCTTAAAATCTTCACTATAGTCTTATAGTGAAGTTGAGATCTGGATCCTAAAGTTCGTTATAATAAGGGTTAATGTTAATATTAAGTATGCACAATTATTCTTTTAAAACTAATAATTTTACAGAAGAAAGTCATTTGAAGTTTAAATTATACAAATGAGTTGCTGAGATACTAGATGTATTAAGAATACAATTGGAAGCATTATATTAGACTTAAATAAATGTACATTTATACCACATAAAACACTTGGATGATTTATTTCAACTTCAATCACAGAAAAATAAGAAACTTTTCTAATGAATACAAAAGCCAGAACTATTGGAGTTGATTTAAATATACAAGGAAAAGTTATCATTTTTTTGTATTAAAATAGAAAAACAACATGATTATGAAGTTTTTTATATAATTTATTATTACAAATTCCAGCCAATTAAAGGTATTTGGACAGTTATAAACATGAAATTGCAAAATTAAGTTTGCATTTAAATTTGTTGTCTATTTGAATACATTTTTAAATGCATTTAAAAATAAAAATTAATTTAAAATTTATAATTAAATTTTAAAGTAAAGTGCTTAAAAGGTTGACAATGATATATAATTAATTGATAAAAAATCTGATGATTATAGTGAATCTGAGGATGATACATGATTTAATATAATAATGGTATTATAATATTTTTGAATATGTACTGATGAGATTTATATAAAAAAAAATAAAGTTTATTAATAAAATAAATTTTTTATTGACGTTTTTTGAGGTACAAATCTTTTTGCATTAAACTATATAAGTACTAATTTAATTATTTTTATATATAATTACTATGATGCTACTTCTAGTGATCCAATTTTAATAAATTTTAATTTAATTCATAACTCTCATTTAGTTCTATAAATCTAACTTTACAAACCAAAAAAAGAGTTTGTTCAAATTGAATTACTAGAAGCCAAGATAATTGTATTTATATTATAATAATTATTATAATGCAATTATCTTGACTTCTAGTAGTCCAATTTTATTAATAAACTTTTTTTTAATTTATAGCACCCATTTAGTTCTACAAATCTAGCTTTGCAAAACAAAAAAAAGTTTGTTCAAATAGAATCATTAGAAGCCAAGATAATTATATAATACTAATTATTATATATAATATTTAATATTTAATAGTAATAATTTTTTTAGCCAATCAGATTTCAATCAGGTAGGGGTGGAGAGGTTAAGGCTACTAAATGAGACATATCAGCTGATTTCTGGCACGCCCTTTATAGATGTGTGATAAAAAGTATAGATGGTTTGCTGCTTTTGATAACGTTAAATATTTAAACTTGTAATGCCCATTCTGCCTAAAATATAAAAGAAAAAAGCTATGTCATAAGATTTTAACAAGATATCTTGGTCCTTCTTCACTAATCTGCAAACCTAATTTTTTCAAAATACCAGAATGTCCCATAGGATTAGAACTTGATATTTATTACCCAGAATATGGCTTTGCAATTGAAGTACAATACGTACAATATAAAAAACATATTAAATTCTTCTATAATGGCACTCAAGAAAGAGTTATGTGAAGAGAATCAGATTGTATTAAGGTATATTTAGTAATACAAAGACCTATATATAGTTATTCCTGAGTATCTTCAAGAATTAGGTCTTATTACAATAATCAATGAGTAATACGAATATATAAATAAAATTTCCATTTATTAGTTGTAAAAGGCAAAGATTGGATAAAGATTAAAATTCATAAAACATACAATATACACAGGTCGAAAAGTGAAAAATCAGGCACCAATCGGTTACCAATCAGGTAGCTGATTGGTGACTGATTGGTGACTGATTGGTGCCTGATTGGCATTTTCGCCAAATACCGTCACCAATCAGGCAGTTTGCTAACTTTTGATCCAGTGATCAGAAAAAGATGAAATATAGCTCATTGGAATCGTCTCAACATGACGAATCTAATGGTAGTAAAATCGCATCTCTAGGATTAATAGTTAATACAAAATTAAATAAAATATAAATGATACATTTTCATTTTTATATTTTACTTAATTTCTCATCAAGTATTAATCATAGAAATGCGATTTTACTACCATTAGATTCGTCTTGTTGAGACGATTCCAATGAGCTATATTTCATCTTTTTCTGATCACTGGATCAAAAGTTAGCAAACTGCCTGATTGGTGACGGTATTTGGCGAAAATGCTAGATCCTTAATTTTACTTCACATTTTTTTATTTGCATTAACATACTCTCTATAATTCTTTTCTATGTTTTGCATAAATTTCTCAAAAGTTCATCTATTATAATTGAGCAGGTGCTGGAATAATACTTTAAGTTTGTTCATAATCTGCTGATTATTTTCTTCCTTATAATCACAGATTATTTTTATTAAATTTAATAAAAAATAAAATACAAAAAATTTTTATAGAAAACCTAGAAATACTTTATTCATTTATAAATATTCAAATTAATTAACAAAATTTAATATTCAGTAGACCTACTAAATAATTTTATGTATTGACAAAAGTTAGTTTAGTTTAACTAAAGTGCTGAAATTATGTTACAAAATAAAAAAATATATACGCGTATAGTAAGTTCTATTGCAAAAAATAAGTATAACTTAAAGATATAGTATGTAATTGATAATTACTATCCTGTGTTGTAATAGTAAGAGTTGCAACCTATTACTACTTTTAAAGTTAAAGTGTTATAATATTACAACACTTATAATTGTTCAAAAATTTCCTTTTTGAAAAATAAAAATTACAAAAATAAGTTTTTATAGAACAAATATCATCATAAAAAGAAATGATTAATATATTATAATACATATTTGTATAATTGGAAATAATTATAACATTATATAATAATTACAATATTAGTAGTAATTATAATACTATATAACAATTATAATATTATGTTGTAATTATAACAAAAGTATTGTATGTATGTTGTAATAGTTGCAACTTTATAACCTTCTAAAAATAATTACATATTACATCTTTACTATAACTTCACAAATATTCAAGCTAGCTTGGTGAAAATTTATATCCAAGTAGTTTTATACTTATTAAACAAATTTACTTATTCAATAAAGGCCAGTTTATTTGACCAAGATGTTTAAATTACACCACATAATATTTGCATGAAAATATTATAAAAAATCAGTAGTGCTAAGATCATTATTCTAGATGCGATAGATCGTGAGTTATACAAAAAAATGTTAAAATAATAAATTATTAGATAAGTTATGATCTATTGCACCTAAAAAGATGATCTTACCACCATTTGATTCGTCTTGATTAGACAATTCTAAAGAGCTATTAATCATCTTTTTACAATTACTAGATGCCAAAAAATTAAGCAAAATGTCTAGTGGTGCAGTAAACGTAAATCAAGAAATATTAAAATGCTGATTTTTGACATTTTACCAAATATCTCATCAGCCAGTAATTGTAAATGAAACTATTACCATTCAATTTGTCTCAATGAGATGATCCCAATGAGCTGTGTTATAACTTTCTATGATCATTGGATACTAAGCAATTTATTATATTTTTTACATAACTGTAACTATAAACAGTACTTTTTAATATGAGATTTTTGAAAATAGGTGTGATAGTAACTATAGATGGATTGTGACTATATAGGATAGATTTTAATAATAAAATATTTTGAACATCCAACTGGTATAACTATATAATAGAATGTGATTATAATGAGAATGACTATAAAAGAAGTTGACTGTAATGATAACTGGTAAATAACAAATAAATTCATGTGACTGGAGCTGATGTGACTAATACAAGGGAGAACAGATTTCCAAATTTTATATTATATCACATGATCTTTAAACAAATAATTTCAATTAATTTTGTTAATTTTACAATTAACATAACATATTTTTAAAATGTGTATTTATTAGTATATTAATTAATTTCATATTTAAAAGAAAATCTCTCTATTAATTTTCCTTATACATAGTACTTCTCTTGAAAAATTTCATAAAATTGTATAGTACCTAGAGGGATATTTTACAATTATTTCATGATCTAGTGATCAGATTTGAGCCATCTTTTTTTGTTTGATAGCTCTTATTGAGTTCTTCAAAATAAAAAAATGATCGTTCAAATTGGACTGGTAGATCATGAGATATTCACAAAAAACAGAATTTTTAGGTTTTATTTAGTACCTGGGGGTATAGGGTCAAACCCCTGATTTTTGCAAGATACTTGAGGTACTGTGGCTCACTATATATGGTATATGTTTATTAGCAATCAATTTTAATTTATTGGCCAAATAAAAAACCTTTACCATACAAAAATAAGAATTTAAAAATTCTTAATTTTATTATTTTATGAATTCTATAAAAAAATCTGTAATTAATGATTATTATACAGTCAACTCCCTCTATAATCACTCCCGTTATAGTCACATTCTACTATATAGTCACACCAGTTGAATGTTCAAAACACTTTATTATTAAAATCTATCCTATATAGTCACAATCTATCTATAGTCACTATCACACCTATCCTCAAAAATCTTATATTAAAAAGAACCGTTTATAATCACAGTTATATAAAGAATATATTAAATAACTTGGCATCTAATAATCGTACAAAGATGTATCATAGCTTGTTAGAATCGTCTCACTGAGACGAATCGAATGGTGGTAGTTTTATCCTTTTCCGATCACTGGCTGACGAGTTATTCAACAAAATGTTAAACGTCGGCATTATAATATTTCTTGATTTACGTTTACTGCACCATTTAACATTTTGCTAGATATCTCGGTACCTAGTGATTGTAAAAAGACGATTTATAGCTCGTTGGAATCGCCTCATCGAGACGAATCGAATGGTGGTAAGCTCATCTCTCTGTGATCAATATTGACGGAGTTATTACTTAAAAACTATTTAATATTTTTTAATTTCGGAAATTGATCTAGTGATTGGATTTCGATGTATCTTATACCATTAGATTCGTCTCATCAAGACGAATCGAATGGTAGTAAGATCGTCTTTCTAGGATCAATATTGGCAGAGTTATTACACAAAAACCATTAATATTTTTTTAATTTCGGAAATTAATCTAGTGATTGGATTTCGACGTATTTTATACCATTAGAACCGTCTCATCAAGACGAATCGAATGGCGATAAGATCATCTCTCTACGATTAATATTGGCGAAGTTACGATACAATAAAGTTTTAAGTATAATTCTGGCTAAAATTATGTTAATTTTTGGCCGGAATTATGATATACAAATATAAGAAATTTTTTATATAGTCACATCTCTTTATAATCACCAAATATGGACTGTCCCAAATGTGTGACTATAAAGAGAGTTGACTGTATATATGATTTATTAATTATATAATTTCATACCAGTTTCTAGAAAAATGTTATCATAATATAAATCCATTTCTTTTGACTTTATATATATAGTACAAAATCAAAGTAAATATATACTCTTTTTATTAAATCTCTCTTTGAATTATAAATTACTCACCTGATTTTTATCATATGTTTTGACAGAACCCCGAAAAATACATAAAAAGGTCATATTTGAGTTTGCTTAAAAAGAACCAAAATTTTCATAAAATCTTGCCTTTTTTAGATAGTGCCGGCCTAAATTTTATTGTCTGTTTTGATACTGGCCAGCATTATCATAATTCTGGCCCTGAAAAGTTGCTTATTTTAGACCAAAATCTTGCCGATCATTTATGACCTCCATATGTATTTTTCAGGGTCCTGTCTTGACATGATCTGACATGAATTTTGGTATAAAAATTAAAATACTTTATTATAATACATTATTATAAAAAAAGTGAAATATTAAGAAAGTGAATTGTAACATAAGTATTAGAAATACTGTTAATATCCAGACTTTTCTATAAGTTATTACTTGTGAATAATATGATTATATAAATTAGAGTAATTTAAATATATAAAAATATTATATATATATTTGGAATAGATTATTTCAGAAATTTTGTGCTTATAGAAGGAAAGGTAAATAGTTAAAAATAGTAATAGGAACAAATTAGCTATAAATATTTTAGTAAGCAAAAAATAACTTCCCTTTCTCTTTAATAGCATTATGTATTCATTCACTTCTCTAGCATTTTCTGCTATAACTAAGAAGTAAAAATGCTGATCTATTATCTATGTAATCCTTATATATTTTTGGCAAACTGAGATCTCTAATTTTTGTCTACATAAAGCTTATATTATAAAAGTAAATATAATTGTAATTTTAACAAAAATAAAGCTTTATTTTATTTATTATAATCAATAATTTTAGCAAGAAATAGATATGTAAATTTTGTTAAAATTTTATAATATATTATATAGGAAAAAAAAACTGCTACTAATAAAAATGCTACTATTTCTCTTTTATGTATAAAGGTGGTATCAATTTTATTTTTTATCTTTTTTGTCTGTTTTAGAAATCTTTAAAAAACCTTTGACATAGCTAACTTTCTTGATAAGTGCAGAGGTTTTTAATATCAAGTGCGTCAAGTTTCTAAATTTGAATGAAAATACTTGAATTTGTCAATCAACTAGTTGATCATATTCCAGTTACCATACATAATACCAGCAGTAAATGTTGTGATGCCACTAATGCAAGAAAAACATTTAAAATCTTCAGATTTAAAAAAGTTTTGAAACTTAAACTCATCTAATTTTTATATAGTAAAAAATTAAGTTATTTATAACCTTTATAAACTTTACTAGTTATGGAATATTACTGACATATTGTCTAGCTGCAAGTCTGAACATGTTTGTAAATTTTAAATGATTAAAAGATGTCTGTAAAGAAGTCAAAAATATTTCCATGAAATAAAGGTTATGTATATACAATCAACCCCCTCTATAGACACACCCAGATATAATTATACCCTCCTTATAAACACATTTATGTTATTAATAAACTTATTAAAAAAATCCTCTTTAGTCACACCATATAGTATTTTTATAATCACACCATATTTTTTTAGTCCCAAGGGGTGTGTCTATAGAGGGGGCCAACTGTAATTATATACCTTTTTAAATAGACTCTTAATTGGATGACGAAATACAATATATACTTCGATAAATTAATATAGAGTTTCATTTCTCATTGATTGACACTTGATCAAAAAAATGATTCTCTGTATTATTTATAACTCTAAACTAAATTAAGTTATTTTATATATGCACGTCATTATATATATACTGTATATACTGTAATGATTTTCGACAAATAATCATATCTTTTTCCAATCAGCCGATATGTCCGATTTCAGTAACTTTGCGTGGTAGTTTTCGATTTTCGGTTGCTATCAAGTGGTACATTATTGATAACACTGAATATATATTAACGGAAGTCATGACAACAATTTTTTTTTTTAATAAATCAATTAAAGATACTCTTATGCTCATATCGCCGGATTTTGATATAAACACTGTAAAATTTATTTTGTAATCGTTCAGTCTTTAATAAACTGCAATTGATGACTTTTTATTTTGAATCAAAAATCGATTATGAGATGATAAAGAGCTGAAATTTTGTATGTATAGTCTTTACACATTTAACAACAAATTTGCAAAATTTAAACCCATTCTAATCATTGGTTTTTAATTTTTTGCACTTTCTGTAATTCCGATTACTTTTTTCAAGAACCGTTAGCCTTGTACCAAAGCCTTGTTCTACTTTTGATTATAGAAAATTTTTTTAATTAATGAGAAAAATGGTTGGTGATTTAAATTCTGGAAATATTCAATATTCCGGGTTGCGGCATGGATAACAATTTTGAGATGTTTACGTTTTTATTTATTTGTTTGTCGAATTTAATTCGGTTCTTGAATAAAAAATTCATCACAATGGCTCGGCAAGCTTGTTTGTTCAGCTTTGTCAAGTTAAATAAGCTATTTCAATAAGCTACATATATAGCATATTTCGTAATTCTGCTCAAATTTAAATATTGACAGGGTACCTAAGCAACGAATAGATAGTTGCCAAGTACCAAGATAGAATGCAGTACCGATCTACAGATAATGCGTCGGATGCTACCAAAATAAGCAAAATAAGCAAAATTATTTAATTTACTAAAGATTATAAATACCCCAAATATATTTTTTTTTGCTAAACAAATCCCTCTATTTTCGGCTATTGAATTTGTTGCCATGTCAGGTAAATTAAGACACGTGAATTTTATTTTTTTTGATAAGATTGTTACATATTCATTACAAAATCATATATGACAAATCATTTCAAAAGCTACTAGAGATTCAAACCCGACGGGCTTTCAATTAGATGTAGACGACGATAAACTTATACGACGTGTTTCGCATGAACGGAATCATCCTAATAAATCTGAAGTCACAACCAAACATTCAATATCTCATAATATTATTGACGACGGTGGCCACTTTTTATCAACAACAGCGAAATCTAATTATCCCTTAAATGAAATGTTTAACGCAAGTTCAGAAGGATTTGTTGAGTCGAAAAAGAAAAATTATATTAGTGTTGAAGACAGAGAAGATATTCTCTTAGAAACCATGGATTCAGGAGGTACCAGTGGAATTAGTGTCGAGGCTTATCCTCGTTTAAGCACGCAAGATTATCAAAATGTGGCTTTACTTGTTGTACTTTGTAAGTAATTTCCGAAATTTTAAATTGTAAATTAAATATAAGGGTTTGGTTTTTAATAAATGTTTTTTTTTTCTTTTTTTTTAATTTATAGATTTACTACAAGGAATTCCTGTGGGATTAGCATTTGGTTCAGTTCCATTTCTACTAAAATCGAAACTATCATATTCAGAAATTGGACTTTTCTCTTTAGCCACTTATCCATATAGTTTAAAATTAATATGGTCACCGATTGTTGATGCTATCTATTCAAAAAGAGTTGGACGCAGAAAAAGTTGGATAATACCAATTCAACTTTTAACTGGGAGTTTATTTTATTGGCTTGGAAAACATGTTGATGTAATGTTTAATCAAGAAAAGCCTGATGTGAATACTTTAACGTTATTATTTTTTATACTAATATTTTTTTCTGCCACACAAGGTACGAAAAATTTAAATTAATCTATATTTAATATTATATTTGTTATATTTGTTATTTATCATTTTATCTTATTTTATTTATTTTAGATATTGCTGTTGATGGGTGGGCGTTAACATTATTATCAAAGAATAGTCTTTCTTACGCATCAACAGCACAAACTATAGGATTAAATACAGGATACTTTTTATCATTTACAGTATTTTTGGCGTTCAATTCTGCCGAATTTAGCAACAAATATTTCAGAAAAGAACCAATTGATAATGGATTTCTATCAATGGGGTCATATCTTACTTTTTGGTCTGTTGTATATCTTCTTGTGACTATTTGGTTGATTTTTATTAAAGGAGAGGTTAGAATTTTTTAATGTCACTTTATAAACATATTATACATGTAAGAATAATTAATATATATATTTGATTTGTTAGGATGCTACGCATTCTTCTGATGAAATGGATATCAAAACAGTATATAGGACGATATGGAACATATGTAAAATGCCTCGTAAGAACATTATAACAATTATATTATAATAAAATATGTACTTTACATTAATATTTTTATTTTTATTTTTAACAGATATGCGCAGACTTATTGTGGTCTTGCTTGTGGCAAAGATTGGATTTATCGCAAATGAGTCCGTTACAGGATTGAAACTTTTGGAAAAAGGTTTTAGTAAAGAAGACTTGGCTTTGGCTGTATTGATCGATTTTCCAATTCAACTTTTAGTTGGTTATTATGCTGCTAGATGGAGTAATGGCCCACAGCCTTTAAAACCTGTAAGTGATATGTAATATGATTTATTAATATTTTGCATATTAACGATTTTTTTTTTTCATAGTGGACTATAGCATTTTATGGTCGATTATTTTTTGCCGCTGTTGGAATGATAGTTGTATATGTATTCCCGACTGATAAAAAAATTTCTACTGAAATGTTCTCTCTTGTAATAGCTAGCACTGTAATGAGCTCTTTTATGAGGTATGAATTGCATATGATTGAACCATGTTAAAATTGATGTTAATACGATTTTTTTTTTTTGAATTAGCACTGTACAGTTCGTTAGTATATCAGCTTTCTTTACTATAATCGCTGATCCAGTTATAGGTGGAACATATATGACAGTAAGTTCAATATAATTAATGATCATTTAAATATTATATTTGCTAATGATTGACTTTTCATTTATTATTAAAGTTGTTAGCTACGTTTAGTAACTTTGGGGGAACATGGCCTAGATTCTTTGTATTAGAAGCTGTCGATTATTTCACAGAGGCTACATGTAAAATTGTTAAAGACAACACTACTAGCAGTAAGTTTTATTAATATTTACTGATTATAACTTTTTTTTAAATGTTTTACTTACCTTTTGATATTTTTGTTTAGTAATACAATGCGTTAGTGAACAAGGTAAAACTATATGTAAAGATAATGGTGGTACGTGTGTTGTACATAAAGATGGATATTATATTGTATCGATAGCGACAATTACAATTGGTACCATTTTATTACTTGGATTTGTTTTTCCTCAGATTAAAGCATTACAAAGTAAGGAAAATTTATTATTTTTTTTGATTATTTGAATTATTTAATTACTTAATAATCTTAATTTATTATTCGTTCTAGCTTTACCACCTAAAATGTGGAGATTAAAAAAATAGATTAAATGCGAATAAATATGTAATGATTTTTAAACATATACTATGGAAAGAATATTTAAAATTTAATTAAAAATCTTGAATTTATCTAGATTAGTTTTTATTAAACTTGTAATTAATTAATGTTTTCGTGAATTTTTAATTTAATTCAGTTTAAAATTCTAGAATATCTAAATACAATAAAAAAAAATAAAATAAAAATAAAATAAAAATAAAATAAAATAAAATAAAATGAAATAATAATTCTTAAAATATTTTGAACAAAATTGTTTAAAATGATTTTTAAAATAAGAAATCTTCAAGGATACATTCATCTAACATTTCTTCAACAGTTGAAATACCAAATTCACAATTAACCAAAGGACAATATTTTTTAATTTCCTTTAAAACTTTTAAATCTCTTAAACTCCATTCCTTTTTATAAGTTTTAAAAGTTAATTCTTTAAAATTTTCATAATATCTAATATATTCATAAATAACCATTAAACAATCATAAGTAAATTCATAAGAATTTCTAAATATTAATCTTTCTAAATTTACTCTTGAACTAAAAAGATTTCTTAAAGAATTATGAGAAATATAATGACAACTTAATTTTAATATTTTTAAAGTAATTGGTAAATTTTTACCTAATAATTTAAAAAATTCATAAGTATCTCGAATATAAATAGTAATATCTAATTCTAATAATTCCAAATTATAAATCCAATGAAAAATTTTATGATGAAGAAGATCATCATTTTCAATAATTATAGAAAGATATTTAATATTTGAACATCTAATTGAAGTAGTTTCAATAACAAAATCAGTTAATAAAGAAGTTCCAAATTTTGTTAAAGAATTACCAAATAAAGATAAAATTTTTGTAATTATATTTTGATAAATAGTTGTTTGATCATAAAAATATAAAGATTTTAATTTAAAAGATGAATTAGATAAAGAATTAATATGATCAATTGTTAATCCATTACATGAAGTAAAAGATAATGAATCCAAATTTAAACAAATCTTTAATCCAATTAAAGAACAATTTGTAAAATTAACTTCAATAAATTGTAATTCTTTTAAAGAATTTATTTGAGAACTTAATGATGAAATAATTTTTGTTAATTCTAATCCATATTGATAAAAATTTGAAATATTTAAAATTTGAAGATTTTTTTGTACTTGAATCATTTTAATTATTTGATTGGATGAAAAATATTTAAAATAATTTTTACTATGAGTTTTAAAATAAATTTTTAAGGATTGAAGATAATTACATCTTGATAATAAAATATTATAAAATTTTAAATCTGATAATATATAATCACCATCTTCTTCTAAATCTTCATGTAATTCAATATTAAGTTTCTTTATACTTGATAATTTAATATTATCTTGTAAAACTTTTTCCCAACTCCAAGAATGAATCCAATCTTTTTTAAATTCCAATGATACTAAATGATTATTATTAGATCTAATGAATAAATGATATATAGAATTCATTATACATTTAATAATACGTTCATATTTTAATTCCATATAATTATCATACCAAGCTCTAACTGATGAATCCAATTCACTTATAGTAAATCTTACTAAATATCTTGCATAATTAAAAAAAGGTTTTTTAATAAGAGGAAGATTAAAAAGATTATCTTTTTCTATATAATTCTTTTCTTCTTCATCAAGACATCCAAGATAAGTATGAATTAATCGTGTTTGTTTTATTTTATTTTCATTTATTTTATTAAAAGGAATTTTCCATAATATAGAAATTATACATTTACACCAAAATCTATTGACGAATAAAAATTTATGAAGTATTGATGTATCTTCTGGAAGTTGTTGTATAATTTCATAAGTACAATCTTCTGGTAATGGAATTATTGATTTTTTACTTATTGAAGATATTTGAATTGAAGGTACGGACATTTTTTTTTTTTTTTTTTTTTATAGAAAATCGTTGAAAGGAAAGAAAACGATTATTTTTGGGATGATCCTCATGGTGTTATATTTGTTTATATATCATATGCCATGTTGTCATTCATGTTATCATATTGACACACTTTATTGACCATACTTTATTTGGTTAACTAAAAAATTATTTTTGTCCCAATAATGAATGGAATTTTATCAAACATGCATCTATTTTTTTAAACATGTATCTATTTTTTTTTAAATATAATAAAGAATATATAAATAAATATACTTTTTTTTTTAAAAAAAACTACCAATCATTATATCACTAAAATTCTTCATTTGTAAAATATTTATCTTATAATATCAATATGAATCACTAAATAAATCGATTGCTGTATTTGTAAGTCATTGATCTTGTGATATTCAAAAGGTAATACGAATAAGTATCACGCGATAATGCATTATCGGAATAGGAAGTACTTTTTAATAAACCTTAATAGTAAAAGGAACCAATGAAAGTTTTTTAATCAATCGGTGAAGAAATGGTTTAATTAGAATGAATAATAAGATGAAACTTTAAGCATTATGTTTTCATCATATGTTAATCATAACAAACAAGATCAAGAGGGAAACTTTCACCAAAACCATATCATTCATGAATTAATATAATAGATATATATATACTGTTTAAATAATAAAAATATATCATTTCTGTGTTCGATCAATTACCCGTTAGTTACCGTGGCAAAAATCTCATTCATTATCCCTTCCTTGTGTTACTGATACCTGACCAGCATGGTATTACACTACTATTACACTGAATGAGGGTCAAGAAAGTAACACAAGGTCACAAGGATACAAATTACAAAGGATATTCAATGCGTCCAATATCGATATTAATAATGTTTTGTGTTCAACTGCGGTTCGCGTGAAATGTATTGTTCGCAATCTAGTGATAATGTACGTTATCTGTTATACATCTAGATCTAACTTCAGGAACATATTTACATAAAACTGACTTTTAGTGACACAGGGATTTTTAACAATGAGATTACTAAAATAAGTTTATTTATAAAATGTATCCTTGAAAAATCACATGATCATTTAATAAACGCTATATCGAAAATTATTTCAAACTATCGATTTATTATTTGACTATTTTTTTCTGTGATTCTTTTAATTTTAAACTTTACACTTTACATGCATTATATTTTTGTATTTTCTTTCGATATTCTTATCCAACAAATTAATCAAGATATTCCCAATCATCAAGATTTGCTTATGTACGATATTCATTGGTTATAAAAGAATTCTCAAACGTAAACACTTCGATTTCGCTAACACTTTCTATCATTTAATTTTGATTTATGTTCCAGAAAAATAGAAGATTCAGAACTTAAGGAAACTATAGGACCTCTTTTTGAATGGTGCAAGGAATGCGAAACTAATGCCATGAAAAAAAACTTTCCTATTAGGACACTAAAAAGATAAAGATATTAAAATTTAATTGCTTTGAAAATTTGAAATGACCAAGTACTAATTTCTATTCAGCACTTTGGATGGAGGACCAAGGTGGATTTTGATAATAGAACGCAAGAATGATCCGAGCTAGATTCATATATGCTTTGAAACGTCTTGATAATTCACAAAAAATATCAAGTTCCTTATACCCGTATATTATAGCTATATTATTGAAGCCGAAGACTACAAAAAGAAAAAAAAAACGTTAAAAACGTTTTTAAATAAAAAAAAAGTTTTTAAAAAATTATTTTCGAAACTTACCTCAGAAATAGGTGTTCATAACGGAACCGAAAGTCCCTATAAAAAGAGAAAAATGTTAAAACATTAAAAACTTTTTTTAATAAAAGTTTCGATTTTATTTTAAAACTTACCTAAAGCTAACAATCTCCTATTAAATATAAACGATAAACGGAATTATATAGCCTAATATACTGTAATGGCCAATACATGTCACTTGATAATCTTGATAATTCAGGAAAAACAAAGGTCTACTTGTATGTACAATATGTTTCAGGTCGTTTTTCTGGATGACATATTTTTTTAGACGATTATGGAATCATTTTCCATCTTTTTTTCATCAGCAAGAGAACTTTCATCTGAAATTCCTGAAAGATTTGGGGTTTCACAAAAAAATAATCCATTCTCTAATTTTAAGGTACATGTGGACAATGTTCTAGTTCATTGTCGCATTAACTTTACGTAAAATTTAGTGTGTCATCCAGAATTAATGTCTTTTAAATCATCTCTGTGTCCGATTACAAGAGTGTTCAAAACAAATTAATAAATGTCAAAAGTAGTATTAAAACTTCTGGCGCAATGTATGGTTATGAAGTCTCTATAAAGGTCACGTCATCAATATGTGCATCAGTTGAAATTTTCTTCGTTCTCGATAGTAAATTTCTTTCGTGAAAAGGTTTAAGAGCTTTACTTTCAGTACGAGATCTCCGTAAATACTCCATAAACATGTCTTACGCCAAGAAACCATTCTAAGTTTCCATTTTCGTAATATTTATCATGTACTTAGATGTTGAATTTTTCGTTATTCAACCAATTAAGACGATTGTAAACATTTGTGATACTTTTTAATCTATGAGAAAAATAAATAAATAAATAATAAATATTATTTAATTGTGGATGGATCGGAAAATCATTTCACCGAACAAAAATATATATTACCTAAAAAACTCTTAAAAACTCGATATGTTTTGTGAGTTATCAAGAAGCTTCAAACATGCCATAAGTCTGTCTCGAGATCATTCTTGTGCTCTGTTACTCCGAATCCACCTAGGTTCTACATCCAAAACGCTGAATAAATATTAGCTCTCAAATAGATAGACATTTCAAATTTTTCACACAGGATAATTATAAGTTTGAGGAACATTAGTTGAAATGTTTTGGATTAATTCATAAATCTCTTCCTTTCTTTAATCCAAGTGAGGAAAGTTTTCTTTCATGGAATCATTTTCGCAAACCTTGCACCATCCGAAAGAAGTTGTAGGTTTACAGTGGTTCTGAATCTGGGATTATTTATTAGGTAATTATAAAATCATTTTTCTTTAGTAAAAGAACTTTTTCGTCTGAAATATTTGAAGGATTAGGGTCATCACAAATTAACTGAAAGTAATCCACTCACCCAATTTTTCAGATGCAGTCGGTCTGGTCGCATATATGGAAACATAATTATTCCAGATAATTCGGCAATTAGGCGGCGTGAAGGTGCACCAAATTTTTGTTCGAAGATTCATATTAAAGTAGTATTGTAATGCTGAATTGGTGTAATGTGCCGTAATATTTCGGCATGTCTTGAACCTAATTCACCCCCATGTAGAAGTCGGTCGATCTTCTAGTTCATCATCCAACACTGTCGTATTAACTCTGTCATAAAATTTTGGTGTGTCATCCGGAATTACCATCATCACGTATGTCTTTCGCTAAACTAATATCATGTGCTCTATTTAATTCAAAATCTTTGTCCGGTTGCAAGAGTGTTAATAATAATGTCAAGTGAACAAATGTATCGCCACGTAAATTCCGGACCAATATATGGTAAATCCCCGTATATATGGAAGATCCACATCAGCGATACGTAAATACGAGTACCTATCACAAAAATTTTCGACTACAAGTAAATTCCCTCCATGGAGATTTCTATGAACCTTTTCTCTCAGCATTTAGTAAAAGAAAATTGAATTTTTTATGTTAATTATTCTTTTATTCTAGTTAAAGATTAATGAAAAGCTTTTAACTAATTAAATTTTATATTTAAATACATTTCAGGAAAAAGATAGTTATCTATGTGGATTTTGAGGTTATTATTTAAAATTCTTGATGAATTCTTCCAAGACTTTCGATGATACCTCATAACGTATTGAACATATTACTACAAGTAAGAATTCCACTAGAATGATCAAGGTATTATTTCATTTATCCCGAAATAAAATCTTATTATTTAATAAAGGTATGTTAAGTTTGTTAATTTTGTTATCCTTTTTGTTTGATTATCCACTCGTTTAATTATTTTTTTTTTTAAAAAAAATAAGTATATATTTGTTAGTTACAGGTTGATATTCTCGTAACACTTTATGACTTAACATGTAATTTGATGTTGCTTCTTCTGTAATTCAGCCAATGAGAGTGATTTATTTGACATCCCCTTCCATTGTTTGAGAGGCGTTTAGTTGAATATTTCGGATTAATTATCAATCTCTTATTTTATTTAATCCAAATGAAGAAAGTTTCTTTCATGGAATCAGTTTCGCAAACCTTGCACCATCGAAAAATTTTTAAGTTTACCGCGGTCCGTAATTTGGAATGAATTTACGTGGTGGACGTGGTAGATTTTATTGTTTTTATGTATTTATATATATATATATATATTAAAAAAAAATAATAAAGAAAAATATATGAATTTTTTTTAAAAAAAAATCATGAAAAATTGGATCTCTTTAAATAATGGAACTTTTTATTTTTAATTAAAAAAGTGAGACCTCACTACCATTTTTAAGTAATATTTATATATTTTGCATGTATTTTTTTTTTTTTTCAAAAATTTAAACAGATATCTGAGATTAAGAATATTATTATTTTTGGCCGAATTTGGTATCATATCAAAGGTATGCATGCAAGGTAACTGAAAGATTTAAGATAAAAATTTTCTTTTTAATAATTAATTCTTTTTTATATTTAATTATGCCATTAAAAAAAAATAATGAAGAATCAAAGATTCTTTTGATAAAAATAAATTAAATTTGCATATTTATTTTGAAGAAAAAAAAAATCTCTTAATGTAGTGAAACAGATTATATTGATTAAGTTCTCAAAAGTTTAAATTATATACTTTAATAGATAATGTATTTATATATTTATATACATTTATTATTTAAAGATAATTACATAAGATATAATTGACACGTTTCTCACCGAGCAAAACGGTCTACATTCATAAGTTGACTTATACGTTTCTCATTTACTCATTAATAAAAAATTTGAAAGAAAAAATAAATTAACAATAAACCCTTTTTAGGTGGGTGTCATGTGACTTGTTCATTTTTATTTTTTGCGGCATTAATTCCGCGAGACTGAAATAGGAATAATCAATATCTTTGTTTTGATTTTCTATTTTATCACAAATTTCATCACCAAATCTATTACATTTACTCTCCTAAATGCCATTGTTTAAATAAATAATTGAATATAAAAACTGCAAAGAATTTGTGGTACAGTAAAATTCCCAGTTATTTCATATATATATATATATATATATATATATGCATGTATGTATGTATGTATGTATATATATATCTCTCATCAATTCTATCAGCCCAAGAAAAGTTTCAACCCATTTTCGCAGTAGTTTTACACTATAGATGGTATAATATAAAATGGCCCGACTCTCGTTCACATGTTCAAATTAAAAAATATATGATGATTTCAAAAATTAAAAATCTTTATTAATAACCATATAAATACATAGATTAGCCATAAAAATAAAAGACCTAAAATGGAAACTAAACCATAACTTAGGATTAACTTAAAATGAAAAAAAAAACAAATACATAAAAAAAATACATAATAAGAAATCGATAACAACAATTCAATAATCGGGTTGAGTCGGTGCAGTTTCATCATATTCCGCATATCCAACATATTCCGTACCTTGCATATCTTCAGAATCAGAATTCGCGCTATGAATATTATAATCTTGAATACTCATGTCATCAAAAATTTGTTGTTGAATGCTATTTTGATAATTCTGAAATTCAACGAGTGGTTCAATTAAAGATTGGGAATTATAACAATAAAAATTATTATTATTGTTGTTATTTAAAAGTTGAGCTATTTCAAATGGATGTAATTCAGTATAGGTAATATGGTAGATAAATAAATCATTCGACAAATAAAATTCAAATGTGGTTTGAGGCGCAGAAGATGGCGCAGAAGATGGCGCAGAAGGTACGTAAGGTGGTTGGATAAATTGAGGTCCAAATCGTTGTTTAATTAATGATTGTATATTGTAATGATGTGGAAACTCATAATCAGGAATATGAGATAAATTAATATTTTTATTCAAGAGTTGAGCGACTTCAAATAAATATAATGCCTTATACGTAACCCGGTAAATACGTGTATCATTTGGTAAAGGCAAATAAAATTCAAATGTGTTATGAGGCACAAGAGACGCAGTACGATCCATTTTTTTAAAGAATTTTTTTTTTTTGTATTTTTGAAAAAATGGTATACCATCCATTATTAGCTTTATATAAAATATTTTGGTTGTTGGTTTCTGATTCAAATTCTCTGAGTCACAATTCTCTGAGTGTTAAATAGGTAACATTTCATGTAATGTGAAAGTATATAATGTATGGTTGATAAAATATGCTAATCGGTACTACAAACATGATGAAATCTATACAAAGTACGGGTTTGATTTGTTTATTTATTATCCGGTTTTTTTTCTTTCCATTCTTCTTTTAGATTTAATGTCACTTTTTTTAGAGATATATATATTTTTAATATTAATTATTTCTTTTATTTTAAAAACATTATGAGTTAGTTTTTTAGGGTAAATTAATATTTTTTTTTTTTTGTTTTGAAACGCGGGCTTCTTTTTTCTTTTTTTTTTAAAAAAAAAGTTTCTTTTTGGGACTTTGATGATATTTTTATACATTTTATACATTTTGTGGAAATTCATTTGTTTTTTTAAAAAAATTTTAGTTTTTTTTTCAAGATCACTTTTTATCACATATATCATATATTCATTTTTGTAATTTTGTAATTTTACCCTTTTTTGAAAGTTATTTTTCTTACTTTTTTCACTTTAAAATCAGAAAATTGATAAAACTCAAAAAAAAGATAACAACATTCTTAATAATGTATGGACATGTGATTTTAATTAACTATTCGTGCATATGATGTATGCATTTTCGGTATTTTCGGTGTTTTCGACATTTCGGTCAAAATTAAACATGACTACAAAATCAACCATACGCAATCGTCACATACTTCTTCACTATAAGACTCGATATGGTGGTCAAGATTTTGCATCTTTCAGGGCCGAATTACGCAGTATTTAAAAAACCTCTGTCCGACACTACCTATAAAAGGAAAAACCTACACAAATATTTTGGCTCACATGTGACCTTTTTTTCATGTGTTTTTTTCGGGGATCTCTGAGTCGAGATAAAAAAAAAAATTTTTTTTTATTTTTCCTCCGAAAATTATATTACTTCTCCGATTATAATAAAAAATTTTTCTCCGTCCTTCTCCGACTATAATAAAAAAATTTTTCTCCGTCCTTCTCCGCAATAAAAAAAATTTTTCTCCGTCCTCCTCCGCAAAAAAAAAAAATTTTTTTTTTTTTTGAATTTACAATAGAGATAGAAATTTTTATTATTTCTTCGACTAAAAAAATTTTTTTTATTTTGAGTTTACAATGGAATTACAAAAGGAAAATTTTGTTATTTCTCCGACTAAAAAAAATTTTTTTTTTTATGAATTTACATAAATCAATTAAATTATAAAAATTATAAAAAGGAAACTTTTGTTATTTCTCCGACTTAAGTCAAAAAAAAAATTTTTTTTTTTGAATTTACAGTGGAAAATTATAAATCCGGTTTATATCAAGAAATTTTACAGTAAAAAATTATAAAAAAAAAAATTTTTGAGACATGCGGAATATAAAAATTGATTCCGGGCTGCCTAACATTATAAATATATATTATACCCGGTCGTTACTTTGTCGTATTCGGGTTTTCTCGTGTAATAATTATCTTCTAAAAGTTCTTAAAAGAACATAGAAGCTTTTTTTAGATTATTCATATCTGACGTACTACTATAATTGATACGAAAAATTTTTAATAAAGGTATTTCTTGTTTGTTTCAAATCTATAATAATCAATAATGGAAAAAATATTCATTCACTTTCATCTATTTCTTCTATTGTTAAAAAATTCAAATCATGTTTTTTGTAATTCTTTACATGTAATCTACTAATTATATACCGGCATACGGTATATCTTTTTAATAAATTGTCATTTTTTTTCTTTCTTGTTTTAGTTTTAACTTTTAAAAACACAACAATCAACAATCGCAATTTTTTATAGGTTTCCTGTGTACGGTGCACGTGGCGCAGAGATTAAGCTGGCGCAGGGACGATGATATTTGGCATTTCGCAAAATATCACATTAGTCACAAAATTTTGTGACAAACACAAAATTACCACATACCGCCACACATTTTCACAAATTTAATTCTTTATATATAATTATATATAATATGCACATATATGCACAAAATTTCACAATAAAATACAAAATCCGCAGTGCGCAGTATAAATAAGGGGTAAATCGCTAAACTATAAGTAGTAATAAAATCAACAGTTTGTATGAAATCTACTTTTATCTAGAAAAAAAAAATGTCATCTAAACGACAAAAAACTAGTGCAGTTACAGTTCATACACGAGTTAAAGATTATAATGGAGTATTTCGTGCTGATAATGGTTTACTTTTCTGTAATTATTGTGACCTTTCAATAGAATGGAAACATAAATCAACAATAGATGCGCACTGTGCAAGTAAAAAACATGAATCACAAAGAAAAATTTTTGAAACAAAGGAACAAACCAAAAGTCAGCAAACATTACAAACTACTTTACTTTCCATAGAATCAAAAAATGAAGTGATAGAAGACTTGATAGAAGCATTTGCTAATGCAGACATTCCTTTAGAAAAAGTTAATATTTTACTTCCTTTTTTTAAAAAACATCTTAAAGAAGGAGGCGCAATTCCTCAAGCACCAACCTTACGTCAATTATATTTACCTAGAGTTTTTAACAAACATGTCAATACTTTAAAAACAATTTTTGATTCTAAACCTGTTTGTATTATTATGGATGAAAGCAGCGATGATTGTGCACGAAGTGTAGTTAATACTCTTTTTACATATCGTTCACATACTAAATTAGTCTCAGTTGATTTTTTAGAGCAAGTTAATAACTCAACAATTGCACAGACACTTCTCCCCATATTACATTCTTACAATATACCTTTAAATTTTCCACAATTATTTCTTTCAGATTCTGCTGCATACATGAAAAAATGTTACCGTGATGTCTTGAAACCAATCATGCCACAATTGATACATCTCCCATGTCCTGCACATATTTTAAATCTTATCGGGTAAAGTTTATTTTAAATTTAAATATTTGTATTGTTTATTAATTACAAATTTAATTACTATTAAATATAATTAATACAGGGAAACTTGGCGGGATTTTCCAAAATTTTCTCTTTTAAAAACATTTCTGGCTAAAGTTAAGGATTCTTTTGTCAAGTCTCCTGCACGAAAAGCTCGATATATAACTCATTTGTGTATGAATGGCATTACATCACCATGTAAAATTCCATTACCAAATAAAACTCGATGGAACAGTTGGTTCAAAATGGTCTTTTATACCAAAGAATATCTTCAATATTGGCTAGACTTTTATAGGATTGAGCATGAAAATGATCCAAGACATGAAACGATAAGTGAAATTTATTCAATTTTACAAAATTCACAACAACAAGGAATTATTACTATCTATACAAATTTTATTTCAATTTATGCTAAAGCATTTGTTCAAGATTTAGATTTTTTTCAGCAACAAAAAAAGCCAGTTTTTCCATTTGTTGAAACAAGATTGGAAAATCTTACAGCTTATCTTGAATCAAACCGAACTGCTGCTCATTTTGGTATAGAACTTGATGAAATCATAACACGCCTTCGTTTTAATCCACCAGAATTTTATCCTATTTTTCAAGCTGCTTTTGAAGTTGCATATAAAAAATATGAATTACATATTCCAAATCATCCTACACGTTCCTTATTTCGTGCAGCTCGTGTTTTTGATCCTAAATATATGCATATAGGAAATATTCAACGACATAGCATTTATCAATATTCAGTTATTAATGAACTTAATAATCCTTCAAATAACTTAGTACATGAATGGGGTATTTATTGTGGGCTGGAATTTGATGGAAGTGTAGATGAAAGTAAATTGGATGTTTATTGGAATAATCTAACAACTCGTTTACCGATCCTTTCCCAAATTGCATTTGATTATATTTGGCTACCTATATCTAGCTGTGCTGTTGAGCGTAGTTTTTCTTTATATAATACTCTCTTAGATAATGACCGTCAAAATTTATCAAAAGAATCACTTAAACAACTAAATATGATGTATTTTAATCGAGATGATTGAATTGTATATTTTTTTGGGGTTAAATAATAGTTTATTATAATAAAGTTGATATGAATTATCGCATTTAATTGAATTGCATATTTTCGTTAAATAATAGTTTATTATAATAAAAGCTGATTATGAAACTATGGCTTATCACATAATATCACAATTCTTATGAAAATCGCCACAAAATCTCACAAAATACACAAAAATTAGATTCACAACACAACGCAAAATTAGCTTTTATCACACACAAAATTTGCCTTAGACCGCCACAAAAAATCATCGTCCATGGTGCGACACTGCGACACCGATGATGAAAATCACGTGAAATTTCGTTCGCGTACTAATTGTGCATGATTACTAAAACCCATTTATAGGTTGGAATGAAGAGCCAATAAAAAATTATCGCGTGATGTTAAATTTTGGTTGTAAGCTATGGACGTGATTTTTTGTTGTGCGTCTAAGGCAAATTTTGTGTGTGATAAAAGCTAATTTTGCGTTGTGTTGTGAATCTAATTTTTGTGTATTTTGTGAGATTTTGTGGCGATTTTCATAAGAATTGTGATATTATGTGATAATTCATATCAACTTTATTATAATAAACTATTATTTAACCCCAAAAAAATATACAATTCAATCATCTCGATTAAAATACATCATATTTAGTTGTTTAAGTGATTCTTTTGATAAATTTTGACGGTCATTATCTAAGAGAGTATTATATAAAGAAAAACTACGCTCAACAGCACAGCTAGATATAGGTAGCCAAATATAATCAAATGCAATTTGGGAAAGGATCGGTAAACGAGTTGTTAGATTATTCCAATAAACATCCAATTTACTTTCATCTACACTTCCATCAAATTCCAGCCCACAATAAATACCCCATTCATGTACTAAGTTATTTGAAGGATTATTAAGTTCATTAATAACTGAATATTGATAAATGCTATGTCGTTGAATATTTCCTATATGCATATATTTAGGATCAAAAACACGAGCTGCACGAAATAAGGAACGTGTAGGATGATTTGGAATATGTAATTCATATTTTTTATATGCAACTTCAAAAGCAGCTTGAAAAATAGGATAAAATTCTGGTGGATTAAAACGAAGGCGTGTTATGATTTCATCAAGTTCTATACCAAAATGAGCAGCAGTTCGGTTTGATTCAAGATAAGCTGTAAGATTTTCCAATCTTGTTTCAACAAATGGAAAAACTGGCTTTTTTTGTTGCTGAAAAAAATCTAAATCTTGAACAAATGCTTTAGCATAAATTGAAATAAAATTTGTATAGATAGTAATAATTCCTTGTTGTTGTGAATTTTGTAAAATTGAATAAATTTCACTTATCGTTTCATGTCTTGGATCATTTTCATGCTCAATCCTATAAAAGTCTAGCCAATATTGAAGATATTCTTTGGTATAAAAGACCATTTTGAACCAACTGTTCCATCGAGTTTTATTTGGTAATGGAATTTTACATGGTGATGTAATGCCATTCATACACAAATGAGTTATATATCGAGCTTTTCGTGCAGGAGACTTGACAAAAGAATCCTTAACTTTAGCCAGAAATGTTTTTAAAAGAGAAAATTTTGGAAAATCCCGCCAAGTTTCCCTGTATTAATTATATTTAATAGTAATTAAATTTGTAATTAATAAACAATACAAATATTTAAATTTAAAATAAACTTTACCCGATAAGATTTAAAATATGTGCAGGACATGGGAGATGTATCAATTGTGGCATGATTGGTTTCAAGACATCACGGTAACATTTTTTCATGTATGCAGCAGAATCTGAAAGAAATAATTGTGGAAAATTTAAAGGTATATTGTAAGAATGTAATATGGGGAGAAGTGTCTGTGCAATTGTTGAGTTATTAACTTGCTCTAAAAAATCAACTGAGACTAATTTAGTATGTGAACGATATGTAAAAAGAGTATTAACTACACTTCGTGCACAATCATCGCTGCTTTCATCCATAATAATACAAACAGGTTTAGAATCAAAAATTGTTTTTAAAGTATTGACATGTTTGTTAAAAACTCTAGGTAAATATAATTGACGTAAGGTTGGTGCTTGAGGAATTGCGCCTCCTTCTTTAAGATGTTTTTTAAAAAAAGGAAGTAAAATATTAACTTTTTCTAAAGGAATGTCTGCATTAGCAAATGCTTCTATCAAGTCTTCTATCACTTCATTTTTTGATTCTATGGAAAGTAAAGTAGTTTGTAATGTTTGCTGACTTTTGGTTTGTTCCTTTGTTTCAAAAATTTTTCTTTGTGATTCATGTTTTTTACTTGCACAGTGCGCATCTATTGTTGATTTATGTTTCCATTCTATTGAAAGGTCACAATAATTACAGAAAAGTAAACCATTATCAGCACGAAATACTCCATTATAATCTTTAACTCGTGTATGAACTGTAACTGCACTAGTTTTTTGTCGTTTAGATGACATTTTTTTTTCTAGATAAAAGTAGATTTCATACAAACTGTTGATTTTATTACTACTTATAGTTTAGCGATTTACCCCTTATTTATACTGCGCACTGCGGATTTTGTATTTTATTGTGAAATTTTGTGCATATATGTGCATATTATATATAATTATATATAAAGAATTAAATTTGTGAAAATGTGTGGCGGTATGTGGTAATTTTGTGTTTGTCACAAAATTTTGTGACTAATGTGATATTTTGCGAAATGCCAAATATCATCGTCCCTGTGTCGCACCTCCTGTTTTCATTTTTCATATTTTTTTAGTAGGAGATCCTATTCGGCACACCCTATATGTCACATATACGCCATATTTAATCCCGAATGTCGTAATGTGACATTGTTTCGTGGTCTGCATTGTTATGACTTGAGTAAAAGTTAAAGATATTATTCGCCTATTTAATATTAAAACAATAATTTTTTTGCGATCGTGGTACTATGTGCAAAAAAATGCAAATGATCCGTCCGCACTTACGAGTTACGAATTACGTTTCCCTTAAAAACTTCGATATGTTGAAGATACTTTTTCCAAAATAATTTATTTATAATAGAGTTTAGCATTAAAGTATTTTCAACTAGACCACCAAAACTTTACGTGAATTATAAGTATAAAATAGAGTTACGGAATGTCCGAATGTGCAACAGTAATAATTACACTACTACGACTATTTCTACTTTTGGCTGTGTATACTCATGTGCTAATTTTGTTATCTATTTCAAGTTTAATAATAATATTTTTATATAAATAGGACTAATTTCTACTCATAAAAATATCCTAATTTAACTAGTTCTATTCTGATGTTTATCGTTTATGTATTAAGATGTTCCCATGGTAAATATTACGTTGGTCGTACTATGGACCTCGGTATAAGAATTAATCAACATAAGAGTATAGGTACAATGTGGACAAGAAAATATCCTTATATGGGCCTTCTGTGGCAGAAGAGGACAAATAATGAAGATTTAGAATTGTCGAAAACTCTTGAGTTTATGCATCTTCTTGGTATTGATAATGTAAGAGGTAGTATTTACTCCCGGCCTGATTTATCATTTAAGGAAAGGTTGGAAGTTTATCTTAATTTTAATAATAAATGTTCTCGCTGCGGTAGATTTGGTCATTCTAGCAATAATTGTAGATGTGACATTTGTGGTGAATACGGTCATTTGAGTTATCAATGTCTCAATTGTTATAAATGCGGGGGAGGACCTGATCATAATTTTGAAAGTTGTAATAAATGTTACAAATGTAAAAGTCCTTATCATTATTATTGGAATTGTAATAATTGTTACAAATGTGGTGGAAGCGGCCATTTCGCTAGAGAGTGTTATATGTAGAATTGTGGATATCATAACGAAGTTCTTTGTATCTAAAAAAAATTCATCTTTCGTACTGACTAGGGATCATATGGAATAGTAGTAAGAGAAATACAAGTGAAATGATAAAGTGACTGAACAAGAAAAAAGGTTTTGTATTTATCCATCATAATGCACGGTAAATTAATCAGATAGTATAGTCCGTAGCTGAAGCTTTGAATGCATAATAGTTTATTTGAAACTTTTGTAATCATTGTATTTCATTTCCTAACTTACTCATTATTTATTTATATTTAACATTTATATTTATTATCACATTATGATTGCACATATTATTTTATCATTTTGTTGTATTATTTATATATCGATCCGACGCGTCAAAAACAATGTACTGTACTGTCATTATTCGTTAAATATATTAAAGTTTCTATGTTTCGCTTTTATTTGGGAATAGAGAAATATATATTTTTATAATTGTTAATTGTTAACAGAAAGAAAATTTTGTTTATACTAAGCGACAATATGGCAAGCCGCTTTTGTCAAAAGTCCGCCATACTTTACAACGGGTACTCGGGTAGACGTCTGCTATTATTGCGGCGGTTACCCTTGTACTGACGGTTCAACGGTTCAACCCGTTAACGTTAATTACAGGGTTGACCCGCAGGTACCCTTTCCATACAACATAATTAGTAAATCGGAACGTCACGCGTACAGCGTCGCACCGCATATAGTACTGAGTACCCTTGCAATAGTATCTCTGTATCTCCCTTAAGCACTGCACAAATATTCTCCCTTGAGAGTACCAGTATCCACCACCAATAGTAAGTAGGTCTAAAAATCTGCATATTTTAAAGGTTTATAAATCAAAAAAAAAAAAATTCCATATATAAAATCTTTCTAGTATTTTTTCGTATTAACCTAATTTTCTTAAGAACCGGTACTGTATGCAGCAGCGATATATGGTACATATATTTCTAAGAATAGTCTTGTTCTTCGTTTAAGTTGATGTAACTTCTAGGCGGAGTGCAAATGACAACTGACAAGGAATAAATTTATAAGGACATTCCTCCTTTTCCCTTCATTAAAATTTTACAAATCAATTATTTTATAACGAAACTTTTCAGAAAGAGTCACGTTTCAGATTAGTCGAATTACAAATTTTAATATCATGTAATAAATTTTTGCATAAATAATTTTGGGCCGAAGGATAAATATTTTGTCGATCACAAGATCAGGAATAAATTAATAATATGAATAGTTAGAATGAATTATTATAGAAGGAAAACATCAGTCAAACATTGCAACGTAAATGATCTGTGTGACCATATCCGCGTTCCGAATATTATTTTCCTTTGATATGTTGAAGATACCTTTTCCAAAATAATATATTTTTAGCAACACTTTACGTAATGTGCAACACAACACATTGATATGACCATTTCTAATTTGGCTGTGTATACTCATGTGCTAATTTTATTATCTATTTCAAGTTCATAACAATATTTTTATATAAATAAGGCTGCTCAATGTTTTATTAAACTATTTTTGCCTCATATACAGTTTAAAATAACCGATTCTACTTTGCAAAAATCTTTAAGAATGTTTATCGTTTATGTATTAAAATGTCGTGATAATAAATATTATGTCGGTCGAACTATGGATCTCGATATAAGGATTGGTCAGCATGAAAATGGAAATACAAAGTGGACGAGAATTCATCCATATGAAGAACTTATATGGGAAAAAAGAACAACTAATAATGATTTAGAATTGGCGAAAACTCTTGAATATATGAAACGATATAGAATAAGAAATGTAAGAGGTAGTACTTACTCTCGGCCGTCTTTGTCGGATGACGAATTTGATAATATTAGATATCAATTGAGACATAGATGTTTTGGCTGCGGTAGATTTGGTCATGTTATAAATGAATGTAAATGTGACATATGTGGTGAATACGATCATTTTAGTAATGAATGTGATAAGTGTTACAAATGTGGAGGAAGTCATAGACATAGTCCTGAAAATTGTACAAATTGTTACAAATGCCAAAGACCCGGTCATCATTATAGTGAGTGCGAGAGGTGCTACAATTGTGGTAATCGCGGCCATTTCATAAGAGACTGTCAGATGGAAATCAGTTATGACTATAATTGATCTTTCGTTCAGACTGGAAATAATATAAATATTGATATTGTGTCATTTATCCGTATATATTTATTATTTATAAAATGCATCATTATATCAGAGTAATCAGACATGTATAAATTATTGATTTTATTAATTAAGTCTATAGCTGAAGTTTTCAAGACTTTAGAGAGATTCATAAGTTCTTGTTAGGATATTAGGGTACCAGATTTCTACAATGGCAATTACTGTAGGTTATTTCTTTTCATTATTTTATTGTTTATCTAATAAATATATCATCGCCCGAATTTTTACAAAATAATAATATTTAAAGAAACATTATTTTATCACGGATTAGTATACAATACCATAATCGTCTACTAGTACCATCTACTAGTACTATAAAAGATATACAATATTTACTTATTTAATATGCAGCGTTATTTACTGTTAAGGCTAAATGTTTATGTATAAATAAAGTACGTTATAATGTTGCTAGCATTAAGACAAATTTAATCTGTTATTAAAATAGTTGATAAATCGGGAGATCGGATATTTCTAATAAATAATCTTTTTTTTTTTGCTCATAATATTCTCACAATTACAATAATCAGATCGCAGTAACACAACGGATTAGCATCGTGCCCTTCGAGTAATATTTTGTGAAAAAGCAGGAAAGCATGAACGTTAAAACACATGCAATAGGGACCGTCCCATCATATTGCATAATCATTCCTGCATAAATACTCATAACACAAAAATTTTGGATACTTGCAACTTGCACATGTTAATGATATATATAGAGTAATTAATTCCTTGGTATACGATCTCTTTATTTTTTTCTCCCGTAGATTTGGAAAAAATTCAAATTAAAATAAAAAAATAGAAATGACTTTTCATCTACTTACCAAATTATCTCGTGACTTGGTTCAATTATTCGATACTTCAGCTTATTATGATGTAATCATTCGCGTAGGTCAAGAAGAAAATATGAAAGAATTTCCGGCACATTCACTTATTCTTCGATCAAGATCACCTTGGTTCAAAGAGAACTTATCTGGTAATAAAGTTAAAACCATACTAATCGTCCCTCTTAAAAACCTAGGTCTAATGATAGAAAAGCAAAGAACGTTCTATTTCCTTCTCCAATCATCGACCTTCAAATGCAACCTTATAACCTTCAAGATCTGTAGTTCCGATTGCTAAATGACAAAATTATTCTTAGTAATGAAAATATTTCTCCTTCGACATTTGAAATAATTCTAAAGTAAGTGTTTAATTAAATTCTTGCATGATACTTATTCTTATTGAACGTGACGTTAAAAATTCATACTTATCACTTTATTTATTTATTTTTTTTTATAGATATATTTATAGTGGGAAAATTGATCTATTAAATTGTAATGGAAATCAATCTTTTGATCTCCTTTTTGCAGCAGAAGAATTAAAATTAACTGAACTTTTAGAATATATTCAAGAAAATTTGATTCAACAACAAATTGATTGGATGGATCAAAATTTTATTCATGAAAAAATTTTTAATTATGAATCTTTAAAAAAACTTAACTTAAAATTCATTATATTTCAAAAATTTCAAATAATCCTTTATTAATTTTTGAAACAAATGATTTTTCTCCTAATATTTTAATTTCATTAGATAATTATGATTATATTAAATTAAGTGAATCATTATAAAATTTTATTGTTAATTGGGCAAGATTTCAAATACCTAAATTAGGAAATCAAGTTTCAAGTTGGAATAAAAAAGATTGGCAAGAATTTAAATATACTTTGAATCAATGTATCCCTTGGAATGGTATAATGTCAATGAATTGGAATGAATTTCATGATTTATTAATTCCTTGTGAACCATTCTTATCTGAAGAAAAGTTTGATGTAGCATTAAAGCATCAATTAAAAAAAGCATGTGGAACTTCTACCGTAATCAATTCACCTATTTCAATTCAATTTAATGATACGATTCTTAATATTTGTCATGCTACTTTACTTACAAGTTGGATTGATAGAAAGGATGATGTGATTTATAGACCAACGGAAATTCCTTACGAATTTAAATTAATTTTACGTGGTCGACTTGATGATCTCTAGATTTATTTCATCAAATTTGTGGTAAAATTCAAAAAACTATAGTAGTATTTAAGATAAAAAATTCTAATGCAATATTTGGAGGGTATAATCCTTTAGATTGGAAATTTGATCGTACTACTAATGATTGTTTTGTCTTCAATTTTGATGATGAAAAAGCAGATTTTAATAGGTTAGTTAGATTCTTAGATTCGCTATACATAAAAAATCTGGTTATGGTCCTTGTTTTGGTGATGATGATTTATCAGCTTTTCCTGATGGAAAACGTTCTATATATTGGAAATCAATTCATAATTCTAACCCTAATCATTTAGAAATTTTTTTCAAGTCGTTGATTATGAAGTATATCAGATCATTGGTAAACTTCGTAAATCTAATTCTAATTCTCGCGTATTATCACATGAAAAGAGATAAAATAAAAAAATCTTTTTTAATGTATGATTTGAATGATGATAATTTAACACACGATAATGTATATTTACTCTATATTAATATATACTTATAGATTTGAATATATAGATAATTCTTAATTGTAATGTTTTTTTATTATAACTATTTTATTAATATAAATTTATTAACGAATACATTTTGACTCGATAAATTTATAAAACCTATAAATGCCTGTAACATCAAGAGTCATCTTTTTTTAAATCTCATAATTTTATTTTTCCTCCTGTTCTAATTCATTTTTAGGATCAACCAAGCCTTCTTTCAATAATAAGTCTTCTAATTCTCCATTATGATGCATATTAAGTACAATATCACAACCACCAATAAATTCTCCTTTAATATACACTTGAGGGACTGTTGGCCATTGTCTAAAAAAAAAAAGGAACGCAAAAGTCATAAATTAAAAATTCGATCATGAATAGTCATTGATAATTTATTGTACATACGAATATTCCTTAACGCCTTCTCTTAATTCATTATCCGCTAAAACATTGTATGTCTTGATTTTTGAGAAATCCAAACCTAAATTCAATAATTATCAGATTAATAATAATAAAATAAAGTCGAAATAAAATTTATCAAAGAATAGAGTAATGTATTACCTTGCGCGGTTAAAATTTGAACAACAGCTCTACTAAATCCGCACTACATATATATTAATCAATTATTAAATGAATTCTCTGAAAATATATATTAGAAAAAAAAAAGAGAGAAAAAATATTTTAAATATTTTTTTACCTCTGGGCGATTAGGTGTACCCTTCATAAATAAAACAACATCATTTTTTTGTACAGACTGTTAAAAATAAATTAAAGAAAAAATAATTAGTATTGAAAATTAAAATATTTTTCGAAACTTTGTTAGAATCAATTAATAATTAAAATTACTTCATCTAATGATTTCTTCAAAGAATCTGAAAGATATCTGCATAATATCGAAGAAACCAATGGACTTTTTATTTCATTATTTGCATTCTTTATAAATGATGATGTAAGTAATGTGTTAAAAGTAAATGGTCTACCTAGAATAGACTATGGTATAACAGACAAGAAAAAATAAAGAAAAAAAAGAATTATAACCTGTAGTACAACGAGAAAATATATATATATAAATAAAAAAAGAATAAATTTATTCTAATTATAGTGTATTTAATTATTATACATTTATTAAACTTACTAGACGTGTTAATGATCGTAAGCTCATTGCAAAAAAAAAAAAATATATATATATATAAATAAATATAAACTATAAAGCGAAGTTTTACGAAAAAAAATTTTTGCTGATTGATTTATAATCGATGGTGGAACATAATAATTTAATCATGTGACGCAAATATTTAGGTAGGCCGTTAGCTGTTTGGGTAAGTACTGTACAAGTCAAATGACTGTGGTCGTACAATACCATACTTTTGCTCATGTGACAAATTAGCAACTGAAATTCGTGCAACTCATTCTGCGTGGAAATTGAAACAATAAAAAAGCCACAAAGAAGCGGAAGGTTTATAGTTAGAAATTTTTGGTGTAGTCGATAGTTTCTCTGTATACTTGATATTACGATTTTCCACTATATGAGAGAATATAACAACATATAAGTACCGGTATAAATTTTGACATGACAATTTTTTAATTTCAATATATCTATCGTTATATCGGAGTTTGACTTTAAAATTGATAATCTTTGTATGTTCATTTACTCTTTGAAACAAAATAGTGACAATTAATCTAACCCGATCCAGACAATGATAATATATTTCTATTCTTAATAGATCGGTAACGTAACACCGAAAGGAGAAATATTTCGAAAGCTTTATGGTCCCCAATAAGAAATCATTACAAAGAGGCATTCCATAGAAGGTATGAAGTACAAAATATGTATACGTAATCAATTTAAAATTTAAATTATAAAAAAAACAAAAGGGATTGAAAATTAACCAAATTTGATTTGTTGTTTCACAAGAAAAAGCTATTTATTATTTATTGGATAACTTAAATTTTGAAATAATATTAAAAGGTTCTTTAACTTGGAACTAAAAAAGAAAAAAATAATCATTCTTTCATTGATACTTCTTTTTTTCGTTTCTTAAATATTGTTTTTTTAAGTTCATTGTGGACTTTTTGCGTCACTTTTTTCTCACGCATCCATACATCATTTTTCAGTTCTCACGCCCCTTAAAACAAATATTGATCTGCAATTTGGTAATTGCGTGACCGATTTGTGTAAGCTTCAAAATTATAAAAAAGACCTTCGACTGGGGTCTATACAAGAAATACAAGAAAGATCATAATTTTGAAATAAATCGGACCGTTAAAATGAATCGTATCCCTGCTTTATACCATTCAAATTCTCGTTACTTAAATCAAACTGTTATTAGAAGATTAAATACACTTGCGTTACGTCGTGAGGACAAAAGTCGATGGGAACGCAGAGTTGCATTGACGCCTGATGATGTTTCAAAATTGATCAAAGAAACAGGTGTAAAAGTATACGTGCAACCATGCAATAAACGTGTATTCAGCAATGAAAAATATGAACAAGTACGTATTAAATATTTAACGGGTACTTGCAATAGAACCACCGTGAGAACATATCATGTGACCGTGGAAATATCACTTTGAATGGAAAATTTAATTAATTCTTTCGATTTTTAGGCTGGCGCAGTAGTTCAGGAAGACATTTCGATTGCAGATGTAATAATGGGGATCAAGGAAGTTCCAACTAAAAATTTAATCCCGAATAAGACGCATATATTCTTCTCTCACACACATAAGGGACAAAGTTATAATATGAAAATGTTGCAAGATATTCTCGACAAGGTTAAATATTTTTTATTCGAATTTTTATATGCAAAAAATTGTGTATTTAACTTTTATTGCGCCACACTTTTTTTTTAGAAAATACGACTGATTGATTATGAATTGATGACAAACGAGGAGAAAAAACGTCTGGTATTATTCGGAACTCACGCTGGTTACGCAGGTAAGGATAAATATTTAAGCACAAACTTTTTTTTTTACTACAATTGTATTTATATTAGGTTTTTTTTTTCGTAGGAATGATTGACGGACTTCATGGATTGGGATTAAGACTTTTGGGATTGGGTTATAATACGTCATTCATGGTATTTTGATAAATTAATATTCCTTTTTCTACTTATTGTTGTCGATTAACAGTATTTTTAATCACTAAACAGCACATTGCAATGTCACATTCGTATAAATCTCTCGATTCTGCTTTATCGTCAGTCAAAAGCGTGGGCGAATCAATTGCTACTGAAGGATTACCTAAAGATTTAGGTCCGATGACTTTTGTGTTTACAGGAACTGGGAATGTTTCTAATGTAAGAAAAGCATTTTTTTTCCTTAATAAATTTAATTTCTAAAGCTAATGAAAAGATATATGAATTTTGAAGGGGGCTCAAGAGATATTCAAACACTTGCCACATGAGTACATAGATGCTAAGGATTTAAAAGAATGCACTTCAACACCGCGTAAGTAACAATTAATAATTCGAGTTAATAGAGTTAATATTGGTTTATTTATGCTATAATACTTATACTTTTTCAATATTTTAACAGATAATTATAACAACAAGAAAATTTATGGTTGTCAAGTTAAACTTCAAGATTATCTTGTTCATAAGAATTTGGGATATTTTATATCTAAAAGTGATTATTATGCTAATCCCAACGAATACGAATGTGAATTTCACACAAAGGTAAATAAATAAATAAATAAATGTATATATATGTGGAAAAAAAAAATTCTAAAGTTTATCATAATAGATTGCTCCATATACTACGATGCTCATACATGGATCTTATTGGGATACACGATATCCGAGGTTATTAACTAACGAACATTTGAGAGCTATTCAGGCGGATCCAAGCAACAAAAATAGATTATTAGCTATTTCTGACATAAGCTGTGATATAAATGTAAGAATATAATTGTCGTACAGTAAAATATAGTAATTTTGCAAAAATTTTTAATTAATTTTACTTTTAGGGCGCGTTGGAATGTCTTTCTCATTCAACCACAATTGATGATCCATTCTATTATGTGGATGCTGTTAATAACAAAGAACATAAAAAGTATGTAATTTAAAATATAGAACTGCGTCACTTGGATTTGAATTTAACAATTTTTCCTAACTTTTTTATATAGTGATGAAGGAAGAGGAACGCAAATAATGGCAGTTGACATTCTCCCTACAGAAATTCCACTTGAAAGCAGCAAACATTTCAGCAAATCTCTTTATCCATTTATGAATGATTTGGTTAGTAAATAATAATACCAAGTTGATCGTAATTAAACATGAACTAATTAATTAATCCTTATTCACTCCTATTCGATTTAGATTAATGGAAAGATTGATCAAAATTCTGTACTTTCAAGAGCAACTATCGCAAAAGATGGAAAATTAACAGATTCACACACAGATTTATATAATTTATTGCCAAAGAGCAACAATTCAATTTCATCTTTAGAGTCTCGAAAAGACAATAAGAAGATTTTATTACTAGGAAGTGGATTTGTAGCTAAACCTTTAGTGGATTATTTGAGCAAACAGGAGGATTTATCATTGATAATTGGTAAGTCACGTGCTATGTTTTTATATTAATTTTCTTTTTGTTCTTAATGTACTTAATTCTCTACTTTAGAAAAGAAGGAAAATTAGCGTAGTTGTTATAAATAGTCCAATAGTTATATAAAATAATAAAGTTTTACTTTAGCAGCCCGTATTGTTAATAAAGTTACAAGAATTATGATAATAAAACTTTTTGTGCTTTGTGATTCTAACTCGTTATATTATTTAATTAGCTAGCAATATGCGAGCTGAAGCTATTGCTCTAACGCGTGGAAATCAAAATATTCAAACTGTCGATTTAGATGTGAACAAAAAGGAAGAGTTATCAAAATTGGTTCAAGGAGCTGATGTCGTCGTTAGGTAAAGTTTATTTAAGATAAAGTAATCATATTACAGTGAATTATTATCTAGTAATATATTTATCTTTTATATTGTATTAAATTATTTAATTTACAACGCATTATATTCTTTTTAGCCTTCTACCAGCACCTTTACATCCAATTGTTGCAGAGATGTGTATTACACATAGGAAAAATATGGTCACAGCTAGTTATATTTCATCTGAAATGAAAGCACTAGATGAACGGTAAAAATAAAATTTTTTTGAAAATCCAGACAATATGATTCTTCTGCGTGATGTAGGAGTAAATCGAATAAATCAGATGCATATATTGATTTTATAATTTAAATGTAACATTCTTTTTTAGAGCGAAACAAGCTGGGATTACAATTCTTAACGAGATAGGAGTTGATCCTGGAATCGATCATTTATCTGCCATGAAGATTATTGACGAAGTTAAAGCTGAAGGTGGAGAGGTAAGATATTATTAATAGAAATTTGCAAATATAGCAGTATTTAAAACTAATTTCTTCTTATTTAAATAGGTAACGTCATTTATTTCATGGTGTGGAGGATTACCGGCTCCAGAAGATTCAGACGTCCCACTTGGATATAAATTTAGTTGGTCACCAAGAGGTACCCTTACAGCAACATTAAATGATGCAAGTTTCTGGATGAATGGAAAAGTATGAGTTAATTATAAGGTTAATTCTTTTATTCTTTTTCGATTCTTTAATTATAGCGTTTATATATTTTCTTTTTTATGTTTTTATAATATAGCATCAAGAAATTCCAGGAGGAGCATTGTTAAAATCTCATTTTCCAACAGTAACTATTTATCCTGGACTTGTGTTTGAAGGATTTGCGAATAGAGATTCCTTGTCATATATTAATACTTATGGATTGGCTCCTTTAGAAACAAAAAGTGCAATGTTTAGAGGAACATTAAGATACAAGGTATATAAATAATAAGTTCTTTTTTAAAATATTTTAATATTATGAATTATAACAACTTAATATCTTTTTGTAGGGATATTCTGATCTTATGTATTCATTTTATAAACTTGGGTTTTTAGATACTAATACTGAAGAAGTTAAATATTTTACATGGGTATATTTAATTTATTAATTAATATCATATATATATATATATATGTATATATATTTAAATTAACAAATGTTTTTTTTTTTAAAAAAAAAATACTGTAGTCAGATTTTCTCGATCATAAACTTTTCGGATCATATAATAACGAACCTACTGAAGCTTCAAGGATATCAGCAATTGCTGAAAAATTAAATTTATCAAAAAATCATCAAATGGTTGAAAAAGTTGTAGATGCTTTGAAATGGTATTTAAATAATAATTTATATAATAGAATATTTTAAATTTCAAAAAAAATAAATCAAAAAAAATAAATTTAATTTCTTTTATAGGTTATCTTTAATTCCTGATTCAAATACATCATTATCATCATCATTGATACCATCTACAGCAAACACTTCAACATCACTTGATACATTTTGTTCATTATTACAACAAAAGTTACAATATAAGCCAGGAGAAAGAGATTTATTAGTATTACATCATGATTTCGGAATTAAATTGAAAAATGGAGAAGAGGTGATTTAAAAAATTGTTATTTAAAGAATATCTATCATCTTTAAATATTAATTATAGATATTTTTTTATATTTTAATTAGCGAACCAAAACATCTACGCTAGTAAGTCTTGGATCTTTAGATACATACACGGCAATGGCGCAACTTGTTGGATTACCAGCAGCTATAGCAACTGAAATGATTGTAAGAGGTAATTACATAAATATAATCATAAATCCTTTTTTTGATTTAAATCACTTTTTTAATCAAAAATACTAATATTTGTTTAAATTTGTATTTTTATAGGAGAAATTAGAGATACGGGTATTTTAGCGCCAACTTTACCACATATTTATAATCCTATCTTGCAAAATTTAGATCGTAACGGTGTTAAAATTGTAGAGAATACGGTTAATAACAACAGAGGAATGAAAGGAAAATTAAATTGGAGTGGAAGTGGAATTTGGGAATGAAAAATTATTATAATTACATATATTATTTTTTTCCCCCATCAATTTTATAATTTAATGTTTTCATCATAATATATTAAATATTGAATTTTTTTTTTCTTTGATAATTCTAATAATTAAACTAAATAATTTATTATGATTATTTTCTATTTAATTATTCTATGTTGCAATTATGATCGAATTATAAAATAAATTATTTATAGATTTTTTTTTTTCAATGTCCTCACTGAAGCTACGATGGAAATAATCAATAATACTATATTAATTGAAAACCCAATTACACAACCGGATTTTATATCTGATTGACTAAACATTGTCTATTATAAAAAATTTTTTTTTTTCAAAAATATACATATATATATATATATATAAAGAAAACAGTTAGTTAATAAGTAAAATTGGTTAGAAAGGACATTTATAATATTATTAAAAATTACTTACAGCGTAAGAAGATCCTAAATGACTTAATAATACCCAAATAATATAATAATAATTTCTTTTTGGGTATCTATATCCTTCAAAAGCAAGAATCATCCACGTTGTATGTAATAATATGGATAAACATGTTGTGATTGCTAAAAGCATTAATGATAACATTGAAAAAGGAAAAAAAAGTAATGAATAAAATATTTAATATGCGAAAAATGTAAAAAAAAGAGAAAGATTTTAATTTAAAATTACTTTACCTCCGGTAAAAAATAATGTTAAAGTAGGACATGACTTGCACATTATTACTCCAGGTCCAATCGAAATAATTAAAGGATTAATATACATAACCAATCCGTTCACAAATCCAAATCCCAATCCACTTACTAAACATTTCATTATGATGAACGAATAAAGGATAAATTAATAAAAGAAGTTTTTTTTTCTTAAAAAAAAAAGAGAAATCAACTATATCAAATATTAATCTTTACCGAAAGCAAAAGTAGGTATATTATACGGTGATGTTGGATTAGCAGATGCGAGTATAAGCCCATTTTCAGCTCGACTGTATAATAAATTATTTATTTAATTTAAATAAAAAAAAATAATAAATAAATTATTGAAAATAAATTTATAAAAAATTTACCTTATTATTTTATAAAAAAACCAACGAAATAATTCTTGTAATAAAACGCTATATAATATTGTAATCGGATTTTCTGTTGCATCTGATTTAGAAATAAACCAAATCGAAGAAGCTAATAATATCGATATTAACCAAAAGAATGCACTAAAAAAAAGAAATGAAATTATTTTCCGTGAAAATAATAAACAATATATATATTTATTTTATTATCAAAAAAGTTTTATTTATTTACTTACCTAGATATCATTAAAATAACAAGTTGTGCATCTTTTGCAACTGTTAAAAAGAATAAAGCGAGCGAAGGACCAAATGCTATATAAATACAATAAATGATTTTTTTTTCTCAATTTTTTGACTAGCGTAGAAGTTAAATTTAATATATAAAAATATATTTTTTTATACCCGTTAAAGCACAACCAAGGAATGTCAATATTGTCATTATTTATTATTAATAAAATAAAGTATTTAATATAATAAAATGAATAAAATGAATAAAATGAAGGAAGACAACTTTTTTTGTGGACTATTTATGCAAAATATTGTGGATTCGCTTCATACATTTCGTGCGACAATGCAATTTTTAACTCGCTTTACTGCGCAAAGCACGTGTCTATGGATTGCTGTCAATAGAAGATCGATATATTTCATTATGGGAATGAATCTTCGAATATAACATTCAATTTTTTCTGTGTAAAAACTAAACACCCTGTTTAATACTGTATTAAAGATTATTATGAAAAAGCCCAGCGTGATTGGTTCTGAATGTATAGCCGAAATATGAAAAACGAAGGGTAAAGATATGAAATATGGATAATGGATTTAATGGATTTTTTTTAAAAAAATTAAATTATCTCGTTCAGTTATTTAAATATAGGTAATTCATTAATATTTAATATTAGAATCTGCTGCTGCAAGTGCCTGCAACCGCAAGCAATGATCCAATATTTAAGATCTACCCATCGTAAGGTTTAAAGTATCTTGGCAATTTGAGAATACTAAATAAGAGCTAGCCGTAAAAAAAATCATTCCACACCTACTTGGCAGAAAATTTCGTAACATTCCTTTGAAGTGGGAGTTCTTTCCCGCTAACGAATGCAGCTATGCCTATACCGATTACTTTCAGATGACTTGTGCTAAATACGAGTTTGTACATGATTTATTAGAGTTAATGTGGTTAAATATTAGTATAGAACAAACTGGCCAACCTATAATACCGTAATAATGCAATTTTAAATATTATTAACTCAACAGATTAATACTCTGGAATATTATCAATTTATTTAAGTAGGATTGGATTTGATGGAACCTATTATAATTCTACTTATAATTCTTTATTTCTTGCGAATTGACAAGTTGCGATCATAGATTATTCACCTATGATTAAAAGAGATATAATTGGTTCATATTTATTTGGCCTTGAAAGTCGCGCAGAAAAGTATTCTTATATTGATTTGGATGCACGCATGAACATATTGCCTTTGAGTTCTTCTCAGAATACTATACAACTTGGCATAAGACTAAGGTCACCAACTATTCAATTTCATCCCGGGAGCAAGTGTTAATCTAATTTGATTCTTTTTTTTTCTTTATCGCCGTTTTCAAATGATGTACGCACTACGCAGTTAAAAAGAAAACCGAAACCCGGACGAAACTCGGACAAAATATGGACAGAAAACCGAACGAATATTAGTATTCGAATATACAATCACAAATAAACTGCGCACACCATTTTGAAAACGGAGATAATGAAAAAAAATAAAGATATAACGTAATTTTTTATCTTAAATTTTTTGTTGGTTCAATTATATCTAAATTGTTTTTTTTCTCCGGGGTCTTTATACTCTTTATTTAGAGCATCCAGAATAGCACCATGGTAAGTAAATAATAATAAGAATAATATTTTAATTTATATACTTCTTTAGGGAACTTATGCAAAAGTATATTATTCCTTACATAACATGTATGACAATGACATGTCGAAGAAGTTTAATAAAAAACGCTGCGAAAAAATATGTATCAACTGCAGGAATTCCATTTGTCGAAAAAGTTAGTGAGATGCCTGCAAGTGGTAATTTAGAAGATCGCGTTCAAATTATCGAAACTTTGCTTAAAGAATATTATCTCGATGTTGAATTTTTAGAAATTTTAAAAAAAGAAAAAAACAATGTTTCACAAAGCAATGAAAGCATCACAAGAAAAGGATTTAATTTATATATCAATTGATAATGTATAGAATGAATACAGTATATCAAATATTAGTGAAGTTAAGAATAACATAAAAGTGTAATGATACAGTATATTATTAAAACTATGTACTGATTGATATATGAGGATTGCATTTTACACATTCTAACGTACAATGTTTTCGAATTATGATCTATTTTTTTCATTTTTATCGCTCATTCTGCAACGACTAAAAAATTTGACAAAAGTGTAACGGAAATAGATAAAATAGAATGATAATGCAATTTGTTGATTTCTAATTATGCAGTAGCCCTGTGATCTGACCGGATTGATCGCAAATTTGTACCCTTAAATAATTGGTTGCTGATGCGGTTAGCGCCTCAGCGGTCAGTCAAGCCGATCTACAAAATTTGTCTGATAATTAAACATAATAACAACACATCAACGTGTTTTTTGCCCTATAAGCAAGCTATTATGGATATATAACCAATCCGATCATTGGTTATACATTTTTTTTGGTCAATCCGATACGATCTAGAAATGAACAGGGCTAGTATTACGGGACGTCGAGAACGACCGCCACATCAAGTCTAACATGATTAGGTGGCTTAAACCATCGCAATCAATTCCGTATTTGGACAAGTATAGATTATACAATAGACAGAAATTTTAAAGGGTTTGATTCCTCAAGATGGTGATTTTAATAAAACAAACAAAAAATATGGAAATCGAAAAGTCGCATTACGTCAAATTTCCTAATTCGACAACTCGAAGATTAAAGTTGTGTTAACACCTTGTAAAAGATATTAATAAACAATCAGATTTCAATCAAACTTGAATTATTATTTCCGTTTGTGAGCATTAAGCAGCAATTGGAAGCAATGTATCGTCAATCTAACTTTAAGACATTGGACACTTAATTCTTAAGGTCTAAAGTATCTTAATACTAAAACAACTGATGATATGAATTAGCCGTAAATAATTATCCACTACTTAATTTGATTAATAAGATAATGTGACTATTCCTTGAGCCGTAATGATGGCAAATGACCAGGTCATTTGGTTATTTTGAAATGACCACTGAATGACCTTAGAATGACCTAGTCATTCAGGTCATTTGTCATTTGTCATTTAAATTTAATGCTAAACTAATTCAGGCCAAATTTACAATGCTGGCCGGAATTACAAATTTATATTATAATTTTATTCTCGAAACATTGAAAATTTTGCCAGAATTATGATGTAATTCTTAAATGACTAGAATTTAATGTTGAAACGACCAAATGTCAAGGTATTGCATATTCGTGAATACATTTCATTTTATCGTTATACTTATATCTTGTTGCTGATTTAAAAGATGGTATTGAATCTAATGACGAATTTGCATAAGCTGAGGTAATTTAAATAATATGCAAATATAAATGTTACAACGAAGTCAACCTATTTTATTATATTTTCATATATAATATTATAATTTCATTTTTACATACATATATTTTAAAAATATGAAAAATTGTACTAATTAATAAACAAGAAATGATATTTTTCAAGATAAATTTTCGTAAGTTTTTATTTAATAAAATTTCTTTAAAAAAAATCAAATGCTAAAGTAAATTTGTTCCGTAAGTTTCATTTTTCAGTTTAAATAACCTAAAATTCCTTTTACAAAATAAATCAAGAAAAGCTGTAAGTATAATAATCCTCTATCGCACTAAGTGTCACTTCATACTAATTTTTAAAAATAGCGAGTGATTAGCTGAGTTTATAAATGATCGTTGACTTATTTTCCGGCCTCATATAGATAGCCGGGAAATTACTAATTTTAGTTTAAAATAATTTAAGTTTTAAGATAATAATTAATGAGTGACACGCTCCAGAGGATTACCCATTTATTTCATGGGAAGGGGAACATTAGGGGTTTTTCTCTTCGGGAAAAAAAACTCTATTATTCCCAACTCCTCATGAAATAAATAATAGCAAAATCTTTTAGGATTTTTAATGAAACGTTTAAAATAATTGCATAGGCTAGATCATATAATTTATAATCTCTACTATGCGGTGAAATTAAACATTTAAAAAAAGCTTAATCAGTTCATTATTATTTTTAGCAGCTGTTAAAGCACGAAAATAAATGAGAATCTCAATCCCAAATATTTATCCCACTCCTTAAAATAATCAAACATGCTAGCATATAAAAGAACGTTTCACCAACAACTTTATTTCACTTAAATGTTATTATGGCTCATGTAATCCAAACTACTATGATATTAATAAAATTAGCAATCCGAATCTAACAAATATCTTTCTTCTAATACTTATTACGATAAATTATTCCAAAAAATTTGAAATATCATTTTTATATTGATGATATTTTTTCTTTACATACTTTTTGCACTTAATGATCAAGCTTTCTTCTTCTGATTCAGATTTTGATGATTCAGATTCATCATCTTGTTTTGGATCATAATCATAATCAAATTCTTTAGGCATTTCTATTTCATAGTTCAGTAGATAAAATTTTTTGTTGAAATTTTTTTGACATAAGATTGTATTAATATTAAAAATTATTAGAGAAATTGCTGCAAGAATACCTAAAGTAAAAAAAAAAATAATTAGTAAACAAAAATCTAGTAATAAAAGTGATTAAAATTTCAAATATTAGAATAGGATTTATTACCAAAAATAATTCTCTCTTTAGTTAATGCATAATAAAGAGGAAAATGGAAATTTTCGATAAATCTAAGTGCAATTATTCCTAATCCAAGAAAACTTGCTATGTAAAATAAAATAAGTAACGAAACTGATTCTTTTTCTATTGCTACTAAAACAATAGAAGTAGAAATAATTAAAATAATGGTAGTCGGAAAATATATTAAAGGAAGTAATTTATAAAAATAATAATTAATACTAAGACTATCAATTACTTCCGTTAGGAATATCCATATTCCAAGAAATGAAATTGTCATTAGAGATAATGCTTTTTCAAACTGATGAATATTATGTACTTTTTTCAATTTATCATCTAATTGATTTATTGGATCTGAAATCCATTTCCAAGACTTAATTTTGAACAATATAATACATAATATTAAGTAGATAACTTGAAATATTCCTAAAATTATTACTCCAGTTATCATCATTCTATATATTTTATATTCAAATTTTCCAAATAGAATATTACAAACTATTATTATCTTTGGACTCGAATTAACAATGAGAAATATTATAGTACGAATTATAGTTTTATAATAAGCTGTGGTTAATCCAGTTAAAAGAATGAATGGAAGTGTGGACCATAATGGAAATAGTAATTGAATTACTACTAATTCAATTGGATTTATAAAGTTATGGGTAAAAATAACAAGAAAAATAGCTTCTCCGATAATCGTAAAAACAAATAAAAAATTTAATATTTTATTGACTTTCATATCTAAAATGTGAAACTCAAAAGAACGTAGTATCCCGGTTTATAATTACTATGTCGCTCATAAGCCGTGGCTTTTCTTTTTTTTGATATTTCACGGGACGTATTTGATCAGCCTTAGACCGATTTCATATTAATATAATATATATAAGCACGACATACACAACATACGAGATAAGTATATTATTCAAATTTCAAAATGTTTAGAAGAAATAAGCCTACTGAATCGTTTTGTTTAATTTTGTTCAAAAAACTATGTTCTCTTACTTTCATTATCTTTATTATTTTGTACACGATTAACCAATTTTCAGATATTTCTGTTTATCCCAAAGTTGATATCAGTAATCATTTTATTAACGATTGTAACATTACCATAGAATTTTGTAATGCAAACTCTATAAATGTTACATCCTGCCAATTCTTAGTTGTTGATGATCAATATAATTTCATTAACTACGGTGGATGTTTCTATAAAAATAGCATTGATAACATTCGGACAACTTGTGCTAAATACGAATTTGTACAACCTTTTGTAGGCTTAATATGGTTAAATATTAGTATAGAACAGACTGGTCAACCTACTCTTTTAAATAATAGTAATGCAATTTTAAATATTCTTAACTCAACGGGTGCTTACTCTGAAATATTATCAATTTATTTAAAAAGAGTTGGATTTGGTGAATCTTATTATAATTCTACTTATAACTCTTTTTTTCTTGCGAATAGACAAGTTGCGATCATAGATTATTCACCTATAATTACTGAGAGAGAAATATTAGGTAAATCTTATATTGATTTGAATGCGCACATGAACATATTACCTTTGAGTTCTTCTCAAAATACTATACAACTTGGCATAAATCGAAGGTCACCAACTATTCAATATCAAAAAGAAGTTTATCCGAGAAGCAAGTATTAATCTAATTTAATTCTTTTTTTTTCTTTAATAAAAAAAATAAAGACATAACGTATCTTTTTTTTATCTTTAATTTTAGTTAGTTCATTTATATCTAAAATTGGTGGATTTTTCTCTTTTTTATCCGGAGTCTTTATACTCTTATTTGGAACATCCAGAATAGCACCATGGTAAGCAAATTAACAATATTAATAATATGATTATATTTTAATTAATTTTTATGGTGTAACTTCTTTTAGGGGGTTTATGCAAAAGTATATTATTCTTTACATGACATGTATGATATGTCGAAAAAGTTTAATAAAAAACGTTGCGAAAAAATATGTATCAACCGCAGGAATTCCATTTGTCGAAAAAGTTAGTGAGATGCCTGCAAGTGGTACTTTAGAAGATCGCGTTCAAATTATCGAAACTTTACTTAAAGAATATTATCTTGATGTTGGATTTTTAGAAATTTTAAAAAAAGAAAAAACAATGTATCACAAAACATCACAAGAAAAGGATTTAATTTATACATCAATTGATATAGATGATGATGATGATATGAAGGATAAATGTTTAGAATGAATATATTAAATATTAGTGAAGTTTGGGAAAAAGAAGAGAAATGATACATTATGTATTGATATATGAGAATTGCATTTTACACATTCTACGCAAAATACTTTCAAATTATGTTCTATGTTTCATTTTTATCGCTTATTCTGTAACGATTAAAAAAAAAATTTGACAAAAGTGTAACGGAAATGGATAAAAATAGATAATTGCATTTTACTAATTATACTACGGGACGTCGGGAACGACCGCCACATCGAATCCAACATGATCGGATGGCTTAATCCGACGGAAATTTCTAAAGGGGAAATTTCTAAAGGGGTTAAAACCTGTAGATTTTCCTCTTTTTAGTAAAGATGATTATTTTAATAAAAAAATATGCAGATCATGTGAGATCGAAAAATCGCATTCCTGATTTCCGTGTCCGATTTCAATCGAGAAAAATCTCATGGAATTTCCGCATTTTTTAGGGTGATATTACGATATAGTGATAATTAAAAGTTATTATAAGATCATGTCTAATCACATGTGATTATTATATACTGTATATTAAAATTAATGAACGTTGAATAAAAAGTTGTTATAGAGACAATAGATAATTTATTTTTCATTATTTAAGAAAAAAAAAACAAAAGGATACTTTTCTTTTCTGTAAAACAATGTTTGATTTATGAAGAAAAGGAATTTCTGCTATGAAGGGGAATTTGTACCTCACAAGAATTATATTAACCGGAATTACCATAATTATAAGAATAATGTAAACAAAAAAATAATTGATACGTCATCTTATCGACAATCGAATTTGTAACAATTCATTTATTTAATTATAGATAATTATTATTATTATACTTAATTGTTGATTTTGAAAAAGGATGAAAAATAATCGAGGTGATCATTTTCTTATGATTCATATGCACAAAAAAAAATATGTACTTTTTAAGAGTATTTAGGATTAACGATTTTTGTTATAAAAATTCTTAATATATAAAAATCGAACAAACAGTATCATTTACTAAATTTGCTAAAAAATCACAATATAATTTAAATCGAAAAGTCGACAACAAGACAAGTATTAACTAACCTGAGATATTAAACGAAAAAGGTAATGTATACGAAAACAAACATTTTTGTTTTTGAATAAAAATATTAATAAATCATTATTAAAATAAGTTTGTCTGAGATAGGCGTTGTTATTGAAGTGTAACACAATAAAATGTAAATCGGTTGGTTTTCCCATTATTGAAAAAAAAATAGAACAAATCTTCTGATTGACATTCTTATTACACCGGAAAAAAACAGTAAACAATCTTTAAATAGATTAAAGATTCTAAATTTCAAAAGACGCAAAGACGCAAGACAACGATTTATTGTTTCCTATAAATTTTGAAAATTCCTTCATAATACATTTACATGTGTTTCGTTGACTCAGGAAATCAGGGATATATAATTTGACAGTTATAGGTTGTCTTTACTTGTCAAATCATCATTGCAGTTTGTATTGTTATATTTAATTGTTCTTGATTATTATTTTTTTGATGATCATAATCATATCGATTATTAAGATCTCAAAAGAAAATTAACAAATTTGTGCTACAAGAATGACGTAATTAGGGATTAGTGTTTTGTAACTCCTATGTTTGTTTAACCAATAATAATTATTTTTAAACAAGGAAAACAAAAAACAAGGAAATGAATAACCAATTTTTTGACCACTTAAATATCAAATTATTTTAGTTATTATTATTTATATTCTGTTTTTGTAAATGATATTATTATAAATATTTATAATAAATTGATTTATTAAAAATGTATTGTTATTATTACAAATCAAAAAATATTAAATAATAAAAAGAAAAAAAAAGTTTTTTTTTTTAAAAAAAAATTGAATGAAATATCCATTGTCTCTTTTTTTTTTAAAAAAAAAAAAGAGACGAAGATGAAATATCTTTTATTGATGCAAGTTATGATAAAGTATTTTACTTTTTTTTTATTACCATACCATTTATTACGAAACCTCGTTGCAAAAATGTCTTATAAATCTTAAATGATTGTGATACATTAAAAACTTAAAAAACTTATTTAAAAAAATTGACATATAAACATTTTTAAAATGACGTGCGAACATATAAATAACATAAATAACATAAAGTAAACAAACAATACAATAACATTTTTATTTGGGGGGTTTTTTTTTATTAATTAACATTAATTATAATTATAATATAGTATTATTCCTGATCATTAAAATATATATATATATATATATGTATATATATATTTTATTACACTTTAACTTTTTCCATTTTAGGTATTTATTAAATATTATTATTACAATACTCACAAAAGATTATAAAAGCAGCACCACTGGATGAGGATGATTAGCAAAAAAATTCCATTAATAATATACCGAATAAAAAAATATCCAATAACTTACATTAAATCGATTGGTCGCCACAATATTCGTATATAAACTCTTAAAAATATTCTTTATTCTTTTCTTTATATACAGTAAATGAATCCATACGAGACTTCATCATTTCAATCTCCAATGATACCGGAATCTAAAATAGTTGAAGAAGTCATATCGGAGATGGACTCACTAACTTACACTAAAATCTTACAAAAAATAACCATGCCAATAGAATATTTGATAAGTCCCAAGAGAAAATCTCGTAAAGGAAATACTCCTCCAAGGCCACAAAACTCTTTTCTCATTTACCGTCGGGACTTTATGTCAAAGTTAACTACAAATTATGGTCCTGAAATTTCTTCAAATTTATCTTATGTTTCAAGTAATGCTGGAAAGTGGTGGAGTTCTGAGTCTCAAGAGGTTAAGAATATTTATAAATTAATCGCTGATTTAGCGAAAAAAGTTCACGAACGCACTTATCCTGGTTATGTATTCAAACCTAAAAAAAAGCGCTCTCACAAACCTATTCTCAATCATGATTTTGATGACGACTTTCTCTTTGCCTCAAATACTTTTAATTATCAAGATGCACAAAGAAAATTTGTTCCACAATTATTCAATTATCATCATCCTGGATTTTCTTCAATTTCTACCATTTCTACTACGAGTGGATCTAATTCACCTACATCACAAATATACTCTTCTTATAATAGTAATAATTCTTCTTCTCAATTAGTTTTACCTTCCATCGATGCTATTTTATCAGAATCTGATAATTACGATAGATTTATGTGTCGTTCTTTCCAAGGTCCATAAAATTTGTAATTATTATAGGAGGGTTTTTTTTTCTATGGTTTAATAGTTGTAAAAATTTTTTTTCTATTGCAATAGTTTTTTTTTTCATTATGAAAAGAAAGATTTAACTTCATTTCCAATTTTTCTTTATAATTCTTATTATTCGGTATATATATATATATATATATTTTTTTTATTTTACTTTATTTTAAGATAAGGATTTTAAGATAAACATTTAAGATAAATAGTTTTAAGATAAAAGAATATTGATTATTCGTAAAATTTATTAAATTTTATTTCATATTTTATTAATATTATTATAATAATAAATATTATATTGTATATCTAGCTAATGTACAGTTATTGAGTGAATGTTTAGTAAATACAGTATATCAAAATATTATTAAGATTGTATCTTGTAACTCAGAAAATTATTCATAATGTTTTAATACAGTGGCTACAGTGGCTTGGTTGGGTTGAATTATACATCACACAAAGTAGGTTGATCTTACGAAAAGCCACATTAGTAAAAATACGCGATACACGAAAATCGGAGAATCAATTCAAATGAAAAAATTTCTTTTTTTTTTGCACAAAAATTTTACTGAATAATTATATATTTACGTTATTTTTTGTATTTCGTTATAATAAGTCACCAATCAATCAAGAGTCTAAGATCTTATTATTATTAATCACAATATATTCAAAAGGTCTATACACGCTCTCAAATTTTTTATAAGCTTTCATCCTTTAAATCAAAACTTTTATTTTACCTCTTCAAAATTTCTTTTTAAACCAAAACTTTTATTTTACCTCGTCAAAATTTCTCTTTAAACCAATTTTACCTCTTCAATATATATATATCAAATAAATTTTATAAAATGGTAGTATACAAATTAGAAATGTCATTAAATTGAGGTGGCACATTTAACGATATTTTCAAAGTTAATTAGTGACTTTACCATAATAGATCCCAAAATGCTTATCCAATTTACGAAAAAGAATTTAAATAGTTCTGGCTGTAATGAATCTTTAGAAAGTTGAACTCAAAACGAAATTTTCTGAAGAGGAACATATTAAAGAAAACTTAGTGGAAGGAAGATGGGACCAACGATGAAATTTAGAGTTAAGGATAACTTTCCAACATGATTATCAACCTTCAAAGAGACTAAAAGATCAGCCAGCGCGAGTTTATCTCTGTGACCGTCTTCAACAAGAGCGGAACTTGCTGCCATTTTTATAACACTACTCACGGCTCCTCTACATCGGTTCTTTGCATATCTTGTTAAAATAATACACAAGGTTCTCCCGACTGCTAAAATATTGAAACAGAGAAGGCCAGACCTTTACGCCCAACTCAACTGTCCATATCGGATACCGAAGATTTATCGCTGCATTGCCCTAAATACCTCGCAGAATAGAAAACGATATACACCAATCTACGGGACGAAGCTGTGGAAACGCAACAAAAATTCTATCACTGAGGACATAATACACCGAACCGTCATCAAATTGTTGGGAAGGGAGTCGATAAAATTAGGAGATCTTTGAAATTATCAGCTACATCGGCGTAATCGGCGCATCTCTTCAAAGACCTGATTTGGAAGAACAAGTGCGAACTCATCATCAGTTAGGAAAAAGCTCATAACATTATTCAAACGTCAAAGCACAACACTCGGGAGCGGGGTGGTTTAAGTAGCCAAAGATCAGAAACCGGCATTCTCGTTCATCTAGAGATGATGATAATATAGATGGTTATCAGCCGTAGTTACGTCACGACAGGAACGAACGCTGCCAATTGACAGAACGATCTAGATTAAGGGCCGCGTATTCAATAATGGCGAGATCTTTAACAACATACATCAAATTGAATTTGATCCCGCATTGGGCATATCATGCAACGTCGAGTTTTAATCGACTGGCCATTACAGTCTAATTAATACTACACGGCCAGCGCTCTAAAAGGATGAATTTTTTGGAGGAATTATTTTGGTCTAATTTTCATTTTCATTTTCATTTTCATTTTCATTTTTATTTTTATATTTAGTTTGTTTTTATTTTTAAATTTATTCGATATGATATGATAATAATGGAAATGGGTTATTTTTATTCTCATTGATATTTTATTTTTGGTTTTAATATTAGGCTTAGTATCATTTTTTAAATTTTGTAATTCGTTAGCTTGGTAGCTATCATTTTATTTAAATGTACACATTTGGTTGGTCTTATGGGTGACCGTTAATTGATAGAGCTTTTTGATGTATCAAAATTCTATTAATAAAGAACGCGTCACGCGTACATTAAAAAAAACTTAATATTTAAATTTACCAAAATCAACCCTATCATCAAGCCCTATCATCAAGCTTCAACTTTTTAAGTCTCTCATCGCCAATGTTAAGCCCTTCTATCAAATCATCAACACTGTCAAAAGGACGTTCTCTGCGTTTAAGAAATATGTTAGCACTCTCATTCTCATTGAAGCCAAGAAATGTAAGTGACTCAACAGGTGCTGGATTGAGATATACTTTTTCGTTGCTATGTAAAATAATAGAGAATGCATTAGCAGATATTATGATCGAAGGAATTCCAATTACAAACATACCAGACGCAAATTGTGCTCGACTTGCATATGTAAATAAGCAACAAATTTCTAGACTTTCGTCATTAAGAAACCCAAAGATATCCCAAGTTTCCCAGCCGCATTAAGAAAGACACAACCAATGTATTTCTTGATATTATCATTCTTCAGTAAATCAAGGTCGAGATAACCGTTTCTTATTTCCTTCATGTTTTCATATTTCACTGGGGTTTTCTCGTAGGATTGAGTGACTAAATTACATTAGATTGAAGTTTGAGATTGATGCAACTTTATATTAGACGAAATCTGCAAAACATAATACCTGGATATCGATGATTTAATTTATACAATTTGATATCTTCAACATCAGGCAAGGCAACTTTAACATTCGGAAAAGTATGGGAAAAATGCGCACCCTTAAATAGAGTCTTTCTCATATCCTAGTAAACGAAAAAGACTGAGGCGTAATGCCCAGTATCTGGCATTAAAATCCTCAAAATCTTGCCAATTCATCGGCTAATCATAACATAACATGGATTTCCAATACAATAACCTTTTGTCACTGGAGTTATCAATGATTGCAGATGCCCATAAGTAGGGTAAGCGAATAAGGTAGTCATTATTCTTTATCGGAACCAGGTACACAACTCCCATAGAACTAAGATCTTCATAGGTAAAGATCTTTTCTTCATTATACACATCATTTTTTTCCTCTGTTTTAACCACATCCATCTTTTTAACCGGCAGGCCCAATATGGCCTTTGCGAGAGGTACAGAAAAAGAACGTGAATTATCAAGACCATATCTGAATTTGATATGAGCCATGATTTCCCGATATCCATGTTACAAAGAGCTGTTTCTAGTTTTTCCGCTTCTTGTTCCTTTTATTTCTTCCGTCCTTTTTGATAATTGATCTTTAAAACGATCATAATAATACTCCAATGTTATCACATGTCCGCCGACATCTGCAATACTTATTCAAAAATATGGATGCACGTCATCATCAAACAATTTCATATTCTTACCAATATTGATTGAATCACTATCATTAAGTAAGCGTAGTGGAAGGAAAAGTGGTTCATGCATAGAACCTGAAGTATAATTTTTTATGGGTTCTTTAATCGTTCCAGCCAGGATAGGAATGAAATAAATGTTTGCAGGTGGTTTACACATAATTCCTCCAATGGATTTTATTAATTCCTTACAGGATTTATTTTGCAAATCGTGCAAATGATTTAACTCGTCAATTCCAAGGACCAGATCCAGTAAAGGATAGAAATTGTTTCTTGTTTCCTTTGTTTAATAAAGTCAACATATACAACAGTATCTAAGGTAAGTCAGCAACATTTGAACGTTCGCAAAGTGTATTAAAACTGGAAAAAGTGAAATTTCCAACAATGAGTTGCGGTTGGAAATACTCAAACAGAATACGTAGAGCAAGAGATGTATGGCCGTTAATTACTTTCTCATCGCCAATTTTTTTCTAATTCTTATATCTTCAATATTAGCAGCGCTTCCATTCTCATAGGTGGTGCTTATGACGACCAAGTTTGCAAAATCATTACGTATTTTCTCATCAGATTCATTGATACAATGCCTAAGCAAACTTTCGATTTCATCAAGAAATCTACTCTTTCCAGTTCAGTTCCACCAGCTAAGACGAGGATTGGATGAAAGTATTTGTCATCCACATTACAATATTCAAATCACTTCTTGATCACAATTTTCGTTATGCTACCATTCCTGAGGGTATCGATGGAGCCTTCTTAAGTTCCAAAGGTTTTAACGAGCTGAAATGTTAGTTCAATTTTAGCCAGAGGAGCCAAGAAACACATAATTGGAAAGATAACAATGCTAAAAGACATACTCGGTTTTTACCACGTCCCAATGTGAATTGTTGTATCTACTCGTAGATAGAAGTAACATCGTTCCAGTCGATGCAAATATCTGGTTCGAGAGGTAAAACATTGGAAAACACTTACCAGTGGCGGGGATTATGGTGATGATGTGGATGTTAGATACTACAAAATTTTTTATTGTCTAATTCATCTTTAAAATAGTCTTTAAACGGTTTATGAGGTTCCATTTCTTCTCCATGAAGTTTTTGTACAATGTATTCTTCGGTAGAAACACTTTTTATATCTTCTTCCTTGGCATTAACTCTCCAAAGTTTCATATCTCTAATATTTTTAACATCTTCCTATCAGCGAGAAATTCCCTATGAAGTGCGACGGGGAGTAATTCTAAGGGGTATTTTATTTTACCAAACTCGACGAAACTTCCATTATCATTATTATAAATGGGAATTGGAATTAAACTATCGGTGTTTAGAAATAAACAATTGAATAATGCTTCCATTACGGTGAGATTTCTATAAAAATGAACGAACGTAAGTTAAAAGAAAGAAGTAAGTTAAAAAGAAGTTTGAAAGAATTTTTTGAGGGTATATATATACTTGTAAAAACCTTACTGAATTCATCCTTGATTGGTGGATTATAATGATACTTCGAAAAATAATTTAAAAAGTAAAAGAATTAATTTATCAAGTGATTAATATTGTTTGCATGAAAAATTCCCCGAGTATTTATATCATGAAAAAGTAAACTATGTTACGCAATCGTGTCAGATTATCTTAATCTTCAATTGTCCGTATTGTACAAGTATTGTACATAAAATATATATATAAAAAGGTTTCTGTATCAATTATATACAATAAAACATCACTATACAATTTATTTAAATCGAATTTATAATAGTGTCCTTGTTTAATTTATATTAGGGAAATAATCTTCTCTTTCGTAATAAACTATGATGAAACATAATGAGAAGAGTCCACTTTTTTCACATGATTAATTTTCTAATATGTATATAAAATTTTACAATTTACATCCTGTACGAGAGAAATTAAAAAAAAACAAAAAAAGTTTTTTGTTAGCGTCACGCATAGATCTTTAATTTTGTCTATTTATTCATTTTACGTAATTTTTTAACTTGTTATTTTACACATGTCACGTATTAATTTTATTACATACTAAAACAATAAATGAAAGTACTATATATAATACATTTTATCAATTAATTCTTTCAGTAAACATGAGTTTTAAATCGACGGGTCTTAGGTGCTAATAATAATTAATTTGTCCTTATTGATGCTATTTTTAGGGTATGTGTGGTAGAAGGTGCAGTTGCAGTTATGGTGGCAGTATTAGTTGTAGTGGCAGTAGGACATTTGCGGCGATAAGTCGCTCGGGCTCTTTGTGATCTTGTTTCATTATCGTCGTAATCGACGAAATCCTTATTAATCAAGGTCTCATTAAAGGAAACCATAGGACTAAACGTTCCATTTTTTTCACTCCAATGTCGTTTACATTTAATCAAACTAGAATTTAAGGTTAAAAAATAATTTATATGTATATAAATTTTGAATAAATAAATTAACTTTTTTTTTCTCGATCATAAACTTGTTTTAAATCCTATATTATTTAACTCTTGAGAATTAATCCAAAGAAAATAACTTTCAAGATCTGGTTCGTAGATATTTTGCCGATTTTCATAGTCCTTTTTTTTATAAAATATATATACCGTATTTGCCCAAAAATAAGCAATCACCGAAAATAAGCAACATGGCCCGCATTATAACAAATTTTGGCACACATTATCAAACTTGGCCGGCATTATGTGCAAAAAACTTGTTGCTTATTTTCGGGCAAATACGGTATATATATATATAAACTAAGTACGATTTTATTGTCAGACATTTTGTCAAGGAGAAAGGAATCGACAATTGGAAATATACGTTAATTCGTGATCCGCGTAAAAAGTAGAGAATCTAATTATTAAAAACCGGGGTTAAGTTATATATAGTAATATATAATAGCGCGGAATCTGAAGACGCGGCAAATTAAAGTACGAATTTTTTAAATATGATGTAAAAACTAAAACCATTAGCATAAAATTATACCATTTGGCTAACTTCTTACTAGAAGTCCGGTAAAATTTTCAATAATTAGAAATAACTTTCCTATGAGCCTAAAAGTAAAAATCCATTATTCGCAACGTTAAAAATAAGGCATTTTTTAAGCCTATAAGTAAGTCATTTATAGTGCTCAAAAAATTTACCGGACTTTCAATAAAAAGTAAGCCAAATAACATAATTTGATGGCAATAAACTTAGTTTTTATATTATATTTTAACAATTAGTACTTTGGTTTGCCATGACGTCAGATTCTACGCTATTATATAATTACCCCGATTTTTGATATAGGAGTCTCTACTTTATTTGCGGATCACGAATTAACGAAAAAAGTATTTTAAGGAAAAGTGGATGAATGAACAATCTCCTTTTGAAAATACTTGAATGTTTCTTAGATAAAAATAATTGCAACACAGATATAAAAATAAAGTGTTTAAAGATTCAATATCTGACATACTGTAATGTTTGTATTTCTGCAGTCGTCAGTTAAATATATTAAATCCTTTATTTACTAGGAAAACGGAAACCGTTGAGGGTCCGTCGCTTAATACGTTTACATACATATATAAATGGTTACACAAAATGTGTTGCTAAAAATAAAGCGTTACAAAAAATGTGATACAAACATAAAAGGAAATAAGCAGGGGCTAAATTATAGTGACGTAGGTGGAAGGAAGGAAAAATACATGGGTTAAACCGGTACTGCAAATTTATCTAGTTCCGTACAATAAATAGTCCTTCGCTACGCTCCGGACAATTATATGCAGATATGATTTTAAGCGAAATAAAAGTAAGTTTCTGACGTGTCTAGACATGAAGCTAATTTGCTTATGATTATGTATATTAATTGACCAATTATTTTTTAGCGCCACTTTATTTTTCATTTTATTATAGTAGGCTAAAGTGTCCCAAGTCGAAATTTCTTTTCTTTAAAATACTGACTTTCCTGACAAGTTCATGATTTCACTGTCAATTTATATTTTTTATATTATTGACTTGAAGATCAAAGACTTCATAATTATTTAAATTCTCATTAAATTATCGCGCTTTTTTGGATTACCACTGCTCATTTAATTCATTTTTAACATAAATGCACCTATATCATGATTCTAATACTTATCTTAAGATGTCTTATTTTTTCATTGTAATTCTATTTATAGGCGGTAAAAAAATAACATATGACGTTATTATATTTTTAAAACGCTTAGCTAGCTAGCAAGTTACAAAGTATTATATCTAAAAAAAACCTTTCTTATAGTGGTCATGACTTCATTGATTTCTGTGATCCCATTCAATATATATTAAAGATTAATAATTTAATTTTAAACCAGGATCCAAGATGTCGATTTTGAAACCTAACTAAAAGGTGAACAATTTTATTGAATTTTTTCCCAAAGAATAGCATCTAATTCTCCATTAGATTTTTGCGTAATTCACACGATGAAATGACATATAGACAAATGGTTTTATTAAAGACATTAGTGCTGAAACTTTGGACGGAGGATATAAAAAATTTTATTGACGTACAGTACATACTAAATTTACCTTGTTATTGACCATGCTTGGACATTTCATCAATTAGTATATCAAAAACTCTATTATTTAGTTGCTGCTTCGAAAGTTCAAACTTTTAACTTTCTCCTGGCAAAGTTCCGCAACGGCTAACTAAATAATCCACATCTAATGATTTATCGCAATTTTCGAATTACTGAAAACAGTTTAAATAGGAAAATAAAATAAAAAAAATGATTTTTTTCAAAAACCCACGAAAACAGTAAATTTTATTGTATTTTTGGAAGGAGAAGGTGCAATTATAACATGAAAACCTTGATTTTAGGATGAAAAATCCAACTCTTAGGTAAGTTTACTTATAGAGAACTTTTAGGTTACACAAAATCTCAAAAGTCGCTTATATGCGAACTTACCGAAAAATTAAGTTTTCTGCTCTAAAATTAACATTTTCAGGTTATAATCGCACCTTCTCTATCTAAAAATGCAATAAAATTTACTGTTTTCGTGGGTTTTTGAAAAAAATCATTTATTTTATTTTATTTTCCTCTTTAAACTGTTCTCAGTAATTCGAAAATTGTGATAAATATAAAAATTAAACATGTGGGAAAGTAAAATTAATATTATTGATTGGTTGTAACCTGATCAGACGTTATATCGTGCGGTAATTCGGTTATGGTATTCCGAGCCAATATTATCCTTGCAACACTAGTTTTTACGCCTGTATCGCAAATATACGCATGCAGTGGGTTAATACATGTGACGGGTCAAGCATATTTTTGCGCCTACCCGCATAAAAATGTAACATTCGTTAAAGATATAAATTAATTCTTTTTTAAAAGCTCATCTTTAAAAATATATAAATAAGCCATCTCCCTCTTTTTTTTTTTTTAATTTTTTTTTTAAAAAAAAAAAATCAAAAAAAAAAAATTATACTCCTCTTTTAGGAGCTCAAATTGTATATAAAATGGGCGAATTTACGGTGGTTATTTTTTATTTTTTTTAATAAAAAATTTTTCCAAGGTAATTAATTTTATATTAGCATTAAAAGATAAAAATTTCGCTATTACGTATAAATATTTAAATATGTCAACTTTTAGTCCGCTTTTCGATTTATCAATGGAAGAAGATTATTGTCAAGGAAATAAATTTATCCCAAGAGAACTTAAAGCCTGTCCAGAATGTGGTAAACCCAGAATCTCTTTCGGATGGTGTAAGGATTGTGAAACCAATTCCATGAAGGAAAACTTTCTTTATTGGACTAGCGGGATTAAAGAAATAGATGAATTAATCCGTCATACTCAACTTAATGCCTCTCAAACTTGTGATTACTTGGAATGGATCCCATTTGATAAATTTGAAATGGTAAAATATATTGGCAGTGGTGGATTTGGTAGTACCTATTCAGCACTTTGGATGGAAGGACCTAGATGGATTTGGGATGATGGTGCGCAAGAGTGGGCTCGAGCTGGCCCTATGACTGTTGCTTTGAAACGTCTTGATAATTCACAGGAGATTTCAAGTTCTTTCATTAATCAGGTAATTAATGTTAAATACGGTGGTACCGGTTGCTATTACCGGTTGCTATTTTATTTTTTCATGAAAGAACATATAAATATCGAAGATTTTTATATGTGGTAGTCGCTTCTTGATCACATGATAAACAAAATATAATCCTATTGGTAGAAAGTACAACACCTCTTAAATTATACGATATTCATAATTCATTCTGCATTTATTTTTAATTTTAGATTAAAGCATATCACAAGTGTTTACAATCGGATTTAATGGCTGACACATTTGGAATTACGAAAGATCCAACATCTAATTATATGATTATTATGAAATACTACAAAAACGGTAACTTGTATCAATACCTTGATCGTTCCAATGGAATCCTTTCTTGGATTAATATAATCGATACATTATGGGGAATCGCTAGAGGGCTTGAAAAGATTCATGCTGAAGGAAAAGTTCATAGAAACCTTCATGGAGGAAATTTACTTGTTGACGAAAAATTTTTGATAGGTACTCGTATTGCTGATGTGGGTCTTCATGGTCCATGTTATTACCATGAAAATAAAAGCATATGTGGAGTTTTACCATATATTGCGCCGGAAGTTTTACGTGGTGAAGATTATAGTACTGCTTCTGATATATATTCATTTGGTATTATTATGAATACATTTTCAACTGGAAAAAGACCTTGGTATAATAGAGCTCATGATATTAATTTAGCAAAAAGCATTTGTGATGATGAAAGGCTTGAAATTCCAGAGGATACACCAAAATTTTATGCAGAATTAATGCAACAATGTTGGGACAATGATCCGGGAAAACGTCCAACCGCTTCTTACTTGAATGAAAAATTAGGAGAATGGATCACATTAATTTGTGATAATCCAAATCCTTCAGAAATTTTTGATGAATATTCTATTGCTGAAAATAGGAGACAAATAATAATTTCTCAATTATCTGACAAAAATACTCATCCGGAGATACATCCAGAAGCGTATTACACAAGTAGACCTTTGTGGTTTTTGGATCCTTAGTGATTATCAGTTAGTTATAATTTAAATTATTTAATTTTTTTTTGATTTGTATTTTATATCTCATATAATTTTATCAATAAAAACATTAAAAAAGTTATAATTATGTAATAATTTATATTTAATTTTCACTATTCATAAGTACAAAATGACATCGTATACAAAAAAAATATCGTACTATAAAAATTTTTCTAGAATAATCCAAATTGAGCTAAAAATCATAAATGTTCTTGAAACGTGTATTCATTTTTTTGCTATAAAAAAAAATTTTTTTATATGTTCGTTTTATGTTTTACTTGGGGCGCCTGTGGGTTCCAGCGGTGAAACTACACATAAAATTTTAACGATTTTGTTTTGTCTGCTTTTATTTACAGCCTACATATTAACCCAAAGGTCAAGCATATTTGTATACTTAAGATTCTATCAATTACATTTTATTTATGCGTGAACAAACTACTCTCTAGTTTCGCGTATTTAAAGTGTACACTCCCCGGTAAAAAGTATCCGACCACCCTAAAAATTAAAAAATCTTAAAAAATTCAGTGGGCCCAACAATAAATTTATATTTATTTTAAAAGTTTGAGACATGAGACACTTTTTAAAAGTGTTTTTTTAGCTTAATTATTAGTAAAAATTCGCGGACATTTTTAATTCTAAAAATGGCAAAATTCTTAACTTTTTAACTAGAGCAGTTACGGCCAAATGAATTCCAGAAATCAATTCTTTAACTAAAAAATAGCTTATGTTTAAAAAATCAGAAAGATTGGACTGGTAGTTGCCGAAAAATCCACCACTGAAGATCATAATTTTTATATGTAAAAACGGTAAAATCACCATTTTTGCCAAATTTTAGTATAAAAATTATGATCTTCAGTGGTGGATTTTTCGGCAACTACCAGTCCAATCTTTCTGATTTTTTAAACATAAGCTATTTTTTAGTCAAAGAATTGATTTCTGGAATTCATTTGGCCGTAACTGCTCTAGTTAAAAAGTTAAGAATTTTGCCATTTTTAGAATTAAAAATGTCCGCGAATTTTTACTAATAATTAAGCTAAAAAAACACTTTTAAAAAGTGTCTCATGTCTCAAACTTTTAAAATAAATATAAATTTATTGTTGGGCCCACTGAATTTTTTAAGATTTTTTAATTTTTAGGGTGGTCGGATACTTTTTACCGGGGAGTGTACATTAAAAAATTTTTAAACCAATTAAAATATACAGTATACTTATATATTTTATATAAATGTACATATTTGACTATTATAATGGAAACATTGTAACGCCAAAATATGTGTGATCGACAGGAGGGATCAAGAAGGACAGACACATTTGGAATATCATTTATTTTTTACCATGTAAAAAAAGTAAATTTACTCCTTATAGGGAGAAAACGCCGTTGCACCGTACTAATCTACTATACGTTCAATAATGATAATGTAAATATCTGATAATTTGATTAATAGATAATGAAGTAAAAATAAAAATAAATAAATAAATAAATAAATTGATAATAATAAAGCGCAGTAAAGAAATTTTTAGGATCGACAAAAAATTTAAATTTATCAAAATCAATCATACACAAATACAATATTTGAATGGATGCCATATGATCAGTTTAATAATATAATTAACCGTTACATTGAATTAAATTATAAAATTCATATTCGAGGCGATCTGCGTAAAATAATTCAAATGTGATTTTATTCATACAGGTCATTTGACCTCCTCAAGGTGGTGACTCCCTAAAGTTAGAAAGAAAAATTTAGTACTGCTTTTCTATATGAATATCGTACCTATCTAGCATAAAAATTAAGTTAAATGTGTATAATAGAGTAATTTTATATTAAAATGGTGCACTTAATTTGATAAAGATATTATCAAGAAATATCTAATATTTTTAATAAAACACTTGGATATTTGAAAAAGAAATTCCAGTCTAAAAATTCGTGTAAAAAATTTTGAAGTGTAGTACAAAATTAGGGTAAAAATGAGTAAATTATATATTTCATTAATTCGCTGTTTATTGAAGTATTTGTTATTATTATTATCATTATTTTATTAACTTGGATATCTCCAATTTTTAAAATATATTACATAAGAATATGGTTTAGATAGTGATTTAAATAGTACTCAAAGGTGATTATTATAATAATTAAAAATTACGAATAATTTAGTAGAAAACAAAAAAAAATACTTTATATTTATTTCTATAGATTATTTTCGTTACTATAAATCTCAGCATCAACAATTATATTAGTAGAATTGATCTTGAATACAACCGTAAAATTCTGCAACCATTAAATTCAAGAAAACGTAATTACAGATTTTAATTTGATAACTTTAATTTATTCTTTTTTTAACTAAAATAGGGAAGCATATAAAATTCAGATTAAAGAACTTTTGAGAAAAATCTAATATACGAATCAACTTAGTTTTTTAATTAGATAAGTAAACTCAATTGTGTTTATTTTCGTAATATTTTTCGATTATATGTGTAAAAGCAAATAAAATACGATAAGAAATTCTACTTTCTTTGTACCATTTGAAAGTAACCATAACCAATAAATATTTAAATCACATGAATTTTAAATCACATGAATGTACCAACGTAAAATTTTACATGCTGCGTTGCTAAACACGAAATTAAAAGAAAAACGTCTTTTCAAGCATTAACGCTTAACTACTATAGTAAGAAATAAACTAAAATATGGTTCAAAAAAAAGGAATTCATATAAAGTTGAAGTATATCTTGACGTCGGACGCGTTTTTATTAACGATATTCTATTAGGACGCAGTAAAAAAAGGAAACCCAAATGATCATTTAATTTCTAATATAATAATTGTACATGTCAAGATACATGTTTGCTTTATAAATTCGTTTTTTAAAAATGAGTCATTGCTCGAATCAAAATGAACTAACTTGATATATAAATAAATACACAATACAATTTTTTTTTTTAATATATAAAGGTTTTGACTCAAATTTTTATTGGTTTAAAATTTTTATTATCGACTATTAAATTTTTGAATTTAAATTTTAAAATAGAAAACTAAAGAAGGTTCTCATATCCAAAATCTTATTTTAACCCTATATTCTGGATCTTAGATTCATATTTTAATCCGTTTCAATAATTCTATCAAATAAATATTTAACAAAATTTCAATTTTTACCACTCATTTCTTATTATTTGTATATACTAAAGTTAGTTAATTAGCGAGAAATGTAAATAGAATAACATTTATTTTGTGAAATCCCAAATGATTTTTACCCTAAATTTGTTAAAGAGCCCCTTAATATTTTTAAAAAAAAAATTAAATATGATTGTCAAGATCTTAGGCTAGAATCGAACTAGTCAAAGCATAGACATGCTCTCCACCAGGATAAGATTTAAAAAAAATTCTGTTTGCTTATTCTTTTAAACACATAGGAGAAAGAAAAGAAACAGAATATGGAAGAACTCTAGAGCTATGACCTCAAACACCAATCGGCAAACTCAGAGGGATGCTATGGCTAACCAGCCGGAAGACAGGGGCATATGCTATGGGTTTATCACGTTTCCAATAAACCAAGGTCGTCTACAGTCACATTATGTATATTATACTATACAATGGTCTAGAAAGTTCAACCATCTTCATTATACTGGTGACCAGATGTAAAACCTAGACATCACCAGAAATAACGGGCGTTTTTACTAATAAAACTGCAAAACAAACTCTTTTTGTACGAGAGAGATACCTCGTTACGCGTGACGACCAGATGTAAAACCTAGACATCGTCAGGAAATGGGCGTTTTTACTAATAAAACTGCAAAACAAACTCTTTTTATACGAGAGAGTACCTCGTTACGCGTGACGACCAGATGTAAAACCTAGACATCGTCAGGAAATGGGCGTTTTTACTAATAAAACTGCAAAACAAACTCTTTTTATACGAGAGAGATACCTTGTTACGCGTGACGACCAGATGTAAAACCTAGACATCGTCAGGAAATGGGCGTTTTTACTAATAAAACTGCAAAACAAACTCTTTTTATACGAGAGAGTACCTCGTTACGCGTGACGACCAGATGTAAAACCTAGACATCGTCAGGAAATGGGCGTTTTTACTAATAAAACTGCAAAACAAACTCTTTTTGTACGAGAGAGATACCTCGGTATAAAAAAAGAGACCTCGTAAAAAAAAGAGACCTCGTTGTAAAAAAAGAGAGACTTTGTTATAAAAGAAAATGTCATTATAAAAGTAAAAGAAAGATATTTAAAATATAAAAAACGTCGTTATAAAAGTAAAAAAATATAAGGTCGCTATAAAAGTAAAAAAAATATAAGGACGTTAAAAAAAAAAATATAAGGTCGTTAAAAAAAATCGGTGTAAAAGTAAAAAAAAATATAAGGTCGTTAAAAAAAAAATAAGGTCGTTGTAAAAGTAAAAAAAAAATATAAGGACGTTAAAAAAAAAAGTGCAAAAGTGGTTTATTTATAAAAAAAATATCAGTGGGTTATACACAAAATGAATACGCGGCTGATTTTATATTTGGACAGATTGATTGATTGATTGGATTGATTTGATTAAAGGAGTATGGCTGATCCGCAGGACTGGCCTTCAATTGTATGTTGCGTAACAATTTTTACGTAATTATTATAGAAAGTTATTCAAAATATGAGTAACTCAGAGACGTATCGGTCGTATCGCGCAATTTATCAAAATCAATATCAGCAGTTGCATCATGCACCATGATTAATAATATATTGATCAAGACCTAAGATTACAATAAGCGTAATAAAGGTCTAATACTTCAATTTTAAATATGTGCTTAGTAAGTTATTTAACAAATTAACGCGCGGGTTACGCCTATGTTTAAATTGCAATGACTTTACTACACGATCTCTAAATAAATCAATAATTGTCATTGCGTAACAAATTATGTGGTTTAGGCGGGAGTATGTTCTTATGTATTTGTTACGGTATTGCTTTTTAGGTATGAAATTTTAACCGGTATCAGGTATGCTTTCGATCTTACTAAACTTCTTTTTTTAATTTAATTACCGTTAAAAAGTTAGTTATAAAATTAGTATTAATTTTGTCTATAATATAACTAATCATACCCATACCTGTACACAATTAATAATACCTTACTTATTATATTATATCGTACCATACTACTTTACTATATACTCATGTGGTTTACGTATTCTTCATAATAAAATGGCACAAATTATTATTATGGGTTTGAAATGAGGCCGCTGCGGTAAATTTTCTTATCAGATTCATTAATACAATGCCTGAGCGATCTTTCGATTTCATCAAGAAATTCAGGTCCACCGGCTAAGACGGGGATTGAATGAAAGTATTTGTCATCCACATTGCGATGTTCAAATCGCCTCTTAATCCCAAATATCGTTGTGCTACCATTCCAGAGGGTATCGATGGTGTCTTCTCGTTGATGAAGTTCAAAGTCTTTACCAAAGGTTTTAACGAGCTGAAAGGTCAATTCAATTTTAGCCAGAGGAACTAATAATTGAAAAGATAACAAAGCTAAAAGACATACTCAGTTTTTACCACGTCCTGAATTGTTGTATCCACTCGTAGATAGAAGTAACATCGTTTCAGTTAGGACCTACTAGAACCAATAATAAGTAAGAGACTTGTTAGAGTTTTTTTCACCATAATCCCGCCACTGGTAAGTGTCTTCCAATGTTTTACCTCTCGAACTAGATATTTGCATCGAATTTAGTCTGATTTCTTTTTTTTCGCGTTAAAGCAGGTCCTCCCAGTAAGGCGTTCCACAAGGTATCTGTAGTTAAATAACTTCGAGCATCTATTGGTTTGAAACGGTGTCTAATGTGGATGTTAGATACTACAAAATTTTTAGTATCTAATTCATCTTTAAAATAGCCTTTTAAACTGTTTATTTCTTCTCTATGAAGTTTTTGTACAATGTACAGCATTATTCGGTAGAACCACTTTTTATATCTTTTTTCTTGACATTAACTCTCCAAAGTATCATATCGCTAGTATTTTTAGCATCTTTCTTATCACTGAGAAATTCCCTGAGAAGTCCATTATCATTATTATAAATGGGAATTGGAATTAAACTATCAGTGTTTAGAAATAAATAATTAAATAATGCTTCCATTACAGTGAGAAGTAGTTGCAAATCTGTAGCAACTACACGGATTTCACATATTTATTACAATATATTTTTCAGATTCTTTTGAACTATTTATTGTTAATTATTCACTTTGATACAAATTTTGTATAATAGTTAAATTTCTTATAAATAATCGGATAATTTATCAATAATTAAATTTATTTAAGTAAGATGATACATTTATTTAAAATAAAAAAAATTTGTCAACGTGAGACGACTGAGACGTCAGAATGATCGTACTATATATGATGATGTAAATCTCCCAAACATAATATCCATTTTATCCATTTTCACTAAATTGTTTTGCATTTATTCCTTTACATGTGTTCTAAAAAAAAACCTTTCATTTCAATCTTTCATAATTTTGTAATCCCATTCTAAAACTACATCTCCATATTCTGTACCAGATTTTTTATCACAAAATTTGCTTTCTACTAAACAAAAAAAAACACTCATTGTTGTCACCTTTGAGAAGAAAAAAATATTTCAAATTAAATAATAAGAAATCAAATTCACTTTTATATTCATATCATTATAAAAAAAATTTCGTCTTTTTTAAAAACTAGCGATCCCAACAGATGATTTCTCAACAAGACACTTAGTGGCTTACAAAAGTTTGGCCAGAGGTATGCAGAGTTATGCACGAACATGGCCAGCGTTATGCTGTCTTCGTAAGCGATTTACACAGTGTATATAGTTATGACACGATTTCATTTATTATAATTATAAACTAATAATAATTATAAACTAAAAAAAAAACAATTATATAAAAAGGAAAGAATCAAATTTCCTTTCATAAATTTTACATTATGTTTTATCATAAACAAGTTCAAAATAAATTATATTTCATATATTTTACATTTTATAGTCCTAACTCCCCTTTAAACATGAATTCTTGAAATATGTTGGTGTTGAATGGGTTTACGTAAAGAGCATTAATTAAGAAATGAAAATCGGGTATCAGAAAAAAATTACTAATGATCGACACAAATTTGTGCCAAAATCATATATGAATTTTTTTGCAGTTGACTGACTTGACTCACGGATCACGAATTAAAACTTTTGATCAATACCAAAAAGTAACGAGCAGGTCCTTCCTTTTTTGGATAATTACAGGCGCCATTACGTAATATATATTGCCCGTCAGAAAAACGTGGCAAAAATTTTCATTTTAACATCATTTCGAAATACTGAAAAACGTGACAAAAATTCTTCTATACACGCACATAATTCGCTTTGCTTTTCAACACTAAATTTAACGTGGCGCAATACAGAAAACGTGGCAAAAATACTTTTATACATATCCTTTACTTCACCGGTTCGCCCCATTTTCACTTATTAAATTGGCTTTGCTCTTCAACACTAAATTTTAACATGGCGCAATACAGAAAAACGTGGCAAAAATACTCTTGTACACCTCATCATTTATAATAATATTAAAAATATAATTTTAAAGTACTTTGAAATACGTACTATTATAGAAAAATTTTCTTATATAACCACTGAGAAAGAGAAGAAAAAATTTCTTAAATTTCTTCCAAATAATTAACAAACAACTGAGAAATTAAAAATTATAAATAACACACTAATAAATCATGCAATTATCACATTTACTGTTGATTTTCGCCTTTACTATTGCTTTAGCGAGTAAATAATCACATATTTAAAAAAAATTTTCTCTTTATATTAATATTAATTATTAACTAATGAATTTTTAATAATAATTTATAATTTGATTCGTTACTGACATAGATGCAGCACCTGGTAATTATAAACGTGATGCAGACGCAGAAGCATTAAATTATAAACGTGATGCGGACGCACAATGGTGGGACTTACCCATGATGTAACAATTGTAACATTGTAACAAGTACTTTGCAATAATAAATAAGTTTTGACCGATGTAAAAACTAATTTGTGTGTTTAAAATATGTAAATTTAAGTAATATTGTAGTATCATACTTAATTAAAAAAAAAAAATTATCATTTCAAAGTCGCCACTAGTATTAGCAAACACTACTGATCCACTACATTTTGGTAAAGCATTTTAATAAAAAAGCTTGCCGGGATAAAATTAATTTGTAAAAACCAATAAATTACCTTTTACCGATCGTGTCTTTTGGCTGTAAAATATATAATGAAATTAAATGAGCCAGAAATATCAAGTCACTAGATGAAAAAGTGTTACTGGATTAGTTGCCGTGTACGCAAAATATCCCATTGTCCATGATATATATGTCCACCTATTCGATTAGTCCTGTAATTGCAGTTTTCTTCACGTATCAATAGACCCATCCTTTAACTATTATAGTATTCTTTTTATCGGTAACTGTTTATATTTCGAACCTGATGCAATGATAATGATAAAATAATTTTTTTATTTTTATTTTTAAATTCCACGTGAACAAAGCCACGATCGAGATTACAAGGAAGAACTACACGTAAGCCAAATGCAACTACGTGCAATCAGTCACCAATCGGTCACCAATCAGGTACAAAAAAAACGTTTCGGCGTTTTTTTATATAAAATTGAGCTAAACCGTCATAAGACAGCGCCACCCTCCTAGGAGCGCCCCCGCCCATAACACACGAGAAAAAAAGGCTAGGGAATAAAAATAAAACGCAATCTATAAAATACCTGTATTTTGCTTTCATCTCGAAAGTTACCACCTGTCAATACTATTAGAGACGGAGTGATTTACACTATTCTAAATTGTTTGAATGTCAATGTGGTAGTAAAGAAGACTACAAATATGTTATAAATGACTCATTAAAAGTGATAAAAAAAAGAAGAACTAATTCTAATACGGTTTCGACGGTCCGGCAGGTGAGTCATGTGGGAACCTGGTGACGGACGCGTCTTCTTGGTAGTATTCGTGATGTGGAAGGGAGTAAGGTTAGTGTTAGCATCGGAAATCCGTTTGTTGGGTCTTGATTCGTGTCATCAGACGTATCGGAACGATCCTTATAATAAATCCATGCCGTCTAAGGTGCTACGTCAAAATAATCTAATTTAAATGTAGCAATTTCTTTTTCTAATTGTTCAAGTCTTGGAACCTTGTTTCGAAATTTTTTACGTCTAGTTTCAAAGGTTTTCATTCAATCATGGTAACGTGTTTGATATAGACTGAGATCATCTGTAAAGAGGCTCCGGCGTTTGAGTTTTTAACACTCGTACCGTGAAATGAGGCTCTTTCTTTGAGTATTGTTCATTTTTCAATTGTTGATTCCTGTTGTCAATTGCCCGCACTTTGTCCTTTTTCAGATTTGATATGATTTGAATGCTGTTTCTTTAAATGAGAGAACCATTGAGGCGAACCTGGAGGGTAATATGTGTGGCCTGAATTTGAATAATAGGTCTTTTAGGAATAAAAGGTATTAATTCAGTAGGAACATGTACACTGGAAGGTTCTGGGATTAAAATTTTCAACCGTATGATATAACGGTAAAATTGGCGACTCAGCGGAATTGAAAGAAAAATTGAACAGTGTTCATAGGAACTGTTGCCGATAAGGCAACAGTATCAATGGCCCTGTCGATTTCTATGTTTGTAGGTGTCATTTCTGACGCTGGCGAGTGTTCATCATGAGGAGCCATCGAAGGTGTTTGTGTATGTTTGCGTCTTATGTAAGAATGAAAAGAGAGGGGCTAAAAAAGGATAATCTTGCGCGTCAGGAAGTTGAGTCCATGTGGAATATTTCAGGTGCTGGATAGGTTTGTCAATATACTGTGATTCTAAGAATAAGAAACGAGATCGTTTTGCAGCTATTAATCTATCTTCAAAGATGTGATGGCATCTTTTTTCCTAGTTTGAAGATTCGTGCACAATGACGCTGAAACCTAGCTTTCTGTTTGCGCTTTGTACGAGTGTTTTTGCTTGGAAAGTGTTGGAAGTCTATAAATTTTTCCTATACATGAATCGAGAACCGTAATTTAATACATAAATACATTCATTATCTTATCCCAGTGTATATTTATTAATACTGTAAATGATTATTTATAAATATTATGTAATTTGTTACAGATTATTTCCAATGAATAAATAAATATTATCATCATGTATACCCGAATCAAAATATCTAATCTTTTTAACGATATTTCATAATAAATTTAAATAATTGTCGTTTTAATTGTCATTTTTGTTCATTATGTTCGTCTCCTATGATTCAATATATAATATTTCATTCATAAACAAAGATCTCAATTTAAAGAATATGAATGGATTCTAAAACATTCAATTGATCATAAATCTCTTGCATTTTGAGATGAAATAGCATAAATTTAATTTTCTACTATTCGTAAAATCAAGTAAATCAAGTCCATATTATCATTAAACTATTTATGATCATTACCATAAGCATTACAACCTCAAAAAAATATATTTTCAATGAACACTTCAAATAATGAAATTTCCTAGCTCATCATTGTATTTATCCACTAATAAATTATCATTAATTCCAATTAAATTTGCTTTCAAGGTCATCTGTTAATTCGGCAAACATTTAGCTATTTAATTGTAAATCTGTCATGTGAGTCGGCTGAATCACTGATTACTTTTTTCGGCACATACAGTATAAACTGCATGATTCGGCATCACAATCGAAAAAAAAAAATGAATCTCACACCTGAACCTCTGAACGATACAAGTATTAAGATATAATTTTTGATAATTTAAAAGGGATGAATATTATATAACTCTTTAAAAAAAAAAAGAAATTTATAAAAAAATTTAGTTCGTTGTAACAGAATATTAAGTTTATGGTAAGAATATTTTATTATTATTATTCTTCTTTTTTAGTTTGATTATTTACAAATACTTGCATTTACTTATCATTTAGGTCTTAGGTTAATTATTAGAATTTATAGTAGAGATATTAATAACGCTTAGCAATAATGAGGTTTCGTAGTTGACAAATTCAAAGAAAAAATTTTTTTCAACCAAGGTTGAGTAATTGGTCGTCGTGCTGAATTATTTTTATACATTAGAGAAAAATTTTTAATTTTAATTTTTATTTTTTTACGCGCCATTAGGAAAAGGACAATCAACAAAAAATGCCGTTGGGATAGTGAGTGAGATAACAAATTAAAGAAAATAATCTTTTTTTTGATAATTATTCGACTAATATTGTTATATATTGTTACCAGTAGTGAATAAAAACTATCAATGAAACTTGGGAACGCAACTCACATTCATCAAACAAATAAGATTTAACATATATTGCAGTTAGCAAGAGGCAAAGTCGCATAAAAAAAAAAAAAATTTTTTTTTAACTTAGTATATTTAAATTAAGAAGGATTACATTTTATAGATATTGTTCTGGGAAAGAGAGTAATGTCGAAAATTTGTTGGAAATCGGAAGAGAAGATTTATTAGAGAAGATTGTGTTAAAGAAGAAACGAAAAGAATACGAAAATGAGAGGAAAAATGAAATCAAAAAGTAACATAATCATTTTATAGAACCATTAACATTTCTTATAAATTTCAGGAGTTCCTTTCTGAATCCATTATATATTTCTAACAATTAAGATAATATCATGTTTTATTTTATGAAAAGGTGGTTTTCCAGATAATAATTCAAGAAAATAATGTATATGGTTCTCTATTCAATTTTTTTTTGACATATAATCGATCACCTCGCGTATATTTAAATGAAAACAAGCTATTATCAGATGATACATATTATTTTCTGAAGATTACGCTGGAGGAAGACTGGAGGAAGTAGGAATCTCAAATATACTCCCGAAACGAGAATGATCATGAGAATACAATCTAGTTTATTATACAGTATATTCACGAGAAACATGCAAACTTATATTACGATTGGAAGTAGAGGTCTATTATATGCAAAAATATATGGAAACGTTATGTAATTTACGTAAAAAAGGTAGTTGATTTTTTATTAAAAAAGAAGATACATAAAGATATATTTTCATTTACTTATTAATGATCATTTGTTATTTCAATAACGCAATTATTAGAAGATTTATTTAATACTCCTTTTGCTCACGCTTCATTGTCTTGAGAGGTGAAAATAATTTTGATATTTCTTCTGATAGGTTATTATTCTGATACATAGAATTATCAAGTGGATCAAAAGGTGCGGTATGTGCGGTAGTAAGTGCAGTTGTTGCAGGTGCAGTTGTAATGATTGTAGCAATAGCAGTTGCAGCTATAGTAGCAGTTGCAGTAGTAGTTGCAGTAGTTGCAGTAATGGTGGCAATATTAGTTGTAGTAGCAGTAGCAGTGGTAGTGGTGGTAACATTTGCGGTGATAGTCGCTCGAGCTCTTTGTGATCCTGTTTCATTATCGTTGTTATTTAAAATCGACGAATTTCTGTTATTATTCCTTATTAATCAAGATTCTCCTTAAAAGAAACAATAGGACCTAGCGCTCCATTTTTTCTTTCACTTTCAGATCGTTTACGTTTAATCAAACTAGAATTTATGGTTAGAAAATTATTTTATATGTATATAATTTTTGAAAAAAAAAAATAAATAAAATAAAAATTATTATAAAATCGAACTTTTTTTTTACCGATCATAAACTTGGTTTAAATCCTAGTAAATCTCATATATTTTTTTAACTCCCTTTCCAATTTATCCAAAGAAAATGACTTTCCAAGATCTGTTTGATTGATAATTTCGTAGGATATTTTGCCGATTTTCAACAATCAAAAATAAAAATAAAAATAAAAATAAAAATAAAAATATAAATAAAATAAAAACTAATTATGGACCAATAAATTTAATTTTAAACATTTATTTTTATCGATTTCATTGAACTTACATTATCAGGAATCGACAATTAGAAAATATACGTTAACGAAAAAAAAATAAAAGTATTTTAAGGAAAAGTGAATGAATGAACAATCTCTTTTTTGGAAATACTTGAATGTTTCTTTGATAAAAATAATTGCAATACGAATATAATAAAAAATAAAGTGTTTTAAAGATTTCACTATCTAACACATTGTAATGTTTGCATTTCTATGTTTCATTCTTGCAAAACTATTTTAGTAATTATGACCTTTGAATATATTAAGTCTTATAAGAAAGTTCTTTATTATATGCATATATGATTTATATGATTTTAAAGTTTCTTTTGAAGGTTATAAAGTTCGAAGATTCACAATGGTAATGTATGACGAAAATAAGCGCCTTCAAATCGAGGTATTTTTCGTTGACAAACAAATTTAGAAATTTTTGAAAGAGAATATTTGATGATCCATCTGAATATTTATGTTGTGTTTACTTTTTTGATAACTTTATTTAAAAAAAGGGAATACAAGCATTTCTCACAAATTTGGTGAAACATAAAAGCTAATGATGCTTATGATTATGTATAATTATTAATTAACCAATTATTTTATTAACTGTGGGTCGTTAACCTTTAATTGCCGATCCGCATGTGATCGATGATGGTAATAATTATAATAATATCGATAATATCGTAAGTTTAGATTCCAGTATCAGTACTCTTATCAATTATTGGTTATTTGAACCTAGAAATTATAATATAAGCGCAATAGTAATACTCCAAATATAGGACTCGCGTTAACCTTTTAAGTAGGGATTTTGCTTTTGAATATTATGCAAATGCAACAAACTATCGTTAGAATTGAAACAAAATCAAACATTTATACCTTGGAAATAAGAAATCAGAATTTACAAATCAGTTGGTATAGGATTTCATCTTTGGTATGCCTATTCTCGAATTATTGGAAAATGGGGATATTTGTTGGTGGGATTAAAAGTATATTTAATTCAAATTATGAAAAAGTATACAGAAATCCGTATCAGATACGGTTTCATATCATGTTAGTCAAAAAATTACCGTGCCACCTATACCACCTATACTTGCCGTTCAAATAAATGGGATGGGAATAGCAGGTGCTCTATTTACCCCACTACTACTCATAGTTCTCCCCTTCCATCCCGTCCCAAATCCCCCAAATCCTTTGAATCCACCGACTACATCGATATTGATCGGCAAAAAAATTCTTTTGAAAACCGTTTATAATCAAAATTTCCTTTTTGGAATTTCGTATGACTCACGAGACATCACGGCGTGTACCCTAAAAGTTAATATCATAGACGGTATTTTATAGCAAAAATTCGAATCAATGGAAAAGCAGACAGAATAGCTGATGTTGAGATTAATGCACTTGGATGTTATCTTCGAAAGGAAAATTATGAATCTAAAAGTATACTAGTTGAGTGGTACTTTAGAAGTAGAAGGTTATGGATTTGATACAAGAATTGAAACATAACCTATCCCTAGGAGCCAGCCTTCGAAACTCTTCTACTTTCTCATACTTTTTGTCGCGTTGTGCCCTTTATGAAAACAAATTTATATAAATTGAACATATATATATATATATGTATGAATCAGAAGGATGCCACAGTGTAATTGTAGTAAATTCCTAAAAATTTATGTATTTTTAACTCATTTATAAAAAAAATATATATATATATTAGATAGAATTTCTAGTTTTTTTTCCAATAAAGAATATCTTGCTATCTGTGCAAAATTCTCAATTTATTCAATTATTTATTTACTCTGCTACAAATTTTATGAATGATAAATGATGAACGGATTAGCTGCCAGAACCATTAACTATTATGTTATTGTACTATACGGAATAATTTTTTCCGTTCTTTTACGCCATTCCATCGTTAAAAGATTAAGATCAATATACATGTTATATTGTATAGCAAATCAAATAATTTCATCTAACACAAACTAAACTAATAAATATATTCATTTGCCATTTAAAATATCAGCCTACTATGGGTAATTGATAATTTTCCCATTTTCATTTAGTCATTTTGCCATTACTGGATTAAGGAAATTATAAATGCAAAAGTTAAACCCGAATTAAAGATTCGTTTCAAATAAGTACTTTCTTTTTGATCTATATCGAATTAAAATCTTTTTAATATGACTCACAGTTCATACTGTATGCAGTGTAACGTCTTTGAAAGATGTAACAATGTAACATATTTGATATGCAATCACTTTGACATTTTTGATTTTTTGCATGTGACAAACTAATGGCTTTGTAAAGTTTTCCATTAAATAATAAGGTTATCTAAATAATCAGATAAAAAATTGGCATTGTTCTGTCAAAACTTTCAGACATCGGATTTTGTTATGGGTAATTTAACTTCATAATTTTCAAAGATTTTAAACTCCAATTTGTGTTTACGAGGCTCCTCTTAGTTTTAGTACATACTTACAATGTAAAGTAGTCATATTATTGTTTGAACAATATTTGTTTTATATAAAAGTAAGAATTTCTTTCTTAATTTAAATAAAAGATATTTTGCCTTGTTACCCAGATTTGCTAATTGAAATAAAAAATTAGGTGATCTGCGGTATACAATTATACAATGAAACTTACTAATTTAGTACTGATGCTTGTACTATCATATTGTTAGTTTTTTTCCCACGTATGTTATATTTTTTAAATTGACGTATAATAGATTGTTCTTGAATTAATAAATTTAGTTGTATCTAAAAAAAAATCAATTTTTTTCATATCTGTATTTGTAATTCTAAATTGAGTTGAAAAAATAAAATTAAAAGTTATTCTTTAGGTTCCTCAACTCGATCAGATTTTTCAGGTTTTAATAAAAGTCAAACTTCAATATAACGATATGTTGGGATCCATATGAAAATCTTTGAAAAATAATATTATATCAGAATTATACCGATATTTATTATGTTCTCTCGTATATATGTAGTAGTAAGAAAGTAAAATTTTCGTTATATCGAGTTTTAACGTACGGTTCACCGAATTTTTATATAGTGAATAACTTGCTATAATGAAGTAAAGAAGTAAAGTTCAGGCACAGATTTATTATGTATAATAAAATGAACCTCAGTATAGCGAATTTCTTACTATAATGAATTTTAATCTCCAGCCCATGGGATTCACTATAGTGAAGGTGAATTGTGTATCGGTATATCGAATATTGGTATATCGAGGTCTAACTGTAGGTATAAAAAGAGATCAATATTATTAACGAATTTCCTTTTCTTTTAAGATTCAAATAATCAATACTTTTTTTTTATAAAAAATAATAAAATTGTCACCTAGAAAATTTTTCGTAACGAAATTAATCAAGGTATATAAAAAATTATTGGAAAGAATAGTTTCATGGGATTTATCTCCTAATAAATAACATTTGTCGCAATGAGATTTGGTTTTCATTAAAATTTCAAAGTTAATTAATAATTCTCATTCTTATCGCCAATAAAAATAGGGTCAATGCTTGTTTCCCGACATAGTACTTCATTCTCCAACCTTTTTAAGGTAATAATTTATTGACCGTAATGATACATACTACAGTTACTACACTCCCTTATCTCACAAATCTGAATCATTTATTTTGAAAGCCTTATACAATGGGTTGTATGAGAGAATGCTATCGCTTAGAAAATGAATTCCTTTATTTTTTTGCCGATTATAGACTAATTAATTAGTCTTATTATTCAGAAATTTCCATATTAGTAACACTAGTAATTTGCTGTACAAGGGCGAAACTATCATTTAAAATAACTGCAAAATTTTTATATCTTTCATTGAACTTCGTTTTTTCATTGGCCTTCGTTTTTTCATTTAGAAAATAAAAATCTCTATCGATTTATCGATTTGAATATGTTATTGTTAGGCTATTTTTAGAATTCGATATGAAGTTTGTGAGTCATATGAGATTGTACCGCCGATCACAAATTTTTAACAAAAAGTTTTACCTCGTCATTTCCAGCATCGTTTCCTTCTTCCGACAAAGGATATTTTTTCGTGTTCTTTAAGGAAAAATTATAATGACGATAATAATTCTAAGGTATATAAGAAATCTTTTAAATAAGAATATTTTGTATTTTTATGAATGAATCACCAAAAAGAAGAAATTCAATGATTAGAACTGTCGTCACGTCTATTTCTTGTTCGCATTTTTAAGGTAACTGGCTTTTATTGTGATTTTGTGATTTTTTTTTTAAAAAAAAAATGTTCATTTACATTGAATTATTTCTAAAATAAATTTATTTTTTTTTTAAAAAAATCTATTTACGGATTTTTTTTCGGTATAATTCTTCGATCTATAAAAGATGGATTAATATCAAATGTACTCCTGAAGATATCCCATTGATCTATTGTTACGTATATATGCAGATAAAAAAAGATTTATTGTAAGTTGTCATTTATCAATTAATTGAAGTATTTATTTGATTATTATTTTATTTACTTATTTACGTATAATTATTTATTTGATTTTGCTTCATTTAAAGTCTGAAGAATTGAATTACTACTTAATTTTTAATTGGATCGGTCTTCAAATAGCAATTCCAAATGATAATATGGATGCATGAAAGTTTTCATATCTAGAAATAATTCAAAAAGATGGATATAATCTTTCTTTCTATATACGAAATTTTGATGATGGATTTGCTCATTTTCTCTTTCATTCTTTGCAATGACAAAATTTTGTTGTTTTTGTATGTATCGGTAAAAATTCTCCACTTTGATAAGAAAAATTCGGTAATTACCGGAGTACCGAAAGTAACGGCGAAAACCGAATCAACTGTTGCTCTAAAATAGTTAATAATTACAGAATTTATTACGTGGAGTTATTCATTCGTTTTTTGGCTTATAAATGGTAAACATTTTATAGAGGAGCATTTTGAAAATGAAAAAAAAAAAAAATTGTGTATGACATCAACAAATAGAATGTGATTTTTATTTATAAATCTCATAAGTAACTGTTTGCTTTAAAGATGTTTGCTTATTAAATATAAATCAGTTTTTTGAATCAAATTTTTGGTCGGTTTAAAAAAGTTACGTCATCCCAAGAAATCTTGGTATATTCGTATAGGTCGTACAGCACATAAATGAAGAATTGGCCAAATTTATATAACAAGAATTTTTGGACTAAATTTAGATATTAGCTTAGCTAATATTATTTCGAAAATAAAAATTTCTTTTGTAAAATATAAAATATAAATAATCATAATTTATTTGTAATTTTTTTTTTTTCTTATTTCCAAACTTCCAAGTTCAAATCTAACATACATTCGACTGATTCGAGATGATCAGTTCTAAATTTGGAAATAAGAAGATTCATAAAGAAGTTGGAATTGAGAATGGAAGAATAACTGGAAGTCAAGTTACTGTACAATCTTCCTAATATATTTCAGCGCCTTCTATTAATTGAATATTCTACTGTTCTTTTATTTTATCATGAACGAACATAAAGAAATTTTACTACCATAAATCTTACTACTAAAAATTCTAAAAATATCTGAATTTCCATATATCATTCATCTTTGAATGAAAAACGAAAATCAAAAAAAAAACAATAAAAACTGATTCAAATTAACCATATTACCATTCAATAATTTTCCTAATATGGCAATCATGTGTAAAAACCAATCCCAAATCAAGGAATTATAGAATGTGGAGAGGGATTTGTTGCACGGGCTATTATTCAAGTTGAAACTTTTCAGTTCTCCTTGATAAACCTTATCCATTATCAATATTATCAAAAAGAATTTTATTTATTTATTTATTTTTTTTAAAAAAAAAATGAAAAAATGAATGAAATATATTATATAAATAAATATATACGAAAATCATTCTGCAAAGTGATAAAACAATGATTATTTATCCACCTGATCATCTATTTTAATATTACCGGGAGATTGTCCGACTCCTTAAAAATAGCCATTTCTGGTTAGTACTTTATAATATGTATAAATAATGCCCCTTTTGAAAGCTTCCATTTATAAGATCTTTCTTTCAGTTTAAAGTATAAAAAGTCTTAAAATTTCCTTGATAAATTTTTTAAGGAATATTCTTAAAATTACAAATAAGTTATAATTCCTTTTTCGGGTTAAAGAAAATATTTATTTGTAAGTTAAGGTTTAAAAATTATTGCTAATTTGATTAATTTATAAAAAGTAGATTTCTTTAATAATTTTTTTTTTTTTTTTTTTTTTTTTTTTAAAGTCAAATAAGTGACGATCCAATTAATAAAAAATTTTAAGAAGAAAATAAATACTACGGTTTGTGAAGGTCTTTATTTTCAGCGGTATTAGTTTGTAATATACAGAACCATGAATTCATGGTTAGAAATAATTCGAACCATATTTTTATAATGCAGGTCATATTTAATAATGCAGGGTCATATCTCAAGATGGAAGAGGACAGTTACCAAGGACATAAGTTTATTCCAAAAGAGTTAAAGGACTGTCCCGAATGCGGAAAGCCTAGAATCTCTTTCGGATGGTGCAAGTATTGTGAAACTAATTCCATGAAGGAAAATTTTCTTTATTGGACATCTGAGAATAAAGAGATTGATGAATTAATTCGCCATACTCAACTTAATGCCTCTCAAACTTGCGATTATTTGGAGTGGATCCCGTTCGAGAAATTTGAAATGGTAAAATACATTGGTAGTGGTGGATTTGGTAGTGTCTATTCAGCACTTTGGATGGAAGGACCAAGATGGAATTGGGATGATGGTGCGCAAGAGTGGGCTCGAGCTGGCCCTATGACTGTTGCTTTGAAACGTCTTGATAATTCACAGAAAATTTCGAGCTCTTTCATCAATCAGGTAATGATAATAATAATATTATTAAGCACTGTTTCGGTAAAATTATTTTCCGATCTTTAGTAACGTTGTATATCCATCTATTACATCTATGAAGATTTAAAGTTGTACTAGTTGTACTAATAATTTTTTCATAATGATGATAATCATTTATTTATAGATTAAAACGTATCACAAATGCTTGCAATCGGCATCGTTGGCTGAGACATTTGGAATTACAAAGGATCCAACATCTAATTATATGATAGTTATGAAGTATTACGAAAATGGTAACTTATATCAATATCTAGACCGTTCTAATGGAATTCTTTCCTGGAGAGATATGATTGATATGTTGTGGGGAATAGCTGGAGGTCTTGAAAGAATCCATGCTGAAGGTAAAGTTCATAAGAATCTTCACGGAGGAAATTTACTTATTGAGGACGAAAAAATTTCAACTGACGCACGTATTGGAGATGTGGGCCTTTATGGACCAAGCTATAATATTGAAAATATTAAAAATGAAAATCCCAATCAAATTTATGGGGTTTTGCCATACGTTGCACCGGAAGTTTTACGTGGTAAGAATTACAGTACAGCTTCCGACATATTTTCATTTGGTATTATCATGAATACTCTTGCAACTGGGCAAAGACCTTGGTATAATAGAGCACACGACTATAATTTGGCAAATGATATATGTACCGGTTTAAGACCTGCAATCCCAGATGATACACCAAAATTTTATGCAGATTTAATGGAACAATGTTGGGATGATGAACCAGAAAACCGTCCGACAGCATCATATTTAAATGAAAAATTAGGCGAATGGATTACTTTAATTTGCGACGATCCGAGTCCTTCTCAAATTTCAGATGAAAGTTCTGTTGCTGAAGAGAAAAGGTGGAAGATGATTTCACAATTGTCTAAAAAATATAGTCATCCAGAGAAGCATCCCGATGCATACTATACAAGTAGGCCTCTGTGGTTTCATGGATTGTCAAGTAATATGACGAGATGCCATTCCAATTACAGTGGTAAGGTTTCTCTTTTTGACAAGTTTCGCATGATCAGAAGTTAATTACGTTGCTTTGGCTATACAGTACATTAGACTGTGTAAGTTGCGCTATTTTTTTTTTCCCCATCTTTCGACCGTATATCACTATCAAAGCTAAAACTCGGAATTTATACCGAAAAAATCGGATAGAAATTTATGAATATTTTAAGCACTTTAACTAAGTTTATAAAATTATGCTAATTTTATTATGTACCAAATTACAATTATATGATTATCTTATTCAATTGATTATTTTTATTTTATCTTATTTTGATGATTATGACATTAGTTATCAAATTATAGTTTTTACAAATTGTTTATGTGATATGTGATTAGATATCAGATATATTATTATTATTATTATTTAAAATTATGATACTTTTGATTTTTATTAAGTTTAACTTACTAATTTTGTCTGTATTTTTTATTTATTTTTTTTTTAAAAAAAAAATAGTTGATGTTAATTACTATATACTGTAATTTACTGTATTATAGCTTTGATGTATCAGAAGCAGTTCGGAAATTCCAAAGGTGTCAAAAAGTTGGAACGGACATTTTTTCTGAATGTGTCCAACATTTTCCGGACCTCTTTTTTTTTTATAAAACCTTGATTCTGGCTGCATTTTAAGTTTGGCCAAAATTAAGGAAAATGTACAAAAGTTAATCGGAAAATCGATGGTCCGAAAAATAAAACCCCCCTTAAAACCCCTTCAAATTGTAAAACAATTAAAAAATTACCCCATAAAATTGTATATCTATTATTATAGTAATTGTATACAAAAATGTTAAACAGAGAAGTTTCTTTCTTTGTCGAACTGTCTTTTTTAGTTAATATAAGCAAACTCCCATATTATTTATTTAGGTAAGTTTTATTATATTGAAACACTAAAAATAGAGATTATTTAAAAATTTATTAATATTATTCAAAATATCCTATTGATGTACGAATTAGTATAAATTAATTAAGTTTACAAAGGTATCTTGTAACAAAGATATCTTATCTCTTTATTATCTTTATTATTTGCATTTCCTTAAATTTTGTATAATAATAATCAGTATGATATAATAATAATCTTTTTTATGCAGATCGGAGTAGTGGACTTTAAATTCCGATTAATTACATATTTATACGAAAATATCCTATCAATTTATAATACAAAGCAAAGCACAAAATCATTCATTGTCAATGAACATAATGAATTTTTTAATTATATTTGTAACTCAAACTTTTATAGTGATCCTTGTATGCATCCCGAAATTTGAACCGAAATAAACATAGTCGATCGGCCGTAATCTCGATCCTAAGCCAAATGTAACCATTTTAGGTTAATTTGATATTGGCTGGATAGTTACTTTCAAAAAATTACTAATTCATCAGGAATAAGTAATAATTATTATTAATTCTTTCATTTTTGACAGCATTTACGCCTCCCAAAAAAAAAAATTAATCCCGAGAAAAAAAATTCGGCTCGTCGATTAAAAAAAAAATAATTATCGGTGAATCATAAATCCGGTTTCGTAATCTTAATTTATCATATTTTAACATCCTTTGAAAAAAATGGTAAGAATGTAATATTTTTTTTTTTCCAAATATTTAGAAAAAGCTGCAAAAAAAATTATTTACTATTTTCATAAATAATTTTTTAATTCATTATGTTATATTGACATTCTAAGAAAAGAATTTTCAAGTTGAGTGTCATCCGTTTTTTTGCTTAGTTTTGGGCATCGACCGAAGAAACAATTTCTTATACAGTACAAATAATTAAGTTATTCGAAATCAAAAATGAAATAAAAAAAAACGCGAACGAGTGTTCGATTCGGTATAAATTCGGATTCAAAAAAAAAGGAACAAAGCGGATTCAAATTGAATTTACGAAAATACAAAGCGTTATAGCGTTGTCAAAAATATCATATATGGACTGTTCAGCATTTTTATTTAAATAATATATTTTTATCTGGATCATGTGCTTTGATCAAAAGACTCCGACGGAGTTTCTGACACAACACAATTTTATTACCAGTTCCGACAATAACAAGTCTCATAATTATTGGAAGGTCTATAAGAAATATATCTCTTAATGGACGTAATATGAAAGTTTAACTGATATATGCATGAAATTAAGAAAATGCTATATTGCGTGCAAAATTATTTATAGAATGTAAAAGAGCATCAAAATTGCCAAAATTGAAATACAGTTAACTTGATTTTCAGTTACTATCTGATACAAACATAACGTGCCGCCTAAATAGGAAAAAGTGCTCTCGTGTGATAACAAATGCCATATACATCATGAGATAACAATGAGGTCGGTTTGTATTTCCAAATACTAACCGTAAATATTTTAATTAAATGTTATAGTGGCTATCTTTTATTATTAATAGCCTCAAAAAGACAAAATTAAAGTTCAAAATGATAATCTAATTTGAAATGTTTTTGAAAGTGTAAATACGGATCAGCATGTCAAATGACTCATTGTGATGTATGTGTTAAACAATAACGTAGTTTCTAAAAAAGACTTTATTCATGTTTTTAGAAAGTTATTATCACATGTAAATTAGAGAGCCAAATAAAATGACTAAATCATGATTAAGCTCCTTAATCTCAAGCCAAAATTCATTCATTTATTCATTTAACGGTAAAAAGTGTAATAAGTAAATAAGTTCCAAAAATAATTAATTATTTTTAGTTTTTTTTTTTTGAACTCCTTAATTTGGCTCGACACCTGTTAAAAATGGAATAAAGGGAGTTTCAGTTGAAAAGTGATGGGTGAGTATAAGAGTATCAGGTTCAAAGTTGTATATTATGTAAATCACCCGATATTATAATGATTAATGAGGAATGGTTGATCATTTCTGCTAGTATTAAAAAAAAAATTAACAATGACATGCTTTTTTTTTGATTCATGTATATCAACGATTAGGCTACAAACACTAATTTTAATATTACTTGTTTTTAAAGAATAACAAAAAAAAACACAATTTCCTTTTTATACTTTTTTGAAAGGGATTTTCATGTTGATTAACCAAAATTAATTATCGGAGTTTGTTTATTTTAAGGAGTAAATGAGTAATGGAACATTATAGATCACGTGATCGTTTTGCCAAGAAAAATCTTAATTAGCAGATACGTATAATCAAAAACAGCATAACAATTTTCTCTAGCTTATTCTTATATAGTTCTGGTCATTAATTAACTTTTTTTTTTAATGATCCGCATAATATCATCCATTCACGCTCCATTATACATTTAATCTCACCTATTTCGAAAAATTAAAAGCGCAATGGTGTTACCAAATTTATTTCGTAACTAAATGGTCGACTTTGTTAACTTCAAAGTTGCATACAAATTAGCTCAAATAAGAGCTTTTATTTTCTTTCATTTTACAAATCCAGATCAATGATTTTGTCCACATCATGAAATTTTTAGGTACTTCGGTCCATGTAATTTCACATGAATTAGTTCAGAAATATGTGGATTTCCATACATTCTCATATATCCTACGCGGATTCACATCGAATTTTCGTGTTTTGTCACAGGGTATTTGGAAAATATTAGAAATATTCAGATTTTCACATATTTCCACAATATTCGATATGTGGATTTTAAGTGAAAAAATTTATCCTGATACATTTATAGTATACAATACTACTAAATTCTTTTGGAAGAGTTTAAAAGTTCAAGAAAATGAATCAAAATACTAATGATTAGATCCATATACTCATTATACTGTATAATCCTCGTATTATCGTAGTAAGGCATGCTAAATGATTATTGTTCTTTTTACATATAAATTTTTAGTTTCGGTCATCTATTCATACATCCATTTAACTTATCTAACTTTCAATAATCAATTAAATGAATTTGAAGACTATAAATATTCAATTTTTTTCCTCTTCTCTCTTTTTTATCGCAAATAATTTACAAATGGATATAATGGTTCATCTTTAAAAAAAAATAATTGGGCAAATTTTTTGAAATGTGTAGATCTAGATAATTCCAGCTGTTATAAACTTACTGACATTATCGTAATTTCGGCCCTGAAAAACGTCCAAACTACCGTAATGCCCTGAATCTTGTACTCACTAACAATAATAAGTTTGTCCCGAAAGAATTAAAAGATTGCTGAAATGTGGTAAACCTAGGATCTCTTTTGGGCGGTGTAAGGATTGCGAAACTAATTTTATGAAAGAAAATTTTCCTTATTAGTCATAAAATAAAGAGATTGATGAATTGATCCAATATACTCAATTAAATGCCTCCCAAACTTGTGATTACTTGGAATGGATTCCATTCGATAAATTTGAAATGGTAAAATATATTGGCAATGGTATTCAGCTCTTAGTACCTCAATGAATTTGGGATGATGCCCCGGCTGGCAAATGGCCAGGTCATTTGGCCATTTTGAAATGACCCCCGAATGACTGGTCATTTGTAATTTGAGCAATTTAGAATTAATTCAGGCCAAATTTATGATGCCGGCCAGAATTACAAATTTATATTATCACGTGATATAATTTTATCCTCGAAACAAGATAATTTTAAATGACTAGTCATCTAGTCATTTGAGTCATTTGGATCACTGGAGTAGTCAGATGATGGTGCTCAAGAATGAAGCTGGTCCAATGAACGTTGCTTTGAAACTTCTTGATAATTCACAAAACATTTCAAGTTCTTACATTGACCAGGTTTGTGCTAATTATGGTTATAAATTGCTCACAATTTGGTTTGAAGTTTCATATATAATTTTTTTTAATATATTAAAGCATACCACAAATGTTTACAATCAGCTTCATTAGCTGAAATATTTGGGATCACGAGTCTAATTATATGATCGTTATGAAATATTATGAAAACGGCAATTTATACCAATGCCTAGTGGGATTCTTTTTTGGAGAGATATGATTGATATGTTATGGGGCATTGCTGGAAGTCTCGAAAGAATCCACTCTGAAGGAAAAGTACATAAAAATCTTCATGGAGGAAATTTACTTATTGAGGATAAGAAAATTTCTAGTATGTTATTATCATCATGAAAATAAGAAATCAGGTCAGATATGGAGTATTATCATACGTTGCACCGGAAGGTTTACATGGCGAAAATTATAGACTGCTTCTGGCATATATTCATTTAGTATTATTATATATTTACAACTGGAAAAAGATTTGAACTCATGATATTAGTTTAGCAAAGACATTGGTAATGGTAAAAGACTTGAAATCCCAGATGGTATACCAAAATTTTAGACCAGATAGAGAATAGACCTATTACGAAAATTGGATGGGATGATCCAAATCCTTCAGAAATTTCGAATGACATTTCTATTGCAGATAAAAAAGGATATAAAATGATTCCTCAATTATCTAAAAATTATATTCATCCAGGAATACATCCAGAAGTATATTATACAAGCAGACTTTTGTATTTTCCTGAATTATTAAAAAAAGTGATTAATTTGATTATTTATAATTTCTAATTAAAAATTTCAACTGCATAACTTATCATATATTTGATTTTTCTAACTGCATTGTTATTATTTTCTGCATGATTTTTTTTTCGTTTTATACTGTGATCATCATTTTATTCTTTTTACCAAATAAATTATTTTATTGCGCGAGATTAAGTGAGTTAATGCTTTTCTTGAATTTCAATAATCACGTACATAAACCTGCCAAACTGTCTTATTATTCCAAGATGTTAAATAAGTTTTAAAACGTATTACGCCAACATCTGATGCTATAGACATAAACTACCACTTTCGACGCCGAACCCGACTATATTAATTGTGAGATCAACAGTTACATAGTACGTTACTATATTTTTTTTGCACTTATGCCGGTCAAAGTCCTCATAATTCTGGTCAGAATCGCCATACATAATGCGGACAAGGGGTTAATAACAGCAAAATATGATAGTTTTTATGGAACCCGAGCTATGCATAAACAGGTTGTCAAACCTTTTTTGAATTTACAAAAATTCAACTCGGATTCAAGAACTGTCATCAGCGCCTAGCTAAAATAAAAAAATTTTTTATGAGACTTTTATCATAAATTTTCAATAAAATGTAGTATTATATAAACAAATCGTTAAGGCCCTTTGCTAATACAAAAAAAAAATTATGTAAATATTTGATGTAAAAAAAAAGTTATCAAAAATTAAACTCAAATACTTCTATATAATTTATTTAAAACATAAAATTTGATTACATTCGTAAATTATAAGTAATTTCAGTTATTATATCATAGTACATAGTATATAATCTTTATTGATTGAGATACTAGGACATACAGCTTAAAATTCTTATTTCATTTAAATATTTTTTTTTTTTAGAAAAAAGTGTCTTTGATAAAGTATGTTGCATAAATTAATTTTATATCATAAATATATTAAAACTTAAATAGTTAGTACTGTATCTTTAGAACGATAGAATAAATAAAATAAAGATTCAAGATATAGTTTATCTTAATTAATTCTCACTTAAAATCTTAATTGATGAATTTAAATTATTAATAATCATTTTGAGTCTGGGCTCCATCTTGCATATTTTCGGCGCTCATATTTTCATTATCTGAGTATACTTGAATACTCACAGTGTCGAAAGTTGGTTGTTGAATGTTATTGTTGTAATTCTCAACAGATAACTGAACTTGTTGCTGAAGTTGTTGTTGGATTAATGTATTATAATGATTTAAAAACTGAATAATACAGTTATTATTTAAGAGTTGCGCGATTTCAAATGAATGTAATTCTGTGTACGTGACATGATAGATAAACATATCATATGGCGAAGGCAAATAAAATTCAAACGTATTTTGAGGTGCAGGAGACGCAATATTGATGTGCGTACCATCGTTAATTAAAATGTTGGGTTCATTATTATTGTTGTTTAAAGGGTTAGTACTATCTGATGAATATACTTGAGAGTTAGGTTGAAACCCGAAAGATTGTTGTTGGACATTTGGTTGATAAATTTGAGATTCAACGAATTGTCGAATTAAAAATTGTATATAATAATGATGTGGAAAATGATGACCAGGGATATGAGATAAATTAATGCCATTATTCAAGAGTTGAGCGATTTCAAATTTATTCAATGCGGTATTTGTAACGCGGTATATACGCGTATTATAAGACAAATAAAATTCAAATGTTTTATGAGTAGTGAAATCCATTTTTATTTAAAAGATAAGAATTATTTCAAATTTGAATTTTTGAGAAAAACAAAAGATGAGTCTTTATATAGTTATCTGACAGGATAACTGAAATTATTAAGAATGTTTGGTATGGTTTTTTATGCGTAGTACTTATTTATTGCATATTTGTTTTGAAAAAAAAAATTTGCATATTTGTTGTGGCGTATGTCTAAATTTGGGTGTGATTTGAAAAAAATTTTACCGATCTAGTTGAAAAAAATATGCGCACAAGATTCTTTAATTAGTTAGACAAATCAAATCAAATCATCACATATATCACATGGGCTAAGGTAACATTTACTTACTATGGCACATTGACTTCTTTCCGAAGTATTAGTTTAAATATAATAAATTGTCGGAATCATGCGATATTTTCCACAAAGTTGATTTTTTTTACATCAAATAATAAGATTATCGTAATAAGAGTAATCATTTTATCGTAATTCAAAATCAGAAAGATTTAAGATATCTCACATATTTTATTTAATTATTAAACAAACAATACAAATTAAACAATACAAATTTTAAACGTACAAATGGATGCGTTCTACGTTCTAGAAAGTAAAGAAATTATTTCTATACATATATATATGTGTATATATACTAATACGTATATGTGTGTATATACACTATATATATATATAAAAATTCAAAAAAAAAAATGGATATAAAAATTTTACAAGAGAGAGAATTAAAAATTTTTACAGCAGCACGTTTCCTTTTATCTATTTTTTTTTTTAAAAAAACTGTATTCAAAGTAAAGTAATTTTTTGCTAATCTTTCATTCTTAATATCATATAATATCATGTTTCTTTTTTTTCATTTTTTTTTCATTTTTTTTCATGTTTTTTCTGGTTCTAAGATATGAAAGAATTTGTGCAACATGCTACCACATTATCCTTAATCGGAAACCATCACCTCCGATACGGGGCTTATCTTTCAAAATTTTCAATGATAAAAATGCATTACTAAAAAAGGCAACAAGATAGAAGAGTTGAAAGAAAGGAAACCGTAAATATTTTGATGCTTACGAAATTTGACATTCTTATCTAATCCGATTATCTTCGTAAGCGTTATTTAAATTAACCAATCCCAATCAAATATTTTTTTTTTAGAAAAATTGTAACTGAAAATTCCGTCGGAAAATATTGGGTTCATTGAAAAAAAAAATCGATAGGTTCCTTTATTGATAAATGTGTATCTTGCCCGTATGATGGTTAAATCCAACAAAAATTTGTAAAAAAGAAATTCTTAATATACAAACTTTTTCAAAAGATATACAGTATGTGTATTTTTGCCTGCTCTGCAAGCTTACTTAAAGCATCAAAGATCGTTATGTCATTGTTGTTTATTTATTTGACAACTTTTTTTTTCGATTTTTCGTTAAATCACGTGATGTATTTAAGTCTAGCCAGAATTAACTGATCGGCATAAAAAATTGCCTTTTTTGGAATAAAAGCGAGATCTAAAGCATCACACATGGGGGGCTGGATATAAATTTACCCCTATTATTGGTTAATAAGAACCTAAAACCACGGAATTTTTTTTCTAATTGGTATTAAAAAAAAATTAAACCATCCCTTCAGATAAAAGAATAGTAATTTGCCACACGATGTTTAAATTTAATGTTTAGACTTTTAAAGTGTAATTACATACCAAAGATTGAATCCTACAAATGCAAATTATTATCATTCTAATCCTCTTAATGAATAAATCTAAAATCATGAAAATCCAATCACTGGATGATTTTTAAATTTAAATTATATGAACTTACAAAGCTTCAAAGATTGCATAATAATTACATTTGCATAGAACCTATAATTATAAAAAATATTATTCTATAAAAACTTATGCAATATTATACCTACTATAACATTAAATTTTATGATAAGAGTACTTGGGAAGAACATTGAAATCATATGGAAAAATATTTTTCTAGGATATTATAAAAAATCAATTACTAGCATATCTCAGAATTGATGCAGCCATTATTGCAAATAGAGATTATATTTAGCTTAAATTTTTATCTTTAATATATAATATATATGTAAATTTTTTGCATTGAAACTTGGCCAGATCATTAGACCACCATCTGTACTTATATTACACACAATACACAACAATAAACACTACTTTTTTTTATTTTTATATAGATGTTTTTTTTTTTCGAGAATCATATCTAAAATTTTAGATAGGAATTATGTATAAAAAAAAATTTTTTATATGGGGTGTTTTTTTAAACTTTTACTCAAAAAATTGCATCAAAACAGATTAAGATAAGATAAGAGAGGATCTAGATAATTAATTGCGCGAATTAATTTAGGAATTTAATTGATTAATCGTCGATCCGTCTAAAATCGGCACTGCATTACTAATAAAATTCGGGGTTAAATTTGCCGATTTTGTGCCACTAACTTCAAAAAAGGATATTTCATAGACGACATAAATAAAAGTCACATGATATACTGATTTGCAAATTATAAAAATAAAGAGTTTACGTCAGATTTACACCCTAAAATATAGGAAATTTCAAAATTTTACTTTGCTATATTATTATTTATATTAAAACCATACAATTTTTAGCTTTCAAAGTTGTTTTTAAAGACTTTTTGAAATATTATTTATTATTAAAACTGGGTGAAAGTTGAAGAAAACCAGTAACAGAAATATAATTATGACCAGTCATATTTGCTTGTTTGTGGTACTTCTTTTTGTGAAATGGGTAGAAATTTATTCCTAGACGAAATCGGCAATTAAATTATTATTATTATTATTATTGTACAACTGAAAGGACTAAACTAAAATGCATGTAAACTGGAATCTTAAAAACTTTAAAAGATAACGTATCATAATGGTTAAATTATTTGTAAGACCATCAATCCTGTCGCCCGAAAATTATTAGAGCCAATTTTGTACGATATCAATTTTGGACCACACAAATGTTTAGCGGTTCTGTGCTAACGCTTTAGTAGGAGGATAGGAAAATATGGGAGCAGGAGTAACTTATGTTTTAATGCCTTTATTATTTAATGCAATTCGAAGTTTTGGACTAAGTGGCCATGCATCTTGGAGGGTTGCTATGGTTGTTCAGCAGCAGGAATTTGTTTCGTTATGGAATTGACATGTTTATTATTTTCCGATGATTGTCCTCAAGGAGATTGGTCTAAACGTAATCAACAAATTGAAGAAATACATGGTACAGATAATGAAGTACATGATGCAAACAAAGCTAACAAAACCATTAAAGATGATGATCATAATAGCATAATTTCCGAAAGAGTCCAAAGGTTCATAGTAATCCATCAAGACCAACCATTGGAATGTTTTTCAAAGCACTTAAAAATCCGAATGTCGGTTATAATTTTAATGTTTATGTACGCTTCAATTGTTCTTTTGGAATTGAACTTGCTGTAGATAATGTTATTGGATATTTCTTTCATGACTTTTCACTTTCGCAAACGAAAGCTGGTATGATAGGAGCTTTATTTGGTTTAATGAATATCTTCTCGCGGTTTCTTGTCAGATTACGCTTACCAAAAACGTGGTATTAGAGGCCGTTCATTTTATATTAATCTTCTTAAATGGAGTATTTTTGGTTGCTTTCCGATTTTCCTTAACTAATTTAAAAGATGGCATTATTATTTTAACAATCTTCATTTATTTCACTCAGGTAAATTAAAATTCGATAAAAAGATTTTTTTTTTCGATGATTCAAATTTTAATCTAATTATTAAATTTTCATGGATTTTAGCTTGCTGCGGTTCAGTTTTTAGTATTGTTTCCGGAAATTGTTGGTGCAATATCAGGATTAGTCGGCGCCGGTGGAAATATCGGTGGATTAATATTTATTGGTGTATTTAAAATTTATGCCAATAATACTCCAATCGCATTCATGGTTTGTGGATTTGTAGTCATGACAGTTGCATTTACTGTATGACATTTTTAATGAGATTCAAATAAATAACGACAAAAAAGAGTGAATAAGCAATATGAGAAAAAAAATGAGACAAAATAGATTTTATTTCAATAAAGAATTATTACATACTTGTATGCGAAGATAATTACATTTGTGATACGTTAATTGCCAATCCTTCTAAAATCGGCACTTTTTTCGGGGAAATTTAAGCAAAAATCGCACAATTGTCAGAAAACTACATAATACTAGATATGGGAACAACTCGTTATATATAATAAAAATCATATGATATAGGTAAAAAAACCCAAGGAAAAATAATATGCTAAAATAATTATACCTATATTAAACTTTACATTTCACGCGCGTCAGATTCCACTTTTACATACGAATTTTGATAACTTTTTATTGTATTATTATATTTAAATATCAACAAATGGCTCAACTAACGCCAAATTACTAAAAAAAAATATTTATTAATTATTTAATTGTCAATTCGTTTAAGATTGGCACAATTTTTACTTTTTTAGCATTATATGTTCAGGGCGAAATTTAACGAAAATTGCATAGTTGGCAATAAATTCACAAATACTAAAACTGCGATAACTAATAAAAAATCATATGCTATATGTAAAAAACCCAAGGAAAAATAATATATCAAAATAATTGTAACTTTACTATGAAAAAATGACTTTACATTGTACGCGCGTCAGATTTCATTCGCTATATGTATTTTATATATACGATGCCAGACGGATCGGCAATTAAAAAATCAAAAGTAAAACAGGCACATGATTTAATATCCCGATCAAATAATTAAACATAATTATTATTCTTTTATTTTATCATTATAAGATATTAACAATTTAAATAGGAAATATATATATATATATATATTTTAATTTAATATGAAAATATGAAACAAGTATTAAAGATAAGATAATCAAAGGATCTTTTTACTTTTGTTAAACAATATTTATGGATCGGACATATTTGTTTCTCCTTTCGACATAAATTACAGATAAAGATAGTGATAAGATAAAAAAAAATTTTTTTTAAGCAATTTTCTTTATTTATTCTTTCGTATCTTTCCTTTTTAAGAATATTTATTCGGGCATTCATTGAGTTTGTTTGGTTGCACAATATTCTTTACACATGCTAATAAGGGGATATTGCATAATGTGATATAAAATTTCTCTTCCTAAGCCTGGGTTTACGTACGTTGACGTAGCTCCACAAAATTTTAATATTGTGGTGGCTGACAACAATAGTCCGAAATTTGAAATTTTATTTATTTATATTGTGTAACTTATTTTTTAAAGTACTTTGTTAAAATATAATAATTGCCGCGTTTGCGGCAAAAATTTTTTAAAAGTCCGAAATTTTTATTGCTACTTATTAATATTTATCGGTTTAGTTTTTTCTTTTTATTATTCAATTTACAATTTATAAAAATTTGAAGTCACATAATATTAGTGTGGTTTATAGGTAACAGCCACATATGACCTCCGAAAAATTCCGCGAATCGAATTTCAAGTTGTAACTATATATTATCAAAGCGTGTAAAAGATAACGATAAACTCGTGATTCTGCATGTTCTCTATAATCATTCTTTTATAAGATAAACCAAAATTGGATATTTAAAAGATTATTGAATCTTTCGCTTTTAGAATTTTTTTTTTTGATTTTCGATTTCATTGTTTGTTTACTTTGATGGATCGATTGATTTACAATGTGATAAACCTAAAAAGGTTTCATTTCTTTGGCGGAAAATCCGGTATCTTATTATCATTTAATCGATCTCTTAAATCGAAACTTAATCTCCTTAACGTTGCAAAAACGCTCCCTATAAAAACACATTGTCCATAAATTATACATAATATAGCATAATTTGACCATAATTATAATATCTGGTATGTTCATCATTTGTTCATAAATTAAAAGGAATTATAAAATTGTCTTTCTAAGATCCATAAAATATTCGTAAATTGAAAGGAATTATAAAATTATATTTTCTAAGATTTATAAAATGTACATTATTATTATAAACAAGAACTGGATATTTATTTATGTGATAGGTGAGGGGTCAATAAAATGTAAATAAAAAATATTATAATGAACCTATATAGAGAATTAATAAATGCAAGATTTATTATCAGAAATTTTTGATGGATTTTATACTATAAAAAATATATTACCTGAGTTTAATAGAAAAGTCTTTTAATGAAATACTTTTTTAGTTACTTAATGACGCTATTTGACATAAGAATAATGAGATGAAAAATTAAATTGTTAAATTAATATAGATAGATAGTAGTACTCATAAATTATTCGTAGAAATTACTAAATCAAAATTTATAGGCATGTTTAGAGGTATGACGATGACCGAAAAATAGCTCGTAGCTCCTGTTACAGATTAAAAATTTATTATTTTTAAAAACAAATAAATAAAAAATTTATGAGAAATCTGATAGGTTGGATCAGTGATGAATTGTTTCTAGGAAAATATATTTAAATCACTGAAACTTTCTTTGATGAATGTAATTTTTAAAAAACCGATTAACCTTATGCACTAAGAGAAAAAATAAAAAAAAATAGAAAATAAAAAAATCAATACTTCAATAAGTTGCAACTCGTTATTTGCAAAATATGTCAAACAAAATAACGCCTTCATATGCTCAGAAGTTTTTTTTAATAGTAACAGCAGGAGAGTTAGGAAAAAATCTCCTAAACCTTGTCCTGACTGTAAAGAAACAAGTGATAACGTTAATATTTCTTCTAGTAAAGTAGAAATAATCCATCTTCTATATATTCTAAATCTTCTATCCCTTCTGCCCCTTCTACATCTTCTAGCGACTGGAATCTCTCGGAATTCTATTATTTTTTCTTCACATCGAAAACTTTCATATTTATTATGATTGTATTTTACTCTTTTGGCGCAGCCGCAGCGACTGTCCTCATTAGAATGACGCAACGCTCATGAAAAATTATAAATAAGATGAAGTTTGAAGACGATACCTTTGGAATTTTAAATCTCTTGATTAAAATACGATCAATATGGAATCTGAACATATATATCTATCGAAAAAAAAACACGTTATAAATCTAAACCTATAAGAGACTCGTTTTTTCCAGAATCACAAGCTTATCAATTTTCTTTACATGTTAGAAACCAAAACCTTATAAATCAACGTTAAAGGCGCATTAGGTAGAGTAGGACATTTAATATTTTAGGAAAATATTTTTTAGCTTTTTCACAAACATAAGATTTTATTATAAGATATAGTTTTTTTTAAGATTTATATGCTTTATAAAATGAAATAAACCTCCTTTCAAATTATCTTCCAAGCTAATTACAGATTTGTTACAAATACCCACATGAGTTTACCCTAATGAGTAAATGAGTAATGACATTTGCAGATCACATGATCGTTTTGCCAAGAAAAATCTTAATTAGCAGATCTCGAGCTATACGTATGAACCATACTAATTTTCTCTAGCCTATTCTTACATAATTCTGGATTTCTGGTCATTAATTCACTTTTTTTTTAATGATCCGCATAATATTACCCATTCATGCTCCATTATACATTTATTCTCTCCTATTTCGAAAAATCAAAAGCGCAATGTTGTTACCAAATTTATTTCGTAACTAAATGGTTTTCTTTGTTTTAAACCATCGACTTTGTTAACTTCAAAGTTGCACATCATTTTATTCTTTTTATCAAATAAATTATTTTATTGCGCGAGATTAAGTGAGTTAATAAACTTGCCAAAAGTATATATTATTCCAAGATGTTAAATAAGTTTTAAAACGTATTACGCCAACATCTGATGTTATAGACATAAACTACCACTTTCGACGCCGAACCCGACTATATTAATTGTGAGGATCAATTACATAGTACGTTACTATATTTTTTTTTGCACTTATGCCGGTCAAAGTCCGCATAATTCAGGCCAGAATCGCCATAATGTGGGAGTTTCTTAATAACAGCAAAATACGATAGTTTTTATAAAACCCGAGCTATACATAAACAGGTTGTCAAACCTTTTTTGAATTTAGGATTCAAGAACTGTCATCAGCGCCTAGCTAAAATGAAAAAAAATTTCTATGCGACTTTATCAATAAAATGTAGTATTATATAATCAAACCGTTAAGGCCCTATGCTAATACAAAAAAAAAAATTATGTAAATATTTGATGTAAAAAAAAAGTTATCAAAAATTAAATTCAAATACTTCTATATAATTTATTTAAAACATAAAATTTGATTACATTCGTAAATTATAAGTAATTTCAGTTATTATATCATAGTACATACAGTATATAATCTTTATTGATTGAGATACTAGGACATACAGCTTAAAATTCTTATTTCATTAAATAATTTTTCTTTTTTTTTAGAAAAAAGTATCTTTGATAAAGTCTTATGTGGCATAAATTAATTTTATATCATAAATATATTAAAACTTAAATAGTTAGCACATTATCTTTAGAACGATAGAATATAATAAAATAAAGATTCAAGATATAGTTTAGCTTAATTAATTTTGAGTCTGGGCTCCATCTTGTAAATTTTCGGCGCTCATATTTTCATTATCTACTTGAATACTCACAGTGTCGAAAGTTGGTTGTTGAATGTTATTGTTATAATTCTCAACAGATAACTGAACTTGTTGCTGAAGTTGTTGTTGAATTAATGAATTATAATGATTTAAAAACTGAATAATACAATCATTATTTAAGAGTTGCGCGATTTCAAATGAATGTAATTCTGTGTATGTGACATGATAGATAAGCATACCATATGGCGAAGGTAAATAAAATTCAAATGTATTTTGAGGTGCAGGAGACGCAATATTGATGTGTGTACCATCGTTAATTAAAATATTGGGATCATTATTATTGTTTAAAGGGTTAATATCTGATGAGTATACTTGAGAGTTAGATTGAAACCTGAAAAATTGTTGTTGGATGCCATTTGGTTGATAAATTTGAGATTCAACAAATTGTCGAATTAAAAATTGTATATTGTAATGATGTGGAAAATGATGACCAGGGATATGAGATAAATTAATGCCATTATTCAAGAGTTGAGCGATTTCAAATAAATTCAATGCGGTATATGTAACGCAGTATATACGTGTATCATTTGGTAAAGGCAAATAAAATTTGAATGTTTTATGAGTAGTGGAATCCATTTTTATTTAAAAGATGTGAATTATTTCAAATTTGAATTTTTGAGAAAGGCAAATGACGAGTCTTATATAGTTATCTGATAGGCATAAATTATTAGAACTGGCGACTGCATATGCGTATTTTTTATTTATACGTACTTTTATTGCATATTTGTTTAAAGAGTTTATTTTGTTTATTTGATTTCGATAATAAACACATATAAGGAATGATCTTCAGCACATTCCGTTAAATTACGTAATTTCAAATCTTTGGGCGTATATTTTTCTTTTATAATAAATTTTTCCTTTGTAAAAAAGAAAAAAAAATGATATATATATCTTGAAAAAAAATAAATCTAAATTTGGATATGATTTTCTTGAAAAAAAGTAAATTCTCTTAGATTGAAAAAAAACTTTCTTTTACAAAAATAACTTGGAGTGTTTATTTGTTGTGTATTGTGTGTATAATATAAGTAGAATATTAAAGACCCTGTGATCAACATATTATTAGACAACTTAGAAATTGACAAATTAGAATCGGTCCATTTCAATATAAAATTGTGTACAACATCAACAAAATAGAATGTGGGGATAACGTAACTTTTAAACGTGATTCAATTATTTAATAAGTATGCAACATGAGGATTTCATTCTATTTGTTGATGTAGTACAGTACACAAATTTTTTCATTTTCATATACGTCTCTAAAAAATGTTTACCATTTATAAGCCAAAAAACGAATGATTAACTCCACGTAATAAATTCTGTAATTATTAACTATTTTAGAGCAACAGTAGATTTCGGGTTTCGCCGTTATTTACTTCATCTTCCATCTTCAGTAATTACCGAATTTTGCCTTTGTAATGGCAAAATTTTGTTTTTGCATCGGTTAACATTCTCCATTTTAATGGGAATGAAAGAGAAAATGAGCAAATCCATCATCAAAATTTCGGAAGGACCCAGAAATATATATATAGGGGGTCAGGTGATGAAAAAAATTTTTTACTATGAGCAGCTGTACGCATTTTTTCAGGGCCGGAATTATGATAATGTCAGTCGGTTACTATAATAGGAAATAAAATTCTGACTGGAATTATTAAAAATTATCTAAAAAAGGAAAGATTTTCATGATTTTTTTAGTTCAAAATACGCAAACTCAAACCTGACCCCTTTATATATATTTCTGGGTCCTATTTCGGACATAGAAAGATTACATCCATTTTTTGAATTAATTCTAGACATGTTTCATGCATCCATACTATCATTTGGAATTGCTATTTAAAGACCGATCCAATTAAAAATTAAGAAGCAATTCACTTATAACTTATTTAAATGAAGCAAATCAAATAAATAATGATAAGTAAGTATGTAAATAAAATAATAATCGAATATATAAATAGTTAATTAATTAATAAATGGCAACTTATAATAAATCTTTTTTTATCTGCATGTATACGTAACAATAGATCTTCAGGAGTACATTTGATTCATCTAACATATTAATCCATCTTTTATAGATCGAAGAATTATACCGAAAAATCCGAAAAAATATTTTTTTTAAAAAAAAATAAATTTATTTTAGAAATAATTCAATGCAAATGAACATTTTTCTTTTAAAAAAAAAAAATCACAAAATCACAATAAAAGCCAGTTACCTTAAAAGTGCTAACAAGAAATAGGTGTGACAACGGTTCTAACTATTGATTTTCTTCTTTTTGGTAACTCATTCATAAAATACAAATATTCTTATTTAAAAGATTTCTTATAAATTTTTTCATTAAAGAACACGAAAAAATTTCCTTTTGTCGGAAGAAGAAAACGATGCTGGAAATGATGAGGTAAAACTTTTTGTTAAAAATTTCTGATCGATGGTATCACAATATGACTCACCAAACTAAAATCATAAATATTAGAACAATTTACATTTGGCAGTTCTCACGTAACATAAAAACTTTTCATGCATAAATATTTCATAGTTCTTATCTAAAACAATTTTTGCACAAAAAATATTGTTTGATCCTAAAAATATAATTAATATAGCGTTGTTATTGATTAAAAGTTACTGGATCGCTAGCGAATGGAATCATCGACACAATTTGTTTAATACTAATTGTTGTAACAGAAATAATCTAATAAAAATAACAAATAAAAAAAGATATACTTTATATTAATGACGTAAATATCTATTTTGATTCAATAAAATTAAAATATCAATCTGTTCTTTATTAATAATTAATGACTATCTCAACTTTTGTTATCACGTCATCATCTTTAATAGGCTTTGAAAAATCCCTTATGACGTGCAAATCTGTTGTACGACTTATTAAGAACAAAAAGCGTGAAATCGATTTCGATCACGTAAGGACGTATACAAAGAAATGTAATGTAACACAGGATCAGGACACACTAACGACCAAATCAAGTGATATTTCAAGCTATGCAGGCGTTGTATCTTGTAATACTGATTTTTTTATTACTATTATATTAGGCGATAGTTATTCGTATTTCGTACCCCCTGGCCAACATTATGCACTGACACGTGATATCGCTTGGCCAAATTTTCCTTAATTCTGGCCGTGAGGGTATGAATAGCAAAATTGGGGGTATAAAAAAATCTCTGAAGTAATACCAATATAAACATAATTTACTATTTTCATCCATTTTACTTTTAACATCTTTCAAAACATATGATCGAAATCAATTTAAAAATATCTTTTGTATTACATCAGAATACATGAAAAATTCCTACATTGAAAAATATTTATCGTTCCCATCGATATTCAATAATTTATCAAGAAAAAACCTATGAATATTCATAATTTTTCACTAAATAATTTTGGCAATAATGTCTACGAACCTAATTTGCAGACAACTGCGTACGATGCATATATGCCTGTTACGGACGTTAATAACGTAATTTCTGACATGTCAAACAATAATATCACTATCTCTCAGCAACCCAATCTTTCTTTACCTAAACATAATCAGCAATATCAGCAATCTAATGTCTCTTCACCTAATGCTTAACTATCGACAATATATTCAGCAACCCACACAATGTTACCACCATTATTCCTAGCCATGGTTGCTATCATAATTATCAACAACCCTAATTATCAACAACCCGTGTCTAACATCGTTTCAAACAAAAAACGTTGTTATTTTTCCTGATAATAATCATCACGATTAATAATATTAATCACTATAACAATCAATCAGCAATCCACGTCTAATAGTGTATCACCTCCGCAATTCTTTTCACCTCTGTTGTTTAACATTACCATTAATTTCCCTCAGACAAATTTTGTCGTTATGCCTACTAGTGCAGATATTCAGCAAGTTCTTGCTTGTTTAATCGTTCTTCTTCGGTTACTAACTAGAAAGCTCAATTTCCACAATAAATTTTTTGACGGCCACCCTTTAAGAGACATTAAAAGGCACATTTTTGAGTAGTAATTTTACATAATTTTTTTTGTCTCCATATTAATAATATTATTTCTTATTTTATTTCCTTATTTCTTTATATTCTAACCAATGAATATGATCATGTACTGATAAATGATAATTGTGAACTAATCGAATAAAAAAAAGATACTTTCTTAATTGCAGATCCGCCTAAAATCGGCACTGCGTTACTAATAAAATTCGGGGTTAAATTTGCCGATTTTGTGCTAGAACACAAACTTCAAAAAAGGATATCTCATAGATGACATATTGACTATAAAAAAAAATCATAAGATATACTGAAAAAATACTTGAAAAAAACGAATTTGCAAAAAAAAGTTATACATTCGTATGCAAAATAATGAGTTTACTATGCGCGCGCGTCAGATTTACACCTTAAAATATACGAAATTTCAATATTTCATTTTACTATATTGCATTATTTACATTAAAAACCTATAATTTTTAGCTTCTAAAGTTGTTTTTAAAAGCTTTTTTGAAACATTTTTATTATTAAAAACAAGTGAAAGTTGAAGAAAACCAGTTACAGAAATATAATTATAAAATTTTTTGGCAAATATGACTTGTCATAAAATGAAAGAAAATATTGTATTTATGATATTTCTGTTTGTAAAATGGTTGAAACTTATTTCGCGCGCGAGATGCAAAAAATGCTTTTTTTTATTATCGCTATTATCCCCGAATTTTATTAGTAACGCAGTGCCGATTTTAGGCGGATCGGCAATTAATAATATACGTTTAACATGTGGTTTACATGAAAGATACATTAAAAAAATACAAAAAAAAATTTTATTAGGGCTAGTAAGATGTTTAAAAAATGAATTCAATAATCATTATTTTTAATATAATGAAGTAATGTATATTTTGCGTATATATGATAAAAAAATTTTCAAGATGAATTCGTACAGCTCTAGCGGCAAGATGGGATGGTCCAGGACTTGGATAAAGATATTGTTGATGTCCAGGACAAATTTTCATTATAAGAGGATATCTTACTGCCTCGGACAATAAATTGGAACAATATCTTGGACGGGACTGGACTTGTAATAAAGGTTTACGGTACATTTCGCCCAAAGCCATTTCGCCGAAAGGACGTTTCGCCGAAAAATAGGGCCAACATTATGCAGAATTATAAATAATTCAGGCCAGAGATTATTTTTCGGTGAAATGGCTTTCGGCGAAATGTCCCGATACCTGTGGTGTGATACAACTATTATCCCCTGATCGACATGGTACGTACGTAAGTAGAACACACATTAGAATAAAGTGTTACCAATAACACTGTAAATAAAGGTTAGAGTAATTATATATGATTAATCATTGACCCTTCTTTTCTGATTCATTTAATGAGATTATATTTTAAATTTTTAATGACATTCCGATAGAATTCAGTTTCATTTTATTCCAATTAAATTTTCTGTAACGTGACATATTTTTAATTGTGTAATATTTTCACAAGTTCTCCTTATTTTGTCTTGAAATGAACGCGTGCTGTATATTCTATTTTATTAAATGAAATACTTTCACGAAAACTTGGAACAAGAACATGTGTAAAGGTGAAATATTTGGTTTTTAGAATGCTACGTTTTTAATTTTGTTGTTTTCATTAGGATTATTCAGAAAATGTTTATTTTATTAAATAATATCTGATATTATAAATTTATTTAACAATAAATCTTGTAAAAATAAAAAAATACGTTTCATCGCATTAAAGCGCTGTAAGATAAATGCCTTTTCTCTTTATTTTTTTTTTTGAAAAACATCGCGGAAAATTTTCCAAGGTAAATGAGTGGTAAATGTCGTACAAAATAAATTTAGCCAATAAATTTCTCTCTTCCGTTTGTTATATTAATGACGATATAAATATTGCTTTTATTAATTAGTCTTAAGTTAGGAATAAATTTCAATGTTTAAAAAATTAACAGAGTGACCAATGTTGAAATACATAACACACAATTTAGTAAATCGAAACGAAATACAAAGCGTTATAAATTAAAAAGTAAGCTCAACTGTTGTTTTGTAATTTATGGTACAACTTCCAGGTAGGTTCCTAATTTATTTTTATATCGTTTGATTGCGATATTGACAATCGGAAAACACATAGTAAATTTGTAAGAAATACTAATTTACCCACTACTTTTTACTATAGCAACAAGATTTTCGAAATTATAAATAAAAAAAGTGGTTTATCATTTACATACTCACGTTTTGCAGGATGACGATTTAGGATGTTTGCAATTTGTCGCAATGTCACATCCTAATATGCATATCGTTTATTTTGAACAGAATTTTTTTTTTTGCGGAAAAAAAAATGCTATTTGCCACTACTGCATTTTGCTGTGGGGTGCATAGAAAAATAAAAATATAAAAATAAAAATAATAATCAATTTTTCAATTATTACGAAAATAAGAAAATTACTAAATTTATTATTGGTTGAAAATAAGAAAATAGGAGTTATAAATAAAAAAACTTTTATTAGCCGTGGTCTTTAAAATTAGACGCAAACTAAACCCGATACCCAACCAACTTATTCAACTGATCCTATTTCATTTTTTAAATAAGATCGATTCAGTTAAGAAATGCTTTTAACTTCATGTAACTTACGATAAAAATAGATTTTTTTTTATATTTCAATGAAATCCCCACTCATGATCATCATAAAGGTTTATTGGAACAGAAAGAGAAAATTTTCCTCTTAACCGTTTAAGCATAAAGTATAAAAGTAAATGTAAAATTTCTATGCTTTGAAAGACTAGATTACAAATGACCATTTCTAATAAAATAAACTATAGTTAAACATAGATAAGATATCGAATGACTCATGATGTATGGCATGTAACACAAACACGTGTTATACAATCTTATATTTCCAAAAAAAAATGTGATTTTTTTTTTAATTTTGAACCTTAATGAAAGATAACAATTTATTTTTTACCATTTTTGTGAGAAGCGATTTATAAAACGGTTTTTAATTAAATGCAAGATAATAAATAAATAAATAAATAGAACAAAAAGCATTATTATTACCGTTGTGTGACCACAGCATAGCAGATAGTCATGCTATATTTACTATCATATGATAGTAAGAATAAATCTGGAGTGTTTGTTTTATCTTTAATCAGTTTCCCTATTAGGCTTTTTTTTCGATCGTTAGCTTTCCAGACTTCCGGACAAGACGTTGATAACACAAAAGGATGAAAATGGGTTGTAAAATTTTATCAAATAACTGATAATCAAGTTATTTTGATTATTGAATTTTTTCTAACTTCATGTTTGTCAACATTAAGTTCAGGTGGCGAGTAATCATAATAATTTATTACCAATTTCATTTTGGATCATGGTCCTTACAATACAAAAACTTTAATGTATAATTTGAAAGGATCGCTCTTTCATTGATGATCTTGATGATCTACGCCTACTTTGTCCTAAAATGGACTATTTTAAAGCACATGGGGCAATGATAATGACGTGTTACAAAAGTTGAATGAATTTAGGTTAAAATTACTTTAGTAAATTCCATAAAAAGAATAATTGTTAAAACTAGACAATAATTATTAATGACAAAGAACGGATAAATATCTTACCTGCTGATATGTTTCAAAATTAGATATTTACGTTATTAAATATATAAATAAGGGGAAAAGAACAAAAAAAGAAATGCTTCTAAAATTAGAAGTATTGTTTTCTTTATTTATTGTTATTTTTATTACAATAAATCAATATTAAGCAAATTAAGCAATGACAATGTTTATTTTTGATTATATTTTCAGGATCAAAAAATACTGTGTAAAAAATTGATTTTAGATAATATTTTCATTATTTCTATTATTTGATTAAAAGAACTAAAAATAAAATCCAGTATGCTTTGAAAGTTTATTTGTATGTTACGACGATCTAACCAAGATTAATTGTAGTTTTTACCAAAATCGTATCACTAGTGAACTGCGGATCCTAATTTACGTCTCTTTTATGATTGAGACCTAGGATTAAATTTCTTTATCTAATTTCATTATGGGATGGTCAGCTCTGTACTAATTAAATGGCTTTTTCCACCGACTTTGTTAACTTCAACAAACTGAATTAGCTCATTTTCTTTTCATTTGCAAAAAAAAAAAATTGATTTTGCTAAATTGATCATCAAAGTACAATATACAATGTTAGTTTAATGGCTTCTTTTAAAGATAAATAAATATATTTTGAAAGTAATAATTAATTAAATGATACGAAAAAGTTATAAATACGATTCTTTTCTTTTCACCTTTTTACCGTCACCAATTCTGATCTTTTCGGTTTTTGAGGTGTCGTATAATAATAAAGTAATTCATTTTTTTTTTTTCGCGCAAAATATACTTATGCATTTATATTAAGGTAATAACGATTCTTATAATCTTAATGTTTTTAAATTACGATATCAAGAACTGTAATTATATTGATTAAATAAATCATCATGTAGTAGTATTATATATTACTTTCCATTTTTAAAATGGAGGAAGATTTATTTTATCAACAAGAAAATAAGTTTGTCCCAAGAGAACTTAAAGATTGTCCAGAATGCGGAAAGCCCAGAATTTCATTTGGATGGTGTAAGGATTGTGAAACTAATTCTATGAAAGAAAATTTTCCTTATTGGACTTCGGAAAATAAAGAGATTGATGAGTTGATTCATCATACTCAATTAAATGCCTCCCAAACTTGTGATTACTTGGAATGGATCCCATTTGATAAATTTGAAATGGTAAAATATATTGGCAGTGGTGGATTTGGTAGTACCTATTCAGCTCTTTGGATGGAAGGGCCTCGATGGATTTGGGATGATGGTGCTCAAGAATGGACTAGAGCCGGTCCAATGAACGTTGCCTTGAAACTTCTTGATAATTCACAAAACATTTCAAGTTCTTATATTGGCCAGGTTTGTGTTAATTATGGTACAATTGTTTGCGTTCTAATTTAAATTTCATATATCTTTTTTAATAGATTAAAGCGTATCACAAATGTTTGCAATCGGCTTCATTAGCCGAAACATTCGGGATTACAAAAGCACCTACATCTAATTATATGATTGTCATGAAATATTACGAAAACGGTAATTTATACCAATGCCTTGATCGTTCTAGTGGAATTCTTTTCTGGCGTGATATGATTGATATGTTATGGGGCATTGCTGGAGGTCTTGAAAGAATCCATACTGAAGGAAAAGTACATAAAAATCTTCATGGAGGAAATTTACTTATTGAAGATAAGAAAATTTCTACAGACGCTCGTATTGGTGACGTGGGTCTTTATGGACCATGTTATTATCATGAAAATAAAAAATCAGGTCAGATATATGGAGTTCTACCATATATTGCGCCTGAAGTTTTACGTGGTGAAGATTATAGTACTGCTTCTGATATATATTCATTTGGTATTATTATGAATATACTTACAACTGGAAAAAGACCTTGGCATAATAGAGCTCATGATATCAATTTAGCAAAAGATATTTGTGATGGTAAAAGACTTGAAATTCCGGATGATACACCAAAATTTTATGCAGATTTAATGCAACAATGTTGGGATAATGAACCAGAGAACAGACCGACTGCATTTTATTTAAACGAAAAATTGGGAGAATGGATTATCTTAATTTGTGACGACCCAAATCCTTCAGAAATTTCGAACGATATTTCTATTGCAGATGAAAAAAGACATAAAATAATTTCTCAATTATCTAAGAATTATATTCAGCCAGAAATACATCCAGAAGCATATTATATAAGCAGACTTTTGTATTTTCCTGAATTATTAAACCGACATGACTAATTATAATTGTTAATTAAAATAATTTTTAGCTAATGATTATATATAACTTGCCATATATTTAATTTTTAACTGTATAAAGCAAGAATATTTATTATTTTGTTATTATTTTTCCGCATATTTTTTTCATCCTATACTGTAATCATCATTTTATTCTTTTATCAAATAAACCATTTTATTGCGCAAAAAAATGGGTTTTGCTTTTCTTGAATTTCAAAAGTCATTTACATGCATGATCTGTCTTATTCCAAGAATGAATGTCAGACCACATTATTTCGCTATTTTAAACGCAAGACGCTAATATCTGATGATATAGATAGTATAGACTACCACTTTTCGACGCGTCTCGATAGGATTAATCCAATGAACTAAGTTTTACCTTTATAAAAATTACTGATAGTGAAATTTGTTGTTCTTGTATATAATTATGTAGTATCCACTGTGCGAGACGGCTGATTTACCCCTTTTTTGAACGTCCTATAGAACCCGTAATAAAATAAATAAGAATTAAAATTACGATAATAAAAAATTTTTTTTAAAATTTTTTAATGATATTAACAAAATATATAGGAAATATATTATTTTCTTTTTTTTTCTAACTTAAACAAGAGTTATTTTTGTCATTTCACCGAATAACCTTTCTAATATTTAGATTACCATTTCCAAAAAAGAATATCCTTCCCCAAAAAACCAATTCCCAAACCAATTCCCGACAGGTTTTAACTTTGCGAAATCAAGTTTTGAAAGCATGTGAAGACTTTGGCAATTGGCTTAAATGCGAAATAAAAATAAACGTCATCATGCATTACTCCAAAATTATCACTATTATCACTATTTTGTTAATTGGTATGTCGATCAAAATTCATATTTATCACCTAACTTATTAGTGATGTGAGACAATTCGGCCCTAAGTAACGATCGGTCATGTAATTTTTTTTGGCATTTTTATCACTAAGGCAGGAATTGCTTTGCAATAACACATTTTTTTATACTGTACTAGCCGTTGAACCCGTTGCTCCGCAACGTCAGATAAACATACACGTGATCGGTATGACGGTTAAATGTTATACACGATTTTATACAGTCTTTCGGGTGCACAGGTATAAATTCGTAGTCTAAACGTTACGGATACACAGGTATAAATAGTAGTCTAAACGTTACGGGAACACAGATATAAATATGTAATCTAAACGTGACTGTCACACAGGAAAACAATTATCATATAGTAGATATGGTGGTATGATGTTAACTTGTATCGTATATCAATATATAATCACTTTGTAAACATTGGGAAAATGTAAAAATATAAGCCCAATTAGGCGAACGAACCAATGCTTTATTATAACTTTATTCTAATTATTGAAAATATTATATTAATACTTAACGGCTTCATTTCTTATTATAAATTTATAAATATTATATTAACTGCCATTTATCAACCAAAGACTGTTTCTGTTCGAAGACAAGAGGTAAAAAAGTTTTGATAACATCCTCCCTTTTTAAATCTGTCTTTTCATCAAACTCACTCCATTGGGTATCAAGTGGCCAAGGACGAGTGAAAAGTATTTTAGACAGTCTTTCACTAATTTCCTTACCACAACATTTGAAAGATCCGACGCCTTGAATATAAATAATTTGATCATAATCGTTCTTTACATCTTTCTTATCTTCATTATTTTTATTTTTTGATCGCGTTTGTGGAGCATTTCTACTCTTTAATTCTGCTTTTGATTCAACCGCGTTCTCTCTATCTAAGCCAAGATCGATGTAAATGCCTAGAATCTTATAACCCTTCTTCCATTTACCAAAGGAATTTAATGGATGTATTAAAGAAGAAATATCCTTAGCACCAAAGGTTGTTTTTTTTTGAATTCTTGTTTTAATTGAAATAATACCATAGCCAGCATTATACTTGAAGGGAATGATATGATCAATAACAGGAAAACCTAATGGCATTTTGAAAGCAGTGTGGCGGTGATAAGCTTCTATGACAAGATTCGCTGTTAGAAACTTCATCCCCCCAGATTCCACATATTTTTGATTGGTAGCTAACAAAGATGTCCAATGGTTAAAACCAATTTCTGCCTCATCAATACCCATTCTATTAAGTAACTCATCAAGACCATCTATTTCTTCGCGTAATAAGGACTTTAAAAATAATTTCAGAGGAACTTTTTGCAAATATGTTACTGGTGAGTCAGGGAAACATTCCCTCACAGCATCTGCATAAGCTTTTGAAAATAAGATGCGATTAACAAGTTCTCCTCTTTCTCCCGCTTCTACAACTCCACGACTAAACAGTTCCAACAGTGTGTCCAAGCAATTTTCCCAACCAACATCAATAATACCTTTAAGTGCCCCGGATGCAAGGATAGGATCAGAAGGATATGTACAAAGAATACTTGTACGATCAAGTGAAACTCCTAATGCAGTTGCCATATGGGATGCTATCAAGCTGTCTACTTCTGCAATTCGAGGGGAAACCTCAAGAGATAAGGAGCAAGCCATACATGCAAGATTCGCAAGATGATCATTATTCTTTTTACTAAAATTGCGGATCTTTTGTGAAGCTAGGTGAACAAGGTTTATAAGACTAACTCCGGCTTGAGCAAGGGAACCCCAAAGTGGAATTCCTAGATAAACAACCCTTGTATAATCATATTCTTTACCAACATTTTCGGCAAGCGGTGCTAATACATCCATGGTGTTGACATCTAAATACGCAGGAAATATAACGAAATCATGTGATCTGGCAGATCTAGTGTCTTGTGTCACTGGAGGGAGGAAATTGCCAATCTTTCCACTTGTACTGAGAAGGATATTAAAGAATCCAACCCACGAAATATCTCGAATTTGTCGTCTCCATTTAACAAAATAGGTTTCATCATCTTTTGCCTTTGTAGCCTTTGCAAGTAATTCATGCGCCTCATCAATACAACAAACTATAGAGGCTTTGTGAAATAATTTCTTCACAAAATTTTCATCACGAGAGTCTGATGAAGGTTTTTTTTGTTGTAATAATGATTTAAAGACACTTCGCCAGAAATCATTACACTCAGCTTTGTGATCATCTTTAATTTGAATATTCCAAAACTCCTCTGCGCTCCAGTTTTTATTCTTAATTTCTTTGATTGCTATTGATAAGAGGGCCCCAAATTTATAGTCCCGAATCGTTTCCAGAATTTTTTGAACATAAGGTGTTGATGCAGGGTAACCAGAACTACACTCATGTCTTTCACAAATGTACAGGATATAGATCCCCTTGGTTCTCAGCTCCCCCACAAGCCGTGTTTTACCAGAACCAGAGCTTTGTATGATTGTTAAGTAAGGGGCGTATGGTTTTATCTGCTGGTACCATTCATCATGAAATAGTTTTAGTCGCGAACAGAAAGTTTCCAAGGTTGTGCCTTGGTATTTAACTTGAAATGCTTCTTCAATACGATTTGGTTCAATCTGCTTCGCATCTGCAAAAAAATTATAAGATGGGCGCTGATTAACTAGTTGCTTAATAATGCATCAAAGTTTCTAGTATACATTCTTACCTTCTTCTTTCTCATCACTTGAAGAGCTTTCATCATCTAATGATGACAAGTGAGGAAAATGTTAGAAATCAGTGTGTAGATTTTGAAATAACCCATGTTACGCATACCATTTTCTGTGACTATAATATCATATGCATTATCTTCCGTATTGTGTAATTCCGTGACAAGTTTACTGTCCTCCAAAGTTTCACTTCCACGGTGAATAGTGACATTTCCTGATATATTAAGCTGGGCTTTGATCGTCCTTTTCAGATCATTCACATCGGATACTCTCATTATTTTCAAGACACTTTCCGGTAAAGAGACGTATTCATAATTATAGCGTACCCATATTTTTTTATCTTTTTTTTTGCAGTTAGATGGGATGAGTCAGACATTTCATAATAAAATTCGTGTATGCCAAAACTATCAATTACCTTGAAGTTGGAGTCCTGCTATACCAGATATTAAACTTCCTATACCTAATATAAAAAAAGATCATAATGAATGAAATGCGAAAAAATAAAGCCAGGTCACGCATGTTAATTAAATTTATTACGACTCACGTACCAGCAGTGGATTGTTCTACGATAACGCAATTATGTTTTTGGGCGGGTTTTGCGATAAGAAGCAGGAAAGAAAAGCACAAGAATAAGTAAGTATTCGGTATTGTTGACGAATATGACAGAAAAGAAATATTGTTCACCTTCTTTAATTTCATTAATCAGCTTCAAGATTTTTTTGGCTGGGCCAAGGGGTATTTCTAGATTTTTTGTAAGATATTCTTGGGTTATTTCAAGGAAAGCGACGCCATCGACCTCTTGAGCTGTTAAGGTATTTATATGAGTATCAATGTTTTCTAGTCTTCCTTTCAAAAAACGATTAAGTTTTTCTGGAGTATTCAATTCCTTGACTGTCGATAAAGAAAGATCAGATGTGGAGGAACCTGCAACGTTAAATGACATAACTTTTGCGATTAAAGAAGTAATGAAAGAGTAGAAAAATTTTTGAGGAGTATGGAGTATATATATATGAGAAATCGGATTGTCGCACAGATTGTTCTGATGATCAGTCCAGATTATAATTAAAAATTTTAAAAATTTCTTTTAAAAAAGACTTACATCATTTCCTCAATTGTTAATATTTCCTAATATAGGGATCAAAGATTTTTTTTTAATATCTACTGACGCAATTGCAATATGAATTAATAAAGTTAGTTCAATTATATAACAATTACAGTATTAATCCACTTATACATTAAATTTATTGGTCGAAAAAGGAATATTTGGCCTTAATAAAATTCGGCCCATATTCAATCAATTAGTAATGATCTATGATTAGGCTAATATTTGACTTTGTCAAATAATGATTAATTATATTAATTAAAAAAAAAAGAAAATATAGTATTATAAAATAACATCAAAAAAGACTCACTTATAAAAAACCTTTCAACCAACAAAATTGTCAAAAGAAACGCCTCTATTAAAGAAAAATTTCTAATAGAAATCCTCCATCAATTTCTAACGAAATAATCTATCAAATATTTTCACCTAGTATTAAAAAAAATCTCAAAAGAAATTCTTTATCAAAAAAAAAGCCCCTCCTATTAAAAAATAATTCTTTAATGAAATACTTTATCAACAAAAAAATCTCCCCCCTTAAAAAATTTTCTAACAAAATTATCTATCAAAAAAAAACCTTCCCTATTAAAAAATTCTCTTATAAAGAAAAAATTCTCAATGATTTTTTTGCATATTACAAAAGGTGATATTATCAAAGTCATGATATGTTTTAAACTCCAGATAATTGGTAAGACGCTATAAATGGAATCCAAAAGGATTTGATTTCCATAAATGGAAAGTCACTTGTTGTGTTGATCGACATGAAAAACATGTTGTTTTATAACAAGTAGCATTGTACTATGGCCCGCCGTAAGCACGGAAAGGTTGATGAAAAATCATCATGCACCATGATGATTTTTCATCAACCTTTCCGTGCTTACGGCGGGCCATATTGTACGGTACGCCATATTTAATCTATCTTATGATGTATATGAATTTGCAGATCATTATTTACAGCGTTCTTAAAAAAGTGATTAATCTTAATAAGGAAATCATCATCTTATTTTAAAAAGTTTTTTGAATTGATGAGATTGTGATAAAATCTAAAAAAAGAAGACAAATATCAAAAATCAATATAATCAATAATCTTTTGATTTATAAAAATTTTCTGTCATCTTTTTCATAAAAATAGAATAAATTATAAAAATGGCTGCTACTATGAGCGTATTCTGTCTAATAGAAACCAAGTTTAATGATTCAAAATCTGGAGCAGAGTTTGAGGATGCAGTTTTCAAAATAGGACAACAGTCTTATGAAAAATTCAAATGGAAAGTTTTTTATAATACATGCAAAGGGTCTTATCAATCCTTTAAAAAAAATGACATTGTGAAAATTTACATTTATCAAAGTAGATGGTATCATTATTTTGATATGTATTTTATCACCTTTTTTTAAACATAAAATATTTTATTTTGTTTAACACATATTAACTATTAATAAAAATTATATTTTTTTGTTTTTAAGAATTTGAACTCCTTTTTCCAAATTCGAATAAACAAGATATTAGTCTTATACCTCTAATTTTGAATAATGATATTTAATAATCTCTTTATATTTCACTAACCTTAACCATTAATAGAATTTTCAAATAAAAATATTGATTAGTAATATTGTACTATATATTAATTAAACAGGAAAAATATTTATATTGCAACAATATATTACACCAAACGTATTATATATATGATTATGGAACGATAACAAAAATTTATTTTTGAAGTTGAATGAAATAATTAAAAAATATAAGAATTCTAAATATATTTCGAACGAATTGAGATATTTTTATTTTTATCCATGTGATTAAGAATTTTAATAGTAAGTAAGAATTTTAAAGTAAAGATTCTTGTATTTTATGTTTGTTCTACATGATCTGATGATCAAATAAAATCTAGCGCAAAGAATCGTAGAATATTCAATTAATAGAGACGCTGTTATTTTTGAAATATATTAGGAAGATTGTACGGTTAACAATTGGACTTCCAGTTCTACTTCCAATTCTTCTCAATTTCATTCCAACTTCTTAAGAAGAAAAAAAGAATCTTCTTATTTCCGAATTTAGAACTGATCACCGAATCTCCGAACGTAATTGTTCTTGGGTTCTTGGGAAGAAAAAAATTACAAATATGATTTAAATTATAATTATTTATATTTTACAAAAGAAATTTTTATTTTCGAAATAATATTAGCTAAGCTAATATCTAAATTTAGTCCAAAAATTCTTGTTATATAAATTTGGTCAATTCTTCATTTATGTGCTGTATGACCTATACCAATATTTCTTGGGGATGACGTAACATTAATAAATCACATTCTATTTGTTGTTGTTATAAGATAATTTACACTTGTGAAATAAGGGAGTGTAGTAACCGTAGTATGCATGTAATACTATCATTACGTTCAATAAATTATTACCTTAAAAAGGTTAGAGAATTCTTGATTAATTTCGTTACAAAAAATTTTCTAGGTGTCAATTTTATTATTTTTTAAAAAAAACGTATTGATTATTTAAATCTTAACGATACAACAAAATTTTTACTTTCCTACTACATATATATAAAGATATCGTTATAATTTTGATATGTTATTTTTTCAAAGATTTTCATATGGAACCCAACATATCGTTATATCGGAGTTTGACTTTTTATTAAAATCTGATCAAGTTGAGAAACGACTAAAGAATAACTTTTAATTTCATTTTTTTAACCCAATTTAAAATTACAGATACAGATATGAAAAAATTTGATTTTTTTTAGATACAACAACTAAATTTATTAATTCAAGAACAATCTATTATACGTCAATTTAAAAATATAACATATGTGGGGAAAAAATTATTGTATAATTGTATACCGCAGATCACCAAATTTTTTTATTTCAATTTGCAAATTTGGGTAACAAGAATCATATGAACAAATCAAAAAAAATGTCAAAGTGTTGCATTTCAGATATGTTACATTGTTACATCTTTCAAAAGACGTTACACTGCATACAGTATGAACTATAAGTCATATTAAAAAGATTTTAATTCGATATAGATCAAAAAGAAAGTACTTATTTGAAACGAATCTTTAATTCGGGTTTAACTTTTGCATTTATAATTACTTAATTCAGTAATGGCAAATGATTCTTCAAATGACTGCTGAAACCTCTGATAATCTGATTTAAAAACCTCAATGTTGCTAGCATGTGACTATCATGTGACTATACAGTAGATTTTTTTCATTTTGACCGTCTATTTTCTACATTGCTAGTACTCTATATTAGCTATATTGAAACATTAATTGAAAAGTTTTTCTTTTTTAAATCATAAAAAGTGTGGATTGTTTTTTAAGAACATTTATTTGTAAATTGTAGATTCTGTCTTTTCACTTCATTTTGGCTATATAGACAATAATATGACAACTTTTAATTTAAAGTATGGTTATTTTATTTGTCAATGTTCAATTTAACTTCTTAAAATTTTTACATGTATTTCTTGATTTGGTGAAAATAGTAATCTATATAATTAAAAAATTTTGTGACGTTTAGATTAACTTGGCCAGTTTATTACGTGACGACCGTAACGTTAAACAAATTATCTTATATTCAAACTTTTCTTATTCAATTAGAAATACTATTTATTTTTTCTATTATATTAAGCTTTACTACTGAAGACTCATGTATATAAATACCTTAATATAATAAACTATAAATTATAAAAAAAATATCACCCCTATTTAAATATCACGTACATCACGTGGTATAATATTATTAATCGCCTTCTACTTCTAAAGTACCACTAGGGCCCCGGATAATTATAGTTGAGGTCACATCTGACTATGTTTTAAACTTTATACATTATTTATCTTATAATTTTATTAAGTTAATATTATAAGATAATATAGAAAAAAATGGTTCTTTTAAAGAAAAGAATCTTTTGATACCAAAATTATGCAAATTTACTGATTAAAATTAGAGATAAAGTTGTGTAACAAGGCAAAATTTGGCAAAAAAATATACACTTTTTCACAATCGGTATACATAGAAATATTCAAAAAAATAAAAAACTACATTATTAAATATTACTTTTAAAATTACAAAGTTATAAATAGTAGGAAGGCAACTATTTTATTAAAATTTTACATTTATATCTTTTAAAATAAATTCAAAATGGCAATAATAAATTTTTAAAAATTCTTAACATAGGGGATATGACCTTGATTATAATTGTCCGGGGTCCTGTACCACTAGTATCAATAAACTTATCAATAATAAGAGAATTTCCTTCAACTAGTATACTTTTAGATTCATTAGATTCATAATTTTCTTTTCAAAGATAACATCTAAGTGTATTCCGTCATTCTGTCTGCTTTTCCATTGATTCGAATTTTTGCCATAAAATATTAACTTTTAGGGTAGCACTATACCTCCCGTGATCTTGCGTGATGTCACGTGAGTCATACGACCGATGTCGTCGGTTATAAGAAAAATTTGGCCAAGGATTCGGAGGATTCGGGGGATTTGGGATGTTGGTTCCCATCCCCATTTATTTGGGCGGTAAGTATAGGTGGTATAGGTGGCACGGTAATTTTTTGACTGAAACCGTTTCTGATCCAGATTCACTGTATACTTTGAATGAAATAGTATACTTTTAGTTCCACCAACAAATATCTCCAATAATTCGAGAATAGGCATACCAAAGATGAAATTCCATACCAACATGATTTGTAAATTCAAATAATTCTGATTTTCTTATTTCCAAGGTATAAATGTTTGATTTTGTTTCAATTCTACCGATAGTTTGTTCTATTGTTACATTTGTATAATATTTAAAAGCAAAATCCCCCACTTAAAAGGTTAACGCTAGTCTTATATTTGGAGTATTACTATTGCACTTATATTACAATTTCTAGGTTCAAATAACCAATATTGATAATAAGAGTATGATATATATGCTTTTTAACCGTTACTGTTTAAACTCATTCCAACGATATTATTATAATTATTACCATCAACTTACCTTTATGACCAATATTGATATATATGGATTAGATGCAGAACTGGTATAGATCCCGTCATCATTGTTATCCAAGCTTGAAGCTGACTTTGAATGAACTATTTTATATGATTCATTTTATCAAGTTAAAATCTTTTGTAGAATCGATAACCCTTCATTAAGTGTTTGCAGGTTGTACTTGTAAGTTTGGGGCTTTAATATGGTTAGCATATTAAAAAGCCGTTTGGAACAGTCTATTGGTCTTCTGTGACATGAAATTACAACAAAAAACAAACAATTATCTTTAATTTTTCTTTAGCAACAGCAGGATCAGGAACAGGAAGTGGTTCAAATATTTGAAGAAAAAGAAGGAGGTTCTCAATCAAGCCTCGCAAGCCTCGCAATTTGGGAAATCGACGATCAATGAAGAATGTAAATTATTCGAACAAGATCACGAAGTAATGAAAATACTTTTAGAAAAATATAAAAATTATGTTTGTATTAGATCAATCAAACTGCTGTTTTAATTTAACAGTGTGTCACTAATTTATTCGGGAATGAAGAATTTCAGTTTATCATCGTACCCAAACTTTAAAAATTGACACAAAGTCTGATCGTTAAGAGGTTATTAAAATATTTATAATATTTTGTTGTCAAGCTCAAGATTAAATGAGCAGGGGCAATCAATCCAAAAAAAGTGCGATCATTTAATAAAAATAATGAGAAATTTAAATAATTATGAGGTCTGATTTTCAAGTCAATATAAAGAATAGTATAAATTGACCGTGAAACCATTAATTTGCCAGGAAAGTCGGTATTTTTGAAGACAACCTATAAAAAATTTTATCCGTTATTTCTGTAAAAACTCCGTAAAAATAAGCCTTTCACAGAAAATGTAAATAATTCGATAAATTCCATGATATAAGGTTATTAATTCCGGAAATATGAGCCTTTTACGGAAAAAAGATGGAATATAAAAAACGGATCGACTTTTTTTACAGGGCAACTAATGATATTCATCAGGTTCATTCAAATTATTGAGACATTTTAACCTACTTGGTAAAGAGAAATAATAAAAATACAAATAATTGGTCAATTAATCATAAGCACTATTAAAATTAGCTTTTATGTTTCACCAAATTCGTGAGAAATGCTTGTATTCCTTTTTTTAAATAAAGTTATCAAAAAAGTAAACATAACATCCAATTAATTAAAAATTTCTAAATTCGTTTGTCAATGAAAATGCCTCGATTTGAAGGCGTTTATTTTCGTTACACTATTCCTCAAATTTCAGCCTTCAAAGAAACTTACATTTATATCGCTTAAAATCATATATGCATATAATAAAGAATTTTCTTATGAGATATAATACTGTATGTTCAAGGTCATGATTACTAAAATAGTTTGCAAGAAAGAAACATAAAAATGCAAATATTACAATATGTTAGATAGTGAATCTTTAAAACACTTTATTTTTATATCCGTATTGCAATTATTTTTATCAAAGAAACATTCAAGTATTTTCAAAAAGAAATTGTTCATTCATCCACTTTTCCTTAACGTATATTTCCAATCGTCGATTCCTGATAATGTAAGTTCAATAAAATCGATAAAAAAAAATGTATAAAATTAAATTTATTAGTCCATACTTAGTTTTTATTTTATTTTTATTTTTATTTTTTGGCTGTTGAAATCGGCAAAATATTCTACGAAATTATCAAATAAATCTTGGAAAGTCATTTTCTTTGGATAAATTGGAAGGGGAGTTGAAAAATATGGGATTTATTTGGTTATATCTTCATTTTTCCATGGTTCATTGTGAATATGCTGCAAATGGTAAACTCTTGTTTTTGTATATAACAATACTCTTTTGGAACCTTTTAACTTAAACCAAGTTTTTGATCGGTAAAAAAAAGTTTATTTTATAATAATTTTATTCAACAATTATATACATATGATATAAAATAATTTCTAACATAAATTCTAGTTTGATTGAACGTAAAACGATCTGAAAGTGAAAGAAAAGATGGTGGCTAAGTCCTATGGTTTCTTTTAATGAGATCTAGATTAATAAGGAATAATAACAGAATTTCGTCGATTTTAAACAACAATAATGAAACAGGATCACAAAGAGCCCGAGCGAGTACCACTGCTACTGCCACTACAACTAATACTGCCACCGCGGCTGCAACTACTACTACTACTGCAACTACTATTGCAACTACTATTACAACTGTTACTATAACTGCAACTGCTATTGCTACCATCATTGCAACTGCACTAACTACACCTGCTACTACACATACCTCCACTTGATAATTCTATGTATCAGAATAATAACCTATCAGAAGAAATATCAAAATTATTTTTGTTTCTCAAGACAATGAAGCGTGAGCAAAAGGAGTATTAAATAAATCTTCTAATAATTGCGTTATTGAAATACCCAATCAAAAATAAATAGCAAATTTTGATTATTAATAAATAATAGAAAATACATCTTTATGTATCTTCTTTTTTAATAAAAACTCATCTATCCTTTTTACGTACTAAATTACATAATGTTTCCATATATTTTTGCATAAAATAGACCTCTACTTCTAATCGCAATATAAGTTTGCATGTTTCTCGTGAATATACTGTATAATAAACTAGACTGTATTCTCAAGATCATTTTCGTTTCGGGGGTGTATTTGAGATTCCTACTTCCTCAGTCTTTCTCCAGCATAATCTTCAGAATATAATATGTAGTATCATCTGATAATAGCTTGTTTTCATTGAAATATACGCGAGGTGATCGATTATATGTCAAAAAAATTTTGGATAGAGAACCATATACATTACTTTCTGAATTATTATTTGGAAAACCACTTTCCATAAAAGAAAACATGATGAAGTAGGTCCAACTCGAGTCCATTCTTGCGCACCATCATCCCAATTCCACCTTTGTCCCTCAGAACAGACGCTACCAAATCCACCACTGCCGATGTATCTGACCATTTCAAAAGTCTCGAACGGGAACCATTCCAAATAATCATAAGTTTGAGAGGCATAAAGTTGAGTATAACGAATTAATTTATCGATCACTTTATTTTCAGATGTCCAATAAGGAAAGTTTTCCTTCATGGAATTAGTTTCATAATCTTTACATCATCCGAAAGAGATTCTAAGTTTCCCGCATTCGGGACAGTCCTTTAACTCTTTTGAGATAAATTTATTTTCTTTATATTTTCCTCTTCCATCTCAATATATGAATCTGTATTATAAAATATTTGTTTGTAGGTTTAAATTCTAAACATAACTCAATGTTTCCGTCTGTTATTATCTAAGAGATCAATACCGCTTACATCACTCCGTAGTACCTATTTGCTTCTTAAAATCCTCTATTAAATGGATCGTGTCACTTATATTCTTCAAAAAAAAAAAATTTCTTTAAATAATTAGTAATATTATTTATTCCCTTTAATCCAAAAAAAGAAATTATAACTTGTTTTTAATTTTAAAGAATTTTTTAAAAAAATTTGAATACTTTTGGTCGTGTTTATATTTCTGAAAATGTTTCACAGGCAATCAATTTGCACAGAACTGGGCATTGCTTGTTGTAAAGTGCATAACAATCCGGATTATTTTTAATTATTTAGGGGTCGGAAATCTCATGGTAATAACGTTCGTCATTTTGCAAATGATTTTGTATACTTCCATATTTTTTTAAAAAAATTAAATGAATAAAATTTAAATATTTCATATATTTCATAAACTGAAAGTTTATCAAGAGTTTGTCAAACTAAAATAAAAACTTCAACTTAATAGTCTGTGCAACACATTTCATAATTCTTTATTTGGTATTTTTCTTACAATATGGGAAAGTTTTCATCTTAATTCGAATCCGTTTTTAATTATTTTTTTTTTATTTTCATTTTTCGCTTTGTTTATATGAAAATATTCAAACCTTCTAGTTTTATGAACGAGTAATACAATATAATAATATTGTGAATGGATTGAATTTATTGAAACGTTAATACAATAAAAAATTTATTATATCAAGATTCTAATTGTGGAACAAGTATAATTTCGGATATTTTAATTTTTTATTCATGTGACATATCGATTTCCAATTCTGTTTCTATTTGTTTCATAAAAATCATTTGAAGCTTCAAAATTTTAACTTTTGAAATAATATAAACACAAGCCAATATCTACCAACTAATCATGGCATATAGAAAGGCCAAAAAATGAGAGACTAACGAATTCTGGTTAATAAAGGATGGGCGCACGTTCATTGTTGTCATAAGTAAAGTCTTGTGTTCATAAAATTTAGATTACTAATATGTGGTATCTTTTATTTTCGTTAAACTAAATATAGTTATTTAATCCAAGTTTATTTACTTAATTAATTGTCCGCTTTTTTTGGTCTAATTAAACGATATGTCAGAGCGACTAATTTGAAAAAGACTCCTTCAATTTCCTTTTGATATTTATTCATTGACTTTGTTTGATCTACAACAATACTTTGATAATTCTCCTTTAAAAAAAGTTTTAATTGTAACGATTAACGAAAACATTTAATTTCCAGTTACAAAAAAAAGATAAATATTCCGTTAAATCGGAATATCACATGATGTATAAAACAATGAAGTTAAAACTTAAAATTACCAAATAATGTAATTAAAGAATCTTTCATTAATTGTCTCAAATTGGACGAAACAAAATAATGACGATAAAATATAATTCTTTAAAAAACCTTGTTCCACATTTGCGTATATAAAAAAAAAAATGTTTCACAATTTTAAAGTTTTCACGATTTTTTTTAATGTGCGTGTTTGTTTCTCGAATGATTATTGACGGTACACGTATATATAAATGAATTGTTTTAATAAGTCAATTTTGGAATTTTTATCAAGATTATCGAGAAGATAAAACGAATAACTAATTTTCCATTGAGTTTGAAGAAGATAGAAATTATAAGAAATACGTAGGTGACGTAGCAGAAAATTACAAATAATCTAGTTTTTTTACACTTGCGGTTTTTCGCTAATTGTCCGGAGCGTAGCGAAGGACTATATAATTTTACAATTAGTGTCACGTGGCGATTTCCGGTTGTCCGCACGCGTCATTTCTGATTGGTCCGCACAGAATGTGTATTGAAATTTCGTGCTACATTAAAAATAAACAAGTAAAAAAGTTTATTACCTTTTTTTTTTAGATTTCGGCTAGTAAGTATATTTTTCTTTTAAACGACTTTCTTATTTTTTTCCTAGGGTTTCTGGATTTCTTGTACATACCGGACTGGTGAGTTGTTTTTTTATTTGTTTTGCTTTAAAGAAACGTTTTTAGCGTTTCATTTTTATTTTCTTTTATCTAGGAACACAGGTTTTTTGTACATGCTGGACTTTTAAAGGTAAATTGTGAGGGCTTTTCTTACTTGTTTAACCTTAAAGAAACGTTTCTAACGTTTCATTTTTTATTATTATTTTTTTAGGGATGCCAGATTTTTTGTACAAATTGAATTTTTAAAGATATTTGGATTTTTGTACAAATCTTACGATCCGGACTTACAACGGTTTCCGTTTCCTAGTATTGTAATACTGAACACGACAGCAGTTTAATCTTTTCTTTACATAAAAAATTTTCATTTTTTAATAACTATCGATATACAAAAACTTTAAACTTATTCATAATAGTCACTCAAAAAGAAACCAGCTTATGGCCCTTATGGCCGAATTCTATTTAGAGAAGAATAATCCATTTTTAATTTTTCAAACGAACGTTAGTCAAAATTATAAATAAACCGTTGAATAAAACAAGAAAAAAAATCAGTTCTCGTTCATTTCGAAAATGCCGTGTAATAATTGTTTGAAAGATACTCTTTTAATAGGACAAATTAAAATGTCTATCTTCATTAATTATTTACCGATAAGGAATAAATAAATAAAGCTGGGTATCTTATAATTGTCTAACATTACATGCGCACAGTATCAGCCGTTTCAAAATGATGTCGATCAGATAAGTGGCCACACAGTTTTTGTGCTAAAATCAAATGGTTAGCTTTCGCATTATCACATTTTCTGTGTTTGTCACCTGATCGACATCAATTTCACTTCTCTTATATATTACAAACCGACCTCATTGTTATCTCATGATGTAAATCAGCAAAAAAAAAAATTGTGGTTAATGACAGATAATAGTTTGCAATAGTGGAACTTACAATATATAGCTAATTTAAGGTAGTAGGAAAAAGTACTACAACGTTACTGTATGAAGTAACGGTTTTGGTATGGAGGGAGGTAATTTCGTTGCCAAACTTTAGATATATTTTATATATTTGTATGTTCTTTATCATATAATTAATTAGGAAAACGGAACCGTTTAAGTCCTTCGCGTTGCATAACTCGCAAATGTTACGTTGACCTACGTGTCATTTATTTATTTGGCATAATTCCAGGGGTCAAATAGGTAGTGCTACATAAATCGTGATACATATTTAAAAAAGGAAATAAAATTGTCGATTGTGACAGGGACAAAAACGGGGTTAAAGTAAATTAACGCTTCGGACAATGAAGTATCTCATTTTACCAAAAAAAAAAAAATTGTGTAAATCATCACGAGAGCACTTCTATCTGTTTCCTATTTAGGCTCAAATCCCATTTCCAAATTAATGGACACGTTATGTTTGTATAACTGAAAATTAATTTTGACACTTTTACGCAATCATGTTAAACTTTCATATTACGTCCATTAAGATCAGGTGTGGGACAAAATATTTGAAGTTTACAATATTTTTTTTTACTTCAATTTTAAAATCTTCATTTTTGTATTTTTAATTACTTTAATAATACTATTTTCTTTAATTTTTTTTGCTAAATCATGTAATTAATTATAATAAATAGTTTTGAAATTTTTATGTTTGGATTGACACATTAACACAATAACTTTATTCGGTAACTAGAAGAATGTAAAGTTGTGCTTGTCCGCTATACACTTTTGTATGTATTTTTCTAAATATTTGGAAAAAAAATATTAAATATTACTTACATTCTTACCATTTTTTCAAAGGATGTTAAAAGATGAGAAATTACGATACGAAACCAATTTATGATGCACCGATGATTATTTTTTAATCGATGAGCCGAATTTTTCTCGGGATTATTTGTTTTTTGGCGTAAATGATCTGTCAAAATTATAATTATTATTTTTAAAAGACGATTAGTAATTTTTTGAAAGCAACTATTCAGCCAATATCAAATTAACCTAAAATGGTTAAATTTGGCTTAATCTGATAGATTACGGGCCGATCGACTATGTTTACTTCGGTTCAAATTTCGGGATGCATGCAAGGATCACTATATAAAAGTTTGAGTTACAAATATAATTAAAAAATTCATTATAGAATATTAACATGATTTTTGTGCTTTTATTTGTGTTAAAATTTGTTAGGATATTTTCGTATAATTATGTAATTGACTGGAAGGTTTAAAATTATTTAATACTAACTTAATTGAATTTACAAAAATGAATTTCTTTAATAATATATAAATAATATATATATATATATATATATTTGGACAAATAAGTAACCGGTCCGATTAATAGAAAATTTTAAGAAGAAAATAGGTACTACAGAGCGCCGTAAGTTTGTGAGGGTATTTATCGTCAGCGGTATGAGTTTGTAATAGACAGAACTATGTATTTATGGTTAGAAATAATTCAAACCTGCAAATAAATATTTTTATAATGCAGGATCATATCTCGAGATGGAAGAGGACAGTTATCAAGGACGTAAGTTTATCCCAAAAGAGTTAAAGGATTGTCCCGAATGCGAGAACCCAGAACCTATTTCGGATGGTGCAAGGATTGTGAAACTAATTCCATGAAGGAAAACTTTTTTTATTGGACATCTGAAAATAAAGAGATTGATGAATTAATCCGTCATACACAACTTAATGCCTTTCAAACTTGCGATTATTTGGAGTGGATCCCGTTCGAGAAATTTGAAATGGTCAAATACATTGGTAATGGTGGATTTTGTAGTATCTATTCAGCACTTTGGATGGAAGGACCAAGATGGAATTGGGATGATGGTGCGCAAGAGTGGGCTCAAGCTGGTCCTATGACTGTTGCTTTGAAACGTCTTGATAATTCACAGAAAATTTCGAGTTCTTACATTAATCAGGTAATAATAATAATATTTTCCGATACTTGGAATCCATGCATCGATTTGCATATTGACATTAATCATTTATTTATAGATTAAAACGTATCACAAATGCTTACAATCGGCTTTATTGGCTGAAACATTTGGAATTACAAAGGATCCAACATCTAATTATATGATCGTTATGAAGTACCAATACCTTGATCGTCATAATGGGATTCTTTCTTGGAAGGATATAATAGATATATTACAGGGAATCGCTAGAGGTCTTGAAAGAATCCATATTGAAGGAAAAATTCATAGAAATCTTCACGGAGGAAATTTATTCATTGAAGATGATGAAATCTTAACAGACGCTCGTATTAGCGATGTGGGTCTTTATGGACCATGTTATTATCATGAAAATAAGAATTCAGGCCAGGTATATGGAGTTTTGCCATATATTGCGCTGGTCCACAAATTTTGTTTTTTGCAAAAAAAAAATTTCCTTTTTAGAACTTGTGTAACAATAAATTCCTAAAATGGGCCCGTTAAAGCGGATCTTCCCCAGTATCACCGTGGATTCGGATTATCTCGAATTAAATTAATCCAATTTAATTTTTTGCATAGATAAGCTGCAGTTGGACGGTTTCCTGATTCATTGTCCCAGCATTGTTGCATTAATTCTGCATAAAATTTTGGTGTATCATCTGGAATTTCAAGTCTTTCACCATCGCAAATGCTTTTTGCTAAATAATTATCATGCGCTCTATCATACCAAGGTCTCTTTCCAGTTGCGAGAATATTCATAATAATTCCAAACGAATAAATGTCAGAAGCAGAAGTATAATTTTCACCACGTAAGACTTACGCCTATCGCCAAAAAAGGATATGATCGACATAGCGTTTATAATTCTGGCCAAAATTATAATTTGGCCGGAATTACTGCCGATCAATAATAATCTTTGCGTATGACCTGGAATTCACAACGACGATCTACGCCTGAGCCGGATCACGTTGCGGCTAATTATTTTTCGGATAACCACACCATTACGGGGTTTTATTTTTTCAGGAAATTCGGACCATCGATTTTTCCAAACTTGTTTTATAAAAAAAAAAGAGGTTCGGAAAATGTTGGACACATTTAGAAAAATGTCCGTTCCAACTTTTTGGCACCATTGGAATTTCTGTTTAAGGATACGTCAAAATTATAATACAGTAAATTACAGTATATAGTAGTTAACATCAACTATTTTTTTTAAAAAAAATAAAAAATAAAAAATGCAGACAAAATTAGTAATAAGTCAAAATCAAAAGTGTCATAATTTAAATAATATTGATATCTATTGTCATAATCAAATAAGATAAAATAAAAATAATAAATTGAAAAAGATAATCATATAATCGTAATTTGGTACATAATAAAAATTAGCATAATTTATAAACCGTTAAAATGCTTAAAAATATTCATAAATTTCTATCCGAATTTTCAGTATAAATTCTGAGTTTTTGCTTTTGATAGTGATATACGATCGAAAGACTGGGAAAAAAATAGCGCAACTTACATAGTCTAATGTACTGTATAGCCAAAGCAACGTAAGAAACCAAAATTCTTCATTAAGGGCAATTCCCAATTTTTAACTTCTGATCATGCGAAACTCGTCATAAAGAGAAACCCTACCATTGTAATTGGAATGGCATTTCGGCCTACTTGTATAGTATGCATCGGGATGCTTCTCTGGATGACTATATTTTTTAGACAATTGTGAAATCATCTTCCACCTTTTCTCTTCAGCAACAGAACTTTCATCTGAAATTTGAGAAGGACTCGGATCGTCGCAAATTAAAGTAATCCATTCACCTAATTTTTCATTTAAATATGATGCTGTCGGACGGTTTTCTGGTTCATCATCCCAACATTGTTCCATTAAATCTGCATAAAATTTTGGTGTATCATCTGGGATTGCAGGTCTTAAACCGTTACATATATCATTTGCCAAATTATAGTCGTGTGCTCTATTATACCAAGGTCTTTTTCCGGTTGCAAGAATATTCATGATAATACCAAATGAAAATATGTCGGAAGTGGTACTGTAATTTTTACCACGTAAAACTTCTGGTGCAACGTATGGCAAAATCCCATAAATTTTATTTGGATTTTCATTTTTAATAATATAGCTTGGTCCATAAAGGCCCACATCTCCAATACGTGCGTCAGTTGAAATTACTTCATCCTCAATAAGTAAATTTCCTCCATGAAGATTTCTATGAATTTTTCCTTCAATATGAATTCTTTCAAGACCTCTAGCAACTCCCTGTAATATATCTATCATATCACGCCAAGAAAGAATTCCATTAGAACGGTCTAGATATTGATATAAATTACCATTTTCGTAATACTTCATAACTATCATATAATTAGATGTTGGATCCTTTGTAATTCCAAATGTCTCAGCCAACGATGCCGATTGCAAGCATTTGTGATACGTTTTAATCTATAAATAAATGATCATTTCATTATGCAAATCGTTCCAAATATCGGAAAATAATTTTACCGAAACTAATATTATTATTAATTATTATTACCTGGTTGATGAAAGAACTCAAAATTTCCTGTGAATTATCAAGACGTTTCAAAGCAACAGTCATAGGACCAGCTCGAGCCCACTCTTGTGCACCATCATCCCAATTCCATCTTGGTCCTTCCATCCAAAGTGCTGAATAGACACTACCAAATCCACCACTACCAATGTATTTTACCATTTCAAATTTCTCGAACGGGATCCACTCCAAATAATCGCAAGTTTGAGAGGCATTAAGTTGAGTATGACGAATTAATTCATCAATCTCTTTATTCTCAGATGTCCAATAAAGAAAGTTTTCCTTCATGGAATTAGTTTCACAATCCTTGCACCATCCGAAAGAGATTCTAGGTTTCCCGCATTCGGGACAGTCCTTTAACTCTTTTGGAATAAACTTATGTCCTTGATAATTGTCCTCTTCCATCTTGAGATATGACCCTGCATTATTTAATATGACCTGCATTATAAAAATATGGTTCGAATTATTTCTAACCATGAATTCATGGTTCTGTCTATTACAAACTCATACCGCTGACAATAAAGACCTTCACAAACCGTAGTATTTATTTTCTTTTTAAAATTCTTTATTAATTGGATCGTCACTTATTTGACTTTCAAAAAAAAAAAAAAAAAATTTATTAAAGAAATCTACTTTTTATAAATTAATTAAATTAGTAATAATTTTTAAACCTTAACTTACAAATAAATATTTTCTTTAACCCGAAAAAGGAATTATAACTTATCTATAATTTTAAGAATATTCCTTAAAAAATTTATCAAGGAAATTTAAAGACTTTTTATACTTTAAAACTGAAAGAAAGATCTTGTAATTAGGATCTTTTCAAAAGGGGTTTATTTATACATATTATAAAGTACTAACCAGAAATGGCTATTTTTAAGGAGTCGGGTAATCTCCCGGTAATTTTAAAATAGATGATCAGGGGAATAAATAATCATTGTTTACCAATGATTTTCGTAATATACTTTTCATTCAATTTTTTTTTAAAAAAAAATAAATAAATTAAATTTAAAAATTCTTTTTGATAATATTGATAATGGATAAGGTTTATCAAGGAGAACTTAAAAGGTTTCAACTTGATAATAGTCCGTGCAACAAATCCCTCCCCACATTTCATAACTCTTTATTTGGTATATTTACCGCATTTGCGCATTGGGAAATTATTAAATGTTAATTTCAAATCAGTTTTTATTGTTTTTTTTTTATTTCTTTTTTTCAATTTGTTTAATATGAACAATACAAATATAACAATATTGCATTGAGTCAAAAAATAATTATTGAAACGTTAATGTAATTAGATAGATATGATTATGATATGATTATGGAACGATAAAAAAAAAAAATATTTTTGAAATTGAATGGAAATATCAAGATTAAAACTTCTATATTTTTTTATGTGTGTTCTACATGATCAAATAAAATCTAGCGTAACCGTGGTTTATTCAATTAATAGGAAGTTTTTGAAATACTGTATATTAGGAAGATTGTATCATCTTATTTATGAATTTAGAATTGGTCACCAAGTATAAATCATGAACGTTGATAATTGTTATGCTTAGTGATGCCGATTTAACTGATAGGAATATAATTAAAACAAGATCTACAATAAGTAAACTCTTTTTCGTAATAACAAGAGACTTGTCATTTATTCTATAATGGAAGCAATTTTGGAATTTGTACACAAAAGTTAATTTTAACTTTAAACATAGGGTTTAACAATTTAACTACTAGCTAAAACTAAAATACCAATTTTACATTTGGGAGTTCACTAAAACGAGCGCGTGATCTAATGTCTTACTACAATACTATCATTACGTTCAATAAATTATTACCTTAAAAAGGTTGGAGAATTCTTGATTAATTTCGTTACGAAAAATTTTCTAGGTGACAATTTTATTATTTTTTATAAAAAAAAGCATTGATTATTTGAATCTTAAGAAAAGGAAATTCGTTAATATAAATATTGATCTCTTTTTATACCTACAGTTAGACCTCGATATACCGAGATTCGATATACCGATATACAATTCACCCTCACTATATTTAAATGAATCCCATGGGCTGGAGATTAAAATTCATTATAGTAAGAAATTCACTATACTGAGGCCCGCCTGAGGGTCATTTTATTATACATAAAAAATCTGTGCATGAACTTTTCTTCATTATAGCAAGTTATTCACTATATAAAAATTCGGTGAACCATACGTTAAAAACTCGATATAACGAAAATTTTACTTTCTTACTACTACATAAATACGAGAGAACATATAAATATCGGTATAATTCTGATATAACGTTATTTTTCAAAGATTTTCATATGGATCTCAACATAACGTTATATTGGAGTTTGACTTTTTATTAAATTTGAAAAATCTGATCAAGTTGAGAAACCTAACTGCTAAAGAATAACTTTTAATTTATTTTTTCAACCCAATTTAGAATTACAGATACAGATATTCAAGAACAAAAAATATAACATTCGTGGGAAAAAAATTATAACAATATGATAGTACATCAGTACTAAATTAGTAAGTTTCATTGTATAATTGTATGCCCGCAGATCACCTAATTTTTTATTTCAAATTAGCAAATATGGGTAACAAGGCAAAATATCTTTTATTTAAATTAATTCTTACTTTTTATAAAACAAATATTGTTTAATAACAATAATATGACTACTTTACATTGTAAGCATGCACTGAAACTAAGAGGAGCCTCGTAAACACAAATTGGAGTCTAAAATCTCTGAAAATTATGGACTTCAAATTACCCATAACAAAATCCGATGTTTGAAAGTTTTGACAGAACAATGCCTCTTTTTTTAGATAACCTTATTATTTAATGGAAAACTTATTATATCAGATATGTTATCACAATGAGTCATTTGATATGCTGATCCATATCTACACTTTCAAAACATTCCAAAGTAGATTATCATTTGAACTTTAATTTGTCTTTTTAAGGCTATTAATAATGAAAGATAGCTACTATAACATTTAATTAAAAGACTTACGGTTAGTATTTGGGAATAAAAACCGACCTCATTGTTATCTCATGGTTGTAAATGGCATTTGACATTACACGAGAGCACTTTTTCCTATTTAGACTTCTAAATTAATGGGCACGTTATGCTTGTATCAGATAATAACTGAAAATCAAGTTACATTGTTACATCTTTCAAAGACGTTACACTGCATCTGATTTACTGCGAGTCATATTAAAAAGATTTAATTCGGATATAGTTCAAAAGGATTCGGGTTTAATTTTTGCATTTATAATTACTTAATTCAGTAATGGATGAGCGACCTTAATGTTGCATGTACTATCATGTGACTATAAGTAGATTGACATTTTTTTCGTTTGACCGTCTATTTTCTACATTGCTACTATATTAGCTATATAGAAACATTAATTTGAAAGTTTTTTTTTTTAATCATAAAAAGTATGGATTGTTTTTAAGAACATTTATTTGTAAATTGTAGATTCTGTCTTTTAAATTCACTTTGGCTATATAGACAATAATATGACAACTTTTTAATTTAAAGTATGGTTATTTTATTTGTCAATGTTCAATTTAACTTATTAAAATTTTTACATGTATTTCTTAATTTGGTCAAAATTAGGGATTGGAATCGATTAATCGAAAATCGACAAAACATAGTAAAATCGATTCTCGAGAATCGATTCTCAGCAATTTTTTACATATAAGTTAACCTGACTCCAAAGTAATTTTTCATGCCGGCCAAGTGCTGATTATTTTCGTTGAAGTTAGAAACTGATTCAAAGTTAGGTTGGTCGTCTATAAGAAAAATCTTGAAAAGATTCGATTTTCGATTCCAATCTCTAGTCAAAATAGTAATTGATTAGAAATACTATTTATTTTTTCTATTATATTAAGCCTTACTACTGAAGACTCATGTATATAAATACCTTAATATAATAAACTATAGATTATAAAGAAGATATCGGGAAAAAGCCCCTATTTAAGGGTAGGGTTCACCCCTTTATATGAACATATGGGTTTTATATGGCGAAATCTATGTCGATCATTTATTAATATCACGTGATGCCGAAATCGAACGAAAGAACTCAGTTAATTGCAAAAAAAATTAATATTTCATTAACTACTTAATAAATTTTATTAAATTTATATTCAAAAAGAAGATAGATAACCACTCCAATAATTTAAAAAAAATTTTTTAATCACTTATTAATATTTCTAAATAATATATGTAAATAAATTTAAAGAAAATAAATAATTTTATTCAAATATTGAAAACTTAATATCTTCATAAATTTCTAACATACATAACTTTTACTTGCAGAATCTCTTACTTTTGTCCTTTAATTTCATTATGAAATCACAAGATTCTAATCATTACTTCACAAAATATTTGATATTTTATATCTAAATAGTAATATAAGTTTTATTTAATTATTGAATTCTCAATAAAATTTTTGATAAATTTACTACTATAAATGCACTATCTATTTGCGAAGTATCAGAAAGTTTTAATTAATTTAAAGATAGGGTATTTAGCGGATTCGCAACTTACCTTAGAGGATTCGCAGTTTCTCACAACTTTTGACTTGCTTTTTGGTTTAATTTTATGAATAAACTGTGACAAAAACTATACTATTTGATAGACCTTAACTCTAAAAACCAAAGAGCAAAGTTTTGTTCAAGTTTCGTTGGTCAAAAAATTTTTTTACTTGTAACGAGACGATTTTTGCCATGATCTTCATATGATCACGTGACTTGACATATCATACCCATCTTCCCCAGTATCACCGACACTTTTTCCACCCCCACGTGATTTTGTAATATTCATCACCGGCATCACACCCCACCGCGTTTTCACTGTTTATATTTATCTGAGGGACTTGTTTTTTTTTTTGCCTCACAAAATTATTTTTTTCACATCCCTTTAAATGTCACCGGTCACGTGGGGGTGGAATTTTAATTATAAAAGTGTCGGGTAAATTATCATACCCTTAAATATCACGTACTGTACATCACGTGGTATAATATTATTAATCGCGCTGCCAACCTTTTAACTTTTTTTTTCAAACTAAACTTTAATAAAAAACCTTTAAACTTTAAAGAAAAAGTTTAACTTTAAAAAAAAGGGATAAACTTTAAAAAAAGTTTAGTTAAAAAAAATAACCTTTTTTTTAACGAAACTTTCCTTTCTTACCCTTTCTCACTCTTTAGATCTTCCCTCCCATAATTTTCCATTCCTTTTTTTTTTGTTTTTTCCCTTTTACTACCTAGAGAGCTTCTTTTTGGGCCGCCAGTTCCAATTTCGAAGTACCAGAATTTGGTTTTGTTTTATTTTGTAAAATTCCGCCCCTGACTTGGATACCAGATTCTCAGGTAAATTTCAGAAAAAAAAATTTGAATCTTTTAAAAAAAAACATTTTTAACGTTTTTTCTTGTTTGTAGGGAAAACAGTTCAGGTAAACTTCAAAAGAATTTCGAAATTTTAAAAAAAGTTTTGCTGACCTTTTTTTTTGTAGGGAAATTGGCCTACAATTATTGGATTCAGGATCCCTTATATAAGTTTTATAAACTTTTTTAAAAGTTTAATTAGAAATCTGATTGACCCTTGATCTTTATGAATATCTTTACAATTTTAAACACTGTTGTTTTCGATAGGATGAGAATACTTTCAAAAGTATGACTTTCGCAAATTTTTTTATTTTTTTATTTTTTTAATTAGCAACGCATTTCTTTATTAATTTACGTAATAATATTTTAATATAGGTTACAGTATTAATTTCAGAAATACATAGATCCAAAGATAAGATACACGTCCCTATAGTTAATCGTTCTATGTCTATATGGTTCTCACAATCGACCATGCAAAAGCATGCAGCATCATTAAGTATCATTTCATCACTGCTCCGCGATATATAAATTTTGTGGTCCTTTTGTTATTACGTAAAGTTAATGTAATCTAAAAATAAACTCCGATATTTCCAAAAAATTGAACCCCAAAACAGTCCCCAGACTCTATAAGCACACTGGCTCGGTTCTAAGTCTCAAAAGAGTATTTTTATATCCGCTCCATATACCCTATGTTAATCATAAAATAGCGATACGCCTACTACTTTTTTATAATATATATATAGCGGCTACATAGCTGCTACACAGCCTAAGTTTCTGTAAAGTAAATGAAAATAGGAAAATTACGATATCAGAATTACCCATAGTGGGCTGATATTTTAAATGACAAATGAATATATTTAATAGTTTAGTTTATGTTAATTGCCTCATGAATTTATTAGATTTACTATATAATATAACATATATATTAATCTCTTAACGATGGATGAACGGAAAAAATTGTTCCATACAATAACATAATAGTTCACGGTTCTGGCCCCGTTCATCATTTATTATTCATCAGAGTAAATAAATAATTGGATAAATTAAGAGAATTTTGCGCAGTTGATCTATATGCATTTTCGCCAAACTCTTATCTAATATTTTAATATTTGCAATAAACAGATAATGATTTAATATTTGGATATAAACTTAATTTTATACAATAAAAAAAAGAAAAAATATACTACTGAGATAAAATTTATTGTATAAGAATAATTTGAAGGAATCAAAAACGTCTTTTATTGGCACGACATTGAATAGATTTTTACAGCAGATTGCAACTTTTCGAATTCAGGTACAATGGTTTCGAGTTAGACAATTGAACCCCGCCACATCCACCAGAGACGAGATGGCTACTGTTGCACGTATGTCAAAAATTTACATATAAAACTTATTCTGTCGTTCTAAGTAAACTCGCAGAGCGGACGAAAATACATTCCTAAACGTAATTTTGTAAGTTAAAAGGAGTTTATTTTTGAATTATGTTTACAGTACTTACAAAAATTACTAGTAAAAAAATAATTTACATCACAAAGCAAAGTTGATTTACAGGTCTGAAAGCTATAATCTTACATCATATTTGCTGCTTGCAAAAATATATAGATGACATCATTTCGAATAAAGGTTAAATGTTATTATAAAGCGTATACCATATTTTGCGGTTAGTAAGCACCCCTGAAAATAAGCATCCCTGGCCAGAATTATGAGGATCTTGGCCGGCATTAAGTGCAAAAAAGGGACGCTTATATCGGGTTCCTTAATGTACGGTGATATTAATGTACGGTGATATTAATGTACGGTGATATTAATGTACGAACTGGCCGGAGTTAACGTTATAGCTATCACGTGCAAGCCTTCCCTTTCGTCCTTCCCTTCCCCCTTTTCTCACGCCTCTTTTTCTTGGAAGTAATGTAAGTTTCATTTCGAAACTTACATATTTTTTTTTAATTTATTTTTTTTTAATTTTCTTTTTTTTTTAATTTAAGAAACAACTTAACTCCTAAAATCTGGCCGGACACACACATAGGAAAATGTGGGATACTTGTTTTTGTGCTAAAATAAAATCGTTAGCTTTCGCATTATCACATTTTCTGTGTTTGTCACCTGATCGACATCAATTTCACTTCATTATTGTTATGAAAAAAATCATCAAAAAAAAAAAAATTGTGGTTAATGACATAAATAATAGTTTGTAAAAAGTGGAACTTACAATATTTAGCTAATTTAAGGTAGTAGGAAAAAGTACTGTATGGAGTAACGGTTTTGGTATAGAGGGAGATAATTTCGTTGCAAAACTTTAGATATATTTTATATATTTGTATGTTCTTTATCATATAATTAATAAAGTATCTCATTTTACCAAAAAAAAAAAATTGTGTAAATCTATGGAAAGCCGTCCTTGACAAAAGGTTGATATCCAGACATCATGTTGGATAATGTCTAGACATCATGTTTGATATATGTAGAATAATGTTTGTACATCATTCAACATGATGCTCAAGCATCAACCGACATGATGTCTTAGACATCATGTTACCAAATATAGTAGATTTTATTTTGTGTAACTCATAAATATACTATATTTGGTAATTCGATCAGCATGATGTCTAGACATCATGTCGGTTGATGTCTTTCACATCATGTTAAATAATGTACAAACATCATCCTACATATATCAAACATGATGTCTAGACATACCATCATGATGTCTAAACATTATATTTCATGATGTTTGGACATCAACCTTTTGTCAAGGACGGCTTTCCATAGATATCCAGACATCATGTTGGATAATGTCTAGAGCATCATGTCAAATATATGTAGAATAATGTTCAGTTTGTACATCATTCAACGTGATGCTCAAGCATCAACCGACATGATGTCTTAGACATCATATTACCAAATATAGTAAATTTTATTTTGTGTACCTTATAAATATACTATATTTGGTAATTTAATCAGCATGATGTCTAGACATCATGTCGGTTGATGTCTTTCACATCATGTTAAATAATGTACAAACATCATCCTACATATATCAAATATGATGTCTAGACATACCATCATGATGTCTAAACATTATATTTCATGATGTTTGAACATCAACCTTTTGTCAAGGACGGCTTTCCATATGTATCAGAATAACTGAAAATCAATTTTGGCAATTTTGATGCTCTTTTACAATTTTGCACGCAATATAGCATTTTCTTAGTTTCATGTTAAACTTTCATATTACGTCAGGTGTGGGACAAAATATTTGAGGTTTACAATATTTTTTTTTACTTCAATTTTAAATCTTCATTTTTGTATTTTTAATTACTTTAATAATATTTTTTTTTTGCTAAATCATGTAATTAATTATAATAAATAGTTCCATAACGAATTTGAAATTTTTATGTTTGGATTGACACATTAACACAATCTTTCAATTAAAACTTTATTCGGTAACTAATAACGACAGAAGAATGTAAAGTTGTGCTTGTCCGCTATACACTTTTGTATGTATTTTTCTAAATATTTGGAAAAAAAATATTAAATATTACTTACATTCTTACCATTTTTTCAAAGGATGTTAAAAGATGAGAAATTACGATACGAAACAATTTATGATGCACCGATAATTATTTTTTAATCGACGAGCCGAATTTTTCTCAGGATTAATTTTTTTTTTTTGGCGTAAATGAGCTGTCAAAATGAAAGAATTAATTATAATAATTATTTATTAAAAGACGCCTTGTTGAATTAGTAATTTTTTGAAAGTAACTATTCAGCCAATATCAAATTAACCTAAAATGGTTAATTTGGCTTAATCTGATAAGAGGAATTTTATCTCATCGAGATTACGGGCCGATAGATTACTACGTTTACTTCAGTTCAAATTTCGGCACTATATTAGAGTTTGAGTTACAAACATAATTAAAAATTCATTATGGAATATTGACAATGAATGATTTTGTGCTTTTATTTGTGTTAAAATTTGTTAGGATATTTTCGTATAAATATGTACCGGAATTTAAAGTCCGATGCTCCAGAATTTATGTAAATTATTATATTTAAAAAAAAATAATAAAGAGATAAGATATCTATCTTTGTAAACTTAATTAATTATACTAATTCGTACATCAATAGGAGAAGATTTAATCTCTATTTTTAGCGTTTCAATATAATAAAACTTAATTGTACCTTATACCATATACTAAATAAATAATGGAAGCTTAATATTAACTAAAAAAGAAAGTTCAACAAGTCAGAAATAATTTAATAAATTTTAGAAAGAATCTTCTCCGTATCCTATTTGCAAACCATTTTTACTATAATAAAATTGTTAATAGATATGCAATTTCAACCTTATTTATTCTGTCAAAACTTTCAAACATCGGATTTTGTTATGGGTAATTGAAGTCCATAATTTTCAGAGATTTTAAACTCCAATTTGTGTTTGCGAGGCTCTTAGTTTTAGTGGTATCATCGCATGTAAAGTAGTCATATTATTGTTATTGCATGAATTTATTTCTTATTTTAAATAAAAGATATTTTTACCTTGTTACCCAAATTTGCAAATTGAAATAAAAAAATTAGGTGATCTAGAACTTACTTATTTAGTACTGATCACCGTAATTAATAATATTATATTTTTTAAATTAAATACAATAGTTCGTCCGTTCTTGAATTAATAAATTAGATATCAAAATTATACCTCGTATAGATGTAGTAGGAAAGTAAAATTTTCGGTATATCGAGTTTTTAAAAAACATTTCCAAGAGATCAACATTATTAACGAATTTAATAATTAATAGTTTATGCCTTTTCTTAAGATTTAAATAATCGTACTTTATTTTTTATAAAAAATAATAAAATTGTCTCCTAGAAAATTTTTCGTAACGAAATTAATCAAGAATCATAAATCAGTATTTCAATGTTATAAAAAAATTTTTTGAAAGAATAATTTCATGGGATTTATCTACTGGCCTAATAAACATATAAGGTAAAAAGATACTATATTTTTAATTCTACAATCTTTTTATATAACAGCTATTAAGCAATATATATATAGCCAATAAATATGGGGTCAGAAATCTTCAGTGCTTGCTTTCCGATAGGTTTGAACTAGTATACTTCGTTTTACACCCTTTTTAGGGTAATAATTTATTGGATATAATGATAGTATTAAGTTGAATTTCACATGCATACTACAGTTACTATCTCACAATGGATTGTATGGCGAATGCTATACTTAAAAAAAATGGTTCCTTTATTTTTTTGCCGATTATAGACTCAAATCTTATTATTCAAAATTTTCCATATTAGTAATAATGTAGTAACACGACGATCTTAACGACAAGCAATATTGTGCAAAAATTGCTTTAGATAATAAAATGAAATATTTAACTAGTATTGTACGTTACACGACGATCTATCCAAAATTAATTGTAAGACAGCGTGTTATTTAGTTTTTAGCTAATACTAGTTAAAATTGTTAAAACCTATGTTTAAAGTTAAAATTAACTTTTGTGTACAAATTCCAAAATTGCTTCCATTATAGAATAAATGAAAAGTCTCTCGTCATTACGAAAAAGAGTTTACTGTACTTATTGTAGATCTTGTTTTAATTATATTCATATCAGTTAAATCGGCATCACTAAGCATAACAATTCATCAACGTTCATGATTTATACTTGGTGACCAATTCTAAATTCATAAATAAGATGATACAATCTTCCTAATATATTTAAAAAACTTCCTATTAATTGAATAAACTACGGTTACGCTAGATTTTATTTGATCATGTAGAACACACATAAAAAAATACAGAAGTTTTAATCTTGATATTTCCATTCAATTTCAAAAATATTTTTTTTTTATCGTTCCATAATCATATCATAATCATATCTATCTAATTACATTAACGTTTCAATAATTATTTTTTGACTCAATACAATATTGTTATATTTGTATTGTTCATCATATTAAACAAATCGGAAAAAAAGAAATAAATAAAAACTGATTGAAATTAACATTAATAATTTCCAAATGCGGCAATCATGACCAAAACCAATAAATACCAATCAAAAGACATTTCATGTGGGGAGGGATTTGTTGCATGGGCTATTATTCAAGTTGAAACCTTTTAAGTTCTCCTTGATAAACCTTATCCATTATCAATATTATCAAAAAAGAATTTTTAAATTTTATTTATTTATTTTTTTTAAAAAAAAAATGAAAAAATGAATGAAATATATTATATAAATAAATATATACGAAAATCATTCTGCAAAGTGATAAAACAATGATTATTTATCCACCTGATCATCTATTTTAATATTACCGGGAGATTGTCCGACTCCTTAAAAATAGCCATTTCTGGTTAGTACTTTTATAATATGTATAAATAATGCCCCTTTTGAAAGCTTCCATTTATAAGATCTTTCTTTCAGTTTAAAGTATAAAAAGCCTTCAAATTTCCTTGATAAATTTTTAAGGAATACTCTTAAAATTACAATTAAGTTATAATTTCTTTTTCGGGTTAAAGAAATATTTATTTGTAAGTTAAGGTTTAAAAATTATTGCTAATTTAATTGATTTATAAAAAATAGATTTCTTTAATAATTTTTTTTTTTAAAGTCAAATAAGTGACGATCCAATTAATAAAGAATTTTAAGAAGAAAATAAATACTACGGTTTGTGAAGGTCTTTATTGTTAGCGGTATGAGTTTGTAATAGACAGAACCATGAATTCATGGTTATAAATAATTCGAACCATATTTTTATAATGCAGGTCATATTTAATAATTCAGGGTCATATCTCAAGATGGAAGAGGACAGTTATCAAGGACATAAGTTTATTCCAAAAGAGTTAAAGGACTGTCCCGAATGCGGGAAACCTAGAATCTCTTTCGGATGGTGCAAGGATTGTGAAACTAATTCCATGAAGGAAAACTTTCTTTATTGGACATCTGAGAATAAAGAAATTGATGAATTAATTCGTCATACTCAACTTAATGCCTCACAAACTTGCGATTATTTGGAGTGGATCCCGTTCGAGAAATTTGAAATGGTAAAATACATTGGTAGTGGTGGATTTGGTAGTGTCTATTCAGCACTTTGGATGGAAGGACCAAGATGGAATTGGGATGATGGTGCGCAAGAGTGGGCTCGAGCTGGCCCTATGACTGTTGCTTTGAAACGTCTTGAAAATTCACAGAAAATTTCGAGTTCTTTCATTAATCAGGTAATAATATTAATATTAATATTAATCATTGTTTCGGTAAAATTATTTTCCGATATTTGGAACGATTTGCATAATGAAATGATCATTTATTTAGATTAAAACGTATCACAAATGCTTGCAATCGGCATCGTTGGCTGAGACATTTGGAATTACAAAGGATCCAACATCTAATTATATGATAGTTATGAAGTATTACGAAAATGGTAATTTATATCAATATCTAGACCGTTCTAATGGAATTCTTTCTTGGCGTGATATGATAGATATATTACAGGGAGTTGCTAGAGGTCTTGAAAGAATTCATATAGAAGGAAAAATTCATAGAAATCTTCACGGAGGAAATTTACTTATTGAGGATGAAGAAATTTCAACTGACGCACGTATTGGAGATGTGGGCCTTTATGGACCAAGCTATATTATTAAAAATGAAAATCCAAATAAAATTTATGGGGTTTTGCCATACGTTGCACCGGAAGTTTTACGTGGTAAGAATTACAGTACAGCTTCCGACATATTTTCATTTGGTATTATCATGAATACTCTTGCAACTGGGCAAAGACCTTGGTATAATAGAGCACACGACTATAATTTGGCAAATGATATATGTAACGGTTTAAGACCTGCAATCCCAGATGATACACCAAAATTTTATGCAGATTTAATGGAACAATGTTGGGATGATGAACCAGAAAACCGTCCGACTGCATCTTATTTATATAAAAAACTAAATTGGATCAATTTAATTCGAGATAATCCAAATCCATTCGATGATAATTATTATATTTCTGAAGAAAAAAGATTTAAAATAGCTTCTCAATTGCCTACAATATACACTCATCCGGAAATACATCCCGAAGCATATTATACAAGTAGGCTTTTGTATTTTCCTGAATTATCAAAATGATCATTAAAAAAATTCAACCGATTATTTATAGATAATTATTATTTATATTTTTGTTTAGTTAATAGAATTTAAATTATTCATCATTCCTTTGACACATTTTTTTTCGTTAATAATAAATATTTTATTATTTGATTTAACTTATAGAAAAGGGAAATAAATAATTATTAAAATTATTGAAAAATAAATGGTTCATTTAATTACGAAAAAAAAATGATAAAAACTAAAAAAAAATGAATGTTGCCGTGCGAGAAAAGCTGCCACCTTTTCCACGACAAGTGACGTTAAATTAATGTTAAATAAAATTAAGAACTTTATTAAATAAAATGCATTGCTTGGTTTATTATTACATAAAATTATTCAAACACGAATTTTGGGTTATAAAATATAATTTTTATTGGGTTAAAATTATTACATTGTGAAAATTAATTATAATATTAAGATTAATTAATGTAAGAATAACTTTGTAAGAACCATCTCCAAAAGTTACTCCTTATATAACTAATTTAAGGGTACTTTGTTTTAGGGTTATTAATTTATAATGTTTCACTATAATGTTACATCATAATTATTATTATTAATGTTTATCACCATGCGGTTTCATAACGAAATGATCTACATCACATGATCATTAATTATTCCCAATATTGCGTCACATATTACGAGGTGGGTTAATATTGTTATTACCTAAATTATTGACATATCTAAAATTATGACACTACAACGCAATCTAAAACTTTAAAATTATGACTTCATTTTATTTTTTAATAAAAAAGTTTATTTTGTCTTTAATAAAAAAAAGTTTCATTATTCTTAATAAAAAAAAAGATTTCTTGTTGATTTGTAACGTTCAATTTTTTATTTTGATTTGTACTCGGTGTGCTCCTTTATCTGTTATTGGCAGAATCATTTTGTTATTTTTAGGGCGTTTTCCAAGTAATACAAATACCAAAAAAAGGATTTTATTAAAACTTAGAGATCATTTAATAAAATTTCTTTTTCGGGTTTTAATATGCGCAACAATATTTATTTGATAGTAACTAATTAATTACAATTGCTTAATTTAAAAAGTTGAAAAAATTTTATTTTGGTTAAATATCATAATTGGCTTAATTCACTTTTGAGCACTGATGATGAGTAAAAACGCCCATTATTTCTGGTGATGTCTAGGCTTTACATTTGGTCACCAGTATAATGAAGATGGTTGAACTTTCTAGACCATTTGTATAATATAATATACATAATGTGACTGTAGATGACCTTGGTTTATTGGAAACATGATAAACCCATAGCATAGTATGCCCCTGTCTTCCAGCTGGTCAGCCATAGCATCCCTCTGAGTTTGCCGATTGGTGTTTGAGGTCATAGCTCTAGTTAGGTTCTTCCATATTTTAAGGTGTTTCTCTTCTTTTTCTGTTCTTTTCTTTCTCCTATGTGTTTAAAAGATAATTTTTTTTAAATCTTATCCTGGTGGAGAGCATGTCTATGCTTTGACTAGTTCGATTCTAGTTTAAGATTTTTTGATTTTCTTTGAAAAACATTTACATCAGGAAATTTTTTATGTGTAGAAAATATGCAAAATTTCGTGCATGAATGCACGAAAAAACTGATTTGCACACCCTGAAAATGCACATTATTTGCATATTTAATATATATAATATGTATATTGAGTAATTTTCTATGTGATATATTGTACAAAAAATTACATATATAATATTGTTAACTATATTGCATAAATTTTGAGAAATTTAAGTATTTGTGCAATATTGAATACCCTAAAAATTTAGTGATGTAGGATTCAATTTAAATCCACAAAAAAATATTTATATCATTCCCAGAATAATTGTACAGTTATTTTTAATTACAATATATTTGATTATTGAACCTTGAACACATTCAGTTACGATCCTTAGACGTCTCCATTTACTTTTGTTATAGATAAAGTAAAGATCAGGTTTAATCAAATTGATTGAAACAATCTCTGCAACAATTCCATATACCATGCCATAGAACTCATTATTATTCCTCTGGTTAAGATTTATTATAAGCGAATTAATTTGAACATTCATTACTGCAATACTACTATAATTTATCGTGGATGCTTTCCTAGCAATTGCATTATGAGTTTTAAAAGTCCTATTTTGTATCTTTAAAAAAAATAGGTCGGTAATAAATTTCCTTTTTGTCTAAATTTTTGATCTATAATATTATTTTATTTAAATCAATTCCTTCTCTTTTTATTTTCTTTATATCTGGGTTTTCTAATAACTTCTTCAACATTTCTGCACAAGTTTCTAAGTTGATCAATGGATTCGGGCTCAAAGATTTCTTCAATTCTTCCTCCTTTATACTTTCGAGACTCCCTAAAAAATGACAAATATTTCTTTCTAATCCTTCAATTCTTTTTTCTCTTTCTTTATTCCTTTTAATTTCTCTATCAACTTTCTTTGGTAATTCTTCTACTGCTTCTCGAGCTTTTTCTAAATTTTTTCTATCTCTCTCAATTTCTTTTTGTAAATTCTCATGATTCTTTTTTTCTGCTTTAATATTCTGTAAATATGCATGTATTTCTCGAACAATTTCTCTTGCAGTACTCATTTCAATTTTTCTTAAAAAATTAAATTAATAATTTTCAATATCTATCTTTTTTATATCCCTTTTTTCGCAAATATTATTCTGGTCTATTCCTTATAATTTTCCAATTCTAACATTTCTATTTCCTATCTATTTTATATTTATTATTTTCTGACTCAAAATGAGTCATATATTTTATTTTCACAAAAATGAGTTAATTCAATCTGATAATCAGTATTCGTTATTTGTTCTTCTCTTATCACAAATTGATAATCTATTTTTCTAGTAAAATTATTTCCTATCCATGTTTCACAATCCTTAATAAATGCTTATCAATCTTAGATTTTACAATATAAAATCGCTAATGGGGTTCTTTGTACTATTGACGTAATTGTACAACTATTAAACACTAAAATTAACCGTTTATCTTCAAAATATTTACGTCATTCTTAAATTTGTAAATGTATCAATATGATAGTCAAAAATTAAAGTCTTAACTGCTAAATAGACATACAATATGCTTGGACGAGACGAACTGATAAACATTAATTAATTTATATACTGATAATAAGAAATGATTGGAAATTTTATTTTGATAAAATTATTAGAGCGTATTAAAAGATGAATCTAGGATCTAGGATTAAATAAGATTTTGATTATTATGAGAAACTTATTTGTTTATTTAGTTTCTATTTAAATTCAAAAAAGTTTTAATAGTCCCCTAATCCTAATTTCACCTGGTCACTGACTCATGGATGATACAAAGAAAATTATTCTTATCTGTTATACATAAATGAGAAACAGTGACTGGGAAAATTCCACTGCTTTCTGAAAAAATGATTGACATACACTATATCTTTATATGACTAGGTCATTTGTCATTTGACCCAAATGACATGTGACCAGTTTGAGTCATTTGGGCGTAACCTGAAAAAATGTCACGAAAAATCACGTGACATTTCATTGCCGTCATGGTCTTTGAATTCTATGGGAGAGGGGATGCTGTGCATCATGTGTACGATATTAACGTACGCACTAACCGGAGTTAAGTTTAACGCTATCACGTGCATAACTCCTAAACTCTCGTAAAATTGAGAAGCAAATGATATTTAGTTATATATATACACACACTATATATATATTTGCTAAAATCAAGCTAGTTTGGTTAACAAAATTCTTTATTAATTAATATTCTGTCATATTTAATTCAACATGGAAAAATAGACTTTAAGACATAGTAAATGATAATCTTCCTACAATAATTTAGCGTTTTCCGGAAAAATCCTTTATAAATAAAATCAATTTGTTAGAAATAATAATAACAGCATATATTAACCTTTTTAATTAATGGTCATGTTTGATAATTCAGGAAAATACAAAAGCCTACTTGTATAATATGCTTGTGGATGTATTTTCAAATGATGAGAATGTACTATTTTACATCTTTTCTTTTCATCATAATAATCATAATCACAAAGCAAATTGTTTCGACTTAATGTTTTACATATATGAGATGCAGTTGGTCGTTTATCTGGTTCATCATCCCAACATTGTTCCATTAAATCTGCATAAAATTTTGGTGTATCATCTGAGATTGCAGGTCTTAAACCGTTACATACATCTTTTGCCAAATTATAGTCGTGTGCTCTATTATACCAAGGCCTTTGCCCAGTTGCAAGAGTATTCATGTTAATACCAAATGAAAATATGTCGGAAGCGGTACTGTAATTTTTACCACGTAAAACTTCCGGTGCAACGTATGGCAAAACCCCATAAATTTTATTGGGATTTTCATTTTTAATAATATAGCTTGGTCCATAAAGGCCCACATCTCCAATACGTGCGTCAGTTGAGATTTTATCATCCTCAATAAGTAAATTTCCTCCGTGAAGATTTTTATGAATTTCTCCTTCAATATGAATTCTTTCAAGACCTCTAGCGAATCCCTGTAATATACCTATTATATCTTTCCAAGAAAGAATCCCATTATGGCGATCAAGGTATTGGTATAAGTTGCCGCTTTCGTAGTACTTCATAACGATCATATAATTAGACGTTGGATCTTTCGTAATTCCAAATGTTTCAGCTAACAAGTCTGATTGTAAGCACTTGTGATGTGTTTTAACCTGAAGTGAAGAAAATAAAATTAAATTGTATACTTTTTATAGAAAAAAAAATTACAGTTCTTTTTACCAACAAGGCAATGATCATCGTATAGTTATATATATTTTTTATTATTAGCATTCATTGTTATGGTCGGTATGATTCTTTTTGAATTGTTAAACAAGAAAATAAATAATACCTGATCAATATAAGAGCTTGAGATGTTTAATGAATTGTTCAGACGTTTTAAACCAACATAAGTGGGTCCAGCTCGAGTCCATTCTTGCGCATCATCATCCCAATTCCATCTAGGCCCTTCCAACCAAAGTGCAGAATAGACACTACTAAATCCACCATTGTCAATATATTTGACCATTTCAAATTTCTCGAACGGGATCCATTCCAAATAATCACAAGTTTGAGAAGCATTTAGTTGAGTATGATGAATTAATTCATCAATCTTTTTATTTTCAGATGTCCAATAAAGAAAGTTTTCCTTCATGGAATTAGTTTCACAATCCTTACACCATCCAAATGAAATTCTGGGCTTTCCGCATTCCGGACAATCTTTTAATTCCCTTGGGATACCTTGATAATTGTACTCTTCCATTATATCTATAAATTCCATTATATCTGTAATCTTATTATAATATTATAAAATATTGTTAATTATTTTATATGATTTTATCTTGCAAAAAAAAAAAATTCTCTTATCACAAAAAGAATTATGTGTAGATACAATTTTTTTTTTTGTAATTTTAGAAATACATAAAAAAAACCAAGTCTTTTATACTTTTCAAAGTCTACTTTTCAAAGTCTAATAAGTATAAAAGCCCTATAATGATACTTTTAAGGAAAATTAAATTCGGTACTCACTCATAATAAAAAATGGTTAAATCATGCAATTGCACATGTAATATCATGCCTTCAAAGTAGCCAATTCCTTTGTCATTTTTACTGAACTGGATAGTAGGCTAGAGATTAATATGTATATTATAAGCTAGTTTGATTAATTTTAGATTCTGAAAAATTAATTATTAACCAATAAATTTCTATTAATAGTTAAAATTTTTTGAAAATATGACATAATATCGCCCTATTAATTTTACGGTTAATGTTTTTTTTCTCCGAGTTATTGTAATAATAATTATATTGAGATTTTTCATGTATGACAATCATGTGATCAGACGAGTTCTTTCAACGATTTCCAAAAAAATGAATAATACTAATACGTATGTATACATTAATCGGAAAACATCTTTGATTGGAATTCATGGTAAAATGGTCTCCTATCTCTTTTTTGTCAGTTTTTGGTATATACAGTACATTGAGACAAAAATAAAAAAAAAATTTAATATTATTATTCGTCAGTATCGTCGATCGATAAAGGTCCAATCTAGGCTTGACCAAAATCAAATAAATAAATACCAATTCGTTTAAAATATAGAAACAAAGTATGTAAATTTAACTAAGATTATCATAGACTAAATACAGTAAATAGTACATGATACAATTGTTGCTTGTTTTATGATTTAAGAAAATGATTACTATATTTAAAATATTTACACCCTTTAATGTATTTTTTCGGACGTTTTTCCGATTCATTGTCCCAATATTGTCGTATTACCATTCCGTCTGCATAAAATTTTGTGTATCCTTCGGAATTTCAAGTCTATTACCATCACAAATATTTTTTTTGCTAAATTACTAATATCGTGTGCAAACGAGATAAAAGATTTTTTATAGAGAGATATATTACCTTTGGTAGATATTTATGAAAGGTATGAACAAATTTAAATTTATAAAAGACATATTAAATATTTAATAAATAGCTCATTTCAAAGTTGAAAATAGTAAATCCAATAGGAAAAATCGTTTTTTTTTTTGTAATACTTTTTTATTTTAAAAAAATAAGAAAAATTGGATGATTTTGGCTTTTGTTCATTATTTCGACATTATAGCATTAAACATCTGGGATTTTAAGTCTTTCATAATCACAAAATATCTTTCAAAATTAATATTATTATGTGCTCCATTATATATTTATATAGCATCTTACATTTTTAAATCATGAAAGTTTTTTTGTCCAATTGACAGAATGTATTTGCGTGACAATTAGTTCGGAATGAATATTTTTTAACCCCTATGGAGGCGTAAAAAGAACGGAAAAGTTTTTCCGTACAATAAATAATAATATACTTTGGTGGCCAATCCGGCCATTGTTTATTATTCACAAATTTTGTGTACAGTAGAATAATAAATAATTGGTAAATCAAAATAATAGTATTAAAAATTCTTCATTTTAAGAGACGATTGATTACTTAGTCTTACATCTGCATTTTTCGCCGAACTCTTAAATTAGAAACATATCGTTAAGCATATACTGTATAAATAATTAATCTGCTACTTTAATATTTATTATTTAGAAAGGTGATTATTTAATATATGGATATAAACTTAATTTTGCAAATATTATGATTAAACTAAAATTTATCGTATACAAATATCATACATTATTTAACTAAAATGAAAAAAAAAATTTATATATGTACAGTATTATAAAAATTTTAAAATTTTTTGAAATCTCATGATCCAAAAAAGGATTAGGCCTCCCACATTTTTTTTTTAGGATAACATTTATTCCTTGATGATTCTTTCCATTTAGAGACAAACCCAGCATTCAATGAATATTTTGTTGCACAAACTATATCTTATTCTACAAATAAGTATTTCATTAACCAGAAAAAGAAATTTTACGTACGGTATCACTTTACTAAATTGATTGTTTTAAATGATCTGTTTTTCTCAAGTACTACATAGAAAACACTTTAAAAATGATTCTGCCAATAAAGGAGCAGATCAAAAATAATGAAACTTTTTTATTTAAGACAAAATAAACCTTTTTTATTAAAAAATAAAATGAAACTTTTTTATAAAAATATCAGGCTTCGTTATTAATGAGTCAATATCGCAGATAAAAGTTGGAATTTTAAAGTTTTAGAATTACGTTCATAAAAAAATTTTGAAACAATGTTTCAGAAAATTTTATTATTTGATTTAATTTATAAAAAAAAGTGAAATAAATAATTATTAAATTTATTAAAAATAAATAACAAATGAAGAAAAAATGAGAAGAGAAAACGAAGAGAAAACATTTGTAATTTAAATTCTATTAACCAAATAAAAATTAAATAATAAATTATCTATAAATAATCGGTTGAATCTTTTTGATTAATAATTATATTTGATAATTTAATATAAAAGTCTACTTGTATAATATGCTTCAGGATGAATTTTCGGCAATTGTGATATCATTTCCATCTTTTCTCTTCAACAACAGAACTTTCATCTGAAATTTGAGAAGCTTGGATCGTCGCAAATTAAAGTGATCCATTCACCCAATTTTTCATTTAAATAAGATGCAGTCGGACGTTTTTCTCCCAACATTGTTTTGTGATACGTTTTAATCTATAAATAAATGATTATCACCATTATGCAAAAATTATTAGTACAACTTTATCATAGATACAACAGATGGATGCACAGATAAGGTACAACGTTACTAAAGATCGGAAAATAATTTTACCGAAACAGTGATTATTAATATTAATATTATTACCTGATTAAAAAAAAGAACTCGAAATTTTCTGTGAATTATCAAGACGTTTCAAAGCAACAATCATAGGACCAGTTCGAGCCCACTCTTGCGCACCATCATCCCAATTCCACCTTGGCCCCTCCATCCAAAGTGCAGAATGAACACTACTAAATCCACCATTACAATGTATTTGACAATTTCAAATTACTCGAATTCCATTATAAAAGAAAACAGCCCAATTTTTCATTTTAAAACAATTTTGTATTCTTGGTAATATAGATGCAAAAAAGAAAAAATAATTAATTTTATTAAAAGAATAATTCAACATTTAAATACAGTAAAAAAGAGAAGAATAATGATATTAATAATTTGGAAATCCAAAAATAATTCTACAATTAACGATTAGTTAATAAAGAAATAATGTTCATCTATGAATAATGTGTTATGTTTGAAACTCGGGAAAATACAAAGGTCTACTTGTAAAATGTGCTTCGGGATGTATTTCCGGGTGAGTGTATATTTTAAGCAATTGAGAAGCCATTTTAAATCTTTTTTCTTCAGAAATGTAATAATTATCATCAAATGGATTCGGATTATCTCGAATTAAATTAATCCAATTTAATTTTTTGTATAGGTAAGATGCAGTTGGACGGTTTCCTGGTTCATTATCCCAGCATTGTTGCATTAATTCTGCATAAATTTTTGGTGTATCGTCTGGAATTTCAAGTCTTTCACCATCGCAAATGCTTTTTGCTAAATAATGATCATGCGCTCTATCATACCAAGGTCTCTTTCCATTTGCAAGAATATTCATAATAATACCAAATGAATATATGTCAGAAGCAGGAGAATAATTTTCACCACGTAAGACCTCCGGCGCAATATATGGCAAAACTCCATATACCTGACCTGAATTCTTATTTTCATGATAATAACATGGTCCATAAAGACCCACATCGCTAATACAAGCGTCTGTTGAGATTTCTTCATCCTCAATGAGTACATTTCCTCCGTGAAGATTTCTATGAATTTTTCCTTCAATATGGATTCTTTCAAGACCTCTAGCAACTCCCTGTAATATATCTATCATATCCCGCCAAGAAAGGATTCCATTAGAACGGTCTAGATATTGATATAAGTTACCATTTTCGTAATACTTCATAACTATCATGTAGTTAGATGTTGGATCCTTTGTAATTCCAAATGTTTCAGCCAATGGAGCCGATTGTAAGCATTTGTGATACGTTTTAATCTATAAATAAATGAATATTGTCATTATTCCAAGTATCGGAAAATAATTTTACCGAAACAGTGATTAATATTAATATTATTATTATTACCTGATTAATGAAAGAACTCGAAATTTTCTGTGAATTATCAAGACGTTTCAAAGCAACAGTCATAGGACCAGCTCGAGCCCACTCTTGCGCACCATCATCCCAATTCCATCTTGGTCCTTCCATCCAAAGTGCTGAATAGACACTACCAAATCCACCACTACCAATGTATTTTACCATTTCAAATTTCTCAAACGGGATCCACTCCAAATAATCGCAAGTTTGAGAGGCATTAAGTTGAGTATGGCGGATTAATTCATCAATTTCTTTATTCTCAGATGTCCAATAAAGAAAGTTTTGCTTCATGGAATTAGTTTCACAATCCTTGCACCAACCAAAAGAGATTCTAGGTTTCCCGCACTCTGGACAGTCCTTCAACTCTTTCGGAATAAACTTACTATGTCCTTGCTCTTCCATCTTGAGATATGGCCCTGTATTATAAAAATATTTGTTTGCAAGTTTTAAAATGTTTTCTTACTATATTTATATATAATTATTTAGATAAATCAAAAAAAAATTAAAAAAATTATCTTTAAAAAAAAATATTCTAATAAATATATTAAAATTAATAATAAATTTTGAATTTTTTCTTACAAGAAGTTCTTTTAGGCCGAAAAGAAATTGAAATAGATATAAATTGTTTGTAATTTAAGATATTCTTTAAAAAAATTTATCAAGAATTTATACTTATTAGTAAATATTCTTTTAGGCCGAAAAGAAATTATAAATTGTTTGTAATTTTAAGGTACTCTTTAAAAAATTTATCAAGAATTTTGTATCTTTTTATACTTATCAAAATGCTTCAGTACTATTTTATAATAAATGAAACTTTGTTTATAAAAGTATTAAATTTATTAAGCACTAACTAAAAAGGGATAAAGCAAGATTTTCCGAAACGCAAAGCTTATTTGTTACCATACCGGCCATATCGGAGAAAAAAACTCTTTTTTTTTTAACAAAGTTATTATATTTATTTAGAAATAAGAAAAAGGGAAGATTTACATTATATAACATTCAGTAAAGAACACGATCGATAATAGAAAAAACTCTAAGCTTTAATTTAGTTGTTGATTATAATTAAGATATACAAGATATACAATAATATAATTAGAATAGTAATGATCTAGCATGTGCATATATGTAATGTGATGTAATGTGTAACCCTATAAAATAGACCATCAGGAGTTTAAATAGTGTAAATTTGCGACATATAAAACAACACGTTGAATCACACCTATGACGGATTGATTGACGGGTATATACGAAGCTGCAAATTTGCGAATATTATTTAATAATGAAAATTCTCGCATTTTTTTAATCCATATTTTTTAATAAAATTAATTTCAATTTATTTTACATACCTTGAGAACCGAACCGAATACCTTATCACTAATATACCATAGCTCACGACCTAACCACTATAAATTTTACATATTATATTTTATAAAAATTAGGTTTAAATTACATAAAATCGTGTATTTACACAATTTTTTAAGGTGTAAATTGCCGAAATTTTCTATTTATATAAGATATATATAATTTTTTAAAATACAAAATACTAAGAGTATTTTGACCAATATATTTAAATGTAAATTACTCAAAATTGTGTATTTACACAATTTTTTGAAGTGTAAATTACTTAAAATACCCATTTATGTAAACTCTTGACAATTAAAATTACTGAAACTATGATTTCATGTGTAAACTACATGAAATTGTGTATTCACGCTTTTTTTTTAAAATTGCAAAATACTGAGAATACCTATTTATGTGATTTTATGTAAACTTTTAAAATGAAGATTACTGAAACTATGTTTTAAGGTGTAAATTACACATAATTGAGTATTTACACTCTTTTTTAAGGTGTAGATTTTCGATATTACACATATTTGATAAATCTACGCATATAATCGCACAATTTAATCTCCTGATGACATTTACTGCACGTGAGCACAAATATAAAAATTCTCCGTTGTCATTAAAAAAACACATTTTCATAATTGCACTCACTACTATGTATACCCTCTCTAAATGCACCTTCCTGATTCGGTCCCAAGCTTATATGATCTCTAATTATTTTACCTCTATAAATGCACAGCCTCTCTAAATGCACTATTTTGAAATTATGCATATGCATATGGTCCCAAGAGGTGTGGAATTATGGAGGTCTGACTGTACTGTTTGATGTATGTGATGCATGATGTTTTTAAAAAAATCACGTATGTCAAAAATTTACATATAAAACAGATTTTGTCGTTCTAAGTAAACTTGCAGGGCGGGCGAAAATATATCCCTAAACGTAATTTTGTGAGTTAAAAGTAAGTTTATTAAAGTTTTTTTTTACAAGAAGCACGTTATTACTATATAGTATATAATATAACTTTTTTGTCTAATTGCATGCATCGGTTAACATGATAAATATATAATCTTCTTATTTCTTAATACTAGATCAAGTAATCAACTTAAAATGATATTCTCCCTAGTCACAATAGACATCAGGTTATTGGCAATGCATTTTATTTTTCTCAATGACAACAAACTAAATATATTATTTTAATTAACTGAACATATTTGGTACATTAATAGACACGAACAAAAATAAATAAAAATGAAAACTACCGGTTTATCATGTAATCAACTCTTATTGTTCTAAAACCTGTTATCTAAGTTAGGCATTCGAAATAATTAACTTATTCATGTATGAAGTTAGTTTCGGATATGAACTTGTTTCAATGCTATTTTCAAATTGACTTATAGGTTTATAAGTAACTAAAAATTGATCATCCAATATAACTTAATCTTGTGAACCTTGGTACATTCTGGATATTCTTTTAACTGTTCTAATAAACTCAATTTCTTAATGATTATACTATTGATAAGCGCGTTATAACTGAAAATATTTACGCTTAGGTTAATTAAATGAAATTCCTCATTTGTATTACGTTAAAAACGCCTAAAAATGACGGGAAAACTAACGAGTTTTGGCAAACAAAGGATGGACGGATTTCCATTGTTGATTCCATAGATTTATACGAAAAGTCTAGCTTATGTGTCGCAAAAAGTCTCGTAAAATTAATAATTTTTAAGAGCATATAATATTTAGTTATATATATATACAGTATATACACATCATACATATATATGCTAAAATCAAACTAGTTTGATTAACCATGACTAAACAAATTCTTTATTAATTAATAATATTCTGTCATATTTAATTTAACTTGGGTAGATTTAAATTTATTGAAGAGTAAAATTTCTCATTCAATTAAGTAAAAAAATAAAAAAAGAGGATGAAAAGAAGAAAATAAGAGAAATGTACGGGAAAAAAGGAAAAATCCTTTATGACTTATAACTAAATAGAAAGTTGTGTTAGTTACAAATAAATAATAATAATTACAGTATTAATGATAAACCTATTTGATTAATGATCATGTTTGATAATTCGGAAAAATACAAAAGACTACTTGTATAATATGCTTCTGGATGTATTTTCGGATAAGTATGTATTTTATATCTTTTTTTTTTTATCATGATAATCATAATCACAAAATAAATTGTTCTAACTTAGTCTTTTGTATATAAGAGATACAGTTGGGCGGTTTTCTGGTTCATTTCTCCAACATTGTTGCATTAAAACTGCATAAAATTTTGGTGTATCCTCCGGAATTTCAAGTCTCTTGCCATCACAAATGTTTTTTGCTAAATTAATATCATGTGCTTCATTATACCAAGATCTTTGCCCAGTTGCAAGCAAGAGTATTCATGATAATACCAAATGAAAATATGTCGGAAGCGGTACAAATAAATAATTACAGTATTTATGATAAACCTATTTGATTAATGATCATATTTGATAATTCGGGAAAATACAAAAGCCTACTTGTATAATATGCTTCTGGATGTATTTTCGGATGAGGATGTATTCTATATCTTTTTTTTTCATCATAATAATCATAATCACAAAATAAATTGTTCCAACTTAATCTTTTATATATAAGAGACGCAGTTGGACGATTCTCTGGTTCATTGCTCCAACATTGTTGCATTAAATCTGCATAAAATTCTGGAATATCATCTGGAATTGCAGGTCTTAACCCATTACATATATCTTTTGCCAAACTATAATCGTGTTCTCTATTATACCAAGGTCTCTTTTCAGTTGCAAGAGTATTCATAATAATGCCCAAAGAATAAATGTCAGAAGCAGGTGTATAATTTTCACCACGTAAGACTTCCGGCGCAATATATGGTAAAACTCCATATATCTGACCTGAATTATTATTATTTTCATGATAATACGAGCGTCTGTTGAGATTTTTTCATCCTCAATAAGTAAATTTCCTCCGTGTAGATTCTTATGAACTTTACCTTCAGCATGAATTCTTTCAAGACCTCTAACTATTCCCCACAACATATCAATCATATCTCTCCAAGAAAGGATTCCATTTGAACGATCAAGATATTGATATAAGTTGCCATTTTCATAATATTTCATAACGATCATATAAATGGAAGTTGGGTCTTTTGTAATTCCAAATATTTCGGCTAACGATGCAGATTGTAAACAATTGTGATATGTTTTAATCTAAAGTGGAGAAAATAAAATTAAATTGTATATTTTTTATAGAAACAGATAAAATTATTATAAATGTTAATTTTTTTGTGAAAATTTTCTTTTTTACCAAATGACGAGACGCTAAACAAGGGTATATTATTATTGTTGTTTTTTATTAGCATTCATCGTTACGGCTGGTATGATTCTTTTTGAATTGTTAAACATAAATAATACCTGATCAATGTAAGAGCTTGAGATATTTAACGAGTTGTCCAGACGTCTTAAAGCAACATAAGTGGGTCCAGCTCGAGTCCATTCTTGCGCATCATCATCCCAATTCCATCTAGGTCCTTCCAACCAAAGTGCAGAATAGACACTACTAAATCCACCACTGCCAATATATTTGAGCATTTCAAATTTCTCGAACGGGATCCATTCCAAATAATCACAAGTTTGAGAGGCATTAAGTTGAGTATGGCGAATTAATTCATCAATCTCTTTATTCTCAGATGTCCAATAAAGAAAGTTTTCCTTCATGGAATTAGTTTCACAATCCTTGCACCATCCGAAAGAGATTCTAGGTTTTCCGCATTCGGGACAGTCCTTTAACTCTTTCGGAATAAATTTATGTCCTTGATAGCCGTCCTCTTCCATCATTATATCTGTAAATTCCATTATATCTGTAAACTTACTATAATATGATTATAAAATATTGTTAAATTATTTTATATGATTTAATCTTGCAAAAAAAAAAATCTCTTATAATAAAAAGAATTATGTGTAGATACTATTTTTTTTTTGTAGTTTTAGAAAAATACATCGAAAAAAAAAAGCTGTCTTTTATATGTCTCAGCTAATAAGTATAAAAACTCTAAATGATACTTTTAAGGAAATTTAAATTCGGTACTCACATCATAATGAAGAATGGTTAAATCAGCAGTTTGGACATGTAATATGCCTTAATATTTTCCGAAGTAGTTGCCCCTATCTCATCTTTACTGAATATAGATAAACTAGAGAGATGAATGTATATAAATATTTTTAATTAGTTTATAAATTCTTGTATATGCTAACTATTACTGTTTAATAAAAATAAAAATAAATATTTATAATTAAAGTTTTAAATAAATGCTAGTATGGTTAATTTTGAATTCTGAAAAATTCATTATTAACCGAATTTAATAAACATTCTAATAATTAAATTTTATTTTTAGATATGGAAATATGACATAGTATCGTTTTATTAATTTACGGAATATTAAAAAATATCAATTTTTACGCAGTTATTACATACTAATTGGTCAATTAATAATTGATTTAATGTTTATCAATTAATTGGTTTTAATGACTTTCTTACGTTACCAATTTCATAATATTTCATGACTTTCATGTGATAAGATTTGATCCAAAAAGGAATAATAACTAGATTCTATACCGATCATACGTATACATATATAACCAAAAGATCGGAAGATTGGAATTCTTTGATAGATTAAAATAGTAAGATGGTCTATCTCTTTTTTGTTGATGTTAGCGTTTTGCGACAAGATTATATATTGAGACAAAAAAAAAAAAAATCTTTATCATTATAAAATGGTTTACACTATTCTTGTCATCTGCACGATCGACAGTGGCGATCAAGGGGACAGCCGGGACAGGTGACCAAAATCAAACAATAAATACAAATTCCGGTAATTTAATAAATAAATACAGTAAGTAGTACATGTTACAATTGTTACATTGCAAGTTTATCACAGGTTGCTTGTTTTACGATTTAGGAAATAGTAACTGTTTACGCTTCTTAAATTTACTTCACACAAAAATGAATCTTTGTTGGTGTTAGTTTGTTGTCGAGCTTATACACTCTATTACAGATACTATATATATTATCTGCTATTGTTGAATATTTTTAAAACTTTATGTTCATCTAAAATAAAAATGAAAATAAATTAAAATTTTTATCGGAATATGACGTGTTTCGCCTATTTCTTCATTTTTATTGGTTGGTTATATAATGTAATAACAGTTAATATTTTCCGTCGAAATATTCTATGGCTCAACTACTAAAAAAAGAAGCATTTTGGTCATTTTTTTCTAATATATAGAAGTTTACTTGTATATATGTATATAATAAGCATCAGGATGTTTTTCTGGATGGATGTATTTTTTAGGTAATTGTGAAATCATTTTCCATCTTTTCTCTTCAGCAACAGAACTTTCATCTGAAATCTCTAAAGGATTTGTATCATCACATATTAAAGTAATCCATTCCCCCAATTTTTCATTCAAGTAAGAAGGTTTTTCTGATTCATTGTCCCAACATCATTGTCATTAATTCTGCATAAAATTTTGTGTATCCATCAGAATTTCAAGTCTCTTACCGTCACAAATATGTACAAACTAAAATAAAATTCCAACAATCTAACCTAATTAGTATTCCAAAAACGTTAGAATATTTCAGGTATATATCATTCCAAGAAAGGTATGAACAAATTTAATTTTATGGAAGAATATCTTTTCCTATTTATATTATTATAAAATTGTTTATTTATTTATTTATTTATTTATTTATTTGTAATACATTTACCTTAAAAATAAGAAAGGGTGGATGATTTCTGGCTTTTCGACATTATCGGTATATCATCTGGATTTGAAGTCTTTTACCATCACAAAATATTAATATTATGTGCTTAATAGATAGAATGTATTTTGTATGAAAATTCGGAATGGAGGTATTATATTCCGACGGATGTTTTTATATTTACACCATTTTAACCCCTTAACGATAAATGACATAAAAGAACGGAAAAGTTGTTCCGTACAATAATATAATAATTACCAGTTCTGATGGCCAATCTGGTATTGTTTATTTTATTTATTCATAAATTTGTGTATGACAGAATAAATTCATTAAGTAGTTGATTACTTAGTCTTACATCTGCATTTTCGCCAAATTCTCTAAATTTCGTTAAGCATATATATAGTGAATATCTAGGTCCGTCCGGCACGTGAAGATATTAGTTTACAATAGATAAACAATGATTAATATTTGAATATAAACTTAATTTTATACAATAAAAAAAAGGAAAACATAAATGAAAACATAAATATTTACGATTATAATTATTCAACTGTATAACATTTTTAAATTATTAATTAGCGGTTTATAAAGACGTTTCAAAAACGACGCTCTTTGAAGCTGACTTCCTGCGTTCCATCACCTGATTATCATTATACTTAATTGTTTCAAATTTCATAAACGGGAGTCCATTCCAAATAATTACTAGTTTTGAAACCAAAAATTTTCTTCATGGAAGTAGTTCAACAATTTCTTTGTACAAATGATCCAAAAAAGGATTAGACTTCCCACATTTTTTTTTAAGGATAAATTTTATTCCATTTAGAGATCATACAATGAATATATTTTTAACCTGAAAAAGAAGTTCTTACATACAGTATATTAATTTATTAAATTGATTGTTTTAAATTATTTCTAGGTTTTAATAAATCCTTTTTTTGGTATTTTATATTACTTGGAAGTTGGAAAACGCCCTAAAAATGACAAAATGATTCTACCAATAACAGATAAAGGAGCACAACGAGTACAAATCAAAATAAAGAATTGAACGTTAAAAATCAACAAAGATTAGTTAATAATAAATATTTTATTATTTGATTTAATTTATGGAAAAGGTGAAATAAATAATTATTAAATTTATTGAAAAGAATGACGAACGAAAGAGAAAATGAGAAGAGAAAACATTTGTAATTTAAATTCTATTAACTAAATAAAAATTTAAATAATAAATTAATATTTACAAATGAATCTTTTTGATTAATAATTATATTTTAATAATTCAGGAAAATACAAAAGTCTACTTGTATAATATCGTGATGAATTTTCGGATGAGTATATGTTTTAGCCAATGAGAAATCTTTTTTCTTCAGAAATGTAATAATCATCAAATTATTTCGAATTAAATTTAAATTAATCCAATTTAATTTTTTATATAGATAAGATGCAGTTTGTCAGTTTCCTGATTGTCCCAGCATTGTTGCATTAATTCTGCATAAAATTTTGCCATAATTTTATCATAATATAAAAGTAGTAAATTAAGTGACAATATTAACCCACCTCGTAATATGTGGCGCAGTATTGAAGTGATTAATGATCACATGATGTAGAACATAACATTAAAGGATTATAAGTTAATAACCCTAAAATAAGTACCCTTAAATTAGTTATATAAGGAGTAACTTTTAAAGGAGTTCTTACGTTAATCACAATGTAATTATTTTAACCCAAAATTCGTATATTTTTATGTAATAATAAACCAAGCAACGTATTTTATTTAATAACGTTCTTATTTTTATTTAATTTAACTTAATGTCACTTGTGGAAAAGGTGGCAGCTTTTCTCGCACGGCACATCACAAATGCTTTTTGCTGAATAATGATCATGCGCTCTATCATACCAAGGTCTTTTTCGAATAAATGTCAGAAACAGGAATTTTTGCCACGTATGACTTCCAGCGCAATATATGGTAAAACTCCATATATCTGACCTGAATTATTATTATCTTGAATGATTTCATCTTAATTCGAATCCGTTCTAATATTTTTTCTTATTTATTTATTTTCATTTTTCGCTTTGTTTAATTCAAAAGCTTTTCTATCATGAATGATATAAACGAACGATATACTAACAATATTGTACTGAATTAAAAAATAAATTGTTGAAACGTTATTTCAATTCACTTTTCTTTTCGCTTTTAGAATTTTTTTTTTTCCTTACAATAGGGAGTTACACTGATATTCGTTTCATTGTTTGTTTTCTTTGATAGCCTATCAAATACAAATAAAGGAGGATTGATCAATTTACAATATGATAAAACCTAAAAAGGATTCATTTCTTTGGCAGGAAAAATGTGTCTTTTTTTTTTGTTTCCTATCATCATTTAAATGATCTCTATTAAATTCACAAATTAAGTCGCTTTTTGAAACTGGTTCTTTCAACGTTTCAAAAAAAAAAAAAAGCTGGAATTAATATACTATAAAAATCAAGTATTCATGTTGATAAAGTGTAAGTTTTTGATGATGATGATATTAAGAGTAATGTAGCTGTGGCTAAGATTTATTGTATACAAATACTATAACAAATTAAGTTGCTAGTTTTCAGTATAAACAAAAATTTGCGAATAAAAAGTTGATAAGATGTATAATTTTTTATATTATCAATGAAGAACCAGATGTTTCAAAAACGATGCTCTCTTTCTGCATATGCAATACATCATCCAAATTCGCTGTGGTCCTCTTCCACTTAATTATTTCAAATTTCTTAAACGGGAACCATCCGACTGAAATAATTGCTAGTTCGAAATGTTCAAGTTGTACAAACATCAAACAAACGGAAGTGATTTACATGATTTTAAGCAAATAACCAGGACTTTATAAACTATAAAGCGCCATACTGATCAAAAGTCTGGGGTTTAAACTAGTGCTCCGAAAAAAATCCGATCTGATCTGGGATCTGCAGATTTGATCCGAGCTAGATCGGTTCGGTTTTCAAAATTTTGATCCGTAGATCAGATCGGATTTAAAAAAAAATCTGATCCGATCAGATTCAGATCAGATCAGATCAAACACGAGAAAATCTGATCCGATCTGAACAGATTTCGGATCAGATTTTTTTTTTAAATTTTTTAAAAAATTCATTTTTTTTTTAAAAACCCTTTCCTGGACGAACGGACGCCGGACGACCAAGATTTAAAAGAATGAACTAGGTAAGTTCATTTCTTTTTTTTTGTTATTTTTACTTGAGGGAACTTAATTAACGGTTCCCTTCTTTTTTATTAGGAAGCCTGGACGAACGAAGCCTAACGACCAGGATTTAAAAAAAAAGAACGAACCTATGGTGAGTTCGTTCTTTTTTTAAGTTTTTTTTTTATTTTTACTTAAGGGAACGTAATTAACGTTCCCTTTCTTTTTTTTTTAGGAAACCTGGACGTGGACGAAGCCATTAATGACCAGGATTTAAAAAAAGAACGAACTATGGTAAGTTCGTTTCTTTTTTTAAATTTTTTTTTTATTTTTACTTAAGGGAACGTAATTAACGTTCCCTTTCTTTTTTTTAGGAAACCTGGACGTGGACGAAGCCATTAACGACCAGGATTTAAAAAAAGAACGAACTATGGTAAGTTCGTTTCTTTTTTTAAGTTTTTTTTTTTATTTTTACTTAAGGGAACGTAATTAACGTTCCCTTTCTTTTTTTTTAGGAAACCTGGACGTGGACAAAGTCGTTAACGACCAGGATTTAAAGAAAAAATGAACTATGGTAAGTTCGTTTCTTTTTTTAAGTTTTTTTTTTTAATTTACTTAAGGGAACGTAATTAACGTTCCCTTTCTTTTTTTTTAGGAAACCTGGACGTGGATGAAGCCATTAACGACCAGGATTTAAAAAAAGAACGAACTATGGTAAGTTCATTTCTTTTTTTAAGTTTTTTTTTTAATTTACTTAAGGGAACGTAATTAACGTTCCCTTTCTTTTTTTAGGAAACCTGGACGTGGACGAAGCCATTAACGACCAGGATTTAAAAAAGAACGAACTATGGTAAGTTCATTTCTTTTTTTAAGTTTTTTTTTTATTTTTACTTAAGGGAACGTAATTAATGTTCCCTTTCTTTTTTTTTAGGAAACCTGAACGAACGAAGTCGTTAAGACGTTAACGACCAGGATTTAAAAAAGAACGAACTACTATGGTAAGTTCGTTTTTTTTTTTTAGGTTTTTTTTTATTTTTACTTAAGGGAACGTAATTAACGTTCCCTTTCTTTTATTTTTAGGAAACCTGGACGCGAGACGAAGCTGAACGACCAGGATTTAAAAGAACGAACTATGGTAAGTTCGTTTTTTTATTTTTATTTTTATTTTTTACTTTAAGGAACGTAATTAACGTTCCCTTTCCTTTTTTTAGTACAAGGACCAGATCCGAACCAGATTCGGATCAGATTCAAATCAGATTCAAATGGATCCGAACCAGATTCAGATCAAATTGAACCAGATCTGATCAGATTCAGATCAGATCAGATCTATTAAAATAAAAATCAGATCGGATCAGATTTAAGCTAAATCCGGTCTGAACCGATCTGTTAGGAGCACTAGTTTAAACCCCAGATCAAATCCCAGATTTATCCGGGGTGAAAATGGATTAATCCATATTTCATCCCAGATTTTCCTATATTTCACCCCAGATTTGATCCATATTTTATCCCAGATCTGATCCACATTTTACCCCAGATTAATTCCTTAAATTTCACCAAAAATTACATCACACCCAATTGTCAAACCCCGGATTAATCCATATTTCATCCCAGATTTAATCCATATTTTACCCCGGATTAATCCATATTTTATTCCAGATCTGATTTATATTTTATCCCGGATTTGATTTTATCTATATTTGATTTTATCCTGGTGATATAAATCCAACATTACGAAGTCAATTATTGATTTTAGCCAGTTAGAATTCTTGCCGATCAACCAATAAAATTAAATTCTCCTTACGCTGCTCTTTTTACTTAATCAATTTATTTTATTAAAAACTATTTAATGATAAAATTTTATAAAATTCTAATTATTAGATCATCATATAAGATACAAGAGATACCTATTATAGAGGTATTGCACTGAATAAATAATAAAAATAATTTATTTTAATCAGCCTGTTAATAGGTTAATAATAAATTTTTAAAAAAATCTCAAAATATTTTTCAACATATTTATTTATAAAAAATGTATGAAAATAAGTTTTTTACTTCAAATTACCAGGTAATTATTTTCATTTAGCCAGAATTATCAATTTTTACTGGCATTATATTTTTTAATGCTGGTTGATTATCATAATTTCAGTCACCTGGTGATCATCATCTCCAGTAATAGTTAGAAAAATTCTGAAAATAAAATTTAAAAAAATTTTTTATAATAAAGTTTCTATTTATATATAGGATGTTTAAACTTTAAATATGAATTATATATATGATTATTATAATACTAAATATTTTTTCAATAATACCAACAAATTTTCTCCCCTATGTAATCTAAAAATATTTATTGTTTATATTTATCTAAAGGACTTGGTTTTTTTTTGCCTTCTAATTATAAAATTGTTAGATAAGAGAAATAAAATAAATAATACCAAATGATTGATATGAAAATTTTCCTTTTAAAAAGTCATATAACCTTATGTATAATTTTCCAATTTTATTAGAACCAAAATTTCAATAAGTGTAATGTCAGTTCCTATAAAAATGAAAAAAAAATAATTTTATTTTTGAAAAATATTTTTTGAAAACTTACCTAAAATTTTGGTCATATGATATAACGTGAGAATGGAACCAGCATTACAAACTTGGCAACTTGGCTGAAATTAAGCGTAAAGGGTATGACATCTGGTAATAATTTAAAATCATGTAATCTCTATATTTAAGGATAGCCCTGAAATTTGAAATTAATTTAACAAAAATCTGAAATCTGAAATTCTGCCAAAATTAATTCATAATTAAAATTAATGAACCCGTAATTCCAGCCAAAATCGAAATTCAATAGTTCCTGCTGGAATTAAGTGCATAATTCCGGCTGAATTTACATATTTAATTTCAATTTTGGCTGGAATTTCAGATTTCAGAAGTTTGGAATTACGGATTATGGGTTCAGAATTTTGGAAAATCTAATTTCAGGGTCATCTTTATCTCTATTCAAAACATCTCATGTAAACTTTAATAGAAATTTTACTTTATTTTAAAGTTATAAGAGAGGTTTCTAAAATGATCTCATAAACAAAAAAATCTGATCACATGACTTAAAACCTGTGATATAGTCTAAGGATAAAATATAATCCGGATAAAATATAGATCAGATCTGGGATAAAATTGAATCTGGGATAAATCAAATCCGGGATAAAATATAGAATCAAATCCGGGATAAAATATAGATCAAATCCGGGATAAAATATGGATCAAATCTGGGATGAAATATGGATTAATCCGGGGTTTGACAATTGGGTGTGATATAATTTTTGGTGAATTTTAAGGAATTAATCTGGGGTAAAATGTGGATCAGATCCGGGATAAAATATGGATCAAATCCGGGGTGAAATATAGGAAAATCTGGGATGAAATATGGATTAATCCATTTTCACCCCGGATAAATCTGGGATTTGATCTGGGGTTTAAACCCCAGACTTTTGAACAGCATGGCGCCTCATAATAAACTACCCCAAGAACACCCCAAAAAATTCTGCGTAAATCATGTGATCATCACGTATCACATGATTGTGATTAAAGAGTTACGTAAATTTAATGAAACTTTAAAGAAAAACTTTATTATTTTATTACTTTTAAAAAAAGAAAATATTTCATAAATTTATTAATTTACTGCCTATTTACAAAATAAATCACTTCTCTAAAAACATTGTATGTTTATCGTGAATGTGTGTGGATTTGTAATCTGTCTTTCATACTTATCAATATCAGTTACTAAACTTTTAATTCCCTTAAACTTGTCTGACTGCTTGTCCCATCTTTTATTACCAATATTATCTTGTTCTTCTACAATTTTCAATGCTTGACATAGTATTAATTTGTAATCTTTAAAAAGTTGCATCTTTTGGTCGTCATCATCATCACTCATTGAATTTACAATTGCGAATTGAGCAGTTTTTTTATTATCCATTAAACTTGTTATATTGCTTAATGTATTATCTAAAAAAAAAATAAAAAAAAGTTTATTTTTGTTATTGTCAATATGGTAATATAAATATTATTTACCTCTATTTGAATTAGAAGGTGGATTTTGCATTGATTTTTCGCCTGGTAAAAATATAAATGGATATACTATCTCTTGACGTTGAACTTTGTAAAAAAAGTACTAGGATTAATTGTAAATTGAGAAGATGCTTACAATTTAAAATCTTTTCACCATGAAGGTTTTTCACGACCACATAAATATTTATTGTTGTTAATGATGTGTAAGAAGAATATAAATTACTAAATCAAGGCGTGGTCGAAAATTTTTTTGAAATATTGCAATTAAAATCTATACTACTAGTTAAACCATTTTCTAAATATCCATTAGTGTTGATTTCTAAAATTCTTTCAAATAATTGTTTTGACATTTCTTCTAGAGTTAAAGTTCTACCTCTGTGTTAGTAGATGATTAGATTGTTCATATTGCAAAGTAGCTTTATGATGACAATATTACAAATTTTAAATTGCTGAGTATTTTCGTTAATGTTTTTCAACATTTTTTACATTTTTGTAAATTATTAGTAGTTACAATATCCATATTGAAAGTGGAAAGGCGAAACTTTAATAAAAGATTAACTGACTAGTAATATTTATGTAAATTACGTAACTCTTTAATCACAATCATGTGATACGTGATGATCACATGATTTACGCAGAATTTTTTGGGTGTTCTTGGGGTAGTTGACTTTATATGTATAGCTCGTGACACAAATTAAACATTTTTATTGGTTAAATTAGTATTATATGTATAATTGAATGTTATTGGTTAAAAAAGATCTTACCTTGGAGGAATATTAGCTAATATATCATGTTCACTGCCCTTACTAGTTTCACAATTCTTGCATGTCCCATAAACCAAAAAAAGATTAGGTTTCCCGCATTTTTAAGATAAATGATAATTATTCTTCCCATTTCGAGATAAACTTATTATCACAATGAATAAATAAATAATTCTTTAATGAACCCAAAAAAGAAATTATACAATTACTTTATTGTTTTACACCTTAAAATAGTAAAAAAGAACCGTATAGAACAAAATGATTCTGCTAATAAATGAGCATGTCTACAGATCGGCAGGTCGTTTCTCTTTTCTTTAATTTTCTTTCTTTCCTTTTTTTGTCGCTAAACAGCTCTTTAACTTAATTTTTCGGGAATTAAAAGTCATATGACTATTGTTCACAAAAAAAAATTTTTCGAACCTTTTTTTTATTCAAAAATTTTTGTATTTGTTGAATAATAACAAATATTTTATTATTTGATTTGACTTATAGAAAAAAGGGGAAATAAATAATTGTTCGTTTAATTACGGCGAAAAAAAAAAAAATTTAAAATGATAAAAAGAAACGACAAAGGAAAATATGCAGAAAAAAAACATTTGTAATTTCATTTGTCGGATAATTCTATTAACTAAACAAAGATCTAAATAATAATTATCTATAAATAATCTTTTTAATGTTCATATTTGATAATTTAGGAAAATACAAAAGTCTACTTATATAATATGCTTCTTGATGTATTTTCGGATGTGTGTATGTTTTAGGCAATTGAGAAATTATTTTACATCTTTTTACTTCAGAAATGTAGTAATCATCATGAAACGGATTTGCACCATTCATTAAATTAATCCAACTCAATTTTTTATATAAATTAGATGCAGTTGGTCGTTTTTTTGGTTCATTATCCCAACATTGTTGCATTAACTCTGCATAAAATTTTGGTGTATCATCCGGAATTTCAAGTCTCTTGCCGTCACAAATATTTTTTGCTAAACTAATATCATGTGCTTCACTATGCCAAGGTCTTTTCCCAGTTGCAAGAATATTCATAATAATACCAAATGAATATATGTCAGAAGCGGTATTGTAATTTCCACCACGTAAAATTTCCGGCGCAATATATGGTAAAACTCCATATATCTGTCCTGAATTATTATATTCACATGGTCCATAAAGACCTACGTCACCAATACGAGCATCAGTAATATTTTTTTCATTCTCAATAAGTAAATTTCCTCCATGAAGATTTCTATGAATTTTTCCTTCAACATGAATCTTTTCAAGACCTTCAGCGATGCCCCGTAACATATCTATTATATCTTTCCAAGAAAGAATTCTATTGTGACGATCAAGGTATTGGTATAAATTGCCGCTTCCATAATATTTCATAACGATCATATAATTGGAAGTTGGGTCTTTTGTAATTCCAAATGTTTCGGCTAACGATGCAGATTGTAAACAATTGTGATATGTTTTAATCTAAAGTGGAGAAAATAAAATTAAATTGTATATTTTTTATAGAAACAGATAAAATTATTATAAATGTTAATTTTTTTGTGAAAATTTTCTTTTTTACCAAATGACGAGACGCTAAACAAGGGTATATTATTATTATTGTTTTTTATTAGCATTCATCGTTACGGCTGGTATGATTCTTTTTGAATTGTTAAACATAAATAATACCTGATAAATGTAAGAGCTTGAGATATTTAACGAGTTGTCCAGACGTCTTAAAGCAACATAAGTGGGTCCAGCTCGAGTCCATTCTTGCGCATCATCATCCCAATTCCATCTAGGTCCTTCCAACCAAAGTGCAGAATAGACACTACTAAATCCACCACTGCCAATATATTTGAGCATTTCAAATTTCTCGAACGGGATCCATTCCAAATAATCACAAGTTTGAGAGGCATTAAGTTGAGTATGGCGAATTAATTCATCAATCTCTTTATTCTCAGATGTCCAATAAAGAAAGCTTTCCTTCATGGAATTAGTTTCACAATCCTTGCACCATCTGAAAGAGATCCTAGGTTTCCCGCATTCGGGACAGTCTTTTAACTCTTTCGGAATAAACTTATGTCCTTGATAGTTATTCATATTGAGATATGAATCTGTATTCATAAAAAAATTTGTATATAAGAAAAAAAACCTCGAAAAAATAAAAAAAAAATAACCAGCAAATGAAAAAAAAAATAACTTCAAAAAAATAAAAATAAAAAAAATAAAAAAAAATTAACTTCAAAAAAATTTTGAATCTTTTTATACTTATTAAAATGCTTCATATTAAAATGCTTCATAATTATAATAAAGCCTTATTTATAAAGCACTTATGTATTAAAATTATTAAGCATAGATAAAGTTATGGAATTCGGTAATACAACATCATAGGGAAAAACCTTAAAGGCTTTCAATTGTTAGATATATTATAATTAAGATATACAGTACAGTATTATAATTTAAAAGGTAGAAGAATCGGTAATAAATTTAAGAACTAAGTATGAATAATATGACAGGTTACGCCGATTATACTGTTTAATGTACTGTATGTGGCGCATGTTTTTAAAAAAAACGCGTACAAGTCAAAATTTACATATAAAATTCATTTTTTGTTCTAAACCTGCAGAGCGTGCGAAATTACATAATTTTGGAAGTTAAAAATAAGTTTATTAAAACTTTTTTTTTTTTCAAGGAAAAAAATTTTTTCGTAGAAACAATCGTGGCGCCGCGAATTGAATCGTATATGACGATAATTTGCGTGCACGAACAAAAATAAACAAAATGAAAATACGTGCGAGTAGTACACAAATTAAAAGGACGTGTATACGTATTAAGAATAATAAAAGTCTTTAACATTAATCTGCAAAGTTCAGGGTAAATTTTACATTCTAGTAACGACTAAGGTAAATATATATATCATTAAGTAGTTGTTCATTTTTATTGCGTCATTATACATAATGATCTGATCGAGTGCTATTTTTATTAGGACTTATATAGGTTTATACAAAGATCACCATATTGTTAGTCTGTGACACTTTGACTTGACAGATACTAAAAATTGTCAATTGAATGTATAGTATATAGTATTACTAAAGCAGCTTAAATTTAATAATAACCTTTTAATATTTATTGAATATGACATAGGCCAAAATTATAAAAAATTCCGCAAGAATTTGGGCCGCGTTGTGCAGATTCATGAGGTGACACATGACATTTAAATAATAGTTACAATTTGGGATTTATAAAATATTATTTTTGAGACAATAACGTTACTAGCAGTAGTCTATTATTACTTTAATTCAATTATAGAGTATTGGTTTACATGATACAGTTACTAATAGTAGTAATTAGTAAAGCATCAATTACGTGAGGTATTGATTTTATAAAATTGATAGAAAAATAAATATACATACATGCTTGAGAAGAATGATGGTATAAAGAAAGAAAGAACACCAAAAAATTTGTGTATTGAGGACGCTCTCACTCTAGGTTACCGGGCTTTCCACAGATTACCTAAAGGGAATGAGCGTGAATTTTAATTGTATTTAATAAAGAATAATAATAAAAGTAATGAGTTATCTTCTGACTTTAAGTTTATTATAGAATTTCGTTAAAACATAGATTAATAAAGAGGCTAGGCCTAATTTGGTAAATATTTAAAATTTTCCAAAAAAAAAAAAAATGAATTCGAGATTAATTCTCTTAAAAAAAATGAGCTGCAAAAAATATTGCTATACAAGACCATTATTTTAAATCTAATAAGGTTACATATTGAATTTGAGTATATTGCTCTATACGAATCTAATAAAAAGAAGTTCCAGAGATTTATTAAATGTATGAAAATTTCTATAAAAAAGAATTCTAGAATTCTAATAATTTTTAGTTACAGCTGATTGAACCTGATTAAATTATTTATAGAAAATTCTTGTTAGCTTAAAACGTACGCTGCATGTGTTTCGCAAGTATTCCTTTCTATATGGAAGATATTAACGTGTTATAAAATCATAAAATGCGTAATAGTAATAATAATGAATGAATGAATGAATGAATTGGTAGTTATAAATATTTCTTTGAAGAAAATTATTCTTTTCTTTATCTTAAATATAGATTTCAATGAAATCGGAAATCCTTGTACGTCAATGAAAACAAGGTAAAGTTAAGAATTCAATTGTCTAATGTATTATATGCGCCAATCATATATCAGATATCCTTCTTTTACAACAATACAACCTGTTCGGTTATTCATATATCCTTTAGATATTACGTACTAGTACAACCTCGATTTTCTTTATTACTAATGATATATAAATGGTCTAAATAATGAAGTCGAGACACTTTCATATGTTTATCTGTCTCAGTTTCTTTAATCGTGTATTACAATATAAAAATATCCTGCTCAGCATAATATTCCCTTCTATGGATAAAATTTTAGATTATCATGCTAATTTTGTCATTATAACTGATACTTTATAATTCCTTTTTTGGCCACTAATTTATAGAGACAAACATGTCAATAAAAACCTATTAGTAATAATTTAAATTAATAAATTTTCATGTGCTTAATGAGTTTTTGTTTCAATTAAAAATGATTATGACGCAGATAAGAATATTTTAAAAGTACTTAATACCGGCAAATTCTGGTAAATTCCGGTAAAGTGCTGTTTGAATAAATACATCCTCAAAAACACTTTATTATAAAAATAAAAAGTGTATCATCTGATCAAGTCATTTGCTATCATTAATATCTTTCTATTATCCCTAGGTACGATCAATACGACTATCATCATATAGGCCACGTTTTTAAATCATGTAATTGATAAATAATTGTACAAATCTAATTATATTTGATTGCGACATTATACATAATGATCTGATTGAGTGCCTATTGTTAAAATAAATATGGTTTTGACACTTTGATATAATCAATAATAACAGATAACCTTTTTAATATTTATTAAATATGACATAAGCGGAACGTACTGAGCATAAATTACTATTATTGGTAAAGGCCGGTCGTAATTTTAAAGTCTTAAATGTTTTTTTTTTGAAAACTTTACTCATTCAGAATATTTTGCATTTGTTAATCCAATTTAATTTAAAAAAGAAAAAGTAAATAATTATTAAATTTATTGAAAAATAAATGATTCATTTAATCGCAATAAAGAAAATTGAAATGATAAAATAAAAATTTTGAGAAATATGTTAAAAATAAATAAACTTTGTCTGAAGTTGAGTTAACGAGAGAAAATTATAAATAGATGACAATAAAGACATACTGTAATGAAGATTGTGTAGCAGTGTTTAACTGCACAACATTTTGTCATCATTGGTATCGCGGTATCGCACATAAATTCGTATGATATGCTACGAAAAAGATGATTTATTACAGAGGGCGGCCAAAATTATTCGGACAGCCAAAATTATGCAGATTATCACATGTTAATTTTGTACTAATAAAACAAAATTTCTATATTTTAATACTTTGTCATTTCAGGATTATATGAACCCAATTATTGCACAAATTTTACAATTTGTATAACGAAATACAAAAGAATTAAATTACTATAACTTGGTCAATATCAATCAGAACATTATAAATTTACCGCCATTATCACCTTAATGAGACGAATTTAATGAGCTAAAAATTATAAGATATTATAGGAAATGTCTAAACTTAATGTCTAAACAATTTAAAGTAAAATTACATGCTAAATATCGATCTCACAAATACATAATTATTATCATTCGAATCCTTTAGCAGCCGAGCAGAAACCTTTCATAAATGTGAAGGGTATGGGTTATTTCTCAAATATCCTTACATCCTGTTTTTTTTTCTCCCTCGCTGACTTCGCCTTAGTGAGGTTTTTAATGGACTAAGGTATATACTGGTTCTGGAGGAAGAATCTTCCTTGGCTAATAAATTTCACTTCACTCACTGACCATATTGAATTAACTCAATGCTAACGTGTTTATTAATAATAGGAAGATTCTAAAAATGCCAATGTGTTATTGAAGAATCCCGAAATTTTAAAGACAATTTACAAAGAGCCTGAAAAAAGAAAAAAAATGACGATTTGGTGAGAAATATTTTTATTTATTCATTAAATGATTTTTACTACATCAGGATGATAACTCTCTCTTAGGGAGAGAGCTTGATTTGAAAGGACGAGACATTTGCCTAAGGGAGAGAGAGGCTAAACTTTGCAATGAATCATAATTGAAACTTCATTTAAATCTCTCATTATGATTCGACCAATTGCATGTGTTGCGAAACTTTGATTATTGGATGATTGCGCACTAATATATTATTAGTGATCAGTGAATGATCATCATAATTTTATATGGTTTTTTTTATTTTATTTTAGTATATTTTTATTATAGAATTTATATTATCGTTTTTTTTTATATTGTTTTATTTTTTTATTGTATTAGTATATTTTATTATTTTTTTATTAGATATATTAGTTTAGAGCTATTTTAGAGCGTTAGCCAGGGACAATCATGATTATGTAAACAAATTGGCGTTGGTCAACTTATCACAAAGTGACCTTTGACAAATTGTTACTTGGACGAAGTGTGTAAGTTGTCTAAAGTCAATTTTGGCCATAGACAAGTTGTTCTTTGAATTTTTCATTATAAATATCTCCCCAAATGGATGTGGGAGGAAGGATAGTTTTTTTAAAGTTTTTTTTTTAGTTTTTAGTTTTTTTTTTAGTTTAGAATCAAGACCTTTAGACCCTAAAACAAGGTTTTCTCTCAAGAAAGGTTGTTTTAGTGGAAGTTCTTCTTGATCGGGAATTTATTTTTGTGTGTTTGATATAATTTTGGTTACTATAGAGCGCCGAGTGAGGCAGTAGTAAGAATTTTATTGAGATATCAACGCACTTTTAATAAATTGCTCATCAATTTGGATTTTGCTCCGGTAAATTGACTTGATCTACATAAATTAACACTAATTTGATTGTGAATCATTATTTTATTATCTGTTATCACCTGACGCCCGACGAAAACTGGTGGTAACACATGTTAAAATTCATTAATATAAATACTTTCTCTTTCCGACCTCATTAATAAATTTAAATAATTTTAAATTGCATGAAAATTTTCGAATAAATAATAAAATTATTGTTTAGTTATAAATTGCCGTCCTTATAATTTTTGTAATCTGTTTCAGCCAATAACCTGAATGTTATGCTTTAGCCTATTGGAAGGAGTATGTTGATCATGTGTTTCTACTTATAAATTTTGTTGGTAAAAAAAAAACAAATGTCGGGAGCATATGACCGCGATCACATGTTTAAATGACTTCCGCATTTTCAAGAAATGCTTGTTAACCTTTTTTGCTTACTAATGTTTATTCCTTTAACCAGAAAAAGAAATTATATACCTAATAAATTAATGATATTCATTCAGTTTTAAATGAACTCATATATAGATTTATGAAAACAATGAACACTGTTTTTGGTATTTACCTTAAAGTGTTATAAAATACGCCCTAAAAACGAACAATGAAAGACTAACGAGTTCTGGCTAATAAAGGACGGGCGTAACGAGTACAGCAGATTACTATCATAGGTAAAAGTCCGTAATTTTAAAGATTTAATTTTTTTTATTCAAGACGTTTTTTGTACTAGTTTCGCTAAATACGTGCTAGTTTTATTCGTACCGCACTTCTTAAAATAGCACCATTTTTTAAGAGTACCCAAGTTCGCCAATAAAGCAAGTATGTAATTGTAGTCCTTTTTAATTTCTTGAAAAATCGACATATTGGGCGTTTTATAATTTTTAAACTAGGTATCATGATATTTTTTCCAACTGAATTATATTAAGTAACATTCTATATACATTATCTTTAATAAATCATATTAATATTCGGCTCAAACATTTATAATTCAATTTATCATATAAAAAAAGAAGGAAAATAAATGTTGAAAAATAAATTGTTCATTTTATTACAGTAAAAAAAAAAATTGAAATGAATAAACAAATAAAACGAGAGAGAAAATGTACGGAAAAAATTCAATAATAAACTACATTAGAATACTAATTGTTTATAAATTTGTTTGATTAATAATTATAATTCTGGAAAATATAGAAGTCTACTTGTATAATATGCTTCTGGGTGTATTTCCGGATGAGTATATGATTTAGGCAATTGGGAAATTATTTTACGCCTTTTTTCTTCAGAAATATAATAATCATCATCAAAAGGATCCAGAATTAAATTAATCCAATTTAATTTTTTATATAAATAAGTTGCAGTAGGACGTTTTTCTGGTTCATTGTCCCAACATTTTCGTATTAATTCTACATAAAATTTCGGTGTATCCTCAGGAATTTCAAGTCTCTTACCGTCACAGATATTTTTCGCTAAATTAATATCGTGTGCTTCATTATACCAAGGTCTTTCTCCAGTCGCAAGTGTATACATTATAATACCGAATGAATAAATGTCAGAAGCGGTACTATAATTTTCACCGCGTAAAACTTCCGGTGCAACGTATGGCAAAACTCCATAAATTTGATCGGAACTTCTAGGATTATATCTTGGTCCATAAAGACCCACATCACTAATATAAGTGTCTATATAAACATCTCCGGTATCTATAGAAATTTCTTCATCTCCAATAAGCAAATTTCCTCCGTGAAGATTTTTAAGAACTTTACCTTCAGTATGAATTCTTTCAAGACCTCCAGCAATACCCCATAACATGTCTATAATATCACGCCAAGAAAGGATTCCATTGGAACGGTCTAGATATTGGTACAGGTTGCCACTTCTGTAATACTTCATGACTAACATATAATTAGAAGTTGGATCCATCGTAATCCCAAACATTTCGGCAAATGAAGCTGACTGAATACATTTATGATGTGCTTTAATCTACAATTTAGATGAGAAAATTTTAAAAAAAGAACATATGGATATTATTATTGTGCTTGTTTTCAGGAAAAAATTAAAACCCGTTTAATTTAATTATAGTTACCTGTTCAACGTAAGAACTTGTAATATTTATTGAATTATCAAGTCGTTTCAAAGCAACTTTTATTGGACCAGTTCGAGTCCATTCTTGCAATCCATCATCCCAATTCAATCTGGGTCCTTCCATCCAAAGGGCTGAATAAATGCTACTAAATCCACCACTCCCAATATATTTAACCATATCAAATACCTCAAATGGAATCCATTCCAAATAATCACAAGTTTGTGAGGAATTTAATTGAGTATGACGGATTAATTCATCAACATCTCTATTTCCTGATGACCAATAAGGAAATCTTCCCTTCATAAAATCAGTTTCACAATCTTTACACCATCCAAAAGAGATCCTACTATGTTTATAACAGTCCGGACAATATTTTGATTTTCTCGGAACAAATTCATCCATTTTTACTTGTAGTGAAATAACGAAAGCAATGAAAAAAAGTGTATAAATGCAATCATGATATGAAAAATTATCAACATTTTGATTTGACTTAAATATTGAAAATTTTTATTGCAATTAGAATGCAACCATAAAAATTAATGTCATTGACAACAATTAAAGATTTCTTGCGATATTGTTCAACCCTTTTTTTGAGAATTTGGATTAAGAATTTGAATTGAGAATTTTCTTGTAATACTATATAATAAATTTCCAGGTTGATCGACGGTCATATGCCACATAAAAGAAAAAATTCTTGTTATGTTCTTGATCTAAATCATAAGACAATTATGTTATATTATGTTCTTTATTTGGTAACCAAAAAAACGCTCATTGATTTTTGTAAAGGGAAATCTAGTTCTTATTTTGTTTAGTTGAATTTGTAAGAATTTCAAAATCACATTTTTTATTTTTATAAACTTCAATACTGATAGTAATGCTAGTGAAATTAAAAAACTAACTTCAATTTTAATAATCTAATTTAATATCTTATTTTTCGATTGCAAGTTTAATTTTATAAATCGACAATTAAATAAATATCGACAATAAATAAATAAGAACAAATCTAGATAAGAAAAGATTTGATGAATATTTGTATATAATTTTTTTATCGTCTATAACTGAATAACGGTACATTTTCGAATTATAAAGACATTACAAAATGATAACTGACTTTCTGTATTCTATCATCCCAAATTCACCATGGTCCTTTTCTGCTATACTTTTTCACTATTTCAAGTTTCTCAAATGGAATCTCTTCCAAGTAATAAGTTTGGAAAACCGACATTCAAAGCTATATAATCACATGAAGTAAAGTTTCCTTCACTGGAATTAGTTCTACAATTTTAGCACCATTCAAAAAAGGTTTCAGGCTTACCAATTCTAAGAATCTCAATTTAATTCTTTGATATTGATCTAAAATGAGACTAACTGATTCTGGCTAATAAGGATGGACATATGGTCATTATTAATATGAAGTCGCAAAAAATCATAATTTAAAAATCCGAGAAATGGTGGTACAAATTTGTACATTACCTTTTGTTTCTTAAATCATACATATGTATGTAATACAGTACATGCAGTCGTATGTAATGAAAAAAAATCGTACATACCAATTTATTTTAAAAAATTCTTGTCGATTTGGCCAAATTTTCGATTTTTTAATTTTAATGGTTGAAATTAAGATTAATAGTATGGCTGAAATTATAATTCTCTGCACAATCAAAGCCAAATATTTATTTCATGATCGCACGATAAAAGTATCGAAAATTTATGAATCTTTGGTATGCTGTCATGAAGATAGTATTAGGCCACACAAATTCAATTTTTCGGTTCACGTAACATTGAAATTTAAAATCAACCCGGGGACCCGGGGTTTATTGTTTATTAGTAAAAAAAGTTTATATATAAAATCGTGACATTTGATTGGTTGACTTTTAAAAGGGAGGAATTTATTTTCGCTCTAGAAGTTCTCAGCCGCGTGATAAACTTACCCGCCAATAAAATTACGTCCTGATCACATGATAAATTTTTTATATATAAACTTTTTTTTATTGAAATTTGAAAAAGTGACCCGGCCGGGTGAAGTGAACCGAAAATTCGAATTTGTGTGGCCTTACATGTTAAAAGTTTAAATCATAACAATACTCACATACGTTAAATATATGGTAATGTACAACTATAGCTTACATATATTTTTACAAAATCGTACCTCTTCAATAGTTAAATAAGTAAAATTTGCAAAATACGTACGGCGGTTGAAATTTTTTGATTAACAATCCTGTTTAATAATTCAGGAAATACCAAAGTTTATTTGTACCTCCGGGTGACGGACATGTTTTTCGGATGAGTATACTTTTAAAAATAGGTTTATATATTTTCAACAGAACTTTATCTGAAACTTCAGAAGAATTTGGCCTTCCCATTTTTTATTTCGAAAAGTTTAGTATATATGATGTCGCAACCAAGCGTTATTTTAATAAAACTAAATTAGACTGTTTATTAAAAGAAGTATTTTCTATATATGAAATAGGTAGTTCAAAGCCAAAATAACACCGGTCTGAAGAAGTGCTTAGAGTTAACAGTAATTTTTTTTTTTTAGAAATCTAAGAAGCAGATCAACTTATTTTCGTACAACAAAAAGGAAATTAATAAATATAATTAAGTTTATTAAGAATAGTACAAAATTGTTCATTTAAATACAGTAAAAAAAAAAGAATAATAATGAAAATAATAAGCAAATGCCTAGTTTCAGAATTCCAATAAAAATTCTAGAATCAATGAATAATGAATAATGTGTTATGTTTTATATTACAATTCGGGAAAATACAAAAGCCTACTTGTATAATATGCTTCTGGATGTATTTTCAGATGAGGATGCATTTTATATCTGTTTTTTTCATCATAATAATTATAATCACAAAATAAATTGTACCAACTTAGTCTTTTATATATAAAAGATGCGGTTGGACGATTTTCTGGTTCATTGCTCCAACATTGTTGCATTAAATCTGCATAAAATTTCGGTGTATCATCTGGAATTGCAGGTCTTAAACCATTACATATATCTTTTGCCAAATTATAATCGTGTGCTCTATTATACCAAGGTCTCTCTCCAGTTGCAAGAGTATTCATAATAATGCCTAACGAATAAATGTCAGAAGCAGAAGTATAATCTTCACCACGTAAGACTTCCGGCGCGGTATATGGTAAAACTCCATATATCTGACCTGAATTTTCATTTTCATGATCATAACATGGTCCATAAAGGCCCACATCGCCAATACGAGCGTCTATAGAGTTTTCTTCATCCTCAATAAGTAAATTTCCTCCGTGAAGATTTCTATGAGTTTTTCCTTCAATATGAACTTTTTCAAGACCTTTAGTGATTTTTTGTGACATTTTTATTTTATCTCCCCAAAGAAGAATTCCTTTGGAACGATTGAGGTATTGATATAAGTTGCCATTTTCGGAATACTTCATAACGATCATATAGTTTGACGTTGGATCTTTTGTAATCCCAAATATTTTAACAAATAGGTCTGATTGTATACATTTATAATGTGCTTTAATCTATTGAAAATATGATAATAAACAGAACCGAATTTGATTATTATAACATGTGATGATACTTTAGAAATAAAGAAGCCATTTAGCATACCTGATCAACATAAGAACCTGAAATATTTAGTGAATTAACAAGATGTTTCAAAGCAACCTTGATTGGGCCGGTTCGAGTCCATATTTGTGTGGTATAATCCCATTTCTGTCTTGGTCCTTCCATCCAAAGAGCTGAATAAACGCTACTCAATCCACCTCTCCCAATATTTGTTACCTTATCAAATGCCTCGAATGGAATCCATTCCAGGTAATCATAAGCATGAGAAGCATTTAGTTGAGTGTGACAGATCAATTCATCAATCTCTTTATTTTCCGACGACCAATAAAGAAATTTTCCCTTCATGTAATTAGTTTCACATTTCATACACCAACCAAAAGTTGTAGGATTATAACAATCTGTGCAATTGTTTTCCATAATTTTTTTTTTTTTATAATAGAAGAGTGACTTTAGTTATTGTTAAAGTTATTTTGTGATAAAATAGTTATAGAGCATACAGGTTTCTTTGGTAAAAATGTAGCCTTTTTATAATTTTATAATAATTATAAGTTAAAAATAGAATTCTTTCTGACTATATGAATGTTATTTTGCGAATAAATTAAATGGAATTTTGAAAGAAAAGAACAAAACAAAAGGAATCCGGTTCTTTTTGTAAATATTCCGGCTAATGCGGGCCAAGATAATTATAATTCGGGCCTAATACCTACTTTTTAGTGTCGGTGTTCATTTTCAGTGTAGTTTAATAAATAGTGTTTATTCAGAGGTGTTTAGTAAATAAGGTTTTTAAATTAGAACAAGATTACCAAATATCCACGACCCATAAAGAAAATTCCATTCTTATATTATCCAAAAAGATTTACTATATATACATCAAATAGCGTATAACATAATGTGCTTTCATTATAACGGTTAACTTTCTCCACTGCGGAAAATAAATAAATAAATATAATGTATTAAAAGAAAGATAGTTTCATTAAATTCCCTTATCTATTTTAAGTATAAAGGAAAATGAAAGACAGTATTTTTTTTTCTATCATTATTACTAGCTATCACTTTAATTAAATTCTAAACCGGGATGTACAATAAACTTTTACAATGAAATTAAGTTGTTCAACTTTTAAAAAAGGGAAGCAAATAAAGTAAAATGGTAGTAGCAATCAATGTTCATATGATCAATGGGTCATTGTAATTTTAATCGTACAGTACTGCAAAATAGGTTTAGTTAAAATAACCATGATCATGTGATTAATTATAATGCAGAATTGCAGATCGTGCTACCGAGACTGGAATGATCTTACTATTGCATGTATCTTTGACATTTTTGACGCATTACGTCATTTAGACTAAATATATTGGCCCTGTTCAATTCGGTCGAGTTTTGTTTATTTTGATTTTTCTGATTTTTTGCATAATACATGAAATATCCGACCTTTTGACCCATAAAATTTTTGGATTTTCTCGATCGAACGATAGAATGGTTTATTTTGCATATACCAAAATTGAACAAGGCTATTAAATTTTAGGTAAAAATTACTAGATGTTATCTGATTTTGGAAAATATATATATTGTTCAATCAAACAAAACAATTTTATTTATTTATTTTACACGAGCTTCGAAATTATAGTCAAAAATTCCATAATTTTTGACAAATATCAAAAACTTCCAAAAAGAAAGCCTGCAGTTTAGATAAAGACACGTCAAACTTGGGCAGAACATGAGAAAATTTTTTGATTTATATCACGCCTTTCATAAAGGGTAGATGGAATATGTATTCACACGGATTAATGAAACATGGGAACTTCAGTTTGATTCATGATCAATGGTATCAATATCGGGTTTATATTATGTATATTTGAATAGATCTTTTAATCTTATAACCTGAATTTACTCAATTTATTAAGTAAAAAATATTTAATTAATGATGTCATGGATTCCACTTTTTTTTTCAAGTTTATACCCTTACAATTAGATAAATCAAAACCAAAGGAAATAATGTGAAATAATGCCAATACAACTAAACAGTTGTGGATAACAAATTTAACACGACCATTTCGACTATATATTGATGCATTGTATTTTAATGAATTAGAACAATTAGGTTTTATTGAAACAAAAACTCATTTTAATTTCGTATGGAAATTCTTAAAAAAAGAGAAAGAAAAAATTTGTTAGTGAAAATGAAAAATAACATCATCACACGTAAAGTGTTAGTAAAAATTACTAAATTAAATATTAACTTTTATCACGGAACATTTTTATTAGTATATTAACTATAATCTTTAATTATTTTGGGAACAATTTTTTTTTCAAGTAAACGTAATATCTTTTATTTCTTCGTTATAAAATATAATATTCAAAATTATTGACATAAGGAATTATAAAATAAAAAATAAAATAAAAATAAGTTACAATAAAATTTCTTCAGGTAAGAATGAGTTATAAAATTTGCTCAATTACATCAGATCATGCTTGCAAGTTCAGAAGATGGATTCTAATATATATGATAACATGGATGATGATGATTTATTACAAATAGATGAAAGTAGCGATAGTAATGACAATATTTCAATTTCATCTCTTATTACTGATAATGATGAAACAAATACAAATCAATATTCAAAAAAATGCCAAATGTATAAAGGACTTTGATCAGAACTAAGGTTGCCTGCCTAAACCTCTCCAAAATTCTACGATTAGTTTCTCCAAAATTTTACTATAGTTTTATTATAGTTTTGCAAGGTTTTGGCAGTTTCGGCATTTATAATAAGTTTCGTCAGGTTTCACTTTTTTCCAGAGTTTCACCAACTTTTTAATAAGACTTTTATATAGTTTCAGAAAAGTTTCACCATTTCAGCATTTCACCAACTTGCCAAAACCCCCCTAATTTCTCCAGCAACCTTAATCAGAACAAATAGTATCCTCATATATTAAACGCACTCCAGCATAATTTGACGGCTCAAGGCATGTTGAAAATATAGCATGTGAATTGTTTTCTAGATTTTTAGGTAAAAGTTTCTCTTGCAAAAAGTTGAATTTTGAAGAAAAAAGAAAATTAAATCGAACTTTGTATGCTGAATTAATATGGCAAATAGATAGATCATGTGAGTTAATTGTAATATAAATTTGTATACATTATTTTCATTTATTAATATTTTAACCAGTGTAAAGAAAGGTGTAATATTTTAACACATCATATACCATCAAACATAGTTTATCATATTTCAGAAATAAAAGTTTTAATTGATAGTAATATGCTAAAATTAGTAGGAGACAAAAAGAAATATTATGATGAATATTTTAGTTAGGATGATATTATTGAAAAAATGAAGAAATATTAAATTATTATCACGAAAAAACAATAAAATGGCAATTGGAAATGATCATCATATGATTTAAAATTTTTTTATAAGTCATATGATTGGATTGCTTATTTTTAGGTAATTCATGAAGTCACATGTTGAATTTGCTTATTTGTATTAATAAAAATCTTGTGTGAGCTATTATAAAAATTTTGACCTTTCTTGTTACCTATATATATATTGTTTGGAGTCCTAAAATGATATTTTATGACATTACTTTACATATTTATGTGAAAATACTCTATCTATATAATTTTTTTATTTAAAAGCTTATTAACTAATTAATAATAAAATCTTATATTTATAGCTTTGGAATAGAAAGAAAAGGAAAAATATTTTTAATAAGTTGCTACAAAGTTTATTTATTTATTGTTATGTCATATTATGGGATTTTGTTTTAATAAAATTTATTTAATTGATTAATCTTTTTTATCTTGAATGCTATTTAAGTGAAATTTAGCGTAATAAACTATAGTTGGTGTGGGTAAATATAGTTAAAATTTAACCTAAATAACATATTTGAATTCTTTATTAACTTGTATTATTCATTTTGTATATAGCCTTTAAATTTTATATAAAAATAAATAAAAAACGAACGTCAATTAAATATTATTTTGGTTACGTGATTACAAATCATTTGTGGCTTGGCGTCAATTCCAATCTTTTAAAGGCTTTTAGCGCAAAAAAAAACTTAAGATTTGTAATCTTGTATTACATGATATACATTATATGTGTTTTTTGAGTGTGTTTTTTTATATAATTTTTTGTGTTTTTTTTGTGTGTTTTTGTCATCACCTTATATAAATTATTGAATTTCAACCATTTTGAAAATGGTGTAACTTTAGATATCAAGATAATCATGTGATCAGAAGAATAATTACCTGAAGGATAAATAATATACCGAATGGAATATGAATAAACATTCAGCTGATGAAAGAATATTTAACCGAAATAATTAGAAAATACATTATTATAGTTGTACAATAGTTAGTTATTTATAGTAATATTTATTTATAGTTCAGTTATTTATAATTATTTATATTATTAGATTAGTTATTATTAATTTAGTATAAATAGATTATTATCACGTTAATGAAATGATATAATATTAGGAGGACTTTGACAGTTTAATTTATGGAATGGACAATTTATGGACAATAACAATTATGGACAGTTTAGACAAAGTCATGGACAATGATAAATTGTAATGGAAAATGATAAATTGCAATGGAAAATGTTAAGTTTTAGATGGATAATCGAGAGATAATCAATTTATTAATGTAACTTGAAAAGATATTTAAGATCAAGGTTTTGGAGTTGATTGAACTTTACCAATCTTCGGATTGGAGTTGGAATTATTAATGGTTAAAAACCAATTTTCAGATTGGAACTGGAATAATTAATGGTTATTAAAAATTGTATTAGTTGTTAATATAGAGTTACTAATATGGTTTCATATTAGAAAACGTTTAATAATTAATAAAATTAATATTTAAAATAAAATTAATAAAACAAAATAAGGAAGTTATGAAAGCATTAAGGGAAATTATTGCAGTTTGAGATTTTGAATAAATTAAAATGATAAAATTTAAATCAAGCAAGGAGATATATATTTATAAATGTTAGGATTTCGTCTATCAGTATGTGGCAGATGCCAGTAATAACGGCAATAATGAAATGTTAACTAACATTTCATTCTGAAATACTAATTTTTTTTATTTTTTTTAGTTTTATTTAATGAAACATTTACTAATGTTTCATTTTATTTTTGTAGGTTTTGGCTTTACAGCTCCTGGATGGAATTTCAAAAGTAAAATTCCTTCAAAATTCTTTCTTTTATATTTTTTATTTAGCAAAATGTTTACTAACGTTTCTCTTTTTTGTAAGTCTTCATTGTTCTGGATACTTTCTGAAAAGAATTTTAAAGGTATACTTTTATTTTTTTTTGTTTTATTTTAGCGAAACATTACTAACATTTCAGCTTTCTAGGGTTTTGACTCTCCAAACAGAATTTTGAAGGTAAAACTTTGAAATTCTTAATTTTTTTTATTTTTTATTTAATGAACAATAACTAATGTTCGTTCTAATTTTTTGTAGGTTCAGAATACTGGAATTACTATCTCAAACATTATTTCAAAAGTATAATGTCTGAAAGTTTTTTATTAATTTTATTTAGTAAAATGTTGACTAACATTTTATTTGTAATTTTTTATAGGTTTTGTTGTGAGTTTACAGCTTTTCAGACGAATGCAAATTTTGAAGATAAATCTTTGAAATTCTTTAATTTTATTTTATTTTTTTTTATTTAACGAAAATTAACTAATATTCTGTTTTCTTGATTTTTTAGGTTTCAGTTCTCACATCAAGTATTTTGAAGGTAACAACTTCAAAATTTTTATTTTTTATTTTTTTTTTAACAAATTTTGTTAACATTCATTTTTTATTTCTTTTAGGCTTTGCACAGTTTGGCTAAGAAATTTCAAAGGTATTTGCCTTTAATATTATTTTATTTTTAAGAAAATATTACTAACATTTCAAATTTTTTCTCCAGTAAATATGTATTTCAGTTTACTAGTTGTTTGTTAGAATCAAACCAACTGGAATAATATCCAAACTATTAACAACATTAATTAAAAATAAAAAGAACTTTGGCTATTAATGCATTTATTAAAATAATTAAAAATAGTATAGTAAATTATTATAATCTTTAATTTGTAAATACTTTTAATTCCAATAAAATAAATTAATTGGTGTTAATAAACATTAAACAGTAATAGTTAAAATAATATATTATAAATTGAAAATTTTTGCAATTTATTTTTTGCACAGCACTGCAGTAAAGTCGCAGAACTGCACAGATTTCTATCTTACAGATTTGCGCAGTTCTTCACTCTAGCTGAAGTTCGCAGAATTCTATTTTCTTAAAATTCTGCGTAGTTTTTATTAGATTTTTTTTCTAAAGACTGCTAACAGGGTCGCAAATCTATGCAGAAATGTTCTCTACAGATCTGCACTCCAAAAAATTTCCCAATAAATATTATACTATAATAAAACCATATTTAATTTTATTTGATAGTTCAGATGAATACTAGATTCATTTTTTCTGACGTTATGATTCAGTTAAATTAGACCTGATCACCATAGATAGCTAAATAATGCACAGCTAAAATTTGTATTACATATGATCTCTTTAGTTCTCTGCCAATTCCTTGATAGTTCTAGGAGAGTTCCAGGAGTCTGGTGAATTTCTATAAATCACAAGATAATTGGCCAATCAGATTTCAGCTTTTTTCTTTAGCCAGATAAGCATAACAAGAATTTGGGAAAATAATTACAAATAAAATGCACATGCAAAAATGTATTATTTTTCTGATGGTAGAGTCTGGACATGGTATTAAAATTGTGCAGAAAAATGAATTAATCACATGGCATAGTAATCAGCAAATTAGTAACTATCCCAGTGGCACTGACTAAAGTTACTTGCTGAAAATAAAAAGGCTATTGTTGAAATGGTAAAAACAATTTTAACATTTTGACATGATAAAATGACGAAATTATTCTATTATTAAAATTGACCAAAATGCAAATGACGAAATAGAAAAATAATTTCGACAATTTTAACATAACGAAATTCACTAATTTTAACAAGCAACTTTAGCACTGATAAAAATTTAGTGATCACGTGACCAATTTTATCAATTATTTCCAAAAATGGTAAGCAAATTTAATGAAAAAATTATTATTATTATTATTTTTTTTAAATAAAACTTACTACAGTACAGACATTTTTAGAATTTATATATTATATTTAAAATTGCTTGTTTTGCAAGTTTACTTAGGCAATAAAGGTAAGTTTTGAATACAGATTTTTGTAAAATTAATTATTTATGAATTATCATATAAAAAGTCAAATTTATATTTAAAACGTATTTTTCTCGTTTAGATAAATTTGTAGAGTGTTCAAAAATACACATACTTTATAAGTTTAAAAAATGTATAGCATTTATATTGTATTTTATTTTTATTTTTTATTTTTTTGTTAAATCTGCTTACTATTTTTAGGAATGATCCACAAAATTAGTCACTTAATTGCTAAATTTTTGTCAGTACTACTGGGGTAGTTCAAATTAGTCATGATTCTTTTATTTGAAATCTTATTCACTAGTCGAAATAAGGCAAATCGGCTAAAAATCGGATATCCAATTTTAGGTCAAATTACGGCCGAAATATATCCGATTTTTACAAAAAAAATATATTCTGATTATTATCTGATTGACTGCCAATCAGATGTACTTCAGAACTTAAATCAGACATAAATCAAAACTAAATCATACTAAATTCAGACAGTCAATCAGATGTACTTCGAAATTTAAATCAGACATAAATCAGAACTAAATCATACTAAATTCGGACAGTCAATCAGATGTACTTCAAAACTTAAATCGGACATAAATCAGAACTACAGTCAACTCTGGATATAACGAACCTTCCGTTCCAGGAGGTTTAGTTCGGTATATAATGAATTCGTTATATAATATACCGAACTAGTTTTCTTTATAGGTAATTTAGGCCAAATTTGTAATGCTGGCCAAAATTATAATTTCTTTTAACATAAATTTTCGAAAAAATTACTAGTAATTCTGGCCAGCACTATAAAATTGGCCTGGACTACTATATAGTCACATGACCGTTCGTTATAGAAAGTATAAAGTTATTATATAGCTGATATATAGGGGCTGGTTAAGTTTGGTTCGGATGCGTTATATAGTGTTTTATTATAAAAGTTCATTATATCCAGTGAAATTATTTATAAAAAATCGGTTCTGGAAATTATGATTCGGTATAGCGAGGTTTCGGTACAAACAAGTTCGTTATAACCAGAGTCGACTGTAAATCATACTAAATTCGAAAAATTATTATATATTATCGTTATATATTAATTATCAGAAATATTTACGAATAATACATGAAAAAAAAAATTTAAAATAAATGTAATCAATAGTCCCGCTTCATTTAGCTAAATCATCACCAGCTGCACTTTTTTGACTATCGATTAACACCTCTTCTGTTTCTTCACCATAGTCTTCATCTTCGTCGAAACCACTTCTACTATCGATTTCCGTATCATATATAAAATCCTCTTACTCGACATATGACTATTGTGAAGCATCTTCAGGGTGCATTCGGTCGAAGTATTGAACTTCATCATCATACTGGCGAGGTCGTTGTAATTTTGCCGTTTGAATATCTGCCGAATGTGAGTCAATGACGTTTCGAAGTAAATTTTTTAGCTAAAAAAGACAATATAAAATAAAGAAAGGAACGAGAGTGATATATCGAAGTATAAATATCAAAGTATAAATATCAAAGTATAATAAATATCAAAGTATAATAAATATTGAAGTATAAACCTCTTGTGATCGCCAAGAATAATCATAGATGCATACGATCGTCTTATCTGGATTCTCTTCATCTGACTCACTGATTTCCAGCGAGTGGTAAAATCGATTTGCCAATATTTTTAATAATTGGCATTTTTCATAACCAATTATTCTTTCGTCACTTTTCCTATAAAGATCCTTTGCAGCCTTAATTTGACGCAATTTTTTCTTAAATGATAAATATATAAGAAAATTAGCATAAATTATTAACATGATGATAAAGGAAAAAATTCAACAATTTTACATTTTGTACGCTGTCACCCCCGTCTGCCACCCGGCGGTAAACAAGCTTCCCTGCTTTAACGTATATGCGTTCTCCACGAAACATTAACATTCTTGCTTGGTTTAGTTTTATTACTACTTAACTTTCAAATTGCGATAGCTCTCGCCACGATATTTCATCCATTATCTTCTTCCAAAATACGATAGTTCTCTTTACAAAAGTTTATATTTTATTCATTTCATAATTCTTGTTATGACATTAAATTCACCATGAATTTGTCCAATTAAAATTAATTAAGCGAACATTACAGTAAAGTTTAGGGCGAACCTATTACCTTTAAAATAACATTATGCTTTACTAACAATTAATTAAACAAAATTACTTTTTCATCATAAGAAAATAGTAACAAAAACAATCGAAACAATTAATTTTCATATAAAGGGTATTTTATTTATTCTTCATAAAATTCACAATTAACTAATTTACTTAAAGTTTTACATCGTATCTGACGACTGTGGAATTCACTTCCCATTCCGCTCCTATTTAAACCAACTTTCTTATTCTTTCTTTTCCTACTTCTTATTTCTTTCTAATATTTTATATGTTATCTTTTATGCGCTATCTTATATGCTATTTTATATGTTATCTTTTCTAATATGTTATACTATTTTAATATGCTATCTTTTCTTTAAAATAATCTTTCGCATATTATGTCGTAAAGATATAATCCATCTTTTGTGGCTGTGCTATCTTTTCTTTAAAATAAAATAATCTTTCAAATATTATATCGTAAAGATCCATCTTTTGTGGCTGTGCTATCTTTTCTTTAAAATAAAATAATCTTTCAAATATTGTATCGCAAAGATCCATCTTTTGTGGCTGTGCTATCTTTTCTACTGCGTCTCGTCAGCTATTCTTCTACTGCGGCTGCAGTTCATCAATATTTTACATGTTCCTATCTTTTTTTGTTCCTTTAATTCGCTATCCTTCCTTTTTATATGATTTACCATTTGTGGCTTATGATTACTCCTCCTAATTGTTCCTATTGTTGAACTTGATAAACTGGTTGCTAAGCCACATCGATCAACTCCCCACTTGATCTATTGGTTCTTCGTTAATCATTTAATAAACATTACATCATGTAGATCATTCCTTCTCCTAAAAGTTTATCCTTTCCGGTTAATTTTATCCCATCATGTGACTTTCTATCGTTTGATCTTTTATTCCATATTATTCCTCCATATTATGCGATTACTCCAGTATCTATGGCTACAGTTTGCCCCCCACCTAAAATTTGAGTCCCATCAAATTCGAACTATTACTTCAAAATTTGTCCTATCAATATATTCTTTCAGTAATTCACCATTTACTGGTGTTTTCAATATCTTCCCTTCCATAGTTTTAATTCTGTATGATCCTTTAGAAATTATCTCATGTACATAATAAGGTCCTTTCCATTTTTCTTCTAACTTTCCAGACCATTGTTTCTCTTTTGCTGCGTCATAATATAGTACTTTATCTCCAATTTGTAATTTCTGCTTTATTCTATTCTTTTTATCATGGTACGATTTTTGTTTTTCCTGAGATTTCCTGACATTTTCTTTAGCTTGATTCCTAATGTTTGGTAATCCTTCGATCAACCCATTAACTCTCTCTGCCATGGTAATTTCCTTATCTTCTAAATCTAATAATGTCTTCATTTGTCTCCCATATATTAAATATCCTGGTTCCATTTTCGTTGAATCATTCCTTTTAGTTCGATACGCAAACAATACTCCTGGTACTTTCAAATCCCAATCTTCGATATTACTTAACTTTGCTAATGATTCACATAATGTCTTATTAAATCTTTCAATTAACCCATTAGTTTTTGGATGATAAGGCGTCGAAAAGTTATGTTTTATCTGAAATTCCTCCATTAATGATTTCACTAATTTATTATTGAAATGACTTCCTCTATCACTCAATATCTTCTTTGGACATCCATGCCTACATATTATATCTTCATAAATAAATCTTGCAATTTCCTTAGCATCTGCTGTTTCCAATGCCTTTGCTTCAGGCCATTTTGTAAAATAATCCATCGCTGTAACTATATATCTATTATTTCTCTTTGTTACTGGTAATGGTCCCACTACATCAATCCCAATTTGATAAAATGGTTCTATAACTTTGATTACATTCAGTTCATGTTTTCCTATTGGTTTTCCTCTTCTCTGACAATTATTACATGATTTGACATAAGCTTCCACATCTTTTCTCATCCCTTTCCAATAATACCCATCCTTGATCCTATTATACGTTGCATCTATTCCAAAGTGTCCTGATAATTCATGATCATGAGCTATGTACATTAATCCTTCAAATTCGTATTTTCTTATCACTCTTAATCTTTTCTCATCTTTTATTTTATAAATTAATCCTCCTATAATTTCATATTTCCGTTCGTCATTGATATTCCTCGCTATCCTATTATATTCTTCCTCTTCCATATCTATGTTGTAATTCTAAAAGCTAAAGTGTTGTAAAAGGTTGAAATGTTATAAAGGGTTGAAGTGTTGTAAAAATTAAAGTGTTGTAAAAATTAAGGTGTTGTAAAAATTAAGGTGTTGTAAAAATAAAGCGTCGTGATAACTGTCCCATATATTTTTAATTTTCATCTCTTGATTTATTTTCGATCCGTGGTATTGCTATCCTTCTTATATATTTTTCATTCCCTATAATCAATTTAGATCGTACCCATCCTAATCCTTTTTCTATTGGTCTTTCTTTTATTATCATATTGTTTCCATCTTCCATAATTAATTTCACCTTTTTCTCTTTTAGTCTTATTATAATGTGTACGTCTACTAGTATGAAGTCTTCTTCTTCTTCAATCCTTAAATGGATAATTGTTTTGTTCTCCTCTTCTTTTATAGTCACTTTCCATATCTTATCGACCTTTACTCGATAGGTAAGAAACCAATTCATATAACAATCTCCTAATACCATTTTGGAAATATAATTTTAAGCTCTTTGGTGTTTTTCTATCTCCTTATATACTTTTCTCCAACTACTATCGTCATTCCTAACTTCAATTTGACTGTATCTTTTGGTATCTTTGTATACATCCTGGTTTTCTTTAAACATTTTAACCATGTCCAAATATTCATTTTTCTTTAATGTTGGGTATGACGATTTCTCCATTTTCTTCGTTTCTCTTCCAATATAATTTTCCCAACATACATCGCCATCTTTTTCCAAAAATATCACTATTGATTCATCTATTGTTCCTTTTAATCTGAATATTTCTTTTTCCATCTCATGGTTCCCATGTGGAGTAATTAATCCTCTGTTGAAACTTTTCGTCTTCTGATAATAATATTCGCAATATGGCGATTTGTCTAGAATTATTATATCCGTATCTTCATCATATTCTAATATTCTTCTGTTTATTTGTTCTACTACTTCCTTTCTAAATTTCCATTCTGTTTCTAATTTTGATTCGTGAAATTCACCTTTGTCTTTCCTTCTCCTTTTGAATGTATTAAATCTTACTTTTAATCCTTGCTTTTCCCACTCTTTAATCAAATTTTGTACTATACTTGTTTTTCCTAATCCATCCACTCCGTCGATTATAATAACTTGTGGCTTATTTTCTCTTCCCAATTTCTTTAATAATTCTTTTTCTGTCCTTTCCTCCAAATTCAAAAGTATTGCTTCTTTATCGGTAAAATATTTTTCATCATCCCATCTCCCTTTAAATCTTTTAGCATTATACCATTTATTCCTAAATTTGATATATCTCAATTTCCCCTTATTACTTTCTATTTTTGTTATTTCTTGATTCTCGTTCCTTTCTGTTTCTTTTTCTTTAAATCTCAGTCTTGATAATCCATCTGCATTTTTAATTTTCTTTCCACTTCTATGTACTATTTTAAAATCAAATTGTTGTAATTTCATTACCCATCTTGCTCTCCTTCCCGTTTGTTCCTTTCCATCTGTTAATCCTTTTAATGCTGCGTGATCTGTTATCACTATAAATTTCCTTCCCACTAAGTATTTCTGAAAATGTTGTATTCCCCAAAATACCGCTAAGCATTCCAATTCTGTTGGTGGATAATTCTTCTCTGCTCCAACTGTACTCCTACTTGCGTAAGCTATTACAACCTCTTTATTTTCTTCATTCATTTGAGCTAACACTGCTCCTAATCCTATCTTAGATCCATCAGTTATCAATATAAATTCTCTGCTGAAATCCGGATATACTAAAATTGGATTTTCTGTCAATTTTGTCCTTAATACGTCAAATGCTTCTTGTTGTTCTTCTTTCCATTCAAACTTTTCGTTCTTTCTTGTTAAGTTAAGCAAAGGTTTTGCTATCTTCGAAAAACCTTTTATAAATCTCCTATAATATGAACATAACCCTAAAAATGATCTTACTTCTGTGACAGTTTTCGGCCTCCTCATATTTTCTATTTTCTCAACTTTCTCTTTATCTGGTTGCAATCCATCTCTTCCTACTATATGCCCTAAGAAATTTATATTTCTCAATCCAAACTGACATTTCTTCAATTTCACAATCATATTATTCTCTCTCAATTTACTCAATACTTTATCTACATGTTCTATATGTTCCTCAAAATCTTCTGAATAAATCATTATATCATCTAAATACACTGTAACAAATTCTCCTATATATTCTTTTAATATTTTATCCATTAATCTCTGAAATGTTCCTGGTGCGTTCTTCAATCCAAATGGCATAACATTGTATTCATATAATCCTTGTGAACAAATGAATGCTGTTTTCTCTTTATCTTCTTCTGCCATTTCTACTTGATGATATCCTGCTGCTAAATCCAAACTTGTGAACCAACTTCCCTTTCTAAATTTTTCTAACAATTCGTCTATCCGGGGTAAAGGATATTCATCTGACTTTGTCACATTATTTAGCTTTCTATAATCTATACAAAATCTATAATTTCCAGTTTTCTTTCCTGCTAACGTTACTGGAGATGCCCAATTACTCCATGATTCTCTTATCTTTCCCATCTTTAACAATTGTTCAATTTCTTTCTTTATAAACTTTCCTTTTTCATCAGTTTCTTTATATCTCTTTTGTGCTATTGGTCCTTGATTTTCTTCAATTATTATTTCATGTTTAACTGTATTTATCCTTCCCAGTTTCTCTTCGTCATATTCGAATATATCTTCATATTCCCTTATCAATTTTTTAAATGCTATTCTCTCCTCATCGTTCATTTCTCCCAGATGTGTTTTCTTTTCAAATTTTTCTTCTTTGCTCTCATTTAGCATCTTTACCGTCTCTCCTTCATTCAGAAAGCCAAGACCATTCATTTTTCCTCATCCCTCTTTTCTCTATCAGTTTTTACAATCGATAACAACTCTTCTTTTTCCATCTCCTCATATTCATCTTCACTCTCTGACTCTTCACTAGAATTGCCATCTATATCATCTATATCCTTTGGATCTCCATTAAATTCACCCCTATTCCCTGACTCCTCAAATTCAACATTTTTCTTTCCTCTAAAATCAATTGGTATTTCATATATTCCATTATCCCATTCTATTGTTAACAGACCTTCTTTCATATTTATTATCCCATATCTTAATAAATCAGTTCCTAATATTAAATCTTTTCTTCTCGAGTCGATTACTTCGAACTCCAAAGGTATTTCTAAATTTTCGTCAATTTCTATTCTAATTTCCACTCTTCCTAATGAAGCTATGTTATTTCCATCTGCTATTGTTAATACGACATTACTTTCCTTCGTTATTGGTATATTTAATTCTTTTCTCAGTTCATTCGTTATTACTGAAGGTCCTGCTCCTGTATCAACTAATGCTCTAATCATTTTTCCTTCAATCATTATATTACATCTTGTTGCTTGTGATTTTTCTTCTTTCTGATTAATATTCTTTAATTCCCCCGAGTGTAGTCAATATCTCAAACCATTTAATAATTTCTTCCTTACTTCTGGTCTTTCATTCATCATTTGTCCCCAATTAATTGGTACGCTTGAATTTACAAATTGCTCAAATGGATCAAAATCCCCAACATTTGGTATATTTCGATTTAACTTCACTTTCTCGTTTGTACATTCTCTAGCAAAATGTCCTTGTTGTCCACAATTGTGACACCTATTATTATTCTTTCTAGTTTCATATCCTTTCTGTAATTGTTCTTTTGTAAAACCCCTCTTATTATTCTCCTGTGCTTTTTGCTGTTGTCCTTGCCATTGTACATTTCTTCTTCTATCTCTTTCATCGTTCATAACCTTGTCTTTATTTCTTTCACTCTTTCTAGGTGGTACTGGGAACATATCATATCTCTCCTCATCTTCATAGTTATTCACTTCGTATCCATCGAATCCATTATTATAGTTATCATATCCACCACTCTCATTATATCCATCATATTCATCATTATATTCCATATTATACACATTATATCCTTCACCATAATATTCTTCATCAAGGTAATTAACTTGATTATTTTGGCTATATGACCCTTTATTATTTCCTCCATATGATCTTCTTTGACCTTCCCTACAAACTCTAGAAGTATGTCCTTTTCTTCCACATGTATAGCAAGTCATTCTATCCCAGTTCATATTATTTCTTTGGACATTATTATTTCCGATCGGTCTCCTATCATTCCTATTCCTTTGCATTACATACGCTTCATTTCTTTGCATTACATGTGCTTCCAACCTTTTTATTCCATTAATTAACTCATCCCATTCCTCACTTTTAACTTCTTTTTTTGTAATTCTTTCGCAATTGGATTCATTCCTTTGTATTCATTTGTCTCTTCTTTCAAAATTTCTTCCATGTTTTTCTCTTGTCCTACTCGTTTCATGTCTAATCCCGTTGTTTTCATTAACAACTCATCCTTCGCTTCCTCTTCTCTTTTTGCTTCGTTAACTGCATCATTCAGATTCGTCGGATTATTTCTCCTAACATGATAACCTAGCATAGCATCTAACCCTTGAATAAAATAATTCACTTGATATAAATCATCTAACGCATGACCTCTAGTTGCAACTCTTAATATTGACCTAAATCTTCTAGTATATTCTTCAACACTTTCATTTGTTCTCTGTTTAATTCTTGTTAATTCTAACATTTTTCTTCTTTGAACATCATTCCTAGTAAATCTGTCGATTAATCTTCTTTTCAAATTTCTGTCCTCATTATGATCACACCAATTCACTAAATTAGCTGCTACCTTTTCTTTTTCTTCATTATACCATTGTAATGCGACTCCTCTCAAACAAGTTATGGCTACATTCGCTTTATTCTGTCTACATACACCTCCTCCAACATTTCCTTCTGGTCGTCCGCTTACTGTAAATGCTATCTCAAATTGTCTAATCCAATCATTAATATCTTCATCCTCTTTTCCACTAAAAGTTGGCATACCTACTATTCCCCCCATTCCTGCAGTCTGAATCCTATCCGCCAAAGTCTGTCCTGCTCCTAACGCATTATCTAATGCATTTGGTGCCAATCCCATAGCATTCTCCATTATTCTTCTTATTTGTGCTTCATTTGCCATATTTACTATATTCTCTTGAAATAATTCTTGTAAATTGTAATCAGATATTTCACTTTCTGTGTCAGAATTTTTAAAATTTAATGAACTATTCGAATCTGAATTTTGATTCAGACCAAAACCTCCTGTATTTATAACATTTTCGATTTCATTTTCAGATTCTTCTTCTTCAAAATCTTCATCACTTCCGTCCCATATTTCATCCGGACTTAATATTTCTCCAATCTTTTCTGAATTATCCGTATTGTCTTCTTCTGATTCTTCATTATCACTCTTTTCACCACTTTCTTCACTATCCATTACTCCTGCTTGTTCTTTCAACAACTTATCTAACTTTTTCTTCAATTCTTTTCCCGACTCATTCTTATTTTCTTGAAAGATTTCAATGAATTCTTTATCTAAAATTTCTCCATCTGTATATCCCATACTAGTTAGTCTTAACAATTCTTCTTCAGTTATCATTGTTCCAATATCTTCAAAAATCTTTTGCAATCTTTTTACCCGATCATCAATTTCATCAATATCTTCTTCCTCACAATCTTTGCATATAGTTCCTTCTAATCTAAACATATCATTCATCCATCTTATTTCGCATCTTTCGCACCAGGTTGTGTTCTCATTTAACCATTTGTGCACCTCTTTTCTTAACTCTCTATCTTCTAATTCTATTATCCCCATATACCTTTCTATGAATCCTTCTGTTACTATTATTCGATTATTAACTCCAAAATTTTTTATTCTTTGAATTTCCGATACATCTATTTCATATCCTAATTTTTCTAAGTTGTTTTTTAGTTCCATTAATTCATCTTGTTCATCTTCCCGTATTTCCCGATTACATTCTTCACATCTGCCATCTTCTTCCGATATCACATAATCTAATTTCTGTTTATTGCATCTACCACATATTTTTGTACTCAAATCTATCCACTCCTTTATGTCTTCAGACTTATCAAATTTCCCCTCCTGAAAAATATAATATCTTATAAAATCATATGTCAACAGTACTCCCGTCTCTATCTTTTCTTTTATTCCAAATTTCATTATTTCTCTGATGAATTCTTCTTTTGGATTTACCATCAGTTGTCTTAATCCTGTCCTTATTTCACTTAACTTCCACGTTTTATCTTCTACTATTATTTCTATTTCTTCTTCAGAGTCATACATTTCATTATCTTCTTCTTGCTTTATCTCCACTAACTTGAATTTTTGTGTTCTTTCCATTGTTTCTTTTAAGTCTGTTACAACCCATTCTATTACACCATCATCTATTCTCAATCTGATAGGATTTCTTGTATATATATCTTCGCTATCTTTAAATGTCATACTATCCATTAGTTTTCTTACAGTATCTTCTTGCAAATTTTCTCCCTCAGATAACATCTTCTCGAACCATTCTGGTGAATCATTTTCATGATATGTATGTATTTGTCTACCTTCATATTTGTCATTCCACCAGTACCTAAATCTTTCAAATCTAAGATATAAACTCGTGTTAAAATTCTTTTTCATTTCGTAACTTTCTAAGCTATCTTCGCTTTCTGAATCTTCTGGTTCTTTTATAAAGCCCCTAGTATCTATAAATATTCTTATTATCTTTTGTACCATATTCCTGTGATATTCGTGAACATTTTCTATGTCTATATTCCCATATTCCATATTGGACATTAATTCTTTTACTTTCTCCTCATTCGTAGCTATTCCTTCTTCTTCATAAAGTAATTCCCTGAATGTCTTTATTGCTCCCATCTTTACCCGTAATGGTTTAACTTCTTTCGATGTGATCTTGTACCATTGCCAAAATTTTTCAAACCTTCTTTCAACATCCCAATCTTCCAAAATATATTTGTGTTCTATTAATTCAGGATTCCCAATTAATCTATCAAATACTTCATTCTCTAAATCTCCTTCAATACAATCTCTTACAATTACTAATATAATTGTTCGTAATCCTTTTTCTTTCATTTTTGGTTGTATTCTATATCTTATTGATTCTGTTATTCTATCCATTATGTCTCTACATTTTCCCTTGTGTATTGTATCTTCTCTTTCTGAATTATCCATACTTAATAAATCTATTACTCCCTTGATCGTTACATTATTATATATTATTATTGTATCTTCGAACTTAAATAATGCATCCCAAAATTTCTTGAATACCATTGGTTCATTTCCTATCGGATGACATAATTCACAATTTAAACATTCATCTAATTCTCCCGTTCTTAACTCATGTTCTTCTTTATGTGTCCTATATTCACTTTCCCATTGATGGTACCATTCCATCGTATACTCCAATTAAATTATTATAAATATTCATCCAGAATTCAAATTGAAATTCCACTCTCTTATATATCATTTTTATCGCTTCTATTTTGACCTTCTAACCATCCTTTACTATATTGTCCTTTCCTATTACCTATATTGAATGTATAATCTTTCTTTCATTATGAATATTCATTTAACAACTTATTTTTTTTTCTAAATCTTTTACTTATTCATAATATTCTTATATTAATCTTTCAATCTTTAAATCCTCTTTTTTGATTTTCACAAGTTTCTTCTGCTATTCTTATCTTTCATAATTTCATGTATATATTTTACTGCGCCATTAATTCAAAAATTATTCTAAGTCCACAATCTCCTCAGACTGCGGAGGTTTTTATTGCGCATTCTAAAAATTCCAAAAATTTTCTAAGTTTTTACTGCGCCTCAAAATTTTCTTTTATCATCAAAATTTGTAATTTTCGCATTTCACGAACTTCAAAATTCTCATAACTTCTAAAGTTTGTGAATTTTTTAGTTCTTTTTCATTATATATGTAATCTTTACATCTATATATTCAATATTACGCAAAATATCTTCTTTGTTTAATCTTGTACTAATTCTTATTATCACCATTATGTCGACACACAACATATTATACTTTATGCGACACACGCATTTACACTTATGCGACACGCGCATTTACACTTATGCGACACACGCATTTACACTTATGCGACACACGCATTTATACTTATTTAACGGTGTTTCTTCTTATTTATTATCTTTTACAATTTAATAACCTATACTCGGCTTGCCTTTACCTTCACAATGAAGTATAGTAGTTTCGAGGTTTGCTATTCACATTTTATCATTTGACCAGCAAATATTCCTAAATTTCGCATTATTCCATAATATTCATCTTCTTTTCGTGAGTTCAGTTGCGCATTTTCCTAAACGCTTTCAGTTTTATCTGAAGTAGTTATACCCACGATGGTTTCTCTTTTTGCCTTGTGAATTCAATTACGCATTCTCGAAATGCTTTCAGTAGGGAGATGTTCCACTCGCGTCTGAGTCCAATTATTTCAATTCCCATCTGAAGAAGTTATATTCACAGCCGGTGTTTTTGTAATAGGTTCCCACGTAACCCTTGTGTTTTAAATAGGTTCCCACGCAACCCTTGTGTTTTGGTAACAGGTTCCCACGTAACCCTTGAGTTTATAGCTTACCCGTCAACTTTTCGTTACAACATTGTATCCCCAGGAACTTCTGGCATCTGCAAAATACAATGGTGCCCTCCCAGAATACCACATCTTACGAGAGCTTCCTTGATTTCTCGGTTTTACAATTATTAGCGCGAAAACTTCAAAGACGACAACTTTTGTGACTTACTACAATACTTTCCGGATTTTCCTGTAATAAATCTATTATTTTGAAACGAGTTCATTATTTTCCATCATATCACCGCATCCTTCTTTTTATAATTCCTAAGGTAGGTGTATAATATCGCTATTTCGCCCGTTCCCATTTTAAGTTTTCAGGTACTTACAACCTTTTTCCTCAATATTATATTTTAATTCTAATACCTCTTTTCTGAGTTCAGATTCTTCGGAATACCACGTCGGTACCATGATCGGAACGATCCTTCCCTTCGCGAGTGATCAATTCACTTAGTTGTTGACCGTTTCCTTCTTAATACCGCATAGGTACTTGACTATATGAAGATAGCCAAAATGTCGACGCAAAGTCGACATTTCCTTTCTCGGAGCATGCACCAAATTGTCACCCCCGTCTGCCACCCGGCGGTAAACAAGCTTCCCTGCTTTAACGTATATGCGTTCTCCACGAAACATTAACATTCTTGCTTGGTTTAGTTTTATTACTACTTAACTTTCAAATTGCGATAGCTCTCGCCACGATATTTCATCCATTATCTTCTTCCAAAATACGATAGTTCTCTTTACAAAAGTTTATATTTTATTCATTTCATAATTCTTGTTATGACATTAAATTCACCATGAATTTGTCCAATTAAAATTAATTAAGCGAACATTACAGTAAAGTTTAGGGCGAACCTATTACCTTTAAAATAACATTATGCTTTACTAACAATTAATTAAACAAAATTACTTTTTCATCATAAGAAAATAGTAACAAAAACAATCGAAACAATTAATTTTCATATAAAGGGTATTTTATTTATTCTTCATAAAATTCACAATTAACTAATTTACTTAAAGTTTTACATCGTATCTGACGACTGTGGAATTCACTTCCCATTCCGCTCCTATTTAAACCAACTTTCTTATTCTTTCTTTTCCTACTTCTTATTTCTTTCTAATATTTTATATGTTATCTTTTATGCGCTATCTTATATGCTATTTTATATGTTATCTTTTCTAATATGTTATACTATTTTAATATGCTATCTTTTCTTTAAAATAATCTTTCGCATATTATGTCGTAAAGATATAATCCATCTTTTGTGGCTGTGCTATCTTTTCTTTAAAATAAAATAATCTTTCAAATATTATATCGTAAAGATCCATCTTTTGTGGCTGTGCTATCTTTTCTTTAAAATAAAATAATCTTTCAAATATTGTATCGCAAAGATCCATCTTTTGTGGCTGTGCTATCTTTTCTACTGCGTCTCGTCAGCTATTCTTCTACTGCGGCTGCAGTTCATCAATATTTTACATGTTCCTATCTTTTTTTGTTCCTTTAATTCGCTATCCTTCCTTTTTATATGATTTACCATTTGTGGCTTATGATTACTCCTCCTAATTGTTCCTATTGTTGAACTTGATAAACTGGTTGCTAAGCCACATCGATCAACTCCCCACTTGATCTATTGGTTCTTCGTTAATCATTTAATAAACATTACATCATGTAGATCATTCCTTCTCCTAAAAGTTTATCCTTTCCGGTTAATTTTATCCCATCATGTGACTTTCTATCGTTTGATCTTTTATTCCATATTATTCCTCCATATTATGCGATTACTCCAGTATCTATGGCTACAACGCGACTGTTGTTGTGAACTCTGCGACTGTTCTCGTCGCTTTTTCCACTTTTTTTCAGTTGTGTTTGTGATCTTCGTGACTTATGGAGGGCGCTCAACCAGTTCGTCAATTGTGCTACTGAAGGTTTATAATTCAGAAACATCGCCCTTCGAAGTTCAGGAATTAATCTACTGCGAATTTCAACATTTTTTGGACTATTAAACATTTCGTTATCATTCAAATTGTCATTAGGTTTAATAGTTTTGAGGATCATTTTCATTTCAATCTTTAAATCAGAACAATTAGTATAAAAGTATAAAGACTGTACAATTCTGCCTAAAATTACAAAATTACAAACTCTCGCCTCCTTTTCACGTTGTTCTTCTTGTTCTTCTTTTGGTTGATTTTCAGCGTAGTGTACCGTCTTCTTTCCTTTTTTTGACCCATCTGATTTGAACTGTTTTGCTAACTGTTCTTCTGGAACATCAATAACATCAAGGCTTTCAGATGATGATCGTATCTGGTATTGTTCGAGTTTCGTTTTTAATTCGTTAACCTCTTCTTTTAAGTCGTCATTTTCAGAACTGAATTCTGCGTTAACACCAGCAAAAAATTTGTTATCTTCTCGTAAGCGAGCTATTTCAGTGGCAATGACAGCTGTATGTATGTTTGGTTAATTCATTATTTTGTCATTCTAACTGTAAACACTTCGCACGCAAATCAGATACTTCTTGAGATAACCTCTGATTCTCTGTATAAAAATGTAAAATCAACAAAAAAAAATACTAAATCTAACTGATGATATATACACGATACAAACCTGTTGATGCATCATCATCATCACGGGTAGATTCATTAGTTTGATATCTGACCGGAAGCTGAAGATTTTTATATCTCTCTTTTACACTTTGGACTTGTTCATGACTTGGTGCAGCAGATGGTGGTTGAGTATTGGACGAATCCGGAAGCCGAAGATCTTTATATCTCTCTTTTACACTTTGAGCTCGTTCATGACTTGGCGTAGCAAATGGTTGTTGAGTATTAGACGAATTTTTATTGATGTTAGTAGTTTGAGCTCGCTCATGAATTAGAGTGGCAGTCCCTTTAACAGCTTGTTGGATATTGGACGAACTTTTATTAATATTAGTAGTTTGAGCTCGCTCATGAATTGGTGTGGCAATCTCTTCAACAGCTTATTGGATATTAAACGAACTTTTATTGATATTAGTAATTGTTTTATTTCGATTATCACTAACCAAACCTTTTTCAGTATTTTTATTTTTTCTATTTTGGATCATTATTTTTTTTGGTTGCGAATTTTGGCTCATTATTTTTTTATTTTTTTTTTGGTTGCGAAGAGTATTAGACGTTAAAACTTTAAAAAGAAAAGGTTGGTGAGAAAAAATGAAGTTTTATTTAAAAAATTAAACTTTAAGAAACTTTCGCCATCATACCGATCGAATAGTCTATTTTATTATTAATATTATTAATCGAATGATTTGAACGCAAATCGACATCATGTAATATTTATAATTTAAGTGATAGTTGATGATTTTAATAAATTTAATATAATTTAAGTATTATATCGACAATTAAATTCTAAAAAGATTAAATTCTAAAAAGAAAAAGGTTGATGAGAAAAAATGAAGTTGTTTAAAAAATTAAACTTTAAGAAACTTTCGCCATCATACTGATCGATCGAATAGTCTATTTTATTATCAATATTATTAAACGAATAATTTATATTTATAATTTAAGTGTAGATTGATGATTTTAATAAATTTAGTATTACATCGATGCAGTTGATGATTTTAATAAAATTTATTCTAATTTAAGTATTTTAAACGAATTATATTGATATTATTGATATATTATTAACAATTAACTTTATTTCGAAAAATGTTCACAAAAATGACGAGAAAAAGATCATTATCAAGTATACTCAATGAAGAATCAGCTTCTAGACCTCATGCCATACCTTCATCACGTATACAAAAAACCAGATCAGTGTCAAATATAATTGATGAAGAATCTTCAAATCAATCTTATCCTACATCATCACGTATTGGAAGGTTAGTTGCATGTAATTGTTCTAAATGTAATGGACGATTAGTAGATCCTCATACGAAAACTATCCATGAAATTAACTAAGATTCAGAGGATGATGATTCAGAAAGAACAGAAGTACATCTACCTGATGAAGCTGAATTGCCTAGTGACGAACTATATGAAAGTGCCTCAATATCAGATGAACCACGAATGAGAGAATCGGAAGCTGAATTGCCTAGTAGACAACGATCAAGAAAATATGTTTGACCGGTTATAATTGCTGAATTAGGAGATATAGTAGATGATAAATCTTCTGAATCTTCTGAATATACTATGGAGGAAAATGCAAATATCGATGATAGAAATGAATCATCCGATAATGAACCATCCAATGATGACGAATACCACAAAATTTTTGAAGATTATTCATGTCTACCTTTCGAACCATTTCAAGATTCTGATACTGAACAATCAATAAATAATCGGTTCTTATGGATATTATTATGAATCATGAGCTTCTGAACCAGGTTTAACTTACCAGAAACAGCTAAAGAATCATTGATAAAATTCTTGAAGCTTGTTCTAACAGAAATCGGTAGTCCTGATTTTGATACATTTCCTGACACTTTATATCTAATAAGAAAAGCCCTTAATCTTGAAAACCGGTTTCATAGTTTTGTAGCGTGTTCCAAATGCCACAAATTATACAACAAACAGGGAATAAAAAGTTTTCTCCAAAATGAGCAACCTGCCATCATGAAGTGTTACCATATCGAATTTCCTAATTCAACAATTCGAAGATTAAGGTTGTGCCAAACATCTTTGGCACAGAAAACAACATTGTTAAATAACCAAATTTCAATCAAACCTGAATTATTATTTCTGTTTGTGAGTATTAAGCAGCAATTGAAAGCAATGTATCGTCAATCTAACTTTGAAAATTCTCTAAGGCATTGGATAAATCGTCCAACTTTTGATAATATCCTAACTGATATATATGATGGTGAAGTTTGGAAAACTTTTAAAGAAATGACAGATAAAAGTTTGAATAATTTTTTCTGATCTGATGTTGCTGATTCGCACCTCAGATTGATTTTGAATTTGGATTGGTTTCAACCCTTCGACGGCACAATCCACAACACCGGAGTAATATACGCTGCAATCGGTAACCTTCTGAGGGATGTCAGATTCAAGCGCAATAATATCTTGATTCTTGGCTTATTATCCAGCCCAGATGAAATAAGTTTACATAAGATTAATCACTATCTGGTGCCAATCATTGATGAGTTGAAGTCACTTTGGGAAGGAGTGACATTAAATCAAACGTATGAATGTCAAGAAGGGAAAAGAATTCGCGCAGCTCTGATTCTTATTTCATGTGACATACCGGCTGCAAGAAAAATTTGCGGGCATATTTTCGCTTTGGTGTCGTGTCATAGATGTAAAAAGAAGGCGAATTATGAAATTCAGTAGCATAATTTCACTGGGATAAATGAAATGGACGAATGGTTTACTTGCCGTGATTTGGCTTAACATCGTCAAGATGCTATAGGATGGAGACGCTGTAATTCAGACGCAGCAAGAAAGCAATTTGTAAAGCAAACTGGAGTTAGATGGTCCGAATTATTGCGTCTACCATATTTCGATCCAATTCGGTTCATTACAATTGACCCGATACACTGCTTGTTTCTGGGCATCGCAAAATGGATTGTAAGAAGACTTTAGATCGAAAATGGCGTATTAATAACACATATTTTGAAAACAGTTCAAAAAAAAATGGATGAATTTAAAGTTCCAGCTGACTTGGGTTGAATCCTGGAAAAAGTCGATTGTGGAGATGGGTTTTCAAATTTTACTGCGGATCAATGGCGAATATTTTTTACAATATATGCAACGGTTTCTCTTTGGGAACATCTTTCTGAGAATGACCAAAAGATTCTCGTGAATTTTGTGAGAATTTGTTCAATTTCAGTAAGTCAAATTGTAGAAGTCGATTTCATGAGAGAGGCGCATCAGAGGTAAGGATAGTCATCGGTCCTACCAGTCCTACTCGGTCCTGGACCGGTCAGTCCCAGGACTTGTAGGACCAGACCGCGGTCTTGCATTTTTTTGTGACGCAGTAGGACCGGTCCTGAGGACCAACCAGTCCTCATACCGGTCTTCATATAATAAATGATTTTTATATTGAATAAACCTATTAATCTGACAAAGGTCTTCATAAAATAATATAAAGACCAGCCATTTCCAAACCAATAAATAATGACAATCACTCTTCCCACTTGTAGAGTTGCTTGTCAAAATGCTGAAACTCCGAAACTCCAAAAAAAGCGTTTAAGCGGAATATCTCGTCATCCAGTGATCATAAAAGGATGAAACCACCACCATTCGAATCGTCTCAGCGAGACGCGTCGAATGGTGACTAAATCATGTTTCTAGGATCGATAGATAGTCAGTAATTATTGAATTTATTATCAAATAGTTTTGCCGACGTAATTTTTTTTTATCGATTCTAAAATCATGATTTTAATACCATTCGACGCGCCGCAGCGAGACGATTCGAATGGTGGTAAAATCATCCTTTTATAATCACTGGATAGCGAGATATTGCGTTTTGAAGTATTTTTTCTCAAAGCTTTAAATTTTGCATGACGTTGTGATGATATCCAGGTGATTTGTAAAAAAAAAAATTTATATTAAAAATCATCCCAATTAGTGTTCATTTATAAAACAAGGCTATTCCTAATAAAGTTAGGGAAGAAAATCTTTTTTTATTTGCAAAAAAAAGAAAAAAGACTGATCAGTCTTAAAAAGACTGCGGTCCTTAAAAAGACCGACGGTCTTATTCTATGTGATACAGGACCAAAAGACCGCGGTTCTACACTAAGACGGACCGGTCCGTCTTTTTATGGTGTAGGACCGTAAGACCGCGGTCTTCTAGGACCAATGACCATCTTTAATCAGAGGCTAATTAACCTAGTGAAGTTGATAGAAGAAAATTACGGTTGTGATAAAATCACACCGAATTTACATTTATCACTTCACTTATGTGAATGCTCACTCGACTATGGACCTTTATATACATTCTGGTGTTTTTCCTTTGAGCGCATGAATGGCATGTTAGGTATAATATTTTAAATATTCTTGTTACTTTCTAAAATAATGCATTTTTATCAACTTTTGTTTAAAATAAATTTAGGCTCTTTTCCGAATAGCAGAAGGAAAATTGAACCAGAAATTATGCGCCGCCTGATGTTTGATAATCAAATCAGTAATATCATTAATTCTGGCGTGGAATCAAAGGGCCTAGATTTGATTAGTAATAAACCATCTGTTGGCTCTCTATCAGAAGCTGACCAATTTTCTGCTGATGAAATAAAGCAATTTTGGTTGACTTCAAGAAACATTCATGAATCGACCACCACAGAAAAAGAAGCATTTCCGGGCGAAATGCTCAGACCAGTATTTAACGATATTGTAATGTCAAGTGATATGCTTGACTTAATAGTTGAATACTATATGGCGAGCTACGAAATGATGGAATTTCGGAAACCATTTGGAGAGGGTGCAGAAGATTCGATAATAGTTCAAGTTAAAATGAATCAATTTGGAAGGTGCCGAATTGGTTCTGAAATATTCAGCTCTTTGATATCATCACGTCATGTAAAAAGCTCATTTATCTTGGCAAAATTTATGACAGAAAGTGGTGATATCGATTGCTATCCTGGACAAGTCCAATACTTTTTTACACATGCCGTTAATTTGTCGGATGAGTTATCTGAACATAATCTAGCATTTATTCACTGGTATAAACCTGCAGAATCATCAAATATTCGGTATCATTTCAGAGTTAGAGATGACGAAATATGCAATGTTGAATTATAGGGTACCAAGTTTTATCCAGAATCCTGCGACTGTATTATTCCAGTTCATCATATTCATGGCCGATTTATACTAACAAAATACCGAATTTCAGGCAGGAGAAGTTCAAACGTCTATTTAGCGGTAAATCCAGTCAATAGAAAATTTCATATTCGCTGAAATTAGTATTTTTTTCAAACTTTATTTTGATGAAATGACATATAATTTCAAATAATACAAATATCAGAATTTATTTAATTTTAAAATAATACAAATTTCAAATAATACAAATATCAAAATTTATTAAATGTTAAAACAATACAATACAAATATCGGAATTATTAAATGTCAAATTTACATATAATATAATTATCGGAATGTCAAAATATTATAATGCGCAAACATCAGAATTTGAAACAAATATCAGAATTTTGCATCACAAATCGGCTATGCCGAATGTCATCTGATATGCAGCTGATTATCGATCATATCCAAAATCGGAATTTTGCACCGCAAATCAGCTATGCCGAATGTCAGCCGATTATCGATCATATCCGAAATTTATCTGAAATTTGGCCGATTTGCCTTACTTTCGATTTGCCTTATTTCGACTAGTGATTAGAAGTAGCAAACTAGTATAGTGATCAAATTATATTACATATTGGTTAATACAAGAAATACTATGTGCATATCGTCAAATTGTGCAGGATTACATGGTACAGTATATTATCCAGAAAGCAAATAATATATAACAACTTATTATTTTATCTTATTCTAAAATGAACTGAAAAAAAAAACCAGATGTTTCAAAATGCTGAGATTTTGAGATGCAGTATAAAATTGATATATTACATATATTTACATTAATTAGCTGAAATAGTTAATAGCAATCATTCGTTTAAAATATTACGCAGAGAAAAAAATATAAGCTATATTATAAAAAAGAATCCAGTTTCATATCAATGGTGGTAATTTTGAAGGTAAACCGCTAGGACAGTGAGATTTGGAAAATAAAGGTGAAGTTTTTTTTTTCCACTTTCTTTGCCTTTACCAATGTGTCATTTACTTGAATTATATGGACATGATAATCTTTAGTTATGAATTTATTTATAGCTTTAACTGTAGATAAAACATAAATCTGTAATAACAATAGCAAGTATATCTACCAATTCGTGGAATTAGCTAAAATTAAGATTTTCATAAAGATTTGCAAAAATTATGTTTCACAAACTTAAATTATATGTGTTACATAATCAGATGATCTAAATCTATTAAAAAATAAAAAAAAAATTTTTTAACGTTTATTCAAAAATAACAATGGCAACTACTTTCTTTTTCAATTACTTTTCAATTACTTTTCAATTAGATTTTTGTTAGGTGACTTAAAAAAGTTTATAGGCATATATAGCAGGTTTTTTTTAATCAGTAAGTAAGAAAACAAATATTAATAATTTATATTAATAAGAAAAATCTTTTTTCATTTATTTTTAACCTTAGTTCCTTTTTTTTTTTAGTAAAAATATATACAAAATAAAAATGTGAGTTATGATTTAGAGTTTTTGAGATGTTTTTTTTTGTTTTTTACTATACTGATTTTGTTCTACTTATTAATTACTTTTTAAAATTGATTTTATTAATTTATTCAATTTAAAACAGAAATAGCAAATAAAACCTTGTTATAGTGCAATACTTCTATAACCAATCCAATTTTATAGTCATAATATGACATTTTTAAAAAAATGTCACATTATTAAAAAATAATATTTTAAAATTCTAACTAATAATTTTAATAGAGCATGTCAATAGCTTTTAAACTTATCGGGTTAGATTAAAAATAATAAATATTGACAGTGCTACATAAGTTTGAAGATCAGGTAATTTACTATGATGGGAAAAATTTGAGAATAAGTGATTTTTGTGTAATATAAAAAAAAAACATCATTTAGTAGTACTTATACAAATAAATCATTCTAGCTTATAAACTTACCCACATTTTATTAGAAAAATTTGAAAAAAAATTAAAAAAAATTTTTGTAGTTTTTATTTATTACAAACTACATTATGCCTATGTCTTCTAAAAAATTAGCTGCTAAAAAAAGATTAAAGCATCAACTCGTAATATAAGCTCTGGTCAGTTTGTAATGCAATATTCAAATAGTGAAGATGAGTACAAATATGAATCTGATAATGATTATTCAACAGATAGTTCAGATGAAAATTATTGTACTCAAAGAATATTAAAATTAGGACTTAGGAGAAATATCTTTTGTTTGAACAAATAAAGGTTTTATAACTCTTTCTTTATTAATATAATGAATTTAATTTTTTTTCATTTAATACAAATTTTTAACAATTTTTATTAAATTCCAGAAACTAATAAAAAAAAAGCACCATATACTGGAAATTCTACTACATCATATTATAGAAAGTATGGTCCATCAGGAACATATACTAAAGCAGCTAAAGATTCCCTACTAATTACTCAGTATTTTACAACTCAGCTTTTACAAGCAGAATCTGAAATTATAGAAGAAAAAGAATTAGATAAAGAATTACCAGATAGAGAATCACCAGATAAAGAATCAGATGATGAATTAGATAATAAACCAAATGAAGAATCAGATGAAGATTCTGAAGAATTTGAAAATGAAATGGATATTGATAATGATTTTTCTAATAAAATGGAAGCTCTTGAAATAATTCTTTATCAAAATAAGAAAAAAATTTCAGTATATGATTATTTAAGATATCGTTCAATTTATGAGTTTTTTATTAATTGGAAAGAAAAAGGTATGACTCGTAAAAATGCAGCTTTTAATGCAGCAAAAAAGGTTTATGATAAAGGATTATATCGTGCAAGAATAATTAATAAATGGGCAAAAAGCTGAATTGAAAATAATATATTATTACCAGTATCATTGCAAGGTTGTCATTAAAAAATAAAATTATTTATTGATGATGAAGATGTTATTGAAAAAAGTTTGGAATTTATTCGTGAAAGTGAAGGGAAAATTACACCAAAATTATATAGAACTTTTGTTAATAATACTCTTTTTTCACAAATGAAAATAACTGCATCAATTTCTGAAAAAACATCAAGAGTATGGTTACGAAAGCTTGGATTTATTCCACAATCTCGAAAAAAAGGAATTTATTTTGATGGGCATGAGCATCCAGATGTATTAGAATATAGAACCAATTTTTTAAAAAAAATGGAAGAATTTGAACAGTTAATGCTAACATTGAAGGAAATAATATGGAACAGAAAGATCCAATCTTACCTAATGGAAAAAAACTTCATATTTTTGTAACTCATGATGAATGCCTTTTTTACGCTAATGATGATTGTCCAATAATTTGGGCTCCTCTTGGTGAACCTCCTCTTCGTAAAAAAGGACAGGGAAAATCAATAATGGTTAGTGATTTTCTTTTAGAAACAATTGGTTGTCTTAAATTAACAGATGAGCAAGCTCAAGTATATCCCAATATTTCACAAGAAGCTCGAAAATTTTTACGGTCAGGAAAAAATGAAGAAGAATGGTGGTGGACAGCAAAACATTTACTTGAACAAGTAAAAAATAATGCAATTCCAATTTTTGAAATAATGCATTCTAATGCAATTGCTATTTTTGCTTTTAATAATAGCACTAATCATGGAGCAATGGCAGATAATGCTTTATGTTAACAGATGATGATAGTAATTCAGAAGATGAAGATGACGATAGTGATTCAGAAGATGAAAATGAGTCCGATGACGATAGTGATTCAAAAGATGAAGATGAGTCCGATGATTCATTTCGACCAGCTAAACGGCAAATGAGAAATAAATTATTTGATGAAGAAAGGGCATGCACAACGTATGAATTTTAATCCAGGTAGACAACAGCCAGTAATGAAAGATACTATATTTGGACCAGATAATAAATTACAATCAATGGTATTTCCTTCCAATCACCCAAAATATCCAAATCAACCTAAAGGTATCAAACAAATATTAATTGAAAGAGGATTATGGCATAATGGTTTACGTCTTGAATGTGAATTATGTAAAGGAAAAAATAAACAAATAGATCTAACAAGAATTAACTGTTGTGCATGTAAAATTATGTCTTTACAACCAGATTTTCTTGCATAAAAATCAGAATTGGAAACAGTAATTGAAGAAGCTGGGTATAAATGTATTTTTTACCCAAAATTTCATTGTGAATTGAATTTTATTGAAATGTATTGGGGAGCAGCAAAAAGATATACATGTGAACACTATGATTATACATGGAATGGCTTGCAAAAAACTGTTCCAGAAGTATTAAATTCTATTCCATTAGTTGAAATAAGACGGTTTGCATGAAAATCATGAAGATATATGAATATTTATAGAAAAGGAATTACAGGAAAACTTGCTGTATTTGCAGAAAAAAAATATAAATCCCATAGAAGAGTTCCTGATGATATACTTAATCAAATTACTTTAAATGATAATAATGAATAATAAATTATATATAAAAAATTATGCATAATTCTAATTAATATTAAGTACAGTCAACTCTCTTTATAGTCACACATTTGGGACAGTCTATATTTGGTGATTATAAAGAGATGTGACTATATAAAAAATTTCTTATATTTGTATATCATAATTCCGGCCAAAAATTAACATAATTTTAGCCAGAATTATACTTAAAACTTTATTGTATCGTAACTTCGCCAATATTAATCGTAGAGAGATGATCTTACCGCCATTCGATTCGTCTTGATGAGACGGTTCTAATGGTATAAAATACGTCGAAATTCAATCACTAGATTAATTTCCGAAATTAAAAAAATATTAATGGTTTTTGTGTAATAACTCTGCCAATATTGATCCTAGAAAGACGATCTTACTACCATTCGATTCGTCTTGATGAGACGAATCTAATGGTATAAGATACACCGAAATCCAATCACTAGATCAATTTCCGAAATTAAAAAATATTAAATGGTTTTTAAGTAATAACTCCGTCAATATTGATCACAGAGATATGAGCTTACCACCATTCGATTCGTCTCGATGAGGCGATTCCAACGAGCTATAAATCGTCTTTTTACAATCACTAGATACCGAGAAATCTAGCAAAATGTTAAATGGCGCAGTAAACGTAAATCAAGAAATATTATAATGCCGATGTTTAACATTTTGTTGAATAACTCGTCAGCCAGTGATCGGAAAAGGATAAAACTACCACCATTCGATTCGCCTCAGTGAGACGATTCTAACAAGCTATGATACATCTTTGTACGATTATTAGATGCCAAGTTATTTAATATATTCTTTATATAACTGTGATTATAAACGGTTCTTTTTAATATAAGATTTTTGAGGATAGGTGTGATAGTGACTATAGATAGATTGTGACTATATAGGATAGATTTTAATAATAAAGTGTTTTGAACATTCAACTGGTGTGACTATATAGTAGAATGTGACTATAACGGGAGTGACTATAGAGGGAGTTGACTGTATTGCATTAGCCAATCAAATTTATTTTAAGTCATGTGATTTTGTATTATATCAGCAAAAAAATTGAGAAAATTTTTTTATTTGCTTAATGTTACTCTTTTAGTAATAAAATAAAATAAATAAATTTATTTGCTTAATGTATTTATCTTTTTAAAAGCTATCTAATTTTAAAATCTTATAAAATTCTAACCATTAGATCACAAGATATAAGGGGTATACTTCAGCGCGAATTAATTACAGTTTCGGCATTACGTCTGTAAAAATCTGCCATAATTAATTTCGTCATAGATTTTTATTTTGACGTAATTTGTATTATATTATGACAGACGTATTATATTATAATAGACGTATTATATTATGACAGACATATTGCATTATAATAAATATAATATAAATAAATGTAAATCATTATAGTGATACGTAGTGCAAATCACATTTGTAAAATTTTTAAGGGATGTAGTTTTAAATAACGCGAAAATTTTTACTTTTTTTGTTTTAAACTTAGAAGTAAAATGAGTGATATAGCAAGTGAAACACATGTACAAAGAAACAAAATAGCTGCTAAGCCTGGTCGAAAACCAAAAGAAGTTTGGAAATTTTTTACACCTATTGGACAAAAAAAAGATGGTCACCAAAGTTGTAAATGTAATTACTGTCCATGGAGTCAAACACATGGTGAACCAAGTAGTATGGAAGCACATTTAGCACTTAGCTGTCATAAAGCACCTATTGATATCAAAGAAAAATTTTTACTTATAATAAAATCGCGTGGTAAAAATCAAATCATTAATCTAGAAGAAGAAAAATCTATATTACCAATAAAAAGAAAAAGATCATATCAATAGTCAATTACAAAATATGGTCAGTCATCAAAATCAATTGAACTGAGTCAACAGCAAATTTGTGATCGTGCAGTGGCTAAGTTTTTTATTTGCTGTGGTGTTTCATTTCGTCTTGTGGAACATCCTTTTTTTATTGATATGGTTAAAAGTTTGTGTTTAGGATATAATCCACCATCTGCACGTACATTATCAGATAATTTTATATATACAGAATTAGCAGATATTGTAGTTGATTAGCATTTATTAGTAAAAAGAACAAGGAATTTAACCTTAGGTAGGTATTAATTAATAATTCATTACGCTATAAATTATAATAAAATATTAATTATAATTATTTACATATAATGTTAATTAGGATTTGATGGCTGGACAAGTCCGTTAGGACAATCTTTATACGCATTCATAATTATTACTCCTGATCGAAAAGAAATTATCCATAGTATAAAAAATTTTTCTGCAAATTCACATATAGCAAATTTTCTTGCAGATGAAATAAACGAAGTAATTACAAGTGTTGGAGTAGAAAATTTTGCTGCCATTGTTTCAGATCATGCATTTGCATGTGCAGCTGCTAAAAAAATAATTGCTGAACGGTATAAGCATATATTACCAATTAGATGTATTGCTCATCATGTAAATTTAATTTCAACAGATATTTGTAAAACAACATTCGCAAAAGATATAATTTCAAAATGTCAAAAAATTGTTAAATATTTTAAACAATTTCATCAAGCTGGAGAAGAACTTCGTGAAAAAATTACAAATGAAATAAGTGGAGGCAGATTAAAAAATTATGTTGTAACCCGATGGACTACAGCATGGGATTGTACTAATTCCATATTACGACTTGAACAAACACTTAAAAATGTAAGAAAATGTCTGTTTTTTTGCCTTAATTATTTATATAATACATTATATGATATTTACTTCCTTTATAATTCAGATATTGGACGAAACACCAGAAAAGTTAAGTGCCGAAGTCACAAAACTTATTCAAAGCCGATCATTTTTTATTGATGTGGAAGCCGTAAACACACTATTAGGACCAGTAAAATCTGTTGTTAAATCACTAGCATTTAAAACAACATTACTTTCAGACTGTTTTGTCGAATTAATTAAACTTTCACAAAAAATCAAATTATTACCACCCGTTTCAGATTATGATTTTAAACATAAATGCATTGAACTTTTTAATAAACATTGGCAAGAATTTGACATTAATCTTTATCTTTTAGCATACTTACTCCATCCAAATTATAGAGGTAAATATTTATTATTATTTTTTTTTTTAATTAGTAAATAACAATTTTTTTTATTTTATAATAATTTAGGAAAAGGTTTACTTCCAACTGTTTTTCGTAACATTTATCTTTTGGCCATAAAAATTTGGGTTAATATGGGTGGTGGTGAAACTTCTTCTGCTAAATTAATTTCTCAAATTCGATCTTTTTATTTGAGAGATATTGAATTTGATTATCCGTTTAGCAATAATGAAGATGTTATTACCTGGTGGCGAATGTGCAATCCTGTCCCTGATGAAGAAAATCATATACAAAAACTAGCACTGAAAATTTTATTTATTACGCCTCATAACGCAAGATGCGAAAGAGTCTTTTCTATACTGGGATGGTTTACCAATAAAAGGCGAACTAAGTAAGTTTTAAATATCATTTTATTTATTGATATTCAATTTTTTTTTAAATATTTTATATACACAGATTAAAAGTTGAAAAATTGGAAGCTATGGCTAAGCTTCATATACATTATATTATGAATGCATAAAAAGAATTAAAATATGCTTATACGGGATTATCTGAAGATTCTTTTCAGTCATCTGTACGAGAAGCTTTATCTAATGCTAAAGCAAGTGATGATTTAAATGAGGATAATGATGATGATTTTTTTGATAGTGATGACGACAATGACGAGAATAATGATAATAGTAATTCCTTAGATACTAGAAGTATGGAAATTGAAAGATAGATCAATATAGATGATTCCGAATTAAATAAATTACTTAATGTAAATGTAAGTGTCGTTATTGAACCTCATCCCATTACTATTAATCATGGTTCAAATACGTTTGATATTGAAGCCACTCTTGATAGTGTATTGAACTAGTACGTAGGAGATAAATTTTAGAATAAATAATAAAGAATTACGTTTTTTCAAAATAATGTAACTTTCGTATTTTCATTTATTCATTTAATTTAATCAATTTAATAAATAATTTTAATTACAATTTGCATGCTAATTATTACATTTGACTCAATTCCTTATCAACTTAATTTATTTCGTTAATTAACGTTTTACAAAAAATGACCTGAAAACAAATGTTGCCGTCCAATATCATTTTTTGATTTTCTGAAACCATAACTAGAAGCTAGTCCGAATCTCCAGTTAAATCTCATGTAAATAGATACGAAATTAAAATGGTTATTGGGATGATAAAATTTAACCTGATGACATAGCCATACTCGCCCTTTATTTAGTACAAATGATTAATGTTTTAAGAAAATCATTTGTTGTTGCTATCGATGAAAGAGATGCACCTACAAAAAGTAAACATGAACGTCAGTAGATGTTTTTATAATAAAAACAAAATATTCTGACATACCCGATCATTCTAAAGTTCAAAGTTGGCATCTACAAAAAGAAAACAAAGATCGTTAGTAACGTTCTTACATCAAATAGAAAAAAATCCTCTTCCCGCTTAAAACTACCTTCAGGAATTGGCGCCAAAATGTTCTGTTCCTATTTCCTATAAAAAAAAGAAAAAAAGAACGTTAATAGTAATGTTCTTATATCAAATATAGAAAAAACCCCTTCCCGCTCGAAACTACCTCCAGGAATTAGTGCCGAAAAGGTCTGTTCCTACTTCCTATAAAAGAAAAAAAAGAACGTATTAGCAACGTTTTTAAATAAAAATAAAAAGAAAAAAAAGACAAAAATTCTAACCTTCTCCCTTGTAATTACCACTTCAGAATGTCCAGAAATAGCCGAAATGTAATTAAAAAAAAATCGAATTCCATGTCTGGGTCTCCAGGAGTGTTCCTAAGAAAAAAACCTTTGGTAGGTACTAAAGGTTTTTATAAAATGGTTTTTGATTTTTTTTATAAATAATATGGCTATCGGATTTTTTAATAAAAAAGATTATCAACCGATCAGATCTGTAAAAGCTGATCAGATTAATTTCTTCCATCATAATGCGACTGTTTTAATGCAATACGACTGTTATAATTCAATACGACTGTCGTAATGCAATATGACCGTAAAAATAATTACGGTTACGTCAATTCGGATTCAGCTTGACTGCCAAAATTTTCGTCATTCTAAGATTTAATTCGCGCTGAAGTATAATAAGGGGTACCTATTATAGAAGTACCGCACTGTAAGTAAGTAAAAAGAGCTCAATAATATCTGTAAAGATCATCTTTTGGTAAGAATCTATATAATTAAAAAAATTGTGTTTGTATGACTAACGTTTAGATTAGCCTATATAAATAATTTTTGAATTATCCAATGTGTTATTCATCTGCGCCTCTGCACCTGATCTATTACGTTCTGATCGATATATACAATATTAATTACTAATATTGTGTAACATTTAATATGATCTATTAATGTGTTCGCGTAATCTATGCTTAATAGTTAAGACCACTTGATCGGCAAATTCATTCTAATTACTAATGTACGTGAGAATTAATTTTATTCTCAGTAATCACCCTTTCACTAATACTTATAAATGATAGGTAATTAACTTTTATAGGAATAGCAATAGATCAGTATAATCTATATTCTATATAATAAATAAATAAATTTTAATATAGAAAAATAAATTTTTTTATAATAATGGATCGGTAACTGACATTTTTCTAATACTGATAAGCAATAAGTAATTAACTATCTTTAGCAATAATGATAGATCCCTATAACAGGTGTTTTTTTTTTGAGATGTATTTTCAATTATATAGATTAATATAGATTTTTTTTAACAATAGAACATTATGATGGTATTTTTATTTTTATATCAATAAATTATTTAAAATTACCTTTATAATGTATTTGTAAACACATAAATAAATAATAAATTCTACAATACAGCAACATCTCCTTTGTGTAATAATAAGATTTGCATCAAATTTCCATCTATATAACACATCTACTTATCTATATAACTAAAAAAATTTGTCTGACGTATCACGTATGGATTTGTATAATTTGAATTGTGTAACTTGAAATCCCATGCCATGTAATTAAAACTGTGACATGCCTCCACCTGATCTATTTATGGTCGATTCCAATCAACTAATCCAATTTCAGTTAATTAAATTTTACCTTAGTCGGAATTTTTTTTTTTTGATTATTAATTTTTTTTGGTTCTTTTTTTTTTAATTTTTCAAACTGAAAAAAATTTTTCTCCCTTTTCTTTCAGTTTTTATTAAATAATCCCCATTGTTTTGATCTTTTAAGACCAATTTATTTTATTTTATTTTTTTTTAATCTTTTTTTTTTAGACCGTATTGTTATTTTTTTTAAAAAAAATTTTTTTTTTCACTCTTTTGGATCGGATTATTGTCCTTTTTTTTTAGGAATTTTTTTCGTACTTATTTTTTTTCGGATTCCTTTTTTTTGGAAATTTCCCTTTTTTTAAACTGATTTCTTTCTTTTTCTTTCAATTTTTTATTATTATTAAATAAAAAATAAAATATTATATTAAATATATTTACAAAATTATTATTTTTTTAAAAAAAAATCAACATAACATATCAGATATAGGAAAATTGACCAACATTGATAGAAAGATGTGTAAGATTTTTTCAATTAAATTGAACGCTGGATAAATAGTTTGATTTTTCAAATTCATAAAAATCAATTAATTAATTTAATTAATTATAAAATATGTAAAAATATCAATTTTTTTTTGAAGAAATTGTTGATTAATATTAGATTATTATAACCAAATCCATATCCGAAATTCTTTAAATAACTACCAGATTTTTGAATAAAGATTTTAATTCTGGTTTAGTTAAATTAAGTACCAAAAGAATAATAATAAATGAAATAAATAGATTCTATAAATACATTTAATTATTCAAATATTTTTTTAAGTTGGTTATAAGTTTAAGATTGACGTAATATAAAATAAGAAATAATTATGAAGTTTATAATTAATAAAAAATTAATCAAAAAAATGAGGGTGAATGAAAAAATAAGGAGAGTAAAAGGGAATAAAAGAAACGAAGGGGGAGTAAGGGAGAAACGAAATGGAGGAAAGGGGAAGTGAAAGAAACAAAAGGAACGAAAAAGATCAAGTGGGAATGAAAAAAATGAAAAGAATGGAGGGGACAAAATGGAGCAAAGGGAATAAAAAAATGAAAGGAACGAAGGGTAGTGTAAAGAGAAGTGGGAATGGAAAAAAATGAAAATGACAAAGGATAGTGTAAAGGAATGAAAAAGATGAAGTGAGAATGGAATAAAAATGAAAGGAACGAAGGGTAGTGTAAAGGAATGAAAAAGATGAAGGAACGAAGAGGAAATAAAAAACAATGGAAAAAATGAAGGAAAGGAAGAATAAAAAGAGCAAAAGAGATGAAGAGACAAAAAGAAAACAAAAAAATGGAGAAGGGACAAAATGAGATAAACAGGGGGACCAAGTAAAAACAAAACCCATAAAACTAAAAGAAAAATAAAGTTAGTAGGGAACGGAAATTACATGTAATAAATAAACAAAAACAAAAAGAAATAAAAAACATACCTTAGTAGTTACAAAGAAGAACTGAAAGAATTCAAAATATAAAATAATTAGCTCATTAATTAGCCAATAAAATTTAATGTACAAATTAATAATGAGGTCATATTACCGGGTAAATTATATTGGTTCAGGTAAAAAATTATTAAATCGCAAACGTCAAATCATTAATATAAGCTATATTTAAAAACAAAAAACTACTATAACCATCTTTAATTTATTTAGTATTACATTATAATACTAATTTTTCTATTTAAACAAACTCACTGGTCCCAGTGCAAAGCAACGGGTGACTGCTAGTTATAATTTTAAAAATTTTTGTGTCTGAGTTTTATTCAATTAACAAAATCGTTAATATCTCAGCGTGCATGCATGCTAAACACATATATTTATATTCATATGAAAGCCCAGAACCTACTCTACCTGAACGAAAAAGATCATTCAAATCGAATTACTAGATGTGAAGATATTAACGATCAAATTCAAAAGTTAAAAATAAATATATTGAACGTAATTATTCAGCAACTTGTGATTCAATTCATGCGATATTTGGTTTGTGGATAGCTCTTGATTACCTCTTTCTAATGAATATAAATTCATTTGTCTAGCACATATACACGTTAATTTATTCAATATTTTGTCATGACAATTATATTTAAATTTTTTAATTTTAATGATATTATTAAAAAAAATCAAAAAATAATATAATTACATCAATTTTATTTATGTCAGCTGGTGTGAATCTATCATTTTCATGTAACTTGTATTTGCATTTGCTTAATAAAGTTAGTTTTTTGAATATAAAAACTTAATTCCATAAATCAGCCCATATGATTACTATTAATATTTAATAAGTGTTAATTTCGATCTTTACCTGCCAATTCAAAATCTGCATTGAATTTTGACATAATTTAACTTGATCACCATCTTCTTTTGTTATAGGAGCTTTTCTGGCAAATAAAAATTTGATAATGATTATAGCTTAATTTTTTCTGTTGCTTTGATCACCTTTAAAAGTCTGTTAATTTTGTGTTTTTTTTGTATCAGGTGTAGTTATAGCTCAATCCTAGATGAAATAAACAAATTATTATTAGCAGGCAGGAAACTACAACTCTTGAAACTTATAAATAACACTTACCAACTGACGTCTATTATATCTTGGTGTATTCTAAACAACCAGTTTAAAATGTACACTGTAGTATTTACTGTATATGTTCTTTCAAGGTCGAGACCATTGGATTCAACTCTTATAGGTGCTTTTAGATGGACGGAACTACTCATAGAAATAAGTAATAATGTCATGAAATTTGAATTGGTTAATATTAACATACAAATAACACTTACAAATGTATCAATAGTTGCCATGCAATATTATGTGCTTCGTAATGATAGGAATTGAACAAGTTCTCAGGAACAAAGGACTTGTGAGTTAGAATTGGAATCTTGATTCTGTTATATACATTTTCAGTAAATTGATCTATATATTGCGCAAATTCAGGGTTGGATCCCATTTTTTTTCTAAAAAACGTTTTCCAGCCATGTAATTTGATCTTTATTCAAGCTCCATTTAATATTCTTGTGCACCTTGTCATTAGAGAAGTCTAAAATTCTGTTGAAACATATTGATGATAAACAGTCTTTTTTAGATTTTGTGTTTCTTCTTCTTTGTGCAGTTAAAATTGCAAGTAACTTATTGCAGATGTCCATCTCCTCCTAGAAGATAAAGTATTAGTAAGCAAATTATTATACATATAGTAGTAGATGCCAAAATACCTCTGTAAGATCTTTGATCTCTTCTTCATTTCTACATCAACTTGTTTTACTTCACTTTTTTCATTAGATTCAGAATCATGTGCAGTTTCATTCCCATTTGTAACTTTAATCTTCCTTTTTGGTAGTTTGCAAGATACTTGTGTTTCATCTAATATGCGTTTTTCAATTTTTCTTGTAACTGCTTGTTATAATAAACTAGCTTGACTTCAGTTCTCTCTTGTCATATCCAGAATTTGTTGAGTCTAAAAAGAAATGAATATACTTTTAGTATACTAATATTGAGATTAAGCGTAATATGAGTCATCAATATATACTTATTCAAGATTAATATGACATTCCAGCTCCTTCTCAACCAACTTATTTTTTTCTTCAAACAACTTTGTCTCTATGATATTATTTTGTCTCTTCATTTGCAAATCCCAAAATTTATTTATTTGGTTCAAGTTTTTATTATTCTGTTTTTGAGAGAATAAAAGATAGTGACAAATTATTCTATTTGCATATAAAAAAGAAAATAAGACTATCATGAACCATATAAGCAACTTTTCTGGATAAACATGCAGTCCACAAAGTAGTTCACAAAGTGTTGCATACATAAATGACAAATACACAAATATGCAGTTTTTCCTAAACAAATATGCAGTCTTTCTCTTATAAACACACAGTCTATAAAGTAGTCTGTAAAGTACACGTATTAATATACAATTTTCTAGACAAACATGTAGTCATTTTTTCAAACATGCAGTTCACAAAGTAGTTTGTGAAATAATATACTGAATATTAACATGCCTTATACTAATGCCATTAAATTATAAAGAATAATACCTTGAAATCTTGCTTTATTTTTCACCTTCTTCTTAATCTCAGATATTTCAGGATAATATTTGCTTATAGAATTCAGTTCTCCTATGTATTAATTATGTTCCATAGTTTCATCTTTCAAATTTTCTGCGTATATTTGAAAATTCAAAAACTTCTTTACTGGCAAGCCAATTTTTTTAAAATATCATAAAAATGTTTTTAAAGCACATTTTAACCTCTCATAATGCTTTAAAATTATTGTTAAGAATGTAATATTTTTAAAATATTGGAAAAATTTTTTACAGTTAAACTTTTAAAACCATTTTAAATGCAAGTAAAATTAGTTATTTACAGAATATTTTTAAATACTTCTAACATGCTGTTAATAATAATGTACTTACAATATCATTATAAGCATAAGTGATAAATTTTAATTTATTACTAAACCTTACTCACTATAAACAGGTGGAAGGACTCTGAAGAAGTAGCAATAATTGCAATATCTCTCCTCCTATAGGATTAATTGGCCTTTACCTATTTCAGAAATGGGCCTTTTCGTAAAATATTAAAATTAATAGATATATATATATGTGTATATAAGTATATATATATATTTTAAAAAAAAATATATAAAAAATTTTCTGGGGGAAAGCCTTCTATTTATATTAATTTATGTATCACATGTATCATGTGATATCAAATTAATAATTACTGCTGCGCATGCTGCGGTATAGTGAAAAAAATTAAGCTTTTTTTAGTAAAAAACTTAATTATTTTTCTTCCAGCTTTTACTTCTACTCTTTTCCTTCTCTCTTTTTCTTTCCTTCACCCTTCCTCTTCCCTCACTTCTATTCTTTTTCCTTTTCCTTTCTCCTTTCCTTTGCACTTCCACTTTTTCTTTTCTTTCTTACTGAAATCTTTCAAAAAAAAACAAAATGGTAAGTTTTGAAGTGTTTTGCTTTGAAACTTTTAAATTTTTTTTAATTTTAGAAAATATTTCTAATACTTCCTATATTAATTTTTAGACATCTAGTTGGCTTTTAACTTCAGATTTTAGAAATGGTAAACTTAGAACCCCAGACATCACATATATAACTTACATTTGAGTTTTAGCAAATTCAATCAAAATTAGGTTAAATTCATAATTTTAGATAAAGCAAATTGATTGAAAATTAATTAATAGTCATAATTATGAGTTTTAGCAAATTGTATTGAATTTACAAAGTCATATTTTATATTTGAGTAAATTGGTACTTTTTTAAATTTAACTTATCCTTTTTTTTTAACTTTATAAATAATATTTTTAAAAATATTAGTTTCAGGGTCTGGGTTATATTTTGGCCAAAATTAAGCATAATGCAGGCCAAAAACTGTCTAATTAGTTTTGCAACATTTTATTTTTAATAATTATTTATTTAATTTATTATTTTTATTAATTATTATTTTATCTATAATTTACATATTTTAATTATAAAAATTGGCAGTCTAATTTATATTAATCATTTATTTTTTTATTAAGGGGCGTGCCAGAAATTATGTGATTTAGTGGGTGGGGTCAGGTCCTGCAATCAGGTGTCACAATATACCTTTTATGGGGGGTGTCTAAAGCCGTGTTCGATCACGTGATTTTTGACCCAGTAAATTGGAATCCGGATATATTACGCAAGTTAAAAATAGTTTTACTTTTTTAAAAATTGTGTTACAAAAGTAAAACTTTAAAATAGTGTTCCAAAGAAAAAGTTTTTTTTGAATTTTTTTTTTGAAAAATTTTTTTTAACGAAGTTTTTTTAATTTTAACGAATATTCTTTGATAAAAAACATTTATTTAATGTAATCTTTTAATTAATATATATATTGTTTTATAATATTTTTGTATCATAAATAATAAACAATAAAAATTTTTTCGATATTATTATTAAAATAATAAAATTATTTGAAATAAAGTTGAACCTAGACACCCTTATTTATTGTTTAAAATAGGTTCTAAACAACCTTTCAATTCTTCAATAAACACGCCGGTTTGTTCTGCGTTACCTCTTTTTTTGACTCTCCAATATGTATCACGTATTCTTTCCATTAACTCCATCGGGAAATTTTTTGGGGGGATAAATATCGATAATTATCACTTTATCGATAATTATCACATTTTATCGTACTAAATAAATCGATAATTAACGTATTATGATGATCATCGATAAACAATTGGAAAAATATAACGATATTTAACATTAATGTTATTTATTGATAATTATCTGAAAGATATTTAATGGTATTAAGTGTTAAAAATTTTATTGATGAATTTCTATAAGATATTTAATATTAATGATATTTATTGACAATAATCTGAAAAATAAATAATGATATTAAGTGTTAAAAGATTTTATCAATAAATTTCTGTAAGTTATTTAATGTTAATGATATTTATTGATAATTATCTGAAAGATAAATAATGTTATTCTACAGCCAAATAGAATCATGCTTTTTTCATCATGCTGATATTTTTTTATTAAGCTATAAATAAACTACCATTGCATAATTATTATTGATATTTTTGACGTTGATTAATCAATAGTTTATTGTATTTATAAGATGATCATTGGCGGCTGCAGAATAACACAGTTATTTGATAGGGGGGTTAAAATATCATCCGAACTGCTTCGCAGTTCGGTGATATTCTAACCCCCCTATCAAATAACTAATATATATATTAAATGCATGTTTAATTTTATCAATAAATTTCTGTAGTGATAATTTATCAATCCTGTATAGATTTGTGTTATGTAACATGATATTTTAATTAATTAAAAATAAGTTACGAGATTATTTAACAATCACATGTATTATATCATGTGACATGACTTTCCGTTAGTTAAACTACTAACGCTAAGACGTGACGATAAGTTTATTTTAAACTTTTTTTTAGTTTAATTAACCATTTCCTTCGCCCATTCCATTTACACTCTTCTACCATTCTTTTCCCCTTCCACTCTCACCCGTCTCTTTCACACTTTCCCTCACCCACTTCACCCTTTTTTACGCTTTCTTTTTTCTTTTTTTTTCATTTTCACCTTTCGTTCATTTTTTTCCATTTTTTTCATTTTCCCCTTCATTTTATCTCGTTTATTTTGTTATTGTCATTTATTTCTTTTATTTTGCATTTTTTTTACGCATTTTTTGGTTATTTATTTCCTTTTTTATCCCTTTCCGTTCTTCCGTCTTTTTTAAATGATACCGTCTTTCTCTTTCCCTTTTTTCATTCTTTCCTTTTTCCTCTTTCCTCTATTTTTCCCTTTTCCCTTTTTTTGTTTTCCTCTCTCTCCCTCTCTTTCGTCTTTCCTCTCTTTCACACTTCCTTTTCACTTAAATTAAACACTTTTCACAACATGAAAAAAATTATAAATTTATTTTTTAGGTCACGTTTTTGTTTTGGTAGATCTGTGAAATGATTTTCGTCTATAGTACTAATCCTTTTTTTTTTTAGGTTTTGTCTCATTTTGACCTTTGGATGCCTGGGAACTTGTTTCTTTTTAGACGGCCAAAAAACACGTTAAAATTCGGTAGGAAAGGGAGGGGGAGGATGTATTCTTTCATCTTTTTCATTGATGAAATGGTTTTCTGGATTTTTTTGGATTTAGCTTAGGATTTAGGTAAGAATTTTTTTTATCAATTTTTTTATTTTATTTTTAACGAACTTTACTAAAAGTTCATTTCCTTTTCTTTTTTTAGATCTTTCAGGTCAGACATTAGTGAATTTTTTTTTTAAATATTTATTTTAACGAAACTTCTACTAACATTTCATTTTTTTCTTTTGTAGATGGCCAGTTCTTCAGTGTTTGGACGTGTGGGAAACTCAGAAGGTTTCTCAGTTGTTAAATTTTTTTTGTGCTGATTTTTTTTATAAATCATCCATATGATTAAAAAATGTTTCTTTTTTTTTAGGTCCATAATGCTCATTTCGAAGGCTGAACTCCTGATTTTCTTTTTTTAGATAGCAGGATCTCTAAACGCGTGAAAAATTCGGTATGAATGAATTTCAATCAGGTTTTTTTTATTTTTTAATGAAACTTTTATTAATGTTTCCTTTTTTTTAGGCGGTTCTTCAGCCACTTCAAATTCTCAGGATTTAGTATATATGTTTTAAATGTTTAAACAATTATCCTTGAGTCTTTTTTGGACGTATGAAATTTTGGTATGTATTTTTATTCATTGATTTATTTAATTTATCGAAATGGCTTCTAACGTTTCGTTGTCTTCCTTTTTTTAGACGACTTGCTCTTCAGGTTTAGACGCATTAGTTAATGTTTTGATATAAGAACCAATTTCTACCTAGATCTAATGTTTTGTTTTTTCTTTTATTTAGGTGGTTGTTCGGTTTTTTTTTTTATTTTTATCGAAACTTTGATAACATTTCAATTTCTTTCTTTTTTTTAGGGAGCTTTTTGGTCTCACTAATCGGCTCGTGGGTTTCAGTTTATTTACTCAAAAATCTTGCCTTCTTTATTTTATTGAAACGTTACTAGTTAATGTATCGATTTTTCCTTTTTTTTAGACGGTTATATTCTCAAGTCTCTTAGACATGCGAAATTTCAGTATGTATTTTTTTAGCATATTTAATTTATTTAATGAAATATTTGCTAACATTTCATTTTTTTTCCTTTTTCAGGTGGCTCTTTGGTTCTTTTGGAAGTTGACTTAGTTTTTTTAAATTTAATTTAATTTTTAACGAAATGTTTGTTAACATTTCGATTTTTTTTTTGTAGGTTCTAGTTTCAACTTTAGGTATTAGACTGAGTTTCAACGTAACTTTGAAACTTAATTTTTTTATTTTTATATAATGAGAAATGTCAACTCACATTTCTTTCTTTATTTTCATAGGTTATAGACTTTGGATTGAATGGGGAAAGTGAAGACGGTAAAGTTTCACAATACCTGTTGCGGGACTTGATTTATTTTATTTTATTAGAAAGAAATGCTTTCTAACGCGTCTTTCATTTTCAGATATGGTAAATTCCATAATTTACAAGATTGCTAATATATTTTTTTTATTTGAAACATTTTCTAATATCTTTTTCGTAGGTTTTTGGATTTTGTTGGGATACTGGGTGATATGATCAGTTTCAAGGGTACTATTCGAAACTTTTTTTAATTTATCTCTTTTAGAAAACTTTAATTAATGTTTATTTTCATTTTGTAGATTCTTAAATGGCTCTTTGGATGAAAAGTTTCATTTTTTGTCTTTTATTATTAATGAAACATTACTTTGGCTTTAGTCGATAGTTTGGTGGGAGTTTATTGTAGAATTTTTGAATTTTTAGTTTTCTTTTTTTCTTTTCAATATTTGCATATTATTTAGTAATAAAATGATGTATTTGCTTAAAAAACTATATATCGTATAATTATCAAATAAATATATTTTGATATTTATTGTTTAGGTTATAGTCCGATGATTATTTGTTTGGTTAAATATCGATGATTATCATTTAAGTTTAAATATGATAATTTATCACTCTTTATCCCTATTGATATTACTCGACGAGTCCGATTAATATCGATGTATGTCATGTGACCTTTTCATCGACATATATCCCCTAGAAAAATTTCCTGATGTCACTTACAGATTGTCATCTATTTACTATTGCATTCTCAGCCTCGGTTAATCTTGACACCGGCACATTCAAATCTATTTCACGATGCATATATACATCAAACCCAGTCTCATCAAACATTCGCTGAAATTGATCCCATGTATCGGGTGTCAATAGCTTCGCATCTCCATACAAACTTTCATGAAAAATGTGGCGGCAAAGCAGCAAGTACCGATGAAAAAATACACAATAGCAGTTTAAAGATGTAAGTCCCAGTGCTGTTTTTCCTTTTTCTAATCATCCATCAACAGCGCAATATTCTTTAATAATCATTTGTTGAACAGGAAAGGGGAATTTATGGATTTCAGTGAGAATCTCATCATCAACACCAATGAAAGAGATTTTTTTGGTGCGAAATTCATAGGCGACACGTTCTGAATCAGTCTGTTTTTTGTCATCAAGCGCAACTATATTATTGCATGCACCTGAACAAAGTTTTGATTAGAATTGAAAATATTTGTTAAAGATGCAAAGACAATTACCAATTAACCCGTGTTTTGGTGAGGTTATCCTCTTTAATTCACTATGATATGACTCTAAGACATTCGTTGAAGTCACCTGCAAAAGTAGGGGAGAGTGCTGCCTCGCCCAAAGTGCCCATTGGTGCATATTTTTTGCGTAATTTCTTAAAATATATTTCTTGATCGTCAGATTTGCACATTCATTGATTGCTTCTTGAATAAGGCTTTCACACCCGATTCTAGTCCTTTTGTGCATGGCATGAAGCATTTTTTGTCGTGTCTTTTTCTCGTAAATTTTGCTCATCCAGGTACGCATGACATGCACCGTGCAAAAGAAAACATCACACTCTTGTTCACCATTCTTAAGACCCGGAAAAGCCATTTTGATAGCATTAGACTCTATATTACTTTGGTCAGAGAGAAAATACCTTGGATTCTAATGATGAGCGAATCGTCTAATTGCTTTCAAACCCATTGCAACAGTTTCACTGTTTTCTTTACTTACGAAAAAGTGAGCCCCAACGTCCCAACATCCATAAGAATTGCGAATATATAAGGTGAATAAGCGACAATCGTATCTATTTGTCTTGTGTGTTGAGTCTATAAGAGATAGCCAGCTATGTTGCTCAAGGTTTTTGAGATGATTTGGATGCATAAAAACGAACCCGTAAGTGGACAGGTCAGGAATTTCATAACGTTCAACCAAGTATCCTCGATTTTTCAAGAAAGAAATGGCCTCTCGAATATCTAATTCTCTCTTGGGATCACCAACAAGATGTGTGTCAAGAGGTCCACGTACCTTATACTTTATATTCGTAACTTCCTTCCGTCTCAACTCCTTAACACATTCACCTAAATCCAGTGTTTCAGTTGCAATCTCCTTAACTGCGCTAATGATCTCTGGTGGTCGATAGTTCTTTACGGCTTCTTGCACAACTAATTCACGAACAACTTCTGAGCGTTTTAGTTTTTCACTATCTTCAATTGGGTGTGAATGATCAGGTGAATCTTTAAATCATTCAATTCGTACTTTCTGTTCAGAAAAATAGCGTTGAACTTTAATTTTTGTGGAACATAAGTCAGCAGGTCGAATTTTCGTTACGTGACATTTCTCATTTGGAATGCCTTCTTTCCGGGTACTTGACTTATTATGTTTTTTAAACCGACAAACAAAAACTTTCCACGAGTCACCATTAACATTATTTTTACAGCTAAAGCTGGTCTATATATTTGATACAAGAGGCCACCATTCTTTATCGAACTCCTCTATCGAAAGTTCAAGTGGTTGGTTAACATTGAAGAGAAGGATACGTTTTGTTTTTTGGATATAGGTGTGTTTATTATATTAGAAGCAAACGGAGTCATTTATAAAGTATTTTAAAGTGTTTAATAAAAAACTTCGGTTTATTTTATTAGGTTTTTTTTTTAAAAAAAAAAAAATTTTTAATAACCTTCAAAAAATTAAAGAAAAGAAAAAGAAAAGAAAAGAAAAAAATCAAAGTAAAAATTTATTTACTACATTGTAAAAGTTGTAAAAGAACGCATTTATGTTTATTGTTATGAATTAAAAACGATACCGTTCGCTATTTTTAAAAAAAAAACTTTTTCTTTGGAACACTATTTTAAAGTTTTACTTTTGTAACACAATTTTTAAAAAAGTAAACCTATTTTTAACTTGCGTAACATATCCGGATTCCAATTTACTGGGTCGAAAATCACGTGATCGAACACGGCTTTAGACACCCCCTTTTATGGTAATAGTATATCTTTTATAGTAAATAATATATAATTTGTTTATTAAGAAGCTTTTTTTGCAATTATCTCACCATCTAAAAGTCCAATTTTAATGAATTTTTTTTTGTTTTGTAAAGCATAAAAAGGTCTACAAAATAAAAAAAAAGTTTATACAAATTGGATTATTGGATAGTAAAATAATTGTATTATAATATACATATAATATGTGGTAATTTATTTATTAACAAGCTTTTTTTGCAATTATCTCACCATCTAAAAGTCCAATTTTAATGAATTTTTTTTTGTTTTGTAAAGCATAAAAAGGTCTACAAAATAAAAAAAAAGTTTATACAAATTGGATTATTGGATAGTAAAATAATTGTATTATAATATACATATAATATGTGGTAATTTATTTATTAACAAGCTTTTTTGCAATTATTTCACCATCTAGCAATCCAATTTCGATAAATTTTTTATTTATTTTATAAAGCATAAATGGGGCTACAAAACAAAAAAAAGTTTATGCAAATTGGATTATTAAATAGCAAACCAATTGTATTATAATATATCAGATATATATTAATATAATATATTATATGTTATATTGTATGGATTTTTTTAGCCAATCAGAATTCAATCACATGGTGGGTAGGGGGGTCAGGTCTCTAATTGAGCATAATCACGTGATTTCTGGTACGCCCCTAATAATAAAAAAAAAGATTGTTAATTTCGGTAAATTGACAATTAAATTTACCGATCTACAAATAATTTGAATAAACTGAAATTATATTTTATTAAGCAAATTTAAGCCTATAACTCATATTTTGAGTTTTAGCAAATTAGTATAGATTTAAAATGTGATAATTTGATTTTTAGCAAATTAAGTCTATTTTAGCAGAAGAAAAAAGTACTTAAATTCATGCAGATCAGTTATGAGTTATATATATAATGTCTGGGGTCATGTAAACTTCAAAGCTTTTGCTTTAAAACTTTATATTAAAATTTTTTTTTTTAGAAAACATTAACATTTCCTATATTTTTTTTGTAGGACTTTTGGCAGGGTTTTAGAAATAGTAAGTTTCAAAGAGTTTTGCTTCAAAACTTTTAAATTAATTTTTTATTAATTTTTTTATTAGAAGTTTGAAATGGTAAGTTTCATAGTGTTACAAAACTTGAATTTATTTTTTAATTTTTTTTTATTGGAAATGTTTGCTAATGCTTCCTTTTCTTTTGTAAGTTCTGGGATATTTATTTTGTAAAATAAGTTTTATTATGAAACTTATATTTATTTAGAAAAATTTTTTTTTTATTAGGAAATGTTTACTAATGTTTTCTTTCTTTTTTATAGGATCCATTTCTGGGAATTTAGTAATTCAGAAAATGTTAAGTTTCGTACATTTTATCACGAAATTTCCATTTTTTTCTTTTTTCTTTAAGAAATGTTTTAACTAAACATTTATCTTCTTTTTTGTAAGTCTTTTTTTAGGTGATTCTTGTGGATTTCCTTTATGTGTACACTACTTAGACAAAAGTAGGCGGAATCCTATTATATTAATTTCTCAAAATTGCATATAATAACAATGCTTGAAATTTTAATATGTAATAACTATACTTCTCCGCGAATTAATTACGGTTTCGGCATTACGTCTGTAAAAATCTGCCGTAATAATTTCGGCATAACCATTTTTTTTTGACGTAATGCCGCATTTATTTTTTACAGCCATATTGAATTTATACAGACGTAATTACCAAAATTGCCGAATTGTCAAAATGATTTATGCCAATTACATCATAGACTCATAGTATCACGTTATACAAATTGTACATCAAAATTTTGCATATTTGTTTGACGTGTTTGACGTTCTTTGTTCTACTTTGAAGTTTTCTTTGTTCTACCACTTTTTTTTAAGAGAATAAAATAGCTATAAATGAGTGAAATTGAAAATCCAATACCTCTTATACTAAAAAAGCTAAATGTTAAGCCAGGTCGAAAACAAAAGAGGTTTGGAATTTTTATATAGCTATTGGAGAAAAAAAGGAAGGACATCAAAGTTGCAAATGTAAATATTGTCCATGGAGCCAAACACGTGGTGAGCCAAATAGCATAGAAGCACATTTAGCACTTAGTTGTCATAAAGTACCCCATGATGTCAAAGAAAAATTTTTACTTATAGTTAAAACACATGGAGAAATTCAAACAGAAGCAGCAGTAGCATCTAAAAAAAGAAAATCAGGACATCAACAATTAATTACAAAATACGGTGAATCTGATACAATTGAACCAATCAAAAAGCGAATTTGTGATTGTACAGTAGCCAAATTTTTTATCTGCTGCGGGGTCTCCTTTCGTCTTGTTGAACATCCATTTTTTATCGATATGATTAAAAGTTTGTGTTTAGGATATGATCCACCACGAGCATATACACTTTCACAAGATTTTTTATATGAGGAATTAGCAAATATTGTGGTTGATCAGCACTTAGAGTTAAAAAGAACAAAAAATTTAACTTTGGGTAATAAAAATAAATAGATATAATTTTCATATTTAGTTGTTTGATCCGTAAACATATTTACTAATCATAATTTACTATTATTTAAATTAGGCTTCGATGGATGGACTAGTCCTTTAAGGCAATCATTATATGCATTCGTAATAATGACACCTGACCGAAAAGAGATTATACATTGCATAAAAAATCTCTCTGCAAATTCTCATACGGCAAATTTTCTTGCTGATCAATTGAATGATGTAATCACTGAAGTTGGTGCAGAAAACTTTGCTGCAATTGTATCAGATCATGCATCTGCTTGTGCAGCTGCAAAAAAAAAAATTGCTGAACGGTATAAGCATATATTACCAATCAGATGCATCGCGCATCATGTAAATTTAATTTCAACTGACATCTGCAAGACAACATTTGCAAAGGATATAATTTCAAAATGTCAAAAAATAGTTAAATACTTTAAGCAATCTCATCAAGCTGGTGAAGAATTACGTTCAAAAGTGTTAAATGAGATAGTAGGGGGTGGATTAAAATCATACGTTGTAACAAGATGGACTATAGCATGGGACTGCACAAATTCCATCTTGCGACTGGAGCAAATACTTAAAAATGTAAGAAGAAGAATATATTACATAATTATGGTTAAATTCCACCTGAATTATAATTTTAGTCAAGATTGTGAAGTTTGAATATTTTGAATGTACAAATGTTACAAATGTACAAGTACATTTTTGCATTTATTAATTTTTCTTAATTATCAGATATTAGATGAATCTCCAGAAAAGTTAAGTGCCGATATTTCAGAACTTATCCGAAGTCGATCTTTTTTTACCAATGTAGAAGCTGTAAACACCCTTCTAGGACCAGTAAAATCAGTTGTCAAATCACTAGAATTTAAAACAACAACACTTGCGGATTGTTTTGTTGAATTAATTAAACTTTCACAGAAAATCAAGTCACTCCCACCTGTTTCTGATTATGATTTTAAATATCAATGTGTTGAGCGTTTTAATAAGCGCTGGAAAGAATTTGATATCCAACTTTACCTTCTAGCATACATACTTCATCCACACTACAGAGGTAGATATTTTTTATTGGAATTTAGGATTGTTAATTTAAGAATTTTTTTATGCTCTTTTTAATAATTAATTTAGGAAAAGGACTACGACCAACTGTTTTACGTAATGTGTATATTTTAGCGATGGAAATATGGATTAATATGGGAGGTGGTGAACTTTCTTCTGCCGATTTAATTTCCCAAATCCAATCTTTTTATTTAAGAAAAGAAGAATACAATATTCCATTCAGTACGAATAAAGGTGATGTTCTTACTTGGTGGCTTTTATGCAACCCTGTTCGTAGTGAAGAAAATCATATTCAAAAACTAGCATTAAAAATACTAGCGATAACTCCTCACAATGCTGGCTGTAAAAGAGTTTTTTCAGTATTGGGATGGTTTGCAAATCAAAGAAGAACTAAGTAAGTTTTAATTTAATATTTAATAATTAATATTTTGTTTAATATTTCATAATTATATTAAAATAGATTAAAAGTTGAAAAATTGGAAGCTATGGCCAAACTTCATACGCACTATATTATAAATGCCCAAAAAGAACTAAAATATGCTTATGCAGGTGTATCAGAAGACGATTTTCAATCTTCTATACGAGAAGCATTGTCTGAAGCTAATAAAAGTGACGATATAAATGAGGATAATGATGGAGATGAATTTTTTGACGATGACAACAATGACTACAACAACGACGATGATGATAATGGTGGTGGTGGTGATGGTAATGGTGATGGTAATGATGAAGGTGATAATGAAAAGGGTAATCATGATCCAAAAATTCCTAATCTACGTCCTAATCAACGAGATATAGATATTGAAAGATGGGTCGATATAAATGATTCGGAATTAAAAAGATTACTTAATATAGAAGTAAATGTAGTCATTGAACCACATCCATTACCTGTTATTAATCATGGCTCAAATGTATTTGACATTGAAGCTACTGTTGATAAAATATTAGGTAGTTAATATTTGACGATGTAATAATATTTGAAATTCGAATTATTATTTTTATAATTTTACGTATCGAATAAAAATTGCACAAGTTTTGGTATTACATTCTGAATTAAGTAAAAGATCTACAAATTAACACTTAATTAAAACGTATAATGATGTAATACAAATTTTATTTCTACGAATTTTTTTCTCACTGTTCCATTATTTCTCAGTGTTAATTACATTGAATTACGGATAAAAAAAATAACAATTATGTAGATCAAATATTACATTAACTAGGAAAAACATTTAATTATGCAAGAATATAATGTTTTTTATTTTCTCTCTTTGAAAATTTTTTACTCAAATATTCGGATAATTACGTTAGATCTATGGATAAAAAAAATAACAGAATAAAAGGAATAACTAAAGGTAGTACAATTATGTTTAGTTTGATGTTCTTTACTTCTTTTAACACATTATAGATTTATATTAACAAGAACTTATTTGCGAAATAGATTTAAATATAATTTCCTTACGATAAAACCAGTTGCGGAATGGTCTGATGATACAACGTATTAACGTTAACACTAATTCAACAAAGACGATGACAACAGTATGACAACATCAATTATTTGATCTTAATACTTGTCCCACCGATTCGTGGATAAGAATTGCAAATTATATTTGTTATTACCATTGATATGAAATAATGGCTAGGAAGTGGTATTCCCTAACGAAAACTTAAGGACTATTAAGCAACGATCCGGATGCAGAAGGTATAAAATAAGAAGCCCAGTTTGCACGATCACAGATTCTATAGGATTGAGATTACGAAGTTGAAGCACCAGGCAGAAGAATTGGAGAAAAAGAATGGTAAAGAATTGAAGAGTTAGAGGAGGAAAAGATTAGTAGTTTAGTCTGTTTAGAGGGAAAGATTGAAAATATATGATGAACTAACTTTCCGATTCACAGTGGTAATTACAGTATATTTAAATTTAAACTTTCTTAAAAAACTAGTTATTTATTTATTTCAGACCATTATCGAACAGCATACAGGAGATATAGAAGAAATAGACATCTCTCATCAAGAGATAGTAGATCTCATCATCGTAAACGAAGTCGAAGTCGGTTACATCTCGTCCTTGTTCAAGACATCATGTGCGACTAAGATTGCTTGCCAAAACTAGGGGGTTTCCGAAACTGTTTCGGTGTTTCGGCATAGTATATCATATGATATACATATAGTTTCGGCAATGCTATAACCGGTTAGGATCAGATCATTTATTGGTCGTTGTCTCGTTGAACACAGTAAAAATATATATATATATATATATATATTTTTATTTTTTTTTGTAGGTCGAACTCCTATTTTTTGTAGAACCGCAGACCCTTAGAGACCAGGACGAACCATACCTACATAATAAAGGTAATGTAGGAGAAGGGGACCGGGGGTAATGTGTTTGTAATTAAGAAACGTTTTTAACGTTTCTTTCTTTTTTTTTGTAGAACTAGGACGCCGGACTCTTGGAAACGAACCCGGACTTGGATGTGTGTAAGGAAAAAGGAAGGGGAATTTTTTTAATATTAAGAAACGTACTAACGTTTCTTTCTTTATTTTTTTGTAGGGCTAGAATGCCGGACTCTTGAAAACGAATCCGGACTTGGAAATGTAAGGAATAGGGGAGGGGGAATTGATTTTAAATATTAAAGAAACGTACTAACGTTTCTTTCTTTGTTTTTTGTAGGATTAAGACGCCAGACTCTTGGAAACGAATCCGGACTTGGATAATGTAAGGAATGGGGAAGGGGAATTGGTTTTAATATTATTGTAATTTTATTTATTATTTTTTTTTGTAGGTCGGACTACTATTTTTTGTAGAACGCCGAACCCTTAGAGACAAGACGAACCCGGACTTGGAATGTAAGGAATATGGGAAGGGGAGTGGTGTTTTGTAATTAAGAAACGTACTAAACGTTTCTTTTCTTTTTTTGTAGGACTAGGACGCCAAACTCTTAGAAGGCGAACTTACACTTGAGGTAAGTTGGGTGGGTCATGGGTGTAGTGTGTCATGTGTGTTAAATAAGAAACGTTTCTAACGTTTCTTTCTTCTTTTTGTAGGAACGCCGGACGAATTATACGAACCAGACTTTAGTGAAAGGTAAATGGGGAAGGGGGAGTTTCGCGTTTATTTTTTTTCCTTAGTAACGTTACTGATGGTTACTTTTTTTTTCTTTTGTAGGTTCTTGGACTGCTAACACGCTGAAACATTATTGAATATTAGTGTCAGCTATGCCGAAACTATGGCGAAAGGTTTCACCATTCCATAAAGTTTCAGCAGTTTCAGCAGTTTTGGCAAGTTTCAGCAGTTTCGCCATTTCGCAGTTTTGGCGTTTCTCCACTATATAAGAGGTTTTGACTTTTGGCATTAGGTTAAATGGATTTCGGCAGGCAACCTTATGTGCGACGTTGATCGCATTCTTGATCTCGCTACTAAAATCAAATCAAATTTTCGGAATTGACTCTTGATTTGTATCATATATTACAGTCACTCGGTGAATATTAAATATGACAATACTTATTGTTAATTTTTTGAGTTGCCAAGCTTATATTAACATAGTATATTTTATTTTATGAGAGCGCGAACTAGCTCCTCCGAAGTCGAGACCAAAAATACCAGGCTCAGAAGTTCCAGTGGTAAACGAAAGAGTAATTGAAAGTACAATATTTAATGTGCAACAGAAACTTTCTAATACATTTTAATGAAATTAATTTATCAAATAACTATTTTAAATCCATAAATTATATTAGTACCATATGACTAACTTTGTGAATTCACCCAACGTGTTGAACTAAGATGTTAATTATAAAAAATTGTATTACCTCTAATATTTTTTTTTATGACAAGAAATCGTTGTCGGTCTCGTTCAAATAGATGATTTTTTTTATTATTTTATCATTATATATATATTTTTTATTATAATAGAAATTGTATTATATATATTATATTAAATTTTTAAAACTAAATCGATACTTGAAAGTTTTTAATAAAAAAATTTTATAAATTATAATTAACTTTTGCTCTTTGTATACGATATTACAATATATTCTATTATGTCTGTCAAAATTTATTACGTCTGTTAAAATGCATTTCATCCGTCAAAATGTGTTACATCTGTCAAAATGCGTTACGTCTGTTAAAATAATTACGGTTACGTCAATTCAGATTCAGCACAGCTGCCGTATATTTCGGCATTCTAAGAATTCAATTCGCGGAGAAGTATAGTAATAACATAGATTTTGAAAAACATAATATCAAAATTTTAGATTTCTAGCCTTCATACAACTTTCTTAATTAGAAAGAACTTAAAACAAAAATTTGATAATTAACTATATATAAAAGTAAGTAAAGTGAGCAAATAGTCCAATACTGTCAGTTTATTTAGAATTATACATAGCAATGATACCTGAAATTTTAATATGTAGCAGTACAGAGTCCTGGTTAATGTATATACACAAAATTTCTTTTTTTTAGCTTTTATTTTTATACGAATTATGAAAAAATTAAAAGAAAATTAATTTTAAAAACAACAGTGCTGTACTTTCACATTTTCTCAAAATTATGCATAATAACTGAAAATATATATATTTTTTTTGTATTGTAAAGAATATAGTTTAGAAAATAAATATATGAATTTTTATATTTTTGTCTTTTCTAAAAAATAACAAATTAACAATATCATTAAAAGTGCCCATTTTTTTTAATTTAACAATCAATCAGAAATTTTTAAATTTTTTTCATCAATACAGCTGTATGAAAGTTAGAAGCATGAAATTTTGATATTATGTTATTCAAGATCTATGTTATTAAATATTAAAATTTCAAGCACTGTTAATATGTGCAATTTTGAGCAATTAATAAACATAAAGAGACTGCTACTTTTATCCAACTAGTATAACAATTATCAAAGTTCTTTTTTTAATTAATACAGTTGTATGAAGGTTAGAAGCATGAAAATTTGGTATTATATTCTTAAAAACTTATGTTAACACATATTAAAATTTCAAGTATTGTTAATATATGCAATTTTGAGTAATTAGCAAAAATAGGCTTCTGCCTACTTTTGTCCAAGTAGTGTAGTATTTTGGTAAGTTTACAATATTTTCTTTAAATTTTTTATTTTAATGAAATATTACTGACATTCATTATTTTCTTTTTTTTTTTAGGTGACAGATCTTAGATTCGGTATGTTTATAATATTTTAGATTTCATATTTAACAAAACTTTACTTATTGTACATTTTGTTATTTTTTCCCTTTTTTTAAGTGATCAGTTCTTTGGATAATTTCCCTCAAACCTTTGATAATAATGGATGAATTCAAGGATATTTTCACATAACAACCCAAAACTTAATCCAATCCAATACATGAATTTTATATTTAACAAAACTATACTTACGATTTCGTTATTTTGTTTCTTTTTTTAGGTGACTGGTTAAGGCCTCTTTGAACATACAGAATTTCATTTTTGGTAGGTTTTTTTTTCTCTATTTTACTAGGTTATTAATTTAAATGAAACAAATATTAATGTTTTGAATTTTGTTTATTTTTTTTTAGAATGGACACATGGATTTCAGATTTCAGATTTTGGTAAAATATTTCTTTTTCGAATTTAATTTCTTTAATGAAATGTTCTCTAATATTTCATTTTCTTTTATTTAGACAGGCTGTGAAAGTCACTTTTGATATGGGATTTAAGATTGCCTTCCAAAACTAAAAAGGAAATTTCAAAAGATTTCGGCCAATTAAATCAAATGCCAAAAATGCTGAAATTAGGCCGAAACTCGGTCTTAATTTTGGCTAAAATTAAAATTTGGCCGAAATTACGACATTGTGTCACGTGACATTACACTAATTTCCAAAAAAAAGAAATTTTATTTTCCAGTAAAATTGGTGAAATCGGTTTCATAAAGGTTACACAAACTTCCAAAAAAGGAAATTTAAAATGTCAATCATTTTCTGACCAGAATTACGTCCTAAAAATGGCCAGAATTATAACAATAATTTCTGTCAAATTTTGGACTTTTGGCAATAATTTCGGCATTATAAATTTTGGCAAATTTATTTTTGATTGCCTAAACTTTCGGCTACAAAAAAGTTTTGGCCTTGGCCTAAATTACCTAATTTCAGCAAGTAATCTTAATGGAATTCACTGCTCATCAGATCTCTTTGGATCCCTTTGGTCACGTAAGTTTTCCAATTTCAGTTTTTTTCCACATTTTATATAATTTAACAAACTGTTTTTTTTTTCTTTCTTTTTAGGTAGTTGGTTTTTCAGTTTATTTGGACATGAATTTAGGTGAGTTTTTTCTTTGTTTTTCTTCAAACTGTTTTATAATAAAACGGTTACTAAAGTTTCATATTTCTCTTTTAGACTTAAATTTTGAATAATAAAAGACCTGTTAAAGAGGACCCCGAACAATATATATAAAGGTAGGTTTTGAGTTTGCTTAACCAATATATAAAAATTTTTCCTATGTGAGATTTATTATTGCTTATTTGATAACATAATTTTTAAATAGTCAGATATGATTATGCGTAGCAGAGTATTAAATTATTAATAGTCAGATATATATTTGCGTAGCAGGATAGATTTTTTTAATATACAGTTTACCCTTCCTATAGCGAATTTTTATATAACGAATCACGTGTCAATTTTCCCTCGCTATAACGAAGTAACCAATCAAATTCTTCAAATTCTTCGTTAACTTGCTATAATGAATTTGAGGTGCAGAACGGTTTCTTCGCTATATCAAGGTAGACTGTATATATATAATATAATATATATTTACATTTTTCACATTAAAAAAATTTAATAAAATATGTAAACAAAGTTATAAACATGTTTGTGTAAAAAAAATTTACTATTTTTAATACAAAGAATAAGTTAATTGTATACGTAATACAGGAATCATTTTTAGACGTGATCGTGTAATGTGTTTTTGATAAAACAAATATGCGTCCGCATAAAATATATATTGAAAATAAGAGCAACGGGTGGATGGGAAGGGAAAAATAAGTGTTTTTCTGTTTTTTTATAATTTTACACTATAATTTTTGTAATAATCAATAAAAGTTATTTCATTTTTACTTAGAAAATTTTTTAAAAATATTTTTTTTGACAAATTTTACAGTAAATTTTAAAAATAAAAATTCCGCGTATTGGTAGTGTTAAAAAAACATGAATAAATCCATAAATATCTATTCAATCATGATAAAAATTTATATGTAAGTAGATTCGAACCTGCTGAACAACTTTACTTAAGAAGGTTTTGGATGTTTTCTTTGACTAAAGTGCCTAAATTACGCTCTAAAGTCACAGAACAGATATACAAAATATTAATAAGAAACATTTATAAGTTGCAATATTACAAAAAAATAATAATAGCTTTATCCATACATTATTTCAAAAATTTTTGTTTTTTTAGTTTTTTTTATATACATATTTTATAAAAAAAATTATATATAAATATATATATATCATAAAATAAATTGCTTAGCAGTGTAAAAAATTTATGGATTAGATAAAAATTTGCTTAGCAGACATGAAAAATATTTGCTTATTGACTTTAGTAAATTTTGAATTTTTTATCTGACCTATATATATATTGTTTGGGGTCCTTGTTAAAGTATCTGTGGATTATAATCAAAGAGAATTTTTATTGAAAGAATTGATGGCAGGTGTGGTGTTAGTATGGTTTGAACTTAACATTAATTACAATGAAATATAGATAGATTAATATTTATTTTTATAATATATTATTGTATATTATAATATTTTTAACAATAAATTACTGTACATAATACATTTTATAATTAATATTTTAAATGTTAGTAAAGTGTTTTGACAATATTTTAAAAATATCATAAAATGGTTTTAAAAACATAACAGTCACTGGTTATTTCAGCAAAATTAGTGGTGAGATTTTTTGTACTATGATATTATAATAAAAATTCTTAATATGATACAGTCTTTAGGTATATAATATATATATAATATTTAAATTTGGCTAAATTAGTTTAATTAGTTAAAATTCATTAATTTTTAAATTATAATTCTGGCCAAAATTTTCTTAATTCTGGCCAGATTCATAATGCTGGCCTAAATTTCATTAAAATTGGAATTTTCAAGTCAAAAGTAACACCATATTTATGTAATGTAACACTTTTTCCAACAATAGTAAACATGTTCGTTCAAGGTTTGAAAAATATTTTTAAACCTTTTAAAAGTCAAAAACTTCACTTTATTCAGTTGCATTTGGCCAGTGAAGGTTGTCAATTATATGGTTATTTTGATATAGCAAACTAATAAAGTATTAAGAAAACTTTTTTAACTTTTTTTTTTGCTTATTTTTTTTAAATATATTATAATTATCTTTTATTTTAACGTTACTTTAAACATAAAAAAAACATTTTACTTATTCATATTATACTATTTGTATTTATGGTTTAACAAGGTAAGCAAACCTAATATCCAATATGAATTTTTCTATAAATAAATAATTTTTGCTTTATTTTTTTGTTAAATGAATTAAAATTTAAAAATTTTAAAGTTTTTTTTTAATAAATTATAAAAATTTACATAATTACTACAATACCAAGATTTAAGCATTAAAGGTCTAATATAGATAAACAAAAAAGCATTATATTTTGACTAGCTTTGTGATTTAAAATTATTTATAACACTCAAATAGACCTAATAATATTATTTTAATAAAAAAAAAATTCTTATTAGCGTCCTAATTAAAAAATTTTAACAAAATTTATAAATAACATACAAAAAATCTGATATAATAATCACCCTTTTAAGCTTAACAAAAGTTGTTTGTTTTGCCAAATTATAGCTAGAAATAAAATAATTAATGGTTAAAAAAAAGCTTTTGCTAAAAGTTTTATTGAAATCAAAAAAATTTTTTTTTATTATAAAAATTGACTTTTTGTGGTTTACACAAAAACTACCTAAATAACTACCTTTTTCAACTTAGTAAATCTTTTTCTTTTCGTAAAATTACATATATTTTTATCATTTAAACTGTATTTTACATCTACTTTTAAGTTGCATCTGGAGGAAAACTTCATTTTTGAGACGAACTTTCTTGTACAGTCAACTCTCTTTATAGTCACACATTTGGGACAGTCCATATTTGGTGATTATTTTACAAGTGTATTGTACGTTTAGTGGCCACTACTTTCCGCACCCTCTATTGAAGGTTATGGAGGTAGGTCGTTCGTATCCTCGCCATCCTTGAACCACCAGATGTCATCAAGGCCACCTTTTTAACCAAGACAACTTATCCAGCACGTTCATTAATCAGGCATACCCCAGGGACCTGAAGGCCTTTGGATCGGAAGAACACTACCCTACTCGTCCTTTAATCCGTTGTACGATACTGTAATGGCTACTATTATAAACCCCTCACCACTACTACTGTCACGGAGGACTTTCGTCAGATAACCTTCAAACATCTAGACCCCTTCCATACCACCATATTAGGTACTAGGTCTCACTCAAAGGCCATTACAGCCCGCGATTACCCACCACTGATAGTACAGTTGTAATCCCCAAGTGGTATACTTTGTAGTGACCACCTGGACAGTAAGCTTGTAGGCGTTACCCAGGATCATCCCTTATGGTGGGTATCAACCACCAGGAATCACCAACCAGGGCCCATCAGAGAAGGGAATCGAACCCAATCACCAAGCTATCTGTCTGTGCACGAACACCTTGGTTGGTCTAAGACCTAACAGAAGGTCAAACTACCACTAAGACATTGCACCCTCAGCTTTACCATCTAGGACAACCATCTAGCCATTACTGACCCCAAGTGGTATCGTGGAGTGACCACCCGGACAGGAAGTCCCCCCCAAGGTATAGTAGTGACCTCAAGGACAGGACTGCGCACATACCAATGGCCTCATAGGGAACGTTAGAAGGACACCATGACCCTTAGTTGAAATGTGCGGCCTAACCGTACACACTAATTCACCATGATGCAGTCCAACTACACTAATCCCTGTACCTTCACGCTATTGGTTGTAGCGTCCGCAGTAATATTCTTTTTATTTCCGTGGTTATGGGAATCGAACCTGCGACCTCACCATACTCAGGCTTAATGAGGGTCTCAGTGACTAACCACTGAGATAGGGTGACCAACCCATATTTGGTGATTATGAGCAAACAGTCTTATGACTTTATCTTTTATTATTAAATTTAAACGAAAAGTACAATAAACAGATCGAACAATATTACAAATATCAAATATAGAAAATAAACATAAAAAATAAAAAGAACTAGCTTCACGATTCATACAAGTAAAGAAATCTAAACAAAATAAAATTAAGTAAAGAAAAACTAAACTATTACAGAAACGCATACCCCATCTTTACCCGAAGGCCAGTGTGAGTCAACTATCCAGCATGTCCTAAGATCCAAACCGTTACCAAAAAGAGATCCTAAGTAGAGGCTGAACTGTTAAGCGGCGCCAAAAATCCAAATGCGAAATCCAAGATCCCCCACGGATTATAGAAGAGGAAACCCAAGAAACCCAGGAATCCAAGGAAGCTGTCGCCAAGGAAGGTGTCGAAGAGTCAAGAGGAATGTTAGAGGAAGGTCGAAGAGTAGAAGAAGGCCCAAGAGCTGACGATTTCATTTTTTTTGTAATGCCTTGAGCTAATTCCCAATGATGAAAGAAAATGGATCGGCACAACCAGATTTGAACATAAAGGTCAAAATGAAAGTCGTGCAAAGGTGTATCCAAGATAGACCATATGGTAGGTGAAGAAAAATAAGTTCCAAGAAATTCTGTCAAAAATTTCGGTATAAGTCCTCTTGTGAGTCGCAGGCAGGAAATTGAAGGAGGGTCACAATCCCAACAATTAAGAGCCATAAATTCAGCAGCAAAAGAGTCCGGTAAAGAGATTAAAGATGACGCGGAAAGGAAATTATCAAGATAAGTAGTCCGAAGAGCCAATAGTAATGTTTTAAAAGATTGCAAAGGGCTAAATTCAGGTAAAATATAAGGACAAGTCCACAAGTGGTCTAAAGTCTCAGGGAAGGAATTACATTGAGGACAAAGCCAACTTGGATTATAAAGATGAGGCTTTCGTCTCTGAAGAGTTGTAAGCGTTGGAAGCATATCTAAAAGTAGCTTGATACGGAAACCACAAAACTCGGAGCGGCCATTCCGATGAGAGACAAAATGCTTATTGTTATTGAGACAAAATATGGTGCAAGTCCAATCAATATCAGAAGTTGAAGAGTAGGAATTAAATCTTGGTAATACAGCAAGAGTTAAAAGACTTTTGGCGTCAAAAATATCTCTAATAAATTTCCGGATATTCATATCCACAGGTAAGGAATTAAATTGTAAAATGCAAGGAGCCATCAATTCCGGTGGTGGACAAAAAGAAAGAAGTGAGTCAGTATGAGCGGCTTTGGCTAATGCATCCACATGATTATTCAAAGGGTCGTCAGCATGAGCAGGAACCTTGATCAAGGTAACATCCAGATTCTTTTGCAACATAATAGTGCGTATGGAGGACCACAAAAGGTGGTTGGATTCTTTAAGCATTCTGGGAATAAAAGGAGCATCTACATATAAAGACCATAAAGAAAGTAATTGAGCACAATCAGTGGCGACAGTAATCTTTGAATTCCGAGGAAGGGAGTCCAATCCGTGCAATAAAGCAAAAACTTCTGAACGTAAAGCAGAAGGAAAAATGGAAGAGACGATATTATAATGGGATTCCAAAATAAATCCATCAGGATCTATAGCAGTCCATGCATAAGCCATCAAGGATGCCGGATGACTAGGAGGAGAAAGGAAGGAACCATCAATATAAAGTGTAGACACCGAAGAGGGAAGTTGGATATCAGAGATCCTAAGCGACTAGTTCATTCGTAGAAGGTAAGCGAATCGGAGCAAAAAGATGAAATAGTAAAAGAGATTTGGCATAGCCTAACGAGGCAGAAAGTGAAACTGAACGAGTATCCACATGTATATAAGTACGAGGTTTCGTAGGATAACGGATCAAACTTGATAACGGAACATAAGAGAAACATCCTTCAGAGGGACATCGTTTGATCAAAGTCTTAGAGGTAGAGGATCGCGGGAGAGCAGAGGCACAGCCTTGGCATGCAGTAAATTCAGAAAGTAAATCATCAACCGATGATGCAATCCAATGTGAAATAAGAGCTTCATTACGTGGAGCAGGATAGGTAGTAATCACACGGCCAACGAGGAAAGAGTTAGTATTGCGATTAAAAGAAATAGCCCATTGAGGGTTAAACCAATAATTTCGACTAATATCTATAAAAGAAATAGAAGCTAAAGTATGAGAATTAGGAATTCTAAATCGTTGTAAAATAAAAAAAGAAGGCGAATTAGGAATAACAATAAGATTGAACAAATAATTAAACCAAGCAGGCACAGATCCTTTGTTCGATACTCGTTTAAGAAAGTGTAAATCTTTCCATGAGAGAAGTCGAGAGCCACACGGTGTAATCAATTGAGCAAGAAAATGAGTGCAGAAATTTATCCGAACATTTTTCATGGAAGTATATAAATCTTTTGGTAAAATAGACCGGAGTGGAATCGCCGGACGTAAATCTTTCCTCGGAGGTCGGAACAGTAAAGACCACGTGATATTTAAACGAGAAGAGAACAATAAAGAATTAAATAAAGAATGTGTTCGCAAAGAAAAGGTGTGGGACCATGGTTCCAGGTCAATAATAGAGGGGCAGACATCACAGTCCAAAAAACCTTGGAGATAAGTAATCATATAATTAGCAAAGAGCTTATATGAAGGGTGAGAAAAAATTTTCTGCCATGAAGCCACATGAGATGACAGAAATCGACCAAACGCATGTTGAAGAGAGAAAGGCAACAGTGTGAAGAGTGTGGAAAGAGGAGTGACTGAGGCCAAACCAGCCTTCTGACGAATAAGAGAAAGCATTGGAGAAACCATGCGATTAATGGTGGATTCTGCAAATAATGTGGTTTGTAGGCGAAATTCTAGCCGCGGAAGTAGGACAACATTATAAAGATAAGCTATATGTTGTGCTAAAAGTTTTTTAGGACTGAGTAGAGCGGCCATGTCTTTGACCATGGAAACAGTTTGGTTATGAACGAAACGAGAAGAAGCCGAAAGGTTAAACCAAACACCTAAAAACCGAAAAGATGCAGATAAGGCTAACGCCTTTAAAGTAAGGGTATGAATCGTATTTAAAGAAGATGGGAATAGATCAAATACAATAGTTTGAGAAAATTGTTCAGAAGAAAGAAGGATATATTTTGCTGAATTTGCTTGAGTATTATTTAAAGTGTAAAATTCAGCAGTAATGGAAAGGCGATCTTCAATTCCTTGTTTAGATGAGGCAATCAAAGTAGAGTCATCCATAAATGTAATATGTGAAATAAGAAGATTATGTTGTTCATATTCAATTGGAGAATAATCCAATAATGCAGAAGATTTCAAAATAAAGGGATCACAGGCTTCTCGATTAAGTGTGGTAAGTAATGGATCCAAGTATATAACCCATAATAGTGGAGAGATGATTTCACCTTGGTCAATACCAATTCTAACTCTATATCCAGAAGTATCACCATGATGTGTAATAATTTTATTATTACGCCTTGTAAAAAGGTTAATGATAAATTTGATCAATAAAGACGGAATATGCAGACGGATTAAAGCCAGTCTAAGCATGTTCAAATCAATTGAGTCAAAGGCCTTAGAAATGTCCTGAGAAACAACCCATAGTTCTTGGTCATCGCTTTTATCAAAGCGTCGTTGATGAATAATAGCATCAAGCATCTTAATAGGAATGTCGGTGGAGCCGCCTGGTAATCCGGCAAAGTTACCACCTTGGAGCACTTGATTGTCAGCCAGGATTTTTGATAGTCGAGTTGTAACGACCTTAACCACACATTTGCGTACTGTTTCCAATAGAGTGATAGGTCGCGTATTCTTCAATTGGGCGTCAAATTCATGAGGCTTTGGAATGGGATAAACAAGCGCTTCACGCCAATCGGCAGGAATATCTCCATGAATGAGACAAGCATTGGCTAATATAAGGGACAAATTGAAAGTTTCTCCAGTTAAATGTTTGAGCATCTCATAAGAGATCTTGGAAGGACCAGAGGCTTTATTATTAGGCATAGAATTGAGAGTGTTTTTCCATTCATCGGCCAGAATAGGAGACATAACCAAGTTATATAAGGACGAATCAATATCTGGAAGAGGAGTATAAGCTCGTTGCCATCGTGGAGGAAATGAATCCGTAGAAGAATACTGGACCAAAGGAGGAGTGACAACCGATTGGAAGTGTTTAATAGCAGCTTGTTTGATATCTGAAGGATCAGTAAGTAATGTGGGTTTGGAGTCAATAACAACCAAAACTCTATCAAGGACAATAGAACGATGTTCCACTGATAGGGCTGAAGAAATAAAAGAGCCCGGGGATGTAGAAAAATGCTCATCTCTAAGAGCAGTATAATATTCAATGGAATCTACACGATGCTGATGAAATTGTGTGGAAAGATAAGCTGAGACCAAAGCTTTTTGTGAACGTAAAAATTTAACAAAAGTAGGAAGCGGTGTTGTACTATAAGAAGGTATAGTATAATCTGTTAAAAGAGACTTAAGGAGGATTAATTGGGTTGGTAAGGAATTAATCATTTGTGAAATTTGAGCAGGACGACTAGGCCTAGATGTGGTCAATTTAAACAATAATCTATCCAAGAATTTGTTGACAGCAATAAGCATGGTAAGTTCAGGAGGATATTTATGGTGATGAGTATTGGATACATGTTGGAATGGTAGAGAATCAATGGCACCACCAAGAATAGAACGTTTAAGAGCGTGCCAAAGTTTGTCCAATGAAAGAACTGAAAGTGAAGATACTGAAGGATGATGTGTGGTCAAGTATAACTCAAGACGTGAGTTTACTTCATTGGAAAATTTGTCCCAAGTGTCATCTTTCAAATTTTTGTAACGAAAGATGGTGCGTTGTTCGCTTTTCTGCTTTAATCGAGCTTTGGATAAAATAGCGAAACATGAGCTAAAATCAAAGGCCGTTAAAAGTACACGGTGATCAGTAAATTGATTATCATTCAGCTTAGGACAAGTTTCAACTTGAGAAAAAAGACCAGGAGCAGGGAATCCAGGGGATGACCAGATATAATCAAGTCTTAAAGAACCATTCTGGTGATAAAAGGTAGGACTAGGACCTGAAGTTGATGAAATATGGGATTGGTGATCCGTAAAATATCGAGAAGAGAGTGATCGTAAAATTTTCAAATGATGTTGAGGAAGATGTGAATGTGAAATTTCATCTGCATTAAAATCACCAAGGACGACTACGTGATAGTTATTAGAACGGGCTTTATCAAGCCATAAATTAAGTTGTGCAAAAATAGCATCTCGTTCTTTATAATGAATAGAATGATAGGGAGGAATATAAACAGAGATAATAGAAATTTTTGTCTGATGAAAAAAAGATCTAATTTTAAAAGACGACCTTTCCAGGGATCAATCTTCTGAACATGTTTATGTAAAGGATGACGAAGTAAAAGACCAACACCATCATGTGGTCGTGAATTAGAAGGGGAAGGAGCCCAATAGGACTTAAAATTATATAAGGGATGTTCAATTTGATAAATAAATTTAGCACCAGAAGAAGTAAGGCGAGTATCGTTTAAAGATAAAACGCCAAAGGAAGAATGCAAAAAATAATTTAACAAATGCAATTGTCGGACGGGGGAACACAAACCATTAACATTGATTTGTCCAAAGTTAATAAGAGGAGAAGAAAAAGAAGGAGAAGAAAATTTATTAGAACTATTATTATTAAGTATCGCACTATTAGGAGGGTGAAATCCCTGTAATACACCCGATACAGATTGGTGTTCAATCATTGGAAGGGGAGGGTTTTGAGGGAGAGAAGGAGTCCAATTTTTCCATAATCGAACCAAGTTGGGCAGAAAGATTCTTTTGTGTATTGGTGACATTAAAAATTTCCGATTGCAAACGAGAAGTGTCAGCACCGGGGGCAACATTAGTAGGTCGGGAGATAGGTAAAGGGACGTGTCTTCTTGATAGAACAGAGTTAGGATCCAGAGCTGAGAAGGAAGCATCAGGGGAAACGTCCATAAGAGAAGAAGAGGTATTGGGAGGAAGATTGAATCCAGAATTCATGTCTCGGGTTGGAGCATCATCCCATCCATTATTATAAGAATGAGTATAATTTTCATGATCATCCTGAGGCGAATGCAATTCAGAGTCGCCAGGGGCGTCATAATTCATCATTGATTCCAGCTCAGAGAGTCTATATTCATGAGCCGTAATAGTGTCATTCATCCAAGAGACTGTTTCCTCTAGAGTGTGGAGGGTAGTAGCGATCTCTTTGATTTGTGCCTTTAATTCATCAACAACATGTTGAGGAAGCGTAGGGGCAGGATTGTTAGATGAAGAAGTAGGGTGTATAGAACTGATAGGATGAGGTCTGTGTGGAGGTTGGGCAGAACCAGAAGAATTATCATTGTCCCTGGAATTATTATTATTATTGTTGGTTCTGTTATTACTTCGTGAAGTGTTGGAACGAGAAGTGTTATTAATATTGTTGTTGTTGTTGGAACGGAATGAAGAGGAATTAATATTGCGGGATCTAGAGTTGGAACGCGATCTTGAACGGGAATTGGAATTGTCACGTGATTGGCGCGAATCTTGACGACCACGTCTAGGTCCAGCATTGAAACGAGAATAAAGCTTGTTGAGGCGATCGTCCACTTTCCGTGTGGGACGAGGATTGCATACAGAGGGAGAACATCCAGGACGCCCACAAACATGGCATAAAGTTTGTGCTTCATTGGGAGGATGCCATGTTAATCCTTTGCCGCAGAAAGCCACGGTCATTTCTTTGGCAGCTTCAAGAGATTCGAACGAGGAGAAATTCAAATACACATAGGGTTTAGGCTTGTATGAGCTGATAGACAAAGGAACGTTAAGAGCCTTAGCGTTAACTTGAGTAGCAATTTCTATCAGATCAGCTTCTTTAATATTTTTGGGGATGCCGGCAAGGATAGCAACATGTTCTCTGCGGCTATCGCGTTGGGATTTCGAATAAGACGCCGGGCAGACGCGTAAAGAATTACCAAGGCAGATGATCGCCCAAATATCATGAAATTGGGTAATTGCGTCCGCGGAGGAAAACTGGATATGTCCATTGTAGTAATGCTTACGAGGAGTAAGTTTGCACTTGATTACAGTGCCATATCGGGAAAAGGCCTGACGGACTTGAGTCTCGGTAAGGAAAAGTGGGATATCAGTAACAAACAAAGACTTCGCTTCGTCATTGAGTTTGGCATCTGCAGGGGAATAATGAATAAAGGCTAAATTGAGAAGATCTACACGTGGTGAACTGACACAATCGGTATAATCGTGTTGATCATTAAAGAAGACAAGGATTTTTTTATTATCGCCTGATCCATCGCAGCGTGCACGGGCGCCATAAGAGGAATAGCGGGAGAGTGAGCAATCCACTTCGTCACACATGGAGCGATTGGTAGTGAATTTAGTTGTGAACGCGTCAGGCGCGTCGCGTAAATATGCCGCAGCATAATAACGAGAAGGAGCAGACTTAATAGCGGCAGCATTACCATCGGGAGATGGTCGCCGTTCAGGGACATCAAAGGCGACAGCTTTGCCTTTACCACTGGTGTAAGAGGGAGCGTGGATAGAAGCGTCAACAGTTTCAACAGGAGTGGTAGTATTTTGAGGAGATGTAAGCACTTGGACTTTGTTGATAGGAAGACCTGAGGGAGCGGTAGAAATAAGGTTGGGAGCCGAAGCAGAAGGTGAAGTTATATCAACATTCATAGCGTCATCAGAGACAACGCGTGAACGTTTGTTAGGCGCGCCAGCGGTAGTCGTGGGAGACAAAGGTCGGTCTCCAGAGGGAGTAGAAGTAATAGGACGTGGTGGCGGCGGAATATCCGGGTTAATAACAGAAGGAGCTGGAGGTGTAGTCATAGTTTAGAGCTCAGTAAAGAGGAAAGCAACTGGGAAAATATTAGTATTTAGAACGAGCACTTAGAAATTTTCGAACGAAAATTTCAAAAATAAATTTTTTATTAGTATTTTCAAAAATTCAGGAAAGAGTTGCGATGATCCTCTCATATTTGGTGATTATAAAGAGATGTGACTATATAAAAAATTTCTTATATTTGTATATCATAATTCCGGCCAAAAATTAACATAATTTTAGCCAGAATTATACTTAAAACTTTATTGTATCGTAACTTCGCCAATATTAATCGTAGAGAGATGATCTTACCGCCATTCGATTCGTCTTGATGAGACGGTTCTAATGGTATAAAATACGTCGAAATCCAATCACTAGATTAATTTCCGAAATTAAAAAAATATTAATGGTTTTTGTGTAATAACTCTGCCAATATTGATCCTAGAAAGACGATCTTACTACCATTCGATTCGTCTTGATGAGACGAATCTAATGGTATAAGATACACCGAAATCCAATCACTAGATCAATTTCCGAAATTAAAAAATATTAAATGGTTTTTAAGTAATAACTCCGTCAATATTGATCACAGAGATATGAGCTTACCACCATTCGATTCGTCTCGATGAGGCGATTCCAACGAGCTATAAATCGTCTTTTTACAATCACTAGATACCGAGAAATCTAGCAAAATGTTAAATGGCGCAGTAAACGTAAATCAAGAAATATTATAATGCCGATGTTTAACATTTTGTTGAATAACTCGTCAGCCAGTGATCGGAAAAGGATAAAACTGGTCACCCTATCTCGGTGGTTAGTCACTGAGACCCTCATTAAGCCTGAGTATGGTGAGGTCGCAGGTTCGATTCCCATGACCACGGAAATAAAAAGAATTTTACTGCGGACGCTACAACCAATAGCGTGAAGGTACAGGGATTAGTGTAGTTGGACTGCATCATGGTGAATTAGTGTGTACGGTTAGGCCGCACATTTCAACTAAGGATCATGGTGTCCTTCTAACGTTCCCTATGAGGCCATTGGCATGTGCGCAGTCCTGTCCTTGAGGTCACTACTATACCTTGGGGGGACTTCCTGTCTGGGTGGTCACTCTACGATACCGCTTGGGGTCAGTAATGGCTAGATGGTCGTCCTAGATGGTAAAGCTGAGGGTGCAATGTCTTAGTGGTAGTTAGACCTTCTGTTAGGTCTTAGACCAACCAAGGTGTTCGTGCACAGAACAGGTAGCATGGCATAGCGGGGTTCGATTCCCTACTCCGTCCCGGAAGTTGGCGATCCCTGTGGTTCGATACCCACCATAAGGGGTGATCCTGGACAGATGCATGCTACTTCCTGTCCGAGTGGTCACTACAAAAGTATACCACTTGGGGTAAACAACTGTACTATCGGTGCTAGGTAATCGCGGGCTGTAGTGGCCTTTGAGTGAGACTTAGTACCTAAAATGGTGGTATGGAAGGGTACTAGACGGTTGATGTTACCTGTCGAAAGTCCTCCATGAAAGTAGATGCTCTCTAAAGGTCGTTAAATAAATTGAGTATCAGTATTATGCAATGGGTATAGGATGAGTAGGCGGCGTGTACCTAGCTTCAGATCAGCCTAAAATGGCCCGATGGAGGATGTCTTCTATAGTGGTGCTGTTACCTGAGGAATTAAGTACTCGGTATAATGGTTGCCCATTGAAGATGATAGGACACAGACCCGAGATTAGTCTCATAAGAGGCAATGGGTGGTCTGGCCGTAAACACTTGCAAAGGAAAAGGATAAAACTACCACCATTCGATTCGCCTCAGTGAGACGATTCTAACAAGCTATGATACATCTTTGTACGATTATTAGATGCCAAGTTATTTAATATATTCTTTATATAACTGTGATTATAAACGGTTCTTTTTAATATAAGATTTTTGAGGATAGGTGTGATAGTGACTATAGATAGATTGTGACTATATAGGATAGATTTTAATAATAAAGTGTTTTGAACATTCAACTGGTGTGACTATATAGTAGAATGTGACTATAACGGGAGTGACTATAGAGGGAGTTGACTGTATATGCAAAAAAAAAAATTATTATTACTAAAGAGGAAATGATGATGAAAATTTATAATACACATGACGAACTATTAATTTACTTAATTTGTATAAGCGTTGTATTAAGAATTTCTTTTTTTAGCTACATGATGGAATATTCAATTATGATTACATAAAATTATTTTAATTAATGATCAGCAAGTGATCTGAAATGACCACTGACTGATAATTATAATGCCATTTTTTATGATATCTTAATAAACATTAGAAATGGAAGTTTAACGTGCTTGTTGGAATTATTTTTTATTATATAAAATGTTTTATGACATTATTAAAATACGAGTTTTAAGTATATTTATGATATCATAAAAGCATTATATGATATTTTGAAAAATTATCCTGTCCAGTAAAGTTATCAAATGATGGCTCATCCATGCTCTTCCAAAAAGCTATATTTAATAAGCATTAGATTACGTCATAGGCGTTTCATATACAACTCTAGCCATGGTAAAAAAAAAGTGATGACATGTAAGGTTGCTTGCCAAAACCTCTCTAAAATCCTGCAATAAATTTCGGCAAGATTTTACTATATGTTTACTATAGTTTCGGCAGGGTTTTGGCAGTTTCGGCAAATGGGGTTTCGGCATTTCGGCAAAGTTTTGGCAGGATTTTTAATATGATTTAATATAGTTTTGGCATTTTCCGTATAGGTTTCGGCAGTTATTAATAAGATTTCGGCAAGCAACCTTACTGACATGTGTAAAGCTCTAAATGGTCCGGATTGGTCTGGGTTGGGAAGTAATCTGGGACTGGACTGAAAAATTAGTTCATTTTGGTCCAGTCCGGTTTACATTAAAAAGAGAATCTGAGACTAGACCAAACCAGACCAGTTATTTTGGTCTGGTCTGGTCCGGTCCTATAATAAAAAAACGTTGCGCGTTTTTTTATAATAATATATTAAAAAAAACATTTTCGCAATGTTTTTTCATTAAATTAATTAAAAAAACATTTTCGCAATGTTTTTTCATTAAATTAATTAAAAAAACATTGCAAAAATGTTTTTCTAATTAAAATTACTTTAAAAAAATGTTTCGCAATATTTTTTCATTAAATTATTATAGAAACGTTGCGAAAACATTTTTTCTATAATAATATATTAAAAAAAACGTTTTTGCAACATTTTTTCTATAATAATATATTAAAAAAACGTTTTTGCAACGTTTTTTCTATAATAATATATTAAAAAATATTTTCGCAATGTTTTTTCATTAAATTAATTAAAAAAACGTTGCAAAAATGTTTTTCTAATTAAAATTACTTTGAAAAAACGTTTTACAACATTTTTTCATTAAATTATTATAGAAACGTTGTGAAAATGTTTTTCTAATTAAAATTACTTTGAAAAAACGTTTTGCAACATTTTTTCATTAAATTATTATAGAAACGTTACGAAAATGTTTTTTCTATAATAATATATTAAAAAAAATGTTTTTGCAACGTTTTTTCATTAAATTAATCAAAAAATGTTGCGAAAACGTTTTTTTAATATATAATTATAGAAAAACGTTTTGCAACATTTTTTTGTTAAATTATTATAGAAACGTTGTGAAAATGTTTTTTCTATAATAATATTTTTAAAAAAATGTTGTGTAAACATTTTTTTATAATAATATATTAAAAAAAACGTTTCGCAACATTTTTTTTATTAAATAATTACAATAGCAACGGTTTTAATATAAAACTATTGCGAAAATGTTTATTCGGTCTGGTCCAGTCCAATCCATAAAATTTGGTCTGGATTAGATTTATAATCCAAAATTGGACCAGACTGGACTGAATATTTTAGTCCAGGTTGAAACATCAACCCAGCCCTGACCAATCCGAATTTTCGGTCTGGATTTCCAGATTAGGATTGGACCGATTAGAGCTTTAGACATGTGACTGCATTTTATTCATCACAACTCTATAAAAAATTTTTATCCAAATATTTCCATTATTTCTCCGTGTCTTTTGTAAAATTCTGTGTAAATGATATATTCACGGATATCTGTGTTAGCAAAATAAAAATTTCCATGATTTAAGGCTATAAATTCCATGAAAATGATACATTTATGGAAAAAACATGGAAAGATAAAACACGGATCAGATTTTTTACAGGGCAACTATCACATCCTACTGCGTTTTCACTTTTTATATTTATCTGAGGGATTTATTTTTTTTCTAGTAGGTAAAAACTTATTCGTTATCTTTTATTCGTCACCAGTTATTTTCACGTGTTAGTGCATAACGCCATAATGCAGGCCAAAAGTCATATATCAGTAACTTTTTTTTCGCCATAGCTAGGATACTACATTTCATAAGAAAACACTTTTACAGTTTATCTTACCATGGTATCTAAAATTGTTTAAGCATTCAGATAACAGGTGTATTCTTATTCTTCTTTAAATATAAACTTGGTATTTAAAGCACAGCAGATCAGAAGAACAAAAAACTTTTTTATTTATATAAACAATAGATATCTGAATAATTCTTAATCACGTGTGAGTAAAACGTTGCACATAAACGTTTTTCATTAAGCATGCTTTATTAATCATATGATGACGCTATCCTAAACTAATTTATTCAGTTTATTCTCCTTTTACAAGATAGTTTACTAATGATACCTTTTAGAATTATATAATTTTGAAGTTAATAATATTGGTGTAAGGGGAGTTACACATATCACGTAATATTCATTTTATTATAAACCTTACCCCCCCCCCTGTTAGATTTCATAACCAATCAAATTATAATATTTATAAATCATATGATTTAAATAAGTGTAACGTAAAATTTTAACTACCCCCCTCCCCCCCTATAATAATTACATAATATGTGTAAGCTCCCTAAGAGTATAGAACCTATACCATCAAATCACAAGAGCGTTAATTAGACACGATAGACACGAATTGTACTTGAAAGCATATTTTTTCAGGAATAGCATTCACATTTTATATATTCCTTTTGCTACCTTCTTATCTTTTGCAATACAGATGTGATTATAAAGTCTTCCTATATTATATGATAATCGTGAAAACTCTTTATACTTCCAACTAATAGAAACATGATCTACTAAAATACTGGTGGATCCTATGTCAAAATTGCGCAGAAGCAGGATCAACATCTGGTTAAATTTATCAGCCAAAGGGGCTAATTTCTAGACAAATTTATGTGTTTCCCTCTTTTGTATCTTCACCACTGCAGAACTAATAAGAAGGAAAAAAATTTTTTCTGATATATACTGCGCCGGGTGAATAGTATCGAACTATACTATGATCGTGAATTTTAATTTATTGCTTAAAGTAAGCTAATAAGACAATATTCTGTTTCATTTTTATACCATTTGCCATGTAATCCATAATTCCCATGTTTTTCATCACAAATAGGACATGGTGAGCTCTACAGTTGAGATGATGCAAAATTGTTCACGAATAAAATCTTTTAGTATATTCAAAATGTAGCTCGTTAATTTAGGTAACTGTACAACTAAGTCATTTTAATATGTACATTTTTATTTTATACAAATCTAGTTTTTACATGCAATTCATGTAATGTATAAGTACTTTCTAAAAATTATATGTATTAGCTGGAAAAAAAAAATATAAATAATTTGTTCTATTAAAGTTTTCTATATTTAATTATTTTAAAGTTGTAACCAATTGAAGAAATAGGAATTATATGTTCTTTTCATATTGATCAACTGAAGATGTTAACACAATCTGGTGAAAGAAGATACCTACATCAGGAGGATAAAATAAGCGTAGATCTACAAAATAATACACATGTGAAAAACTACGCAAATCTACACCACTCGCGATGATATACGAGTGTGAAAATTTTAGAGAAATTTTCAATAGTATAAAATAGTGTATTTTTGAAAATGACGTAGTTTTTTAGTAGTAAAAAATAATGTAGTTACCTTAACATAAAATTTTCCTCTTTATAACACCTCGTGTATTTTTCTGATATTTTCTTACAATTTTGTTGTTTTTTTTACTTACACTAAAAGTCGTACTGAATACCTTCGATATTAATCATATTTTTATTTATTTTTTTTTTGCCTACACTAAGAGTCGAACTGAATACCTCAAGATAAATTATTAATATATTAAGTCTCGTTACCTAACCACTACACTATTTATTTTTTATTTTAATTATTAACATTATATTTCATATTTATCTTAGAATAAAGACATGCTTAAACCTTCGTATTTATTTTATATGATTTTAGTATCGTGTATTTGTGCAAATTTTTAAAGTGTATTACCAAATTACCTATTTGTGCAAATTTTTACACAACTTTCTTCAGATACAAAGTTTTTAAAATATTTTTAAACTGTATTTTAACATGCAGTTTATTTAAATTACATATTTAGGCAAATTTTTAAAGTGTATAATACTGAAGCTAACTATTTATGTAAATTTTACACAACTTTTTTAGATACAAACTTATTCAAAATATTTTAAGCTACATTTTCATGTGTGGGTTATACAAAATCATGTATTTATGCAAATTTCTAAAGCGTAACACTGGTCAAATGATGAAGAATCGGTGTATTAAGAGCCAGTTAAGAATCGGGACCAATCAGGTTTCGGTTCTTAACCGGCTCTTATTTTTTTTATCATTAAATAATCAGTATCCCGATAGGCCTATTGATTCTATTATATAAGAAGCCGATAGATTCTAAACGTATATCAAATTTGATCAGCTGATAATAAGTAACAAATTGATTACCTTCCGGATTTACCCGATGACTAATAAATAAACACCCGATCTGTCATGATCTGTCATTAATTTATAAATAAGCATCGGTAAAACATCACATGTCCGATAATAATACTGATAGAACATTGATATTAGACGGTGAGAAATTTAAAGGTTTAATAATAATTATTATATATTTATTTATTTGTATATTTATAATATTCATAATATAAAACATGATTGATATTACAGTATTATTATAAATTTTAAATATGAAACTTTCTATTGATCGGTATTACTGACACATATTTCCGGGTTTCTTTTCGTCCTATTGAAAAAGAACCTTCAACAAACCGACCCAGTATACTATGTACAGGGATAATACAATCCCTGCTAAGATCATAAAATTCTTTTTTCCATAGTTCTATATTGCACAAATTTTCATCGCCATTAATTGTGCAATGAAATCTAGTCTTGTGATTTTCTGCCGGAAGGTACCACTTTACAAATGCTAGGGAATGATTTACAGAACCTTCCGGAAAATGTATAATATGTTCAAAATAAAATTGAACAATACCGGGATAAGTATCTTTAGTATTATCATGGAGAAATTGGGATAATATTTTGGCCGATGTGACGTGCCTTTTAGAATACATTGACCCAAAAACTTCGGATCCAATTTTTAGTCGTCCATAAGTGTTCACTTTTGGTAATACCGGTATAGCAGAAGGAGCAGCATGGATATCTGATAGTGCTGCGAAATCTTTTCCATAGGCATTGCGGTAATATTCAACCAACAAATCTAATACTTCTTTTGAAAGGTTGGTGTCTATCCTTTTAGGATTAAGAAAAGTACCTGGAAAAGGTTCCGAACCTGTTCCGGCCATTTCTTCCACGTTTCTAGACATTGATAAAAATTCCCGGTAATCTATTCCATTAATTTCATCATGAATTACAAGACTGCCGGTAGTTTCTTTCGGTGTAATTAGTGTGATACAAGTCGATAAATGTTGATGGTCTTGGGCGCATGAAGAAAACTGATCAAGAAGAGAGTTGAATTGAATGGTTTTTAATAATTCTGGTTCGATTCTTCTATTACTGCTATGATACGATCCTATAAATATAGACTATTTAATAAATTGATTTAATTATATTGATAAGTTCGGAAATCTGGAATTACCTAATAGACCGTTCATGCGTTCGTAACTGAAACACCAGAACGCGTATAATGGTCCATAGTCTAACGCACAATGGCAAATATGTAAGCATAAATGTAAATTCGGCGTAATTTTTTCTGCGCCGTAATTTTCTTCAATGAGCTTTGCCACTTCTAGAAGATTTTTATGAGCTTCTTCTAACCCATTCGTTGTTATAGATCTGCATACAAGAATATTGCATGCACGGACAAAATTGGCGAGTATCAATTTATCCGATTCTTGAAGCAGATCCCATGTTATGGAAGTGGCATAAATTAAGATAAAAGTCTTCCATTGATCAGCGGCGAACCTTGAAAAGCCTTCACCTGTAGCAATTTTGTAGGGAATTCTACCGATATCTGCTGGAACTTTTATTGCATTTGCCCTTTTTTGCATTGTTTCTAAATCTTTTTGTGTCAATCGGCCCTCCTCGATCCACAGTCTGGTCACGATCCACTTAGCAATACCCAAGAACAAACAATGCATTGGATCCACGTGAGAAATCGCACTGAATCAAAGTACGGAAGTCGATACATTTCTGACCACCGTACTAAAGTATTATGGACGTGACTATTTCTAGCATCTTTAGTATTGCAATTCAACCATTCTCGCGCATCCCTTCGAACCTGGTTGATATCTCTTTCGACAAACCATTCATCAATATCATCAAATCCGCCAAAATTCGGTTGATTTCGATCATCATATTGAGCCTTTTTTAAGCATCTATGACAAGCCACTCGCGCAGAGATATGACCGCAGAGTTTTCTCGCGGCTGGAATATCACATGAGCAGCATATTACTGCGGCTCGAATAGATTTTCCGGTAGAGCTTTCGTATGTTTTCGATAGTTCAATCCCATTCCATAACTCGATTAATTGATCGATGATGGGAGCTATATAATGGTTTAGTTGATGTAAACTAGGCTCATTTGGCCCCGGAATTAAAGCCATTGTCAAAATATTTGATGGCTTGAATCTTTCATTTCGAGGCAGGTTACATATTACACCATATAGAGCTCCTATACTATAAGTTGAATTATCGAATGGTTGGAACCAGTCGATATTTAACATGATGCCTAAGTGGCGGTCTGAGACATCTTTCCGGAAAAATGGTATATTTTGACGATGATCCTGAAAGGTTTTCCAGATCTTTCCGTCATAAATATCATTCAAAAATTGAGAATCGTTACGGTCCGCCCATTTTCTACATAATTTCTCAAATCCTTTTCGATTATACATTAATTGTAATTGGTGTTTTAAACTAACAGTAGGGAACGTTAAAGAAGGTCGATAGATTGTTCCGTTAGTAACCGGAACTTTCTTAGCAAGTGTAGCATTGCACTTTTTTCTTTGATTTGCCATCGGATGATCCGGAAAATCTACATAGGTACAATGAATTGTGGCTGGAACTTGGTAAGGGTCGTTAGTTGATACTTCTGTTACATTATACAATTTGCAACACTTTTCACACGATGCGAATTTGACAATATGAGCACAGACGCCAAGTTTTTTACGTGCCATATACAAAGATGTAGGAAAAGAATTGTACGTGTTTGCATCCAAAAGAACCAAAAGATATCTAAAAAATTTGACTAAAGAATCGGTAGTGACATCGGATAACTTATATCTCTCTTGATATAATAAGATCCATAAAACAATCCAATGAAAGTCTTCAGTAAAATCAATGAAGGAGGCTTCTGGATCATCACCGTATGTATTTTCCGGTGCGTCAAACCAGCCGGATGAAGATTCATTTGGTATTTCTTCGATAGGATCAAAGTCATTATCAACTTGATCGTTTTCTTCATCATCAGCATCACTAGTATCATCATCTGAAATACTTTGTTCAATAACAACAATAGGGTATGATACATTCTTGGAATTTCCACTACCGATATGTTTTCGTTTATCTTTCGATTTGGCTTTTGATGATTTCGATTTTTTGGGAAGAAACGAATAATTTTCCTCATCAACAATAGGTTCATGATGACCATCATCTGAATTATGTGATTCTATTTCCATTGGATCATTCAAGAGGTCTACCGATGTATCTTGGTTTAGGTCATCAGATGAAACTTGATTTAAATCTATAATTTCTTCAATAACTCCTCTTGGTCTAATATCCCTTTTTAAACTATGACTATTTTTTGTACGTGGATCAACCATGTTACCTTTACATTTATTGCAATGACACGGAACTTTATTTGATGTTTTCTGTTTAAAATTATAGGATTTCTTTACAAAGACAGCTTTTGTTCTTCGGTATTTTCTCGTCATTGTAAATAATAATATAAAAAAATTTTATTAAAAATGAATTTCCGGTTCTTCGATGAACGGATATATTAGTATGATTGATAATTGACATTGTTGACCATATTAGGTTACTATCAATTTATTGTATTTATTGTATTTAAATCAATATAAGTTCCTTTATTTGAATCAAAAAAAAGCTTATACTTCAATAGACTATTTCGTTATTTTCAATAGACTTATCGGCATGAAAAAAAAGGAAAAAAAAATTCAATCAAAAAAAGCTTATTTAATAGACTATTTCGTTACTTTCGACAGACCTATCGGTCCTCATATGACAAAAAAAAAATATATATAAAGACCCCTTTCTTCCCACGAACTGATTTTTTTTTCTCTGCCATATCATTATACTTTGATCTAAATCATTAAAAAAAAATCGTAATCATTACATTTAATCTAATTATAGGAAAAAAAAAATATTATTAATAATCATAATATTTTAATTGTGGAAATAAATAAAGGTATAAAAGAACGTCTTTTACCTTATTGTATTGTTTTTTTTTTATCCTTTAACAAATTTTGGTAAAAATGCGTGGAAGAAGACCTTTCAAAATTAAGAAAATAAGCTTAAGACGCTTATCTACAACAAATTTAACCTCTTACAACCATCATCAAACAAACTCAATGTCACCACATCGTCGTCACCGTTATCGTTCAAGAAGGAACAAGTCTAGACGTTCTTCTTATTCTAATTATTCAGATAGTCGTTCACCAAGTCAACAAAGAGGACGTTCGACTACAAGACATAATAGGACTAATTATTCAGATAGTCGTTCACCAAGTCAACAAGGAGGGTGTTCAACTACAAGATATAATAGGAATGATGGTATGGTTATAATATAATAATTATGTTTTTTATTTTACATATTTTGAATATAATGTCATGATTTCAATTTACAGATATCGAAGCCCTAAGCAGAGCTATCACTGCACTTACGGAAGAAGTTCGGACCCTCAAGAAATCTCAAACAAGGAACGACCTACAAGCTGAATGGCCATCAACCCCTCAGACAACACCAGTTCCAAGGAGTAGACAAAATACATCACTCACGCCAGAACCAGAAACTGGATATCGTCGACGTGCTCGGGTTTTGCTTGAAGATATGGACGAAGATCAATATAAGTTGTTCCATGTGAGTATCAAGTAACTATTGGTTATTCAGCAAAATTTTTTAATCGATATTTTTTTATAAAATTAAGGATGAGGTCGTGCAGATACTTAGCGGTCTCGATGATTCATTGCAATTGGATCATACCAAAAAATGGGTAGAAATTGCACCACACGTTTCAAAACACATCATGAAGGAGATCGCTAGAGTCTTGACCGGAAGGTTTCAATACAAAGATATAGAATTGAAATGGGTCTTACAGAATCTACACCGCCATCGTAGAGAAAGCTGGATGGTTAGCCTTGATCCGGATAAGACTAGATTTGAAAAGAAGAGAAAAGGAACGAATTCTTCGAAGAAAAGATGTAAGTACTGAAGACATCCGAAATATGAAATTAAAATCCTTGATCTTGTTCCTTTCTATCCTAATCACTAATATCTGATTGCAATAGAAAAAAGAGCGACGTCAGAAAGGCATCGAGCATATGTTCAATATTAATGATGCCTCGCTTAAAGAATTTCAACCGTCATCATTATCTTGGGAAGAATTCAAGGAAGACTGTGAAACCATATTTAATGAAGGAGGATTCCACAGTGATGAAGTTTCTGAAACTGATGAAGAGCTCACCAAAAAAGAAATCGAAGATCATGTTCGTCCTAAGAATAAAATTGAAACGGATAAACATGTTCTTCATGTTTATGACAAGCCCTGGAGGTCACGTCGTGTAAGTATCAAATAAAACAATTGTATAGTTATTGTATACATTTGCTTATTATCTCTTTTTCATTTTTATAGGGACGTAAATTACTTCGCTTGGCTGACCGAGTTGGTGAGAAAATAAGTCATGTAAAACTTTCACGACATCGTTGGTATGATGATAAAACGTGGATCGACGAGTCAAAACCGCCTGAAGGTGCCCCTGATTGGTCGATATCACAGTCGTACGGATCCGACGTACAACCACAAGATGAGATCGATAATATCGATAATATTAATGATGAACCTAACGAACTTGATGAACAGGTTTAATTAATGCATTAATGCAATGTTAGATTTAAAAAAGCACGTATATTAATAATAATTTGTAGTTTATATTTTTATTACGCAAGAATGATTTGTAGTTTATTTCTATATAACAACGATTAAATATAGCAAGCAAATGTATTACTGTAAAATTGATTAGTATATTGCTATATAATATATTGCAACGAATAGTAATAAATTGATTAAAACAATTTGAAATATCGTGATTTCAATTACTGCCCGGCGTGTATTGTATCGTTTAACGATACTTTATGATAACCCAAATAAATACTTAAATATTATATAAATATAAGTAAAATATCAGAAATCCGATATTAACATAATATTTATCCGATTTGCACCTTATAGTTTATTAAAACTTCAAAAGATTCAGTTATTAATTTGGTAAATATTGGGCGTTTATTTGTAAAATAACAGAAACCCGATTCTTCACCAATAGAAATCCAATACTTATGAAGTATTTATGCCCGGTTGTATCCAGAAATGCAACAAGAACCTGAGCCCAATCGGGAATAAGTATCGGGATTGTATAATATATATATCTGTGAAGAATTAGTGAAGAATCGGGTACCTGAATTTTCTCTGATATGTTGTCATTCGACCAGTGTAAATTACTGAAACTACCTACTTGCGTAGAATTTACGAAACTTTTTAAGATACAAAATCAATAAAGTATTTTTCAAATTATTTTTATGTGTAGATTACTTAAAATCGAATATTTAAGAAATTATTTCAGAATGTAAAACTTCGAAACTACTTATTCATGAATAATTTATGGCACTTTTTAAGATATGCCTTATTAAATAACTATGTTTCAAGTGTAATTTATGCAAAACCGTATATTTATAGATTTTTACGGGGTGTAAATTTCCAGAGATTATACATATTTGACAACTTTACGCTAATATTCGCCTCATATAATCTCCTGATGTAATTTATTGGCTTTCTTTATAATTGAACCTATTACTCATGCAAAAAAAAGTTTTTCTTTTATTTTTACTCAGAAAAAAAAATATTTCTTTACATTTCTTTTTTTTTATTTTATTTACTTAATGATCTATTATTCTTTTTTTGTAATCCAGAAATGGATATGTAAAAATCCACCCTCATATTTATTACTCTTTACATTCTTTTCTTATCAGGGTTTCCATTCAATAATTACTTGTTTCATTTATATTGCGAGTTTCTTTGTGAATAAATTTTAAAATTTTCCTTCCGATAAAGAGGATTTTCTTCTTCTGTATCTATATTATCAAGATTGGTCACCACTGAAGTTACTTTATTTCCATGATAGAATTTGGTTCCCCAATTTGTATCACTGAAGACCTGCGCTAGCTTACTTGATGCATCTGGCCCCCAAAGATGCACTTATAAACATGAGATTTGTTAGAATAGTGATGAATATTCCCACCAAATGTAGCAAAAAACTGACTTTCAGTGCAGACCACAGTGACCTTTAATCCAATTTTGGTAAAGTGACAAGGAAGTTGGCAATGAATTAAAAAACTAGTTAAATTCATTTATAAAAATTTTGGAAGCTTGTAAAAGCCTATGCGAGAAGAATTATATCAGCGTATAATTGCTTTATACTGACTTAAACCTCACTTAGATTTAAATGTCTTTTTACATATAGAGCATTGTATCTTTGGTAAAACTTATGGCGAAATTGGAGTAGGAGGTAATATATAAGCCATTGTACCTGAAAAATTCAATATTAACCCAAATAAAATAAATTATATAAAATTTTTTAACGAGTTCTTTCTTTTTTTATTGATATGCATATATTCAAAAAAAAACCTACTTGTTAATCTGGAAGATAAATATTTTGGTGAAATATGAGAAATGGGTTTTTTGTAGGAGAAATGGGTTTTTTTACACGACTATGTTTTGTCTAATAATTTTGGTTTGTGACAAACTTCAGTTGGTCATTTAGTCAGCATCATCTGATTTTCTAGTGTTACAGTACAATTCTGAGCACGATCTGTTCAGGAAAATCTTTATTTTAACCTAATAATTTCAGGATAGACAAATCCGCCGATATGCAAATATAAATAAATTTGGTACATTTATTGACAAATATTTGGCTTATAGATGGGCAGATGGCTCAACATCAGAATGGTTTTATAAAGTATTTGGCATAAATATAGTTAAAATTAGAACAAATCAATTCAAATTTCGTGCCAAAGTATATTGTATATTTTAATATATATTCGGTACAAAAACTATTTACTGGGCGCTAATTTATCACATAACTAATTATCACATTTTGGGTCAAAAAAATGTAATTTTGTCACACATAAACTTGCATATTTTGATCGGGTCAAAAAAGTAGCACGAGAAGGGTCAAAAAGGTAAATTTTTGCCTCTGGAACATGCGAAAACTAATAACAACATTGTTACATCCAAAAAAAGGTTTTATTAAATTGAAGGTTGAACTAAAATACTGTAAATATATAACTGATAATATATAAAAGTATCATTTTATTAAATTATTTTATTAAATTATACTAAAGGTTGAACTAAAATACTGTAAATATATAACTGATAATATATAAAAAAATACAATAAATGAATAGGCTAGTAGTATGATATATATTATATATTGATTTTTCTTCCGTTTACCGGTGGCTTAACCATATTCCCACTAGAAGGATCCATGGAACCTAAATGTTTACCCTTATTATCATAAACTTCAATATCATTATGAGTAAAATCCCATTCAAGATATTGTTTATTTTTTCCTGTTCCTCTAGTTTTAGTTTGACCACGAAAAGAATTCAAACCTTTCCATACTGGACTTGAACCAGGTCCTTTAATTGTTGGTTCTTTAAGTATTGGATTTTTAAGTATTGGACCTAATTTAGGCAATTTTATTTTTGGAAATCGTCTTGAAAGTGCGTCATTTTCCGTAGGAGCCCTACCATCTATGCATCGACCAAATCCAATTGGACAAGCTTCTTGATCATAATTTAGAGGAACGGCGAAGGTTATGGTGGTAAAAACAAGTATTAAGATAAGAATCTTTTCGATAAAATTATTCATCTTTAATTTCAGTTGTTAAAAAGTAAATTTTATAAGAATAAAATTATACAGCTTTTGAGAATTAGAATGTGTATTTATTAAAAAACGCAAATAAAAGTATACAGCTTTTGAGAATTAGAATGTGTATTTATTAAAAAACGCAAATAAAAGTATACAACTTTTAAGAATTAGAATGTGTATTTATTAAAAAACGCAAATAAAAGTATACAACTTTTAAGAATTAGAATATGTATTTATTAGAAAACGCAAATAAAAGTATACAACTTTTGAGGATTAGAACAATGTGTATTTTTTAAAAAACAAATAAAATTATATAAATTTTGAGAATTAGAACAACGTGTATTTATTAAAAAACGCAAGATTGATGAACAGTTTCAAAATTGCAAATAAAAATTATTGTCCAATTATTTTAGTCTTTAAAAGTAATAAAATCAATCTTGTGCAAAATTTGATTTTAAATTTGAAACGCCGTTCTGATCAAAAATTCAGGGTAATTTGCCGATCTAAATTTTCTAACTATAGATCAACTGCAGATGCGCTAAAAAAAAATCTTTAATTACCGTAATTCCTTATTAGGATAGAGCGTTTATATCTATCTTTAAGCATAATTTTTCATGATGAATTTCTAAATCAATGTCTCGGTACGACTTCTTTATTAAGCCAAATTTTTAACGGAGTTACAATATATGCATTTTTATTTGATACGGATATTATTTATAGTGACAGTATTAATCTTAATAGTTCGGCACTCTGTCCTTTATGCAATAGAGATCATAAAGAAAAATCTATATGGAATAACATAAATGATGAATGGGGTTCTGGTGAATACTATAGAGAACGAACTTATCGTCTCAAGTATACATGTGACCCTAAACTATTTTAAAAAAAGTAGTTTCGGAAATAATTTCGGTTTCAAAAATTTTTAATATAAAAAATATATAAAAATAATTATATTATTTAAGCCCCGGCAGTGATGAGTTTTGGACACAATTTTTAAATTTAAGGTTTTGAACAAGGTTTTTGGACATAAGAGAATTGTCCAAAACCCTGTCCAAAACTGTCCAATTGCCCAACACTGAATTTTTAAGGGATAGATCGGCACTCAATCGGAAAAATGATCGGCAAGTTATAATTAATTTTACGGCGGGCTTTATAATTAAGGGATAGATCGGCACTCAATCGGTAAATTATAATTAATTTTACGGGCTTTATAATTAATAAAAAAATTTTTTTTAGAATCTCTCGTTCCTCACTAACAAACTTTCCCAATAAACAAAAAAAACAGCATACAATAACTTTTTTGACCAAGGAAGGTATTTACTAAACTCATATTATAGCATATATGCGTGACAAAATATAAGAAAATACAAGAATGTAAACTCTAAAAAACAAAATAAAGTCTTAAAAAATTAAATAAAAACTAAATACAACTTAGTTTGGGTCAAAATCGTTTAAAAAAATTTTGTTTAATACTCAAAAATTTGGAACTTTTTGGCCGGAATCTGGCGTTCTTCTATAGTAAAGTCAGTAACATGAAACTTTAGCGACTTCAAACTTTGGCTAGGATTGACACTATTCATTGCTATATTCAGATTTTTACCGATAATTTGCGATGATTGGCATTATTAAATTTCAATGTATTTTGGCTTGAAAAATTCAAATAACTTCAAATATAATTTCGGGTACTATTAAATTAATTTCGGATTTTATAAAAACAGTTTCGGTTTCAGGAGTTTCGGTTTCGGGCCATTAAGAGAGGTAGTTTCGGGTCACATCTCTAATTCCGACCATAAATTTCCAAAAATTTGAATATTAAACAAAATTTTTTTAAACGATTTTGACCCAAACTAAGTTGTATTTAGTTTTTATTTAATTTTTTAAGACTTTATTTTGTTTTTTAGAGTTTACATTCTTGTATTTTCTTATATTTTGTCACGCATATATGCTATAATATGAGTTTAGTAAATACCTTCCTTGGTCAAAAAAGTTATTGTATGCTGTTTTTTTTGTTTATTGGGAAAGTTTGTTAGTGAGGAACGAGAGATTCTAAAAAAAAATTTTTTATTAATTATAAAGCCCGTAAAATTAATTATAATTTACCGATTGAGTGCCGATCTATCTCTTAATTATAAAGCCCGCCGTAAAATTAATTATAACTTGCCGATCATTTTTCCGATTGAGTGCCGATCTATCCCTTAAAAATTCAGTGTTGGGCAATTGGACAGGGTTTTGGACAATTCTCTTATGTCCAAAAACCTTGTTCAAAACCTTAAATTTAAAAATTGTGTCCAAAACTCATCACTGCCGGGGCTTAAATAATATAATTATTTTTATATATTTTTTATATTAAAAATTTTTGAAACCGAAATTATTTCCGAAACTACTTTTTTTAAAATAGTTTAGGGTCACATGTATACTTGAGACGATAAGTTCGTTCTCTATAGTATTCACCAGAACCCCATTCATCATTTATGTTATTCCATATAGATTTTTCTTTATGATCTCTATTGCATAAAGGACAGAGTGCCGAACTATTAAGATTAATACTGTCACTATAAATAATATCCGTATCAAATAAAAATGCATATATTGTAACTCCGTTAAAAATTTGGCTTAATAAAGAAGTCGTACCGAGACATTGATTTAGAAATTCATCATGAAAAATTATGCTTAAAGATAGATATAAACGCTCTATCCTAATAAGGAATTACGGTAATTAAAGATTTTTTTTTTAGCGCATCTGCAGTTGATCTATAGTTAGAAAATTTAGATCGGCAAATTACCCTGAATTTTTGATCAGAACGGCGTTTCAAATTTAAAATCAAATTTTGCACAAGATTGATTTTATTACTTTTAAAGACTAAAATAATTGGACAATAATTTTTATTTGCAATTTTGAAACTGTTCATCAATCTTGCGTTTTTTAATAAATACACGTTGTTCTAATTCTCAAAATTTATATAATTTTATTTGTTTTTTAAAAAATACACATTGTTCTAATCCTCAAAAGTTGTATACTTTTATTTGCGTTTTCTAATAAATACATATTCTAATTCTTAAAAGTTGTATACTTTTATTTGCGTTTTTTAATAAATACACATTCTAATTCTTAAAAGTTGTATACTTTTATTTGCGTTTTTTAATAAATACACATTCTAATTCTCAAAAGCTGTATACTTTTATTTGCGTTTTTTAATAAATACACATTTCTAATTCTCAAAAGCTGTATAATTTTATTCTTATAAAATTTACTTTTTAACAACTGAAATTAAAGATGAATAATTTTATCGAAAAGATTCTTATCTTAATACTTGTTTTTACCACCATAACCTTCGCCGTTCCTCTAAATTATGATCAAGAAGCTTGTCCAATTGGATTTGGTCGATGCATAGATGGTAGGGCTCCTACGGAAAATGACGCACTTTCAAGACGATTTCCAAAAATAAAATTGCCTAAATTAGGTCCAATACTTAAAAATCCAATACTTAAAGAACCAACAATTAAAGGACCTGGTTCAAGTCCAGTATGGAAAGGTTTGAATTCTTTTCGTGGTCAAACTAAAACTAGAGGAACAGGAAAAAATAAACAATATCTTGAATGGGATTTTACTCATAATGATATTGAAGTTTATGATAATAAGGGTAAACATTTAGGTTCCATGGATCCTTCTAGTGGGAATATGGTTAAGCCACCGGTAAACGGAAGAAAAATCAATATATAATATATATCATACTACTAGCCTATTCATTTGTATTTTTTATATATTATCAGTTATATATTTACAGTATTTTAGTTCAACCTTTAGTATAATTTAATAAAATAATTTAATAAAATGATACTTTTATATATTATCAGTTATATATTTACAGTATTTTAGTTCAACCTTCAATTTAATAAAACCTTTTTTTGGATGTAACAATGTTGTTATTAGTTTTCGCATGTTCCAGAGGCAAAAATTTACCTTTTTGACCCTTCTCGTGCTACTTTTTTGACCCGATCAAAATATGCAAGTTTATGTGTGACAAAATTACATTTTTTTGACCCAAAATGTGATAATTAGTTATGTGATAAATTAGCGATGACCAACAAAAAGATTTTTTTTTTAAATACACTACTAAAAAAGACTTATTACAATTTCTTACAATAGAAATTATAATTTGCGATATTTTAAAAATTATTACATATTTATTACATCTATAAAATAAGTAATAAGAAAAAAAATATCGTATCAGGAATCAGGATAGTAAGTGTAAGGATTGGAATCGATTCAATCGAAAATCGAAACCCGAGAATCGATTTAAGAATCGATTAATCGTTTCTCAGTAATTTTACAAAAAAATCATTTTTTAAACATTTTCGTGATGCAACGCTTTCGATGATCCTGGCGGCACAAAATTTTAGGTGGATTTTAACTAAATACTAAAATAATCTTTATTGTAAAATTTGAAAATTTTTGATTAAAAAGTAAAATGATTTATTTTTGCACTGAATAAAAACCCTGAAAATTTATTAGCTAAAGTAATTATTATATAAAAGTCAAAATTTGTTATCATAATAATAAAAAATATATGCATAAAGACATTTTTGGCCCGCATTATAGAATTATATTTAATTCTGGCCAAAAGATGATCCAGGCCCCTGAACTCGAAATTATCACTTTATAATAAAAAATTTTTTAACTTGATTGGATAATATTTGATTAAATACTCAATTGTCTAATTGTCCAATATCCAATTATTATTGGTCAAAAAGCCATCACAATTGTTAAACTTTTTCAATTTTTTTGTTAATTCTGGGATTTTTTTTTCATTATAGCATGGTTATAGAAACAGCAAGATCATATTTGCTATGCCAAAATATAAAAAAATTTGATTTATTGGGAATTTGATTTTAAGATTCAATTAATTAATTCTATTAGATATTATTTGATTTTTGATTAAATTGATTTTAGTCAAATCGATTCCAATTCCTAAGTAAGTGACAGGATAATGAATGTCAGAAATAATGTGGTTATGGGATTCTAAAGTTTCAGGATTATAATTTATCAGAATTGTGACAGGTTTATATTGTAGCGGGATACTGATTATCAGAATTTTGAACAGCTTCCCAGAAATGCTCATAATAGCAAAGACAAAAACTTCGTTATGTGAGACCAGTGTTTAGAAATGACCAAGTTATTTGACCATTCAAAGGATTTGCCTAATCCTTTGTCATAATCATAAATCATTTGGAATTTGTCATTTGAGTTATTTGTGAAATGACAAATGCCAAATAATTTATGATTATGACAAATGATCCCAATCATTTGTCATTTGATCATTTGTCATTATAATACTGAAAGATTATTGGACAATTCCTAATCACGGAATTATGTAATTTGTGAAAAATACTAAGTAAACAGTTCTTTAAATGTTTTTTTCATAAGTCATTTTTGCATAACTATTATATATAATATCATTAGATTGATTTAAATTTGTTGTTACAGTATTATTCTTCACCACTCCATACAAATTTAGAGATAAGTCAATAAAAAAATTACATTAAAATATCAAATTTTAAAAAGTAATTTCAGCTAAATAATCCAAATTTTGACTTGTATTTTGCATTTTTTCTTTATAGAATAATTTTTTAATTTTAGTTTCACAGGTAAAACGCTGACCAATCGGGTACCTACCCAATTGGTAACTTTTTTTTTAATCGGTCACCTGATTTATTCAATAGTTAGAAATTGGTGTACACTTCAATCAGATATCAATCAGGTTAATACCCGATTGATAACTATCATTTAGTTTAAATTTACTGATTGATTTCTATTGTTTTAATTAAACTATTGATAAACTATTTTTCTTTAACTAAAATTAAACTATTTTATACTATTGAAATTTACACTAACATTTTTTTCAAACATTTACTTTTGAAACTTTTTTTTTTTTAGGAAATTGGTTCCAATTTGGATACCAGAATCCCACAAAAGTTTCAAACATTTTACTTTTGAAACTTTATTAAACTAAAAAAACCATTTATTTGAAGATATTAAAAATGATTTTTAACATTTTTTTTAACATTTTATTGTAGGGAATCAGCTATAATGAATCCCATAGGTGAGTTTTAAAAAATAATTTTTTGAAATTCCTTTTTTTTAATTATTCAATTATAGGGAATCGGTTATAACGAATCCCATAGGTGAGTTTTGAAAAATAATTTTTCAAAACTCACTTTTTTTTAATTATTCAATTATAGAAAATCAGTTATAATGAATCCCATAGGTGAGTTTCGAAAAATAATTTTTTGAAACTCTTTTTTTAATTATTCAATTATAGGAAATCGGCTCCAAGTTGAATACTGAATCCCAAAAAGAAAGTTTCAAATCGAAACTTTCTTTTTTTATTTTATTATAGGGAAATAGTCCAAAATTGGATACTGGATCCGAAAGTTTCATGACAAAACTTCAAAAAAAAACAAAAAAAAAGTCAAAAAAAATGTTTTTTTTAACTTTTTTTTCTTTTTTTGTAAGGAAACAGTTCCGATTTGGATACCGGAATCCCAAAGTTTCAAAGTTTTATAATGTTATGCAACTTAAACTTCGAAACTTGAAACTTTAAAAAAAAACGTTATTTTAATGCTTTAAATTCTTTTTTTTAGGGAAATCAGTTCTGATTTGAATACCGGAATTCCAATATTTTAAAGTAATATACGAAACTTCAAAATTTTTTAAAAAAAACATTTATTTAAATTTTTTTTTTTCTTTTTTGTAGGGAAATGGTTCCGACTTGGATACCAGAATCCCAATATTTTGAAGTTTCATTACGTTATGAAACTTCAAAACTTGAAACTTTTTTTTTAAAAAAAAACATTATTTTAACACTTTAAATAACGTTTTTTTCTTCTTTTTTTTTAGGGAAATTGGTTCCGATTTGGATACCAGAATCCCAATGTTTCAAAGTTTTGAAACTTCAAAATTTAAAAAAAAAATGTTTTTTTAATGTTTTTTCTCTCTTTTTGTAGGGAAATTGGTTTCGATTTGGATACCGGAATCCCAATATTTCGAAGTAACAAAATTTATTTAATTTTTTTTTTATGTAGGAAAATGGTTCTGACTTGGATACCAGAATCCCAATGTTTCAAAGATACTGTAACTTTGAAATTTAAAAAAAAACATTTTTTTTAAACGTTTTTTTTATTATTCTATTATAAAGAATCAGTTTTGAAATTGGATACCGAATCCCATTGAATATTCTATCGGAATTGTTCGATTCTGTCATTCTGACACTAATCGGATAAATCACAGGATCTGATAAGTTTGATGAATAATAGATTATCGGATCATGATCTCTTTTTTATAAAAAAAAAATTTTTTAAAAAAAAAATTTATTTTATTCTTCATAGTAACCTTCTGGACACAGAACTGACAGGGAAGGTGCTGAAGAAATTTTTTTTTTTAATCTTAAAATGTTAGTAAACATTACTAACATTCTATTTTCAATTATAAAACCCTTATGATGTCCCAGAATTGGCAAAATGCTCTGAAACGTATTTAAAAAGGTGAGAAGAGAATGTTTTTAAATTGAGAACGTTAGAAATATTGCTATCGTCCTATTTTTAATATTTTTTTTTTATTATAGAATCCTTTAGACGTCCCAAAACTGAGGAAGGTATTTAAAAAGGTAGGGGAAATATTTTTAAATTGGGGATCATAGGGACCTATCGAAAGCTTTCTCAGAGTGGCATTCCCAAGAGTGTGTCAGTTTTATGTCATTGGCAATGATCTGAACCCCAGAATTGAAAAACTTATCAAGGGTCGAAATGGGCAAAGTAATCTTGATTATGAGTTGTTTAGAATTGTTTCAGGGGATTCATTTTTTTTGATGTTTCAATTATTTTTAAACCTTTCTTTTTTTTATTTTCTTATAGGAATTGCTAAACAAAAGTTACGAACCAGACTTTGGAGAAGGTAAATAGAGGAAAATTTTGGTTTTTTGTTGTATTTTTTAGAAACGTTTTTAATGTTTCTTTTTTTTGTAAGAACTCTTTCAGATCCTTCCTTTGGATTTGTATCGGTAAGTTTCAAAAAGTTTCATTTTGAAACTTTATTTACTTTTATTTAATAATTAAAAAAATATTTATTTTTTTCTTTATTTTTTAGGTTACTATCAGCACTTGGATTTGGATCGGTAATGGTAAATTTTGAAGAGTTTCATTTTGAAACTTTTTTTACTTTTATTTAATACTTAAAAAGATATTTGATTTTTTTTTCTTTATTTTTTAGGTTACTATTAGCTCTGATCTTAGACTTGGATTTGGATCAGTAAAGTTTTGAAGAATATGATAATATTAGTAAATATATATAAGTAGAATTATTAAATAATGTAAATAATTTAGTAATTAGTATTTCTGATTTTTGTAATTTTAATGTAAATTTTAAATAAAAATAATAAAAATGCATTATTATAAATTAATCAAAAAGTAACAATCAGTATACTGACATTTAATCAAAAAGTTATCAATCGGTATACTGATATGTCAAATAGTAAATATCTTATTGGTAACTATTAATACCTGATTGTACTTTATTGAATATCCTGATTGGTACCTGAGTATCCTCCTTTTGCGCCATCTTTTGGCAGCAATTAGGTTTACCGATTGATGAAAATTTTAAAAAAATAGGGACCAATCAGGTGGAATTCAGTCACCTGATTAGTCCCCGATTTGACATCGTTCGACTAATGTTTATAATTATACTTTGCATTATGGAAAAAAAAAAAATAATAATAATTATACTTAGTTTTCATTATATAAATAATTGCATAATTTATTTACTTTAAATTATAATGCTAAAATAAATCAAGTAATTGGGTCCCATGATCATCAGACATTGAAGATAGGGCCTTTATGGCTAAGATGACCTGTTACTAAATGAAATCTACCTACAGAGTCAAACGATCATTCGATAGTGCACATGTGGGGTACTACCGGTATGACAAGTGGTTTGTAGTTTAATTATATTAGAGTAGTTATTAGGGAATTTTACTTTGTATATATTTTCTTTATTTTTTTACTTTAATAAAACTGCAAATGCGCTGCAGAAAAAAAAAATAAAAATAAAAATAAATCAAGTAATATGAAAATTAATGAATTTTAAAATGTTAAATAAAATTTATATCTGATATGGAAAATTTTGATTTAAGACTGCTAATTATGCAGAATGTTAGAACTTAGAAGCCTCAATATAAATTTGAGTTGATTATATAAATCACGTGATATGAAAATCTTTTTCCACTATGAAAAAATTTTTTGTTATATAGATAAAACAAGATTTTTTTTTATATTTTGTTTTTTTACTTTATGTTATGGCTTGTCATTTAATTCATCATTTCAAGTCATTTGCCGAACACAGGAGAGTATAGGTGTTATTCCTGGCCTTCGTAGAGTGATTTTGAAAGTGCTCCGAGTGGGTGTCATCCCGTGGTAATACACGGAATACAGGTGTTGTCCTCGCTTTCCGTCACCCTACCTTTTATTAGATGTTGTTCTTACAGTATTTACCTTTATTACAGATTAAAGATGAAAAAACGGATAAGAGCTTTTGGCAATATATCGAGGATACGCAAAAATTAGAATTGTTACGAGAAAGACAGGTAAGAATTGGTTGTTTTATTTGAAGAATCGCACCTCTAGAGGTCGCACTCCTTAAAATTACAATAGACACTATCCTTATGTAAAGATTGACAAGGGGTTTAATATAGTAATTTAAATCGACCAGCTGACAATTTTCATTACACAAAAAAATAAATACACCATTTTTTTCAGGTGATCGGTCTCATATGCTACGAACGCGAACTTGAATTTATCGCTTGAACTGTTGTAGGTAAGACAATATTCTGTTCCATTTCTATACCATTCACCATGTAATCCATAATTCCCATGTTTTCCATCACAAATAGGGCATGGCGAGTCCCATGGCTGAGCAAATGCAAAATTATAATTGTCAATCCCTCTGAAACTATTTCAGTATGAAAAATGCTCTAACACGGATTTGATAATTAATTCTGGATCAGATTTGGCTTCGAAAGTGATAGGCTTGAAATCAGAGATCTGAGGTTTTGCTGACATATTTATCACAGCTTCTGATGGCTCATGCCCAGTTTCTTTTTTATATCTTTTGTATAAATTAGAACGAATCTTATCTGTCGGTAACCCACTTAATTTGGCATGCCAATCCAGATATTCGGGGTTATACTTAATACTTTATTGGACTTGGTTAAATTGCAGTAGGAAGCTAATGTAAGTGAATTTGCTTGATCCCAGACCTCATCTCGCTAAAGAAATCATAATCTTTTGGGACCTTTCTTTTGTCTTAAAGAACAAACATCATATCATGACATCGTATGCATATATGTAAATATATAGTTAATAAAAATAAAGCTAACTTTATTTACTATAAATTAAGTTGCGAACTTGCGATACAGAAATTTTGACGATAATAACTAGAAAGTGTATTATTCAAGATCAATCATCTCACTCAACAAAATAATCATTAATATTCATCAAACACTTTTAACTTCTATAATTGGTACTTCGCTGGCCATTTATTTCTTTTACTGCATCACAAATTTCTTTACGGACTTCTTTACAAATTTCTTTACGAAATATTTGCACATTTCATACATTTCTTCACGGATTTTATCACGGAATTGACGGATTTATTCACGAATCTCTTCACGGATCTCCTCGCAGATCTCCTCACGAAGTTTCTCTAGGTCAAATTGTTGTTCTGGTATTGTAGAACTTATGGTCCTTTGGAGAAGTGTATCTAGTTTGAAAATAATTTTTATTGAGTTATGCTTTCTTACTAGGCCACCATACGAAATGATCCGGAATAAAAATAATTACCTGACACATCTTCACTTTCATCATAATTATTAACTTCACTAGGTTCATTATCAATACATTATTTTTTTTTGTGAAGGTCTATAGAGATCCAGAATTTCGCCACCTTGTTGGGTAGTTGACTTATCAAGAATTTCAACCGAACATAAATCAACTTTCCGTTTGAGTTTGATCTGTTAAATAGAAAAAAAAAGTATTGTCAGGTAAAGTCTTATTACAAATCCTATAAAATAGAGTGAGGCGCTGGTTAGTGGTTCTTTTTATCTGCCTTGTACTATACAAATAAAGCAAAAATCAAGCGAAATTAATAAAATATACTAAATCTTACCGCTTTATCAATCATCAATCAAAAACATCATGAAATCATTGGAAATAACTCCGCAAATAAAATTAATGGTATGCTTGATTATTCGCACTGGCTATTTGAGATCATTTAATCAAATCTTTGTTATATTAAACGTCCATAAAATTTTCGGATATATTACTCTTCTTACTATATCGGCATTTTGATCTTCGCTAAGAAAATCTTTTGACAATTATCACGCGTATAATAGATGCACAGCAAAAGTCTGGCGCAGTACATCAGAAAATTCATATAAGCATCTTAATGTTTGACGCAATATCGTACTAAAAAATTAAGCGTCAAATTTCTTAAAGATCAAGGCGGATACTTTTCCAGGCCTTTAACATGAATTTTTATCTCGCATTAAATTTTCAACGTGTAGATTTTGCTACGGATTTTAATCATTATATTTTTCATTAATCTGTGTGACAATAGATTTTGTATAAATAAATTGGTGAATTACTAATTGTTTTTTTCGCTATATACAAAATTCGTCATGCCTGTTCCCATTGATCCTACAACAAGAATCTTTTCCAAATAAATATATAATAAACACGTACTATCAAAAGATGTCTCTTTAGATTTTTTATTTTATCTCGAGTAATGGGATCTCTTCAGCCAGTTCAAAATCTACCTGAAACGTCTCAAACTCTCTTAAAATATGAGAAAAAGCCTGGTCAAGTGAACGTTTCTTGGTAATAAAGCTTTTATTTTCTTGAATAGCATAGTGGCAATACATATAGTAGTATCTTGGTGTTTATTTTCTTGAATAGCATAGTGGCAATACATATAGTAGTGTCTTGGTGTTTATTTTCTTGATCTATTTATAGTTCGTACGGATAATAACTTCAACTGGCCCTCCTCAATGCCGTAATATATGAGAAGACATTGTTTCTTCCGGATCACTGATAACGAGTCTAATATTGATGATGTTCACAACATCATATTTTTTTACAACGCACTTGATATAGGGGAATTTTTAGGACACGAAAATGATTGGGTGACGGTATACAACCAGAAAATAATAGAATATGGGAAAGAGTATAGCGATGATGAATTGATCCAAATTTTCGAAAAGATGTCTGGTGTCATACAACTTCCAGTTAATCAGAAAAGTCTGCCACGTAGTGAAAAAAGAAAAATGGTAACTACTAGGCGAATTATCGACGTTTTCAGAAATATGTGAAATTCCAAGCCACATGTCGATCACTTGGATTTTGTAACCTTTATATTTTACTGACATAAAAATACGCGATTTTTTTTTCTATATAAATATATTGCTTTATATAAGACTAATATAAAGTTTATAATATATAATTAGTTGTTAAATAATACTAAATAATAATAAAATTAAAACAAAATTGAACCATAATATAGCTTCAATTTTTCAGAAAATACTTCATATTGTGAGTTTCGTGATAACAAAAAATGATAAAGATTTTAAGTAATGATATAAGATGGCGTATCATTTACCATCAATTCGATGGATTTTCAGCAAAAGAAACTGCTCTTAGACTTTACTACTGTATATAAAATTAGAAGAATTTACGATCATTGGGGTTATGTAACTCATCCATTTAAAGGTCGTCAAGGAAGAAGAAAAACTTTAAATCTTGTTGATTTAAATGAATTTCTTTAATTATTAATTTATCATTATTGCAAATTTATTTTATTGATTGAACATTTTATATTACAGATTTTAGTTTCACTTGTAAAAGATAAGAAAGATTGGCATCTTGATGAAATGGATGATGAGATGGAAAGGTTAACTGGCAAGCTCATATCGATACCTACTTTATGAAGAACACTCAAACATCTTGGAATAACAAGAAAAAAGGTTCTATAAGATTTTAATTCATTTTTATTTGATTATTTAATTATTAAATTAAATATTTCTATTCTAGTTACAAAAGCTGCAAAAGAAAGGAGTGAGCTTTTACATAGCATTTTATGTATAAAATAGGAAGTGAATTCAACCAGAACAGCTTGTTTTTATTGATGGAGAGCCTATGGATATAGCATGAAAAATGTAAAGGTTGAAAAAAGTATTGTTTTTGTGAGAGGCAAACAGTATACTATTTTACCAGCATTGACATTAGATGGATTTATAGCTGCTGATTTCATAGAAGGAAGTTGTAATAAAGAAAGATTTCAGACATTTATTCTTACACAAGTGGTATGTTGCTTATCTATTTACTTATTTTATTTATTTAAAATAAATATATCAGATATATTTTATATTTGTTTTTTTAGTTACCTCAAATGAATGAATATCCGAATAAAAATAGTGTAATTGTTATGGACAACGCAAATTTTTCATCACGATGAAAAATTGACAGAATCAATTGAACAAATGGGATGTAAAGTACTTTATTTGCCTCCATACTCTCCAGATTATAATCCCATCGAAACAACTTTTTCTGGAATTAAATCATGGTTAAAAAGATATAGAATATTTGTAGAAAGCTGCACTGATCCCAAATATCCATTTATATTAGCATTTCCTCACGTAACACCTGATATGGCGAAGGTTATTTTAACGAATCAATTTATTCATATTAATAAACTCAATTTATGCATTTGTAGACCAAAATCATTTTATAAATTGCCAGATAATTTTATTAATTGAACAAAAGAATATAACAAAAAAATGTGATGATATAAATTTTTATCTACGTCCCATTATCTCTATACCAAATTCATTTAATAAAATTTCAGGACTCATCTCTGCAATTTGTGATACAGTAATCTCCTCCTCTTCAAATTTTTGTAAAAAATTTGTATATTTACTTTCACCATATTGTTTATCAAGTTCTTCCAAAAACTCCTTCATAGATGAAATATTTGATGGATGTGATAATGTAAATGGTAATGAATATGATGGTAAAAGTTGTGATGTGATAGTGGATGTGGTGATGGATATGGCGGCCATCCATAATATAAGGATAAGCATTCGGTTGTAAAATATTATAATGTGAATAACAGTTTATAAATTCATTACTTGCTGATGCTGTTGATGATTGATTTGATGATGGAACCTTTAGAGAGTTTCCAATTCCAAAATTAGGATGTGGTAGTGGAGTTTCGTAATCACAATGATTCTTATACTGTAATAAAAATGTGAAAATAAAAAAATAAATAATTGTTTAAATTAACATAGTTACAATTTCATCAGTCCACATAGATAAATGTAATGTTGTGAGTGGTAAATATCTATCATCTTTGATGTAACAATATCCTGTTTTATGGGATATCACATCCATGCTTTTCTTTGAGTTTCTTGTGAATTTCCCCCTTCATAAGATCGATCTCATCCAAATTTGATTCTTTAGGAACGGAAGTTTTCTTTTTTTGTTTTGAAGGTGGCGTAATCTTATTTTCTTCACTTATAGATTCTTCACCATCATCTAATATTAAATGTTTCTAATTGAAAAATATAAATAAATTAATAATAATATTAAACAAATAAATTTTTTAAGAAATATAAATACCTTTTTTCTTTTCGACGTTTCTTTTTTTTTTGAATAACCACGGTAATAAACAAAACCTTATTAGAGCTAGTTAACCTATAATATTCTTTTATAAATTCTTCAAAATCTTCCTCTTCTAAATAGTACCAGCTCCTATTCCTTTTTCTTGATTTATATGATAATTCATAATCAGTATGAACTAATAAACCAACTGTTTCACAAACCCTTTGTAGTATTAGTTCTTCAAATTCATAATAATCAACTGGTTTGTTTCTAAAGTATTGCCTTATTAAATCAGGTGTTTAATTACTAGTTTAAAGCGAAAAGATGAATCTGAATTAAGCATGTTATCTACTTTAGAAATTTCATCAGATTGCTTTATAGTTGTTTCACTTTTTAATTTATCAAAATCTGATTATTTTCTTGCGTTTGATCTTTATTTTTCTCACTTTTATTATAAGTATTTTGATCTCTAGTTAGTATTTAGTAAAGGCACTTTTGACATGAATAACAGGTTCCTATTTGATATTCTCGTTCTTTAATACTAAAGGGTTCTGTTTTTTTATACTGTAAACTTTATAGTCTTTGCAATCGTACATTGTAAAATTTTTTGTACGCGGAAATTAAAATTTTCGCGTTTGATTGATAATCTTTAATTTATTAATAGTTGGCACGTGAAAAGTGGGATAATTATTTAAAATTTGAACGTGAAAAAATTGCCACAAAAATCACGTGGTGATTTTGGAAAGAAAAAGTAAAAGTGGTGATGGTAGTAAACTAGTGGTTCATTTCTCTTTTAGTAATAAAATAAATAAATAAATAAATAAAAACTAGTGGTTCATTATATTGTTGAACTTAGCTCAATCATCTTAATTTTTTGAGTTAGTATAATCTCAAGTTTCAATAGAATTTTTTTTTTTTTATGACACAATGACTTTTAAGAAATTGATTTAAAATAATATTAATTCTCTTAAATGCGTAAATTCCATAGAAATTATTAAATATAAACAATTAGCATTATTTTAATGTTTGATAATGTAGATTATTCTGTAACAAAAAAGGGTATGGGGATCTATAATAAATAAAATTCAAAAAATAGGTTTCAGCATAAAATATCATAAAATTTGAAATCAAAAACAGGAAAGTCTGAAAAATTTCAAATTTTTTAAGCACGAAAGAATAATTCTGACTAAGAATCTAGACATAATGCCAAGTATGCACGAGGGTTCACAGGACCATAAATGGGATAATAAAACATAATACTTATTAATCAGTGAAACATCATCATTTCTTTAAATTCCAGCTTGGGGTATAATGGGCATAAATGCATAATATTACAAAAGTGTACATATTATTTAGCTTTATTACCCCCTAAATTGTTTAATTTTATGAATAATCATAACCATGGAATAATAACTTATTTTAGTTTAACGAACTTCGGACTTAATTTAGACAATATTTCGGTGACCACAGAAAAAGGAAATTTTAGGGCTAATCTTTATTAAGCATTTTCACAAAACACCCCTTTATTTTTGACGTTAAGAATATTAAGAATATTAAGGTTTTATTTTTTTTTTTTGAATTGTCAGTTGTCAGAAAAATATGTGCACAAGACCAAAAATATACTAATTAGGGGACATGGCAACAGCTTTAATTGAAAAATTGAAACTCACAAGAAATCGGATTTTTTTTTTGATATTTTTGGATATAATTATTTTCCTTATTCTTAATACTGAATTCCTCCTTGTTTTACTAATATTTTTTTTTTTGTTAAAAATTAAATTTTGTAAAGGTTTTACATATTTGAAACATGAAATTGAATTTATTGTTCATCGATAATATTAAGTATTTACGGAGAAATGTTTTTTCAACAGTTAATATTTTTCTTTATTTTACGTAAATAAAGTTCTTTGCTTAAATCAGACAATAAAAGTCTATCTTTCTTTTAGAAATTTCTTATATTTCTTTTACTTATAAGGACCAATGAAAAGAGTTCATGTGATCCAAATTTGTTTAAGTGAGATCCATGTGTAATTAATATAATTAATCTGATTCGTGCTCGTTTTTTTAAAACAGAATTATGTAAATATTATTGTGTAAATTGTTTGTTTGTTTTAATGCAGATTTATGTATTAATATTTTTTGTACATTTTTTACTAATAATAGATTAATTTATTTAAATATATATATATGGGACGCGAGTTGAGAGATTTTTTTTTTGTAAAATTCAAGAGAGAGAAAAAAATTCTATTTATTTTCATCATTCAAGTCATACAGGCATTATTTGAAAATTTTATTTACATATTTTTTTTTTTGAACAATATTATATTTATCATCTTTAAAAAAACAATCTATTACTTCCTCATAAGAAAAGATGGTAGGATATTGGGCATTATTAGTAGACGGTAAAGCAGGAACAGAGAGAACAAGAGGATCCACTACAACCTCTTCTAATAATAAGAGTATAAATCGACAATCACTCACAAAAACATTATCCTTATCAATCAAATCTAATAAAAGAAATTCTTATTCTTCTACGAAAAAGTTTAATGATAAAGTAGCGGTTTCATATCAAATTAATGAAAAAACATATTATTATTCTCATAATACAAATGACCATACATGGTATGTTCAAGAATTATTAAAAGGAGGAAAATTTGGTAAAGAACTTTCAAGTGGTACATTAGAAAATCCATATCATATTTTATTCACATTCACAATTTATAATAAATGTTATTTATACGCACAAAATTTAAATTCAAATTATTGGTATATTCAAGAATTATTAGATGGTGGTATATTAGGTAAAGAAACTTCAAGTGGGACATGGAAATCAACTTATCATATATCAATCTCATTTCGTACTGTTGATGGTAGAATATATCATTATGGTCATAATACCAGAACAAATAATTGGGTAATTCATGAATTATTACCAGGGGGTAAAATGGGCAAAGAAACCTCTCGTGGTACATGTTCTCAACCTCATCACGTAGCTTTCTCTTTTAATATAGATGATAGAACTTATTATTATGGTCATAATGTTGAACGTAGATATTGGTTTATAAGAGAATTATATGAAGGTGGTAAAATGGGTCCTGAAACTGCTCATGGTCATTTAAGGCAACCATTTCATGTTGCTGCCCCTTTTGAAGTTAATTCGAAATTATATTATTATACTCAAAATTTGGATACTAAATTTTGGTATATTCAAGAATTACTACCGGGTGGTCGTATGGGTAAAAAACCCGTAAATGGTAATTGGATAAATGGTTATGATGTACTATTTGTATCCGAAATTGAGGAGAAATCTTATGTATTTGCTAAAAGTTATTAAATGATAACCTAAATAATTAATATCCGTTAGTGATTTTCATAGTGTTATTGTGCGCAGAAATTTTATAATAAAAATAACCTTACACAATATACCATTGTTTTACAAACAAAACCAAAATACCGAATGAATACAAAAATGACTGCTGATTTTTTTTTTCTTTTTTTTTTGTTTTTAATTTCAATTTATCTCTTCTAAAAATCGTAGCTACGGTTGAAATTTTTAAAGAGTAAATCTTATTCATAATGTATACTTATACAACTACATCAAATTCTCATCCTGCTTATAAAAATGAAGGCTCTTCTTCTACTTCAACTTCTTCTCCATATACTTATACAACTACTTCAACTTCCTCTCCATTTACTTACACAACTACTTCAACCTCTTCAAATCTTTCCCTAAATAATAATGAGAAATATCGCTTCTCTGTTACTTCTGATTATGTTAAACGTAAAGTAACCGAATATTATGACAGCGAAAATGATGACAGCGAAAATGATGATAGCGAAAATGATAACAGCGAAAATGAAAGTAAGGAATATATTCCTATGTGATTATGAAAACTATTATGAAAACCAATGAATCTAATGAATTTATTTCTTCGTTAAAAGTTACTTCTAAGAGATCTACCAATTCCACTCATTCTTCTACTTCTAAAACCACCAAAGATTGTAGTATTTGCGTAGAAACTTATGATTTAAATCAATTTGAAAAAATAACAAATAATTGTATACATTCAAATGATATTTGTAAAAGTTGTGTTTCTCGACACATTGAAACTCAATTAAATACCAAAGGTGATGTTGAAGGTATTCTTTGTCCTTTTGGTAATGATTGTGGTTTTCTGATTGAATATGATGATGTTCAAAGAATTGCTGGTGGTGATCTATTCGAACGGTAAGTTAGTTTCTACTTTAGAAAGGAATTTATTATTTAGCGATATACAATTTTTTTTTTTTCGGAAAAACATTAATTTTTTTTTTAAATTTTTATAGATTTGACAGTTTGTCATTAAAACAAACTTTGAGTAATATGCCGGATTTCAGGTGGTGTAAAAATGCTGGTTGCGGTTCCGGTCAAATTCATTCCGGTAGCGGTAAGTATTTATAGCTTGTTCTCCTTTAAAAGTTTTTTTTTTTATGGTTTTAACTTCCCTACCTTTTCTTCTCAATATTAGATAAGGAACCTATAATGACTTGTAAAGCATGTGGTGAAAAATCATGTTATACTCACGACATTCCATGGCATGATAATCTTACTTGTGAACAATATAATGATGCAAAACAAGGTGAAGATATGGCTACTCAAGATTTACTTAATCGTGAAACTAAAAAATGTCCAAAATGCGGCGTTAGAATTACTAAAAATGGTGGTTGTAATCATATGACTTGTAGAGTTCAAAGTTGTAGGCATGAATTTTGTTGGTTGTAAGTAATTTATATTTATATATATATTTTTTTAGAAAATAATTTTTTTTTTTCGTTATTACTTCACGGAATTCACATTGTGTTTTTTTTTACATTACAGGTGCTTGGCTGATTTTGATCAAATTAGAAGACATGGAAATCATTTTCATGAAAGAACTTGTCAATTATATGGATAGATTATAGATTTTAATTTATTTAAAAACCAATTCTTCCTTCATTTATTTTGTGGGACAATAATCATGTATTTTTATGTGTCACATTATATGTCAAAGGTTAATAAACTTTTTACGTTTTCTTAATTTAACTTATTTTTTCTAAGGTATTAATGTAACTATTGAAAATCCTTTTAATTGCTAAATTAAATAGTAAGGATCTATAGCTGATTTTTAAATAAGTTATTTAGCCTTTTTGTGAGCTTTATTGCTTTTCAAAAAAAAGATTTTGATTTGGATTTTGTTAATATAGAAAAATATATTTTTTATACTTTATTTTATGATTAGGATTAATATTATTAAGATGCTTCTAATTCATAAATCTAATCACACCTAAGTTATTGCTAATATTATCAGAATATATTTTTCAATAATCTCAACACCAAATAACAAAAATAAAACTCCCCATTTCAAATGTTATTTTATTATTACTAAATTTAATTGAAACAGATCTGATAAGTTAATTGACAAGATCAAACAATTCTGATGAACTTTCTGCTTTGGAACAATCATTTATGTGGGTTAGGTGAGATACGAGACTTTGTTTTACAAAGTAAAATAGATGATTGAAATCTAGTATTTATAGTAAGACTATGGAGGTGTAAGAATCTTATAGTTAGTTATGATAATTAAAAGATAAAATAATTAGATATAGAAATTTACCAGAAACGAGAGAGATAATATGATACGGGACTCACATAATATGGCCTAGGATCCATATATTCCTTTTCTTTAAAGCATGTCAAATATTTCGCTTCTCTTCCAATTTTATTCTTCTTTATCTGAAAATTAATAAAGATTTTGCTCATACTTCGGGGTTTATCTTTTAAATTAATGTATGCGTGTATTCCGTGATGTAAAATAAAGTGCAGCTAGCATTGAAGCGATTGAAGCGTAACAACTGGTCGAGCGTACTTGTCTCTTTTAGTGATGCTGTATTGAATGCCATATTTCGTGTAATTCCTTGGATAATATCTTTTTTATCCCGGTATTAAACTGCGATATTATCCACAACTTTATGATCTTACGTCTTAACAACAGCCCCAGTTTATATGATTTCTGCTTACTATATTCTAGCTTCATTGTAAAAACCTTTTTTCAATGAAAAAATTACGAACTGGGGCAAACGTAATTTAATAAAATTTCATACGGACAACACCGAAACTGGTAAGTGTCACTTCAAGGCGACCATTAAAAAAATAATTCTCTGGTTTTAGCTTCCGACAGCTCGAAAGTCCGTTGTAGTTGTTCACCACATTGTATTTTTACAGCATACCTTGTTTTAAAGGCAGATTATCAATTCATCACACGATATTGACGTTCCACCAAAATTGCATATTAGTATTTAGTACCATGCGTGTTAATCATTCAGATACTCTTCCCACCAAAGCAAAGTGATAAATGGGTGTGCCAAAGTAGCAGACTACCCACCTAACTAATTATACCTTGGAAATTTATATGGATACTTCTTGAATGAATAAGTTTACTATCTCTGTTCTTCAAGGAAAAGATTTACATAGAGAAAATTATATATCAAGTTAATTTATAAATTTTATTTAACATAGAAATGAGAAGGCTCAATTTCACCTTTAATTGTGACCGGTTACTACTTATTTCAAACAAGGAGAGTTTTTGCATTGATTCAAATTTCAAATCATCTGGAAAAAATTTTTTTATATTTTAAAAGCTTCAAGAAAAGCAAGTAGAAAATATTATCTAAAAAAACCTAGATCATATTAATTATTAAAGCATTAGAATATGGAAAGACGTGATTTCCTTGCTTAAATTTACACATAAACGTAAATTCAGCCTTCTCAAGTTGTCATTCATTAACTATTGCTGCAAAAACGTTACCCACAAAAAGTTTCAATTCTTTAAATGAGTTTGATCTTTCACCACTTTCACCACGTGTCCCACCCGGCATACACGTGAGGTCAAATTTTACAGATCCTATTTTTCTATATCTGATTTTGTTTCAATATCAAATTTGAATATCAAGAGATTAGAGAAAAAATCATGTCGCACGCTTTAGAAAAAGAATTTCCTGATAAGCACGGGTCATTTCAGTGACTAACAATATACCAACCATGTTGTATTTGCTCTACGAAAGACTTAAAGCCTCGCCCAAAGGCACTCTTGAGGCATGTGAAGCCTATTATACCTGTTGACTATCTCGATCCAGTGAAGTGCAAGGCTAATAACTTTGATCCAAGAAAGTAAGTAATTTATCGACACTTCCTGTTCAAGTCACTTTACTAACATCATCCTTTTTATGTAGAGCAAATTAAGAGCAGTTAGAAAGGATCTTGTTGACTTCGGAAATGATGGACAAACTCACAAAAGGAAAGGACATCGTGCTGCGTTGAAAGAAGCGTTTACTGCTGCAAAATATCATAATGATTTGTATGGTTGCATATTATTTACGAAGTGAAATCATAGGTTCATGTGATACTTATGTATGGAGTCACTCCGAAGCGAAGGTAAAATTCCAAGCCCGAATAGTGGAGTATTATTTTTGAAGGTAGTGTTAGAGAAACCAATTTTTGACGTGTCATGTATGAATTATGATAATTTTAAATTCTTAAAATGGATTATATTTTAGGCTTAGTAAAATCATTGAACGTGATGCATAAAGCAGTTCCGGGAGTATTGAGAAGAGATCAAGAAAAGTATTTATTTAAATTACTTTCTTGAAGTGATAGAAACATTTTTAATTCTTTTGCAATTTTACAGCCAAACCTTTCTTCATATAACAATGCGTATGAACTAATTGACCAAAAAATCAAACTACTTTACGGTAACGATGTTGAGGTTATTGGCATTTATGCGACTAGAGACGATAGTATTTTTTTAGGCGTAGAAGATGATCTGGGGGGAGAATTGATTCAATATAGAATTGAGATGTAGTTCCTTGTGAATGGTTTTATTTCTACAGTAATTATCTATGCTTATTATCATGTTGGATAAACTAAAATATATAATGCATCTATGACAAAATAATTAATAAAAAAAAGATGGATTTTTCTTACACGTATGTGTTTTATTTGTGCAGTTTCGCAATTAATTATGCAATAGCTATTTTACGGAAAACTTTGGGATTCACGGAAATCATGATATCCCACAGTGGCCGTGAAATAACTATTACACATATCAGTCATATCACAGTTCTGGCCATTAAACTTTTTTAATATACTTTTTTAACGATAGACTTTCTATTCTAACATTATAGACTATAAAAGATTAAGTTAATTATTGTTAATATGTATCCATTACATTACGATATTATGTATAATTATCAGGTACGCTTAAAAAATCTAACATGATTATGTTGATGCAATAAAAAAAATATATTTAACGCTATTTTTGTAAGGAGTCTTTCTTGGTAGGGTTTGCCCTTAGAAAACTTATATCCCCAAGTATATTTCAATAATAAAATTTATATTACTGTACAATTATATTTGTTTACATGAATTTGGTAAAAAAAGTAAAAAAATTGGAGAAATCATTATTGGAATAATATTCATACCCAGAATATTAAAACTATTTTTAAAACTTTTAAACTATTTATTATATACTCTAAACAATAAACAATAGGAACAATATCGTATCAATATTAATTATTAAATGATATTAAAATGATATCTACTAAATGATTTTTATTTAAAGAGTTCATCTTTTAAAATAAGATTTTTTTTTATTAAAAAAAAAAAATATTTTTGCGTTTTACGCTATTGTCTTTGGTTGATTCATAAAATAAAATAAATTTTCACGCAAATCATGGTATAATTTTTTTTATATGAAGAATCTTGTTGATTTAGTTTTATGACTGTTTCATTAAAAATCATTATTTCACAGAACACGACGGTAACTGCCTCCTCCTTCATTACGATTACCTCTTCCTTCTCTACAATTACTTCTTCAATCACCTTCTTTACTACCCACTCTAGATTTACTTAATTTTTTTACTTTCCTTAATAATCGTTTATAATATATAAACATATAATTATTTGCTTGAATATTCCTTTTATTGATATAATTGATTAAATAAAAAAATTTTTTATGCAACATGAAAATCGATCATAATGTATGATCTTGGCGATGGCGATAAAAACCATACGGCTCTCACGCTGGTGCCTACCAAGACGTCATTGATATATCAACACAATTTGGATTTGTAAGGATCCAATACAGTGCGTATCGTCATCCTCTTGGTTTTCCACTATGGCCCTCAATTCTATAAGAAATTGTCATTAGACAGCCGGCAATTTCTTAGGTAGCCCGCATATCCAAGAAAATCCGGCAATGGGTAATGAATCTATGAAATGATCGTCAATTAGGAAAGTTAATTAAAATAATATTTTAGGAAAAAAATATATTAGGAAAGTAAATAGAATTATGATTTATTATAAATAGGAGGTAGATTAGTTATAAGCGCAGAAGGATTCTTTTGAATTTTTAAATTTTTACTAAAATGAGATTTCGTTTATTGATTTTATTTATTGCCAAAATATATTTTATACATTATAACTAATAAAAATAAATTTAAATCATAAATTTAAATTTGGTAAATTTACATTGATTGTGAATCATTCATACATCCCCAAACCCATTTGCGAAATATTGATTGCCGGAAAAAATATCCATACCCGGTTAGCTTTGCTAACAATATGATGTTTTTCGCGATACTTGTGACGCATGTAATAAGTTTTTTATTACTACGTTCTCCAACTGCTTCTCTTCCAGTTTCGCGACTCTTTCAATAAGATCAGCTTTCTCAAACTCGAGCCCAGTTATCTTTGCCATAAGTCTGTCTAAGTAAGGCAAGCTCGAATTCCATAACACTTTTTATACAAGCGAAAAAAAATAATGAGAATATATATATATATATATATGCACCTTACATGTCGCACATCCTCTATTCTTTCGGCAAGAATTTTTCCGAATATCTTTCTGCGCATTTCAGGTGATCGATTTCACGCGATCTTAAATTTAAGGTTATCTTGGCTGGATCAGCCTTCGCTTGACCCTATTTTGAACATAATCTCAATGATTGATGAAATTATTTCCGAAGCCACATGACTCTGATCGTTCCCTGAGGGAACGGTTTTGTTCAGAATTTTCCATTGTCACTTTTCGTGACGAAAAAAACATATACACGATATCTTTATTTTCATTGATTTACTGCCAACTAAAAGCATAAAATAAATCATCTTTTATGTCAGAATGAGAACACTATTTCAGGACCTTCAATGATTTCGCTCTTTCAGTGGGCATGATCTGAGAAGAGTAAAGGGCGGTTAAGAAAAGGTTTACACATAAGAGAATCATCATTATCCAATGCATCAAAGATAATATATGAATGACCATTCGCTTGATCCTATCAAACAAATCATTAATAATCACATGCACATTCAGTTTCGGAACACTTGCAAGAACATACAATGCACAGTTACACATCTACACATGTAAGATAAAAAAATTCAAGGGTGAACAATGCTTTATCAGTGTTTAATACGTGATGGAAAACAATGAGCTATAATATTACATTTATATTTTTTGTTTATATCAAAGCCATTAAAAGAGATACACCTAAAACTAGCTATCTAAAATAACTTTTCAAGCTCTTGAATTAACTGATCATAGCGTAAGTTATCTATCGCCTCATAGATATTATTCCATACATCTGATTGTCTACAATCTTTCCAGAAATTTAATAACATATGTGCTCGTTCTTCGATATTATCATCTTTGCCGAAGGGAACTCTATCTAACGTTGGTCTATGGAGCATTAAATAGAATGAACGAACAAAACAGGTCAAATCAACTTGTGGTCCATAAGCAATCTGTTCTCCGTTGATTAATGATTGCAGGACATAGTCTGGCATACATTCCAATGCCCCTGCAAATATGGCGCTTTCAGAGTTGTTTACGCTGTAACCCCAATCGACAATAAGAATATTTTCACATAAATCATCCAAATTACGATAAAGGTTAAATTTCCTAAGATCTCTATGTATGATTCCAAGTGAATGAGCATTTTGGAGGGTGGTAATGATATCTTTGATATCTTTCTTTCGCAAATTATTAATCTTCTCACCAAGTGGAGTCAAAACAAGTACGTCATCATTGTAAAATAGGATCTTTGGAATATGGGGTGATTCCAATTCCGACAGTTTCTCCAATACTATTCTTTCTTTAGTAAAACAAGGCAAATAATCTATCTTCTTTGCCATTTTCACGGCCATAGATACTTCATTGTGTTTTCCTTCATATACAACACTGGTTCTGCCCACACCAATAGATCGAACCAGGCTTACAGTTTCATTGCCAAATGTCAATGATGGTTTGACCCATCCTAACACATCCGGAGAGCTTTCCATGATTGTTACCAAGTATTTCCATCCTGTATTTTCAGAACCGTTTTTGAATATTAAATTCTGGGGTGCTATACGTTCATACTTGAATTGGGTGACTGGATTTGGTAAGTTAGTATTATTAATCCTAGTCACCCTATAGACATTAATTATAAGACAGTCAGTTAACACAACAAATATGGAGTTTCGGCGTGGCTGAAGTAGGAGTGTTTTTTCTCCATATGATATCGCTTGTCCTATATGTGCGTTGCTAAAACCTCCACCGGTTCGCTTCTTTACCTCACCAACGGCAACAACATTTAATTGATCTAAATGTGAATCATTTGGAATGAATACAAAATCTGGCTTCCGAGTTTCTAGCAATGGTGAAGAACGTGTATCTTTAATAACAAGCTTGTTATTTATTGAAGAACTATTTTCTAGTGCCAAGCATTCGCTCATAAAGTAATCTCGTATTTTTTCTTCTTTTGGATTTGCTGTTGGGACCTTGTTAGGTGATTCGGTAAACCTTCCAGGCGCTCTTTGTTTGGAACTCGTAGTCAAGTTGAGTGGAAACCCTATTTCATCTCCTTTATTCACCAATTTACCCTTCTCAGTTTCCGTAAAAGTACCTAAAAACAAATCGTTAATGGCGGTTGCAGAAATGGTTGATGGACTGGATGAATAAAATACCTGGTGAATATAGTGATGCCTTTATAACATTACGCATTTTCCTAAAATCACGTTCCACTTCAAGTCTAAGACTGCCTACTTCATTTACGACTTTCTCAAATTTTTTCTCCAGAGACGCTATATCAGGAAAATTTCCTTGACCTGTTCAGAAAAGAATTAACATTATATAGTAGAATATTCATTATTATTGTGGAAAACAAATCAAGCCATATCGTGTTCACTCGTGTTTTAATTTATTATGGCTCACTTACCAACACCAGGTTGCTCTACGATAACACGAATTTTTTTTTTTGGCGGGTTTGACGATAAGAAGCAGGAAAGAAAAGCACAAGAATAAGTAAGTATTCGGTATTATTGGCGAATATAACACGGTGTGGTCGAGAGAAGACGAAAAAAAATACACTATATCACGTTGACTAAACTTGTTGTGACTCTCAGGAGCTCTAACTACAACTCGAATGTTACTTCCTTGGATATTACTAAAAGTCTCTTCAATTGTTTTTGCTGTATCCACTAATTTATCATTTAGTATATCAGGAGTAACTTGAGTTGCATTAGTTGCATTAACTCTCCACAATATAAGCGCGTAAGAACCAAAACCATCAAAAAACGGTTTGCATTTTTCCTTAATAGCTTCCTTGAAGTCGTCAATGTCATTACCATCTCCGATAATGACTTTGAATTTAGAATCATTTCGTAAATCAAAGCACCAAAGTGTAATTTGTGTACCAAGAATTACGACAGGCATCGTAGGGAGAGATAAGAAAGATAGGTAAAATTTTTTTCACAGGCTGGATATATATGAGAAATCGATGTCGCACAGATTGATCTGACTCATCAATTGATAAGTTACACGACTTTACAATACTTCATATAAAAAAAGTGCCAAAATTTTGAGACCGTGATCCGTGGTCACAGTCTCTGACATTTACATATCAGGTGATAAGCGAACGATAAAAAAATAAATACAATTGTCCATTCTAAATGATGAGGCTTCTATGTTACAATTGCGAATTTGAGTTTATTGCTTGAACTGTTGCAGGTGAGACAAGATTTCCTTTTCATTTCTATACCATTCGCCATGTAATCCATAATTCCCTGTTTTCCGTAACAAATTGGACATGGTGAGTCCCACGGCTGAGCAAATGCAAAATTATAATTATCAATCCCTCTAAAACTATTTCGGAATTTCAAGTATGGAAAGTGCTCTAAGACGGATTTGATAATTAATTCTGGATCGGGTTTGGCTTCGAAAGTGATAGACACTTTTCTTCATTGTTCAGAAAAAGATAAATCAGATACTTTGTTTTCTGTATGCATGTACTTCTGAAGATATTCGGAGGGTAGTATTTTATCAGTCTTGAACATATCTTAATTTTATATGATTGCGAGTCAAATTAAATCCCTTTTTTCTCATATAGACCTATTCATTTGAAGAAAAAGATTAAAATTTCCAGATAGAAAGCTGTTTAATATTTCTTATCATATTTAGTTAAATCATTTCTCGCGTTCCAAAGGACCAGGGAGGAGTAATGAGACTATGCAGTTATCTCAATTCCATGCTATTCACATTGAATCAAATTTTGAACGAAACCCATAACCACTTGATGTAGCTTCCCTTCTGTGATGCAAAGAAGTTCCTCGAGGGCTTTGATTACGTAATCAACTTGGCCGGTACTTTCTTCGCCAACAATTTTGAGCTGAGGAGCTAAGGTAAGCTCTTTATCTGTTATTCTTTTGACAATATAGAGCGAAGCGTGAAGAATGGTTGAAATATACTCGCAACACATGGCTTCGTTACTACAGGGTTGAGCGTTACACTGCGTATGTATATCCGTGGAGGCCCTTTCCCAACACCTCGACTATGGTGGAGTGGTCAGATCAAGAAAAACAATGGTTTAAAAAGGACTTGAAAGCTATATATAAAGGTACCGCCAAAAAATAAAAAAAAGGTTATCTTCGCATGTTTTTTTATTAATTGGGTAGCTCCGAGACTTCTTAACCTGGACTATTTACTGATCCTCCTGGCCAAGTCAAATTTGATTGGTCAACAAAATGATAGATAGCTGTTTAGTGTTATATACTGTACATCTGGTTTCTTTTCAGACTTTCGGGATATAGCTTTAATGGCATTTATTGATGGATATCAAATTTTTCGCCAAAAAGAAAGATGATTGTTGGTATGTTCTTTCCTATTTCTCTCATTTTTTACAATATTTCAAGAACGTACATTTTTAAAAAAAATATCATTATCATCTTAGCTAACTCATTTATTTTTTCAATGGGAATTTAGAATTTTGGCCGGTTTGGTTTTTCAGACATTTTCATTTTAAGTAGTAAAGGAGAAAATAACGTTATTTTAGAATTAAAATATATCTCATTAGTTGGCCTTATTAAAGGTATGCAGAAAAATAATTTTGAACTTCCCACATTGGGGTCTATCGGATGGGCCAGGAATAAACTGTTAGTTATTGTATTTGGTTGAGTTTAGTAAATATATTGTATAATATTAGAACTTCTGTATAATATTTTGAAAATGGTAAAATGATAATACTTCTTGTTCTTTTGATTTTATATTAATGCCAATAAAAATATATAATTCAGAGTTTTAGTAAATACATTTTCGAATTTTTTTATTTTTATTTGAAATTAATATTGTTGTAGTTACATAAAACAATTTTATCCAATTAAATTCACTGGATCAGGATAAGAATCTGATCTATGGATCAGGATAAGGATGCTCGGTTAGAAGTTTTTACTTTACCAAAAATTTTTTTGATGGGTAGCTAAAAAGTGTCGATTATACTGTAAAGATAAATAAACTCATTATAACTTATTATGCTCAAAATCTTAAAATTATTTTATAACGAAAATCAAAAAATCGGGTTTAAGTAAACATGCTCGAGCAAACAAATTCATTAATACATTTACATTCGTACAATTTAATATAGTTATTGTTTGAAAATTATTCATAATAACAATAAATTAAATTTTTGTATTCCAAATCGCTTTTTATTTATAAAAAAAAAGTTACAATTACATTATAATGAACTGACTAAAATACGTTAGAATTAATACTAAAACGTAAGATGTGACAGAATTTGTGAAAGATGATCTTATTGCGCTTGTGAAATAAGCTCGTTGATAGTTTCAGTGACAGGACGCGGGGTGAAGCTGAATTTATCGTTGTCAAGCTTTTCGAACGATGTATGATTAAGAGCCATGACTTTGAAATCATCTGCATCTGAAGGAACCGGGTCGATCTTGTTTAGGTATCGATATCGTACTTCTTTATCTTCAATAACTTTCCATTTCGAGCCTTAATGTACGTATCACGATTAGTTACTGTATTAAAAGACTGTGTTTAGAACGAAGATAAAAACTCACCAGTAGCTTCTTCAAATTTTTGAAGATACTCTTTCAATGTTAAAGCCGCGCCAGCAACCCTGATAGCACCGTTACGAGCTTCTGGTACTTTAAGTGACTCAACAGTATATTTGGCAATGTCAGACAGAGAAGTGGTTGATATAATTTTATTTTCATCCACAAAAAACGTAGCTTCCTTCTTTTTAACATCAAATCCCACCCAGCCGAGAAATTCCTGAAATGCCCCATTGTAAATGAACGTGTACTCAAGTCCACTTTTTTTCAAATCTTCTCGAAATTTGGCTTTGGTATCCGTACAAATATGATCCCCAAGCCTTCATTTTTTTTTTAAAAAAAAGTTTTAGATTTATTTCATATTATATTAACAAAAAAAAAAATGAAAAAACGCACTTGTATTCGCCACCAAATTCGGTTGGGATAAATCTCTTTACATCAACTTCTTTAGCAACGGTCAACATTTTGGATTGAATATTGTAAGTGTCAAAGCCACTCAAAATGCTAACAAGAACATCAGTTCCTTTAAGAGCGTTTACGAGGTCATCTTTTTGATTGTAATCCACATATACGATCTCTGCGCCTTTAGAAACCAACAAATTAGCTTTCTCATTTACTGTTTCCGGTTTTTTACGAAGAATTTTCACTTTATAAGATCCGTCGCTCAAAAAGGCCTCAGAAACATAATAACCCAAAGTTCCTGTGCCTCCAGCAATAGCTATGGTTTTGAAAGATTGCATTGTAAATTTAAATTTTTTAAGAGTTTAGATGATTTTATTATTGCTTGGACATTCTGCCAATACTCTCTTATTTATATTTTTACGGATGGCTTAAGGACAGAATTACTAATATCTCATTAATAATTACAAATCATGCGAGCTTTATGATTACTAATATGCTCGACTTGCTCGTCATAAACGTAAAATTGAGACCCTAGCTGAAACAAGATTTGCAAATGATCGATGACTTGCCAAAATATATTCGAGAACCTATATGAATATCATATAGCATTGACTATAATATCCTGATCTAAAATCAATTTTAAAACTGATATAACATTGATTTATACCAATCAAAATTTTATTATGTTGTCGGATATGATTTTAAATGTACATATTCAATATATTGAGACGGTATTTTATGCGAGGTCTTTTAATCAGTGCTATACGGTAATTTAAAAATAGGCGAATAAAAAAAGGTTGCATAAAGATGAATCCGAAATTGCTACACCAAAATAATTGCATCGCGTCATTTTTTTTTTTCTTTTTGATTACTAATTGAAAGTGTGCTACACCAAATTGCATCGCATCATTTTTTAATTTGATTAATAATTGTAATAATTCAAAGTGTGCTACATCAAATTGCATCGACCAATAGCGAGATTACCGAAAACCATTTCACCGACGGGACCGTTTCATCGACAATTGTTCATTGATAGTCAACTTACCAACAGTGAGTTTACCAAAAATTATTTCACTGACGGGATGACAATTATTTCACTGATAGTCAACTTATCAACAGTGAGTTTACCGAAAACCATTTCATTGACGGGATCGTTTCGTCAACAATTATTTCGCCGATAGTCAATGTGAGTTCGCCGAAAATCATTTTCACCCGATAGGTAAAGATGGTCAATGATCCTAAGGACCATGGTCCTCTCCGGTCCTACGTGGCAAAAAGACCGGACCACATTGGACGCAGTCTCTTATGGTCCTTATCGATCACGTAATAAATCAACAAGACCACAGTCTTTTTTAGGATCAGTCTTGCTGCAGACTTGCTTAGACCGGACCGAGTAGGACCATTGACCATCTTTATCGATAGGATCGTTTCACCGACAATTATTTCACCGATAGTCATTTCCCCGAATTTTATTCTAATGATCAAACATTTTTTTTACTTTCTTACTATTTATTTTGAAATAACTTATTAAAGTGAACACATTTATTATGTATAAAACGTTATTTGTATCCTTATTCTATCTTAAATTTTTCTAATGGATATTTGTGAAACTACCTGCTACGAAATTACTTTGACATTATTTGTATACATTAAATACATCAAATTTTTTTAATGAAAAAATTAATAAAAAAGTCAATGATTCAAAATGTTATTTATTCAGCGAAATTACCATGCCATTGTCGGTAAGACGATTTTTGGTAGTAATCTTTGTAATCATAACTGTGTATACCTATAATAATATCGGGTGATCAACATTAATCGGTCCGTCCTACATCCAATATGGCTCCTATTATTGTATTATGTAACAAGAAGATTCACGTGTTAAATGCATTTATTATGTATACCAAAAATTACTTAGCATACCTTTCCCTCTTGTATAAACATTAAAATGTAATACGTAGGATCTATTGGAAGAATTTCCTTAAAAAATCGTCATATTTAAATAAATCGAATTTCATGCATATATTATTAATATTGACGGGATGGAAGTTATACCTTGGTCGTTTTAAATCGGATAAATTTGATTTAGACCGAGCATTTTAGTCAGGGTTATACGGTAATATTAAAACCATTATTATTATTATTATTATCAGTTATTATTATTATTATTATCAGTTATTATTATTATTATTATTATTATTATTAAGTTTTGGGTTGAATAAAAAACTTAATCCAATCGAAATCATTACGGTACAAATCTCAAATTTTTTTAATAATTACTATATATCACGGGCCATAGTACCCCGTCTATGTATGTATAGTACCCCTCAAAAAATTTTCCTGAATTTTAAAATACCCGGATACTATCTATATACGGTAATTTTCGATTTTAAATTTTAAAATTTGTAAAATATCCGAGAACTATGTAAAATTTATTACGCAATATAAATTCTTTTATCCAATCGGTATTATGTATACACCGATGGATTTTTTTTGTAAATTACTCCACCGGTATAAAAAAGTATAAAAAAGTATAAAATCCATCGGTATATACTTCATACACAATGAGATAACAAGTATTTATTCCCCAAGTATAGTAACCACCCATGTAATATACCCGAATTTGCAAGATACTCGGGGTACTATTGTCGGATCTTTTCATGAATGCCATTTTCCCATTTTCCCAAATGTATCATTTCCTGAAGTCAATCTTCTGGATGCTCATTTCCTGAACTGGATCATTTTCCGAAATCCCCGAATGCCAATTTCCATAATATATGTATTTATTGACAATAAATAATATTAAACAAGGATTAATGAATTATTGCGTCAAGAACGATAATTATTAGGTGATTTTTTTTATGGTTCTCACGTAAAAAAATTTATGTACATATTGTACATATTGCATTATTATTTTATTATATATATTAAATAGTTATTGGATGGGGGAAAAGAGATATCGGTCAAAGACTGATATCTATAACTGAGTTATAATTCGGTCATTAGGAAGGAATACTGCGGTGAACAATAAGAATTAATGCTACTTTCAATATTGGAAGTCTCATAAAAAATATCGGTCATTAAAATCCTAATCAACTGATCAAATGATCTTTTGACAGTCAATCATTTTCAAATCCTATACATCATTTATTAATTCGGTAAAATGTCCGGGATATGATTAATCGGAGAAAATGACTTTTGGAAAACCATATATTCGAGAAAATGACATTCGAGAAATCATAGCATGATATACGGTATCTCATACATAAATAAGTAATAGTGATTTATCATATTAAATTAAGTTTATTTACATGAATTGCCAAAAAAAAATAATAGATAATATTTTATGGATAAGGTTCCGTTTTGGTCTAAACTTTTGATTTTGAAACAGTAAACATAATAACAAATATATTATATCGAATTATTTATAATTAATAAATATTAATTTTCATTATTTATAATCATCATTATATTAATGAGAAGTTATTGCTAAAAAAAAATGCGAAATTTTTATGGAATTTTGCCGATTGTGTTACGGGTGAAGAATAGACTTAAATCACTTCTAAGGTGTGAAAGTGACACCGGGCATGACAAAAATTACGTATATTCTTGACTGCGCGTGCACCCATTGGGTAATACAATGACGTAGATTATAATAAGTCGACCGAAGGATATTTCCACGGGCCGATGATTCGAATGATTTTTGAGACAAGTTCGAATATCCTTATTATTAAGCGTTAAATTTTAAGAAAATTCTGAAACGGTCGATAAACTCCCAAAAATTTCATGATGACATTTCCTGATAAGGGTTTTATGTATATATTACATATTTTTTAATCTTTTGAACCAATAAATTTTAGTAGTTTTTCCGATTGACCGATTGACTAATGTTGAGGGAAGATCCGCAAGATAATTTGTCCTGATTATCACATTCTCTTTATGTATAATTTTTATTTGGGATCTTATTATTGTTTGTGTACCCCTGTGAAATAAATGTAACTCATGTTTTACATAATAATATTGATTGGTTATAACTTATAATCGGAACGTAAACTCCAGTATCAGCCAATCAAAATTTTTGATTGATATTAACGGAAATTATTTTAATTTAATTTTTTTTAAAAGATTACACAATCAGACAGAATTAAATCTAATAAATGATAAATATTTATATATAATTTAAAATATCTGTCAACCAAACGTTCTGATCAAATAAAATAATAATAATAATAAAAAATATATATATATACATATTTCCTTTCTTTTTTTTTTTTTTCAAGAAAACATGGCACTTACAAATCTTAACGAAGATTTTATAACAAATATATTAGAAAATTTATCAGAAAATACTCATGATTTATATAATTGTATACAATTAAATCATAGTTGGTCAAAAATTGGAGTATCAATACTTTGGAGATATTACCCATGGAAAAATACATTTTATTCAAAAAAATTTTGGAAACCAATATCTCATACAATACTTTTATCACTTCCTATACCTATTAAAGAATTAATAATATTTAAAGATATAACAAAATCTTATATTATTAATAATCATCCCATGTATAATTATATATCATATTGTCGTATATTATCACAAAATTTAATACTTAAAATATCCAATGGGATATTAAGTGAAAATAATTTTCATAATTATTTTAATCAAAATATTTTAATTGAAGAATTATGGAAATTATTTTTAAATAATTTACCAAAAATTGATTATTTTATTTTACCTAATAATTTATCATTAATAAATTTTTTTGAAGATGATAAATATATTAAAAATTTTCAAAATATAGTAAAATTAGAATGTACAACCAGAATATCACAAGAAATTTTTAATGAATTATCAAAAATAACTAATAATATAACAGAATTAATTATTTATATATATTTTAATTATCCAAATTATGATAATATTGGATTGGCAAAATTAATATCATCACAAGAAAATTTAAAATGGATTAAATTCATATCTTATGATTATGAAAAATGTTCAAATTTAACAAATTTATCAAATTCATTAAATTCTTTAACAAATACTTTAATTTCTATTGAATTTAAAGAAGAAGATATATCATCATTAATTATTAATAATTCATTGATAAATTTAAAGCATTTATCTATCGATCTAGGAAAAGAAAATACTTTTATTGGTAAAAATATGATTTCATTAAATTCTATTGAATTACCATCATTAGAAGTATTAGAGATCACATTATTTGAGATAAATTTATTTGATTCATTCATAACACTTTTAAAACAGTCGAATTCAAAGTTAAAGAAGATTAAAATAGAAACAAATTATATAAAAGATGATAATTTTATAACAAATTATATTAATACTATTATAGAGTATTGTCCTTTAATAGAAGACTTGAATTTATGGGTGACAAATAATGAATTGAAAGATATAGAATTATTATTATCATCTTGTATTAAATTAAATCATCTTTTACTTGAAACGAGAATAAATGAGGATGAAAATAATGAAATTTTAGAAGCCAAACCATTTTTCGAATTATTATCTACAAGAGGATTAAATAATTTAAAGGAGATTAATTTGATAGGAAAATGGAATTTTAATAATGAGGAATTAGAAAATTTTTTAGTAAATTATGATGAAGAATACAAAGAAGGAGGATTAAAAATAGGATTTCATTGTGTGAATGGTGATGATAAAGAAAAGTTTGAAAATATTTGTCAAATATTCGAAGAAAAAGGTACTCTAAAAAAATACGAATTTAATTATAGATGAAACCAGTTAAGGGATTTTGAGTTATAATTCGGTATCAATTATCATTTACAGGTTACCTACAGTATATAGTATAAATTGTATCAGTATCAATAATAATATCAATAATATCAATAATATCAATAATGTTAATAATAAAAAATGTATTATTATCAATTATTAAACTAATACATCCCATATCCAATACCTATAATAAGTTTAAATATAGTAATTGATACAATAGTACGATCATCTGATATCTGTGATATCTGACAATACTGAGATCTATGAAATATAAAATCTATAAATAGCAAACAAATTGCTTTTAACTTATTCAACTTATTCGCGTTTTTACTTACTAGTTACTAACCGAACAGTATAATATTTTACTGCGGTAAAAAGTGTAAAAGAATCTTCCATTTGAAATCATAAGAATGGGCGCACACATTTTTCTCAATTTGAATTTATTGCTTTGATCAAACATTCTTGATAATCCCGTGTTCCACAATGGAATCTTTCTTATTGTTATCCTTATTGTAATAGGTAACGTATGAATAGTTGCAAAAAAAAATTTTAAAATATAATTTTGGATAGAAATATTTTAATTCATTTTCTTACGAATCAAGTTAAATGTGTATATATTTAATGCATAATAATTGTTACTTTCGTTACTTAACAATTAATCTCTTGAAATTTCATACATAGTGTTGAAATTGGTGATACCGATCTTCTTAATTAAAAATTAAGATTTGTGTTTATATTTTGTTATTTAATAATGGGTCAATGATGATGACAAATTAAGTCTTTTCCTATTTACACTATAAAAACTTTTAATGATTTAATGAAACACAAATCCCTTTTTTTCTAACTTTCCACAAGAATTCTTTAGAATTTTTCGAACTAATATCATAAATATGGTAATTTCAAGGTTTGTTACCTCGTACGATTGTGCCAAGGTTTATTGTTAATATCCTTCTTAAAATGAAGAAAAAAAAAACTTGTTTTTTTTTTAAAGAATTTTTCTTTATTTAATTTTTTTTTTCCTTGTTCTTTGTTGAAAAAAAAAACATTTTTGAAACTAAATTATTCGTTTTACCATCTATAAAAGGAATTTTATTCGTTACTTCGTTTCAAAAGATGATTTATCCAATTATGGTTATCCATTATTGTAGATTATTACTTTAGCAAGATAGAATTTTGAAATGGATTCACTTAAATGGTATTTTAAATTGACTTTTATAATCTCAAACAAGTTGTATTTCTAGGTTTCGATTACTTTGAAATTATTCGATAAACAGTATATTTACTCATATGACCCTAATATAGAAGTACAGTGTAACTCTCAATAAATATATTACGTTATTTTCTTTTTACATCTTTTTTTTTAAAAAAAAAGAAAAAAAAATTTTTTGTTGTTGTACTAAATTCCTAACTTTAAATTAGTAGGGATTGTTTAACTGGTGCTTTTATGGGTTACCCAACAATGAAATTTGTTATATTCTCGCGTAAATTTTTCAACAATAGAAATTCAATTTAATAAAGGTACTTAATTACATCTCACAACAGATTTTAATCTCTCTCTCTCTTTTTATGGTTATACCATAAAAAATTTTTACCCACACAAAAAAATTACAACATTAATTACAAAAAATACAAATTTAGTAATATACAAAAATTTATTTATATATTTCATTCAATTTTATGAGAACAGGTTTATTACCATATTTTTTCCTATTTCCTAAAAAAAATATTTTATATATATATATGTATACAATATATATATATATATACACATCATCTGCCCCTTAAATATTTTTTTAAGAAAAATAATAATCTAATTTAAATAAATAAATAAACAATGGTTGATAGTGGGAAGTGGATCGATGATGTAGTCAAAACGCATTACATCAGCTTAATTCCCTTTGAAGAATTTGTTGTTAATAACTTTGAAAGTGATGATAATAATAAAATTAGTTATTGGAAAGAAACTGGAAAAAGAGTTTTATTTAAAATTATTAATGATAATATATCCATTGATAATAAGATGGAAAAATCATTCCTTCTTGAGGTAAAGTATCGATAATTTGTTGTGATATAAGATGATTGATTATTGGTTCCCTCTCATACATAAATAAATATATATAAAATATTATATATAATTTCTTATTTTTTTTCCAGTTAAAATTACATCAAAGAAGGGACTTTAATGAACGAATAATTCAAATATTTGGGGTATCTCAAAGTAATTATTATGTTTTTTCCAACATATATTCTTATATTTATTTATATATTTATATATAAAACCTTATCTTGAAATAACATTTAGAGAATTTTTATCATCTTATTCGATAGATCCAACGACGAATTCTTGTTTTTTAGTGGTACAATATGCAGATGGAGGAAATTTACGGCATATTTTAGAAAATACTATATTATCGTGGGTCGATAAACTTAATTTAGCTCATCAAATAGCTGAGGGATTGAATTTTCTTCATTCAAATGGAATAATACATGAAAATCTGGTATAAAAATTTATATTAATACATTATTTATTTATCTTTTTTTTTTTCGGCATAATTTATTTTTATCTTTTTTTTTATTTTTTAATATTTTTTTTTTACTGCGCATAAATTTTTAGTATCCCTGGAACGTATTGTTTCACCAAAATCGTGCAAAATTAACAAATTTCGGTATATCAGAACATTTGGTGATTCACAACTCTTCATCTTACGATGATTTCTCGATTAAAGATATACCGTATATTGAACCACAATTATTACAGGATGAAAATTATCAAAAAAACACGCGTTCTGATATTTATAGTTTCGGAGTAATATTGTGGGAAATATCAAGTGGAAACCCTCCTTATAACAGCAACAATAAAGACTTGGACAAAAATGATTTAATATCAAATATATTAAAAAATAAACGAGAAAAAATTATATCGGAAACACCAAAGACTTATAGCGATTTGTACATTGAGTGTTGGAATAATGTCCCTAATAAGAGGCCAGCGATTGGAATAATATTAAATAAATTGGATAATCTGTTAAATGTTATGAAATCAGGTTTGTTATTTTATTTTATTTTTTTTTTTCACCCGTTAAAAAAATAAAATTATGACTATAATAACTTATTTAAATTTTTTTTAATAAATACTCTATTACGTCTATTGTAAGTATGTATCAATTCTTTTTTTTCTTACGTAATAAATTATTTCAATAATGGTTCTTATGTGTAAATTGTTATTCTTTATAGATCTTGAATCATCCGGACGAATTTGAAATTTCAGAACAAGGTAAAATAACATTATTTTCTTAAAATTTCGGTTCCTTTTACCTCAGATGACGGTATTCGTAATTTATACGTCTCTTTCTTTAATTTTAATTTCTTTAAAGATAAAGAATTTAGAGAATTGGAAATCGACGCAATGACAGCAGAATTATGGCTAGGTAATCAATTGAAACTTGTTTCAATTCGTTCATTATATTTATATTTATTAACATCACATTCAATGCTATTGTTAAAATGATACTTTAGAGAAGAAAGATATTATTATTCCAACAGAAATTAAAACAAAAAGTATTAACTTATAATTAAAATTATCTTGATGATTTTGATAATTTATTAACTTTTAAATTCACTTTAGAAGATAATAATAATAATAATAAAGAAACAGTACTAGAAAGTCCAATTGAAAGTAAGCATTAGTATATAATTATTTAATTTGAATGGTTTTTTACCAAAGCTGGGTTACAATTGTTTTAACGTTTATAAAATTTTCATCAAAAGTAGAGAAAGATGAAAAAGGAGAAAAGGAAAAAGAAAAAGAAAAAGTAGAAAAAGAAAGAATTAGAGAAGTAAAATTAATAACAAATGAGGTAACGAAACAAAGTAGGGTTTCTTTTATCTTGAATATTTTTTTTTAACAAAAATGTATACTTATTTATTTTGTAGCCAGAATTAGGTAAAAAATTAAGTATAAAAAAGAAATCATGGACATATAAAGCAAAAAATAAAGCAAAAGGTTTTGTAAAAAGATTATCTGGATCTACTAGTGGTAGTGATCTTAATACAAGTAATATTAAAGTAAGTTTATGAAATATAAATAGATATTTTAATGATGATAATTATTTTATTTTCTTTATTTGTTTTCCCTAGAAATCTTTTACAAAAAGTATGAGCTTTGATAGTAAAGGTATGTATAATTTTTTTTTTTTTAAAGCGATAAAATTTTATATAAATATGAATAATTTACAATTTTTTTATTTTATAGAAGTTATAGATCAAGGGGAACGAATAGATACTGGTTGGACATTTGTATCTTCAGGTAAATCTGCAGTATTAATCTTTTATATTATAATATATTCAATTGAAACTTATAATAAAATAATAATTTTTTATTATTAAAGATATAAAAGAACCAGAAAGTCCAATAATGACAAAATCTGATAGTTCGATTAATAGAGGTTTAAATTTTATTATTATATTATATTTTGACTTTTTTTTTAAAAAAAAAAATAAAACTAAAAATTATATTTTTACAACTTGTAGGATTATTTAGTTTTAGTAATCTTACAGGAAGAAGTGCATCAGAAAGTTCTATTAGTAAATCAATATCAGTAACACAACCAGATAAATGTAATTATTTAATTAATTTTTATAAGAAATTCCTTTTTCTTTTACTAATATATCATTGTAGATTCATATAGTGAATATTGTAAGGTATTATTTGCAACAAATAGTTGGACAATTAATTCAGCACCATGTTATGCAGCATATCATGCAAAAAAAGGTGATTTAGATGGATTAAAATGGCATATACATGTACAAAAAGAAAAATTAAATGAAATTCAACAAATAACAGGTCCAAGAAATAGGTATTTAAAAAAAATGTATTTTATATTTTTTTATTCTTTAAAAATTTATATTAATATAATATTATGTAATATTAGTTATAGGAGACCATTAGAACCATTGATGATAGAGGTAGCACAATATTGTCCAGGAGAAAATATAATTCAAACTTTTACATCATTAATATCAATGGGGGCAACATGTGATTGTACAAATTCATATACAGGGGGATCACCAATAAATTATTTAGGAGAGAACAAATCATTATTTTCATCAGAAACAAATTCACAATATTTTAAAGATTCATTAACATATTTAATAACAAATGGATGTTTAATTAATGCAAAAAGGTCAAATGGGGATACATTATTAATTACATTATTATTTAAATGGTATAAAGAATTAACACCTAATGTAATTAAATTTTGTTTGGATAATGGAGCGAATCCTAATTTAAGTAATGAAATTGGTGGTAATCCTTTAGGATATACTTTAACTCAAATTAGATTTAATCATCGTGGTGGACCATTTGAAAAAATTTATAAAATATTAAAGTTATTGGTTAGATATGGTGCTGATGTTAATAGACAAATTACTATACCTGGTAAAAAATTACCTAATTTATTATTCGTATGTGTTGATATGGGATTAAATATGAAAGAAGAATGGGTTAAAAAATTAATTAAAAGATTAATTAAATGGGGTGTTGATGTGAATGCTAGAATGGGAGAACAAAAAAAATTTGATGAAGAAATTAATAATAATAATTATGATAATGATAATGATGATGGTGATATTATAAAACTTGCTGGTACAAGTAAAGATGAGACAACAACACCAAAAGTAACATTTAATTTAACGGAAGAACAAAAAGAAAAAGAATTATTAACAAAAGTTGAATCATTAAACATTTTGGGTTATGCAGCTAAATTATCACAATTAAGTACCATAAAAATTTTATTAGATAGAATTTATTCTATAAGTTCACCTGAAAGTATTAAAGAAGCTTTAAACGTGACTAGTAAAGGAGAAGTTGAACAAAAAAAATTTTTTATGAGTTGGTTAAATGAAAGTGGTAAAGAAAAAAGAGATAAAGTTAAAGCTAAAATGGAAAGAAGAGAAATGAGGAGAAGAGAAAAATTGAAGAAAAAGGTGAAAAAAGGAAAGCAAACCGAAAATTATGATGATGATGATGATGATGACGATTATGATTACGATGATGATGATGATGATGATGATGACGATGATAATGATGATGAATAAACGATATGCGAGTCGAAGTATAATAATATAACGAAGATATGTCAAAGTATAATAATATAGAGTATTACGGCGAGAAATTATGGTGATAAATATTATGGCGATGAATAATAACATGACAAGGAATAATTATGCGAAGAATAAAATAAAAAAAAAAATTTATATTTTATTAATTATATATATATATATAGATCAACAGTAATAATCATGTATTTTAAAAAATATAATATAGAGGCGAATAACTTTATTTAATAATTATCCAAATATACATTAATCTCAAATAGTCAAATATCTTTATAAGCTTTATAATAAATATTTAAATATAAGAATAGAGAATTTATTTGTAAGGTAAAAAAAAAAAATCATTTTTTTTTTCAACATAAAACAAAGAACAAAATATCTTAATCTTTATACTTCAATTACGAACAAATAAATTCTAAAGGGGAAAAAAAATTTTTTTCTTCCTAATTTAAATTCCTAATTTAAATTATAAATCATTTCTTAATGACTTGAAAAACTTCATAATCTTCAATCGAGAAATTATTTTCGGTATTTCTGATATGTACTTTATAATCATCCATTTTACAATAACATTTACCACCATATTTAAAATTATGACCTGATATAATCAAATCGCTTAATCCAAATGACGGTCCATAATTAATTCCATAGTTTAATGCTCTTTCATTATATTCCACAGGACTCACATTTATCCCATAACTAGTACTTTTCAGAGAAAATATAAAACTCTTAGAACTTCCATAGCCATTCTTAGACTTCCATTCCCCTGCATTATAACCACCCAATATTTCGTCTTTTCCTTTGACTTTAATAATTGTAACTGTGCTAGGTCTATTATCACATAATTCATGAAAAACTTTGGGTGTGAAACCATGTCTACTCCCCCTCAACAATAATTTAAGGTCGTAATTATTATGACTTCTGCTGTCATAATAATCTCTATATGATGAAATCTCATTATTAATTACCTTTGATAATTGATTAAGAATCTGAGATACTGTGTGAGAATCGGTAATGATCTTAGATTCATTAATGTCAGCTTGCCTGGACAAATATAAATCTGAAGTACCTGGAACTAAATAAAATTGTAATAATTTATCATCTAGTTCGGGATCAAAGCGAACTATGTAATGATGGGCTTTTTCATAAAATTGTTGAGAAGTTAATAATGAGAATCTAACCAACGGTAAACAATTCTTCAGGATTTTTTTAACTTCGTCGACATCCTCATCTGACCAACTTTTTGGATCTTTTGGATCTTCCGATAAATAACTATATCGAGAGAGTCCCCATTTTAAAACAAGTTCCCAAATAACAGCCTCTTCCATTAATAAATCATCTCTTTTGATAAGCGAAATTAACATCTCTTCAGAAATTGTATTAAATTCGGAAAGTTGAAACATTAATTCAGGATGTCTGTCAATATAACCATTACAATATTCTTGAAGTTTATCAAATTTGTGTTCGGAACTAATTCGATAAATGTATAATAAATGATGTTCTATCCAATTTGATTTTCTTTTAACTAAGAAACTTTGTAAAAATTTAATTACTTCTTGACAATCCAACTTATTTGCCAATTTTAAAATTTCAATAATTTCTTTAGCTTTAAGCTTTTCTGGATCAAGAGCTCCGGTATAAAAGTATCTAAGAGAAAATGAAATTGAAAATTTTATTTATTTTTAATAAAAATAAACTCAATAATTAACTTTTATTTATAAATTTGTTACCTAAATATAACTTCAAAGATTTCTGGTGTGGATTCCGGAATTGTAACAGATTGAATTTTATTCTCATTATCTGGGACGAAAGGTAAATTATTAAAATAGGGAAACTGATTTAAAATTAATTTATGAGCAGGAAATGTTTTGGCATCGGGAGTTGTTCCAACAGTAATATAAACATCAATTTCTTCATTTTGATATTGAGGTAAAGTTTGCCATACATATTGCTCTACCATCCTGAATTTTTTTGTTCCGTACGAGAAAAAATTCTCAAAGAGAATAAAACTCGTTTATTATCATCAGGACAATCATTTTATATTGAATTATTGTGTAACCATTTTCGAAAAATTTAACTAGTGAAACAAACCCAAATAAGTAAATTTCGGAAAAAATCTGGTACCAACGCTTCGACGCAAGCCATCGAAACAAATTTGTAAAAGAACCTTTTTTTTCTTGATTAGTGCTTCTAGAGATAAAGGCTTCAGTTTATTTCAGTAAAAAGAATATTTTTATCATAAAAAATTTTGTTATTGTTCATAGAAATTTTATAAACATGGACGGAGTTTCCCTTTCATTATATATCCTATTTTTAAACATACATGACGTTGTGGGATAAAAATATCAACTGATAATCGGATTAATCGGTACAGATTTTACATGTGTAATTTTGATTATTTTGTTCACTGTTCATACACGATTTTCTCCTTGTAAGGGTTGTATTAAAGCGAAGATGGTAAGAAAATATATTTTTAATTAAAGTTTAGTAAAGTTTTAAATGAAAACATTAAAAAAGTTTCGCTTTAATATATATTAACAAGACACAAACTGAATATTACTCTCATTATCGATACAAACGTTGCTTAAAAGTCAACAATAACGGTAAATGATTTTTCTTGAAAATTTCGAAATTTGTAAGTTAATTCTTTTCAATAAATTAATTTTTTTTTAATTATTATTATAGGAACTTCAAATATTGATAAAATTCCAACAGAAATTTTACGAGAAATTTTTTCAATATTATATAATGATGGAATAAATACTGATCGGGCAGAAACTTTGGAAGATTTATATTCTTGTATGTTCGTTAATAAATATTGGAGTGTAAATGCTGCACCAATATTATGGTCAAATATCATTCCATCACCAGGAGCTATTACAACATTTATGGCTTTTTTTAAGGAAGAAGAACGTAAAGAATTAGAAAAATCTGGAATTTCATTTGATAATATTTGCGATATAGAATCTACGACTTATTGTTATCCTTCATTCTTGAAATCGATTAGTATGCATGAATTATCCCTTGCAATATTTTTATGGTGTCGTAATAATTGTCCTCAACCAATTACAAAACAATATAATTTGTTATTAAGAGGAATACTTAATATCTTCGCCAACCTTTGCATTACACTTTACCAGCTTGATTTAGATAAAAGATCTTTATTAGATTGTTTACATCATGAGTTGTGGATTTTATTACAAGAACCAAATTATAGATCTTTTATATCACGCGTTAAACAACTTTCTTTGGATATACGGAAACTTGTTAATGATGATTGTTTGGAATTATTATGTCAAACCTGTCAAAGATTGGTTCGTATCAACTTTATCTTTTCTTATAAGTAGTTGCATATATCAATGTTTTTTTTTTTATAGAAAATCCTTAAAATTGATATGACAGTAGATGAAACATTTTGGTCTTCTGATAATAAATTAGCAGATATCATTAAAACTCAAAAAGGATTACAAACTTTTTATTTAAGGAGAGGAAAGATTACACCAAAAATAATTTCTGCATTAGAGGTTCATGCTAAATCATTAAAAATGTTACATTTTCGTAGAGTTGATTTTGAAAAATGTACATCATTAAGATCAATATTTAATTACTCTAAACAACTGGAAGTATTGATCGTACGTGGATGTAAAAATTTAAGTGAAAATGTTTGTAAAGAATTAATGAATACTGCCTCATTTCCTAAATTGGTTGAAGTGGATTTTGAAGATTCGGATTGTGAAGGATTAATGTCTTGGAGTACTATTATTAAAAGACACGAACATCAGAATATTCAGGTGGTTTGAATTTAAGTAAGTTCTACCTCTTTATTTACATAAAAGAATTTTTTTAGCTTATATTATTTATTTTATTTGGTGATATTTATTTAACCAAAAATTAAATCCAGATTTACAAGTGATGATGTTATGAAAGAAACGTCCAAAGATCTATTCTAAAATTATTTAACAGAATCCACAGTAAGAAAATTTTGTTCAATTATTTACTTATTGCATTAACATGATGTATACCTAATTAAGCAAAATTAATAAATAAAATTTTATTATTACAAATTAAATATATATTCCTATCATAATTTTTCGTGTTATTTTAAATCTTTATAGTTAATACAAATATATAGGATATATAGGCGAAAAAGAAGAAGTTGGTAGATATATGAGTCCCTGAACATAAGTAAAGTTTTTTTTTTTATTTATCTTTTTTTTTGTCATTTCAAAATTCTAACATATTATCTTTATTAAGTTATTATAGCTTAATTTATACTTACTATAAGTTGTTCGATCATCTTCAAACTTGGGATCAAATCAATGATGAAAAGTAGATAATTGGTAATTCTTCAGTAGTATCTAACATCTGATGTCTTCGCATTGCTTTGTAAAGTGTTTTCTGGTATTCAAACGTTTCCTACAGTACATGTAGCGGGTAGAATCTAAGTTTGCAACAGCACAGTAGGAGTATACTTTAATAAACTAATTAGTCAAAATTAAAGCATCCGGACGAACTAGTAAGAAAAAAGGCAGAAAAATATACCATTTACTATATTGATCAATAATTTTTCATAATCTGTTAAAGCATGTACTTATTTGATAGTACTCAATCCAATTATAACAGGACCGCTTTTCAAGTTTATAGTTTACTGTTGCCATCTTGAACTAGCGTGGCTTTAAGTAAACTGCTAGCCCTTCAAACCTTCTTCAAGATCATGGGAATATAAGTTTGCAAATCACATTTGATAGCTTAATGGTATATAGCAAAGTCTACCATCTTATGACCAGCCATGTTAGATATGACGGATGTACGATATACTGTATGATCTAAAATTATTATGACAAAAAAGTAACTTTAAAATACAATTTTATTCATGAGTTTGATTCGAATGGATCCTCATCAAAGATAGTCATTCTATTATTCTCACAAAGACGTTTTGCGAAAAAAAATTTTTTTATAATGAAATGATACAGAAGACGTGATTATATTTAAGTGGGGAATAACGCTCATTTATTAAACGGTAAATAATAATTATAAGAATAGATTTTATGCTATTGATGTAAGCCTTCACTTATTAATGAAGTAACAGCGAAGTCCATAACAGTTAAACTGATCGATTAGTAGTGAAATTGGTTGATTGGCATCAATCGATTAAGGTGTCTTATGACTCTTATCCTCTGTTTTGTATCATGGGATTCTACAATAAAAGTGCTTGGAGTACATCACATTAATTATAGACCCAACATAAAATTTTTAAAGATTGAACCGTTGTAAGCACAATTTTTTCCGTTACGAGTCTCGATAGAAAAGTCTTCTACGCAAATACGTGTTCGTCATCAACAAAGACTGAATTATTTATTTGTTTTACTTCTATGCAACTATATGTTGATTTAATCCTGTAAATGTTCTCGAATTTGAATCGAAATATAATAAATACCTTGTAAAGTAAATGTTCAACTCTTCATTCATCTATTTTTAAACAATCGGTATTTTTTGTGGTTTAATAAGACAGGATGATACTGAAAGGCTTTTAATAAGTCGCTCTTTATCCTTCATATTATGTATGTAAATTATAAACATTTATTTATATTGAAGTCTTGTTATTCAGCAACAACAGATCTATTGCATTTTCGGAAAGTGAAGAAGTTTAGTTGATCAAGAAAAAATGTTGATAGATTTGATCCCACCTTGCGTATGATCCCATTCAATTCGCTGCATTAATTTCATAATTTCATAATATTTTAAGTCAAGAAATTAAGAAATAAGCAAATATTTTATCGTACTTATCAAGAAGAGAGTCTAATCTTTCAAAAGGTTTCATTATCAAATGTTTATCATGGAATAATGGATCATTATAAATGATCAAACGAGTGCCCGCTGATGCTGGCCTGGCGTAACTTTTTATTGCTACTTACCTGATAGATGAATCTTTTGCTTTTGCTATCAATGAGTTTTGGGAAACTAAAAATGCTTTTTCCCAAAGTACGTACTAAATAAATTTCGTTAACCCCTCTTTCATACATTTTCTGGCGAATTCCAATAATCAAAACTTTATGTAATGCCAAAGCAGAGAGAAAGATCTGATGATGATTATAACCAGAAATTAATGCTAGCTTCAAGAATTGGAAACTTTAAAATAGTTTCGGGTTGATGACGCCCGTAAATAATTGATACAAAATTTTCGCACGCTATATATTTGAACTTAATGTGAAAATTTATTAGACCTTTTTTTTTTTAATTAAAATAATATACTTTTTTATGAATAATATAATTGTAAGATAATCATTACACTAAGAATTTCATTTAATTCATCTACTATTGTTATATTCGAATTAACAGATAATTGATCTTATACAACAAAAAATTGAAACTTCTTTAATTATTTTTTCTAATGTGTGTGGAAATGCATAATATTTGTTATTTCAATAGGAATGTATCTTATAAATACGCTTTAGGAGCCATTTTTTTGACATCATATAGACATAAATGATTTTGTTCATGCCAATACGTCATTGCTTGAATTATTCCAATATAATGTACAAGTGCAGCGGCTATTACAAAGAAATGAAATATTTGATGTGATGACCCCTATAAAGAAATATTTTATTAAAGTTAATGACCAATTTAATTAATTAATGCTAAAGAAACGTGTGCGCAATACTTACATAGATATCAAACGTTCCCGGATACCATTTTTCTGGCACTCTAAATGAAGAAAAAATTTTAAATACTAAAATAAAAATTGCTTTTAAGATAAATGAACTATAATAACATACCTAGCACCATAAATGACAGCTCCAGTAATGTAAAGGGCGCCCATTAATAATAACCATTTTAGAGATATTACATCAAAACAAAGTTGAATCTATAAATTAGAAGGTAAAATGTTAAAGATCCTATGAAAGGAACAAAAAGTTAACAAGAAGTTCCTTACAACTTACTCCATATATAAAAATAGCATGAATTAATGGTACGAATGCACTTAATCCCATAGCTATAAATAAGCTTGCACGAAACCATCTAAATTGTGGTGATCTAAACCTATTTAAAACTGCAACTGAAATCTATAGTAAAAATATAATTTATTAATTAATTTATTAGCATAATATAAGTTTAAATAGATTGAAATATAATAATTACCGTTGCAGCTCCAAAAATAGAAATCATTGAAAGGTAAACTATTTGTAAAACTTTATGACAATAAAATCCTAGGAAAAAAAAAAAATAGACATCACAATTAAGTTCACAACTAATAAGAATTTTACTGAAATTTGATTTTTCTCACCATAATATATCATCGGGAAGAATGATCCTACAATCAAGGTCACAATACCGATATAATCGCATCTATTCCAATTTGCGCAAACCTTTTCTGAATGACAACATAATGTATGAAAAGTTGAAGAGAATGCTAAACAAATCATAGCACCGAGTAAAAATATATAAAATACAAAGAAATCCCAAGTTTTCGCATTAGGTTGATGCGCAAGCACATAATAATATGTTGTAAATCCCAAGAAAAAAAAGGCAACTGTTCCGATTAAATGAGACCAAATATTAACTAAAGAAATACAAATAAAATAAGTTAACAGCTAGTAGTATGGTTTCGAATCACAAAAATTGGTCATTAACTTACCACTTTCGTTATGAATATAAAATAACGATTTGGCACATTTTACGTAAGAAAATGTGGGTCTTCTATAACCTTTTAAAATATCATGATTATCTTGAAGCCAAGTTGGTAAATCACCAAAATTACAAGTTAGTGAAACTGTTAAACTTCTAGATGATGGAATAACTTCATTTACTTTTGTTGCTATAGAAGAAGTTTCTGCTGATACTGTATTTTCCGATGAAGTCCGATACGAGGAAGTCATTTTTCGTAGTGTAAGCATAATGTTGGTTTTTATCGTAATATTTATAATTAAAGCTTTTTTATGGAAAAAAAAAAAAAAAGTTTGTGATCAACTGAAATATGATTGGGAAAAAAAAGATTAAAGACACTCGGAAAAAAAGTGCGGATGCCTTAAATATATGTCGTAAATATCAGGAGAAATCACATGCATACCGTTTTTTTATTTATATTCCACGTGCGATAATTAAACAGTTTCAAGTTAATGCTTCACGTGTAAATTGAACACAGTAAAATTTCTTACATCATAGTAAAAAAAAGTTTCCTTTTTAAATATTTTAAATAAAAATTTATTTCATATATAAATATTTATGTTTTCTTTGAAATGTACATGATATTAAACAGATATCTTAATCAATTTTAACAATCAATTTTTTTGCACTAACACCTTTCTTTAATTTTTGCAAACCATCAGGAATAGCATTAAGCCCACCTTCAATAACTTCAACATTATTAGGTCGAATCCTTCCTTCAAAAAGTAACTGTTCAACAACCTTCAAAAGTCGATTGACATTCTTGAGAGCACCCTTAGTATCTCTATGACATTCACCAAGTACAATACCCGTTTCTTGAACACCTTCTTTTTTATCAGTAGGAGGACCTGCCGCCCAAGCAATTTTTCCATTTTGTGATAAAACCTTTAACGCGATATTAGAACTTTCTGAACCAATAACATCAAGAGCATATTTTAAATTATTTTTTGTAATAGAATTAATTTGATCAACAACATCAGGTGCATTATAGTCAATAACATGGGCTGCTCCAATTGATCTAAGATAATCATTATTTTTTGGAGAAGCTGTTGTGATAACAGTAAGTCCCGTATTAGCAGCAAGTTGTATTGCATAAGAACCAATTGAGGAAGAACCTCCCCAAATCTATCATAAAAAAAAAGAAAAAAAATTTAAATAAAAAGAATAAAACGACTTCATTTTGATATGTATTATAATTACCAAAATAAATTCTTCACGAAAGAAACTTGGATTTTCTGTAGGAAGCGGCAAATTCAAGTTATGATACAAACCGAGTGCTGCCGTCAAAGATCCCACAGGAATTGATGCGGCTTCTTCCCAAGTCAAATGCGGTGGTTTCTAGATTATTATTGAGAAAATGAGCCGATCGTTCCTATCCACAATGCTATTATGAAATAAGTTTATAAACCTTAAATGTAGTAGCAGCTTCGAATAAAGCATATTCTGAAAATGCGCCATATCCTCCGGGAACACCTAGTTTTGTATGAGCCATAACTTCATCTCCTACAGAAAAACCGGTAACTCCATTTCCTACAGCTTCAACAATTCCGGCTGCATCGGAACCAAGAGTAACAGGATATCCATCGATAAAGAACCCTATTTCAGCCTGTTTCCTATTAATGATATATAATCAAATAAAAATCATTTATTCATTTGTCATTTATTATAAATACTATAAAAATAATATTACCAATCGACGGGATTCAAAGCCACAGTTTTTACTTTAACTAATAAGTCACCGAGTTCACCAGGAATGGATGCATTAGGTTGAGGTTTTGGAGTAGGCTTATCTACTTCTTCAACAACTTGTTGACCACCTTTTTCATGAAGGACAACCGCTTTAATTTTTGCACTCATAATAGGATATTTAAAAGTTAGTAAAAATTTGCGTTCGTCAAGGAATTGATGAAATTGATGAACTTTATGATGAATTGATAACGCTTTTATATACTTTATTACATCATGATAATTTTTTATAATTTCTCCTAATTTGTATTTGATCTGAGTAAACGTAATGAATTTGTTGTATTCGTCATCAATACTTACTAATTTAGGTAAATAAAATTCGGTTCATGGCGCAGATATGTAGTACATATTATATGTAACTTGGCGATTTGGCGTAAAATAAAATGTGTGAATATTAATCACTACGAAAATGTTTAAATCAATAATTATGTCATCTAAAAAACCGGTTTCAAATTCGCGTGTCGTTGTTTTTTCATTATTCCAGAGTCTAGAGTCTAGACTTAGTAATTAGCATTATTAATCTTGAGGTTTTTGTGCTTTATTTAAAATATAGGTTTGCATCTTGAAGGGTTACAAATCGGGATCTTGATAAGAATTTTTTTAATTAATAATAATATATTTCAATTATTAAATTATTATTATTAATTAATTGAATTTGAACTACAGTAACTTTTGTAACTATGCTTATTATAATTTACAAAGATTATTCAGCTTTATCCTTCGAAGTTGCCAGATCCTACACGTCACGTCAGGAATTTAAATGTTTAATAATTATCTTTTTTTTTTATTAGATAAATAATTAATTAAATAAATAGAACCTACTTAAATTTGCCTAGTCGTTCTTCTCTTAGCGTAAGTTTTCACCACAGGACGCCTATTAGAAAATACATAAGTGTCGTTGCAATCCGTTACACGAGTTACTACAAAAGTTAAAAAAAATTATTGTTCAATAATTTTTTGATTTGTCAAAAATTTTAATAAATAATTTTTAATGGAAAAAAATACCTTGCGTATCAATATCCATTTCCCCGTTTGATATAAATGAAGAACTTGAAGATTCGGGAAAGTCAAAAACGGAAAATTTGTCTGTCTGTTCATCGCTGCAATCAAAGTTTAATTTAAAACACAAAGTAATAAGTAATATCAGAACATAAATTACTTACTCAGTATAACGAATATTTTTTGTCGCTGTGCGTCCCTGAACTAACCCCAGACACTTTGAAAAATGTTTTACATATGTTGAAACCGGAAACATTACATTACAATTTAGACAACGTTGTTTTCCTGCCTGCAATCTTAATGTGTTAATATTTTGACCAAATATATCATAACCTTGTTTATCGATCAAATATAATAAACTGTTTCGGTGTAGAATAAATTATTTAGATAAAAAAGTAAATATAGAATGGAATATCGACAATATAACAATATACTTTGAATCTTGGATCTGAAAGGTTCGTGTACAGAGCTTATCTGTCTTAGCTTGTCGGTGCATTTCAAAAGCAACATCCAAGATACACTCATCTATTAATTCTTGCAAAATCTCAAAAGCCTGGTAAATAAACATTTGCGTAAATAATTTACTAAGTTATATAAAATTTTGATATATTGTACTTACATAACTAGCTTCACCTTTATCCATATTACTGAAAAACGAGTCGATAACTTCTCTTGACATTTTATCAACGGTTTCATCATACTCTTCGGATTCCTCATATTCGTCTTCTTCATCTCCTTCATATTCATGTTCACTTCCATTTTCTATTTCACTTTCGCTAACATTTAGATCAAAACTTTCCATATCATCATCATAATTAAGTTCTTCATTATCAGAACATATTGTTTCCTCATCCAATTTATTGCCACCAACTTCCTCTTCTTCATCAGAACATATTGTCCTTTCATCATTACTATCATCTTTTGTTGTAGTCATGTGATCATGAAGTTCGAAATCCATAAAATACTCGTCTTGTGAAAGATTATTTCTTGTTACTATTGTATTATTATTACGAATAAGTCTTCTTCTCCTATTTTGAATTTCATTTTCATTTGGAGTTATAGGTGGAGTTAATTGAGGTGATGGAAGTTGATTTTCAACCATTTTATTTTTCTAAGAAAAAAAAAAGAATCAAAGATCATAAACACTTCATAAACGTTTATTTATTAGTCAGAGTGAGATTAAAAATGATCGACAATCAAAAAAATTCTTATTTTATACTGGTAATTTAATTACCGACAGAATATGATGAAAGACTTTTTTATTAATTTAAGAATTAAATTTTGTAAATTAACATATCACTACAGTATTAGATCTATAACAATAACAATCGATTTTTTTATTAAATTGTTAAATGATTGGTCTAATTTTAATTATTGTGAAATTTTTTTATGCATGAAATTTTGGATTTGCAATTTATGCGGACAATCTTTCTTACATTGCATGAATGGAAATAATGATCGAAAATTTGACGAAAGTGATTTTTTACGGGTATGACCGGTTGGTTGGTCTTTAGTTATACTAGTGGAGAAATTTATAACAAAATCGAGATAAGTTTGATCAACAGAAAAATAATTGAATGACTAATATTTTAACGAGCACTTGGAAGATTTCAAGTCACATTCTTACGATAATCCAAACTCGTGGAAATCGTCTCCTTAATCTCTTTTAAGTATCAAATTTAATATCATTTATAATTATGAATTATGATATACAATGATGTAAGATACTTACAACGAAATGTTTTAGTCAAATTCTTGATATGATTCAAAATTTTTTTTTAATCAATATCACTCCTATTTCCTATTTTACCTTATTAAATAGTCTCATAAATTATTTAATTTTCACTTTTTGTTTGAAATCTGGGTCAGTCGGTTTATCTTTATCGAGTGCGACACCTAAGTATATAGGAAATCTTGGAGATCCACTATTTGAAAGTTCTTGGCATTTGTAAATAATTATACTTCCAATTGATGGAGGGTTGATACGATCATTGTCGTTCATTCCTGAGCCAACTTTGAATTCTTTGCCACTAGCCATTCTACATAGGAGAGAACCACACTGTCTTAAATATTTACCTTTACCAGGTTCATGTCCTATAACAACGGCTTCACCATCATAGAATGTCTTAATCTAAGAAAAATCAAATCAATGAATGAACTGCGCCATGACTACTGATTAAAAAATTTTCAGTTACTTTACATTACCTTCAATAAAGTCTTTGACCGACCCATTTCGTATAAACTTCCTGGTTTACGAATCATAAGTCCTTCTCCACCCAATTTTTCAACCCGTTCAAGTTCATCGTAAACGTCTCTTTCAGAATTTGCGGATTTTTGCTTAACTAATTTCGCATATTGTGGCCTGTTTATACAATCGTTACAATCATAAATCAGATAGCGTTCTTAAACATTTGCTAGCTTGTACACATAAAAAATTGAGTATATAAATTGTTACTTGTTTTCTGCTATCATTTTTTTCAAATATTTCATACGGTCCTCAAAAGGGAGTAAACCCAAAGTAGGAACATCAAAAATCTACGCAATAAATTTCAAATAAAAGTTAACGAAAAGAAAGTTTAAAATAGTTTAGATGAGAGTTCAGGTGACCTGCTGCGTCACATAGTGCGAGCCGAGAGCTCAAGATTTTTAATCCTGGCCGGAGCTAAGACCGCATCGGCAAATAATTACATATTTAATATTGGTTTATGGCTTCAAATAAAAACAATGTGCTTACTTCATATGTGATATTCTTCCATTCTTCTACACCCGCTTTCACAATACTAATTGTAGATTGAAATTTTCCTCTACCTCCAAAAAGTTCACCATCAAGGTCTTTGTCACGTGGAAGTCCTTTAGAGAACCTGTAAATAAGCAAAAATATGAGAAATTACCTTAAAAAAGGCATATAAACAATAAAACCTGTCAATTACCAAGAAGGAGGCACGAATTCATTTCCATTCCTTGAATAAAATTTTCCCCTTTTAGAATTCCAAAATGCTCTTACACCATCAAGTTTTTCTGAGATCCACCAACCAGTTGGATCAGTTTCGTCAGGTTTCCAAGGATGAGCCAAAAGTACATCAACACTATTATTTCCTTTCATAATTGACATCGAACTTTTTGGATTAGTTATAAATGAAGGAAGGGATGGCAAACTCTTTATAGTTGATAAATCTTCATCCTCGTCCTCTTTTAAAGCTGCGGCACCATTGTCAACGTCACTCGTTTCGTCACCATGTAATGTTGCATCCGATTCAGATTCCTCATTCTCAAGTTTTTGCTTTTTTTGTTTGTATTTGTAATCGTTTTCATCATTCTCATCACCAAAATTATCATCAGAAGAATCCGATGAGTCTTCATAATCAAGAGATTGTGGTCTTCTAGCTTCTTTATATCCAGATACTTTTTTACTTGCGATCATTGAAGTCATACTCTCCTTTGCAAGTCTTTTGGTCTCATATTCTTTGCTTGTTTCCATTCCTTTTGAACCGATTGAACCGGTACGGATATAAGTTGTTTTATAGACGCGTCTCATTTGCCAAAATCTCCTGTATTGTCGAGACTCTAGATAAACCAATTTCTTTTGATTCTGTGATTTGTTGTTATCGCTTCTAGTTCTTTTTTTTCCAGTTCCGCATGTTTCCACTTTATGAAGAGTTTCAACCCATTTTTGTTCACTAATAATTCTTACACCATAACTTTTAGCTTTGTTAATAATCGTTTGATCACCGTCTTTTCCACAAATAAGAAAAGTTGTAGACTTTGATATAGTTTCTGTGACTTCATAACCGTTCTTTTTAGCTTTGTTTATATGAGCTTCACGAGTAGAGAGGGTCAAAGTACCGATAAATACGATAAATAGTTCCATGTTATAAGAAATATATATATATATATAAAGTATATATAAAAAAGAATAGTATTTTCTTTAATGAAAAGGGTATTTATATATGAAGTATTGTTTTTTTTTTTCTTGAGAAAAAGTAGAGTTCAGGTCAAGGGAAAAGTGGTCTATTTAAGAGTCAAATAAACCTGTACAACCCGTATGAACAATATTAAGGGGTCAACACAATTTGACACACTTTAAGGGGCTGTGTAATAATTTGTCATAATTCATACAATCAAAATGACTATCATGGTAAGGTGAGGTTGTGTAATTTTGATTATTGCCTAAATACAGTTCATAATAAAAATGATTGTAACGTAGATGCATCATCAAAATGTAAACATAATAAAAGCCACTGCGTCATACTGCGTCTAACTGCGTACCTGATGTGCATTTACCTCGAATTAGTCAGGTTTATTGATTTAATAATTAACAGTACGTCAATATAGCCAATAAATGATATAATAATCATCACACTGTTATCATTATTCTATCTCCGTGTCTCTCCGTAAGTCCATCTATTTTGCTTGTCTGTCATGATCCAATTGAGTCATGAGACATATTTATTATTAATATAGACAAAAAATTATTCACATAATGATTGATTGGTCCATTTGGTCCATTGTAAATCAAACGTACAAAACAAATAACAAATATGAAAAAATCGCACGCTCATGGCGTGATCGTGTGAAGTTTAAGTCTGCGGCCTTAATTTAAACCCTTTTGAAAGTCGGCTATTACCTGATTACTTTTTACTTTTTTAACCTTTCTCTTCGTTAAATAAACGATACGCTCGCTCGTTTTAATTTTTATGAAAAGTGAAAAAATCAAGGCGTCGAGTGTATTTTGATAACAAAACTACATTAATTTTTTATTTTTTTTTATAAAATTCTATAGGTTAATAATATTAGCTTTAAAAGCAAAACAGATTTAAAATTTTATTATTGAAAATTTATTTTATCGGTAAACACACTTTTATTGTAAATTTTATAACAAGGAATGTATAGTCTCACTAATAATAATCTACGTTGGCTATTATTAACTCACCACTGAAATTTTATTTTAGAATTAATTCCCTTAATGCAGAAATTAATTACAGAATAAAGAAGGAAATTGCAAAATTTGAAGTTTACAAAATTACAAAATTTAACCAACATGAAACCAAAAATCCCACTAATGTTAATTGCTCTCTCAGTCTTATTATTTAAACATGAACCACCTAAAATTTTTATCTCATAATCCACAAATTTAAATTCGCCCGTTTCATCTCTGGGACTAATCTCGCATGAATTTACTGATGATAACTAAATTATTTAGACTGTCATGGATTTTCAAATGAACAAATTTTAGGGATAATCCATAGGTCAAGAACGGACCGCACTCGCCACGGCAGTTATGAACAAGGTGAACTAAAATTTTCCATTTTACTATTATCATTTTGAACTAAAATGAGAAATGAGAAAGCTTGAGTTTATTTGTTCGTCGTATTACTATAAAATGTGTTGTTGCTATTGTTGACATCACTTAAATCCGTTTTGTGAAAATTTAATAGAGCGACGATCTTTTGGTGCGTAAATATCTAGGAGAATTCTCTAATTCAAAGTTACTATTCTTCCGGATTATAACCACCAATGATTTTCTCCGGAATATTGATTTTTAATCAATAAAAGTATAAAACTGTAGCGACAATATTTACAAATTTTCTTACCGAATTTTGTACCCATTCAAAACCATTATTTATCTCAGCCCAGGATGCACTACTGAAATCGATCGTCCAAACGTTTCTTAGTAGTAATAAAGGAAAAATCTCTGGTAGAGACTTTTGAAATAATGCCCAGATAATTGATTCTAAATGGTAATACTTTATTAAATTCACGAACATAATCCAATATTTAAAATTGGGTATCAATAAAAGACTCAAAGTGAGTTTAAACCAAAATCTGTCAACTGAATTACTTTTTCTTACTGAAATTAGAAAATATCCAACTGATCAACCACGTTCCCAGATATGAAAATTTGAAAATTTTCAATTGATAAATTTTCTATTTAATTAAATTCTTTTCAGACAACTCGTAAATTGATCCAAACTGAAGAACCATTTCGTATTTTCGTGCAGATCAGATTTGTAATTAATACAATTAATACTCTTAATTGCCGGAATTCTTCTTTAATTTATCAAGCACCACTGTGATCAAATTGAGAATATTTTTGCGGATTCAACTCGACTAATACTCAACAAGGAGGTCGAAACGTTTAGCGATGATTATCATAAGGAATCTCAGATGAATTGTTATTATCGCTTAATGCATTTGAAATTGATGAAATTGATACATCTGAAATTGTTGACAAATCTGAAGTTATCGAATAATAGCAATAATTATCGTAAGGAATCTCAGATGAAGTTAATGAATAATCTATAAAATTTTTTAAAAAATATATATAAATTAATTTTTATCAATTTGAGACGAACGTAAATTTATATTACATAAAAAATATATATATATATATACAATTATATTCATTGTAAAAGGAAAGAGAGAAGAAATAAAAAAAAGAGAGGATAGGTTACTTGGAAATGATAAAAATGAGGTGGGAAGAAAGGAAACGGGACAAAAGAGAGAGGATGGTTGAAATGTTGACATTTCCATTTCAAAGATAATTTGCTAATATATTTTCCGATAAGCATAATCTCCTTTATCACAATTTATAACTGAGTATCTCCATTCATAAGCTTTTTGTGCATAAGAACGATCAGTTGTTAACTATGAGACTGATCATCAAGTTTGAAATTTCGTTAGCGAACACAAACCTGGTAAATATTTTTTTTTTTAAAGAAAAAATATTATTTAAACACTAAAATAATGAGATAAAATTAATCTTACTTTAGGATCTGTTCTACATTCAATAGTATATTCGAAAAGTAAAACTGATAATAATTTGTTATTACTTTATCCATATGTCAAATGCGATATGACGACAATAAACTTTTATGGGTCTCTTTCCACTGACGTGTAAATATACAAAAAAAAAATAATTAATTTCTTCAATGTTGAAAGTATGTGTCATTCTATTCTTTCCGTGGCTCCATATTGATAAACAAGATTAACGTAAAATAAATTCATTAAATTAAAAAATTATGATTGGACTATGGGTAGTTAATCGGTTAATCATTTTAATCATTTATACCGTCAAATTCGTCATAGATTGGCGAAAATCATTCGTTATTATGAGAGATATCCATTTCTATAGGTTTATTTATTTATCAAAAAGAAAATCTGTAAGGAAGAAAATTGTAAAGGGTTTCTATTTATTTAAATTTATTTAAATTTGAAGTCTAATCAATTTAATTATAGTCTAATTATAATCTAATAATCATTTGCTTCCTTATTAACCAATTTTGGTTGATCAGTTTCTTTAAGATCGGATTGATCTGAATGGATAGATTTCAAGTCAGGTGATTCATTTCCGTGAGGCAGAAAGTGGAAATAACAAAAGTATCACCTTTATATATTTATTAAGTTTTTGCTTAAACTTCCAATAAATTAAATTATGTAATTTTTTTTTGTTTGATCTCTTTTTATTAACGAAAAAGGCAAAAAAAAATATGATTTCACGATCATCCTTTTGTTTCGTATTAAAAATTTACATCGTCTCCATGATCAAAAAAAAAATTCTGATTGTCAAAATTTTGATTCAAGAGACATTACGTTTTAATGACTACGCTAATTGTGAATAAATTTTTTAAACGATGAAATGGAAAATGTTGAAAGACGTATATTAATGTCTTCGTGGATCAACTATTCCATCAACAAGTGGACCGAATGTATCTGGATCGAATTAATCGAAAATCACGAATCTAAAAGAATCGGACTTACGCGTGATATTAGAATAAGGTGACTATTTTTAAAAAAGTATAATATCACGTTCCATTATACTATATTCTTCACTTCGAATTTTTGTATTATTAATCATTTATTAAAATTAATATATTTATTCTATTAATTACTGTTAGTTCGGATCCCCGGATCATCCAACGGATTATAAACGGATATCCAGACGTGGTACATAGCGATTGATGGGAACGACAAATAATAATAATAAGTATTTCTAATAAGTTTTAATACATTATTGTCATAAATCGTTGAATACACTTTATTATATTATTTTGACTTGCATAGTTACAATTAAGTATAAATAAAGGAAAATCTGATTCAAGAATAGCTTTAGCAAAAATTCTAATAAATAAATAAGTAATATTACGATTAATGCAGAAATATAAAATAGATAATAAAAAACTGTTGCATACCAAATGATATTAATCAAAGATATTAAAACGTTCACAAGTTACAAATGTGCCATTCATTCGAAACCTTATATCATACACTCGTCCAATAGAAGGGTAATGAAATCTTACAATCAAGTTATGATAGTTTTGAAATAATCGAGAAACTGCATCATCAAGTAATTTGGAATTATTGAAAATAAAAACCGAATTTGATTGAAGTCGTAAATTAACGGAAATTAGATCATTATCTGTATATCCTGGAGTAGTTATGATTGCTTGATTCAAAAAAAAAAAAACCACAAAAAAATTAGAAAAACCCGAACAAAGTTAATGTGATAATTTACAAACATACTTTTAGCTACATGAGAATCCGTAATCTTTCGTCTTTCAAGACCAAATTGATCATAATCAATTACAAGTAAAGGTTCATTACAAAACATTTCTTCATTTAAATTATAGTCTTTCTCTATATCCTTGTACTTGTTTGTAATGACCTTGCCCCACTCTTTAATGAGCATTTTTGTTTCCTCATTAACATCTGGAAATTGGCTGAGAGAAATAATGAGCATCTTTATTTTAAATGTTTATTACATAATAGGAATATAGCAATAATACCCTTCCTCCGCAGTTTTTCGCTTGTAAAAATAAATTATAATTTGCACAAGTAAGCCAAATAAGGCTCCCATTAAAAAAGAGGCAAAACATAAGACTAAGATTGATAACATAATGAGCAAGAGACTTAAAAGAAAGTAAAGTATAATGAGTTATACATGATGTTAAAAAAAAAGGCTCTTAATAGTTAGTTACGCAATTTTTAGTCATAAATTAACTCATCGAAAAAGGTAACACAGGCCTAGTCATTTGAAGTTAAATAAGTAATTTCATGGGGTTTAGGGTTTTTTTCCAGAAGGGGAAAAAAGCATGGTATTCCACCCCATGAAATTACATAATTAAATTGATTAAACATGTTCACCTCCCACAGCTGAAAAATGGTTCTCAATCGATCATTTACAAGAATTAAAACGAGCGGATGAATTTAATGTAATTAAAAGGATTCTAATATTTAACAAACAAAACTAGTTGTGTACGACTTGTCTAACGAATAAAGCTAACAGTACTTAATATCCTAAACTTTATTTGGATAAAGTTTTTTTTTTAATTTAATATTAATATACAATATTCGACAAATAAACGATTAATTTTGTCACGTTATGGTATGGGGTAATAAATGGGCAATAAATTCACTCTTAATTGCTCGAAATATACTTCATTTCTATGTTGTAGTCATACTTGTTGAACAGATTGAACTCACCGAATAATAATATATTGAAAATTAATTATAAATAATTACAGTTATTGGCTACTTCGCATCTAAATGATAATTAATGTTTTGTGCTCACACAAAATCATTCCATTAGGAAAGCACTAATAATTATTTGGACTCTTTGGCATCCTTACATGATGCACAATAAAAATATATTTTTTTTCCAAAGGCCATAATAATATTATTTGGCATTCACGTTAATTTGATAAACAACAAATAAATAAACCTTTTTATAATTTTTATAATCTTTTCCGTAATAACATAAATGTGGGGTTTATAATCGTTATTATAGATTTCTTCTTCTTCTAAATAATAATAATAGCCATATTTTTGATTACTCATATTCATCTTATTCATCTTATAACTTTTTCTCTTTATCAGCACAGCCCTGAAAATGACAAAATTTTATTAATAATAATACTCCTCCAAAGCAATGTAGTGTCAAGTAATTTAAAATTATCGCCATTAATGATTATACATATATTTATAAATGAAAATGATGCATATTAATAATCATGAATTTTAATGCTAAGCCAATAAATTTTGTATTAGTATAACCTTTAAATTTGATTGCAGAAGAAAACACAAAAAAAAAAATTCAGGTTCATGCAGGTGCAAAAAAGTATATATTCATAAAAGAGTTACCGGTTCTAAGCACCTCCTATTTGCGTACATAAATTTCATAAATTTCATAAATTGAGTTATGTCAGTTTATATGACTACGCTGAAAAATTCTTTTTCAAGTATTTATTAAAAAATATTTTTTTGAACCTATCGCGTTCTCAATGATGCAATCCGTAGATCTCATACATCATATACCAAAAATAGGTCCTACGCGTACCGAAATAAAAATGCTTAATCATATTATGTACAGCGTTGTACACGATGTCTCGACGAGCAAGTTGCCTGTAAAAGTAACACTAAATGACACACCAATTAATCAAATCTCTTAATTTTTTACACAACAGGTTAATTTAAATTTTTCGACATACTTAATCATTCTTCATCAAAATATTTATTTATAAATAATAAATAAATAAATATATCAATTTAGTGGTTTAAAATTTTTGTTAATTTTCTCGATAAAAAGTTTTCTCTTTTTTATTGTTTGGATCTTCACGTAGTAAGTATAGAAAAGCTTCGTATTAGTTTATTTGTTTATCCATATCTTATTAATATAAAAAGATTAATAAATAATCTGATTAAAGATTTAAATTTCAAACAGCTGACTGGTAAAGAACAGGTGTTACGAAAAAAATTAAGCACGCATGTTACAAATTTCAAATTCAAGCTTTTTTTTTTTTACAAATAAATGCTACATATGATATGATGTACTAGCGTGGATACACACATATTAAATAATTATATTAAAATATTAAATTTATTATTTTTATTTATTTTTATTTTTTTTTTATTAACTTTTTTTTTACTCTTTCCTCATTTATAATTATTATAAGCAGATTTCTTTCTTTTAATTTCCGCATGTTTTAATTTCATCATTCTTTTTGTTCATATATATTCATCAAGAAATGTATTTTTTATGTTGATAATAAAAAATCTCTTGGATAAAACCTTAAATACCATTTTATAATTTCCTTTTTTTTAAAATAATACAAAGGTGAGATCTGCCACATCTTTCCCTTTAAACCAACTTTTATTTCCCCCTCATTTTATCCCTTTCCTTGTTTTCCTTGTTTTCCTTGTTTTTTCCTTTTTTCTCGCTATAATCCTTTGTACGATTTTATTTTCGTATATATAATTTATGACGTCTTTGTTTTTGGCTGGACCTGTATCCTTTCATTTTCCTTTTTTGAATAAAATTTCTGTTTTTTTCCCTGATATAGCTTTTTGAGAGATAATTTTGGAAATAATGATTTTTTTAAATCGAAGATAAGATGAAAAAAAAAAGAAAAAATCATAATAATTAATTAGTAATTTTGGGATGATGTTATCGGAGAAATATAATTAAAAGATTTTAAAAGATTATTTTAATATTTTATTTTTTTGACAAAATGATTGATTAAAAATATACATAATGTTCAAAATATTCGGCATTATATATTATTCCTTAACCAAACAATTTATTTTATTTATTATAGACAAATTTTTTTATGATTTAAAAAAAAAGAAGAAAAAGAAAAACAAAAAACGTCATCGCAACTCCAACTGTTGTCTTTAATTTTTTTTCTCCTTTCCTTCCTTTTTCAGGTACGTTAAATTTAATGTTTTTAATTTGATTCGATCCTGTGCGGCGCAGCATTAACATCTTTGTATAACAATTTTTTTTTTTTATTATTATTTAGTGATAAATAAAAAAGTAGTTTGATTATGTCAACTAGATCAAATGAAGTTGTTAGTCGATATTATAGCGCTAGTGAATTAAATGATGTAGCTGATAATGATATCTCTACAACACCAACTTCTACAAATACAAATTCATTAGTAAGATATGTTACATGTGAATCAGATTGGAATAATTTTGATGATAATAATGAAGAAAATTTAAATTCATTAAATCAAGAAATTCAAAATAATTCAAATATTAATTCATCAAATAATATAAATAATATTAATAATAATATTAATGATACAAGATGGTCGGATACGGATTCTTCTTTACAAGAAAGACCTTCTTTCATTATAGAGAATAGAAGAGAAGGTGGAATTTTTGTTACTACTGTAGTTGAAGTTAGTAATTCTGTTGAAGAAAGTCAAATTGATGATAATTTTTTTCATCCAAATAACCAGCAATCGAATGATCAAATAACTCAAACTTTGGAAATTAAACATAATAATCCTCGTTCAACTAATGATATGAATAATTCTCGATCGGATAAACGTCGTGTTGCTTTATTAAGTAATAATAATAGTGATAATATTCAAAGAAAGAATTCTCAACAAAGAAAGAATTCTCAAAAAGTTAAAAAACAAAATTCTATTAAAAAAGATAAGAGAAGAAGTCAAAATTCTATCATACAAAATGATAAATTTTCTTATTCAAGATTACAAAAATCTCCTTCCGTAAAACGTATTATTCAATTAAGACGTACAACTCAAGTAACAAAAAGAGGTCGTCGTCAATTGGAATATGCTCATACTTCAAATCCAATATCAAATAATGATCCAACTGATATGGAAGCGGATTTACCTCCATTAAAAGATCAAGGATTTCCATGGTTGCCTCGTTCAATTGGTCCTCCAAGATTAATTCATGCTCCCCTTATACCTTTACCTCGAAAAAATATTCCTTCTTCTAATATAAGACATACAAGGAATTCATCTATACAAATTGAGAAAACTTCAAAATTGTTTTTTAATACTAGAAATCCTTTCTCTAGCTTAATATCATCTAATCCTACGAAGAATTCACAAGTTAATGAAGAACAAGAATTACCAACACAAGAAGTTAAGCAAGAAAATCGCGCCTCTCAGATATTTAGAAGAAGATTATTAGAACAAAGTTTAGCTATGTCATTTGGTGAATTAATATCGACTAATAATTCTTTACAAAATCAACAAAGACCTCTAATACGCAAAAAAACGAGAAAGGGTAGTAATGCAAGACTTGAAGATAGGGAAGCAAGAAGAGAGAGACGAAGAAAAGAAAGAGAAGAAAAAAAGGTGGAAACTGAAAGTTCAAGTTCAAATAAGGATGGTAAAAAATTAAATGATAATGATGATAAAATGAAAGGTAAAGAAGAAAATACAAGATCAACCAAATCTGTTATAATGTCAAAAATAATTGATTCTGATGAATTAGAAAAAATTGTGGGCGATGAAATTAAGAAAAGAGAAACATTAATTTATCCACAACCACCTTTAAGACGTAAAACAAATGAAGGTATCATACCTCCTGATTTGAACATGACACAAAAAACATCAGTCATGTCACAACCTCCATTATTAAGACGTAAAACAAATGAAAATGTAATACCTCTTGATTCTACTGAACATCCACCTTTTCCTACTCATTTATCAACACCTCGAAAGTCTTCATTAACAGAAGGAAATAAATTACAAGTTGGATCACCATCTATTTATTCAGCGAATTCTATGATTACAACCCCAACTGAGGAATTGGAAAATATTTTAAAACCAATGATTGATAATAATGAAGAGTTAAAAAATGATGATGATTATGAAATAGTTCCAGAAAGTCGTCCAACTTCTCCTACAATGTCAAGATATAGAATTGGAATGGGTCTTTTTGGTTTATTCAACAGACGTGAATCAACAAATTCTTCATCAACTTCAAACTTTCCATTACCCCCAAAATCACAAAAACCTCCAACAAATTTATCAAAATCACCAAAATCTCCAAACTTTTCTTTATTACCTCGATCACCAAAATCACCAGTAAAGTCTACATCAAGTTTTTCTTCATTTTTACCACGATATTCACGACCATCATCACCAAATCCTTCTACTTCTCCTCCATCATCATCACAATTATCTAATCCAACTAATTTACAACCATCTAAATCATCTCGAGTAACATCAACATCATCATCAAATACTAAAATATCACGTTCTTCGGCACAAAATAATAATGTTTTTTCTCCAAAACCGTCAAAGTCACGACCAGCACCATTGAAATCACGACCATTAACACCAAATTTACAATTTTCTCCACATTCACCTATATCACCAAAGACATTTTCATTGCCGGCATCACCTATTTCTCCTAAAAGTTTTTCAAGACCATTAAGTCCATTAAAAAGTCCAATAAATCCATCTAAATTGCTGCGCCCTGGTTATACGCGTCATCAAACAACACCGGTTGTAAATCCATCATCAACAAGAAGTACGATAGTAGATAATGAAAAAATACGAAAAATGCAAAAACTTGAAGCAATTATAGCAGAAACGGAAGCAAATAATAAAAATACACCAAAAAATACACGTCCAAGTAAAATACGTGCATTTAAGTCCGCAAAGAAATCGACAACAATTGATACGTCACCGGCATCAGCAATACCAGTTCCGGCTACAATTAATTCTGTTAAAAGAAATATCACAACAGCTTCATCATCAGATACAACATTGACGAACATGATAGGTGGTAATGATGGAGATGAGGTAAAGACGAGAAAGATGAGCTCACAAAGTGAAATCATAATAAGAAATTCAGCCAATTCTGATACGATACATTTTAATCCTAAAGAAAATACTGGTCAAAGTTTAGTTGGCGGGGATGGTGTTATAAGAGTTACCTTAACTCCCGCTGTTTGCCGATGATAAAAAACATTTTGTATAATAATGATATATTTTTGTATTTAATTTTTTGGGTTGGGTTATACAATTTTTTTCTTTTTTACTTACATTCATTTACCTTAATACAGTATATATAAAAATTACAGAGGAACGTATATATACACCTCTATTTAACTGTTTCTCTCACTTTTACCAAAAATTGCGATTGTATAAATTAGTTACATACGGTATATTAAACCTTTAATCAGACATTTTACATTTTTGTATTAAGTGAGCTGGTATTGAAAAAAAAAAAATATATATATATATTTTTTATTAATTTAATAATTTAATATAATAACTAATTGTTTTCCTTTTTTTTTTAATTATTAAAAATAACTTAATGTTAATATTATAAATATTTATGTTGTGTGTGATAACACTTATATTATTCAGTGTTGAATTCAAAGCATTATTTAATATAATCTAAATTTAAATAGGCCGAAATTCTGTTAACGTAATTCACACCTTCTTGATTATATATATATATATATATTTACTCTGCACTCTTATTAAAAAGAAAAAAGAATGTTAAATAAACTAAAAAAACATTATAAATTAAATAATAAATATCTTTATATACCTTGTTTCGTGGTAGCACCGTAGGATAATTTTCGCTCATTATTATGATTTAAAGTTCCTAGAAATGTCTTCTCCATTTTTATGAATACATCTCATCATGGTATACGTCTTTCGGTTCTATGGATGCTGGTTCTCGGTAAGTGCATTATTTTTATTTAATTTCTTTGTTCCGTCTTTTAAAACAGTTGCTAATTTCTTTATTTTTTACGGACACGTAAGATCTCAGTGAGAAATCGGCCTCAGGTTTTCTCATTTTTGACAAGTTAAGACTTAGAACCATGAAATCCGGAAAGAAAATTTTCCTTCTCACATCTCATCCATTCCCATCAAAGATTCATTCATTTTATAGAACCAAATTCTTTAACCCTCTTCCAAACTTTAATTCTATCACACATTTCTTCTTCCATTTCAAATAGCAAATAAGGTTGAGCAGCCCATCTTTCACCAATTAATTTAACACCATTCATTCCACCACTTAATCCGTTTTCTCCATCATTATCATCATCAAAATCATCATTATGATTAATATTAAAACATCCACCAAAGATCAAATTTTTTTTATAACATAATTCTTTCTCATACATTTCAACGATTCTAACAATATAAAGATTTGATGTGATAATTGGTATATCAGCTATATCTTCTGGATTTTCAAAATTATCAAATAAATCAATCTGTTTTTTTTGAGGATTTAAAGTTGATTTATTTGATGATTTTTGTGATTTAGAATGTTGTTGTTGTTGTTGTTGTTTTGATTTCTTTTTTTTAGAAGATTGTTTTTTTGTCGTCGTCGTCGTAGTAGTAGTAGATATTGAAGTTGTGGTAGTAGAATTTAAAGAAGATGAGGATGAAATTGTTTGATTTGGATTAATTAATTTATTACTTTGATTTAATATATTTTTCATTGAATTAATAATTTCTTCAAATTCTTGTAAAACCGAATGAATTTTTGTTAACATTTCTTCAATTTCACGAGATTGTTTATAAATTAATAAAGTTAAAGATTGTGATTGTAAAAAGAAAGGAAGATTTTTACCAATAGAAATTGAAGAAGAAGGCATTAAATTTGAATTATTATTATTAACATAAAATGAATCAAAAATTTTATTATTATTATTATTATTTGAACCAAGTAATAATTCAGTATCTTTTCTTTGTGTTAATATATTTATTAAAGAAGAAAAATATTTACAAGAATTAGAATGTATTGTAGACCAATCCTTACAAAGATTATCGAGACGTATTAAATGTGTAATGTGATTTGGTGTCGACATTTTATTATTAATTATTATTTTTTTTTTAAAAAAAAAAAAATTGAAGTGTAGAAAAATTTTTTTTTTTATATCAGAAAAAAAAAAAATTGTAAAGTGTAGAAAAATTTTTTTTTTTTATATCAGAAAAAAAAAAATTTTTGTTGTGTATGGGAATTTAACTGGGTAAGGTTTCATTTATCGATAATTTTGATCAGTCATATAAACAGATATGCATAAATTTGATTTACTAAAAAAAGAATAAATTCAGATCTCGAATTTTTTTTTTTCTTCCCCTTTTTTTTTTATATCTCATATCATGGATTACTTGAAATTAATATAATGAAAGGAATAAATATAGAAAATTCTAAGAAAATTTTACCATCATTAGAGGATGATGAATTAAAAAATTCATCATCATTAATAAAAAGAAAAAAAAATAAAGATAATGAAGTTATTATCGTTGATAATAAAATGATGATTTTGAAAGGTAATCATCCTTGGAAATGTACTTTTGAAGGATGTGATAAAAAATTCAAATTTCGTTGTAGACTTAAAAGACATGAGATAACACATTCTGAGGAGGTAATTTTACATTATTTTAAAAGTGATTTAAATAAAATTAATAAAATTTTATTTAAAAAAAAAAAAATTTTTTAGAGATTTTTTAAATGTCCTGAATTAGGATGTGGGAAATCATATAGACGTATAGATCATTTACGTATGCATTCTATAATACATAGCGAAGATACTAAACCTTTTAAATGTCCAATGGAAGGGTGTGAATCAAAATTTTCACATAAACATCATCTATCGAGACATAAAAAAGAACAACATGATATTGAAAAACGTTTCAAGGTATCAAGAACTTGTCTTGATTTTCTTTTTTTCTTTTTTTTATTTTATTTAATGTTCTAATAAATTATATTATAGTGTAATATACAAGATTGTAATCAATCTTTTACGCAAGATTATTTGTTAAGAAATCATAAAACTATACATACAGGGGAAAAGTCTTACCCTTGTGAGCATCCAGGATGCACGAAAAGTTTTTCTTCTTCCGCAAAATTAAGAGATCATGGGCAGGTACATTCCGGTAATATTAATTATTAAATGTTCGAGATTGTCTTCTTGAAAATCAGATTTATAAAAAAAAAAAAATACTTTAGAACAAAAACGTTGGCGATGTGCATTTCAAGGATGTACACAAGATTTTCAAAAATATCATCAACTATGTAAACATTTACGTCAGGATCATAAACCTACGTGTGAAATGTGTAGTCAAAAAGTAAAAGATTTTAAACAATTAAGACTTCACATGAAAACCCATGATCCTAATCGTTTATTATTTCCTTGTAGTTGGGAAGGTTGTGATAAATATTATTCCAGCGTAAGTAAATAACATTTGAAGATTAAATCCTGATCAATCAATTGACTTAATTCTATTTGGTTCTTAATTCTATTTGGTTTATTTTTTCAGATTAAATCACTTAATGTTCACACCAAAGCAACACATAAAAATATTCGTCCTTTCGTTTGTGTGGTTCCCGGCTGTGAGATGACTTTTGCCTATAAAAATGTTTTAACAAATCATATTAAAGTTATTCATGAGGTAATTTTAATATCTTATATTGTTTACATTCATTGATTTTTAATCTAAAGAAAGATTTTATTAATTTTGGATGAAAATAGCAAACTTATCCTCGTAAAGTTCATAAATTGAATAACGAAATTAAATTAAACAAACAAATTACTGATATAGAACATCTTACAGGTTATGATTATGAGAGAGGTAGAAACATAAAATGTACAATTGAAGATTGTAAGTATTTATTTAAAAGGAATTATGATCTTGAAAGGCATTTGAAAAGCTTTCATAAAGATTTATTTGAGAATCAAGAAACTGAAGAGGCATTATGACATAATAAACATTACAATGTATGACATAATAAGACATAATACAGTAAAAATAATAACGACGATCATGGTATTATATCGGACATGTAAATCAATATGTCTGATATGATTCCATGATCGTCGTTTCCTTAAATTTTGAGCATATGACATTAAGCAACGGATTTTTTTTATTTATTTTTTTATGAGTAAATGTTTAAAGGTAATGCACATATATTTGTATCATTTGCATTAAAAGTAAAATAATAAATTTTCTATATTGAAAAAAAAATCTTGTGAACTCATTTTGTTATACTGATTGAGCGCTTGAAGATCATTGAAGATTTTAATTAAATTACTTATCAATTGAGGTATTTGAGAACGCCCTTTATGAGTAGTTATTGAATAAATTTTCGGTTAATTAAATAATTAACTCCGACATTTATACATTTTATTTTTGCCTTATGTGGTTAAATCTAATATCTTCTTTTTTTTCATTTCTTGGCGATTTACTAACATAGAATAAAACACGGTTCGGCAATTTGTTTTTTCCCGTTCCTCTTGATTTTTATTTTTTGTTTTACGCAAATGGAACGACAAAGAAAATTTACCCGATTGTATGCAAAACAAACAATATTTTCGTTGCGATTGATTTATTATAATTTAATGCAATAATAATATTTCATTCTGTAAAATTCTAGCAAATGCTTCTAAAAAAAGGAAAATCTATTACAGAAAAGTTTGGAATTTCAGTTAAAATTTTTTCCAATACGTTCAAACTTACTTCAAAAAGTAAATAATTAAATTCGTGGTTGCCGTGTCATGTGCTAAAGTATTTTCTAGAAGCCAAGACTTCTTTGTCTAACCTCGTGCATATCACTTTCTTATAGTCACAATGAAATTACGATCTAAAATTTTGATTTTATTATTACCTAATTTGGGGGCCGTCTAAAGCCGTGTTCGATCACGTGACTTTCAAAAAATCGAATTTTCCAAATAAAACAATTATGGTGGATGTATTTTAGCCTGCTCCGTAGATCGGTTTTGAATACCGTTTTTGATTTATTCATTTTGTCCAGCCATTTTTGGATATGATCGTTCATTCTACACTATTCAAAATACACTTTTTACTCCTTAAGTAAACTTGAGAAGCAGGCTAAAAATATGATTTTTCAAGTTTATATATAAAATATAAATCTTAGTTCAAAAATAATTTATCAATTTATATTGTTAAATCACATGATCGAACATGGCTTTAGAACACCCCTAATTTGAAATGCACACCTATTGGTGAATATATACTCTACCTTTTAACCCGCCATTTAGAGGGAAGGTCAATTGTTTACCAGTCCAAGCTAATATTGGTTTAACTGGGTGGCTGTTCCAGTTTTATTATTGCTAGTGTTACGATCCGTCGGATAATCCGCGTTACCTGTTTTTCTAATTTTAGAATGTTAATCAAATATAGTAAACGTTGCATATTATGATGACTTTATATAGTAACTTATCGTCACAAAGAAGTAACGATTACAATTAAATCATTCTGAAATATTTTAATATATTTAATAAAATTAAATTTAATTTAAATCCTTTATTAATATTCTAAAATACAGTAAAAATAAGAGTTCAATTTCTAAACTTAATATACTACATCATTTTAAAACTTGTATGAAGTTATAAAATAAAAATGTTTATATACATTCTATGTTGATTATTATACTGAAGCTTGATTAGCAGCAGTTTGTCGTTCTCCTTCACCAATTATTTTTCTACATTGTTTTTTAAACCATTTAGAGTAAAGGATGTTGACTAGGATCAATACACCTAACCAAGAGTAAGTTACTATGTTTGTCCAAAAAACGGCACGTTCAGTTGTTGGAGTGTTGAGAACAATTATAACACGAGCGGGAACTTCAACAACTAAACCAATTCCCCAAAAAGCCGTCAAAAAGATAAATCCGCGTCGAAATATGGCATATTTTTTCCAATATATTTCCCACCGTTCTGAAATTTCCTCTGCTAAACCTGAATTATTTCTTTTTGGTGATGAATAGCCAAAGGATCCTCCAGTTTGCATATCTTTAGCAAAATAAAATATAATTGGTCGCATTTGGAAAGTACCATACTTAATTGGAATCAAAGTAATGAGGAATGTTAAACCAATAGTACCCGTAATTGCAGATTCTCGTAATAAATAAACTCGTGCATCGCTTTTTAATGATGCAACGATAGCACTGACAATAAAACTTATTATTATTAGAGCTCCCAAAATATCAATACGTCTTTTACTTATAATTCCATAAATAACAACAAGAAACGGTGGAACACCTGATATCAGAAGCGCCCAGATTTCTTTCATATAGTTTTTAAGAACATAAAAGAGGATAAGTGGTAAAGCGATTTCAAAGAATAACATTAATCCAATTCTTAGATAAACCATTAATTTTTCTTTTCTAGTCAGTTTCACTTCATATGGATATTGATTTGGTGCTGTAGTTGTTGAAGGAGATTGTCCACTTTCATTTTTTACACTTGACATTTTTGCTTTCTTTTAAAAGTTTGAAAATAAAAACTTTTTGTTTCGTTTCTTTTTTTTTTTAAAAAAAAAATAATGATTTGAAGAGTATGATTGATTTATTATAATGGCTTAAAAGTTTTCAATTTTTCTTTATTATTTTTTTTTATTTTTTTATTTTTTTTCAAAAAACTTTGTCCCACTTATTTATAGATTTTTAAATTTTAGCGAATTTGGAAAAATAAGGTTAATTTATCAATTTCAATTTCATTGATAAATAGTTGTATTACATAAAATGTATTTGTGGAATCTAAACTCCGTAGTTACTTACCGATAAAAATCTTGGCAACAACAATGTTTCAATTAATTAATCTGTGCTCCCTATGTCGAAATGCGACAATAAGATTGGATGCATTTAGCCACACTTTATGAAAAAAGGAAATGATCGAGATTTGTTATCGTTTCATTTTTTTCTAGTGTGTGAAAGAATACTAATTTGTATTACTCATTGTCAATCACATGTGTGGCTGGGAGTTTGACAAGATTTCAAGATTTTCCAAAACGATATCACTAAAAATATAATTTCCAAAAAATATTGTTAAAAAAAAAAAGTATGATTATCAAACTTCTACTAGCCATGTAGGGGTCAACCATGAAAGGAATATAGAAACCAATTTTGGATTACAAAAAATCTAATAAAACATTTTTTTTTTTTGAATAATTATCTATCTCGCGTCCTACATCGAGTACATCGTGTAAATAATAGATAATCTATTTATGTTTAAATTAATATTCCTGCAACTACTGATATATCAACTCTAAACAAGGAGTTTGAAAACTCCGACTTCACAATTCCTTTAAGAGAAAATTTTTTTGAATTTTGACAAATAACTATCATCGATAAATGTAATTCGCGTCCTACATCGAGTACATCGTGTAATATTTATGTTTAAATTAACATTCCTGCAACTGATATATCAACTCTAAACAAGGAGGTTGGAAAACTCCGACTTCACCATTCCTTTAAGAGAATTTTTTTTTGAATTTTGACAAATAACTATCATCGATAAATATAATTCGCGTCCTACATAATAGAGAACCTATTTATAATTGTTTAATTAACATTTCTGCAACTGATATATCAATTCTAAACAAGGAGTTTTGAAAACTCCGATTTTCACCATTCCTTTAAGAGAAAATAAAAAAAAAATTAATCGCGGATCTAAACTCATTATATTAACATATCCATTATAGAATGATAATGATATAAAATATCGGTCATACCAATTGAAAATATACACCAGTGATAATTCAAAAAATTTGTATACACGCAAAATGTAAAAGTCTTATGCGTACTATGCGTACTATATATTAATGTACTCCTGTACATATTGCATTCTTATATTTCATGAATCATATTTCATCCCCCTAAAAATCGAATTTTTAATGTCTTGGTTCAATTATTAAAATTATATCTTAAAAAACTATTAGCACGTTCAATGGAAACTATATGGTAAAATTCATTTTAGCCCTCCCCATAAAATACTAGTCGTATAAATAATATTCATTTTAATAAATCTTTATCTTCCGGCCGGTGTCAATTTAACAAATTATCCGAGAACTTATATTCGTTTACAACAACATTTGTGACTTCTTTATTGCCGTCTAAAGCACCCGGTCTTATAATATAGGTACGCTCAAAGGGTGATACTTTAAGTAGCATGTTTGGAGGATTGTTTTGTAATGCAATTATTTGCCGTTGTAAATTAAAAATATTCTGGTTGCGCACCTGCACCTGGTTTTGTGTATTTCTATATTGTGCCTTCCAGTTCTGAGCCTGTAGAACACAGCCAGCGTGACTCCTCCTATTGCGTAGAGTCGTTGATAAAGTTGAACGAGAAAATGGCTTTTTCACAGCAAGTAAAATTTTATTAATATTCGACTAATCAATTTTGTTGTCGTTTTCTTTAATGCTGGTGTTGAGTAAGTAATAATTATTTTACGGCTTACCCATTTTCTTTTAAATACGTGTATTTATGATAATTAAATAAGTTGAAAGTGCATTCAGTTTTTGCCTACCGTTTTGAAGTACCAAAAATTACTAATGACTCATTGGACAGGCTCAACTCTAGAATGCAACGGTGCAAACCTTTGAAAACTTGATGAGACCGTTAATTACACGTATGACGTATATACTGTACTGTATCTGATACTGTATCTGATGATTACAGTACGATTTCTGGATGCTATTTTCCCAAACATAGCTCTTAAGTCAATTACCTGAATGTCAATTTCCCGAATCTGAAACATACAATTTCCTGAATCTCATGCCAGATGGGCATATTTGATACAAAACCAGTCAGAATTTTAATTTTTAAATTTTTTTATTCATTATCAAGGGAAAGAAGATCAAAATTTTTGGTGAAATATTTTTCGACATTAATTTCTCGGTTACGGTAAACTGGGGTGTTTTTTTTTAAAGTGTTAACTTCTTATTTTATTTGAACGATAAATTTGTTCATTTCGCGTTTCTTTCGTAAATAATTTTTGTATGTTCTAATGAAGTTATTATTATTACAATATTATTATATAAGTACTATTCAAAAACAAATTATAACAATGTTTATTATGGCACAAAATTTATTCTACAAAATTATTTAAAAAGTTTGAAAACAACAATTTACAGTATATGGGATATTGGAATTCAGAATATTTAGGATTCAGGATATTGGGATTCAGGATTCGGGAAATTGATATGTTTCAGGAAAGGATCCAGTTTGAGAAATTGACATTCAGGTAATTGACTTGGGAAAACGTATATTCAGGAAAGGCAAGGGTATTGTTATGTAACATCACATGATGTGGTCTGTTCCTTGGGTGTTGGGTCCCATTCCTTTATTAATTATCTTTATTAGTTCTAAGTGTAACGAAGGACTATTAATCTACGCAAGGCACGTGACGATCGTGCAACAATAAAACATTGACGGATAACAAAGATTTTTTGAAACAAATGATCATGATGACTTTATTTAGTTTAAGGTGATGATATAAATAGAACGCACATTTTTTAGGAAATCTATCGAGAAAAAAATTTAACATTCAACAAATGAAAAATAAATTTATAATTTGTATTCTGCATAAAATGCATCTCCTCTCCTTCTGTGATTGTCTGCGACTTATCATATTATGTGACACGACCTCCTATGTTTCATTTTTTTTATTGCCTATTCTAGAAAATTTTTCTTACTGTATAATCATACTTGGCGTAAATCTCGAAAGTTTAAAATTTGTTATTGTTCAAGAATATATTTTTGTGAGACATCCAATATTAAAATCAGTATTAGTAGTATTAATTCCTATTGGTCATTGCAATATTCCTAATGATTGAATTATAACTCAGTTATTACAATTTACAAGATTCTAACATAGGTGAAATATTTTTAATATTTTTGAGCAATTTTTTTTTTACAGTATATCCAAATTCTCAATTATTTGATTATAAATTTAAAATGGGAATTGCTCATTTCGTAATAAAATAGCTCTTGGTTTGATTTGTATGAATTAAAGATAATTCCGCAAAATCTTCAGGATCGCACAATTACATTACAGTAATGGAAATACTGTACGTAGGTTAACAATGATTTATTAATTTGAGGCGAAAATAATGCCATTTCAACTCGTCAACTTGCTAGGATAATTTTAAACGGAAAACGGAATAATAAAAGAAAATTCACGATATATACAAACTAAATAATATTATATAAATAATTGATAATAATAATATTTAATGTAATTCTAAGATGAAAATTTAGATAATTATGTCATCGAGTACAAAAGAATTTATAAATAAATCTATTGTTACATTTAAGTCCTGTTTCGTCGAATTTTTCCAAAGAATAATACATAATAGTTTATATTTTAATGATAGATTTTAATATTATTCATCTCAAAAAGTAAATTTTCATATCATTAGTTAATTGGTGATTGGCATGTCATACATGTGGCAAATTTTTCTAGAAGCAATAGAACCCCATGACGTAAAAATTCCATACTATATCTAGTTAAAGAATTTGACGTTTCATGGTCTAAAAAATTAATTTTATTATTTCCTAGTTTGTAAATAAATATTACAAAATTAAACGTAAATATCTTCTTTTCAGTGTTACAATCCATAATCCTGTTTTATCGTTTTGAATTTAAGAATGTAAATAATTTATTGATTAATGCAACGCCAATACCCTTACCTTCAGTTTACATAGCATTTATTTAATATGTGTGCATTTAACCTGTTTATACACGCAACTGTATATTGAACGAAACCGCAAAGTCGAATTTCGAATTTTTACATAACGATTTCTGTCATGTTAATCAAAAATTTTTGAATTACGGTATTTAATAAATTATAAATCCTTTATTTAATATTTTAACAATTAAATATATAAAATATATGAGAATTCAATTTTCTAATTTACATGTCTATAATATAATTAATTTAAACTTGCATGAAGTATATATATGTATATGTATATAATTCTATATGTACAGTATAATATGTATAATTGTATAAATTATAAAGAGTAATTATATAATTATCTTTATCTTATTATTATACTGAAGTTTGATTAGCAGCAGTTGGTTCTCCTTTAGGAATTTGTTTTTTAAACCATCTATTGTAAATTGCGTCGAGTAGAATCATGACACCTAACCAAGAGTAAGTTACTATGTTTGTCCAAAAAAAGGCACGTTCAACTGTTGGAGCTTTAAAAATAATTATAATACGGATGGGGGCTTCAAGAACAAAACCAACTCCCCAAAGAGCCGTCAAAACCCTATATCCGCGTCGAAATACAGCGTTGTCGTTCCATAATCTTTCCCAACGTTCGTTAATATCATTTGTTACATCTTTATTCTTTTTTGAAGATGAACCAAAGGATCCGCCAGTTTGCATATCTCTAGCAAAATAGTATGACATCGGCCGAATTTGGGAGGAACCAATCTTGATTGGGAGCAAAGAAATGAGGAATACCAAACCGATAGTACCCGTAACTGCTGATTCTCGTAATAATTGAATCCGAGCATCTCTTTTTAATGATGCCACGATACCAGTAACGATAAAACCCATTATTATTAATGCTCCCAAAATATCTATACGCCTTTTGGTTATAAGTCCATAAATAACAACAAGGAACGGTGGAACTCCTGATATAGTAAGTGCCCAGACTTCTAACATATAGTTTTTAAGAACATAATAAAGGACAAGTGGTAAAACGATATCAAAGAATAACATTAATATAATTCTAAATAAAATTATCAATTTTTCTTTTTTAGTCAAATTTATTTGTTGATTTGTTGATGTAGCTGTTGTAGGAGATTGTCCACTTTCATCTCTTATACTTGACATTTTGCTTTCTTTTCTTTTAAAACAAAAAAAAAACTAAAGAAATTTAAGGAATATGATTAGTTTATTATAATGGGTTAAATTTTTTTTGTTTTTTATCTTTTTATTTTCGCTTTTTTTTTCAAACGAATTTTGTCCAGGTATTTATAGATTTAGATCCAATAAGTTTAGACAAATTAGGCTGAGCTTCATTGTTGTTTATCGATTTCATTGATAAATAATAATGTACAATACTACACACAAATGTATGTATTGTACAGTAAGTATATTTAGGAATTTAAGGTCCGAATCTTCTATTTTATTATTTTTTTTTTATTGTTGTGTAAATATTTGATCGAATATTCTTTAATTAGACTCTTTGTAACACATAAATAACTAAATAAAAGAATTATGTTATTAAATTTTCAATTATCATTAGTTGTTTAGAAACAAAAAAAAACTTTAATCTAATTATAAAAACTTTCGATATGAAAAAATTTTTTATACTATCTTAAAAATCATTTAACAATAAATTCGCGTCCTACATTATGGATACAATAGAAAATCTATTTATAATCTTTCTGAAATTGAAATATTCTTAACTCAGACTTCGCCATTCTCTTCATCATTATAAAATGGTTATTGAATGTATAATATTAAGATATTAGGTCATACCAATTAATCAGTAACACAAACATTAGAAACGAACAATAATATGACTGTTCATTCGCATCACATTGACATTCGTATCATATAGATCGAAACAAATTCAATTAATTCTTAGTGACATGTTGATCCGGGTTTATATTTCCATGTTTTTTCCGTGAATGTATCATTTTCACGGAATTTTTATGGAAATATTCGGATAAAAATTTTTTATAGGGCAAGGTTGCGACTGATGTCAATTTATCGTGACCGGAATTAATATTTTAGACTTTTAACAGATTCTAACTGACCAGAGTTCAATTGGCTGATACAGTGCACCGAAACTAATGACATACTTTTTATCTTATTTGAGCTTTATCGCCAAGTTTATCGAATGTTCCGTGCTCTTGGCAAGGAGTAAAAAATGACTAGGTGTCTGTAAATTCTTGTACTTATGATATCATCTTGAAAATGCAGCTATTTTTCTAGAATGTTACAATTTTTAGACCCAGTCATTGAAAATTACCATAAGGACTCAAACAATGAAATTATCACGTGACATGACTGGGTCATCAGAGTCCAGGACTTCTAGGACGCCAAGCTGATAATCTATTCTTTATAAATAAAAATAATAAAATTTTTCCTCAAATTTTTTTGCCCAATATTAGTTAGATTTTTAAGATTTAATATTCGATTAAAATATGTTTAAGAAATAGCTGGATAAAAACAAAATTTTATTCTAGAATAAAATAACAATTTAACAAAAATAGGAAAACACAATAAATAATTTAATTTCTGCACTCTCCTGAACGTTTGGTGTTCCTTTCATGTGAACACAACCTCCTATGTTTCATTTTTCTATTGCCTATTTTAGAAATGAAATTAAATAATATGACCAATGTATAAATCTATTACCGGTAAATAATCAGAGGTAATCTTAAAAAAAACGGTAGTAAATTTAACATAAGTGCTATACTGTACTGTACAAACTTTTGTACAAATTAAGGCCGTACAGTACGGAATATGATTGGCTCAATAATCTTATGAAAATATATAATTTTTTTATAATTAAATTAAAACATTTATACAATTATATTATTCCTTTGAGTGTATTTATCATAATTGATTCTGGTCAATGAAGCCGAATTGTAGCTACATTAGCATTTTTTGATCATCTGAAATATAGTATATAAGAGTATATGCGCATAATGTTCTTTAATAATACAGTAGTATTTTTTTTTAATAAAAAGTTTACTATATAATTAACTTTAAAAAGTCCAATAAAATTTTCAATTATTAAAATAATTTTTTTAAGAAATACCTACCGTATTTGCCCGAAAATAAGCAATCACCAAAAATAAGCAACATGGCCCGCATTATAACAAATTTTGGCCCACATTATCAAAACTTGGCCAGCATTATGTGCAAAAAAACTTGTTGCTTATTTTCGGGCAAATATGGTATTTATTATAATAAGTCTTTGATGAATTTTTATTTAAAAAGTTATTTCTAAAAATTGAAAATTTCAATAAACTTTTAGTAAAAGTTAATCAAATAGTATAATTATATATTAATATTTTAGTTTTTAATAGTTAAATTCTATTTTTATAAAAATTACAAAAAATATAATTTATAATAATATATTATAAAATATATTTATTACAAAAAAAACTAATAAAAGAAAATGATTTAAAAATTAATAATAAAAATACTTAAAATATACTTTGAAATTAGTAAATAAAAAAAGGAAACTTGAAAGTTAGTAGCATTATAAAATAAATTTTATTTTTAAATTATAAAAATTAAGTTAATATATATAGGTTTAATAAAATTCTGAATAATTATTATAATAAAAATTATATTTAATATTTCAAACTTTATATATTATTTAATCTATAATTTTATTGGATAAATATTATAAAATAATATAAAATTTAAATAAGATCCTAAATAATATTAATATAATTCAGATAGTTTAAATAAGAAAAGCATATTTTTTGCAATATTTTAATTAATATTAATATTAAAAATATAATTTTATTATTATTGGATTTTTCTTATCAAAATAAATCTAATAATATAAATTTTATTGAAATTCAATTGATAGATTTTTTAAAAATAGAAATATATAAAATAAAATTTTTTTTAAAACTTTTTATAATATATAATTATTAAACCATCTATATATAAATCATATTTTAAAATTTGCTTATTAATTATTGTAAATTGCTAAAGTTCATTGGTAATGATAATCATCATACCAGCATTATGATGTATATTTGACTAGAATTAAACCCTAATAAAATACTGGCTAGCATTACATCATAATTTCACCATCAGTGATTATTACCACTGGTAATATTTAGCAATACCCTTAATTATTTGGTTATATAAAATTTTTCAAAAATTGCTTATTTTAAAGGTATTTTTAAAATTTTATATTATATACTTTTATTTTTAGTTAAACTAATAATCCAAATTTAATAAAATTCATATTATTTTAATAAGAAAAATTAATAGTAATAATTTTATTTTTTTAACTTTAATATTTACTGAAATATAATACAGACATACAGTATAACTAAAGTAATTTTTTATAATAAAAATATAGCTTTTTAAAAAAAGAAACCTTTTAATTTATTATTAAAATTATAAAATTTATAAAAATTCATTAATTAAGCTTGAAATAATGCTATATATTATTATAAAATTTGGTAAATTCTATATATTATATAGTAAATTATTTCAATAATAATAAGTAATAATTTAATATTTTAATTGTTAATGAAAATATTTCATCAAAACTTTTAGTTATTTAATTTTTTAACAAACTTTGCATTAAAGTCTTTAGAATTAATAAAATATTATTATTAGTAGAATCTTATATTTTTTGTTTTCCAATTTTTTTTCAAATTTTATTAGAAAATATTATTAAAAATTATAAAAGATATTATTCTTAATAAAAATAATAAATAAAGTATTAATTTAATATATTGACCTTTAGTTTTAATTAATTTTTTAAGGATTAATTTTTACTGGTGATATAATTTGATTTTGTATTATATTATACAAATTTTTTTACATAATAAATGAATTTTCAAGTATTAACCCAAAATTCTTTTAATGTTGATCTTTAATTACGAATTAGGTTATCACGTGACTTTCTACAAATACATAGTTTTAAAGAAATTCTAAGATGTCTTTTCTTTATTATGCTTACCGTATTTAATAATAAAACTAGCCCGCTTAACGTTAATGTTCAAGAACCTATCGAGAACAAAGAAAACTAGAATTTTCGTCAAATTTTCCCAAAAAGTAAATACAATGTACTTTAATGATATACGCTATCAGATCTATTTACCTCAAAAGTACTGTAAGTTAGCCAATTCGTGATTGACATGTCACACATATTATGTGGCAAAATTTTTCTAGAAATCATAATTCGAAACCTGTATAGCGTTACGCCGTTACGACGTTACGTCTAATGATGTAAGTTGAATGAATTCGATGTTTTTATGGCCTAATAAATTTATTTTATTATTGCCTAATTTGTTAATAGTAAATATTACAAAATTAGGACAGGATGCACACCGGTTATTGGCGAATATATACTTAATTTAACACCATTACCGCCCATTTGTGATACCTTATCAATGTTTATAGACTAAGGAGCAATTCGCATCGCGTTTAATTAACTTTTCTTCATTTGTAAATGATGAATAAAAGAATATTATCAATTATCCCAGCAACATTGCATTTTATTACTATCCCCAAAAGTTGGTATATATTATTATTGTGATCTTTTCCTTTTAAGTGTTATGAACCCGGATAATCCACTTTATCTGCTTTGAATTTAAATAATGAAAATCGTTATTTATTGATTAATGCAACGCAACAACATTTACGCATTTGTCGCTGTTGATACGCGTAATTGTATATTATATGAACTCGCAAAGTCGAATTTTTTATGAAATAACTAGTAATAAAATTAAATTCATTATTAATTAATATTTTAACGTATAATATACAAAATAATCTAATTTACACATTTATAATTTACTAATATCATATGATTAACTGATATTTGACTAACAGCAGTTGGCTCTTCTTTAGGAATTTGTTTAATAAACCATCTATGGTAAATTACGTCGATTATAATCAATATAACTGACCAAACCTAAGTTACAAAGTTTGTCCAAAAAAAAGCACGTTCAATTGTTGGAGTTTTAAGAATATTCATAACGAATGCGGGGGTTTCAATAATATAACCAACTCCCCAAAGAGCCGTCAATCCTATATCCGCGTCTAAACACGGCGTAATTATTCCAATTTCTTTCTCAACCCAACGTTCTTTAATATCATCAATATTGTTTTTTTTGGGAGATAAACCAAAGGATCCTCCGGTTAGCATATCTTTAGAAAAATAGTATGACATCGGTCGCATTTGGGAGGAACCAATCTTGATTGGGAGCAAAGAAATGAGGAATACCAAACCGATAGTACCCGTAACTGCTGATTCTCGAAATAATTGAATTCGAGCATCGTTTGTTATTGATAACACTATACCATAAACGATAAAACAGACGACTAACATTGCTCCTAAAATATCAACCCGCCTTTCACGTATAAGTCCATAAATGACAACAAAAAACGGTGGAAAACCCGACACAACAAGTGCCAAGACTTCCGACATAAATCTCTAAGAATATAATAGAGAACAAGTGGTAAAATTAACTCAAAGAATAACATTATTCCGATTCTAAGTATAATTATTACTTTTTCTTATTTAGTCAATTTTACTTTTTGATCTGGTGATGGTGTTGTAGGAGATTGACCACTTTCATCTCTTACACTTGACATTTTGCTTTCCTTTTCCTTTTTTTAATAAAGGGATTTAAAAAGTATAATTAATTATTATAATTTTCTACTTCTTTTTCAAAACCTTTGTCCAGATATTTATAGATTTTAGGTTTTAACAGATTCAATTATTTTCATTGTTTAAAGATTCCATTGTTAAATAATGTATTACACACAAATGTATGCCTGCATGTATGTATAGGAATTTAAAGTAAAAATTTAATTTTTTTAATTAAAGAATTATTAATAAATGTTATAAAAGTTTAGATCGAAGTGTTCTTTAAATAGATTTTCTGTAACACACCATAAAGGCATAAACAATCAACTTCCACTTATCATTGAGTTATTCTAGAAACAAAAAAAACTTTAATCTACCTATAAAAATTTTTTCGTTTCGAAAAAATTTTTTATAGGGGCATTAAAAGTCTTTGAAAAATCATTATAAAAATGAAATTCGCGTCCCACATCGTGGACGTAACTGCCGTAACAAAGTTACGTCAATAACGTCACTGCAGATGCTCACAGATAAATTTTATAATAATTTATATAATATCGAGCTACGTCACGTCGTCACGAGTTACAACCTTTCGAGTGATATTGCACCCTTATTGTGGAAATAATAGAAATTCTATTTATAATTATTTTTGTTAATATTCATGTAACTGAAACATTCTTGTATGTGAAATCTCGACTTCGCTAATCCTTTAAGAGAAAATAAAAAATTAAAAAATTTACTTATTAGAAAAGAGTTGCGCACTAAACTCGTTATATTAATATGAATCTAGTATAAGATATCAGTCATACCAATTAACCAATATCACAACATTAGATTAAAATGTAAACCGACAATAATTTAACAAAGATAATAGTACTGATATTTGTTCATTCGTAGCACATTGACATTCACGTCATTAAAACCCTCTGAGATCGATTTTTATGACCAGCAGAGTCAATTTAATTAATAATAATAAGCAATTCAAATATCTCTTACACTATGCTTTTCTGATGAAAGTAAATTTCACGTCTGTAATACTTTATGATGATAACCCTATGAACTTTTACTTTTTTTCGATAACAATGAGCAGTGATCTACGATGTCACAGCTTATAATCAGTTTTGTAAATTCTTTATCATCATTCATAGAAATTCACATATATCCAATAATGTAAAAAAAAAATAACAAATTTTTGTTTTTAGAACTGCTTAAAATGCCTTTTGAGCATGTTATTATAACCGAGTACAATCACGGGTATTAATCACTTTATAAATTGTAAAAGATCCAAAGTACTTTACGTAAGTAAGTAAAGTTGACTCCACCTTGATCTAATAACGTTGCATTAATTAGCCACAACGTGATCCGGACCCGGCTCAGACGTAGATCGTCGTGGAATTCCAGGGATTTTCTGCGATTAAACCGGGTCCGGATGATCAGCAATCAGGAATTCCGCTCCGTTTTTCGGCTAACTACACCATTATCATTTTGCCAATCATTTTTCTAGAATAACGTGATCCGCACTTTGTTTAATTTATTATTATTTTTTTTTTTAGGCTGATTCGCCACATAAATGCTCATTGTATTCCTTTCTAAATAATAAAAAAGTTTTTGTCACAATTTCCTTATATTGCTCAAAAGAATATACTGTATATATACTTACCAGTAAGAATATATAAGTTTTTTTATCGTTGATTTTTGCGCATTTTTTTTTTATAATTTAATATTGTAAATGATGATAATGGATATCAAACAAATTTTCATATGATTTTATTTGATGGTAAAATAGAATGGATTTAATTGTTGAATTAAAAAAATTTTTACAACATAAATAATGATTCAACAAAAAAAGAAAAAAATAATAAATAATTTCAATTCTATAAAAATGCGCCCCCCTTTATGGTCTCTTTCATAATATGTAAACATGATCTCCTGTTTCATTTTTTTTTTCTAGAAAATGCAATTATAAATATATGTGGAAAAAAAAATGCTATAATGCTATAATGTGATGTATAAATCTATTACACAATGATATTTAGCATGAGTCTTTAAAATTCTTAACGTTAAAACTTAATAATTTCATCATTGGCGAATCCTATTTTTTCTAGATTTGGAATACAAGATTCTAACATAGGTGGAGGACCACATAATAATGCAATATTACGTGATGGAGGTGATGGAGGTGAAATATTTTTTCGAATAATTTCTTCTGTAACGTATCCAGTTCCAAATTCCCAATTACTTGAGGGTCTACTTAATACGTAATAAATTTTAAACCGTGGATTACGTTTAACAAGTTCATCCAACTCATTTCGTAATAAAATATCTTTTTCGGTTCGATTCGCGTATATTAAAGATAATTCAGTAGGATCATCAGGATCACTTAGAACTGATTTAATTATTTGGTACATCGGAGTTATACCAGTACCACCTGCTATCATTCCTATTTGCTTGCAATTTTTGTTATTTGATGCTCTCTTGATTCGATATTGACCACGACCAATATAGTTAAAAGATCCAATTGGTCCTTTTATATCTATTTTATCACCAACATTTAGTGACTCAAGATATTGTGACATAAGTCCTCCATCAGGAAACTGGGGATTTTCATTCTTAAAGTATACTTTTATTAAAAGATCGATGTAACCTGGTGGATCATGTGAAGTTGTGATCGGTGTATACGCACGAATAACTGCTTGACTATTTATCGAAGCCCGAATGAAAATATGATTTCCAACTGGAAGACCAAGTGAATGTTTATTTGATTGAAGGGCAAACCGGAATATACGAGTATTATGACTTATAATTTTCTTTTCTATAAACGGGCATGATAACCACACCTTAGGGTTTAACGCTATAAGTGAATCTTCATTAGTCGTTATTGATTTTGGTATTGTGGTTGTTGATGATGTTGATGTTACAGTAGAATCTTCTGTTAAATCACCAATATAATAATCGGCCAACATATTCTTTGCCTTAATAGAATGAATAGCGTTAAATTCTTCTGTACAATCCGTTCCAGCATTAATTAAAATACTATCAACACCTATAAAAAAAATTTATAAATAATTAAAAAAAAATTTCGTTTTTCAAAGGAAAAAAAAAAAATTTTTGATATGTTACCTCCAGGATGATCATTAAGGAATTTCGTGCAATCATAAACTTTCTTTTCGATAACGATCCAACAATCTTCTTCAGTGTTATGTTTTTCCACTTGTTTCATTGTAAAGAGACCTTTTGAAGTATTATTTATTGTTAAAACTGGTGGTTTTTTGATAGTATCGTTTGTTTCAGAAGCTGGTTGTTCTTGTTTAACCATCCAACCGCCAGGATTACTACCAGCTTGAGTTGGATGTTCGAATCTTAATGCGACATCCTTTCCGTTGGTTACAGTACTAATTTTCACTTTAAAATGACAGTTGTTCATCATTCCCGTTAAATTCCAAGTAGGATTTTCAGGTTGTGTATTATTTGACTCATCCCAAGCTCTTACTCTAATTTCGGAACATCCAATGAAAGAATATAAAGGAACATTTAATGACCAGAAACACCAACACCAATATCGACGAATTGATTTGTTTGGTCGTTTCAAAACATCAGGATGGTTGATTTCTGGATGATCCAAATTTGTAAGTAACCAAGTTTTTCCATCATCCAGACTAATTTCTACACGATTAACTTTACGACCACCTCCAGTATAAGCATAACCTTTAAGAGTATATTCATTAACACTAACGAAACTTGAAATAGGAATACGCTCATCATGCGCTGGAGAAGATATTATAGAATTAATATTTAAATCATAGATAATATATTCAGGATTATACCACCATCCTTCTTTTTTAGCGCGTTCAGAATCAACATTTGGTGGAAAAAGACGATTATCATAATAATGATAATAACTGTCTGATTCTTTATTTGAAACAGTTATCTTTGAGAGCCATTTAACCATACGACCACCAATAACTCCAGGAATAATTATACGTAATGGGTAACCATGATCAGGTGACAACATTTCACCGTTCATTTTATAGGCCAAGATAACATCCCGAGAATCATCCATTGACCAATCTAAAGTTATACTTGTACCGTAATAACCATTTGGTAATTTATCTGCCCCAGAAAAACAAACATGACGAGGTTCCTCATAATCAATATCAAGACTACATCCAGCCAATTTTAAAATGTATCGTAATGGAACACCTCTCCAAACTGATGTGCTTATTGCACTAGTACCCCAATTGAATCCAACCGTTTGTTTAATCATGTTCTGTTCTTTACGACGATTTCCTGCACAAACAAGAGTTACGGGAAATTCTTGATATGGCATTTTTATAATATCATCCATCGATAAATTTAAGGTTTTTGGTACGAGTCTAATTAAAAAAAAAAAAGAAAGAAAGAAAATGTTACACAAAATGATGACGTTTTATATCATGTGATCTTATCAATTGTACGAGAAACTTTTTGCGCAATACGCAAAAAAAAGTCATATGCAATTTATGCAAAAACAAATCGAATTTCACTGGATCTTAATAAAATACCTACCCATCAACAACTAATCGGTGTGTATCCCAACTAATCTTTGGAACAGGACCATGATTTCTCACATAATGTAAAGAAGTAGACGTTGTAAAACCTTGTTCCATTAATAATGGTAAAGGTGCTTCACTATTAAAAGGATGTTTTCCTGTTAATCGTATAAGTTCAGGATGTCTTGGAATCCATTTATCAGGAGTATTAACATCACGAGGATCTATGGTAATGTTCACATCTTTTGATTGTAAATCTTTTGTTTTTTGTTCTTCGATTAAAGGGTTTTGTTGATTTTGTTGATTTTGTTGCTGCTGTTGTTGATTTGGTAAAATTATTGATATTTTTTCTTTTGAAAAGTTTTCTATTATTGGTTGACGATCAACAAAAGCCATGATTAAAAAAATTGTAGAAAATGCTAAAAACTTTAAAAACTTGAGCAATAATTGAGTTGCTTTTATATTAATAGATTTAAAAGAAGATAAAGAGTTTTCCTAGTTAAGTAATAAGGTACCACGCATGCTTCATATAAACACGCCAAATTAAATTCTATCTTATCTACTGCACGTCTGTACATGTATGTTCATCACTAATTAATGTATGACAAGTTTGAATTAAATAAAGAAATTACGCGTTGCAGCTAAACATATTAATAAAGTTCTTAATCCGCGTAAAACAATATTAAAAAACGACGATTAATGAATGATAAGAAAATCTCCGGGATAATTGTTGGTATAATTATTGGTAATTATTTTGTGTTCCCAAAAAATTAAATATTTAGATAGAACCTTCCAGGTCAAAAAATCATTTTTTTTTTATTAATTATAATGAAATATTTGAAGTTCGTATATCATTTTAAAATCATCAAAAATACAAATCTATTAATATTTTAGATCGAAGATATATAAAAAATAAAGTACTTAATGAAATTATTGAAAATAATTTATTTTATGATAATTTATACAAATTTTATAGAATTTGAACAGATTTCCTTTATTTTTAAAAAAATTTTTGATCCTTTGAATTATTATTATTAAATTTAATTATACTGAAAAATTATGATATATAGATAAAGCAATATGTTCCATAAACGGAAATTTTCGGGCAGATATCATTTATTGACATGCGGTAAATTACTATTTTCTTATCTGAAGGGATTAATTTTTTTTTTTTAAAAAAACCAATTAGAAAAAAATTCCATAGTTTTAGGTTCTTATTAAAAATAAAATTAACCTATTTTTAGTTAAATTGTCAATTTTTTATTTAATCGATTGGCATGTTGTTATATGATCGACATTTTATATTAATATCTTATATATTTTATTTTTGGGGTTCGCTTATTCCTTATTAGAATAATATTTGTTTCAAAATAAGCTTGTTTATTTATTGTTCTAGAATTGAATTTCCAATTGATCATTTTTTATTTTCAAAACAAAAAGAGTTGATTTGCATATGATGATTAACCAATTTCAAATTGATAGTCAACTTATGGGCTTTATCTAATCATCAAATTTTTTTTTTTCAATGAACCCAAAAATTCCCGACGATTTTTCAGTTACAATTTTCTAAAAAAAAAATACTTGATTGTAATTGGTTAATTTAAATAACGTTTAACGAAGATATAATCGGATTAGATAAGAATGTCAAACTTCGTAAGCATCAAAATATTTACGGTTTCCTTTCTTTCAACTCTTCTATCTTATTGCCTTTTTTAGTAATGCATTTTTTATCATTGAAATTTTTGAAAGATAAGCCCCGTTATCGGAGGTGATAGTTTCCGATTAAGGATAATGTGGTAACATGTTGCACAAAATTCTTTCATATCTTAGAACCTGATAAAACAGAAAAAACGTGAAAAAAAAATGAAAAAAATGAAAAAAAGAAACATGATATTATGATAAGAATGAAAGATTAGCAAAAAATTACTTTAAATTACTTTACTTTGAATACAGTTTTTTTTTAAAAAAAAAGATAAAAGGAAACGTGCTGCTGTAAAAATTTTTTAATTCTCTTTCTCTTGTAAAATTTTTGTATCCATTTTTTTTTTGAATTCTTACATATATATATACATATATATAAACACATATACTGTATATGCAGTACGTATAGAAATAATTTCTTTACTTTCTAGAACTTATTTAATACATATTCCTTTGTACGTTTAAAATTTGTATTGTTTGTTCAATCATTTAAATAAAATATGTGAGATATCTTAAATCTTTTTAATTTTGAATTATGATAAATGAATACTCTTATTATTATGATAATCTTATTATTTGATGTAAAAAAAAAATCAACTTTGTGGAAAATATCGCAGAGTTCCGACAATTTATTATAGTTAAACTAACAATACTTCGGTAAGAAGTCAATGTGTGGCACAGTAAGTAAATGCGCCATATAGCCAATGTGATAAATGAAATGTGATAACTCCGTTTCAAAACTTGATTTGATTTATCTAACTAATTAAAGAATCTTGTGTGCATAATTTTTTTCAACCACTAAAATCTAGATCGGAAGATAGGAATAAAAAAAAAATTTTTTTATATAGGTTGAATCCGCTTAAAATAACTCGTAAAAAATTGCATCAAATCAACAGATAAGATAAGAGAGAATCTAGATTATTCATTAATTTATATGCGCGTATTTAATTTAGGAATTTAATAATTATTGATTTAATTTATTCATACTTTTTTTTTTTTTGTACAACTGAAAGGACTAAACTAAAATGCATGTAAACTAGAATCTTGAAAACTTTATAAAAAAGCCTTTATTTTCCTTTGTTTTTGAAATCAAGGTCCTTTTTAAAAAAAAAAAAGACTTTCGAAAAAAACAAAATTGCCATCACTTTAACGTATCATAATGGTTAAATTATTTGCAAGACCTTTACCCATTGATCCTGTCACCCAAAAGGCGGATGGTATTAATCTTCTCAATTTTGGGAGACCTTATATGAGAGCATTTCATCTTTCATGGTTCTCCTTTCTTACCGCTTTTACTGGCTGGTTTGCAATTGCACCTTTAATCCCTACTATCAAGGAAGATCTCAAATTAACGACAAGTGAGGTCAATAGTAGTAATTTAACCTCAATCGCATCTACAATCATTTTTCGTACACTTATTGGACCATTATGTGACCGTTTCGGACCTAGACGAACGATGGCAACTTTACTTACGATTAGTGCTATTCCAGTTGGCCTTAGTGGATTAGTAACAAATGCTAACGGTTTTATAACGTTAAGATTTTTTATTGGAATTATTGGAGCCACTTTTGTACCATGTCAATTTTGGACCACACAAATGTTTAGCAGTTCTGTGGTTGGATGTGCTAACGCTTTAGTAGGAGGATGGGGAAATATGGGAGCAGGAGTAACTTATGTTTTAATGCCTTTAATATTTGAAGGACTTAAAAGTTCCGGATTAAGTGACCATGCATCTTGGAGAGTTGCAATGGTTATTCCAGCAGGAATTTGTTTCGTTATGGGATTGTCATGTTTATTATTTTCCGATGATTGTCCTCAAGGAGATTGGTCTAAACGTAAACAACAACAAATTGAAGAAATACATTATGCAGAAAATGAAAAGACTGTTGAAGTACATGATGCAAACAAAGCTACCAAAACCAAAACCACTAAAGATGATGATAATGATAGTATAATTTCCGAAAAGAGTCCAAAGGTTCATACTCCATCAAGACCAACCATTGGAATGTTTTTCAAAGCACTTAAAAATCCAAATGTTATAATTTTAATGTTTATGTATGCTTGTTCTTTTGGAATTGAACTTGCTGTAGATAATGTTATTGGATATTTCTTTCATGATCATTTTGCACTTTCACAAACGAAAGCTGGTATGATAGGAGCATTATTTGGTTTAATGAATATCTTCTCTCGTGCTACTGGCGGTTTCTTATCAGATTACGCTTACCAAAAACGTGGTATTAGAGGTCGATTATTCGTTCATTTTTTAATAATTTTCTTAAATGGAATATTTTTGGTTGCTTTCCGATTTTCCTTAAACAATTTAAAAGATGCCGTAATTATTTTAGTAATCTTCAGTTTTTTCACTCAGGTAAATTAAAATTCGATAAAAAGATTTTTTTTTTTCAATGATTCAAATTTTAATCTAATTATTAAATTTTCATGAATTTTTTAGGCTTGCTGCGGTTCAGTTTTTGGTATTGTACCGTTCGTTGACCCAGAAATTGTTGGTGCAATATCAGGATTAGTCGGCGCCGGTGGAAATGTTGGTGGATTAATATTTACTGGTGTATTTAAAGTTTATGCCAATAATACTCCAATCGCATTCATGGTTTGTGGAATAGCAGTTATGGTAGTTGCATTTATGACATTTTTAATTAGATTAAAATAAATAAACCGACAATTAAAAATGAACAAGAAATATGAGACCAAAAAAAAAAATGAGACAAAAATAGATTTCATTTTTATTATTTTTTTTCTTTTCTATTATTATAGGACAATAAGTTAAATATTTGTAAATTATTTTTATTTTTTTCAAAAACACTTTCAATTTTTCTTTCTATGCATTATAATATCTTTCTCACGAGTCACGACTAAAAAAAAAAAAAAAAAAAAAAGTTATTTTTACACAAACAATTAGGTGTTTATTTGTTGTGTATTATGTGTATAATATAAGTAAATTAGGTTTAGTGCGAATATTAAAAACAATGTATATTGATATACTTTCAATAAAGAATTATTGCATACTTGTATGCGCAGATAATTACATTTTGTGATACGTTAAAAAATTAAAAGTAAAACAGGCAACATGTTTTCATTAAAGAATATCCCGATCAAAATAATTAAACGTAATTATTCTTTTATCTTATCATTATAAGATTTTAACAATTAAAATAGGAAATGTTTAATAATTTAATATGAAATATGAAACAAGTATTAAAGATAAGATAATCAAAGGGTCTTTTTACTTTTGTTAAGGCAATGTTTTTGAATCGGACATATTTGTTTTCCACTTTCGACATAAATTATTAACAAAAAGATCTTTTTTTTTTCCAAAGATAAGACAAAAATTAGTTAATTAGATAAGATAAAAAAAATTATTATTTTTTATTTTAAGCAATTTTCTTTATTCTTTCTATCTCGCCTTTTTCAAATAAGGAAAGATTTTCACATTACTTTGGGGGGCATTTCATTGGGTTTGTTGAGTTGCACAATATTCATTTACGTATGCTGATAAGAGGATATTGCATAATGTGATATAAAATTTCTCCACAAAATAATAAGTAATATGGGCTCCGAAAAATTCCGTGAACAGAATTAAAACTGTTCAAGTTGTAACTATATATTATCAAAAACGTGTAAAAGATAACGATAAACTCGTGATTCTGCATGTTCTATAATTATTCTTATATAAGATAAACCAAAATTGGATATTTAAAAGATTATTCGAATCATATTTTTTTTCGCTTTTAGAATTTTTTTTTTTTTTCTTACAATAGGGAGTTACATTGATTTTCGATTTCATTGTTTGTTTTCTTTGATAGACGGCCCTATCAATATACAAATAAAGGAGGATCGTTTGATTTACAATGTGATAAACCTAAAAAGGATTCATTTCCTCGGCGGGAATTTGTGTCTCTCTTTTTTTTTTTCTCTCCCCATTTTTCCTATTATCATTTAATCGTTAAAAGAATCAGTTTCGAAAAGCGCGAAACTAGGCTTAATTTGTGAACTTAATAAGGATCGTTACAAAAAAAAAGCCGAAATTGATATGTTATAAAACAAAATCAAGTATTCATGTTTGATAAAATGTAAATTTTTGGTGATAATAATAAAGATAAAGTGGCTGTGGCTGATAAAAATTTTTTTTTTCCTGCAAATATCCAAATTTTACCTATCAATAAATAAGTGATCATCTTTGACTTTTTAGTATAAAATAATAAAATGCATAGATTATGCGAAACTTCTTTTCTTATCTGTATGAGTAAATTGATAATTTATGGTAAGATTAATTCTTATATAAGTAATTAATTATTTTGTTTATAAAACATGTGTTCAGTTTTATTGCATATTATAAACATTCTTTGTATCGAATTTTTTTTCTTGACAATTTCGAGAATTTGTTATCATAAAATTCTTTAAAATTGAAAAATCTCCAAATAATTTAATTTTTTAATAATAAATAAAAGGGTTAAAATATTCAATCTGTAAACCATCACTTCAATTGCTGCAGGTACGGAGCAGATTTAATCACGCGTGGCGCAGCTGGATCGCAAATTTTTTTGCTTCTTCACACGATCACGCACGACGGCACGAGGACCGGTTTTAACCTGTAAATAAATATAATTGGATGGTAATAATTATGTTATTTCAAATTTATATGTGATAATTTTGATTAGTTAACAATTTAATAAAAAAAACCTTTTTTTTTTTTACAAATTTAAAGGAAAAATGAATTTTAACCTTTAGATAGCACAAAATAAGGTTTATTTATAGTAATAAATAGATATAGATGTTTTTTATTTATTTTTAATAAATTTTTATAATTATACTTTTATCATATGAAATAAAATAAATAAATATCCGTTTGATAATCCTTAAGAAATTGATTGCCAAAAATGAAATATCATGACCAAAACCGTTTAATTATAATTAAAATAAATTTACTAAAATTTATAAGTCCAAAATTTAGTCAAAGTTCAAAAATTATTTAATTATCAAATGAAATATCATGAGTTTATGACCAAAAGTGTTTAATTATAATTAAAATAAATTTACTAAATATATATATTTTTTTTCAATTTATTTTAATAACCAAAATGAAATATCTTGTCCAAAAGCGTTTAATTATAATTAAAATAAATTTACTAAAATTTATAAGTCCAAAATTTAGTCAAAGTCAAAAATTAATAAAAGAATTTTGATCACCGGTGACTGAAATTATGATGATCGACCAGCATTAAAAAAATATTGTGCCGGTAAAAATTGATAATTCTGGCCAACGGTGATGATCACCTCCTGTGATTTGAAGTTATATATAAATTTATTTTAACAATTATATAGTATATACAGTATATATTTGCAATTTTATTAATTGAATTTTGCTAACTTGCCTTCTGGATTAAATAACCTGGGTTAAATCACCCCTCCTAAAATTTATATTTTATATCAATATTTTTTTTTTTAAAAAAAAAAAAATTTGTATTTATATTATTCATTTCACTTTATATAGATTTTATTTATTTGGATATTATAAAGTATAATGACCAATTTTTCTTATATTTTTGACAATGTCTCATTTTTTATTGTAATCATAATTTACTTTGAAAATTTGGGACAATTATTATTATTTTCTGATTTATTATTATTATTAAAAAAAAAAGAAGGATAAATAAAAATTTTAATATATAATGTATAATAAATATATTATTAAAAAGAAAAGAAATAAGTAAATATAAAGTAATAAATCATTTTAATTTGTAACTATATACTTAATAAATAAAAGCTAAAGTTAAAAAAAAAATTACTTTTCCATAATATAACTTAAGGTTGCTTGTCTAAACCTCTTCAAAATCCTATGATTAGTTTCGTCAAAATTTTACTATAGATTTATTATAGTTTTGGCAGAGTTTTGGCAGTTTCGGCATTTATAATAAGTTTTGGCAGTTTCGCCTTTCTCCAAAGTTTCGCCAGTTTTTTAATATAACTTTAATATAGTTTTGGCAGAATTTCGCTTTTCGGCGAAACGCCATCTTGCTTAAACCCCTAGGTTTCGGCAAGCAACCTTAATATAACTAATAGTTCACTAATACTAATACAAATAAAAATAATTATTTTCAAATAAAAAATTATTTTATATTATATTTTAATAATTATTAAAATTATAAAAATAAAATTATTATTATTTAATTTTTTTTATTAAGAATAAAATAAAGAAAATTTCTAAGTTTACACGGGGTGTTTGTACACAGGTCATATAAATATAATTTTTAATAGACTAATTTTTTGTTTTTTAATTTGAAATTGAGTGCTACCGACATTATACTCTTTTACTTTTTATTCTTATTATATTACAAATAAATATATGTATTTTCACCTGCTCTGCAAGTTTACTTAAGGCATTAAAGGAGGTTTTGAATGCCGTTTTTAATCTACTAATATGATCCGTGTTTAAACACCCTGTGTACAAATAGAAATTGCCTAAAATAAATTTTATTGAATTTAAATTATTAATTAGTTTTTAAAAAATAAAAGAATAAAAATTAAGATTTTGAAAAATACTTTTAAAATAAGCAATTTTTTAAAATTTATATAGTTAATAAGTAATTTTATATATAACTTATACATAAATTATATGATTTGTTTAAATAAAATAAAAATAAATGACAAACAAGAACTAAAAAATATGAAACTTGAGAATAGACTCGTAAAAATAGAACAGAGCTTTTAGTGGATAAACAACCATGAGACTAGTCTAATATACCAGCAGTTTTGCAGAGAATGAACAAAGTTTCTAATAATAAATGTTTGCTTCGCTTTCTTGATCAAAAAATATAAGAAAGATATTAGTAAAAAGATAAGACAAAGAAATAAAAAGAAGAAACTTCAATGTAAATCAGCTAATCAGAATAGCATCTTTGATACTGCTTATATATCAGAACTTGTTAATATCCTTACTACAATGGATTCAAAAGTATCACATAATATAAAATTTATTAATAGGATTTCTGAAAATTTTGAATTATCACATGATAAAAACCTATTACTGTAAATAACAAGTTTTCTGAATTTTTAAAATCATCATATAAGAGAGAAACTATTGCCAATACTCTGACCATTTTTATTCAGAGATAGAGACAAATGTAAAGACCACTCTACCAGCTATAAATAATGCAAACAAATAAACTTTATCTACCGAATTTATATAAAATTTGTTGCAGGAATTATTGTCACCAGACAGTCAACTTCAGGATATAAAGTTTTTTTCTTTCAAAACTCTAATATCAGGATCATTAAGCATCAAAAAACTTGCCAATTTCTTTGCTAAATAAATAATATAAGAAATAAATTAATCATAGCAAAGTGATTAGAGATTATATTATAGTGTTTATTCTCTGAAAGATTTGAAGATAAAGTTGTGAAACTTAGGTCTATTGATAAGAAACTTATAGATCAGACTGCAAGAAAGCAAATTTATAATGAAATGAATTGAAGCCTTACTTTACAGGTATTTTAGATAGATATTTATATATAATGATCTGTAGAACATGAAAAATTAATAAATTATTTGAATATAAATATGATTCCATAACTTTGAAAGAGATAAAAAGTATAGGCAGTACAGTCAACTCCCTCTATAGTCACTCCCGTTATAGTCACATTCTACTATATAGTCACACCAGTTGAATGTTCAAAACACTTTATTATTAAAAACTATCCTATATAGTCACAATCTATCTATAGTCACTATCCCACCTATCCTCAAAAATCTTATATTAAAAAGAACCGTTTATAATCACAGTTATATAAAGAATATATTAAATAACTTGGCATCTAATAATCATATAAAAATGTATCATAGCTTGTTAGAATCGTCTCACTGAGATGAATCGAATGGTGGTAGTTTTATCCTTTTGCTGTGCAAACAGTCTTATGACTTTATTTTATTTATATTTTAACATCGAAAATTTAAACGAACAGTATTACAAAAATAAGAAAATAAACTAATAAAATAAAAAGAGTAGCTTCACGATTCATACAAGTAAAGAAATCTAAACTAAAATATAATTAAAGCAAAGAAAAACTAGACTATTACAGAATCGCATACCCCAACTTTACCCGAAGGCCAGTGTGAGTCAACTATCCAACATCCAAAAATCCAGTCCGTTACCAGAAAGAAATCCTAAGAGGTTGAACTGTTAAGCGGCGCAGAAAATCCAAGTGCGAGATCCATGATCCACCCCGAATTATAGAAGAGGATATCCAAGAAATCCAGGAATCCTGAGAAACTGTCGCCAAAGAAGAATTATTTGTATGTGGAGAAGAAACAATAGGAGAAGAATTTATAGATGGGCCACGTAATTTGGAAGCAGCCGAGATACCCTGCGACTCTTCCCAAGCATGGAAAAGAACATTCCGACATAGCCAAATTTCACCATACAATTCGACTTGGAAGTCATTAAGAAGGGGAGAAATAATCTTGTATATAACAGAGAGAGGGAAGTGTTGATTCAAAAATGCCGTTAAATGCGCAGGCAACAATCTGCGAGTAAGCCAAAGACAGGATGAAGAAGGAGCTTCATAGTTCCAGCAATCCAAAGCAAAGAAGTCGGTATGAAAGGAAATATCCAAAGATTTCAAGGATAGGAAAGAAGATAAACAAGAATCTCTAAATTTAATGACTTCAGACCGGTGTGTTAAACAGGGATTTAAATCCGGTAAAATATAAGGACAAGTCCAAAGATGATTCAAATCTTCAGGAGCAGAATTACACTGCGGACAGAGCCAGTCAGGAGAATATAAGTAAGGTTTGCGTTGTTGAAGAGTAGTTAAGGTAGGTAACATATCCAAAAGAAGTTTAATGCGGAAGATCCAAAATTCAGGACGACCATTCCTATGTGAAGCGAAACCTTTAATTTGTGAAAGGCAGAAATATATACCAGCCCAATCAAAAAGTGAAGGAGGACCAAGAGCAGTAAAACGCGCTAGTGAACAGAAAGATAAAAGAGCACGAGCATCTGCAATAGAGCGGAGAAAATGTCGAATATTTACGTCAATAGGCAAGGAGTTAAAAGTCAACAAGCATGAGGCAGAACAAAATGTTGAAAGTAGAGTAGTGGGTTGTAAAGACGAATGAGCATCTTTTGCCAAAGAATCTGCTTGTATATTGTAGATATCATCGCCATGAGCAGGGACTTTAATCAATTCGACATTAAGATTACGATCCATGATAAGATGTCGAATAGAAAGCCAAAGAAGATGATTAGGTTCTCGGAGCAACTTCGGTGAGAAAGGAGCATCAACAAAACGTGTCCATAGTGAAATTAACTGACTACAATCAGTATGAATAGAGATCGACGAATCACGGGAAAGGGCGTTCAACCCTAATAGAACAGCAGAAATTTTGGAACGCAAAGCGGAAGGAAAGTAAGAAGGGAGATGCATGGAAGAAGATTCCAGAACAAGTCCAACATCATCAAGAGCAATCCAAGCAGAAGTCATGGAAGAAGGCGAAGAATCAGTGGTAGGATGGAACGAACCGTCTGTGTACAAAGATTGCACAGAAAGTGGTAAGATAGTGTCTTCAATTCTATCGATTCTATCGTTAAAGAGAGGAGAAAGAGCGAGGAGACGCGTTCGAAAAATGAACGAGAGCGGAAGTCGCATAACTCCATGAAGTAGATAGAGTAATGGGAAGGTAAGCCGCGAAAACTTTGGCATTTCTGGTAGGATAGCCCATAGTATCCGATAGGATTACATTAAAAAAACACTTCTCGCTATTACAGCGTTGTTTAATGGCAGATTTCTTGGATAGTGTTGGAATATTAAGAGCACAACCGGGACAAGGGTCATAGGATCGTTCATCAGCCGAGGTAGATACAGGAAGCCAATGAGACATAATAGCCGAATTTTGTTTCTTATAAGTGATACACACACGACCAACAGATAAAGTTTGAGTAGCAGAGTCAAGATTAATAGCCCATTGAGGATAAAAAGAATAATCTTTAACAGTATGATCTAATAAACAAGGAGAAGCTAAAGTAAAAGAAGAATTAATAAAATATGAAGATAAAAGTAAAGTAGAAGAAAAAGAAGAAAGAAAATTATTATTGATAAAAGTAAACCAATTAGGAATCCGTCCTTTACGACCAACGATGCCAAGATAACGAAGGTCAGGCCAATTCATAAGATAACGTCCACAAGGAGAAACCAACTGAGCAAGCACAAATATATTCAAGTTTTTCCAAAGTTTCCAACTCGATTGAAAAATGGAATGAGGTAGAATAGATCAGAGTGGCAGAGCAGGTTGTAAATCATGCCTCGGAGGCCAGAAGGAAAGAGACCACGTGATGTTCAAACGTGAAGAAAACAATAACGAATTAAACAAAGTGTGCGTTCGCAAAGAAACGATCTGTGACCATGGTTCTAAATTAATAGTAGTCGGGCAACTTTCAGCACCCAAATATCCTTGAAGATAGGAGATAGCATAAAGGGCAAAATCTTTGAAATCAGGATGAGTGAAAATTTTTTGCCAAGATGCAATATGGGAAGAAAGAAAGCGATAGAAAGCATTTTGAATCGAAAAGGGAAGTTTGAGAAATAACAAGGGCAACGGAGTAGTCATAGCAAGACCAGCTTTTCTTCGAAGTACTGAAAACAGAGGCTTGACAATTGATTGAATAGTACTTTCAGAGAAAAGGGTAGTTTGAAGACGAAATTCCAATCGCGGAAGAAGGACAGCATTATAGAGATAGGCCACATGTTGTGCTAATAATTTCTTCGGTCCCAGGAGAGCTGCCATATCTTTAACCATGGAGCGCGCTTGTTTGAGAACAAAATCAGAAGAGGCGGATAAAGAAAACCAAACGCCTAAAAAGCGAAAGGAAGTATTAACAGGTAAAGAAGAAAGGGAAAGTGAAGGAGTGGAAACTAGAGGAGAAGGTATAAGATCAAAATTAATCTTTGAAGAAGGGGAAGAGGATGAAAGAAGAACATATTTAGCTGAATTAGCTTGAACATTATTTAAAGTATAAAATTCAGCAGTAATAGAAAGACGGTCTTCTATTCCAGATTTTGAAGAAGCAATAAGTGTAGAGTCATCCATAAACGTTAAATGTGAAATTGGTAAGGAATGTTGTTCAAATTCAAGTGGAGAATAATTTAAAAGGGCTGAAGATTTTAAAACAAAAGGATCTCGTGCTTCTCGATTTAAAACAGTAAGCAAGGGATCCAAATAAATCACCCAAAGAAGAGGGGAAATGATTTCTCCTTGATCGATACCAACACGTACTCGATAAGCAGCTGTATCGCCATGACAAGTAATTATCTTATTATTTCGTCGTGTAAAAAGATTTAAAATAAATCGCACTAAAAGTGCAGGGATATGTAACCTATCTAAAGCTAATTTAAGCATATTTAGATCCATAGAATCAAAAGCTTTAGAGATATCTTGAGAAACGATCCATAGTTCCTGATCATCAGTAGAGTCATGTTTATGTTGATGGATAATCGCATCAAGCATTTTGATAGGGACATCAGTGGAACCACCAGGTAAACCCGCAAAGTTGCCTCCTTGAAGAACTTTACTATCAGCAAGGATGTTGGAGAGACGATTAGTGACGACCTTGACTACACATTTCCGAACCGTTTCCAAAAGAGTAATAGGTCGAGTGTTCTTGAGCTGAGCATCAAAGTCATGGGGTTTAGGAATGGGATAAACTACCGCTTCACGCCAGTCAGCAGGAATATCACCGCGAGAAAGGCAGGTATTGGCCAATAAAAGAAAGAAATCCAAGGCATCACCGGACAGGTGTTTAATCATCTCATAAGAAATTTTTGAAGGGCCGGAAGCTTTGTTATTTGGCATGGAGGAAATCACAGCAGACCATTCTTGTAGGGAAATAGGCGCCAAAACAGGATCATATAATGAAGCAGACACATTTGTAAGAGGAGTGTAAGCTTGTTGCCATCGGGCGGGAAATGAAGTGATGGAAGAATAGCGGACCAACGGAGGAGAAACAATCGATTGGAAATGAGAAATAGCAGCTTGTTTAATGTCCGAAGGATCCGTTAATAAAGTAGGAGTTGAGTCCAAAACGACCAGAACACGGTCAAGAACAATTGAACGTTTTTCTACTGATAAGGCAGAATCTATAAAGGTGCCGAGCGAGTTCAAAAAGTGTTCGTCACGTAGTGCGGTATAATATTCCACTGAGTCCGTAAGGTGTTGGGCGAATTTAGTAGATAAAAAGGCAGAAACTAAATTCTTCTGTGATCGTAAAAACGATTTAAATACAGATGCAGGGGTTGTAGAATAGGTAGGAACTGAGTAATTAGGGAGTAAGGATGCAAGATTTTCAAGATGGGAGGGCAAAGCGGCAGTCATTTGCGCAATCTGAATAGGCCGATTAAAACGACGAGTAGTAAGGCGATATAAAAATCGATCTAAAAACTTGTTAATAGCAATAAGTTTAGTTAATTCAGGAGAGTACGAATGTCGGTGTGTATTGGAGACTTTTTGAAAGGGTAAAGTTTCAATTGCAGCACTAATTATGGCAGCTTTCAATGCATGCCACATACGATCAAAAGAAAGAGAGGAGAAATCAGAATTAGGGTGATATTGTCTATCTAAATAAACTCCAAGAGAATCATTTACTTCAGTGGTAAAATTATTCCATTGTTCAACTGAAGTGGAAGCGTAAGAGAAAACAGTACGCATTTCTTTTTTTTGTTTGAGACGAGATTTAGCCAAGATAGCCAGGCAAGAACTGAAGTCAAAAACAGTTGTAAGAACTTTGTGATCGGTAAAAGGACAATCAAGAAGACCCGGGCAAGTAACCACTTGTGAAAAAAGACCAGGAGCAGGAAAACCAGGTGAAGACCAGATATAATCCAGTCTCGAAGATCCATTATCATGAAAGAAGGTAGGATCGGGACCATTTGTAGAGAGTGAGAGCTTGATGATCGGTAAAAAACTGAGAAGAAAGCAAGCGAAGAAGCTTAAAATGATTAGGTGAATAATTAGAATGAGCGATTACATCAGCATTGAAATCGCCAAGAATAACTACAAAATAATTATTAGCTCGGGCATAATCGAGCCAAGAAAGAAGTTTGGCAATAAGATCATTGCAAATAGATTGATGAACAGAACCAGAAGGGGGATAATATATAGAAATAATAGAAATTTTAGTTTGATGAAAAAACAAATCTAATTTAAGAAGTCGACCGTTCCAAGGATCAATTGTTTGAACATGTTTATGAAGGGGATTACGTAACAAAATACCAACACCATCATGAGGGCGAGAAGAAGAAGATGAACAAGCCCAATAGGACTTAAAGTGATGTTGGGAGTGTTCATTTTTAAAAATAAATTTAGCAGTTGAAGAGGAAAGACGCGTATCATTAATAGATAAAGCACCAAAAGAGGAGTGAAGAAAAAAATTAAGCAAATGTTGTTGTCGAACTGGGGAACATAAACCATTAACATTTAATTGACCAAATTTGATAAGGGGAGAGGGGTGAGGGGAAAAATTATGTTTATTGTTGTCCATCATTATTACACACTGATAAATCGGTAATAAAGAAGGGGGAAAAAGAGAACAATTATTGATTAGCTTGGCCTTGTTGCCGAGCTAAGATGAGGTTGTTTTGTTGGATTCCTTCTTTAATCGAGCCAGCCAAAGAGGCAACAGTATCGGAAAGAGAGGAGAGACGCTGTTCCATATCAATAGGGGAGGAAGGAGCGACGTTGGAAGGTGGAATGGGAGCAAAATGAAAGGAATTGGGGAAAAACCACTTGTTGATTGCAAAGGAGGAGAATTAACATCAACGAGGATATTATTATCATTTCGATTCACTGTATCATCCCATCCTTGCATAGAGGGAAGGGATGTAGGAAGGAGGTTTAGTGACAAAAGGGCCAGGAATAGGAGCACGAGCAGCCATAGCAGATTCCAAATTAGTGATGCGGCTGTTCATGGTAGCAAATTGTGTGGTAAGAAGGGCTAATTCTTTAACTACTTTTTCAAGAGCAGCACCAATAGATTTCCAATCAGTAAGCACAGTAGGAGGAGCAGGGTATGTAACATCCATGCCATCAATATAGTAATCAAGTTCATTTGCATCAGGAATACGACGACGTAGATTATTATTGTTGTTATTAAGATTGTCGCGATTCCATGGGCGATGTTGAGAGCGAGAACGAGATTGTTGTCGGGTATTAGGTCTGGATTTAGAGCGATGGCGAGAAGCATTGGTACGGCTTTGTCCATCATTATTGTTATCAGGGCGGGCAAAACGGTTATGTCGTTTAGCAGGATGAGAAGGAGGTAAATGCTTGTTATATAAAGCACGTAATTTATCATTAGATTGCCAAGGGCGAGAAGGGCGATTAGGTCTAGATGAAGAACCACATCGATCAGGGTTACAATTAGGGCGACCACATCGATGACAAAAAGAAGTGACTTCATCCGGAGAATGCCAGGTAAGGCCAACTTTCTTAAGGGCACATGAAATAGATTTAGCATTTTCCATAGCAGTTTCAGAGGCAAAATGGCAATAGGCGTAGGGTTTGGGATTGTAAGAATTCATAGAGAAGGGAACGTTGATAGATTTAGCGGAAATTTCATCGGCAATTTCAGCAAGATCGACCGATATAGTACCACGCGGAAGACCGGCAAGTAAAGCAACATAAGCGCGTCTTTCAGCGCGTTGGTCAGGAGAGAAAGTAGCAGGGCAGATTCGCAAACAATGTCCTCCACAAAGGACGCCCCAAGTAGAGTTGAGGTTCTGTAAAGCACCAGTAGATTCAAAGGTAATGTATGCCGTACGATAAAGTTTAGATAAACGGGTATGGCAACGAGTAATATTGCCGTAACGAGAAAAGGTACCACGCAAAAGAGCGTCAGTTAGAAAAAGGGGGATATCGGTAACCACCAGGGTACGCGCGTGTTCATCAGCCTTAATAGCCTGAGGTCATATGCATGGAAATGCAAGCCAAACAAAGAATCCATAGGGGAGGCTGTGGCGTTGTCAAGATCTTCCTTTTTTCGGAAGTGGACGATGATCCTCTTCAAATCGTTGGATCCACTACACGTGGCACGACTACCATAAGAGGAGAACAAGGAAAGTTGCCAATCAACCGCGTCGCACGCGTCGCGGTTTGAAGCGAAGTGATTCCAAAAGCCATCGACGTCATTAGGAGAGGCCGAGGCGTAGAAAAGTGTAGGTTGAGATTGTACTGCAGCTTGGGACGCGTCCGGAGAGGCAGCACGTTCAGGGAAAGAGACTGCGGGAGTAATTTCAGGGCTTTTGCCTTTATCGTTGTTGTTAGCAGGGGCGTGTTGCGAAGCATCGAGAGAGGAGGTATCGGGTTGAGAAGGTATCTCAGCGGAAGTTGTCTCAACAGGGCCCAGGAGGCGTGAGAGGTTTATCAACATCCATGACAGAGTCGTCAGCACTGACTCTGGTACGTTTATTAGTAGAGGTGGTCGAAGGTGGAGTGTTCGAAGGGCCAGACATAGAGGAACCTTGACCAGAAACGTTGCCAGTTGGAGAGCTAGAGGCAGAACGTTTAGATGTAGTATCTTTGTTAGACTGGTTATTTTTCTTTTTGTTATCTTTACCCATTTGTAAAGTGTCGTAGTAGTTATCTAAAATAAAGAAATTATAAAGAAAAAGTAATAAAAAACTCTGAAAAAATTTTTTATCTTTTCGTAAATATTGTCAAGTGAGCAGAACGGGAGAGAGTTAGTTTTATCCTTTTTAGTTTTATCCTTTTGCGATCACTGGCTGATGAGTTATTCAACAAAATGTTAAGCATCGGCATTATTATATTTCTTGATTTACGTTTACTGCGCCATTTAATATTTTGCTAAATATCTCAGTACCTAGTGATTGTAAAAAGATGATTAATAGCTCGTTAGAATCGCCTCATCAAGACGAATCGAATGGTGGTAAGCTCATCTCTCTCTGTGATCAATATTGACGGAGTTACTACTTAAAAACCATTTAATATTTTTTAATTTCGGAAATTGATTTAGTGATTGGATTTCAATGTATTTTATATCATTAGACCCGTCTCATCAAGACGAATCGAATGGCAGTAAGATCATCTCTCTGTGATTAATATTGGCGGAGTTACTATACAATAAAGTTTTGAGTATAATTTTGGCTAAAATTATGTTAATTTTTGGCCAGAATTATGATATACTAATATAAGAAATTTTTTATATAATCACATCTCTTTATAATCACCAAATATGGACTGTCCCAAATGTGTGACTATAAAGAGAGTTGACTGTAGTGCTTCGATCTGTAGCAGTTTTATTCAGATTTTCATCTGGATTGAATTTCATTAAATTTCACTAGCACTATGAATTTGGCCAGAATTAGTATAAATTTTTGGGATAATAATACTTTAATGTCAGTTTAAATTATAATCTGTTTAAATCTGAAATTATAATCTTTTTTAGCCATAATTGTCATATGAAAATATTCAAATTTTCATCTGGATCGAAGCATTAATAGGCAGACATATGATTTAGCAGATCACTTATAGTGCTTATAGTATCTCAAAACTTATTAATCTGCAAATTGAATACATTATAAATTGTTAATTTTATAATAATCGCTAGTAATCGGCATTAGAGCTATATGAATGAAATCTCTAAAAGTATAGTGACTACTTTAACTCATAATTCTAATTTAAATAACTGCCTAATTGGAATTACAGAGAAGGAAGATTTTTGGAATAATAAAATACCTTCAAAGGTATTTATTGACAATTCCAACTCTGATTCCAATTTAGACTTTAACTTTGATTATGATGAATCTATAAAGTAAATTCATAATAAATTCACATGCAAAGAAATAGTAAGATTAAAAGTACTAGAGGCAATTAAGTTATAATCTAACATTGATTTTATTTTTGATGATGAAAAAATTGATGGTAAATTTGAAGATATTAATATATTCAATGATATAAATTTTGGTCTTGATGAAGAAATAATGAATAATAATAAACCTATTGACTTGATTCACCCAATCAGAAGTCCTTTAAAACTGAACACTCAAATAGAAATTTCAATATAAGTAGGATCCTACTTACTAATATAATAAAGATTATCATAAAAATTAACTCTTTACTAATGATTTTTACCTTATTTTTTTCTTAAATTCTATTGGTTAATTAGCTAAAAAGGAAAAAATTATAACAATATAACATAAAATTTCTTTTTATAATAGAATCTGTTAAGAATTTTATATATAATTTTTATCTTAGGCTTAAAAGTGACTTATCTTATAAGTAAGTAAGGTCCTATATAAGCATAATCTGATTAAATACTTGCATAATATCTTGGAATGAATCATATTTTAAAATACATGATATAAAGTATGTTAACATTGTTAACAAATTTTTTGAACACTAATAGTCTAATATGTCATGATAGGACCAGGAAAACTACTAATAAAGGTCACCAGTTTTCTTAGTTTGAACTCATATTTAATTTTCAAAAAGGTCACCATAAAAATAATTAATAAAAGTCACGTGTTGGTTCGCAAGAATAAGAAAATTTGAGTGAAGATCTTTCTTTTTTTTGTTTTTGGAGCGAAAACATGTGAATAAATAGCCAATTGACCAATCATAAAATGGTTCGCATTTATATGATTTTTTGATTTTTTTCTGGTGATCTTTATATATAGTTTTCCCAGTCCTATCATGATATCATATGTAAAATATGTCGTAATATAGTATTAAAAAATAAGTCATATGTAAAATACTGGGCAATAAATCATTTTCCTAAAAGTTTTGGCATGTATTTTTTGCTCAAATATTTTGGCATATATTTTATTTGAAGAAATCCATCCTAAACATCTCTACCAAAATGATTTATGAAGTCATGACTGTTGTAATCATCAACTTATTATTATTATCAGAGTTGGAATTGAATCTTGTCTAATTTCTGGTAATGGATTATTGGACTTTGGACCTAATGAAGTTTTGTATATTATAATTCTGGTCAAATTTATAGTATTAGTTTAAATTAAAATAATTATATGTTATTTTAGTAAATCGCAATTAAAAAAAAAAGTACTGCTGCTATAGTTTGTAATAAATTTAATAAAAAATTCTAGTAAATATTAATATATATATTATATTATAAATTTTATAATTATTAATTATATATTGCTGTGGGTCCTGTGAATGCCTTGTGAAGAAAGAGGGGCATTTATACTAAGAATGGCCGTTTTAAAATGAACTATACCCTTTGAGCAAAAATTTCACCTGACAATGCACACGTAGAGTGCTTCAGTTTATAGCATGACGAGTGGTTTAGTAGTTAATAATATTAGATAGTTAGATTAGTTTTTTTTTACTTTATGTATTTTCTGATTCTTTTTGCTGTTTAATAAACTATCAAATGCATTGCGGAAAAAAAAAAAAAAAAAAAAAATTATATATTGCTAAAATTATATATAAATCTAACTGTTGGATAAAAGCTATAGTCCAATAGTTCAAATTTTAATGGAATTAGAATAGATTAAATCCAGTAGTCTAATAGTTCAATGGTTTAAAAGTTCAATAGTCTAAAAGGCCAACACTGATTATCATTATCAACATCATTTAATGTAACTTCATCATCATTTAATCTTAAAATGCTAAAAGCAAAGTTTTAAAAATTTATATTTTGCAAAATCATTTGGTAAGCTTCATTTTATAACTACAATTTACATTATAGAAGAGTCAGTCAAGAAAAAATAATCATGTATATTAGTATAATAAACATCATGTATTATAAACAAAGTCCTGATATGTATTTATTTTTCATGCATTAGTAAAGCAAATCTCTTCATATAGTATTGCATTTATTAAAAATCACCAGACAAAAGAATTTTAAAAATGAAAAGTACTTTTATGTAAATTGGCTGGCTAGCTGACTAGCCAAAAAAAAATGGTTAAAACATACATAAGTTTAACATACAAAGTTTGCTATCCCTTCATTTACTATAAATTTATCTATCTATTATGTTCCTACTTATTAATTATAAGAAAAAAAATCATATAAACTAAAAATAATTACTGAAGAAAAGATATAACATATAGAATATAAATACAAAAAAAACATAAAGAAAGTATAAAAAAATATAAAAAAAGAACAAGCATAATTATAACAACTCAGATTTTGGCATTTTCATTTTTATAAAGTTAATATCGTTTTCTGTAAAAGTTGAGATCTGTTCTATAGAAAATGAATGAACCCAGTGAATTCTAAATATACCTATAATACTAAAAAGGTTATATATTTTTCTGGCTTTTTTAATTTTATCCTTTATTATGACTAGAGAAGTACCAGCTGGTAAATATCTCAGAACCTCTATATTTAACTTATTATATTATACCTTTTTCTGCTTTTTCTTTATTAATTCATTGAGATGAATAATTACTACTAAGCCAAATTTATAATAGAAATAAATTATGTGAAAATTGGATTTGCTAACTTTTCAATATAATTTGTGTAAAAATTCAAAAGGTCAATAATTATTATAAAAGAGTACTTCTGATACTTTTAATAAATCATTATCAACATCCATTACTTCAGTTATTACCTCATGTATAAAAACTAACAATTTTTTTTTTTCTATGCATATTTTTAAAACCAAGTTGTTCAAGATAATATTTTCTTGACATTCTGAACACTGTTCAAAGCAGATTGAAATTGTACAATAACATCTAATGTGAAAAGCATAGTCATATCAAAACATTACATATGAGTAGAGTTCTGTATAGGTCAGGTCAGATTGAGTTACCTGGTTAATCCAAACTGAAATTTTTTTTCAGATCAAGTTAGGTTGAGTAAACCGTTCTGATCTGACCTGATCTATTTGACCCAAAAGTATTCAGGTCACTTTAGGTAACTCAGGTTACCTGAAGTTTTATTATTAAATATTGTAAAAAAACGTTTTGTAACATTTTTTACTTGTTGTTTTTATATATAAAATGCTGAAACTATTTGTTTTGGCATTTTTCCTTTTGATTTTACATGTAAAAATACCAAAACTAATAGTTTTAGCATTTTTTTTTTGATTTTACATGTAAAAATGCCAGAATCATTAGTTCTGGTATTTTTTTTTGATTTTACATGTAAAAACGCCAGAATCATTAGTTCTGGTATTTTTTTTGATTTTACATGTAAATAAAAATGCCAAAACTGATAGTTTTGGCATTTTTTTGATTTTATATGTAAAAATGCCAGAATCATTAGTTCTGGCATTTTTCTTTTTGATTTTACATGTAAAAATGCCAAAACTGATAGTTTCAGCATTTTTTAATTTATTTGACCCAAATATATATATATTAGGTCAACGGTCAGGTCGGGTACTGACCAGCACTGATCCAACCCATGTCAGGTCATGAATTTGATGGCCTGACCTGAATATTTTGGATCAACCCGTCAGGTCACCTGATTTGTCAGAGCTTTACATATGAGTTTATAATTTCTTATTTGCAAGTCAAATAAAGTTTAGCTTTCTAAAAGAGCTCAAAAAAATAGGAAGCCACTCTATGGCTCAACATGACCTGCTTACTTATAATAAAGGTCACTGTAAAAAATTGGCCCTTTACTAATAGTTTTTACCTTACTTTTTTTTTAAATTCTATTGGTTAATTAGCTAAAAAGGAAAAAAATCATAACAATGTAATATAAAATTCCCTTTTATAGTAGGATCTGCAAAGAATTTTATATATGATTTTTACCTTAGACCTGGAGGTGACCTATCTTATAAGTAAGCAGGTCCTAGTTCAAATTCAATAAAAAAATCTAAATTTATTGTTAACCATATATAGGAAAACTATTAATAATTAACATAAATATTCTTTATACTTGGAACTAATAAAGATAAAGTATTATATGCAGGTTAATTAAAACATTTTTTAACAGAAAATTATTTATTAATTTTATTAATATTAATTTAATATAAATTATATAATTAAATTTAAAATTATGCTAAGATTCATACAAGAAATTAAAAAAAATTATCTATAAAAAAGATGTTTAAATTATTTTTAGGTGAAAAAACTTACTCAATCATTCTTTTTAAATTAAAATGCTTTCAATCATTAGTAGATTATTGAAGGTTAAAAGCCTGTTAATATCAATACCTTTATAGTATATAATAATATAAACAAAGGATTAATTTCACAAAAAAAACAAACAATTAAAATTAGTATACTAACTGATTAACTTAAGTAATCTGAGACCAGTTGATGAGAAATTGGCCAGATATAGGTTTGAAAGGAAAAATATTTTTTCTTTAACGTTCTATATATACAAGTTTTTAAGTAGTAGATTGTGTTTCTCTAAAATATAAAAAAAAATAAAAATATCCACTTAGTTATTTTGGCAAAAATTAATTATATGATCAGAAAAAAACATACAATGCTTGAGAATTATTGGTCATTAAGGTTTGTATTCAATTCAGAATTTTTTATGTAATCCTTAAGGTTGTCTGCATTATTTACTAATCATATCTAATGGCATTTAAAATTATTTGCTGAGTACGTTGAGTGGTCTAAATAGCATTCAAAGTTGTCTGCTGAGTATATTAAGCATTCTGAACTGACAGCATTTAATATTGCTTGAATGGTATTAAACTGGGTTTTAGCATTTAAAACAAAAACATTTTGTAGATTTGTCAACTGTTATATGATATTTATGACCGCTTGGATAAGAAGAATTACATTCTGGTTTAAAATATTAAAGTTAGGTTGTAGTAACTGTGGTAGTTATACCTGTACATTTAAAAAATCATAGAAGTCTTTTAAAATTAAAAATGAACTATACAAAAATTATACCATTTTTTATGTAAAGAAAAGATAATAAAGAAAATAATAAACCGAATTACTTATATTTATTTAATTATATTTTAATTATTAAGTCTATTATTTAGGTAATATATGTTGATTAAAAAGTATCAATAGGTTACAATAGATCTAAATTTATCTGCTCATATAATATTTACTCTATTAAACAAATAACTGAAGATCCAATGAGATCAAATATTCCAGAAAAGTTTTATATAGAGTTTATAGTAAAAAAATACTGACTCATTAAATTATTCCTTTGTTTACTTATTTTACTACAGTGCAGTATCTCTATAACTGACCCAATTTTATAGTCATAATGTGCCATTTTCAAAAAGATGTCACATTAGCAAAAAATAATATTTTAAAATTCTAACTGATAATTTAATAAAGTATATCAAGAGCTTTTAAACTTATCGGGTTAGATTAAAAAATAATAAATTTTGCTAGTGCTACATAAGTTTGAAGTTCAAGTAATTTATTATGATGGGAAAAATTTGAGAATAACTGATTTTTGTGTAACATAAAAAAAATAATCATTTGATAGTGCTTATTCAAATAAATCATTTTAGTTTATAAACTTACTCATGCTTTGTTAAACAAATTTTGAAAAAAAATTTAAAAAAAATTTTGGTAGTTTTTATTTATTACAATTTATATTATGTCTATTTCTCAAAAAGGAATCACAGAAAAACTTGCTAAAAAAAATATAAATCCCATAAAAAAGTTCCTGATAATATACTACTTAATCAAATTACTTTAAATAATTATAATGAATAATAAATTATATATAAAAAATTATGTATAATTCTAATTAACATTAGGTATTGCATTAGCCAATCAAATTTATTTTAAGTCATGTGATTTTGTATTATATCAGCAAAAAAAATTAAGAAAATTTTTTATTTGCTTAATGTATTTATCTTTTTAAAAGCTATCTAATTTTAAAATTTTATAAAATTCTGACCATTAGATCACAAGATATAAGGAGTATCTACCGTACTGTATAATAAGATTTTTATATCTCTTTCTATAAACACCAAATCTCTGAAATAATTTATTTTAAATATAGTAATAACCTATATAGAAAAATCTGAAACAAAGGTAGACCTGAACGCTATGCTGAGTTTTGGAAATATGTTGAAAAATATCTTGAAGAACATGCGGCAGTTGATGATAGGTGGCATGGAACAGTGGTACATTTATCACATGCTATATCAGTACAAGATTTAATTGCTCAAGTTACAAAAATTTGTCCACCTGATACTTCAATTCCATCAAAACAATGGTTACGAATGCAATTTAGTCCTAATAATGAAACTGTAAAGGTATCTGAATATTATACAGAAAGGCTAAATATTAAATATATAGTTCAAGCACGCCAGTTGCGAGTTGACCATCCTGATTTTCATTATGCATCAGTATTGTTCCGATATGAAAGAGAAATGGCAGTCAGATATAGAGAATATTCCAATTTAATTTTCATGGATGATAAACATCGTTGCAAAGTTAGAGAACCAGGTTACCCTGTAGCTGCTGTAGAACAGGGAAAATCAGTAATTGTAGCTAATGGAGCAACATTTGCTGTTGCTGACCATGATTTTACGAAATGTGAACTCATACCAAGTGTCATAATGCATGCCAAAATACCACAATTGATTGATGAATTATTTTATCGTGGTAAGATTTATGTGGGAGCAAAAGATCTAGTATTTGAACCGTTAAATGCAGTAGGCATCTCTGACTACATGAAATAGTAGCTAAAACAAATAAACCTTATTTGTTTCCATATACGGATGGTGGTCCAAATTATCAAGTAAAGTTTATTAAAACACAATTAGCATTAATTAGTTTATTTTTAGCATTAGATTTAGATTACTTAGTAGCTGTACGCACACTACCTGGCCATTCCTGGAAAAATCCAGTGTAAAAAATTATGTCTATTTTAAATTTAGGATTACAATGTGTTAGTCTTATGCGTCAAGAAATGGATGTGGAGTTGGAAGAAATTATGTCAAAATGTAATAGCATGAATGATATTAGAAAGATGGCAGAAAAAACTCCCAGTCTAAAAGAAGGTCTCAAATAAAGCTTGAATCCTATGATTACTTTATTAAATGATGTATTTGAACGATTGCAATTAAAGGATGAAAATTTCAAAACCTTTGAAGTTGCATCAAAGTTGGATATAGATATATTGTGAAATTCAATGCTTCAATTAGATCCTACATTAACTAAAGATGATAGAAATTGGGCAAATATAAAAAATAAGATTAAGTATAAAAATTGTAATTAATATACGAATTTAATTTATTTACTTTTATATTTTGTATACAGCCAATTAGTAATTTCTTTAACCACTGTTGTCATTCGCGTTCCTATTTTTTTCAATAAAAAAATGTGGCAAAGATGACTGTGAGATTTGTTTACCAATTAGAAGTCCACATTGATATTTTTAATACATTAGACCAGTTTATCGATCAGGTTAAATGCAAATAATGAAGCATTATAAAAACTTTAGTGATGTTTATCATATGGATACCGATCATATTGTCCATTCATACAGGCACGTAAAGCAAAATTAGACAAACATAAAAAAAAACAAAGGTGTGATAAGCAAATGCTATGGACAGGAAATGCACAAAGAGCAAAAAATGTAGGCATGACTGTAACATGTATGGATTGTAATAAATCAAGATGTTTATATGCTTCAAAAAAAATTACAGAAGATGAAAAGAAAATTTTTATGGCACACCTTGATACAGTATGTTATACATGTGGTGCCACTTTTTCTCAAAATGATAATGGTTTTAAAATGGAATTGAAGGATGATTCTTTAGAAGAATCATCTCGAAAATGACACAGAGAAAAGTTAGATTGTGATAACATTTTGTCCAATATGGAATCAGTAGAAAAGGAGGAGGAAGAGACAGAAAGAGATGAAAGCCCTATCCAAGTAGAAGACAGAGACGTATGCACTAAGCGAAATGATATGAATCAAGAGTTAAAAAATATTTTATCAAAAGTATTTGTAAATGCTTCACTAGAGTATTATGATGAAATGGAAAAGACTTATTATTCGGCTAATTTTCTAACTGTATGTTTTAACTGTGGTTCATCTGAATATATTACGCCTGTACCTGAAAAACAATATCCTTACTGTGAAGCGTACACCACAGATCTAAACGTATCGATTAAAACAGATAAAGGATTAAATTTTTCGGATAGTACTCAATCTCGGAGACTTCAGAGCAAAAGAAAAGGGAAAAAAGTGAGAAAAGATTGATGATATTATATACAGAAAGGGAAAAATGCTAAGATATATTATATAATTATAATAGCAATTTAGTGATATCGTAAATAAATAAATTTTATTACCATTAGCATATTAATATATTAATAATAAATATATATAAAAATTTTTTTCCAAGACAATATTTTACACCCGGCCGGTGTCACATGACTAAAAAAAATAAATTTTTTTTTCATTACACGACATTCACATGACCTGCACGGGAATGAGAAACTAACTATTTTATTTATTTAGCCTAATATATTTTTTAGATATACAAAAATTATTGTATTTTTAAAAATTATAATTAGATAATTAATTTATAATATTTTTTTTATTTTTTTTTATAGTAGATTATCATCTTTTATTGAATATAAAAATATTATTAAAATATACAGTCAACTCCCTCTATAGTCACTCCCGTTATAGTCACATTCTACTATATAGTCACACCAGTTGAATGTTCAAAACACTTTATTATTAAAAACTATCCTATATAGTCACAATCTATCTATAGTCACTATCACACCTATCCTTAAAAATCTTATATTAAAAAGAACCGTTTATAATCACAGTTATATAAAGAATATATTAAATAACTTGGCATCTAATAATCGTACAAAGATGTATCATAGCTTGTTAGAATCGTCTCACTGAGACGAATCGAATGGTGGTATTTTATCCTTTTCCAATCACTGGCTGACGAGTTATTCAACAAAATGTTAAACATCGGTATTATAATATTTTTTGATTTACGTTTACTGCGCCATTTAACATTTTGCTAGATTTCTCAGTACCTAGTGATTGTAAAAAGACGATTTATAGCTCGTTGGAATCGCCTCATCGAGACGAATCGAATGGTGGTAAGCTCATCTCTCTGTAATCAATATTGAAGGAGTTATTACTTAAAAACCATTTAATATTTTTTAATTTCGGAAATTGATCTAGTGATTGGATTTCGATGTATCTTATACCATTAGATTCGTCTCATCAAGACGAATCGAATGGTAGTAAGATTGTCTTTCTAGGATCAATATTGGCAGAGTTATTACACAAAAACCATTAATATTTTTTTAATTTCGGAAATTAATCTAGTGATTGGATTTCGACGTATTTTATACCATTAGAACCGTCTCATCAAGACGAATCGAATGGCGGTAAGATCATCTCTCTACGATTAATATTGGCAAAGTTACGACACAATAAAGTTTTAAGTATAATTTTGGCCAAAATTATGTTAATTTTTGGCCGGAATTATGATATACAAATATAAGAAATTTTTTATATAGTCACATCTCTTTATAATCACCAAATATGAACTGTCCCAAATGTGTGACTATAAAGAGAGTTGACTGTATATAAATACCATATCTAATTGATAGATGTTAATTCCATACTATATTATGCCAAAAAACTCTATTAAATATCTCATATAATGCCTTTTTTTTCAATGAATAAAATATTATTTATAATTTTTTTTTTAATAAAAAAAAATAATTTAATTATTTTTATAAATACTATTATTAAAGTAAAATATTTATATTAAAAAGTTACTAAATTTTTAAAATACTAGTATATATATAATAGTTTTTAACTTTTTATAATTCTTCTTTTCAAATTATTAAAATATATTTTTAAAATATATCTTTTTTTTGTAAAATAGGAATGATTTGTAAGTATGGATAATTGCAAAATTTAAACTGTTTATATAAGATTTAATTTATTGAAAACTTTAAACTAGTATTTAATATACTTAGTTTAAATTATTAAAATAATGAAATAGATAAAATTATTATAGAATAAAATAGCATCCTACTGGATGGATATAGCTTATGATAATTTGTTTGTATGGTATATAAACTACATATCAATAAAGCATATATAAATCATTTAAAAAAAAAAAAAAATTATAGAATAAAATAAAATATATTAAAATTTATATAAAATTTAAAATTATTGTATTTTTTAAAAATTATAATTAGATATCTAGTTTATAATATTTTTTTTATTTTTTTTATAGTAGATTATCATCTTCTATTAAATATTTAATTAAGAATATTATTGAAATATATCATCCAAATATGGAAAGATCCAATGATGACTGGATCATTTCCTATTTTCTATCTATTAAAAACAAAATTAATAAGTTGACCATGGTTAATATAAATACTATATCCTATTGATTCTATACTATATCATGCTAGAAAACTCTATTAAATGCCTCATATAATGGCCTTTTTTTAATGAGTAAAATATTATTTATAATTTTTTTTTAATAAAAAAAAAAATAATTTAATTATTTTTATAAATACTATTATTAAAGTAAAATATTTATATTAAAAAGTTACTAAATTTTTAAAATACTATATAATAGTTTTTAATTTTTTATATTTCTTTTTTTACAAATTATTTAAATTATATTTTTAAAATATATTTTTTTTTGTAAAATAAGAATAATTGTAAAGATGAATAATTGCAAAATTTTAACTATTCATATAAGACCTAATCTATTAAAAACTTTAAATTGGTATTTAATATACTTTAAATTATTAAAATAATGAAATAGATAAAATTATTATAAAATAAAATAAAATATATTAAAATTTTATATAAAATTTAAAAATTATTATATTTTATAAAGATTATAATTAGATATTTAGTTTATAATATTTTTTTTGTTTTTTTATAGTAGATTATCATCTTCTATTAAATATTTAAGAATATTGTTAAAATATATCATTCAAATATGGAAAGATCCAATGATAATTAGATTATCTCCCATTTTCCAGCCATTAAAAACAAAATTAATAAGTTGGCTATAGTCAATATAAACATCATATCCAATTGATAGATATTAATTCTATACTATATTATATCAGAAAACTCTATCAAATGCTTCATGTAATGGCTTTTTTTTTAATAAGTAAAATATTATTTAAGAATTACTAAATTTTTAAAATACTATATAATAGTTTTTAACTTTTTATATTTCTTCTTTTCAAATTATATAAATATATTTTTAAAATATATCTTTTTTTTGTAAAATAAGAATAATTTGTAGATATGAATAATTGTAAAATTTAAACTATCTATATAAGATCTAATCTATTAAAAATTTTAAATTAGTATTTAACATACCTTAAATCATTAAAATAATGAAATAGATAAAATCATTATAGAATAAAATAAAATATATTAAAATTTTATATAAAATTTAAAAATTATTGTATTTTTTAAAGATTATAATTAGATATTTAGTTTATAATATTTTTTTTATTTTTTTTTATAGTAGATTATCTTCTGTTAAATATTTGAGAATATTGTTGAAATATATCATTCAAATATGTAAAAGATCCAATGATGACTGGATATACTTCTATTTTCCACCCATTAAAAACAAAATTAATAAGTTGGGCATAGTCAATATAAATACTATATCCAATTAATAGATGTTGATTTTATACTATATTATGCCAAGAAACTCTATCAAATGCTTCTATCAAATGCCTCATGTAATGGCCTTTTTTTTAATTATTTTTTTTTAAGTAAAATATTATTTATAATTTTTTTTAATAATAAAAAAATAATTTAATTATTTTTATAAATACTATTAAAGTAAAATAAAGAGTTACTAAATTTTTAAAATACTATATAATAGTTTTATATTTCTTCTTTTCAAATTATTTAAATTATATTTTTAAAACATATCTTTTTTTGTAAAATAAGAATAATTGTAAAGATGAATAATTGCAAAATTTTAACTATCCATATAAGACCTAATCTATTAAAAACTTTAAACTAGTATTTAATATACCTTAAATCATTAAAAATAATGAAATAGATAAAATTATTATAGAATAAAATAAATTAAATTAAAATTTTATTATCTGTACCTAATATGTAGGAATTTGCACTATATTCGTATTTTCCATTTGCTTAATATTATTACAAATAGATTCGTTTCTGGCGCACCTGTATCAACTACACATGTATACTTTTTATCACTTGTCATTTGTATTATTTCTAAAATTTCTTTTGGCATGTAGTAAATCAAATTCTTTAGTTTATTGTGGCCTTTACATAGTGGAAGAAATAAAAATTAATAAAATTTTTAAAGATTAAGTCATTAAAAAAAAAAGAAAAAAGTTTGTAAAAAAATCAAAGGATATCTACTGAAGAAATGTAATAATTGTTATTAAAAATTTTAAATTCTTTTAAATCTCATATACAAAATAATAAAAAAAAAATGATTTTGATTTAAACTCCCTTTCAAGGTAATAATTGAATTTTGCCATTCATTTACATACATAGAATTAAATATTTAACTCTGACTGAACTTTAACATTATTAGTTTTACGATTTGAACCTTTTTGAAATTTGAAATATTCGGATAATAATTCCGACATTATATCATTAAATTTATAATAATCAGATGATTTTGATAAAATATTTTTAAATCCTTGAGTTTCACTAATTTGTTCGAAATTTTTAATCATAAAATGTAAAATAGGATCTTTTAAATCTTCGTATTTTGGAACCAAACCAAACATAATTTCCGATACATTAGTAAGATTTAATTCGCTAAAGATTCTCATTTTTGCTCGTTCACGAAGATCTGATAAAAGATATCTATCTGCTAAACAGAATAATCCTATAGTAATAGATTTGTCATCTTTGTTAATCCAATTAATTTGATTCGTGTAAAGATATTCTAACATTATTGCAAATATATCAGGTGTAAAATCCGTTATTTCGATTCGATGTTTAATTTGATAATTTGATTTCTCAATCTTAGTTGATAAAACATTATCAGATAATGGTAACAAAATCTCATCAGTTTCAATTTTAATATTATTATTGGTTGATTCAGCCCAGTTACCAGATAAAACATTTGCAAAATAACTGGATCTTTTAGAAATTATCGAGCTACAAGCATAAAAAGTCTTGTCTTTCACAATAAATTCTATATCAACTGGTTGAAAATTATATAAATGATCTTTCCATGCATTTACAAGGTTTTTTGGAAGATAATCGAGTGGAACGTTATCATCATTATTGTTATTATAATGAGTAAGCCCTTCATTTTCAAAATTTTCAAATGTCACGCCAATGAGCAATATTCCATTTCGTAATGATGATTTTTCAAATGCTTCTGCGCATCCATAAGCTAAATAAATAAATTTTGAATATAAATACAGTAAATACAGTATAAATATTATTATTTTTTTTTTTCAAATAATCGATAAATAATATTTTAAAAAATTATTACCTTTCGTGATACTTGTATCAGCTGGGACATGAAATGCATTGTTATAGAGATTATATGTTTGACCACTGATTTCTTTTGCATATAATTTTATAAATAATTTTGAACGATTTCTCCAGTTGATTTCATCTGGACCTGGAACCGGAATAATAAATACGCCATAAGATTCTTCGTCAGCCGTTGGTTTAACACATAATTTCCAATATAAATTATTATTTGAACAAAAATTAGGACTGAAAAATTTTTCTTTTAATTCAGAAGAATTAGTTATACTGATTTGATAGTTTAACCTTGAAATTTTTTGAGACATTTTTTTTTTTCTTTCTTAAAGAATGATTCCGGAAAAACTTCAAAACTTCTATATTTATGGATTCTCTCAGATCATCATAAATTTACCCTTAAAAGCAAAAGGGTCCTTCATTATGTGTATCAGAGTACCTTATTAGTAAATTTACAGAATTCAAATTAAGTAGTGATCAAATCATGACATCCTATGACTGGATATTTCCGGTATTTTGATGTAGCCTGGATAATTCCCGGACAATAAAAGGGAAATGATCATCGTTGTCCTTTTTCTTAGATAGGTAAAAATATAATCACGATAATTGTGTAAATGTTGGCTCATAAATGTAACTTAGGACAAGTATTATCAATCATAAGTGCTAATATAGAAAGTCCTTATATTCTCTGGTATTTTTATTTTTCTAATCTTTTCATCGGGTCTTAAACCATCATTTCCAACTATATGTCCTAAAAATTCTCTTTTCTCAATTTATTTAATACTTTCTCAATATGTCAATTAAAGAGACATATAAATCATTGACTTCAATAACAGCAAATAAATTATGATTAAAGTTAAAACCATGTGCTTATACTCATTATAATAGTGTTTATTTTTAAACCCTGCTTGATTATATAATAAAATTAGTTAGTTGTATGGTATTTTTAGTTTTTAGTCGACCAGATCATCTTACATCAATAATTTTGAGGGAATGAATAATTAAGGCCCAATTTCCCCAATTGGCCCGATATCAGATATGTGTAGTATAACTACTTTTAATAATACTATTAATAAAGACTTGTATTAACCGTTTGTGATTGAATTAGGGATGATATCATTTGCTCACATCGTTCACATTTCATAAAAAGGAAATGTTTATCAAAAATTATGCGGAACATAATGGATTAATAGATGATCAACAAAATGATATTTTCATTCTCTTATTTCCATTTTAAATTTGTCATTATTAATTACGATATTCGTAAACTTATTAATTTTAATTTATCAGGATTAATAAAATCTAAAAATATTTAAAAGGCATAAAAAAACCCTATCACTACTAATACAAAACCATGGTTCTAAACTGAAGGTTTAACATGTAAACATAATATCAATATTGATTAAATAACTGTATAATAGTTTAATTATATATATAATTTTGCGGTTTATTTCTTTACTATCATTAACATTGTATAAAAACTATTGGTATTTACAATTAACTTAAAATCCTGGTAAAGGTGGTATCAAATTGAGTTAATATTAAGGTAAAATAAACTATACTATTTATCATTTAATCCAGTTAATTTAATATCACTAAACAATATTATTATTATATGTTAAAAAGAAAATAAAATGGAATTAAAGAATTGTCCGGAATGTGATCGTCCTACATCCTTCAGTTGGTGTATGACGTGTGAAACTAATTTTATGAAGGGAAAATTTCCTTATTGGACATCGGAAAATAGAGAGATTGATGAGCTAATCCAACATACTCAACTAAATGCCTCTCAAGCTTGTAATTACTTGGAGTGGATTCCATTTGAAACACTTGTAATGGGTAAGTATATTGGGAGTGGAGGATTTAGTAGTATTTATTCAGCCGTTTGGATGGAAGGTCCTAGGTGGAATTTGGATGATAGTACGCAAGAATGGGCTCGAGCTGGTCCTACTTCTGTTGCTTTAAAACGTCTCGATAATTCATTAAATATATTGAGTTCTTACGTTGATCAGGTAATTCCTTCTAATCATATTCTTTTTAGCAAACCAAATTGAGCTATCATTCAGTCGTTATTTATTTATCTTTTTTCCATATTTCTAATAGATTAAAGTACATCATGAGTGTATACAATTGGCTTCATTTGTTGAAACATTTGGAATTACAAAAGATTCAACATCTAATTACATGATAGTTATGAAATATTATGAAACTGGAAATTTGTACAAATACCTTGATCGTCACAATTGGATTCTTTCTTGGAAAGATATAATCGATATGTTACGGGGAATCGCTAAAAGTCTTGAAAAAATTCACATTAAAGGAAAATTTCATAAAAATCTTCATGGAGGAAATTTATTTATTGGAAATGAAATAATTCTTATAGATGCTCGTATTGGTGACGTGGGCCTTTATGGTCCAAGCTGTTATCTTGAAAATAGAGGTTTCAATCAAATTTATGGAGTTTTACCATATATTGCACCGGAAGTTTTACATGGAGAATCTTATAGTGCTGCCTCCGATATTTATTCATTTGGTATTATTATGAACATTCTTGCAACTGGAAAAAGGCCTTGGTATAATAGAGCTCATAATATTAGTTTAGCAAAAGATATCTGTGATGGGGAAAGACTCGAAATTCCGGAGGATACACCAAGTTTTTATGCGAAATTAATGCGACAATGTTGGGACAATGAACCAGGTAACCGTCCAACTGCATCTGATTTATATAAAAAATTAAATTGGATTAATTTAATTTGTGATAATTCAAATCTATTTGATGATTATTATTACATTTCTGAAGAAAAAAGATATAAAATAATATCTCAATTACCTAAATCATATACTCATCCGAAAATACATCCCGAAGCATATTATACAAGTAGACTTTTGATTTTTCCTGAATTATTCAAAAAATGATCACTAACCAAAAAAATTTTAAAATAATCATTTTTGAAATTTTTCATTTTCATCTTTTTATTTTTTTTTAAAAATTCAAATATTATTTATAAATAATAAATTTGGTAAATACTTTTTATCATACAATTAACAAATGATTATTGTACTATTTATGTCTTTATGAATTTTCCACATGTAAGTTATATTGTAGTTCAGAAAACGCAAAGGTCTGCTAATACAGGATGCTTCATAATACAAAGAAAAGTTCGGCGCGAACTTTATTCATCTCCCCAATTCAATTAATGTTAAACAATAAATCTGAACTGTTCTTCATATTCGCTTGATGATATATATTCGCCAATTCGTCGTCGGGATGTATTTCTGGATATAATCTTTAGGTAAATAAAGTGAAATCAACCAATACTCATATTCGAAAATTTCTAAAGGATTAAGATGCTTTAGGACTTGTGGGCATGTAATTGAGTATGACGAATTAATTCATCAATATCTTTTAATTCCTAATGACCAATAAAGAAATTTTCTCTTCATAAAATTAGTTTCACACTTTATACACCAACCGATCTATTTCTGATCTTCTTTATAAGGTAGTGAATTTTCTTCCATTTTTTATATAATGATGTTTGTGCGATATAGTGTTAGTGATAACGATATTTTTTAATCATACTTCGCTGGTCTTTTTATGGCTTTTTATAAAATATATCCTCTTTAATTACCATGAATTATTAAACCTAATTCTTTATTTCCCTCATGAAATGAATTTCACATCATAAATAAAATTCAGTGATGTAAATTGGATTCGCGCAGTAGGCGCAGCGATCATTACTTTCATTTCCCGCGTATTTCATTGAAAATATTAGGCGGCATTTTTCTTAGTAGCGCCTTTCAAGCCCTTTCATCTAATGTATAAAGCGCATATGAAATTAGTAGGTTGTGCATGTGAATTTTATTAATGAAATGCACTTTGCGCATACAATAGACGAACGCACAAAATTTGATCACGTGAATTTCAATTAAAAAATAAAAGCTAAATTTGAATGTCATTTGTGATTTGTCGATCATTTTAGAACGATCTGCATATTTTTCCTTTTATCACTTCCTTTTTAAGAATATGAATGGAAAATACTGTTCTGATCTTGTTTTGGTATCTAGATAAAGGAAAAAATTCTTAATGAAATTAATAACACGAAATAAAAAAATCAATCATTTAAAATAAATATTCAATCCTTTCATTAACAGAATATTAATCGCCAAATCAAAAACTGATTTAAGAAGAAACTTTAATGATCTTAGAAAAGGATTAATTGAGATCGTTTTTTACCATTTATCCTCTATTTCCTTAGAGAATTTACTATATATCAGAAATCCGGACACTTGTGTATCAGGTGTTCCACCATTTCTTGCTGTTATTTATGGATTTTATATTTAAAAGGCGTATTGATATTTTGGATGCAATAATAATCATCAGCTTTGTTGTCACCGCTATCGTGTCATTATTAAAAAACGATGCCCGAATTCATTTACTACGAGAATCAGCAATCAAGAGTACTATCGGTTTAACATTCTTCATTACTTTGATTCCAATCAAGATTGGTTCCTTCCAATAGTATTCAACTTCAAACAATCTAAATGATATCACAAAACGCCGAGAAAGCAATTGGAACAAATAACTATGCAAATACAATATATCATATATCATTATATGCAATAAATATTTAGTATCTCAACCAATCAAAAATTTCCTTCATCTAAATATGTCTAATATTTTTTTAAATTTAATAAATAACGATTTATTGCATTTATAGTATTTTATATAATTTACATAATATTATAAAAATTTCATAATTTGTCAATTTTTCTTTTTTAAGAAAAATAATTTCACATAGCCTATAAAATTTCTGCATTCCTGCGTAATCTTTAAAAACGTATTATAAGTTCTTAATCATAATAATAGAATATCAATAACAAATAAAATAAAAAATGTAATAACATAAAGTTGAATAAATAATTTTAATTCACAAAATCATATTTTTGTTAATTGCATAATAATAATAATAAAATAAAAATTTAATCTAAAGAAAAAAAATCAAACAACGAAAGTGCAAGAAAGACAAATGCAATATTTCTTTAACCCATCTTCTCGATTCATCATCAACAATTATAACGTAAATTCAATAAATTGTGAGAAAATCAGATGTATTAAAAGGGTCAAGAACTATATGTACATTTGCGCAAAGAGTTAGGTTATATAGTTCAGAAAACGCAAAGGTCTACTAACATAGAATGCTTCAGGGTGTATTTCTGGATGAACATAATTTTTAGGTAAATGTGAAATTATTTTCCATCTTTTATCTTCAGAAATATTGTATTCGTCGAAAATTTCTGATGGATTGGGATTATCACAAATTAAAGTGATCCATTCTCCCATTTTTTCATTTAAATAAGATGCATTAGGACGTTTTGCTGGATCATTATCCCAACATCGTTGCATTAATTCTGCGTAAAAGCTTGGTGTATCCTCTGGAATTTCAAGCCTTTCACCATTACAAATATCTCTTGCTAAATAAATATCATGAGCTCTATTATACCAAGGTCTTTTTCCGGTTGCAAAAGTACTCATGATAATGCCAAACGAATATATATCAGAAGCAGCAGTATAATTTTCGCCACGCAAAACTTCTGGTGCAATGTATGGCAAAACTCCATATATTTGGTTTGTTTCATAGTAACATGGTCCATAAAGACCAACATCACTAACACGAGTATCTGTAACGACTTTCTCATCCACAAGTAAATTTCCTCCATGAACGTTTTTATGGACTTTTCCTTCAGAATGAATTTTTTCAAGACCTTCAGCTATTCCCCATAATATGTCGATTATATCTTTCCAGGAAAGAATCCCGTTAGAACGATCAAGATATTGGTACAAATTGCCATTTTCATAATACTTCATAACAATCATATAATTAGACGTAGGATCTCTTGTAATTCCAAATGTTTCAGCCAATGAAGCTGATTGAATACATTTATGATTCGCTTTAATCTATAATTTAGATGAGTAAATCTAAGTATAATTGTGTTTATCTTTGAGAAAAAATTATAAAGTCGATTAATTTAATCATAGTTACCTGATCAACGTAAGAACTTGTAATATTTATTGAATTATCAAGACGTTTCAAAGCAACTTTGATTGGACCAGTTCGAGTCCATTCTTGCAATCCTTCATCCCAAACTAATCTAGGACCTTCCATCCAAAGAGCTGAATAGACACTGCTAGATCCACCACTCCCAATATATTTAACCATTTCAAATGCCTCAAATGGAATCCATTCCAAATAATCACACGTTTGTGAAGAATTTAATTGAGTATGACGGATTAATTCATCAATATCTTTATTTCCTGATGACCAATAAGGAAATCTTCCCTTCATAAAATTAGTTTCACACGTTACACACCAACCGAAAGACGTAGTAGGTCCATTACACTCCGGACAGTACTTTGATTCTCTTGGAGTGTATTTAATTTCTTGATCTTCTTGATCTTCTTGATTAACTAAATTCTCTAAATTCTCTAACATTTTTTTTTATTCTCTTTTATAGAATATTAATGTTAGTATATGATAGCGATATTTTTAAAATCATATTTTGCTTGTAAAAAGTGCGTCTTTTATTGTTTTTTTTTAAAGATAAATCAATCCTATTTTGATTACCATTGAATGTATTATTGAACTTACTTAATTCTTTCTTTCCCTTGCAAAATGGACTTTCATCATCCACTAATAAAATATTTGATCACGTGATTTGCAAATAGGCAAAAAATATGAAAGATTAAAGAAGAAAAGGAAAGGAAATAAATATAAAGCCAGTTTTATGTCGAAGTATGAAAGAAAAATTTTCTCATTTGGGCTTTTTCTTGTATCACATCCTCACATCCGTTTATGGAATGTGACACAAAGCGCCAACTGAATGACTATTTGATATTTCACTAAACTTGGACTTTAATCAAAAACGGTTTAAATACTAAACAATGCAAGTAGTTTGACATAAAATCGAAGATGTGTATTCTGCATAATTATTTGTTTATTATTATTAGACAATGCTAAATTTCTATTTTTTATTATCTTTGAAATTGAAAGAAAGTTAAATTTTCAATTATCAATTCACGAATTTTCTCGCAAGAATACACATTCTTTGAATATCTTATAAAAAAAAATTAATTACGATATTGTGAATGTTTGCCTCATCATCATCGCATTTTGACATCATCAATTCATCATAGGTCTCTTTATGGTTTAATAGATTGTAATAGCTACTATTTATATTCTATTTCTTTCTTTTTTGAATTTATAAATAATGTAACCAATAGTATTAAAATTTATAAATATTACTCTAATCATCAAACAAAGTAAAAGTTATAAATCAATGATGCTAAAATTATGAGCGCCAAAAATCTAATCTCTTTGTAAAAGCTAAAAATATTTAATGAACGACTGAAAGTTCTGAAATATATGTTGTAATCTGACTTTCCTAATTCAAAGCATTCATGAAGTTGATTCCTTAATAGTTAATTCGAATTTTGTTGAGAATAATGTTCTTCATTATTTAAAAAAACGTAAATACAGAAGTTTTTACGAATCGTTATGACTTTTTCAAAAAAATTGACTCTAGAGAATTAATCGGTTCTCAGGTCCACGCTCCAAATTCTAATTTTTTGTTGAAATAATAATTTTTTATATCTCGAATTGATTGTGTTAAATCTTTTTATATAAAAAAAAAAATTATAAATTCCTCTTGAAAGAATAAAGTTTTTAAAGTTTTGCATAATGTGCCTTTTATATATTTATATTATTATAATTACGCAATAACAAAACCTTATTAATAATACAAATAATGCAAAATCATATTTACAATGTATTAAATATTTGTAAAATTAAATAGCATTGATTAATAAGCTTTAATCAAAGCAATGTAAAGATCCATAAATAGAAAGAAAAAAAGGGTTTTTTAATTTAGTTTTCACCGATTGGTCCGTATTCAATTTATTCAATTGTATGATAAACTGTTTACTTAATCATTAAATGTAATAGAAAGCTAAAATGATTTTTAATGTTGTATCTTCTAACATTAAATTTTAAGCAAGAATTGTCTTCTTAACCCAAAGATATTAAGCAAGAAAGTATAAATTCTTTAAACTCTTTAAACTCTTTTCTAATAAAAAATTCTTAGCAGTTTCAGTATTGATCTAAATGTAGAATGGAAGATTCTAATGAACATTCTAAACATTCTAGAAGTTCTATGGGAGACACCGTCACGCCGATCAATTAATATCATTGGACATAAGTTTCCATCGAAGTTTCCATTTGAGGCTTCCAATACTTCCATTACTAACTAATTTGGTAATTTCATTGAAAGAAATTTTTATTCACATTTTTCCAAATTAATTATCTTCTATAATTTTGTTTTTCTCATCATTTGAAAATCATTTGAAAAACTGTCCATATTTATGAGAAAAAATTAAAGAACTAGATGGATGATATTGTAATTTAAAAATAGAAGAAGCAAATCATAAACATAAAATAGTTGATAATGACGCTGGAATTATTTAAAATCTTTGCAGAATAATATCTTAAATATCATTGGATGAAAATATATATCACGTAATTCACATTACTTATAAGACTAATGATTATCATGAACAGCAGTCATTTCTTTAATTTTAATTTTATAGTAAAAAAGGAAATATAAATATTTATCAGAATAAATAATAATTGTAGTTAAAATAATTCTGAAGAAAGTTCCAAAATTGATTATTTGATAAATTCTATGGTTAAAAACTAAATAAAAAATTGAAAATACGTTCAGCCAAAATTTTTTTTGTTTGAATAATTCATAATATGCTTCTCTACGTATTAAGTTATTAAGAAATTGTTTTACACCTTTTCTTCAGAAATGTAATATCAAATGGATTTGGATCATCACAAATTAAATTGATCCATTCCCTCATTTTTTCATTTAAATAAGATGCAGTTGAGAGTTTTTCTGGTTCATTGTCCCACATTAATCCTGCGTAAAAGCAGTGTAAAAGCTTGGCACATCCTCTGGAATTTCAAGCCTTTCATTATTACAAATGTCTTTGCTAAATTATTATCATGAGCTCTATTATACCAAGGCCTTTTTCCGGTTATGAAAGTATTCATGATAATGCCAAATGAATATCAGAAGCAGCAGTATAATTTTCGCCATTTTCGCCACGTAAAACTTCTGGTGCAATGCACGGTAAAACTCCATATATTTGATTTGTTTCATGATAATAACGTGGTCCACAAATACCAACATCACTACGAGTATCTGTAACGTCTTTCTCATCCACAAGTAAATTTCCTCTATGAACATTTTTGCGGACTTTTCCTTCAGAATGAATCTTTTCAAGACCTTCAACTATTCTCCACAATATATCGATTATATCTTTCCGGGAAAGAGTCCCGTTAGTACGATCAAGATATTGGTACAAGTTGCCGTTTTCATAACACTAGGGGCGATGTAGGTACTGCGAGGCCGTTAGGCCGAGGTGGGTGAGGCGCTAGCAGCGCCACCCACTATCAGCCCGACGACTCCTAAGTTTTTCCAGCCCCGCCTTGATCTTGTAACATTTATTATCATTTCACGTCTTATTCCTCATCACCAACAGCACTTAATAACAATCATATAATTAGACGTCTGAAGCTGACTGAATACACTATAATTTGGATAAGTAAATTTTAAGAGAACGTATGGATAGTATAATTGTGCTTATCTTTGGAAAAAAAATTGCAAACCGTTTAATTTAATTATATTTACCTGGTCAACGTAAGAACTTATTATATTTAAGTAACAAGAGAAAATGATCTGCAATTTACGGGCTTCGTTATTAATAAAAAAAATATTTTTTGGAATTTCGTGTTCTTTATTATACAAACTTTTTTAATGAGCAAAAAAAAACAGTATGCAGTAACTCTTTTGGCTAAGGGAATTAATTATTTTAAAAGCTCACACTATGGGATATATGCATAAAACTGCAAATATAAAAGAAAAAAAAATAAAAAAAGCTAAACTAAACTAAGTAAAGGTTTAAAAACTAAATAAGAACCAAAATTAACTTATTTTTGGTCAAAATGGTTCAAAAATAAATCATTAAAATTTGAATTAGCTGGAAATTTACGGACGTCCCTATAGTTAAGTCGAAGACGTGGACTTCAAACTCTGCAAGTGGCTTAGCCAGGATTGACACTTTAAATTTGCATATCATATCACATGATGAAATGATGATCCAGTAAAAAAGGGGCGTCTTTGATTGGACCGGTTCGGCAATCCTTCCTTCATCCCAATTCAATCTGGGACCTTCCATCCAAAAAGCTGAATAAATGCCATTAAATCCATCACTTCCAATATATTTAACCATTTCAAATGCCTCAAATGGAAATAATCACAAGCATGTACTGTAATTGAGTATGGTGGATTAATTCATCAATGTCTTTATTTCCTGATGATCAGTAAGGAAATAAATTTAGTTTCACATGTCGCACACCAACCGAAAGACGTAGTAGGTCCATTACATTCCGGACAAAATTTTGATTTTTCTGGAGTAAATTTAATTTCTTGATCTTCTAAATTCTCTTCCATTTTTATTTCCTTTTATAGAGTATTGTTTAGTGATAGCGTTATTTTATTTTGCTTGTAAAAAGTGGGCTTTTTATGACTTTTCTTTCTAAAATATATTAGGAATGTTAATTTGCTCAAGCAGTTCGGTTTAGGTCCCAAATCCTGTCAACCACGGTTTATTTAAAACCAGTTTACAACAAACCGGTTTGTTTAACTTGTTTTTTAAGAATGCATCGGTAAACATACTTTACTTGCTTTGCTCAAGCTAGTTTAATTAATAGATAAATTTTTGTTCAAACTGTGAATGCTTCAAATTTTTAAAAAATACCATGGTTTAAATTGTAAATATTTTCCTTTATATATTATTTGATAATTAATATAATTAATTGTCTATATTTTTATTGTTATTTGCGATTTAATATATAATTATATAATTTTATAAATTTATTCGTTTTAATTTATTTATTTAGTATTTCTACAATATCAATAATATCTGCTTTATATCATACATGTCTTTAGACAAAGACTTGCACGAATAATTTCTTCTGATAATCGGTTACGTATTGGACTAATGGTATGTTTAGCTATTGAAAATATCTGCTCACTAGATACACTGATTGCTTGCAAGTTGTAACAAATAATCCCGTGCCATTTGTGTAAGCCTAGCGTAACGCGCATCGGATGATTGTGCTTTCCAGAAATCTAGTACGTCACAATCTTTTATGACGGATGATAAATATTCTTCAAAAACATTAGGCATATGATTTTCACTAATTAAAGACATACATCTAAGATGTTTCTTGAAATAATTTCTTGAAGTGTTTCTACAATTTTCAGTTATAGATGAGATACTTTAAGCATGTTTGTTCGGGTTTTAACTTAAACTCTGTTTAAATTGCTCGACATGAGCATTTTTAACATCCCTAAAATATATCCTCTTTAGTTCTCATGAATAAATTATTATTAACTTATTTAATTAATTCTTTTCCTTGATTTATTATTAGAAAATGCATAATAATTGATCACGTACGTAAAAAATGGAAAAAAGATAAGTTCTTACAAAATTACCGCAAAATCTTACAGTAAATCGAATATATAATTTCCTTTTACTCACTTCCTTTTAAGGAACATGTCCAAACAATTAACGTTTGTTTGCGTCAATAAATACCCCTGAAATGATATTTGTTTGTACCACAGAATTAGCCCTAAACTGATTTTAGTTTGTCCCGTAAAATTATTAGTATTAATAGATCAAAATCATGTATATGACTTATTCATCAATATTTCAATTTATTCAATTATATGACAATCTAGTTTATTTAAATATAATAATCGTTATTTTAACCGTTTAAACCGATTTTTATTTCTTTATTTACCGTAACTTCTAACATTAAATTTAAGCAAGAATTGTCTTTTTAACTCAGGTTATTAAGCAAGACAGTAACAACTCTTTTCAAATAAAAAATTCTTAGCGGTTTCAAATAAGTGTCACGAGAGTACTATTAACATGGCTATGTATAATATTTCAAATATAATAATGAACATCACGTAGCAATGTTCTTGGAAGCTACCAATAACGCTCTAGGATTTCCATTTGAAGGATTGGAAGATGCAAAATTCTTTTTTGTCATTGGGCATAGCGATTGGAAGCTTCTATCTGAAGCTAGCTTCTGATACTTCCACATTGTATTTATAGTAAAACAATTAATTAATCTTCGATAATCGCTACAACTTTGTTTTTTCTCGTTTGAAAATCATTTAAAAACTGCCGGATCATATTTATGAGAAAAAATTGGAAGCCAAAAAAATTAGATGATCTTGTCAATTTAACAGATAATGAAATGGGAGAAGCAAATCATAAAACAAAAAAATCTAGATAAATTATATCACGTGATGCAGGGCAGATCACCTCAAGAGAACGTTATACAATATTCGCAAAGAATAAAAATAATGAATGTGAGACTAATGATCATCATAAAGATAAACAGTAGTTATTTCTTTAATTTTTAATTTATATAATAATAATAATGGAAATATAAGTTATTAAGAATAAATAATAATTACAGTTAAAAAAAAAATCCAAAAATGATTATTTGATAAATTCTATGGTTAAAAAAAAATTAAAAATACGTTCAGTTAAAATTTTTTTTGTTTAAATAATTCAGGAAAATACAAAAGTCTACTTGTATAATATGCTTCGGGATGTATTTCCGGATGAGTATATGTTTTAGATAATTGAGAAATAATTTTACATCTTTTTTCTTCAGAAACGTAATAATTATCATCAAATGGATTTGGATTATCACGAATTAAATTGATCCAATTTAATTTTTTATATAAATAAGATGCAGTTGGACGGTTTACTGGATCATTATCCCAACATTGTCGCATCAATTCTGCGTAAAAACCTGGTGTATCCTCCGGAATTTTGAGCCTTTCCCCATTACAAATATCTTTTGCTAAATTAATATCATGAGCCCTATTATACCAAGGTCTTTTTCCGGCTGCAAGAATATTCATAATAATACCAAATGAATATATATCGGAAGCGGTATTGTAATTTTCACCACGTAAAATTTCTGGTGCAATGTATGGCAAAACTCCATATATTTGGTTTGTTTCATGATAGTAACATGGTCCATAGAGACCAACATCACTAACACGAGTATCTGTAACGTCTTTCTCGTCCACAAGTAAATTTCCTCCATGAACATTTTTATGGACTTTTCCTTCAGAATGAATCTTTTCAAGACCTTCAGCTATTTCCCATAATATATCGATTATATCTTTCCAGGAAAGAATCCCGTTAGAACGATCAAGATATTGATATAAGTTGCCGTTTTCATAATACTTCATAACAATCATATAATTAGACGTTGGATCTCTTGTAATACCAAATGTTTCAGCTAATGAAACTGACTGAATACATTTATGATGTGTTTTAATCTACAATTTGAATGAGAAAATTTTTAAAAAAGAACATATGGATATTATTATTCTGCTTATCTTCGGAAAAAAATTATAAAGCCGATTAATTTAATTATAGTTACCTGATTAACGTAAGAACCTGTAATATTTGTTGAATTATCAAGTCGTTTCAAAGCAACTTTTATTGGACCAGTTCGAGTCCATTCTTGCAATCCTTCACCCCAAACTAATCTAGGACCTTCCATCCAAAGGGCTGAATAAATGCTACTAAATCCACCACTCCCAATATATTTAACCATATCAAATGCCTCAAATGGAATCCATTCCAAATAATCACAAGTTTGTGAGGAATTTAATTGAGTATGACGGATTAATTCATCAACATCTTTATTTCCTGATGACCAATAAGGAAATCTTCCCTTCATAAAATTAGTTTCACACGTTACACACCAACCGAAAGACGTAGGTCCATTACATTCCGGACAATACTTTGATTCTCTTAGAGTATACTTAATTTTTTGATCTTCTTGGTAAACTAAATTCTCTTCCATTTTTTTTTTTATAGAATATTGTTTGTGCGGTAATGTTAGTATATATAGCGATATTTTTTGTTTTCCTATTTTGATTACCATTGAATGTATTTTGAATTTACTTAATTCTTTCTTTCCCTTGTAAAATAGACTTTCATCATCCACTAATAAAATATTTGATCACGTGATTTGCAAATAGGGCAAAAAATATGTAAGGTAAAGAAGAAAGAAAGGAAAGAAATATAAAGCCAGTTTTATGTCTCGAGTGTGAATGAAAAAAATTCCTTATTTGTTGATTATTCTACAAGTTCTGCATTATTCCTTGTATAACATCCTTTTTGTGGAATGTGAAACAAAGCGCCAAATCTGACTTTAATCACAAACGGTTAATACAAACTAACAATGTAAGTAGTTTGACATAATATCAACGATACATATTCTGAAAATTACTTAGCATTAATAAATTTGATCAAAATCATGTAAAGATCCGTAAATAGATTTCGAAAATCATCATATTCAATTAATTTAATTAATGGGATAAACTGATTTACTTAAATATATTTATTTATTTAAGTAAGACGTTTAAATTCTTAAGATATTAAGCAATAAAGCAAGAAAGTAAAAACTCATTTCAAATAATAAATTCTCAGTAGTTTTAAGAGAACATTAACATGCTATGGTAATTTATAAAATAAAATTACATAATGGAAACTTTTTTATGACGTAAAGAAGTGACTTCATATAGTTCCTGCCGATCATCTACCAAATCTTGTCATTGGATATAAGCTTCCATTGAAGCTTCTAATACTTCCAAATTGCGATACTAAATTCAGTAATTCTTTTAATTCTTTTAATAGCGTAGGACTCGAGATGCAATGTCCGTCTGTCACGCCGCATGTATAACCAATGAAAATTTAGGATCAGGGGTAACAATTATGTAGCAACAATACTGCAATAATGAAATATCAGGATCAGCATAAAATTAAATGTGTAACATTTAACATTTTAGCCTACCGCGTCGACGTTTCGGACGCTCCAACGGTCCCCTTTACCTAGTTTATAGTAAAACAATTGATAATCTGTTTTTGTTTTGTAAAACTGTCCAACATATTTATAAGAAAAAAATTGGAAGTCAAAAAGAATTAGATGATATTGTCAATTCAACAGATAATGAAACGGAGGATGTGCAAAGTATGAATATATGGAATATATGGTTAAGTTAGTCTAGTATATTTCAGTATTGGTAATACTAATTTTTTCTTCTAGAATTTTGCTAAATATATGATAGTTATTGTTATCTAAGTTATTGCGTCAGTCAAATAATATAGTAATAAAAGGTTTAGATTGTTTTACATCAATATAGACTTACCGACAAATCAGACACATCTGGCACGTGATGATCATAAACATATATAAATATTTAGTTTTCCCGATTAATACCCGAAATCCTTTTTTTTTTTTTTTAAAAAAAAAATGTCTCAACTAACGTATCAAGTAAATTTATCTAATTCACTTGAAATAAAAGAAAATTATTATAGCCCAGTTTTTAGTACATATAATAATATGTTTTGGCAACTATTATTTCAATCTGAAGATGAATCTTATGGACTTTATTTAAAACCAGTTGCGGGTCCAGACGAAATTACTTGGAGAGGACGTTTAAAATTATCTTATAAAATATTTATAAAAGAAATTAAAGATAATCGCACCACTGAACTTTGTAATAGTAACCTTGTTATACCTCCTGATACGAAGATAATATACGGTAAAATATTTAAAATTCCATATTTACGATTAACTTTTTTCTTTTTATTATCTTTTTCGTTAAACATATATGGGTTCTCTTTTTTTTTTATTTAGGTTTTGGATGTTCAAAAGTATTTAAAAAATCGGTACTTCAAAATGGAGAATTGATAATTGGAGTCACAATTAAAAATCTTGAATATAAAGAAGGAGGATTTTCTAAAGCCTATTCTCCTAAATCTATTCCAAAAAATCTTATTGATGCATGGAAAGATCAATTATTTGATTATCAACCGGCTGATGTGGAATTTAATGTGCAAGGTGAAAAATTCTATGCATGTAGCTCAATACTTTCTAAAAGATCCGAATATTTTGCGAAAATTTTATCAGGACAATGGTCTGAATCAACAGTCGTTCAAGGAGAAAATGATGATAATAATGAAAATGATGGTAATGATAACGTTACAAATGATTCAAAGATACAATTAAAGAATAATTTAACAAAAAATAATGAAATATCAACACATCAAATAAAACATCGTATTGAAATTTATGAATATGATTCAATTACATTTTCTTCCATGCTTGAATATCTTTACACAAATCAAGTTATATGGACAAATAAAGATAATGATTCTATTGCTGTAGGATTATTTCGATTAGCGGATCAATATCTTTTATCAGATCTTCGAGAACGAGCTAAAATCAGGATTTTAAATGAATTAAATCTTTCTAATGTATCAGAAATTATGTTTAATTTGGCTTCAAGATATGAAGATTTAAAGGGTCCAGTTTTAAAATTTATGGCTAAAAATTTTGAAGAAATTAATAATTCTCAAGAATTTAAAAATGTTTTGGCAAATTTAGTAAATTATCCAAATTATAACGTGGTTTTGTCGGAAATTTGGGCAGAATATTTCAAAATTCAAAGAGTTAAATAGTTTTTATCCTTGATTAGCATTTCGTCCGTGCCTCTTTTGAAAGCTTTAATTAATTATAGCTAAAAATTCAATGTATAATGCTAGTACTCATTGTTTGTTTTATGAATAAAATTAGATATAGAAATAGATATATAGATATTATAGTGTCCGTATTTGTATTGTCTTATGGCGGTAATTAAACTAATAGATAACACTATATTTGCAATTCAATTCTTATATAAAACGAAATTAGTCATGTAACAAATTCTATTATAGCGGATCTATATAATGAAATATTTTCGGTTTATTGTCTCAACCGACTTCAAGTTTGACATATTAAGTAAATTTATTTAAATAAAGCTTTGGCAATTATCAATATAAAAACTCTTATGTACTTTATTTATAGTCGATTGCGATTCCAGATGAAATTATTTAGAGAAAATGATCAAATTATCTTTGTACATATTGCGATTAACTTTTTTTATTCGTTAGCATAATTTTTTTAAACGCATCACTTCGAAGTTGTTCTATGCTTGTAGGACAACAAATCGATGACTACAATGGCCATAGTAATGAAAAATCAATGCCAAATAAAAAGTATCATAATAAAGTTACTGAATACGATTCAATTACAATTGTCCATGCCTATATAAATCAAGTATTCTATCAATTATAAAATTATTTCTCTAGGTAAATATCTCTTCTCGGATCGAGAACGAGCAAAAATATTTAAAGATGTTTTAGCGAATTTTACCAAATAATCCAAATTAAACCGCATAAATACCCATAGAGATCTACGAGTATTTTAAGTGATGTACTAACTTAAAGGGATACTATATGCAGTGCTAGACGACATTTAAAGAAAGTAGCTTAGTTACATAATATATTAGATTGCGTCAGAATGTAATCATGTGCGAATATCTATAAATAAGACAAAAGCTTTTTTCAGATCAATCATCTCTTTTTTTTTTTTAAAAAAAAAAATGTCTCAAGCAACTTCACAGTTAACCTATCAAATAACTTTACCTAAATCTCTTGAAATAAAAGGAAGTTATTATAGCCCAATTTTTAGCACAAATAATAAATTGTTTTGGCAATTATTATTTCAATTTGAAAATAAAGAATATTATGGACTTTATTTAAAGCCAGTCGCGGGTCCGGATGAAATTACTTGGAGAGAACGTTCAAAATTATCTTTTGAAATTTTTATAAAAGAAATTAAGAATAATAATCAAACGACTGAACTTTTTAAAGAAAATTTTGATGTACCTCCTGAAACTAATATTGGATGCGGCGGTAATATCTAACGTTCTATATAACAATTATTCTTTTCAATGTTATTTAATTTATAAGTTTTTTTTTTTATTTAGGCTATGGATACGCAAATGTAATTAAAAAATCATTACTTCAAAATAAGGAATTGATAATTGGAGTTATTATTGGTGACATTGAATATAAAGAAAGCAGTTTTAATAAAAAGTATATACCTGAACATACACCAAAAAATCTTATAGAAGTATGGAAAGATCAATTATTTGATTTTCGATCAGTTGATGTAGAATTTAATGTACAGGGTGAAAAATTCTATGCATGTAGTTCAATACTTTCTAAAAGATCCAAATTTTTTGCAAAGATTCTTTCAGATGATGATACCAATGATGATATCGATATTGATAGTAACGATGATGATGAAAGTAGCGATAATGAAGATTGTAACGATGATTACGATAATGATGAAGTTGATGATCCAATGATATTAAATAACGACAAAGAATCAAACTATCAAATAAAACATCGTATTAAAATTTCGGAATACGATCCAATTGCAATTTCTGCCATGCTTGAATACCTTTACACAAATCAAATTAAATGGACCAATGAAGAATATGATTCTATCACCACAGAATTATTTCGTTTGGCAGATCAATATCTTTTATCAGATCTTCGAGAACGAGCAAAAATTAGGATTTTAGATGAATTAAAAGTCTCAAATGTATCAAACATTATGTTTGATTTAGTTCCAAAATATGGAGATTTAAAAGAACCAGTTTTAAATTATATGGCAAAAAATTTTGAACAAGTTAATAATTCTCAAGAATTTAAAGATATTTTGGAAAATTTAGTAGATTATCCAAATTATAATGTAATTTTATCAGAAATTTTGGCTGAACATTTCAAAGTTCAAAAAGCAAAATAGGTCGAAATTGTAATATATCTATATATAGATAGTTGGTGGCCACCCATAATAAGATTAACAAATTTAGCATATAACAATATGATTTGGTTAGTCATATGTAATCTTTTTTTATATGGGATCTGTAAATAAGAAAATTAAGGGCTAACCAAACTTACCTAAATTGGAAATAAAAAATTATTATAAGCCTATTTAGCACAAAAATAGTTTTATTTACTAGTTTCGGGTTCAAATGAAATAATGAAATTAATTACTTTAGGGAACGTTCAAAGTTATCTATTGAAATAGTTATAAAAGAAATTGTGAATAATAATAAACAATCTGCTGAAATTTTATAATACATAGTAATTTTGTTGTAATTTCACAATACTTGAAATTGGATGATGTATTATTTGACTTTTTAATTGTTAAATATCTAAATTTTTTATTTTAAGTTGTGCTATAATTGTTGATACTGGATATAAAATTATTTTCCTGAACTTATTTCAAAGAATCTTGACGTAAAAATTTTTACTTAAGGTCTGAAATTCTTCAGGAGAAGAACAATGTCAATGTTTAATGATGGGATAATGATTGTCACAAAATCGCTACTTAATGTAAATTTGGAAAAGCGATATTCTATAAACTCCGATAAAATGATGATTAATAAATAATGCCAAATAAAGCATAATGTTAATATTTCTATCAATTATACACTTTCATCCAGGTTAAAAATTTATTTTAGCAAATTTTAGTAAATTAACCCAAATAACTATTCAAATATAACGTTCTAATTGTTATAATTTATAAATGCTTTTGAAACGTGGTGTAACACATATTTGTTATAGGTGTATATCAGTCGACTATTAATTGTGGCAAAAATGGGTTACATTACCCCTATATATAAAATAATGTAAATCTGCTTTCTATTGACGAGTCGCGAAGATCCCTCACAAATTTCTATAAATAAAGAGCTTTTTGGATTAATCTAAAATTTTTAAATTTTTTAAAGAAAAAAAAAAAAATGTCTCAGATAATTTCAAAATTAACCTATCAAGTAAATTTACCTAAATCGCTGGAAATAGAAGATTATTATTATAGCCCTATTTTTAGCACAAATAATAATATGTTTTGGCAATTATTACTCCAACTTGAAGATAATGAAGATAATGACTCTTATGGACTTTTTTTACAGCCAGTTGCAGGTCCAGATGAAGTTACTTGGAGAGAACGTTCAAAATTATCTTTCAAAATATTTATAAAAGAAATTAGGAATAATAATAAAACCGCTGAACTTTATAATAAAAGTTTTATTGTACCCCCTGATACTCCTATTGGATACGGTAATATTTTGGTATTTCCCACAATCCCACACTTAGTTTTCTTTTTTTAATCATTAAATTTATGTCTTTTTTTTAATATAGATTTTGGATATCATAACGTAATTAAAAAATCTTCACTTCGAAATGGAGAATTAATAATTGGAGTTATAGTTAATAATATTGAATATAATGAAAGCGACATTCGTAAAACATATTATCCTGAACCTATTCCAAAGAATCTTATAGAAGCATGGAAAGAACAATTATTTGATTTTCGATCGGTTGATGTGGAATTTGATGTACAAGGTGAAAAATTCTACGCTTGCAGTTCAATACTTTCTAAAAGATCAGAATATTTTGCGAAAATTTTATCAGGTCATTGGTCCGAATCAACATTTCTTGGTCAAAATGAACCTTCTATAAATTGCGATATTAAATTTATTAACAAGAGTAATTATCCTAATATAAATCTAGATGGGAAAAATGATGATAATGATGATAATCCAATATGTCAAATAAAACATCGTATTAAAATTTCAGAATACGATCCAATTACAATTTCTGCAATGCTTGAATATCTTTACACAAATCAAATTAAATGGACCAATAAAGATAATGATTCTATCACCACAGAATTATTTCGTTTGGCAGATCAATATCTTTTATCAGATCTCCGAGAACGAGCAAAAACTAGGATTTTAGAAGAATTAAAAATCTCAAATGTATCAAAAATTATGTTTGATTTAGTTCCAAAATATGGAGATTTAAAAGAACCAGTTTTAAATTATATGGCAAAAAATTTTGAACAAGTCAATGATTCTCAAGAATTTAAAGATATTTTGGCAAATTTAGTAGATTATCCAAATTATAATGTAATTTTATCAGAAATTTTGACTGAACATTTCAAAATTCAAAAAGCTTATAGTTTTTAGACAATTAATACATGGTCTTTTTTTTTTCTCTTATTAATAAAAGAGGAGTTGTATGTATTGTACTATTAACTTTTAATTGCGCTGTAGCAGTGATGTGCTCTTGGAAGATTGGAAGCACTATTGGAAGCACCTTTGGAAAGATGGAAGCATAATTTTCTAATAAAACCATTTGGATTGGAAGCTTCCAACCAAAATTTTATACTATTGGAAGTACAAATGCACATCACTGCGCTGTAGCTTTAATTACTCCTATAAACAATTATATATGATCGCAATATTCATATTTACCGAATAATTAAAACAATTTTAAAAGTTTACGCAGTGAGATTTATACAAAGAACACGTGTTTAGCATACTGCGTCTACTGTGCCTACGAATTCATTGGGCGTAGTGCTTAAATGATTTTCCGGTTACACCTGAACAATTACATTAATATAAGGGTGATTTTTTTCAACCCTAACTAATTTTCAATTTCTTTTTCTCATAAAAGACTTCTTTTTTTTTTAAAAAAAAAGAAATCATGGCTAGTAATAAAATAACTCAATTAACTTATCAAATGAATATATTAAATTCATTAGAAATAAAAGAAGATATATACAGTCCAATATTTAGTACTGGAGATAATCTGTTATGGCAATTGTGGTTTGTACCAATAATTAGAAATCCCATGAATAATAAAGAATATTGTTCAATATATATATTACCTGTAGCAAATCCTGATGAAACTTCTTGGAGAAAAAGATCAAAATTTTCTATTAAATTATCTGTTAAAGAAATCAAAAATTTTCAAACTTATAACTTAATTTCAAGTAATAATGAATTATCTATTTCTCCTGATACTAAGATTGAAAATGGTTTGTGATTTTTTTTTTTAAGATTTTTAATTATCATCATTATTATTGTGAGATTAATTATTCTTTTTAATATAAAAATTAATTTTTGTTTTTATTTTCTTTTATTTTCTTTTTCTTTTTAGGATATGGATATCCTGAAGCGTTTGAAAGAACATCACTTTATAATGGAGAATTAATTATTTGTGTAACATTTGATAATATTGAGTATAGAGATAATAAACAATATAATAATAGTATTTCACTTGATCCGTTACCGGAAAATCTTGTTGCAGCATGGAAAAATCAATTATTTAATATTCAACCAGTTGATGTAGAATTTAATGTACAAGGGGAAAAATTTTATGCTTGTAGCTCAATACTTATTCAAAGATCCAAATATTTTGAGAATGCTTTATCAGGTATGTGGGCTGAATCAACGGTTAACAATCAAAATGAAGATATCTATAACGAAACAAAGGTGGAAAAAAATATAAAGGAGGGAGAAACTGATAAAGAAATCGTTGATTCGGTTAAATCAGTTGATCTGAAGGATAATTCAGAAGAAATGAATGAAGAAAAATTAAAACAACAAATTAAACATAGGATCTATATATCAGATTATAAACCATTTTCGTTCGCGAAAATGTTGTGCTATCTTTACACAAATCAAATTGATTGGACTAACGATAATAATGGCATGGATGAAACCACTGATGAGAATATTTCTTTTACAATAGAAATTTATTGTATAGCAGATAGATATTTATTAACGGATTTACGTCAAAGGGCAAAAAATAGAATATTTGAAGAATTAACTGTAAATAATGTAGCAGAAATCATGTTTCGTTTAGTACCTAAATATGAAGATTTAAAAGAACCTATTCTCTCTTTTATGGCTGAAAATTTTGAAGAAGTGTGTAATTCTAAAGGATTTAAAGATGTTTTGGCAAATCCTAATGATTATACTTATTATAATCGAATCATGTCTGAAGTTTTATCTCAACATTTTAAAATTCAAAAAGCTAGACTTAACAAGTAAGAAAAATCTGATTTATAAGTAGATTGTATTCTTAGAGTTTTAATAACTTGTTAACAATTCTTTCTCTTTCTCCTTTTTTATTTTTTTCAAAGGCAAAATTTGCAAACACACACTCCTGTTAATGTTGCATTGCCTCCAATGAGACCTTTACCGCCTGCTGGTATGAGACCTCCTCCACTACCATTACCTTACAATCCTTCTGTTGGATTTAGACAACCTTCACAATCTACTAACAGCAACAATAATAACAATTCTACGTAAAATGTCGTAACGTAGAGTCACGTGATTATTGTGATTCTATTTCGTTATAGAGTTATCGTCGTAAGATAACGCCATAATACCAGTGATAATGTATTTCTGTATATGGTTATATTAATTTCGGCAATTTCAAAAAAAAGAACTTTTGTCGGTCTTTGTTATACAGGAATTAAAGGAACACGATCGTATTAATATATCGTACAATAAATCTTTTTTTATCATAATTAATAATCTATTTAAAATTTTTTTTTCTTTTTTTATCTATCCCAATTATGTTATTATGTTACCTTATGATGTTTGTAGAAGAGTAAATATCAGCCACTTCCGAAATCCGGATTTTGCGAACGCCATAATAACTCTCATGTGATTTCCATTATTTCTGTGGCCCATGTATAACATATCGGCTGATTGGAAAAATCACGCCAATTAATATTTAAGCTCAGTTGATGGTTCATTATATAACTGATGGGTTACTTATTGTCATTTAGCATATAAAATTATGGGAGGCTTTTCTGATCAGCCGATATGACAAATTTTTCGTTTATAGAAAAAAGCGACAGAACAACCAGCAATAAATAGAATTAGTAACGTGACACAAAATCTCTCGAGCTTTAACAATTTTGGATAATTGAAGTGCAAGATGGTGTAATTTATGTTCTAGTTTCGGAAAATGATTATAATAATTTGGGAATATTCAATAAGAAAATATATCAGGATTAAGGAGAGTGAAATATTTATAGATTCAGCCAATCCGAATATCACTTTGGATTTTTTTGAATTTTAAAATTTACATTTTACATAAAGAATTAACCTTAATAAGAATTACCCGCATAAATAAAGATTTTCCACTAAAAGGCTAAATTCGGATATTATAATAAACGACACAATCTGAAGCCATCTTTAAAGTTTGACTAAATGGCGAACATATCAAAGAAAATACTTTTAATGGAAATTAATATCTAAACGAAACATAACATATGGAAGTCTTCTGTTTAACAAGGATTCTTTATGAATGTAATCTACGAAATATTTGTAATTAGAATCACAAAAGAAGATAACAAAGAATGTTGCAATATTTTTTCATGTATTAGGTAGAATAATATTGTGAAGAAGAATATAAGTGGAACTTCAATAGGGAGATAACAAACATATAATCTTTTATTTTTTTTTTATTTTTTTTTTTGTTTGCAAGAACAAGTAATAAGCTACTGTGCCACCATATGTACTGTACATCACATTAATATTTTTCGGCTTTACGTAAAAATACATGTAATTTAATAGACTGCAGCGACGGAATTGACGGAATTCTAATTAAAGTTTCACGATTATCTATACTTTAAAAAATATTAATAAACAAACTATTCTATGTATTCCCGCTATTTTCTGTATTTCTTTTACTTATTGTATAATAAAATTTATATAACAACTTGATCCGTGAATCGTGAAACGTATGACTTTCTAAATTATTAAAATTGATATAGACATTAGACATATATATTTTTTATAATAGAATATATGTGTGCCAAATTTCTAGAATATTGATTTTTTTATAAATAGTTCACAGAATTCAACACTTTTTCACTTGGCAAAAAAAAAAATAATCTTGCAATTATTATACGCGCACTTAATCTCTTAATAATAAAATAATAAGCATTTATTTTTAAAATAAAAATTTTTTTTTTGTAATAATTATCATGTATTTAAAAGAAACGTATATACATGATGCCGAGTTGGAAATCGTCGTTCCAAATGGTACTTTAGATTTTAATGAAGAAAATATTGAAAAAATTATTGATGGTCAACAAAGGAGTCAAGTCTATTACGGTAATAATAAATTTTAATTTTCAAAGCAAAAAGAAGAAATTTATTTATTAAAAGATCATCTAATACATCTTTCCTTTTTTATATACCATACATATTGAATTTATACTTATTATATTATTATATAGATGAATTACTTCACGTTTATTTGATGACAACACTTCCACCTGAATCAAATTTCGAAAATAAAGAAGAAGCAACGGAATTTTTTAGAAACCTCGAAGTTAAATTACAAGCGACATTAATAGATACACCAAATCTATTGAATTTAACGGTACCATCAAGTAATTATACATCGGAATTAAGTCGTACTTCATCATCAAGTTCAACAGCATCCTCTGATAGTGGAATATTTAGTAGTAGTACAAGTATTAGTTCGAACTCTACGTCAATTTTCACTCATGGTTCTCCCAATAGTGATTATAGTAGCATTAAAAAATTATCAAGCAAAGTTATTGAAGGAACTGTTATTTATTCCACTAATTACGATTCTAAAAGTAATAATAAAATGGTAGTTGTCAAAAGAGATGATTGTTGGACTTGCGTTTTACAATTATTATTTCCCATTGGTAAGTAATAAATGGTGAATTTGAATGAAAATGGTAATAAGTGATTAAAAATTTCCTTTTTTTGGTTTTTTTGGTTTTTTTTTTTTAGAGAATATAAGAGCACGTGCACAAAATCAAATCGCATTAGACGTTACCGTTACACAATCTCGACGAAAAATTATGAATTCACCCAACTCTGATTTATATTCTCCAGAATATTTTGGAATGAATTTGCTTGGAGGCTTATGTGATGGTAATTTTTATAATTCGACGTAATTAATTTCAAGTTTAGTTGTTAAAAAACAAATATAATCTAAACTTTTCTTAATAATTTGATAGATCCAGCATTTGAATCGTTGAATTTTTCAATCCCGACTCCCCAATTAACAAAAAAAGAAAAAACAAGCATCTATTCAACTTTACCTTCAACTCCTATTAAAAGATGTCATCATAAGATAATTTCTGTAAGGCCAACATTAAACACTCGTATAAGATCTACATTTGTATCTCCATCAGAAAATACCGTAATGATGTCTGTTGAATTAGAAAATGATACAGAAAATGATATGACATTCTCTATTGAAGATTTAAAAGTTGAAATTTCTCACGGATTTGTTGCAGGATGTGCTTGGGGCCCTCAAGATACTGTAAGTTATATTGTTCACGTGACTATTTACAACAAAGTGTGCAATAGTGATATTAAAGCGAAATTTTTTTTTTTTAGGACAAATTTCCAATCACGTTACGACCATTTGACCAAGTAAATTTCTTATATAATGTAACGATATTAGAAGATTCTTCATTCCCCGAGCCTTTGAACACACAACAATATTATCCAACACCAATCCCAAATTCAAGGGTTTCCTCAAGAAGAGAATCAGTTGCATCAATTAATTCCGCATTAAATACATCTCCAGTTGAAAATAAACATCGAACTCTATCAGTCATTGTAAAAGGAAGTCCAGTTATCGATGGAGTTAAATCACGTTGTATTGAATCAAAATGGGACTGCGAATTAGATACATCAACTTTATTTAATGATGATTCAATGGCATCGTCTCAATCGAGAGAAACAGAAAGTAATAAATTTGTTCCAATGATGTATAATAATAAATTTAACTTTGGAATTGGTGAAAGGACTAATACGATTGATAAGGCAACAACAATCCGTGATTCATTCAGTTCAAATAATGTTAAAAATTATGACAACATTAAATGTGGAAATAATTCATCTGATGTTGAATTGGAAATAAATGTTAATGGGGTTAATGTTTCTAATAAAAAACACCACAGCGGATATATACCTGAAACCAATTTATTGAATGTTGACGATGAAAATAATGGAATTTTGCCTTATGGGAGATTACCAAAATTACAAAAACAAACGAATTCAGATTTAAATGATGGTGTTTTCGCCTCTTTTGAAGGTGAGTAATCAGGAAAGATTAGAATGGAAAAAAAAATTTTTTTCTATAAATATATTAAATTATTTTTCATTTTATTTTAGTTTGTGGCAAACCTGTTGTTGGTAAAGTATTTACTATGAAAGTATTTATAGCAAATAAATCAGAACACGCTAGAAGATTTGCTATAACGATTCCAAAAAAGAGATCTAATGACAGATTATTTAATAATCATAAATTGTCACATAAGCCATCTTTAAGCCAATCGTCGGATATTACTTTAGTTGAATATAATGATAATTATGAATATGTTAAACAATCCTTGGATCCATTCATGGATGAAACAGTATTTATGAGAAACCATTCAGAATTAGTAACTTCTGATACAGGTTTAATTTGGTTAGATAATGATGTTAGGATTGGGTAAGTTTAATATCTTTCTACTGTTAGTTTCTTTTTTCTTTAGTAAATTTTTTTTTTACTAAAAATATATTATTTTTTTTACATTTAGTCCAATCAATCCATATAGCAGTGAAACTGTGACATTACATTTTATATCAACAAAAGAAGTATTACATATGGTCGAATTAGTACAATTAGTTGATGAAGATACCGGCTTCATAACAAATTTAAGAAATGTTGTTCAAGTTAATGTCAAAAAGAATGAGAGAAGCATGAAAAGAATGAAAAGATTTGAACATCATTCTTTTGTTCCAAGACATATTGAAGTTACAGGCTAATGAAATGAAGCAGATTATAGAACTTAACAAACAAAAAAAAAACCAAAATCTTTATATATATTTACAAAAAACAATTTAAAAATGTAAAAATAATGTATTATTTACTTACTAGAGGACAATTATCTTTTTCGTATATCTTTGTACATTTATTTTTTTTATTTTTATATATCTTTTTTTTTATTATTTTTGTACTTTATTACAGATCGATTGATCTAGATTTTTCTTTTTCGCTTTCTTTTTATTTCGTTATTCATATTTACACTTTTTCGTAATCGGCAAAATCTTATTTTTTTTTTATTTGGCAAAAAAATCGCATTTTCGGCAAAAATCGTTTTTAATTCATCTTTCGACAAACTTATATTCATTTTTCGCATTTTCGGCAAAATCTTATTAATTTTTTTCGGCAAAATCTTTTATTTATTCATTCCCATTCTTCATTTTAATTTTTTTATCTGCTTCATTACACAAGCTTTTCTTATTTCATTTCGTTACAAAATTTCATTTTATTACAATTCATTTTATATACTAGATATCATTCGTACTACAATTGTAAAAACACAAACACAATCATTCACCAACAAAACAATATATGATTTTTTTTAAGAAAAAAAAAAAATTTTCTTTTTTTTTTAGATTTTTTTTAAAAAAGTCAAAAAAAAAAGAGATTTTTTTTTAAAAAAAACCGCAAATAAAAATATTAATTATTTATCTCGTTCATACTTTTTCATTAAACTTAATTTATTTCGTCTTTTTTTTTTTGTTACTATTGGTGTGGTTGATTCAATGGTTAAATAACGTCCTATATGATAAAGCAGTGTATACGTCTTTGTGCAATATATATATATACAGTATATATAAAGACTATTTCGAACTTTTATTGTGTAAAAGTCTGCAAAAGATCAAGAAAAAGTCGGTTTAAATTAAACATAAATAAAATGGACTAATCGAATTCTACCAAAATATCAAATTTCATGTGGCGCAAATTTATAAGTCAAGTGGATATCATATAATTTATTTGGTATTTTATATATACGCAAATGACTCAATTCACCATATTCATTATATAAATTATATATTATATCAAATCCATCTCACAAATTCGAGTGAAATTCAAAATTTAATTAAAGGTCAACCAAAAAACATTTGCCTAATTAAATTAAATTTCAAAATGTTCTGCAGAATTCATAATAAATACTTCCATATTCTTATTTACGCTTCAGACTTGTAAATCCAACTGTAACCATTGCAAACTATTTCTTTTTATTTTGAAAAGCCGAAACCAGTTCGGAAAAATACATACTGTTATACAAGAATTTCGAAATTTTCTCTTCAATTCAATACAGCTGAAATCGACATGATATCGTGTTTTTTCGTATCATTACGACTAATTCAATAATATTGTATTAAATAAATTACGATATTTTCTTTATTTTGTATATAATTTTTTCTATTTTTTTCTCACCTAGTTTTTTCAATTCTTTTAATTGCTAAATCAGCGAGTTGTTCTAGTGCCGTACAAAAAGATGGTCCGGGAGAAGTTACAGGTGTATATACTGGTGTCAGTAGGGAAACTGGTTCTTGAGTCATTGAAGGTTCAAAATAAGCTGAATCATCAGAACAAGGACTCCAAGCCGAAGCTTTTGGTAAATCAAGATATTCTTTATGATAGTTCGTTTGATTGTTCAAAGTCCGAGAGATTTTATTATTATTTAATAGTTCTTTACTCGACTTTTTATATTCTGTATATAAAATAATGCAAAAGTTAATATAATTATTTTGATGTAAAAAATGAAAATTACTTGCCTTGTTTTTCAAAATTAGAAGTAGCAGTGTGAATTTCCTTAATACGCTTTCTTGATCTTGAACATGAATCATCTTCCGGAGAATCTGAAGTTGATCGATCACGTTTTTTAGATAATGAAGAATAATACCGATTTTTAATCAGATTAGCAGGCCGTCGTAATAATTGGCTCATTACGGCCCATTTTGTTCCCATTTCAGAGTGGTAGGTTAATATTTGTTCGTCCTCTTCAGGAGTTAAGGGACTATAAATTACTAAATTTTATTTGGTTAAAAAAAAAAATATATACAATAGCTGAGTCACAGATTAGGTATATATATTTGATAAATTAGACTCTTACAATCTGGGTTGAGATGATTATGCCAGCTATTGATTTAACGCCAAAAGGTAAAGTTGTATGGATTAATACGGCTAAGGAAATATATATTAATTTTTAAACAAAATTACCGTTCTCGACATTGCTTTCCGTCTCTCAAACCGTGTCTGATTCCAATCAATTTCCAATGTTTAGTACCTAACTCTGATACTAGCGTCAGTAATCGTTCATCTTCCTACAATAAATATAAGTCCCGTATTTTGAAACAAATGTTTTAGCTAACTTTATTAATTTCAACATATATATATTTATTTAGACAACCTCAGGTTCCCATGGACCCGTCCTGCGGGAGGTATTGCTTTGCGAAAAAAGTCGCGTTCTCCGTGATCTATGCATGAATTTATTACTTAAATTCTGCTTGAGCTAGAAAACAATGAAAAGATTTTAAAGTAAATAAAAATTTAAAGGAGTGTGATAGGAAACCATACGTTTCCGAAAAAAAAAAAAAGTTAAGGCAAGATGGTTGCTTAATTTTCTTAACTTTATAACAGCTTTTGCTTTGGGGAGTGCCTAAGTGTCTAATTTATAAAAAGAAAAAGCCAGGGGCTAGGTACGTTTAAATCGAGTTTCGATTCAGACATTAATTAAACGATTAAACGAATGATTATTGTTAACACTTTATCTGCACGATCCCTGCATTTTAAAAATATTGAATTTTCTTCGTTACTGCCTTTGTAATGAAATTCATTTATGGAAATTTCTTTTATGCAATACTATAAATAATTTCTCCTCAGATCTCTTCAAGAAATTTTTTTTTCCTTTTGGTAGGATTCATTGTTGATATTCGTTTGTGGTTAACAATGCAAATTTTAAGGTGTAATCATGGGAATTTAGAATCATTGAAACTTTAATATAAGGAGTTTCATAATAAATCCACATAACTTTAAACTTCTTGAGTTAAAATACGTAGTTAACTTTATGTATTTGGCAATATCGCATTGAGTCAATTACTTTATTGTCCTATGTACCTTGCATATTTTAAAATCAAGCACTCAATTACAATTTTTACTTATTGACCTCATTTAGAATGTTTAATTTCTTTCGCCGATGAACTTTACCCAAAATCTATTAGATTCTTTAACCAAGTAAATGTGTTACATAAATAATAAATAAATTCGTTCTTTTGTTTTATTTTATTTACAATAAATCAGATCTTTGTTGTATTTAAAAATATTTCGATGATATAAATTGTATAAAGCATCAATCGTGGCAGTTGTGAATAAAAGAATAATTTATCATAATAATCAAAGTTTATTGACTTCTTCATTGGTTCTTTCAAAATCGCAAGACAAATCCATTATTCGCTGTATGTATTCAGAAATACTGTATAGCTTTCACGTGATAATCAAGGTGACACCAAATTTCGGAAATGTAGCACTGTTGAACTCTTGAACTTCAATTTTCAAAATTTTTTTAATTCGCATACTTTCAATCAGTTTTCGTTTATCAATTAATTCGCGTTCTCAAAGAATTATGACAACGTTGAACACAACTTCTACGACCTCTACTCTTTGGTCACATACTGACACTGATATAGAACGTTTATACTATGAGTTATGCTACCGCAAAGCACCCAGGTTTGTAGTCTAATAATATTTTATTCACAATTTAGTTGCCCAAGTAAAATTAGAGAAATAATTCTTAGATTTCTTGTTCAATAAATAAAATTCAATCTAATATTATAGTTTTTATTTAACTTTTGAAAAGACGAATCGCATGGTCAACACAGAATATAATAGCATGGTCACCACACCCTAATGATAATTTAGATACTAAATTCTCTCGCTACTGTCCAAATGTTGGAATATATAGTCCATGTAGAGGTATCGATGCCAATGGCCCCGCTTGGTCTTTTATAAATAAAGAGTATTTATCTCTTTTTGATCGTGTAGAAAACTATCATAGATTCGGTGATGTTATTACAGATTTAGTATGGAATCAGACAGGTTCTGCACTAGCATCCATAGATCAGAGAGGTAAAATAGCAATATGGACCATGAATAATTTTATAAACCAGTGGAAGTGTATTTGTAATGTCAATCTTGGGGAAAGTGTGATTGAATTTACATGGCTAGATAGTGCACGCCTGGTTAGTTTATTAATTATAATTGATAGTATTTTATGACTGTCATTTACTCATCACACGACCTTATCTTTTAAGTATTCGCGAGAACATGTTCCTCAGTCATCGGGCTATGGCAAAAGTTCCGCAATTTATAAGAGGGGCTCATTTAAAGGACCACGAAACCAATTTGGCGAATTCGCTTTTATAACTGTCACGACCGATGGAAAAGTAAGATTTGCTATTCAATTTCAAAATGAGTTATAAAATGAGTTCTTTTTTTATAATTTGATTTTAATACAGGTAGCAGTTTGGTATCAGAGAGGGAAGAAATTTTTCTCAAAAATTATCACGCATTTACGTTATCCTTCAAAACGAATATCACATGTTGATATTATATTGAATAGTGGTAATTATTTATCAATGTAATCAATACGTGGATTTTTAAAAAACCCGAAAAAAAACTTATAAGGAATTTCTTTCAAAAAAAAAATCAAGACGGAAATTATACCTTAGCTACATACTGTCCTGAATTTCTACCGAAACTTGTCATGTTTTATGAAATCAAAATTAATATGCTCTCACTACAAGTCAGTTGTCGACCAATTGCTAATGTTCATCTTACCAATCCTTCTTTATCCGTTGAGCGATCTCCAGTATTGCATTTGAAATTAATATCAAATACACAATCTCACGGAGTTCGACTTATAATAGTAACAGCCGAGAAAAAAGGTTAATATTGTTTTTTTACAAGAAAAAAAAAATTTTTTTTTCTAATGACATAATTTAATCGATTTGATCATATTATATTTGTAATTTAGGAAATAATGTTTTCAATAGCAGTATTGCCACATGGGAAATCGATAAAATCACACCACAACCACTTGACTCATTGACAGAAAATGCAATGGAAATCGATATGCCTCTACCAGTATGTCTAATTGCTAAATCTTCCAGTTAAATCTCACATCAACATACTAGTCTTATTTTTTTTTTCCTTAGAGTATTCATCTTGTTGCTAGTGAGCATTTGGATCAAAAGCTTGTAACGAATATTTGGATACAAGATGATGAACTCTTCCTTGGTCTCAGCGACGGCCAAGTTCAGTTTCGTAACTGGTAAGAATATCATTCGTACTGTTAAACAAGTTATAATTTCTATTGTACGATGAGATTGTTATTTAATAAATCATTAATTTTTTTTAGCAACACTTTACAAGTCCTTTCACAGGAACAAATTGGACTTAAACATTTTAAAGATTGCAATTTTCCCAAATATAGTACCTGGGTCCCTTCGAATTGTGGTCACGAAGAACTTTCGACCCGTGCAGATGGTGAGTTTATGTCAAATAAATTTTTCTTAAGTTGCCATTGAATTGATTTTTTCAATTACATCAGCAATCATTGAATTTGCAACTTCACCGAATGGGACGTTATTTCTTTGCAGACGGGCGTCTGGTAAACTTGACTGTTTGGATATAGCCGATAAAGACGTGTTTTCAAATTTTGGGTTGTTAGGTAAGTTGTATATTAGTAATTTTTCATTTTATACTTTATGGATCTCTTTAATAATCTTACTGTTATTATTATTATTATTATTACTTTTTATATTAAAAAAAAGATGGTATTTGTGCTGCTTCATCTAGTGCAAATAAGCTTACATTGTCGATATTAAATAATATCGATCATACAGATTTAGAGAATATCATAAAAAAATATGCCAATACTCTTGAGGGAGTGGGTATGGGGAAAGGTATATATACTCAATTTGATAATAATTAATGATAAATACACATTTATTTAAGTATTAGTTCAACGTATTCTTTTTAGATTTATTGGAGCATACTCTTAAGGAAACATTTACAAATATATCGAGCGTCTTTTCAGATGGATTGGAAACATCAGCATCTTCAGATTTTCTAAGCAGGCTACTTGGAATACAACTTTCATTATTAAAATCTTGTCAACGGGATAATATTAATTATCTGAATACATTATACTTTCTGCATTTGCGTGCTTTAGAGGCAATATTTCAAAACAACGTTTCTTCTGACGGTACTTTTTCTTTAGGTATATTTAACTTATTGTTTTAATATGAATAACTTACGACATAACAAACTAGTAGTAAACTGTTATTTTTTGTTTGTAGATTCCCTTAAGTCGCTTGTGTCTCTCACGTCATGGATTATTGACTTTTCCGTTTATTTTGTTCAAAATATCTATTCTTTAGTAACACAAGGAGATGCTTTATGTAAGACTTAACGTAATTTACATGTGGTTTATTTGTTTAGTATAATAACTAAAAAAAATTGTTATTATTTTAGTATCCGAAAAATCTCACATAGTTCTTCTCTATAATTCGACAAGTCGGACAGCTTTTAAAAATTTGTTGTCTCTTGTTAAGAAATTTAAAGATAATGTTAATTCACTAGCAGCAAGTAGTCCTCATATTAGTAATATTCAAGAAATGAATGGGACCCTTCAATATTTATTTGATTCCTGGCCACTTAAATTAGAATCTCTAGAGTTATTTATAAAAGATACTGGTATAATAACTGATAAAGTAACTGATAAATGGATGAAAGGTAATAAAGATTCTTCTTTAACATAGATAGAACTTACATTATTTTCATAGTAAATCAATTTTTTTTTCTTTTAGATAAAAATAATCCGCAATGGGCTAAATATGAAATAATTTTTACTTCTAAAGTTCCAAAAGCATTGAGTGAAACTCTGCCGGAATTAAAGGAAATATTTAAAAATCGTTTCACCTCCGAGAACGACATTAAATTTTATATTTATGATACTAAATGGATCTATTCTGAATCTGTTGATATAATTTTAAAGTCACGTACGATTAAAGATCGTATATGTGCAAGGTAATAAGAATAAAATATATTATTATATCATAAAAAATTTTTTTTTTACTTATTTTTTTTATAATTGTTATTTATAGATGTGGTTATTATTCGGCGGCACTTGACGTACAAAATACGCGATGGGCAAAAGGTTATACTAGATCATGTGTTTGTGGTGGACTTTGGATAGACATTAAGGAGAAATAAAAATCAATTCTAATATTTTTTTAAAGCTTTTATAGAATTTTTTAAATTTTATTTATAGATACCATTTTAATTATATATTATTGAGACGATAGAGCTTTTAGTAATTGAAATATGAGAGAATTTTTCTTTCTGGTACTCCTGTCAAAATTTAGGGGATAAAATATAACTAATAAAAAAGGATCTGCAATTAGATCTTTCATGTTAGATAAACATTGTATGCACACTATTTGCATGCCAGTCCATACTGCTTGTGTAACAATTGTAAGTGTAAATAGGGGAGTTCCTTTTAGAAAAAAGAAAACTGTTTGAGAAATTTGAGAAATATACATATTACTGTATATCTTCGTGAAAGAAAGTCAGTCATACAATATGACTTCAATGAAACTATTTGATAGATTGTCGGAAGACTTAGGACAATTATTAGAAAAAGAAGAAAATTATGATATGGTTATACATGTAGGAGGAGAAGAAAATAAAAAAGAGTTTAAAGCTCATTCTTTAATATTAAGTACGAGATCCTCTTATTTTAAATCTGCTTTAAATAATCATTGGACTATTAAACAACATGATGGTAAAATTATTTTTAAAAAACCTAATATTTCTCCAAAAGTCTTTCAATTTATCTTAAAGTAAGTGATGATTTTTTTTTCGTAAAAAAAAATAAATAAATAAATAAATAATTTTTTTTTTAAAAAAAAAAACAAAGAAATAAAAATATAATATTTCTTTTTTCAAAAAAAGATATTTATATACTGGAGTGATCAATTTTCATGAACAAGAATTAAGAGAGATATTTGACTTATTAATAGCAGCGGATGAATTAATTCTTGATGAGTTAAAAGATCAAATTCAAGAATATCTTATTGAACATGAATATACACAAATTCAACAAAATATAGTTCAAGTACTTCATATTGTATTTGGACATGATGTAACAATATTTAAAAAATTACGAGATTATAGTGTGGAAAGAGTATGTAATAATCCCGAAATATTATTTGATTCATCAAATTTTGTTACATTGGAAAAACATATTCTTGTAGAATTATTGAAAAGGGATGATCTGGGAATTGAAGAAGTTAAAATTTGGCAACATTTAATTAAATGGGGAGTTGCTCATACACCTCTTCTTTCTAATGTGAAATTTTCTGAATTATCAAATTGGACTATAACGGAATTTAATGCTTTAGAAAAAACTTTACATGATTGCCTCCCATTAATTAGATATTTTCAAATGTCTTCGGATGATATTTATAAAAATGTTTTTCCTTATAAAAAGATTTTAAACAAACAATTAAAACAGGATATAGTAGCATATTTTATGTCGTCAGATTACCAACCGAAATCCCTTTTACTACCTTCAAGATCTGGACCTCATTTAGATGTTGATTCATTATTAATAACAAATGATTGTTGCTTACTTTTAGAAACATGGATTAAAAAAGGTGATAGACTGACAACAAATAATACGAATAAACCATTATCATATAATTGGAAATTATTATATAGAGCAAGTAGAGATAGTTATGATGCTATGGCTTTTCATCGAAGATGTAATGATCAAGGTGCTTGTATAATTGTTGCAAAAATTGCTGGGAAAAATGAACGTTTAGTTGGAGGATATAATCCTATAGGTTGGTTTGATTCTGGTGGACAATATTCTGCAGCACCCGATGCTTTTCTTTTCAGCATTGAAAATAAAGATTTAAATAATGCTAAAATTAGTAGAGTTCTACCTTATTATGCTTCTAAAGCTATTTTTCAAGAGGCATCGTGTACAGTGAATTTTGGCGCACCTGATTTACTAATTTCTAGTCATTGTAATAAGAATATTTCCAGTTTTTTTAATACTACTAGTTTTTATGAATATAATATTATTATAGGTAATTTTAAAGTAATTGATTATGAAGTATTTCAAATTATTAAAAAAGAAAATTCAAGGGAACGAAGAAGATTAACTTGAGTGTATATTATGGCTATGGATTATTTAGAGTTTATATTGCATAATTTATAAACTCATGATATTTAATTTAATAGTTTAGAAAATAAATAAATATATATAAATATATATGTATATTAACATTAATCAATAAAGGTTTAATATCTAATATATAGTTTTTTATTACCGACTCTTCCGTTTGAAATTAGGATTTTGAATGTTCGTTTATGAATCATGTAAATTTGGGTATTTGAATATAGAATTTTGAGTTTCGAATCTGTCATGAAATTCGAATATATACTGAGATTCGAGTAAATGATAATGTAAGAAGATTTTGCAATCCTTGCATGAGAAAATCTATCATATTAGAATAAATTTCATTTGATAATATTCGGTAGGATTAATATGCTGTTCTTTAGTTTGTTCCTAAATCAATGTAAATTAGCAGTAATTACAATAAATAAATAATATTTACTAAATTATACTTTAGCAACTTAAATATTTTTTCTTATTCGTTTTTCAGGTGCAAATTAAGAATTTTGTTGGACTGCTTGAAGAATTCTTGAAGGGTTTCATGGCTTTGCTATAGGTTTAGGTGGTGCTCCAAAGCTTGTTTTTGACATAAAGAATCATTATTAATATCTGATTATATTCTATCAGCTTGAAAGATTACTCCACCTTTTTACAATAATAAAGTAATTTTACTATTAAGAAATAACTAAGAAGCAATTTACCTTGAATCTCAAATATATTTATTACTCTTCAAATGCTGTTTCTACATTGCCATTGTAAATTAATTCATTTTTTCCAGAAGTATTCTATACTTATTTTTGAAATAATTTACTAATCTGCTTTTACTTGTTGTTGATATGATAAATTATTTATTTGTGATTGTTAATAAAATTTTGCTGCATAATTATGCTTACAAATATTATGAAAAGAACTATAATTATGGTATATTAAACATTTTCCAGTTGATATTTTTATTACTTTTCAATTTGGTACAATATTAATAAAATTCTAAAAGCTTATTATAAAGTAGAATCAAATAATCAGTAACTTTATTAAATTGCAGATTCAAATAATTAATATTACTAAAAATTCTTTTAGTATTAAATTTAGGTGATTCTATTTGTATATGAGGTGTTCAAACACGGTTTCCAAAAAGTAAAATTTCTATACTGATCATTTAATGTTGGACAGAATTAAATTTAACAAAAATAGGAAAAAAAAGAATTTGTTAAATAAATTAAAATTGACATTCAAAATCAACTTTAATGCTTTAAGTAAACTTGCAAAATAGACAAAAATACATATATTGTATATTTCTTTTAAAATTATATTTATTAAAATTTTTTTTTTTTTACATAACTTTTAATAAAGTCATGTGATACGTACATGAATACCCCATATAAATTAAAAATTTTTTTATTTATCACAGGAAGTCACCATAAAAAATTAGCCCTTTACTAATAGTTTTTACCTTACTTTTTTCTTAAATTCTATTGATTAATTAGCTAAAAAGGAAAAAAATCATAACAATGTAACATAAAATTTCCTTTTATAGTAGGATCTGCAAAGAATTTTATATATGATTTTTAACTTAGGCCTGGGGGTGACCTATCTTATAAGTAAGCAGAGGCCTGGTGAAGTGCTTCTTTTGTATCTTTAAATACGTAAGAGATATCATGACTTTATGCGGCCAGGTATTGGCAGTGAAGTTACGAGTCAGTGGATATTCAAGTTATCTCTTGGTGATCATGCCTCTGTTAGTGTTTGTAACATATTTTTTTCTCTAGTAAGATTAAGAGATTATTATCCATTTGAAATGAAACATTATGCAATTTTAAGAGTTATGAATGCAGTCAAACCTTTATAAAACGATATGTCAGGACATATATAAAATTTTTAGAAAATATCGTTATATCAAAGTTATACTGATATTTATATGTCCTCACATATAGTGGGAAATAAAATTTTATCGGTATATCAAGTTTTTAATAATATATTGGTATATCAAATATCAGTATATCGAGGTTAGACTGTATTTTTTTTATCTGTGCATTTTCAGTTCTGGACTTACAAGCTAATCGTAGATGAAATTTATTATTTTACATAACGAAATAGAAAGTACTAGAAAAGCAGATGAAATGTATAATACATTAATACTATCAAAGAGGAAGGAAATACGCAGATCTTAGGCCATTTAATACGAGTTCCAGCATCAAGTTATTTCTTTACTCTCTCTATAACTAATTTATTTCTATCGCTAATATCGCTATTTATAAGTTTCTTACACTTCAACCTATTTCAACTATACATATAATATTTTTGCATATCCATATCATCCTTTTCACTTCTGTTCACATAGATCATGTAAAAAGTTAAGTTCTGCAAGAAAACTATTCTGTGATGAATTAATTTCGAACCTATAGCAGTATTGGCATTTGGCCAAACCAAAATTTTTTGGCCATTTTGGTTATGACTAAATGGCCAAATGACCAATGGCCAACTCTGGCCAAACGGCCAATGTATCAACACTACCTATAGTACTGGAAAATAATTAAGTATTTTTCAGAATTTTTGATAAAAAATAGACAGTACATTAATAATCCATTTATTTCCTTCTTACCATTATATTTTATTTGTAATATTCCAGTCCATCAAATATTTGAAAAAATTGTTGCTTAATAGTTTTACGTAAATCATGACACAGAGAGTTATTTGATTTACTGCGCCAGATGTTTGATACGGTGATTTGACATGTACCGGATTGCTGGCAATCACGATTTTATTGGCAAAAATCAAAATGCCAATATATGTCAAGAAGAATAATATGTCCGTTTTATTTTGGAACATCTATAGAGGCAGGAAAATTGATTAACATTATGATGACATGTTTCAAGAAGCTAGCTGAGTAACAAACTAATTTACTTAATTATTTACTTTGCAGAATATACAGGTTCGTTTGATTGTAAATATTAATGATGCAAATAATAGCAGTTTTAAATTTATTAATATTATTAGAATTTTTGTTTGATTTTTCCTTAATTCTTGCTTATATTCGCAGAATCGATCTTGGAATACACTTGGAGAAAAATTACGTATCATAAAAATCTAATCAACGGCATCCTCTTAATTTAACAATAAAGAATTTAACGCTATCCATATATAAAGATCATTAAAGGGCTATACATAATTTTGAGAATGTGCAAGAAAGTTTAAGAATAAATTATTACTTGCTCCTGTAATATATGTATAATACTAGGAAACGGAAACCGTTGTAAGTCTGAAGCGAAAGATTTGTACAAAAATCCAAATATCTTTAAAAATTTAATTTGTACAAAAAATCTGGCATCCCTAAAAAAATAAAAATGAAAAATGAAACGTTAGAAACATTTCTTTAAGGTTAAACAAGTAAGAAAAGCCCTCACAATTTACCTTTAAAAGTCCGGCATGTACAAAAAACCTGTGTTCCTAGATAAAAGAAAATAAAAATGAAACGCTAAAAACGTTTCTTTAAAGCAAAACAAATAAAAAATAACTCACCAGTCCGGTATGTACAAGAAATCCAGAAACCCTAGGAAAAAAATAAGAAAGTCGTTTAAAAGAAAAATATATTTACTAGCCGAAATCTAAAAAAAAAGGTAATCATAAACTTTTTTACTTGTTTATTTTTGATGTAGCATGAAATTTCAATACACATTCTGTGCGGACCAATCAGAAATGACACGTGCAGACAACCGGAAATAGCCACGTGACACTAATTGTCATCAACCTTCATAAAATTATATAGTCCTTCGCTACACTCCGGACAATTACTGTATCAAGTTACAATAAAGATTGATTAAAAAAATAATAGCATACTTTACTTCACAACCTCACTCCATGCAAAAAAAAAATTATAAATGTCTGGCAAATTTGTGCCATTGCTTTATTGATCAAGTTATCTAAGAACATTCACATTGCTTATACAGAACTCCAGATAATTATAATTGAGGTCATATCTTACTATGTTTTAAACTTTATTTTTCTTTTAACATGTAATTTTATTAAGTTAATGTTATTTTTTACTATAGAAAAAAATGTTTCTTTTGAAGAGAAGAATCTTTTGATACCAAAATCTTGCAAATCTACTGATTAGAATTTGAGATAAGTATCATTACACAGGCAAAATTTGGCAAAAAAATATATGCTTTTTCACTATCAGTATACATAGAAATATACAAAAAAATAAAAATTGCTATTATTAAATATTACTTTTTAAGTAACAAAATTATAGATAATAGGAAGGCAATTGTTATTACAAAGTTTTGTATCTAAGCTTTAAAAGTAGGTTCAAGATGACAAGGGTAAATTTTTAGCATAGAAAATAATATGACCTTAATTATAATTGTCTGGATCCTGCTTATACAGTATATTCCTTCTGCAACTTTTTTACACCTTTTGCATTTATCATAAACTTTACATCCATGCTTCCATCACCTAAATATATGCCATTTTTTAAAGTAATTCTATCTTAGCAAAGCACCTTCTAACTCTTTATAAACTGTATTATCCTAAATTTCTAATTGTTTGTTAAGAAATTCGGCATGATATATAAGTATTAATATAGTTAAAAAAATTTTTGTCATGACTAAAATTTTATTTACCTCAGGATTTGCATAGTCCTCATCAGGAAATTTGTTTAGGCGTAATTTAGTGTAATATTTCGAAGGTGGTGTAAAATTTCGAAATATTACACTAAAAACGTAATATTACAAAAGTTTACGCTCTTAAATTTGAATAATTATAGTAATTTAAGAATATCTCGCTATCTACTGATCCAATCAAGACGATCTATAGCTCATTGGAATCAGCTCATCAAGACGGATCGAATGGTAGTAAAATCGCATTTCTACAGTTGATAGAACGCTCTATAGTATGCAGTAAAGATTTAAATTAATAGAAAATCATCTATCGAACGTAAAGATACGATTTTACTACCATTCGATTCGTCTTGATGAGCTGATTCCAATGAGCTATAGATCGTCTTGATTGGATCAGTAGATAGCGAGATATTCTTAAATTACTATAATTATTCAAATTTAAGAGCGTAAACTTTTGTAATATTACGTTTTTAGTGTAATATTTCGAAATTTTACACCACCTTCGAAATATTACACTAAATTACGCCTAAACAAATTTCCTGATGCTATTATCTCAGCAGTGCATTTATTATGGCAATGAGTAATGACTGCGCATTTTTTTAAGATATTTGATTTCACATAATCTATTTTGTCTTATACTATGAATGCGAACTTGAGTTTATTGTTTGAAGTGTTGCAAGTAAGACAATATTCCAACTTATCTTAAAGTAATAACTTTACTAATTTAAGATTATAAGAGAACTAATTTTCATTTTCGTAGTACCATGAGCTATGTAATCCAATTACAGTCAACTCCCTCTATAGTCACTCCCGTTATAGTCACATTCTACTATATAGTCACACCAGTTGAATGTTCAAAACACTTTATTATTAAAAACTATCCTATATAGTCACAATCTATCTATAGTCACTATCACACCTATCCTCAAAAATCTTATATTAAAAAGAACCGTTTATAATCACAGTTATATAAAGAATATATTAAATAACTTGGCATCTAATAATCGTACAAAGATGTATCATAGCTTGTTAGAATCGTCTCACTGAGATGAATCGAATGGTGGTAGTTTTATCCTTTTGCGATCACTGGCTGATGAGTTATTCAACAAATTGTTAAGCATCGGCATTATTATATTTCTTGATTTACGTTTACTGCGCCATTTAACATTTTGCTAAATTTCTCAGTACCTAGTGATTGTAAAAAGACGATTAATAGCTCGTTGGAATCGCCTCATCAAGACGAATCGAATGTTGGTAAGCTCATCTCTCTGTGATCAATATTGACGGAGTTACTACTTAAAAACCATTTAATATTTTTTAATTTCGGAAAATGATCTAGTGATTGGATTTCGATGTATTTTATACCATTAGATTCGTCGCATTAAGACGAATCGAATGGTAGTAAGATTGTCTCTCTAGGATCAATATTTGCAGAGTTATTACACAAAAACCATTAATATTTTTTAATTTCGGAAATTAATCTAGTGATTGGATTTCGATGTATTTTATACCATTAGAACCGTCTCATCAAGACGAATCGAATGGTGGTAAGATCGTCTCTCTAGGATCAATATTGGCAGAGTTATTACACAAAAACCATTAATATTTTTTTAATTTCGGAAATTAATCTAGTGATTGGATTTCGATGTATTTTATACCATTAGATTCGTCGCATTAAGACGAATCGAATGGTAGTAAGATTGTCTCTCTAGGATCAATATTGGCAGAGTTATTACACAAAAACCATTAATATTTTTTAATTTCGGAAATTAATCTAGTGATTGGATTTCGATGTATTTTATACCATTAGAACCGTCTCATCAAGACGAATCGAATGGCGGTAAGATCATCTCTCTACGATTAATATTGGCGGAGTTACGATACAATAAAGTTTTGAGTATAATTTTAGCTAAAATTATGTTAATTTTTGGCCGGAATTATGATATACTAATATAAGAAATTTTTTATATAGTCACATCTCTTTATAATCACCAAATATGGACTGTCCCAAATGTGTGACTATAAAGAGAGTTGACTGTATTTGAATAGATTTACTTTGAACATTACATAGTTGAATTTATGGTAAAGTACGTATTTCATCTTCAGAAAATTGTGTCACTTGATCACCATACCATCTTGATGTAATTAGAGAAATATTGAAAAAAGCTGCTGTACTTTTTGTAAGAACTTTAATAAAATAACTACAAATAATATTTTTATTAATTTACATTAAATATGTGCCATAGCTATACACTAATTGATAATTATACTGCCCAAATTTTAGAATAATTTCAGAATTTTGTTTAAAAGTGCTTTAACTAATTTGGATAGGATGGAACAGGATAATTTAAAACTTGGACAAAATGTTGTTGATTTCTGAAATATAAATTCATTATAAGAGGATATATGATTTATAGATAATATTAATAAATTGAACAATATTTTAGACAAAACAGGACAGGACAAATGAAATTGAATTTGGATGGAACATCAAAATTTTATGGGACACTATTTCATCACATCACTGAGTAAAAATGTACAATATTAACATACAAACTGGTCAGAATTAACATTAATGCTATCACATGTAAATGCATAACTTCTTACTGTCAACTTTAAATTAGCAACCCAAAATATGCCAAGAAGGGTGAGATGTTGCTCCAAAATAAAATTTTGCCAGTAGGCAATAACAGAAACTTGGAAAAATTTACAAAAAACTGACCTTTAGATAGTGAAATTTACTTTGAAAAATTTGGATATAGTAGTCTCTTGAAAATTTTTTGTCGTAAATTTTTCTTTTCAATATAGCAAAAATTTAACATGTGGATGGAATTCAAAAGAAGTAACAGAAGATTCAGCAAAAAACTAATTAGATTGTAGAGAAATGATATAATTTACTGTAGGATAAAATTGTGACAATAAATTTATCTGAGGATGGGATTAGCCATAACTGCAGTAATTAATCATGTAAGACGATTGAATAATTGAAAGATTGGGAATCAAATTAATTTTCAAATTTTTCAACCAAAAAGTTATTTTCTGCCATCAGCATCATGGTAGTGACTCAAAAAAGCCAGAGGTGGTGGAGGTGTTACTCCAATAAATGTCTGTCAGAAGGTAATAACAAAGCTTAGAAAATAAAAAAAAGATTTTTTCAAGGATTTTTGATTGATTAGTAAAAGAGGAAAGGTAAAAGGGATTTTACGCAAAACGATTGAATAACTGGAAGACTGGGAATCAGATTAATTTTCAAATTTTTTAACAAAAAGTTGTTTTCCACTGTCAGCATCATGGTAGTGATCCAAAAAAGCCAGAGGTGGCGGAAATGTTATTCCAATAAAATGTCTGTTAGAAGGTGATAACCAGAATCAGAAAAATGAAAAGAAGATTTTTTCAAGGATCTTTGGCCGGCTAGCAAAAAGAGGAAAAGTGAAAGGGATCTTAGGATGAAGATTCAGAATTCTTTCTTACCTGTCAAAGTCATGTGAATTATCACGTAAAAAATGTTTTGACGTTAAATTTTATAAGGAATTTTGGATTAGAAGATTAGTGTCATTACTAACTAACTTTATAGATAGAATGCCAAATTCTGAGATGTTCATAGAAATAGATTAGATTTAGCAATTAATTTAAAGAAAATTTTAGTACAAATTTGATATTCTTTATATTGTATATCTTAGAAAATTTTTTTATTTATAGGTGTTTATTTTGTAGTAATGAAGTTATTTAGAATAGATGGAAGGATCAGGTAGTAAGTATTTATTTTTAGTATTTCGTAACTTGTTTTGTTTTATTAGTATAGAGAAAACTCTATTATAAGGTTATCACGTGGTTTGCACAGATGGCTCTAGGTATCTTCTATTTTAGTTTACAGTTTAATACGTAATACTAATATACAACTTAATAAAAATGCATTACAGTTAAAAAAAAAAAAAGCAAATGCATAACTCCTAAACTCAGGCCAGTTTGTATGTTAATATTGTATATCCTACTGTATATTAAGAATATTTATGTATAAATAACAAAAATGAAAGTACAAATAAATATTTTAATATCACCTAAAAAAAAAAATAATATTAAATTTAGTTGTTTATTAAATACTTATTAATATTTTAAATTAGTATTTATAAGTATTTTTCAACACATTTTGTATTTAATAAGTATCCAGCATTATTTTCAATTACAAATGTTAATATAGTTGTTTTATCATTATTCAAGTTATATTTACTAGTTTACCTACAAAATTAATTAAAATTCTTTCTATTTTTTAACCAAAGATTATGAGAAAGAGTTAATTGATAATAATGTTTAAAGCTATTTTCAGGTTTTGTAATATCTGGCTAATAGTATATACAAATCCCTTTGGCTATAGCTATATAATGAAATATAGTCCATAAACTTGCATTCACTAGTATTATTATACGGAGTTAATAACTTAGCTTTGATATCTTTTGCTGTTTTATGATCAACCCTTTGACTAATAATAATATTGTCTCTTATTTGATATAATAGGTTTAATTTGGTGATAATAGGAGCATGTGATAAAGAGCATTTACCAGTAAATGAAGTCCAATAATATTAATATGTTCTTTTTTTAGCCAGAAAAGTTTTGATTCTGAAATTACATCTGAAATTACATGAAGCATTAATTTAATAATATCATCTATTCTTTTGACTTTTTACTCCCTTTTTTTGTATTCCATTCAACATAATCAAACTGCGCCTTCAACATGACTAACGTTAAAATATTTTCATTAACTAGTTTCGAACTTTAGACATTTTAGTTAATATTTTTTAATAGCAAGTGATTTGAAATATACCATTCAGCAACGTGTACAAATAGACTTTACGGTATCATCGTCATGTATTTAATTAAATTTTCCAAATTATTTGAAGTTACCGTGCAAAAAACGCGAACACAAAAGTCTCAAATATGAAATATCACGCGTCTGGGTAATACAAAAAAAAGGCAGGATAAACCGGATTTGGTGTCATTTCGAGATTTTTCTTCCGGAACCAATTCTGTTATATTAAAACATCGGGATATACCGGATTTTTATTAGTAAAGTCGCGATATTTTATAAGTCGAATTTGATTCTTTCAAAATTGGCATAACGTATATTATTGCTAGCCGATGATTAATTTTAGAATTAAATCAATCATTTTAAATTCTTTACAAATACAATTTACCATTCTTTTTTTATTTTAATCTTTCTATAATAGCTTTAATTTTCTGTATACCTTGATACACCGGATCCTAAAATAATTTCGTATATAAAAAGATTTTTTGATATATCGGATGCCGGATATTTTCTCTGGAACAAACCAATCCGATCGCCCGTGTAGTTGCATATTTTAATTCACGCACGAGGCGGGTAATTCAAAATTGCAGCGTAGAGTCAACTTGTATTATACTATTAAAGGAAGAATGACGTTGAAATGCAAATAGAAGCAAAAAATTTCTTGCAGATTATTCTTTAAAAAAAATTAAAGTTTCGGTTAGAATTAGGGATGTTATATTGCTCAAAGGTTCCAAACCAACTTGAATCCAGTTCAAACTCGTCTATAAAACTCGGATACTCAGATTTTAATAAATACTTTAAAACTATTTTTATATGTATTATAGTTGTATTATAATATCATGACTAATAAAATAGATTCTTGTAAAGTTTGATGTGTCATTTGTATAATTAGCTCAGATGTATTTTCTTCATTTGGCATGTCTTAAATTAACATGCATCAAAAGTATTAATAATAAAAATCACATGACCATAAACTCTGTTCCACAATTTCAATCTCAAACTCAGTTAAAACTGTTTACTGAAACCTGATAATATCCCTAGTTAGAATATCTAGACATCTTTTATACTTACCAGATATAGCCATATAGGCTTAAAAACAATAAGCACATTCTTATTCGAAAAAAAAAAAATCCCGAAACAAAGGATTTATAACATAACAAGTAGGATTGTACTACAAAATCAAAACGTTACTTCAATATACCTAGTTTTATACCAGTAACAATGGGTTCGTTAATGTATGTCATCATCATAAACCCTAAAAAGTATAACACTTTTTTATATAAATACCAGCTCTTATCTTCATATAATTGCGAAATTTACTTTTCACCACAAAACAGTCACACAAAATTTAGACCAAATAAATCAATATTTTGATCAACCAATTAAATTCTTGCGAAAACCATAAATCTTATTTTACATGATGTCCAACAAGACATTGCTGCTTTTCATTGTGTTTATGACTTTCACCGAGGCATCTAAAGTGGACAATTGTAGAAAAGAATGTCAAAGTTAGTATTTTATTACTTAAAATATGTAGAAATCTAAATCTTAATTAACTATTTATGGTTTTGACTTTTGTTAAAAGAATGCGGTGAAAATGGAGATAATGCCATACTCCTTACTTTTGTTTCTGGGGTTTTTACTTTAGTGAGTGCAATTTTAGCTGAATTTCTGAGTCATTATCTTAATTCAAGAAATCGAAGAACTTAAATCTACTTTTTATAAATTGTCTTTTTTGTTATCATATAAAATATAAACATATTCTTTAACATTATACATTTAGTTCAAAATTTTGTTTTATATGAAAAATTTTCATGTACTTTAATCAAGTTTATAATTTATTTTATTTTACTCTATTTATTTTTATTTTATTTTACTTTAGTGGACCAACAAAGGACCTTAGGATTGGCACCATCTGGCAGCCAGAAAGGAAAACGAACACGGCTAACTATAGAAGCTGAAACATTAGCCCTGTGCCCCTGTTCATCGCAATCAATTCGATCATATTTAATTATTTTTTTCAGTCTGAACAGGGCTATTGTCTGTTAACCCCCTAATCTAGCATTTTATGAAGCGCGTACTGTTCAAAAATCCAGGGTGATCACCCTGGATGCTCAGATCGACACGTGACCGCCAATTTTTTTCGCGTAACACATTCATTTTTATTTCACAGATCAAAAACTGTAAAGCAAGCCAACCGTCACTCTGGTGGAAGATAAAATGGTTCTAGATCAGATCGTTCAGACCGGGTGTTTCTTTTGGTTCTTTTTTTATGTTAACAACAATAACATTATTATTTTTTTCTTATAGGGACATTTTTTGAATATTCTTCATATGTATGATTTAAAATTATGTGCCAATATTATATGTTGTGTGGAATGTGGTTACTTTATAATGATGGATTAGTCGTATTAATTTAGATGATAGAAGTTTAAGTGACGGAAGAGTTTTATGCGCTGGAAGACTGATATATTATACATATTTTTTATTAGTTTATATAAAAAATATAATATTTGATTGAATCATATTACAAATGATACTGTAACAAGGCCAAATTTTTATACTTAGTTAATAAAATTCTAATTTTGAATTCAGAAATTAAGCCATTTGGATTTACATTTTTTTAACAACAAAAAGATAAGTTAAAAGTACAGTTATGAAGGTATAAATCTATCAATTAGTTATTAAGAATCAGAAGAAATGGTATTATTAACTAATTAAGTTATGTATAAATTAGAATTTCACTTTAATTAATTAAATATTTAGGAGGTTTATTTTTGAGTTTACAATGAAACAATTAATGATATCTTTCTTTTATATGTTGTATTGTTAGGAATATATTAGTAAAATTGCTGAGAACTACAATTGTCAAACTTGTTAAAGTGCTATAATGGCACAATTACTCTGCCATTGCAAATACAGTATATGCAAGATTTATCAGATAGTTTGCAAAGAAAAAAGGTACTTAATTTTTCAAAGTATAGTTAGTTAAAATTGTAAATTTATTGTTTCAAAAATGAGATTTATTTAATTTATTTTAGCAATTTAATATATAATATTTATATGTAATAATCAAAAAAAATAGTAAATACTATATTTACTCCAATAACATAAAAATTATACTATAAAATTGAAAAAACAATGTAAAACAAGTTAATTTTATTAAAAAAATCTATTTTTTTTACAAATATCTAAGTAACATTAATAAATAAAGATTACATATTTGTTCTATTACTTAGTCTTAAATCTACTTTATTTATTACTAAAGTGTTAAAATTAATATTATTAATATTATAAAATCTAAAAAAAATATAAAACAGCTTTGATAATAATATTCCATACTTAACTTTTCAAAATATTTATTGTTTAATAGGTTTTTAAATCATTATTTTAAATTATAGAAAACTGATTTATTTAAAAAAATATTGATATGTTTAACAATAAAGTTAAGTATATTTAAAAGATCAGCATCTTTGAAATTAGAGTTAATTGGAAGTTTTTTTTTTTTTGATAAAAGATTCTGTAACCTTTACAGAAATGATATTTTCATTTTTAGTAAAAATTTTATATAATTTGTTTTTCACAAATGTATAAAAATATTTGACAATTGCAGTTTAACAGTTGCTTGAAAGTAAAAACTCTTGTTTTACTGATAGAGGTGAGATACTTTTATTATAATTATTATTATTAGTAATAGTAAGTGTATATAGTATTTGTATTTTTCAAATATTATAGTCAACTGAACTATTTGAATTGTTTAAATAATAATATTACATTTTTTAAAATTCTTATTTTACTGATGGGTAAAAGCAAGATGCTTTTATTATAATTATAAGTTATTATTAGTAATAGCAATTAATTTGAATTGCTTAAATTGTTTAGATGATAATGGCTTATTTTTTTTAAATTAATTAATTATTTTTAATTTTTTATATAAGCTGATAACTTTATTTTGTCTCTTTTTATAACTTCATTTAGTGATGTATATATATCAATTTTTTGGAAACTCTTAACAAACAATTGATGTGTAATTTATTTATATATAGTTGAATCAAAAGTATTTTTAATATTTCTCTTAATAATATCAGATTTTTGTAATTATAAAAAAATTTTTATAATGTAGAAGTAAAAAAAAATCTTGTTAATAATTTAATTTTAAGGTAATGTAAAGATAAAGAAATTAGTTAATAAATTTGTAACTTATTGGTAAGATAATATTAACAGTTTAAAATTATTTAAAAAGAGAAAAAAACTTATAATGAAAATTAAGTAAAAGGTTAAGCCTATTTATTACAAAAGTTTATAATTTTATTAATAAAATAAATATAAAACATGTCAAGAATCAGATAGGTATTAAATCAGGTTAATTTGGATTTTTGTAAGTAGCCTATTTATTACAAAAGTTTATAATTTTATTAATAAAATAAATATAAAACATGCTGCTAATCGATAGGTATTTTAAATCAAGGCTTAATTTGATTTTGTAAAGGAATGGTTTATAATGAAACGTATAATATATTTTTTGAATTTTTTGTCAAAATTTTAACTTTCGCTATAAATATTTTTTTAAATTAAATTTCAATTAAGTATAATTTTAATTAGACTAACCAAAAATTGATAATATATAAATTTTATGTAATATTGTAAAAATAATTGTATTTAATAATTTTTTTGCTAATTAGCAAAATTAGCTTCATTATTATTAATAAAAATATTTGTTTATAAAGTACTATATTCATTTAAAAATAAGCAACAACTTTTGCATATAATGCAGGATAAGATTTAGTAATGCAGGCCAAAAAATGACATAATTCCGCCCATATTGCTTATTTTTGGGGGTTGTTTATTTTCTAATGTATATGGTAAATATAATAAAATTTAAAGTTTTGTGTAAATTGGATATTGTTTATTATAATAATTAAGGTTGCTGTAGAAACTAGGAGGTTTTGGCAAGTTGGCAAAATGCTGAAATGGTGAAACTTTGCTGAAACTATATAAAAGTCTTATTAAAAAGTTGGCGAAACTCTGGAAAAAAGCGAAACCTGACAAAACTTATTATAAATGCTAAAACTGCTGAAACTTTGCCAAAACTATAATAAAACTATAGTAAAATCTTGGAGAAACTAATCGTAGAATTTTGGAGAGGTTTAGGCAGGCAACCTTAATAATAATATATCTGAGTAATCACTCATATAATGGTACAGTTATTAGGGATTCCTTAATGTACAGTGGGGGTGTACGATATTAATGTACGAACTGGCCGGAGTTAACGTTAACGCTATCACGTGCAAGTGCATAACTCCTAAACTCAGGCCAGTTTGTACGTTAATATTGTACACCTCTACTGTACGTTAAGGACGCCCAGTTATTAGATGCAGATTCACTTTCCAAACTACTAGCATACTAGGAGATAATAATTGTAGCCCTGGTCTGAATTCTTACTATATTTTGCAAAATATAAGCAACCCCCTTTTTTGCACTTAATGCCGGCCAAGATCCCATAATTCCGGCCCAAATCGCCATAATTCTGGTCGAAGGCGCTTATTTCTGGGGTGCTTAATAACCGCAAAATATGGTATATAAAAAGATAAATTAATAAAAAATTAGGTTTGTTTTTTTACTGTCTAAATACTTGTATAAAAAAAAAGAATTATGTGATTCTTTAATTGTACAGATAATTAACACTCAAATATTACTATCTTGCAAAAATGCACTTAAAAGAATCTAACTTATCACATTTTCAAAGAATTACGTTATTAGCTGTTGATTTATTTTCAAGATTACGACACAAAATTTTTCACCTCACGTGACTTATTAATTTGAATTTCGAAAGTTTTTCAAGGAAAAAACTAGGTTATAAGATTAGTCATTTTTAGAATTATATTACTGACCAACTAATATCGCTCATATCCGGAAATTCAACGACTATCATTTTATCGATTTCATGTATCGATTTCATGTATATCGACAATATTTATTATGATCATCAAGTATTTGTTACATAATTAAATTAAATCAGTTATTTTATTCATCTGAGATGGCTGAAGCATCTCTGCTTATAGGTAGATATTATACAAAATATCCAACTATAGTTGCATTCAATAATATTTAAAACCTAATATGACAAGATCGACGTGATAATGCATAAAAATTCCGGTAACACACTTGGATAACCAGATTGATATTACCAGATATTTTTTGTTTGGTTTGTACGTGTGGCCGAAAAAATTAGTTGGCTTTTGTTAAAAGTAACTGTAAAACATCTTTCTCTTAAAGTTATTGAGTTTATCTCTAAATAAGGATAAATTAAAAGTTAGAAAACCGGACTAATTAATGATGAATAATTAATAAGGAAAATTGTATACGTAAATAATAAATAATTGAAAGTTAACACATGAATTTTCACCAAACGGGTTTGGCATCTTGGCGGTAAAGTCCATTATCTTTATATCCGGGATTCCGGATTGCTATATATAGTATAATTGAGGAATTCTAGATTAAAAACATAGAAAATTATATTGGTTGCTAGAACATCTTTTTTTTAAAAAAATTCTTTTATTCTTTTTCAATATCACGCCTTAAATAACAAACACTTATGATAATAATTTCACAGATTCTAATTTTATGCCCATATTAAAAATTATTTAAGGCGTTTTTTTACGTCGCTATGCATCAATGGAAAAAAAAAATTCATTTTAAATTTAATTAAAAAGTAACATAACAATAAATAAATATTCGTTATAGAATTTGTTCGTGATACCGTAATTGTCGTGATATGATGCGATATAAATTGTAATGATATCTAAAGAAATAAAAAAACGGACGGGTGAAACGGAGTACGATCGATACAAATTTATTCATCTTAGCACATATTATATACAGTATATGAATTCTTAGATCTTTAAAAGCTTTTTATTCGTTGTATTGTATTAATTTGCAAAACGATTAAATGAACCCTTGGACTGGACCCGTTAAAGTTACAGTTAATATTTGCGTGACATCTGGTCGATCTGTCTTTATTTTCAAAATATTTTTTTTCACTTGTGTAAATATTAAACTTTGTTAAATATAAAATGACATAAATTGTATAAATTTTTTATTTACTAACTAATTTTAAATATCACAAATTTCAAAAGATTTTTTTCCGTAAACACGATAAGTATGAACATAACTTTGATGATCATTAAATTCTTTTTCCATCTCATTTAATAAAATATCAAATTGCTCAATTGTGATATTCATAAATGGCGCTAAAAATAATTTATATGTATTAAATGCACTCATAAAATTTGATAACATCTATAATAAAAAAAAATGTTAGTATATATAATAATTATATATCATAAAGAAAGTTTTAAAACTTACTATTTCACCAGTTTGACCGCACCATTTTCCTATTGGAGTGAATTTTTCTTCATATTGAATATTTGTGATACTACCGTTATCTTCTAACATCTTTACACTTTTTTTTATATTTAATACAAAAATACTTTTCGATTCATGAAATTCTTTTACTGTATAATTAATTAAAATATGATAATTAAATTAATTTAAAATTAAAAAAAAAAAATTTTTTTTTAAAGAAATTTATAAATAAAACTTACATGCATCCATTAATTTCTTTGTAGCTTTTCCGCTATTTTTCATCGAATTACCATAATTCATTACTTCAATATATCCACCAATTTTAGTAACACGAGTAATTTCATTAATCATTTTTGTTAAATCCTTTAAAGTAAACGATAAAGATAAAAATCTTTTATATACGAAATCAAATGTGTTAGGAGGCCAAGGTAAACCTTCTAAAATATTATGTTGTAAAAATATTACATTTAAAGGGGTTTTTTCCGATGAAGGGTACATTCGAGAAATATCAATTCCGATAAAAGAAGATTGAGGATATTTTTGTGCCATATCAAGAACCCAAGTTCCAGCACAGCAACCAATATCTAATACGCTTGCATTTCTTTCCGATAATTTTTCTGAAATAGGAGAAGAAAAATTTCCTTTCCAAATATGACGCAATAAATAGTGTTGTAAATTTAATCTGTTTGATTCTTCTGAATCATTTGGTACGTAATAATTTACTGTACTTTCTTCATTATGAAATCTACGTCCGTTTATGTATCGAAACTTTTCCAAGAATGATAAATCATCATCTTGTTCATAACTGTTTTTGCGAGCCGGTGATGTAGATGGCGATGTTGACATTTTTGACTTTTTAAAATTATAAAAAAAAGAAAAAAAAAAAAAAGGGAAAAAGAAAATGATTAATGAATAAAAATAAATAAAGAGGAATTTAACAAAGAAAAAAAAAAAGAGATTTTGAGAAAATAAAGAGTGTATATATATATATTATAATGTCAATTGTTTTATCACATGATTATTTTACTGAGTCCTAGTTATTTATTGTTTACAATTTTTTTTTTATTTTATTGGTTAAAATATGCATATTTTTTTTGTGTTTTCAAAAAATTTAAAAGAGTTTGACTTGATGCCTAATTTAATCGTCATGCATACATAATAAATAAGTCAATCTCCGCAGTTATTAATATACAAGTGAGAACCTATAGTTCTTTTTTTTTTTTTTCCTTCTTTAAAATCGTTCGCGTTGTTTGTTTTGATAATGGAATAAAGAAAGTTTATAAAAAAAAAAATTCTTAAATTTACGCCTATCATTGTCGATGAATAATAAATTTTAATTTGTTCTTTGAATTTTCGTGTTCAAGTTTATTTGCCATTATACCATATTAGATATCAAGTCACTAAACTTGCAAATTAAATAACATGTTGGCTAATTTAAAGTTTTATTAATTAAATACTATGAAGAACCTCTGTACATATGTCAAAAAATTCGGAAGAATATTGCAAATATTTTCGGTCTTTTTACTTTTGCTTACATATCGATCGATCGAAAATTATCATCATTTTAATATAATAATTACAAAATATTAAATATACTTCGCATATACTTTTATATACTTTAAAAAAATTGATCCAATCCAATATTTTCCTAAATAATATAATATTATATATATATATATATATATAATATATAATATATAATATATAATTCGGGGATAATTCCGAATTTCCTTTTAACTAAATATAAACCCTTGATACAACAACGTATACAATATAATTAAAACAATGTGTTATTTGGATGTTTAATTTAACTTAAACAGGGATTTTATATAACTTTTGTAATAGATAATGCAATATGAAGTTTCCCTTGTATCAGTGTAAAATTGACGAATGATCGACTAGTAATTTTATATGGTATTATATAACATGTATAACACAAAGTTTCATTCATTTTGCATTAATAAAGAAAAAAAAAATAATAAATAATTTTCGATTGGCTACAAAAATTATAAACAAACTGAACCTGCATTTGTCTTCTCTTTTTCTCTTTTTTTTTTTAGTACACCTTTTTCATTTGCCCAACTGAAAAATTTGACGTCATTATTGTATGCAATGTAGAATATATGACGTTGATCCAATTAAATTTTAAATTGAAAGAATCAACTTTCTCGCTATATATAAAATTAGAAATTAACCGTTTTTTATTTTTTTTCTTATAAATATTATATAATTTGGTATATAATCAAAAATGTATATATAGTTTTTTACGCACAGTATAAATTAGTATAAATTAGTATAAATTTGTAATCTTCATAATCTTATCCCTGAATCTTAATTGCCTTTTGTGCGACATCATTTATCGAATGAAACATGTTTAAAGTTACATAAAAATGACCTTATCATAACTATAATACCTAAAATCTAAACCTAAAGTTAACTACTAAAATAATGCGATTGAACTTCTAGACAAATTGGCTAAGCCTCAATTATTAAGGTTTCATTGTTTCAAAGATATTATATAGTCATATGCTAGGGGGTATACTTAGGGGCGAATAATCATTTATCTGAAACATGTGCAGTATCAAAAATATTTTAAATTTTATTCATGAGAAAGGAATAAAGAACAGTCAATAATAATGTACAGTATATCGTAAAATGTATAAAATACCTGGAGTACTTGAGTAATATATACTATATACTATTTAATTACTATATAATTATATTATACTTAGAATATAACTAGAATATATATGGAATTGTCTATAATTGCTTGACTTTAATTCTCTTAAAGTTTAATATCCAAAAAATTTTAAAGTTTTTTTTTAGTTTGGTTGCAATTTTGGTTCAGCTGAATTCTGTATCACCCCTAATAATCTTATTGGTATAAATCTTAAAAAATCATGATTTAGTTGATTTACTGTATATCTTATTATTATTCATTGTACTGATTTGATTTTTCTTTAAAGTTAGAATTTTTTGCTGTTGATCAAAAACAGAAAGTGCTTACTGAATGAAGATCTAACAAAAAAATTTTTTTGTTGTGAATATTTTAAGATTAATTGGCTTGAAGAAGTATTCAGATGTTGGTTCACTATTGGATGAGTATTGGATGTATGGCCTTTAAAGCCTTTAATCCTAATATCGATATTTGAATCACGTGATCACTTAAATATTGTCCATTTTATTTCATCTTTTGAAAATTTTTACAATTTTTATTTTTCTCAAACTTTTTCTTTAAACTTATTAATAATCCTTCTCATTACTATACAATTATTCAGGGAAAAGTACTCTTTTTTTTTTTAAAAAAACATCAAAAAGTTTTCTTTATTAGTATCTTTCCATTTAATTATTATTTATTTATTTTTTTTTTGACTTTAAATATTTATATAAAAAGTTTCTTTTTAAAAAAAAACCCCTTTTTTTTACAGAATCTTACAAATGTTAAAAGAAATTATTATTTTATTTTTTTTTTAAAAAAAAATAGGCCTCTTAAGACTTTAAAAGGCTTCACCGTTAATTTCGATCAGGTTGTCTCAAAACAAAGATCATTCTAACGGCAATAGTTGATTACCCCCTGAGCCCTGACTCCTGAGGTCACTGAGGTCAGGCGGTTTGAAAAAATCCTGCGGAATTAGTGTCCTCGTACAAACCCCATGCAAGCCGATAAATCGGGCTTGTGATACACTTGTCCCGTTTATAAAGGGTTTCGATTGATTTTTTTTTATTTCGTTAGAAACACATAATTTTTTTTAATTCATAAAAAAATCAAGTTATTAAACATGGTATTTATTCAAAGTATTTCGTTTAAAATGCTTTTATTTAAGACAATTTTTAATATAATACCTGTTTGATTTATTAAGCCTCCAAAAAAATCAACAACAAAAGATCGAAAGTTTGAAAAAGCAGATTGGAAAGAAGGTTTTAAGAAAAAGCAAGTTGGAATAGCTGATATGACTATGTTGAGTAAAGTTAATAATGAAGCTATTAACGAAAATTTAAAGAAAAGGTTTGAAAATGCTGAAATATATGTATGTAATTAAATCAAAATTCTGGAATGAATCATTTTTTTTTTGTTGATTAAAATTTTTAGAGTGTATTTCAGATTGGATAAATTTTTATTAACATTCAATTAATAGACATATATTGGTCATGTACTGATCAGTGTAAATCCATTCAAAGATTTGGGTATATATACAGATGAGATCTTGCGTAGTTATACTGGTAAAAATAGATTGGAGGTAATATATATAATGAAATTGATTTTTTTATTTGTTTAATCTTAACTTTTATTCACTGAAAAGTTTTTTTTTTTTTTAATATTTAGATGCCTCCTCATGTTTATGCTGTTGCCGAATCATCATATTATCATATGAATAGTTATAAAGAAAATCAATGTATTATTATTAGGTATTTTGTGCTAATAATGCAAATAAACAATGATTTAATTATTATTTATTATATTAATAATTTATTATAAATTTTAGTGGTGAATCTGGTGCTGGGAAAACTGGTTAGTATTTATTATAATTTTAAAAGTTTGAAATGATAATGAATTCATTATTTATTATTATTATTATTATTACTTTTTTAAAAAAAAAACTCAGAGGCTGCTAAGAGGGTAATTTATTTAAATCAAGTGATAATTGTTTCATCATACAAATATATTTAATTAATCTAATATTTTTTTTTACTATTTTTTTTTACAGATTATGCAATATATTGCAACAGTTAGTGGTGGTGCGACCTCTTCAATTAAGGAAATTAAAGATATGGTTTTAGCTACGAATCCTCTATTGGAAAGTTTTGGTTGTGCTAAAACACTTAGAAATAATAATTCAAGTCGTCATGTAAGTTATTAATTAATTACCTATTAATTTTGGAAGTTATTAAATTTTGAATAATTAAGTTTGGTTTAAAATTTTCAGGGAAAATATTTAGAAATTCAATTTAATAGTAACGGAGAGCCTGTTGGTGCTATTATTACTAATTATTTATTAGAGAAGGTGAAGACATTTTTTTTTTGGTCTCATTTTTCGGCCAAAGATACATTTAAGAGTAATTCAGATTTTTTTAAAGGAATTATTAACATTTCTTTATTTAAATAGGGACGCGTTGTTGGACAAATTGAGAATGAACGTAATTTCCATATATTTTATCAATTCACTAAAGCCGCTTCTTCTGAATATCAAGGTACGTCATTTTTCAGATATACTGATTTCCCTTAAAAAGATTCTAACAAAAATGTTTCTTTATAGAACAATTTGGTATTCAGGGTCCTGAAAGTTATTTATATACTAGTAAAAGTGATTGTTTAGATGTTGATGGTATTGATGATGTAGAAGATTTTGAAGAGACTTTGGTAATGATTTATATCTCTTTTTATTATTGCAAGCCATATTATATACTTAATGATGGTAAAATTATAGAAAGCGATGGAGGTTATTGGACTTCAAAAACATGAGCAAGATGATATTTTTAGAATGTTGGCAATAATATTATGGTTGGGAAACGTTTTATTCGACGAGGGAGATGATGGAAATTCAGTTATCAATGATGAAAATGGTAGATATAGACAATCTCGACATAATTTTTGAGTCGATTATGAACTAATTTATTTATATTATATATATAGTTACAAATTACATTGGTCATTTAATGGATGTAGATTCAGCAGCTTTAAACAAGGTATTTTTCATGTTATAATTCTTCATGGAAAAAAAAAAAAAATTTTAACACTAATATAATAGGTTTTAACAAGTCGTACAATTGAAACAACGCGTGGAGGGCGTCGTGGTTCTGTATATGACGTTCCTCTTAATCCCGTTCAGGTATCTTGTTATTTATTTTTCTTTTGAAATTTTCGGGTTTACATATTAAAAATTCTTTTATAATGTAATATAGGCATCAGCCGTGAGAGATGCATTGGCCAAAGCGATATATAATAATCTATTTGAATGGATAGTAGAACGTGTAAATAAAGCATTACGTTCACGATCACAATCATCCTATGTAATTGGAGTGTTGGATATTTATGGATTTGAAATTTTTGAAGAAAACTCATTTGAACAATTATGTATAAATTACGTTAATGAAAAATTACAACAAATATTCATTGAATTAACGTTAAAAGCTGAACAAGAAGAATATGTCAATGAAAAAATTAAATGGACACCAATAGATTTTTTTAATAATAAAGTAGTATGCGATTTAATAGAAGAAAAACGACCTCCGGGTTTATTTGCTGCCATGAATGATGCTTGTGCTACTGCTCATGCTGACCCTGAAGCTGCTGATAATAGTTTTGTTCAACGATTAGGATTTTTAAGTTCAAACCCTCATTTTGAGAGTAGAGGTAGTAAATTTTTAGTTAAACATTATGCCGGTGATGTCTTATATTCTATACCTGGTATGACTGATAAGAACAAAGATCAGTTGGTAAAGGATATATTGGAGTTAGTTGCCTCAAGTGATAATAAATTCTTGAGTGCATTATTCCCTAATCGTGTGGATAAAGATTCTAAAAAGAGACCTCCTACCGCAAGTGATAAAATTAAGGTACGTGAGTGATTCAAGGAGGGAAGAGGAGGATTTGAATTTTTTTTTAAAAATAACTTTTTTTTTTATTTAGGCATCAGCAAATGAATTGGTGAAAAAATTAATGCAATCTCAACCTTCTTATATACGTACCATAAAACCAAATCAAAACAAGAGTCCTTCAGAATATGATTCAAAAATGGTTTTACATCAAATTAAATATCTTGGATTAAATGAAAATATTAGAGTACGTAGGGCTGGTTTCGCTTATAGACAAACATTTGATAAATTCATAGAAAGGTAATATATTCTGAAAGAAGGGGTAGGAAGTAAATTATTTATTAATATTGTATTTTAAATAATTGATGATTATTTAGATTTTATTTGTTATCGAAGAAAACTTCTTATGCTGGAGATTATATTTGGAAAGGTGATCAGAAATCTGGTACACAAACCATTTTAAAAGATTGCGGTATTGCGGCTGAGGAATGGCAAATGGGTGTTACAAAAGCATTTATTAGACATCCAGAAACGGTAAACATAAAAACTTGGAAATTTTTTTTTAATAACATTTCTTTCTTTATATTAAATTCTTCTTTTAAAATCCATTAAGATTTGGGCACTTGAACATTTACGTGATAGATATTGGCATAATATGGCAATGAGAATTCAGCGAGCGTATAGAAATTATGTGAGATATAAGAATGAGTGCGCTAGGCGTATACAAAGATGTTGGAATAAGAACAAAGATCAAATAATTTATGTACAATTAAGAGATTATGGACATCAAATACTGGGACAACGAAAAGAAAGAAGAAGAATGAGTTTATTGAGTATGAGAAAATTTATGGGAGATTATTTATATGTTAATGACGAAAGTGGTGAAGAGTTAAGAAGGGTTTGCAATTTTGGAAGTGAGTAAATTCAAAAAGGAAAAATGATAAAGGAATATTGATTATTTTGGGAGAAAATATATTAATTTTATTTTTTATTATTAGCTAATGAACTCGTAGCATTTAGTAGCAAGATTCAATTACTTGTTGGTCGTCTTGGAAGATCTAGTAAACCGAGTCCTAGATATTTGATTTTGGTAAAAAATTTTTTTTTCTCTTTAACTGAATTTATTTTAACTTGAATTAATTTTTTTTTTTTTGTAGACTGATAAAGCAATATATATTATTATATCGACAATTGAAAAGAAACTTTTAACAATGAATGTTGAAAGAAATATTCCATTAATCTCAATTACTGGAGTCAGCTTGTCAAATTTAAGAGATGATTGGGTAGTACTTCACGTTAATAATCCGACTAAAGAATTAGGAGATCCAATATTTTCATGTCTTTTCAAAACAGAATTACTTGTTCATTTATTACAAAGAACAGGATCAAGAGTACAAGTTAACATTGCACCACAAATAGAATATTGTAAAAAATTGAACAAGACTGCCACACTCAAAGTTGTTAAAGATGAAAGTATTAAAAAGAATGATGTATATAAAAGTCATACAATTAGTGTGTCTAGTGGTGAACCTGCAGATAGTTTATCGGATCCTCCTTGTCCAAAAAAAGAGCCTCCACCGAGACCTATCACTTCTGGAAAATTATTAAAACCAGGTGGTCCTAAAAAAAAAGTAACTGCCTCAAAACCTATAAAGAAGCCACCACCAGTTATTACTCCAGATCCAGATACAGCAGCTACAACTAATTATAAAAGAACATCTACTGGTCCAGGTAAAGGGGTTCCACCACCACCACCGCCTCCTGCACCACAAAAACCACCTTCACCTCCACCTCCACCTACAAATCCAACTTTTAAGGCCGTTTATGATTTTTTAACGGAAGATACAGGAGAATTACCATTTAAATCTGGGGATACATTAGAAATTCTTCAAAAAGATGATAATGGTTGGTGGTTAGCTAAAAAAGATGGTAAACAAGGATGGGTACCAAGTAACTACTTGGAAGAGATTAAAGTAGCACCAAAAACAAATCCTGCATTACCAGCTAGACGTAAACCTCCACCTGCTCCCCAAGAAAAGAAAAAGGAACCTCCGCAAGAATTTGCTGCTGAAGAAGAAGCAGAAGAAAAGGAGCCTGCAAAAAAATCTCGTTTTAGTACTTCTATTTCAAATCCAACAAGTAAAAGTTATAACGATTCCTCAGCTCCTGTACCTGTATTCCCAGGTATGGCGCCTGTTAATAGTGCAAGTGGTGTACCTCCATGGAAGGCTGCTCTTGAGGCTAAAAAAGCTGCTGCTAGGGTAAGTTATTTTTATTTAATACTACCTATAACATGAATTAAAAATCTTTTATTTTTTTCAAAAAAATTTAGGCTTCTGAAACTGTAAATTCAACTGAAGATACTGAAAATGAACGTCCAGTCGCTCCTTCGAGAAAAACAGTGGGATCTGGTATGTAAATATTTGTTCACAAATCAACTTTTACTATTGATAAGCATAGTAAGATTAATAATTATATATAACAGCTAAGAAAACTCCACCACCGGTAGTTTCTAAACCGACAATTCCACCTAGACCTTCGACCGGAGGAAAGCCTCCTGCTCCTCCAAGACCAGGGACTTCAGGATCAAAGGTATGTTTGTTAAATTTCTAAAGTCATTTATTATCTTATCAGTTAGATATCATATTTAATATTTTATATTAATTATTTAGCCACCAGCACCACCGCGACAAAGTGGACAGATGAGCCTTGCTGATGCAGTAAGTTTGATTTAATATTTTCTTTTTTTTTTATATTGTGACATATTCATTATAATTTATTATTGATATATTATACATCTGTTATTTAGCTTAAACAAAGAAATAAAAGTTTAAATAACAATGACGATGATGATGATGATGATGAAGATTGGAATTAATTAGATAATTAAAATTCCTCTTAATGATAATCTAGTCATAAAGAAAAAATTATAACCTAAAATTAAATTAGAAAATTATTTATTTCTGTTAAGGTTTAATTAATTATTTATTATTATTTTTTTTTTAAAAAAAAAAGAAAATTATTTTCATCTGTTTTAATTGTTATTTATCAAAATTTTATATTATGATTATTATATTAATATCTCCTAAATTATTAATAAACATAATAACTATCACCTTTTCAAAAAAAAATTCTTTTCACTTATTAAGAATACTGTAGACTTTTTATTATTGTATATATATATATTTTTTTATTTTATATGATTGGTATATTATGTTATATACAGTAAAAAATTTTTAAACATGATGAATATTATGTACCAGTTATTATAAATTTATAAATTTAATTTTAATTCAATATATTTTCCATTAAATTATATTATAATTATGAGAAAATGAAGAGAAAAAAAATGTAATAAATAAATAAATAATTGTAATTTATAATTTTAAAAAATATAACTATCATAATTAGAAGGAGCATAGAAAAATCCAGCCATTAATACCGCATAAGATAAAATTAATATAGATCCTTTAAAATAATTTGATTTTCCTTCTATGTAAGTATAAGTTAATAAAAATACTGAAAATACTACAGCAAATACATCCCATTTGGGAAATACCAACCTATAATAATAATAAAAAAAATTTTGGTTTAGAAAAAATTTTTTTTTTTTTTTTAAAAGAAAAAAAGAAAATTAGAAGGGTTGATGACTTACGTGAATGTGCGATCTTTCTGTTGATCAACTGTTTTGCCTCTATTAACCCAAGCAGAATATGCTACCATAGCTGGGATTTGTAAAAGGCATACTTGTAATGCATAAGCTGAACCGATTTCCATACTATAATTAAATTAAAATGAAATAAAAAAAATTAATCAATATTAAAATTAAGTTTTTTTTTGTTTTTTTTAAAAAAAAAGAAAAAAAAAGAAAAATTAATTTACCTAAGAGCAATATTTCCATATAAAGAAAATAACATTGCATTAAGAAATTCTGTTACGTTTGGTACTAAAGCAAACAGAGTTAATCCTAATATTTTTTCTGTCGTATTAACATGTTTTAAAACAAATGTAACATTCTCAACCAAAATTTCTAAAAAAAAAAATGAAAAAAAAATATTCAAATTAATATTTTAAAAATCATGGAAGACTTTTTAAACTAAAAAATTCTCTTACCTGCAATGAAAGAATATAAAGCAGTACAAGATAATAATACGAATCCACTTTTAAATTTACCCCAATTAGGAGAATCATGACCACGAACTTCTTCTTCTTCTTCTTCTTCTTCTGCTTCTTCAGGTTCATTAGCATGTCTTAAATTAATTGTTGGTTGATTAGCTACACTAGCTAAATTAATTGTATTATCATCATTATGAACAAGTATACTTTGAATTGGAATCGCTGAACTAGGTGCTGACATAGCTCTTGGTAATGGTGGTGGTAAATGTTCATTCTGTGGATTAATATGTTGCTGTTGTTGTTGTAGGAAATTTGGTGAGTGTGGAAGTAGTTGTTGAATAATATTTACAGGAACCCAACGTTGATATATGGATTGTGGTCGTTCCGGTCGTTCTTGTGGTGTTTGATAAACTAATGCTGCGTGCGTACGTAATGAAAACCATAATCCAATTAAATATGACTACACAACATGTCATCATTCTGTTAGTAATAGTGAATAAACTTTTGATGAAAAAAAAAAAGGTTTAAGGAGATGTTTACCAATAAAAGAATTATTGAGCAGAAATACATCAATGGTTTGACGTGATCTTTGTATAATGGAGTTTCGATCGGTTCAACTTCTGAGTGCGAACATATCTGACAAGATTCTGCAAATAATGTTTCATCACACGGTTTACAAGACATTTTATACTAATAAAAAGCAATAAAAATTAATTACTTTTTTTTTAAAAAAGAAATAAATAAAATTATTAAAATTATTTAAAATAAAAAAACAAACTTACAGGAGCATATGTTTGAAAGAACAAAGTTGGAGTAAATGCACCAATGATAGCCATAATAAGCATGGTTGATGTCACTCCTGTAAAATTCAATAAATAAATTCAGTACATACACATATATTTATTTATATTTAAAAAAGGAAACTTTTTCATAAAATTACCTGCACTTTTAGAATTAAAATTTTGTTCTTTTCTTTTAAAACCACCACTTACCATACTAACACCAGGCATTAACAGGACACCAGCCATAATACTTCCAATAATACTACCCTCCGTTAATTTACCTTTGCCTCTATTTAAAGCAATAGCATATAAAATAATTTCAATAATACTACCAAAAGTTGCATTAATAACAGCTCCCAAACCAATAGATGATTGAGCTGAAATAGAAGCTACTGCTGTACCAATAAAATAACTTAAGGGTATAACTGATGCTAATGATAATGCAAATATAAATTCTTCTGTTGAAAAAAAATAATCTTTAAATTTATGTTTAAGAAATCGATCATCTATAATAACAAAGAATACTATCGGCATTAAATTTATAAACATTATGTTAATCCCTTCATATGTATACTTGTAATATTGCAATCCAAAAGCTCTATATGTACATAATAATACTGCTGATCTTGATGTTGTTCGAGATGATCCTGATTTAAAATGTAATGATAACGGTTTTCTATTTAAGTGTTTAAGTAATTCAAATATTAATTTTGCCATTGGTATTGGAAATACTGATAACCAACATATGACTGAAACGAAAAAAAATGATGGGGCTAAAATATTGATAAATAACTTGTTAAATTATGTTCACATATTATATAATAAAATGACCAATTTCTTGTGACTTACCTAGAACTGTGTAGAATAAGAAATAAAAGAAAACGCCTGATGGACCAATTTCATCCAACTTTTCAAATAAATTAAATTTTTCTGAACGGCTATTTCTTCTTGAATTTATATAAAGACTTCTTCCCAATAAAGGTCTAGTCTCACTTTCCTCGATATCCACATCATGATGACTAAAATAGTCAGTTTGTTGTTCATGACTTGATGTATCATCAAGCCAATCATCGTCTTTTTCGACAAATTTACCGAATGGCCAAAGTATATATAAACTTAATTCTTGTAATACTTGTGCGTACCTCCATCCTTCAAATGGCGTCAAAAATAATATAATTGATACAACAAATGATATCATTGCTAACCACCATCCAAAACATATTGCCCAAAAAATGTTACCAGGACTAATATATAAATCTGGAGATGGTACTGAATGAAGCGCTGAATTCGCATTACGCGTCACAGACCGAGATTTTTTATATAACGCCGGTTTCCATATTGGTAAACCAAACGGATGAGTAATGTTGATAGCCTAATCGTAAATATGAATTAAAAGGTCTAATCCGTATTATAAATCAGTAAAAATAACTAGCATACATTCAACTTACTTCTTGTCTATCTTTAAGAGTGACAGGTTCATGATCAGATTCATCCTCATCGATTTCGTCTTCATTTTGATTTTCATCAATTGCGTCATCTTCCACATGAGATGATACACTAGATTTTCTACGTCTATATGAATGCCGTTTTCTTAAACCTTTTCTTTTACGTCTTTTAGAATCGCCAGAATCATAATCGTAATCATCGTCATCGTCATCATCGTCATCATAAGATTTGAGCCGACGTAATTTAGGCGTCAATAATGTTGGTGTCGTGGGATTTGATCTTGGATCATTGATCGATATTCTGTGTGGTCCTTCGGAAGGTTCAACACTACTATTGACACTACTGCCCGCAATCGCTGAAGCTTGAGTAGGGGGTACACTTTGATTATCTTCTTGTGACATTCTCTAAGTTATTTACTATTATTTTAAGTTATAAACTAATATTACAAGTTTTATTATCATTAATTATATTATTAATTACCTATTTTCTTTTTCATAAACAAAACAAAAAAAAAGAAAAAGGAGAAACAATAAATTTATTGAAAAATATCTAATTTAAGATTTAAATTTATAAGTTTTAGTGTACGACAAAGGATTACCATAAATGTAATTCCAATAAACCGTCATTGATTGTAAACTTTTTTGCGATGCAATGGATAATGGATGCAAATGCTAACTAAATATTTATATCACGTTTTGTTTGTTTTAACTATTACTATAATTAAGATTACTTAATAGCATAAAGATTACTAATTTGTAATGTTAATCGGGAGTAACTTTTTGATTTCCTCCCAAATTAATAATTTATTAATAATTATAAATCCCTTGGCGTTCTTAGTCCCGATAATTGACTATAAAATAAGATTCTCCCTTTTCTCCTTTTCTCCTTAAAATCAAGATTTCGCTGCACTTACACGTGATTCACGTATGTGTGACTTCATAACGAGAAAATATTTTACTCTCAGAATAATAACGAGTAATATTTTCATCAATAGATCTTAATTTTTCAGTTGGGCAATGGCACTTGAACAATATCAAAGAGAATTTATAGAGTTCTTAATTTCACAAGAAATTTTAAGTTTCGGTTCGTTTACATTAAAATCTGGTCGTATAAGTCCATATTTTTTGAATACTGGAAAATTCAGTACGGGAGAATCATTATCAAAAATTGGTAAATATTATGCAAAAACCATAGAATCATATTCACATGAACTAGCTTATGATGGAATATTTGGACCGGCATATAAAGCCATACCATTAATATCTTCAACAGTTATAGCATTATCAGATGTATTCAAAAAAAATATACCATATTCATTTAATAGAAAAGAAATAAAAGATCATGGAGAAGGCGGTAATATCGTTGGAGCATCTCTTAGTGGAAAAATATTAATTATTGATGATGTTATTACGGCTGGTACTTCTATTAGAGAAAGTTTTGAAATCATTTCAAAGCATGGAGCGAAGGTCTCTAGTGTTCTTATCGCTGTCGATAGACAAGAAAAAGGAACTGGACATAAATCTGCTGTACAACAAATCGAAAGTGATTTTGGTGTTCCTGTTAAAGCTATTGTTAATTTAGATCAAATTATTGAATATATTGAAGAGAAAGGTGATTATGATGAACACTTAATAAAGATGAAAGAATATAAAGCTTTATATGGGGTATAAAGTATAATTATTGATAGAAAAAAAAATTAAATTAATAAAATTACAAAGTTCTTCTAATCTACAAGATAAATTCCTAACTCTTTTCTCATTTCTTCAATATTTTTATCCCAACATTCTTCGTAATAAACATTCAATAAAAATTTACATTGAGATCCACATTGTAAAGCCCAAGGGACATATTTTTTAAATAATCTTTCTTTTTCCTTAAAAGAAAGTCTTATAGGCCCAAAAATAGAACTCAATAAAGTCATAGGCAATCCAGTTTGAACTAACTCAAACCATTTTAATGCCAATTCACCTTCAACATTTGTAGGTAAATTAGTTAAAGTATGAAAAAAATCATGGCATTCCCTATATCTTTGCATGACATAAGCTAATTCATCATCATAAATATACTGTACTTTGACTCTTGTATCTGGCGTTACTTTTTGTTCATCCAAAAAATTTGTGTATTCTTTACCAAATGTTCCTAATGGTAATGAACGTAAATATGGAATATCTATTGTACTTGAATGAATTCGTGGACGTTCTCGAAGAATTCTCCGCCCTGTTTTGTCTCGTAACATATTATCTCTCATTTCATTGACAAATATTGATCCCGTTGTCTCTCCTAATGTCGCTATCATATCTATTAAGGAAAAAATGAAAATAAGTTGTTTATAACAATGAATGAAAATAAAAAAGAAGTTTACCTCCTCTTTTTGGATCAAAGAATGCTGTAAATGCTGATGATACTGCAAGTATACTTTTTTGAAGATTAGATATTTGTGCATTTGTACTTGATGCATAGTGTGCTCGTAATTCTAATTTTTTTTTATCTAAAGTATTATTATATTCATTATATTCATTTATAATTATATTTCATATTTAATATTAATACAATACCTCTATGTAAATTAATAGGTAATATATTTCGAATTAGTAAAATTTTTCTTGTTAAAACTTGTGATGATACCGGTAATGATAATGTTGAACGCAACATTTCTTTATTGAATTATTTATAATTAATATCGTGAATAGTTTATATATTGATACATGATAAACTTGGATAAACTTGTGAAACGACTTTTAGAAATTGATCTCATGAGATAAGTGAGATTTCAACATATAATCAGTCATACGTGTTGTGACAACTGGAAATTCACATGACAATAAAATATATTCTTCGCTTATGCCCAAAAAATTCTTAGTTTCTTAGTTTGCGCTTTGCACATACAAAATTTTGATAAAATAATGTTTATTAAATAAGTCTTTGAATTCATCCCTTGGGAGGAACTGCCAGCATATAGAATTCTTCAGAATCTAAATAATAAAGCTTCTCCAGCACAGAATTTCCGCCTGATTAGCCTTTATCCTTTCATTTTCTGCAGTACATGCATTTTCATATAAGCGGTCTATATTTTATGAGCCAGACGAAACGAGTTCATAAATTCGAAAAGACAGATAATATTTTCTTAAATCTTGCTAATTAGATTGGAAAAGTTTTTTGTTAAATCTGTTCGATGAATCACATTTCGGGATAAAATTTATATTTGCGATTGTAAAAATATTACTCAATCTACTTTAATATTGTAATATATTAAAAATTAAAGGATATATATTAAAATACTATTTAGAACACTATGTAGTAATGCTTATTTTAAAGAATCAGGGTGTAAAAAATGCAATTTACATAAATAAATCACATATAAGCACGCATAGTTAATTACATCAACCGAAAATCCATTCCGTTTTGTCTAGCATCATCTAAAATTTCATTGATGGGCACAACGGCACATGATCCATGATTTTCATTACGCCCATGTAAAATCCCCCATAGTATGCCATTTTCGTCGAAAACAGGAGATCCCGAATCTCCTTTCGCACCTATGTATAACAAATTAATTATAAGCGGATTGTTTTCGATGAATATGACCGGAAAAATGATACTACTTACTAAAAGCATCGCCGTATTCATCTAACACTAATATAGCCTTGACAAAATTGAACGGTGAAAAATTAGTGAGGGTATACAAATAATCTCTTGTCGATCCTTCAGTGTGCCCTGTCGTTCTTCCGATCTTCTGAATAGGTACTTCGGGTTTGTATAATGATTTTAAATCAGTTCCCACAAAATCTTTGATTCCATTAATAGCAATATGAGATTTATACGGAGGCTCTGATATGTTGCGGTTATTGTTGATTTCACAAAAAGCGTAATCAAGCAAGCATCCACGCTCATTACGTTTAAAAGATTTACACTTGATCGTAGCACAAGAATCATCAAGTGAACCCTACAGAAACGGTGTTATAAAAAATGACAGAAAGGTACAATCAATACCATACATTATCTATTGTGCCCGGTTGAACCCACCTCCCCTACTGCATGGTCTACGGTAATTATATATCTTTTTTCTTCTGTTGTTGTCTTTATTAAAAGAAAATTTTTTTTTTTTAAATTTTATTCATAATTAATAAATCATTCAAATTAAGATCCGTCTTTTGTTACTTACACATAATCCACGGGATGTAGTTTTAAAAAAAGCTCCTAGTGTAGCCGTACTGCTTATAGAAAGATCGCCAATGCTAACTCCTGATGACAAAGTATCATGACGATTGCGATAAAGTGGTTCAAAGGTCCCGTAACCAATTATTACTGGAAAACCTTTGAACTTTGCTGACACTTTCCTAAGATGAACATCTGACTTTTCGGCCGGATTTAATACAGCAATGATGTAGGCTTTTCCGTCAACCTTCCCCGGATATGCATAGATTATTGGAATTACTTTTGCATATTCTTCTGCAAAAAGAACGGAAGCAACAGCCATACCACCATCAGATATATGTTGAATTTTACGATCGCCAACTTCCGGAACTGCTTTAGCTTCTATAATTGTAGATATTAATCAGGTACAGTTATATTTTGGATTTACCTTCAATTATCACATACCTAAATCACCTAAGTCTTTGCAGAGCTTTCTCAAACCTCTGTTAATTTTTCTCTCATGAAGTACCCTAAGTCGAAATGTAGGCCAGTCCAACATAATATCCAATTCGTGAATGTATATCTAGAAATAAATAAGTTCATGAGATATTTGATTAGATGTATCAAAACCAGATCTTTACTGACCTTTAAGTTTTCCTTAGAGGATTTTTTGTGTAGATTAGATTTTGTTTGTTGGATGAATTCTTTAAATGAGCTAAATTCTAACTCGTTATTTACTACAATTTTAAATCCTTTAGGCGTAAATTTGATCAAACCTTTTGTCGAAGAATTGTTATCGACAATAGTATCATTTTGGACAAGTTCCATTTTTTCAGTGCAAATTTTGAAACTGATACGTGATTCGACAAGAATATGTATACTCTTTTCGTCATTATTTAAAAAGAGTTTAAAGAGATCAATATTATCAGTATTTTTCATTTCCAAGCCTTCAAGATCTTCCCTTATATTAAAACAGTCAGCAATGAGTTTTATTAATTTCTCATCCTGCCCACAAAAAGGAATATCAACTTTCCACAGCTTGAAAGAAAGATCGTCAAAATTCTGCTCTTCAAGGATGATCTTTTTGAGCCCCATAACGGTTTCTCCTCTTTTAACATTGATTTTAAAAAGTTCAGAAAGGGTGTTGCCTACAATCAAACAATTTATCATATAATTCATGTTTTCGTTATGTTAACAGAAGAATTTTAGTAAGTGTTATCACTATAAATCTGGTTTGAAGTGATAACTAACGTTGGAGATATCAAGTTGATTAATTGTCAAACAGTCAAGATTATAGGTGTCTCAATAATATTGTAACAAAATATACATGTATTACTAATAATTTTCAATAGAATATTAGCAATAAAAGTGTAATTCTGGTAAAATAATGTAAGAGTTTCTTAAGGATAAAAAAAAATCTATCAAATAAATAATAATAAAACACAAAGGTAAGTACATAATACTGTAAAAAAACTAACAATCAAATCATATAAAAAAAATAATACTTCAGATAATACAATCTAAACTTGACTCAGGTGCTAACAACTTTTATTCAAAAGAAAATATTGCCCTATATATATTTATACATGACAGTTTGAACTTATCAATATTAATCTATTATACTAATATGATTTATCAATCAATTATTCTTTTCTTATTGCAATTATCTGTAAAAATCTTTCTATTACCATTTTGTATAAGTTCCATATGTTTATTATATGATTCATCAACTATGCAAATCTCAAGAAACTTCTCTAACTAACTAACTAACTAATAAAGCAATTTTACTAATGTTATAATAATTAAACTGATACTTATAATTGAATATTTATAAGTCAAAAGCAATAATAATACTAAAAGTAGTTAATTAATGTAAGTAATTAATAAAACTAAAATATATTATAAGAAATATTTCATATTATAATAAACTCAGCTATAATCATGAAATTTCTGCTGCATTATATGATTTGTTTGATCTTTAACTATTTCCATGGATAACTCTAACAATAATTTTAAATAATTCTATTTAAGCAAAAATTTTGGTAACATAAGGGAATAATTAATTATCAAAGATTGGAAATGATCTTTATTTTATATATAAAGAAAATATTTTATTTAATAACTTCACATCTAATAATCACAGAAAGATGAAATAAAACTCATTAGAATTGTCTCATCAAGACAACTCCAATGGTAGTTGTTTTATGTCTCTAAGTATAATAAATGCAGAGTTGTTCATAAAAATGTCAAAAATTAGCATTTTTTATTTGGAATTTACTGTGCTATAGCAGGACCCAAATATTACTAAAACAACTCAAATCCTATGTAACTAAAATTTTAAAATGCGATATTGTGATCAATATTATACCTAAAAAGATGAATTATATATTAAAATGTTCGTCTTATTGAGACGAATCTAATAAACCAAAAATCATTAAAATCCAATTAATAAATCCCGAGATGAGGGTAAAATCTACATATAATTTTATATATTTGAAACAGAAATTAATTATAAGGTTTATATAAATTCAGATCTGAGTTTTTTAAGTAATATTTGGGTTTTGTCACTAAGGTTGCTGGAGAAACTAGGGGGTTTTGGCAAGTTGGCGAAATGCTGAAATGGTAAAACTTTGCCGAAACTATATGAAAGTCTTATTAAAAAGTTGGCAAAACTCTGGAGAAAAGCGAAACCTGACAAAATTTATTATAAATGCCGAAACTGCTAAAACCTTGCTGAAACTATAATAAAACTATAGTAAAATCTTGGAGAAACTAATTGTAAAATTTTGGAGAGATTTAGGCAGGCAACCTTATCTGTCACAGAACTTAGATACAAAGTTTTTGCACCAGAAATGTCTGAAACATATTCTATTTCTCTTAGTATCATCTTTATCTTTGAATCGATATTATTGTCTCTAAAGTCTTTTTTAAACATTTCTGATATCACTTTAAATGCTTGTGTTTGATTTTTTTTGAAGTCTTCAAGATTTATTACCCTCATTTTAATGGGATCGTTAAACAAGTATATGTGTATTTAATATTAGTAGTAATTATTTTTAAAAAAAAACTTAAAAAAAAGATTACTATTATTTCGCATTATTATAAATTTTTAAAATTTTCTGGTTAATATGATAATTTAAACCCTATTTTTGTGATAATGATAATCATTAAAAGTTTTTTTATATTTGTAAATATTAGTAAGTATAAGAATACATGCTTCATTAAAGTTCAGCCTAAAATATGAAACATGTTCTGAAATGAAATATAAATTATCTTCTATTGATTCTTATAGATCTTCAGAATCATTACCAATTTTTCTCTTTGATATCTTATAGGTTTCATTATCAAGCATAGATCGCTTGGATGAATTAAAATTCATTCAGAATAGTCTCTTTTACTTCTAATTTGATTTTTTTGTTTATGATATTGAGTTAAATATTAAAAGTTTATGTATACCATACAATAAACAAAATAAAAAAACATTACTAGTGATACTTCAATTGATAAATTTGCATTTAATAGGAGACCATATGCAATAATAAACTAAACTCCTTATGAGCATTCAACATACTCTTCAGAGGAAATAGTTAGAGTATTTATTTGTAATTCTTTAATTATGGTTTTCTGTTTTTCTTAGTGTTTGCCTGAATGAAATATACTATAAGTTTTCATTATTTATCACATAAACTGCACTTTGAAACTTACTATTATTCAGTGAAATTGTTATAAATTCTTTTTCAAATTCTTTAAACTATATCATTTTAACTAATACTTGCAGTTTTTATGTTACAATTTATTCCAGTATCACCATCACTTTTCTACCCTCATGTGATTTTTTGTGACGCATCAACCTTATTTGCTTTTTTGTATAACATTTATCTTAGAAAAATTTTAATTGCAAAATTTTTCACTTCTTGCACTTTTAAAATATTAAAATTCTTGCTCTTAAAATTTATGTTTTAAATTTAATAAAAAAAATTATTTATTAAAAGTTAATAAAATAATAAAAATAATAAGATATACTTTATTGATAAAAATGATAAGTTCGTTTAATTTTTACTTGAAAATTTATATCTGCTTATTTATTAATAAAATAAAATATGTAACTCATAAAAATAAATATAAAAACTCACATCTTCTAACTCTCCTAATAGATATAATAAAACAAGTATGATAAATAATCTAAATAAATATATAAATATGCATTGCCTAAAGAGATTTAAAAAATGTAAAGTATAATTATAACTTCATAAATATGTAAAATAATTCAATAAAAATAATTATTTGAGTAATACTATACTTGTTAAGCAATTTTATTTAGCTTTCAAAGAATGACCAAATTACTAAAATTATGCTCTAACCTTTATATAAAAAAGATAAATAAAAAAAATAAAAAACAGTTAATATAGTAGTTAAAAATAAATTAACAATAAATTTTATACTTAAATAATTACTTAAACTTGATATTTACAGCTTTTTATAAACTTTTTGTTTGACATTAAAGAAAGAAAAAAGAAGAAGAAAGAGTTACAAAAGTTATAAAGTCACTATTGTTAAATGTAAATAAATAAATAAATAAGGCTGATGTGACATAAAATCACGTGGGGTAAAAAAGTGATAACTACCAGCTATTCTTAACCTGATCCACCAGTCCAGATGCTTATTCTAAGCCAGTCAACTTTTGATTGGCTAATCAGCACTTTTATTACATAACTCTGATATAATTTATTTTACCTTTTACTCTTCCTATCTTTCACTCTTTTTCTATTCTTTTTTGTAGTATGTTAGTACTTAGATTTCATATTTCATTTCAGTTTGTATATTTTAATTTTAATTGTATTTATTGTAGTTTTATGATAATACTAAATGTTTTTTTTTTTTTGAAGAGTTTTATGATATATTGATATTATTCTGAAAATCAAGTATTTTTTTTAAAGTTTTGGGGTTAAGCAAAGTTGTTTAAAAAAGTTTATAAATTACACATTTAAAATATTACTTTTAAAGTTAATATAATATTACTTTGTACTATTGTTTTGATATTAACATTAAAATAATTTTAATAATAAAATTACAGTAAAAAATAATGTAAAGACCTTTTTTATAAAGTTATATATGCAATTTTACTTATTTATTAATAAAGTTTAATAAAATGCATACCAAAATACAAATTTTTACTTTAAAGAAGTAGTATTAAATACTTTTAAAAAAGGCATTTTGTTATTTTTTTTAAAAAACATATTTTTAAAGACAAATATTACACAAAATAATCTCATCCAATTAGATTTGCAGGTCCAGGATAAGCATCTGGACCATGGTCCAGGATAAGAATGCTTTTGTTTGTTTTGTTTGTTAAGTATCCTTATCCTGAACTACAGTCCAGATGCTTATCCTAGGCCTCAGATTTGATTAGATAAAAATTGTTACAGTCAACTCCCTCTATAGTCACTCCCATTATAGTCATATTTCACTATATAGTCACACTAGTTGAATATTCAAAACACTTTATTATTAAAATCTATCCTATATAGTCACAATCTATTTATAGTTACTATCACACCTATTCTCAAAAATCTTATATTAAAAAGAACTGGTTATAATCACAGTTATATAACGAATATATTAAATAACTTGGCATCTAATACATATGTGCCGATTTTTGGAATTAGTTTAAATTAAGATTTTTATAAAAATTTAATATTTTAGTAAGATTAACATTACACAAATCTAAATTAAATATGTGTTACATATTTACGTAACCCAGATTTAATAAAAAATAAAAAAAATTTTTTTAATCAATATTCAAAAATAACGGTAATAACCACTTCTTTTTTCCCATCACTGCCCATCACTTTTCCATCATTTTTCTATTCACTTTTATTAAATATGACAAAAAAGTTTATAAGCAAATATAGCAGTTATTTTTAAGTGGTAAGTAAAAGAAAAAACTTAATATTTTATATACATAGATAAGACATATTTTTTCATAATTTTTAGCTTTAATTTATTGTTTTTTCTTTGTAAAAAATACATGCAAATAAAAAATAATTATGATGTAAAATAGTTGTAAAATGAATAATAAGATATTCTTTTTTTTCAAAATAACTAATTATATATTTGTTTTTTATCTTTTAAAATTATTTTATTAGATTTATTCTACTAAAATCCTTAAATGGCAAATAAAATCTTTTAAATAAAGTAAAAGAATTTGGGATTCTCTTATGAAAGCATTTTTTGGTAAGAAATAGAATTTTCAGATCGGACTTTATGCAGGTGACAAAATCGTGCATTATTATTCCTGGAGATATGCTAACGTCATCATTTTACATTCATTTGAAAGCTGAGAATTTGCTCTATCGTAAGAATCAAAGATCAGGAAAATTGGATCACTGGATGAGGCGTAATTAACGATCAAAGTCAAATCAAATTTAAAAATTAAAAATAAATATATTAGACGTAATTATTCACAATCCAGTGATTCAATTTATTCGATTTTAGGCTTATTAGATAGACCTCGATTTTCTCTTTCAAATGAATATAATTTCATTCGTGTAGCTTGCATCTACAGGTATTTAATAAATTTTTTTATATCAGATTTTATCAAACTTATAAAATTTTATATTAATAATATAATTGATGATTCCTAAACATCTACATATATTAAACGAATTATTTTAAATTTATTTTAAAGATAAAAGTTGGCATCACCTTAGGGAGCAAAGATCATTCAAATTGAATCACTACATGTGAAGTAATTAATGATCAAATTTAGATAAAATTCAATAAATATACTGAACGTGATTACTGAACAACTAGTGATTCAATTCACTTGATTTTAGATTCATTAGATAGATCTCGATTTTCTCTTTCAAATGAATGTAAATTTATTTGTATAGCTTATTTCTACGAAGAATTATCAATGATTTTGTCATGAGAGTTATATTTGATCTTTTAAATTTTAATGATATCTTATATTAAAAAAAAATTAAAAATTATATAATTAATTAGTTTTTTTTGCATTATCTAGTATAAATTTATTATTCTTATATAAATGATAATTTATATTTGCTTTAATAAAATTATTTTTGTGTAAAAAAATTAGATTCCAAGGATCAGCCCATATGAATCATACAAAATGTATCGTAGCTTGTTAGAATTGTCTCACTGAAACTAATTGAATGGTGGTAGTTTTATCCTTTTACTCTGCTAGTGTTTATGGCCAAGCCTCCCTCTACCTCTTTTTGAGATATCCTCAAACTAGTATCCTATCATTTCCATAGGCAACCATTATACTGAGTACTTAATTCCTCAGGTAACAGTACCAGTTTTATTCTTTTACGATCACTGGCTAATGAGTTATTCAACAAAATGTTAAACATCAGCATTATCATATTTCTTGATTTACATTTACATCATGAAGTTAAACTAAGCATTTACCAACCATTTATTAAATGCTTTAAGAATATTTAATTTAAGTGCTTATTAAACAAGTTTCAGTATTCAATAAGTATTATTTTTTTATCACTAATATATTAATAAATTTATGTATTAATTTGCATTAAAAAATTAATATAACTAAAATACTTAATTTAAATGTATAAAAAATAATAGTATGTTATGCTAATTTAATATTGATATTCAATATTATTTTACTACTCAATTTTATTATTATATTTATTATGTATATTATTCTGTTATATTACATAGTATAATGTATTTTTTATATTATAACTAATTAAATTTCCACCACCTCTAAAGACACTCCCTGCTATTTAAAATTAAAAGACTTCTAATTCTTTAACGAATTTTAATGCATCCGGAAACCAGGTTGTCTAATAAAAAAGAGAATAAAATTAAATTAATAAAACTTAGTTCACTAAAAGAAATACATTCAAAAAAATACTTTGGATTCTTCTTACCAAATTTCTACACTTCTAAAGACTTGGTCATTTAGTCATCTAAAAAAAAAAAGATAAAAATCAAAACGTTAGTAAGACATTTCATTAAAAGAAATAAATCAAAGAAAACTTCAATACTTACCAAAATCTACATGTCTAATAAACTGATTGTCTAAAAAAAAGAGAATAATCGAAGTACCTAAATCCAACATGTTCAGACCTAAAGAGTAAGCCATCTAAAAAAAGAAGATAACAAAATATTAGAATTGTTTATTAAAATAAATAAAACTTTCTGATTTCTTACTAGAATCTAAGATCTGTCTAAAAAAAAAATAATAATGAAACATTAGTAAATGTTTCACTAAAATAAATAAAAGAAAAAATAAATAAATTAAAGAAAAAACTTACAAATTCACGTCAAAAAAGTTTTGAAGAAACTGACTAAAAAAAAAGAAATAAAATGAAATATTAATAAGTGTTTCATTAAAATAAATGAAAGAAAAAATTACTTACTGAAATGTCATGTTCAAAGAGTGAAGACCTGCCTAAAAAAGAATAAAAAATGAAATATTAGGTTAATGAGGACCCCGGATATCTAATATAAAGGTCATAATGGACTTTTGGCCCTTTTTGCTAAAACTCAAAAAATCGTTTTTTGTAAATATCTCAGCATCCAGTGATTCAATTTTAATGAACTTTTTTTATTTTGTAGCACCAATTTAGCTCTACAATTTAAAAAAAAAATCATTAAAATTGGACCACTAGATGCCGAAATATTTACAAAAAACGATTTTTTGAACTTCTGAAAAATGGGCCAATCAGGACCCCGGATATCTAATATAAAGGTCATAATGGACTTTTGGCCAAAAACACCCCTCATATGGGCCGATCCTTGGAATTTAATTTTTTTACACAAAAATAATTTTATTAAAGCAAATATAAATTATCATTTATATAAGAATAATAAATTTATACCAGATAATGCAAAAAAAACTAATTAATTATATAATTTTTAATTTTTTTTTAATATAAGATATCATTAAAATTTAAAAGATCAAATATAACTCTCATGACAAAATCATTGACAATTCTTCGTAGAAATAAGCTATACAAATAAATTTACATTCATTTGAAAGAGAAAATCGAGATCTATCTAATGAATCTAAAATCAAGTGAATTGAATCACTAGTTGTTCAGTAATCACGTTCAGTATATTATTGAATTTTATCTAAATTTGATCATTAATTACTTCACATATAGTGATTCAATTTGAATGATCTTTGCTCCCTAAGGTGATGCCAACTTTTATCTTTAAAATAAATTTAAAATAATTCGTTTAATATATGTAGATGTTTAGGAATCATCAATTATATTATTAATATAAAATTTTATAAATTTGATAAAATCTGATATAAAAAAATTTATTAAATACCTGTAGATGCAAGCTACACGAATGAAATTATATTCATTTGAAAGAGAAAATTGAGGTCTATCTAATAAGCCTAAAATCGAATGAATTGAATCACTGGATTGTGAATAATTACGTCTAATATATTTATTTTTAATTTTTAAATTTGATTTGACTTTGATCGTTAATTACGCCTCATCCAGTGATCCAATTTTCCTGATCTTTGATTCTTACGATAGAGCAAATTCTCAGCTTTCAAATGAATGTAAAATGATGACGTTAGCATATCTCCAGGAATAATAATGCACGATTTTGTCACCTGCATAAAGTCCGATCTGAAAATTTTATTTCTTACCAAAAAATGCTTTCATAAGAGAATCCCAAATTCTTTTACTTTATTTAAAAGATTTTATTTGCCATTTAAGGATTTTAGTAGAATAAATCTAATAAAATAATTTTAAAAGATAAAAAACAAATATATAATTAGTTATTTTGAAAAAAAAAGAATATCTTATTATTCATTTTACAACTATTTTACATCATAATTATTTTTTATTTGCATGTATTTTTTACAAAGAAAAAACAATAAATTAATGCTAAAAATTATGAAAAAATATGTCTTATCTATGTATATAAAATATTAAGTTTTTTCTTTTACTTACCACTTAAAAATAACTGCTATATTTGCTTATAAACTTTTTTGTCATATTTAATAAAAGTGAATAGAAAAATGATGGAAAAGTGATGGGAGTGATGGGGAAAAAGAAGTGGTTATTACCGTTATTTTTGAATATTGATTAAAAAATTTTTTTTTATTTTTTAATAAATCTGAGTTACGTAAATATGTAACACATATTTAATTTAGATTTGTGTAATGTTAATCTTACTAAAATATTAAATTTTTATAAAAATCTTAATTTAGACTAATTCCAAAAATCGGCACATATGCTTTTTGCTGAAACTCAAAAAATCGTTTTTTGTAAATATCTCAGCATCCAGTAATTCAATTTTAATGAACTTTTTTTTATTTTGTAGCCCTCATTTAGCTCTACAATTTAAAAAAAAAGTTCATCAAAATTGGACTACTGGATGCCGAGATATTTACAAAAAACGATTTTTTTGTTCTCGAAAAATGGGCCAATCTGCCGAAAGTGTGACTTAGCGACCTATTTTGGAGATATCCGGGGTCCTGGCCAATCTGCCAAAAGTGTGACTTGATCTGCCAACTCTTTCTTGTAGATCCTTGGTCAAAAATTTCGCAGAAGAAATTTTTATTCTTCATATTAACACATCTCTTATTTTACTATTAAAATGCCTCCCAAAGGTAACAAAAAAGCTGGCAATAACCCTAACGGGGGACCTGCCAAGCATCAAGACAAACGAAACAAAAATAAAGACTCTGGCTCTGACGTTTCAAACTCTGATAATGAACAAACAAACAATAAAAACAACCCTTCCAAACGTACCTGTACGCTCCCAGAAAATCCTATGGAAGAAGACTACGTCGCTGACTCAGCGGCTGGCGCTGAAGGTAGCAATACTACTCCTCCTCAACAAAATAATGCTGACAATTTTTCGTCTCCTCCTCCCAAAGATACTACTGCGCCTTCTGCGCCTGGTTCTGTCACGTCTGGTACCGACGCGTCCATGCATGCTCCAAAAGACAAAGAAACTTCCCCTTAGACGTGTCTCCTAATAAGGACATTATGGATACCAATGATACTTCTCCTCTTTCCTCGACACGCCCACTATTTCCATTGGCGTGAATATCGGGCTGCTGCGGCGCCTAATATTTCCCCTGAATTTGTCAAAAAATATCCTACCAATCGGGCTATGATTGACGCTGTCAATAATCTCCTTTTGGAAACTTATCACTCCTACATGGCCGCGCGCCCGCATGTCGGTTCTGCGACCTCAAAAGATTGGTTATTCATTTTAACTCGACCACCTGAACGTGATGCCTCCGCTCTGACATTGATGATCTTGCCGATTTCAGATTTTTTCTACTGACCCACAGCAACTCCGAACCGATGAAGATCTTCAAGCTATCCAAGTTACCGACATCCCGTTCTTCATGCAAAGAAATGAGATATTACTGCTCTTTTCAAAAAGTATGGTAACATACAATCCTGTCGCCTTCATACACGTGCTAATGCTAAAGTCCAACAAGCTCGTATCATTTATGATGATGTCTTCTCCATCCAACATTTTATGGATAAACAGTGGGCGATCTATTGTTATTCTACTTGTTTACGTATTACACCATGCTCCCTTACCCTTGATCAAAAGAAATCGCGACGTGAATTCGTTGCTGTTTTATCTCGCCCCTCCCTCCTAACACAAAAGATGCGCATTTAGCACCCTGTACGAGAGTTGGAGTGCGTGGCGTTAATATCCCCCTGTCTCTTAATTCTTATAAACCTAAACGATGGGCTTACATCACTTTTAAATCGCAACAAATGATGGACACCGCAATGGAACAATCAATTGCCTTGCAAGGTCATCGACTCCAGTGGAAACTTTCGGAGAATACAAACAAGCTTTGCCATAGATGTGGCAAACTTGGCTGCGCTCCTACTGCATGCCCATTGAACAACTCTCGAGGTCGCTCACGCACTCGCAATCCTGTCGCACACCTGAAAAAACATTTCAATATTGGTCAATCTAATAATAATAATTCTTCTGCTAATCGCAGTAGATATCATTCCCGTTCTCAATCCAAAGATCGTTCTAATTTTCGACAACGTAACCATTCAGCTAATAATGCTAAACGGAATCACAATACCACCAATAATACTTCTTCGCCTAATTCTTCTAATTTCCGTAATTCTACTCAATCTGCTCAACGACCTCGATCTAATGAGCGTAAAGGCAAAGACCGTTCAGTTTTCTTTTCTACTTCTCAACGTAATAACATTGCTACTCCCAACTCGTCTGGCCACAAACCTCCCTTGGTGGATCCTAATTGTTCCCAAATTCAAGAGATTCTTTCAGTGCTTAAAAGCCTTCAAGAAGATATGGCTAGTGTATATGCTAGAATTCATGCTCTTGAATTAGCTGATCAGAGGATGTCTCGGCTGGAACGTCAGGCTTTTGGGCACCTACAGGACGATGTTCTTCCACCTGATCCCAATAATTCTTCACATATGCTTGTTGATAATCACCAATGCACCCCCCTTATCTAACACAATCTAACCCGCCCACTTCAAACAAGCCTACTTCCGGTCCGGTTCTCCCTTCCCCACCGGTTCCTATTCCCCGTTCTACCATTTTTTCTTCCCCCATTCCCGAAACTGCTGATGAAGCGTCTATTAATAAAGAACGTGCTGAAATTTATTCCTTTCAACGATCTTTAGATAACAAATTCGACCACTTATCTGGCTCTATTGAAAGATTTATTAGCTCCATTTCTGGTGGCTCCTCCTCGGACTTAGTCAATAAGACTTCGTCTGATTAATTTGTTATTCTCCTTTTTCACCCCGTAATTTCTATCATAGTGTAATAATGATGAACAATAATATAGATTATGATACCTTTGTGCGAAATCCCCCTAACCCTGTTGATTTTAGTGATATTTTTAATGATCCTTTATCTGATACATTATTTTCTTCCTCTTCCTCTACTTCACTCATTCCCAATTCTTTTAACATTTCTTCTTTTAATGTTAATGGTCTTAAAACTCCTGGTCAAGGTTCATTTAAAATGGACCAAATTTTTTCCTTCTTTTCTCACAACCATATTTCTTTTGGTGGTATTGTTGATACTCATTTATCGCCTAAACAAATGAAATTTTTATCTAAGCGAGTTTGTGATTATACTTCTTTCCATTCTGATTTGGATTCTACTAAACACGGCCGTTCTTCTGGCGGTGTCTCTTTGTTTATACACAACTCTCTAGCAACTCACGTCCAATTTTATCAATCCCATTTTTCCTGAATTCTTTCTGTAGACTTATTTTTTAAAGGCAATGTTAAATTGCGTATATTTGTAGTGTATATTCCCCCTACAAATGATCTTGTTCTTCGATATGAAGTCATTGATCAATTAATTTCTCTTATTTCTCAAACTTTTTCACAAAATTTTCACCATGCTATTTGCGGTGATTTTAACATTAATTTGGAGAAATTTTACCCCATATTTTTGCATCAACCTCAGGTTGCCGCTAAAAGAATTCATACATTATTTCATTATTTGCTTTATCATAATTATGAGGATTGTATCCCCCTTAATTTATCTAGTACCTTAGGTAATTATCACCACTTGGACACTATTACCCGAATTGACTTTGTTTGGTCTTGCCCGCTTCTTCATCGTCATATGTTAACATCAACCATTTTTGATGCCTATGATTTACACATTTCTGATCATAACCCTATTATCACCTATTTTGACGCTTCCTTACTGTCAGATACTATTAAATCTGCTCGTGCTCGTCAACTTGGTCGTAATACTCGACGTGTTTTTAAATACGATTCTATTTCTACAGAACAGTAGACTGCTTTTGCTATTGACTTGGATAAGTTATGTCCAATTGATCCACTAGTCTTTGATGCTTGGCCTCTAAATCAGAAGTGTGAATATCTTCATTCTAGGATTATTAAAGCTGCTATGTCCCAGCTGCCCTCAATTATTGTGGGCAATACTTATGCTCTGAAGAAGTCTAAGGATCTAGAAAGTTTATGCCAGTCTTATCGGTTTTGTTTAAAGTGGCTAAGACTATCCGTTTCCTTCACAAAAACCCTACCTTATATTCTGTTAGTTTTGAGTCCAAATGGTCTTCATATTATTTACGTCTTAACAATCTTCTTTTTGTTTACAAACAAATTTTTGTTACTCCTATTGTTCTTCCTTCTTCTCTTCGTGATGAGCGAATTGATGATTTTGCTAATTTACTTCAAATGTTAGAGAACATGACTTTGCTTTTGCGGAGCCTCCTTTTGCTCAAAGAAAAAGAATTCCAAGCTTCTTCTATTCAGGCAAAAATTGATGCTCGGAATAATAACTTCACCAATGATATCTCTACTTTTATTGAATCTGCCTTGTCACGAACTAGACGACGAATCGTTCTTGATCGTGTTTTTATTGATCATCCAACACGCCCTACTTTATTAACTTTTTCAGATGCCATTGATCAAGAAGTCATTGAACATTTTCAAAATTTTGTTCCAATTACCTCCAATCCTCCTTCTTCCATACAGGATTTGCCTGAACGATGGTCTAATGCTTATGCGCCGCTTGCTGATGTCTCTCCAACTATTTTTGATTCACTTATAGATCCTCCTACCCTTGAAGAATGGTGTTCGACGATTTCTCCAAATGTAATGATAAAAGCCCCTAGGACTTTCTATGATCTCATATGAGATGTTGAAACATTTAGGACCTTCTGCTTCTGCTCTTCTTTTTAACCTAATTTGCGCCTGTTTATCAGACGCAAATATCCCTGATTTATGGAGACAAGCTACTGTCTTTCCTATTTCCAAACCGCATGAATGGAAATGCCAACTTAAAAATACTCGTCCTATTACTTTATTGGAAGTGATTTGCAAGGCTTTGGTTAAGCTTTTTTACAATCGTCTGGCTCCTTTGCTCGCTTCCCACTATGTTTTTCAAGGAGGTAACTTTGCTGGTTTACCTGGAGGTTCCTACCGTGATCCTATTATTACACTGGAATCTATTATCCATGATTCGGTAGTTACCAAACAACCTTTATGGATTTTCTCTCAAGACATTTCAAAGGCGTTTGATTCAGTTGATCTATCCATGTTGCGTTTTGCTCTCCAGCGCTTACGTTTGCCACAAAATGCTATTCAATTTCTACTTTCCTTGTTCATGTCGCGTTTCAATCGTGTTATTACTGCACATGGCCCTACTCCATCATATAGAGTTAGAATTGGGATTGACCAAGGTGAAGTTATCTCTCCGCTTTTATGGGTTATTTATTTAGACCCTTTGCTCACTGCTCTCCATAATGAGAAAAACGATTCTTACCATCTGGTTTCTCCAATGGCTCCCGATTTTGTTTCATTAAGCTCTCATTCTCTAGATGTTTTAGAAATCAATAATTTGGTGTTTATGGATGATTCTACTCTGATTTCTTCTTCTAAAGAGGGAATGGAACATATGTTGTCTATTACTGAAGAATTTTATTGTTTGAACAACACTTCAGCTAACCATAATAAATATGTCTTAGCCACCAATGCGATTGCTACTTCTCACGATTTATCTCCTATTGCCTTTACTTTGATGACTTCATCACTCAACACTACAACCAATATTATTGTTACTCCTATCCCTATGTCCTCATCTTTCCGTTTCTTGGGCGTTTGGTTTAATATTAATGGCTCTAGGAATTTTATTCGACAACAACTCAAGCGAGAATGTAATTCTTTCTCTGCAATTCTCCGCCCGGCGAAATTGACTGTTCAACAAGTGGTATATCTTTATAATACTGTTTTGATCCCAAAATTGGATTATCGAATGCAAGTTACGCATTTATCTGAGGTTGAATGTTCTACTATTACTTCTTCGATTCGTGCCTTAGTTAAACACAAGGCCAAATTATCACGTTCTGTTCCTAATGTGGTGTTATATTTAACACAAGCTTTGGGTTTGATCAATTTATTTTCGTTTCAACAACAAAGTCATTTTACTAATTTATTTTTGTTAGCAAACTCTTCTTCTGCTTTTATGAAATCGCTATTTAATTATAGGTTGCGATTTATTCAATTTTATTGTTTAATTCTTATTTCTCCTTTGATGGTTTTGGATTGGTCTTGTTGGTCTTCTCTTCTAATTTTTAAACAAGATTACATCGCTAATACTTTAGCTTCATTGCTCTCAACTCCCTTTCATCTGTCGCGTGCTAATTTATCGCCTGTACCTGATTTAACCTATCCTAATGGCCATACTCCTATTTATCAATGTCTTTCTTTGGATGTATTTAAAACCAACTTAACAAGACTTCGAAAACGTGGCCTTTTTTACCTTTCGCAACTTTTGACACCTCAAGGAACACATTTGCTCTCCTGGTCTGTCATATACGCTAACTCTATTCAAAAGCGTGGTAATGCCCGTCTTCCCAATTGGTACAAAAATCTTTCTGCTAATGTCACGATTCCAGATAAATCTGGTTTATTGAAAGATCAATTTATGACTAAACAACGACCTGTGAGCCAAATTGCAAAGGAACTTACTTTTTGTACTCCTCCTTCTGGTTATAAAAAGAATTGGATTGTCACGATGAATGATGATGGCTTCCCTATATTTGGTAAACAGATTCAGATCCAACCCAAACATTCCACGTGTACTATTGTACATTGGACTTCAGACTGCTTATCTCGTCTGAGCGACTTGATAACTCTACAACCTTGTCCTGGCTGCAATTTGAATATCAACATATCTTCCTACTCAAAGAAATTTGTTGCTACTAGCTCTGTGTCTTGCTCTTATTCGGCCTCTCTTCGTCACTCATGGATTTTACCTATGAAGAAATCATCCATTATGAGTCACACATCCAGCTTGACTGCTACTGTGTCATGGGCGGAAATCATGGATTTTGTTACTTTAACTTGTAATCCTTCAGTTCGCTCAGTATTAGCTGCTGATATTCCCAATATTTCCTTTAATACTGTTGACATAGCTGCACCTACTACACATTTAATTACAGCTGGCGAGGTTGCTGCGTCATCGTCGGTCGTGCTCTCTCCAAATTCGCATTATACCTTTTACACTGATGGTTCTCTTATCAATTTAGGAACTAGTGATGTTTCTATGGGATGGGCTGGGTTCAAATTGTTAAAGATTCTGGCTTTCTTAATTCCATTGCCACTTATAAGCGGGGTATTATCCACGATTGGCCTTCTTCTTCTCGTGCTGAAGCTGCTGCTATTTATGCTGCTTTATCAGCTTCTCCTGCCAACTCTGTTGTTCATATTTATACAAATTCACAGTCTTCCATCGAGGGTTTGAAACATTGTTTCTTATCTAATTATTCAGATTCTCGTCTTTATTATAAGACTACCAATTTTGAACTTTGGGCCATCATTCAACAACTGATTGTGGATAAACAACTTTCGATTTTGCCTTTCAAAGTTAAAGCTCACTCTAATTTTTATTGGAATGACTTTGCTGATTCTCTTGCCAATACTGCCCATACATCTGATGATGCTGTTCTCATCTCCCGTCTCGATCTCACCGCGGTTCATGATTATATTATGATCTATGATGACGTGGTCTGTGAATCCAACCCAAGACATCTATTCAAACAATATCATCAAATGTTGTATATGAAAGACCTTTTAGCTCTTTCCCGCTTCTGTTTTCTTTCTCTCTTAATGGATCCATCTCGATATATGGTTGATTGGGCTCTTACTTGGCATACATTAATGTTCCAACCTAAATTTGATAATTCTTTTACCAAGGAGAATGTCTCTAGACATCACACATTAAAATTTCAACTTTTTCTGGAAGACCTACCCACTTTGGAATCATTGAAAAGGATACGACCTAATTTATACGTGGAAATTCTAACTTATCATTCTTGTGAAGACCACTTAGAAGATTTTATGCATTTATTTTTATGCAAAAAGCATCGTGTTAAATTACACCATATTTTAACATCTTATCTTCACCACTTTACCTGAAAAATCAAAGAAGCGGGTGATAATGCCAATTGTGACTATTCTTCTTTAGTGGATAGAATTACTTCCCTCCCTTGTTGGTCTTTCTCATCTAGCAACTGGTCATCTTATAGTCTGGTTCGTGGCTGTTTGCCTACCGCCTTTCTGGAAGTTTTTGAAACCCTAGGTATTCCTCGCCTCACTGCTATGAATGTGGTTGCCGCCATACACAACAATTTTGTCAACAAATTCCATAAACGAATTTGGAATCCGCGTTCGTATGATAAAGGATTATGGGAACATGCGATGAACATTATTTCAACACTTAAACACTCTTCAAGGCCTAAAGGTTTGTCTAAATCTTCTTATTTACCTTACTCATCTTTACCACCTCCGACACATTGCCTGATTCATGCGACTTCGAACCGATTGGTTAAAAAACTCGATGCAATATGGATTATCTTGGTTTAATCACATTTCAGGTTTTATGGGTCGTCTAACGGTGCTACTTAATAACCGCTTTTGCAGGATGGAGTGTCGATTTTAATAGTGGGTGCGTCATTCGTTATTATGTTAGCATAGTTGCTTCTACTTTGATTGGAATATATTAAGGGGGGAGATCTAGGAAGTGTTAGTATTAGCGATTTTTCTTTTGAATTTTTTTTTAATTTTAATTTCTTTCTAGGAGACTATATAGCTTTGTTTTTAGTTAGTTTTTATTTTATTTTCCTTTTTTCTTATATGTAATTTTGTAAAGTTTGATAAATAATTAATAAAGATAAAGGCTACTATGCCATGTTTGCCCAAAAGTGTGACTTTTGACCAATGTATTTCTTGTTAGTTGATGTTGTTAACGGGGAGTTAGTCTTCTAAATTAAGGAGACGGAGTTGAGGTGTATGTTTGGTGTTTTTTTTTTACTCAGGTTTTTCTCATTGCACTTCGAGTTTTCCTGAGATTTATGTTTTTATTTTTTACTTTTTGTTTTTCTTGGTCACTTTTTTCAGTGTAACCTTATTTTCTTTGGGGGTGGGGGATACTGGAAAATTTGATCGTCATGGTGGCTTGATGTTACAATTTCAAAATCGATGATCACTCGGGTGATAAGGGGGTGACAGGTTGGGTACCGCAGTTTTTGTAGTATGCCGATCATGGTGGTCACATGTTGGACTATCATTGGATTGATTTATCTAGGTAGATCTTAGGCTGATGGATCGTTCGCAATAAGGTGGGTGTCCTCCATTAGGGATCGTTCGAAATGAGGTGGGTGTTCCTGTTGGGATTGCACGACACTAAAAAGTTCCCCTAGCAGCTGGACTGCACGACACTAAAAAGTTCCCTAAGGTCTTTGTGAAATAGGTTTGTTATTCATAGTATGTAGTCAAATAGGGGAAATTGAATTTTGTATATTTTTGATAGTGCTAATGGTATTTGGCAATGGGATTCTTCGATCTTTAAATGTAGCGGGGGTCTCGCTGGGTACGTATAGTATAGTCGATTCTACCGGGTTTGAGATATAATTTGGGGGGAGAGGGGGAGGGAGGGTAGCTGTAGTAATTTATATAGAGAGGGTGTTGGGTTTATAATTTTGCATTTCTTTTTATGTATTTTTTTTTTCAGAAGATTATTTGTTCTTGTATTAGTTAGTTCTGCACTTTGTTGTGGTTCTTTCTTGAATACCTGGTATTCTCTAAAGTTACTTACAGCAAAAATTAATAAAATTCAAGCACAAGCTTTGTTAAACTAAAAGTGTGACTTAAGGGATCATTGTACTTTCTCTACCGTTGGGCTCTACCCATTTTTTCCCAAGAAGACATAGATGAAAAATATGAGATTTTTTGCCTTGAGTGATAGTAAAAGGACTTTTTGACGTTATATGAAGTTATTACCGAGGTCTTTAGTTTCGCTCGAACTCCTTATGGCTTATATTGAGTTAGGACCGTTATCATGAGTCTTGGAGTTACCAATAATACTGTAAGATGGCAGTTTCACACGAACGTTCCCCTGGGCTTTCTGAAAGGTTGAAAAGTAGTGCGTCTTGGTTTCTACGCCTTTAAAGTCTAACTGGCCAAGTGGTTCGCAGGTCAGACCGGTATTTCTTGGAAGGAGCTCTTGACCAACGTATTTCTTGTTAGTTGATGTTGTTAACGGAAAGTTAGTCTTCTAAATTAAGGAGACGGAGTTGAGGTGTATGTTTGGTGATTTTTTTTACTCAGGTTTTTCTCATTGCACTTCGAGTTTTTCTGGGGTTTATGTTTTTATTTTTTACTTTTTGTTTTTCTTGGTCACTTTTTTTGGTGTAACCTTATTTTTTTTGGGGAGGTGGAGGATACTGGAAAATTTGATCATCATGGTGGCTTAGTGTTACAATTTCAAAATTGATGATCACTCGGGTGATAAAGGAGGTGACAGGTTGGGTACCGCAGTTTTTGTAGTATGCCGATCATGGTGGTCACATGTTGGACTATCATTGGATTGATTTATCTAGGTAGATCTTAGGCTGATGGATCGTTCGCAATGAGGTGGGTATCCTCTGTTAGAGATCGTTCGAAATGAGGTGGGTGTTCCTGTTGGGATTGCACGACACTAAAAAGTTCCCCTAGCGGCTGGATTGCACAACACTAAAAAGTTCCCTGAGGTCTTTGTGAAATAGATTTGTTATTCATAGTATGTAGTCAAATAGGAGAAATTGAATTTTGTGTATTTTTAATAGTGCTAATGGTATTTGGCAATGGGATTCTTCGATCTTTAAATATAGCGGGGGGTCTCGCTGAGTACGTATAGCATAGTCGATTCTACCGGGTTTGAGATATAATTTGGGGGTAGCCATAGTTATTTATATAGAGAGGGTATTGGGTTTATAATCTTGCAATTTCTTTATGTATTTTTCTAGGAAGATTATTGTTTTTGTATTAAATTAGTTCTGCACTTTGTTGCAGTTCTTTTTTGAATACTTGGTATTCTCTAAAGTAACTTGTGGCAAAAATTAATAAAATTCAAGCGCAGCTTTGTTAAACCAAAAGTGTGACTTATGACCTGTTTTGGAGATATCCGGGGTTCTTGTTAATGTTTCATTATATTGAAAAATTGAAGTTTAAAAATAAACTTAAATACTGTAATCTGCATCCAAAAAGCTGTCTAAAATAAGAAAGAAGGTGAAACATTAGTAAATGTTTCATTAAAGAATAATAAAAGAATAATAAAAAGTAGTCCCTTTCATACCAAATTTTCACGCATTCAGGTACTCCTCAAATTCAATTTCAGATTCTAAAATCGAAGACACCAATATCTACAAAAAAAATTAAGAATGAAATATTAAAATAAAAAAATATAAGTTTTAAATTAAAGCATTTGCTTCAAAACTTACCAAATTCAACCTCGAATCCTAAGGCGGAAGAAATTGAATTTTTACAATAACAAAAAGAAAAAAAATAAATTAAAAAAAAATAACAAAAAATTTTTTTTTAAAAGGAAATTACTTCAAAACTTATCAAAGTCAAATTCAAATTTTATCACAAAAGAGCCAGATTTCTAAAAAAAATGAAAAAAAAAGTTGAAAAAATAAAAAAAAATAAATTAAAAAAAAAATAATTAAACAGTCAGTTTTGAAACTCCAAAATTTACCATCTAATTCCAACTTGGATCCTAACAAAGGAACCGATACCTATAAAAAAAAAAAGAAAAAAATTAAGTAAAAACAAAAAGAAAAAAATTTTCTTCAACCCAAAACCTACCAGATCAAAGATCCACAGCCTGAACTAACTAATACCTACAAAAAAAAAGAAAAAAAAATTTTAAAAAAAAACAAAAATTACATAATTTTTGCCTTCGAAACTTACTAGATCTAAGACCCAAACCGATATTTACAAAAAAAAGATAAATCAAGTTAAAAAAGAAAAAGAAACAAATTTCTTAAAAAAAATCCTGTTTTTTACCTTATAAAGTCTGGTTTCATGTTCAAGCTGGCGCCAACAGGGCGGACATACTTATTATCACCTGACGATCATTAATTAATTTAGTAATATACCTGCCAATCATTTGACGCTCAATATTAACTTAAACTACTTATAAAACTTGATCAATTATGCTTGAATTTGGTTAAAAAAAAATTAAATATAAAAGTTAAAATAAGATAAATTTATAAATAAAATTTAAAGATACATTAATATCTGAAATTTCCAATTGAAGCAAAATTAATAGATTTATGTATTATCACTATTATGTGATAAAATCGAATAATTGCACTAAAAATTGACGGCAGAAGACATTTAATATGCATAGCGTAAGTTTAAAACTTCTTTGCATGTATATTTTTTACATCATATATAATCTATGAAAAAATAATACAATATTTGCTTTCATAATACAGGTTTTTTACTTGTAAAGAAGTCAGCTAATTATAATATTTGCTTATTAAAAATTAAAAGGTTATTACTTATGAAAGTTAGCCAGTAATGATTTGATTTGGATAAAAATCTATTTAATTAAAACTTGATATAAAATAAAATTTTCAGTAAATTTTGGTAATATTCTGATATATGAAATTTTTAATGAAGTAAAAAAAGAATATAACGGCACTAGTGATAAAATTGTGAATGATCGACAAATGATTGGCAAAATCAAAGTGATAAAATGAAGATGTCCGCCTTGTTGCTAATGCCCTACAAAAAAAAGTAATTTAAAGAAACGTTAGTAAAACATTTCTATAAAATCAACTTTAAAAAAGTCCTCACCTTTCAAAGCAGAAATGAGCCCTATAAAAAGTATTTATATTTAAAATATAATTAAAAACTTTTTAAAATATATTTAAAATATACTTAAAATATATTTAATTTAAAAATTGTGAAATACTTATAATATACTTAAAATGTATTTAAAATTATCTTAAAATATATTTCTAATATATTTAATTTTTGCCCAAATACTTAAAATATACTTAAATTATATTTAAATTAAAATTTAAATATATTATAGATATATTTTTTACATACTTAAAATATACTTATAATATATTTTATAATATATTTTAAGTATATTTTAAGTATGTAAAAAATATACTTATAATATATTTTATAATATATTTTAAGTATATTTTAAGTATGTAAAAAATATACTTATAATAATCTTATAATATTGATATACTTAAATTTTAATTTAAATATAATTTAAATATATTTTAAGTATATGGGCAAAAATTAAATATATTAAACATATATTTTAAGATAATTTTAAGTATATTTTAGATATATTAAAAATATATTATAAGTATTTTGCAATTTTTAAATTAAGTATATTTTAAATATATTTTAAGTATATTTTAAGTATAATACTTTTTATAGGGTGAGGTCAAGCCGTCTACTAATGCCCAAATCCCAGAAATCTGAAAGACCTGCCTAAAAAAAAAAAATGAACTATTAGTAAAATTCGTTTAAAAATAAAAAAAATAGTAAATAAAATTAAGTCTTACTGCCAAAAATTTGAAGAGTTCCTAAAAAAAAAAACCAAAAACTTGCGCGTTAAACAAAACTCAAAAACTGTTTGAAAAAAAGAAAAAAAATTAAAACGTTAATAAATGTTTTGTCAATAAATAATACAAAAAAATAAACCCACTCCCACTTCCTTTCCCTTTTCCTACCAAATTTCCACATGTCCAAATGAATGAATTGAAATATCAAATCAAATTTTTTAAATTAATAACATTATATTTCATTTTTTTCAAATGTTTATAATTTTTTTATGATTTAAACTTTTTTTAGAAATTTTAATATCAGGTCACAGTAGCTTTTATAGTCAATTTACATGGTCAAAGTAAGAGAATATAACTGTTTAAAAAAGTAAGAAAATGAGCCATTAGAAATTATTTCATTAAAATAAAAATAATTGAAGAAAATAAAATATAAAAGTTTACCAAAATGCCACGTCCAGAAGAACCAAAATAACTGCCTAAAAAAAAGGATTTTTTTTTTATAGGTGTTTTTCAACTTTTTTTAAAACAAAGTATAAAAGGGAGAGGGGAAGAGCGAAAGAATGGAAGAGGAAAGGAATGAATTGGAAAAGGGGGCTAAAAAAGAAAATATACTAATATTTATTAGTATACTCCATCGCACTAAGTGCGACATGTGATATTAAATGATTTCCCTTATATATAACTATTTTTTTTCCAGAATACAAATGGTACATCGAGTAGATATCACTTCTACTATACCATGCCTTCGTTATTCTTTCTAACTACGAAACAAAGTTACTGACCAATACCTTTAGTTCAGTTATTATAAAAACTAACAGTTATCACTTTTTTACTATTGAACTATAAAAATAAATTAAACCCTTCAAATAAAAACACACAAATTTGAAATGGTCTTTTGCTAGTTGAATTTAACAATTAACATTGTAATACCACGTACATTTTTGTAAAAATTTTACAAAAAATCACATTATGAAGACTATCCTAAAAACTTACCACCCTTTCACTACACAGGTCGAAAAGTGAAAAATCAGGCGATCAATCGATCTCAATCAGGCAGTTTGCTAACTTTTGATCCAGTTGATCAGAAAAAAATGAAATATAGCTCATTGGAATCGTCTTAACAAGACGAATCTAATGGTAGTAAAATCGCATCTCTAGGATTAATAGTTACTTAATAAAAAATTAAATAAAATATAAATGATACATTTTTATTTTTATATTTTACTTAATTTCTCATCAAGTATTAATCCTAGAAATGAGATTTTACTACCATTAGATTCGTCATGTTGAGACGATTCCAATGAGCTATATTTCATCCTTTTCTGATCACTGGATCAAAAGTTAGCAAACTGCTTGATTGGTGACGGTATTTGGCGAAAATGCCAATCAGGCACCAATCAGCTACCTGATTGGTGACTGATTGGTGCCTGATTTTTCACTTTTCGACCTGTGCTACCTGATAATACTAATCCAATTCTTCAACCTCTTTTTTACTTGAAATCCGATTAGAGCTATATGGCCTAAACTGTGAAATTAAATTTGGTTCTACTATCTAGTTTATCACTAAATAATGCGTAATCTGCGATCATCCTCTTCATTCGTTTCACTCCTTTATACTAAATATCTCTATATCCCATGCGTAAGACCATCCCGCCTAATAAAATATTAGGCAGCCAGTATAAATAACTAGCTACTTTAATTACAAAATGATAAAAAAAAAGTATAAATAATGATTGTACACATGATAGTAATAGTGATTATAAGTCTGAGTATAACTTAGTAATTTATATATATACGTATGTATATATATTTGATCTTACTAAAAGCCCAATGCTTAATTAGTAGTTTTCTTTATGATAATTAACAAGTATTAATTTAAAATATTTTTTGAATACTTTTTTAAAGTAGCAATTATAAAGCATTTATAATTAATATTTAATTTGCAATATATTACAGTAATAACTAAATATTTATTTTAATTACAAATAGGTATTCATAAAATATTAAGCATTCAGTAAATACAAAATTTAAGCATTTATTAAATAATTTGTGTTTGATGAATACAAGTTTAACATTTGATCAACTTCGTGATGATAATAAAATTTATAATTGATTTTACTAAATTAATACAGTGCGAGATACTCTATAATGGGAGGTACTTATATCTTGTAATCTAATGGTCAATAGAATTTTATAAAATTTTAAAATTAGATAGCTTTTAAAAAAGATAAATACATTAAGCAAATAAAAAAATTTTCTCGATTTTTTTTTGCCGACATAATACAAAATCACATGACTTAAAATAAATTTGATTGGCTAATGCAATACCTAATGTTAATTAGAATTATGCATAATTTTTTATATATAATTTATTATTCATTATAATTATTTAAAGTAATTTGATTAAGTATATTATCAGGAACTTTTCTATGGGATTTATATTTTTTTTAGCAAGTTTTCCCATGATTCCTTTTTGAGAAATAGATATAATATAATTTGTAATAAATAAAAACTACCAAAATTTTTTTTTGAATTTTTTTTCAAAATTTTTTTAACAAAGCATGGGTAAGTTTATAAGCTAAAATGATTTATTTGAATAAGCACTATCAAATGATTGTTTTTTTTTATGTTACACAAAAATCACTTATTCTCAAATTTTTCCCATCATAATAAATTACCTGAACTTCAAACTTATGTAGCACTAGCAAAATTTATTATTTTTTAATCTAACCCGATAAGTTTAAAAGCTCTTGATATGCTTTATTAAAATTATCGGTTAGAATTTTAAAATATTATTTTTTGCTAATGTGACATCTTTTTGAAAATGTCACATTATGACTATAAAATTGGGTTGGTTATAGAGGTACCGCACTATACAATTGGTTATTTATTTTTTTTTTTACAATTTTCTTTTAATTTAATTTTAATGACCTTTTTTTTTATTTTATAATGGAAAATATTATTACTAAGATAATTTAATAATATTATAAGATAAAGTATATTTTTATTAAATAATAAACTATTTTTACAAGTAATATTTTTATTTTAAATTACTTAAACCTTAAATTTTTATAATTTTATATAAATTATATTATATTAGTATTTTAATACTAAAAATTTATATTTGAAAATTATATAATTTTGTAAACCTAAATTATATAATTCAGTTATCACTACTATAAAAGTCATATTATAAAAATAACCAAGTAATATAATGAGTATTTGCTAATCTTTCATAGTTATTGGTTATATATAATAATTTAAAATTTAACAATTTATTTACTGTTCCCTTTGAATAATAATAATAATAATAATAAAAATAATTTATTTAGGCTGGCACTAAATTATCATAATTTTAGCTCGAATTATAAGAAATTTTGGCCAATAAATTACGTTTACATGATATGATTTTTTATTTACTGATTTATTTTTTTTATAGCGTAAGTATTACAGTTTTATTGTTTAGTATTAGACTTATGTAAATATCATTTATACATATTTATTTATTCAAAAATTTAATTTATTTATATTTAAATATCATATACAAAGAAATATTGACAAATTGATATGAACTGTTTTACATCAAAATATGTTGCTTATTTACATACATTATCTCTTAAGCAAATTTTCATCTTTCTTATCATAAATATTGCATTTTTTTTTAATACAATTTAAGCTAAATATGCTGATGAACTTACATTTCCACCATGACCAGTCCAATTAACATGAACGTCAGTATCTTTCGGATGTTTATCGTCAGTATATTCATCAAGATATCTGAAAGTATGGGCACCAAAGTAATCTCTTTGAGCCTATATAATTATAAATTAATTAATTAATTATATATAAATTTGATTATATAATTAGAACATTCGTTAATTTTCTTTTAATGTTTTACCTGCAAAAGATTAGCTGGTAATCTTTCATGTCTATAACCATCATAAAAAGATAAAGCAGTTGATAATGCTGGAGTTGGAATACCAAGAATAGCTGCTTGTGCTACAACTTGACGCCAAGAATCTTGAGCATCATCAACAGCTTTCTTGAAGAATGGGTCAAAAAGTAAATTTTCAAGTTTCGGGTTCTTGGTATAAGCATTCTTAATATCACCAAGAAAAGCACTGAATAGAAAAAATTTTCACTTAAGAAGAGTTTTATTAATTAATTTATAAAAGTTAAATTTATAATTACCTTCGTATAATACATCCTCCACGCCACATTAAAGCGATACCAGCATTATTCAAATCCCAATTATGATCCTTAGCAGCTTCACGCATTAACATAAAACCTTGAGCATAGGAAATCAATTTTGAAGCATATAAAGCTTGACCCAATTGTTTAACAAACAAGTCTTTGTCTCCTTCAAATTTCTTATTTTTTGGTCCTGGCAAGATTTTGCTTGCACGAACACGTTCATCTTTTAAAGATGAAAGTGTACGAGAGTAAACAGCTTCACCAATCAATGTAACTGGAACTCCAAGGTCAAGTGATGATATGGCAGTCCATTTACCAGTACCTTTCTGTAATAATAAAAGAAAAATAGATTAGATATTTATTAAATAAAAATACTCTATTAAATAGATACGTACTTGACCAGCAGTATCTTTAATTTTTTCAACTAAGGGAGAACCATCATCATCTTTAAATCTCACAATATCTTTAGTAATATCAATCAAGAAGGAGTCCAATTCACCTTTGTTCCAAAATTCGAAAACATCACCAATCTTATCATGGTCAAAGCAAAGTCCTTCTTTCATTAAATGATATGCTTCACAAATAAGTTGCATGTCACCATATTCAATACCATTGTGGACCATTTTAACATAATGCCCAGCGCCAGTTTCACCAACCCAATCGCAACATGGTTCTTTACCAACTTTTGCAGCAATGGATTGGAAGATCGGTTTTACATGTTCCCTAATTATAAATTTTTAATTTTTTTTTTAAAAAAAAAAATTATATTTGAATTCTAATAAATAATAATTTATTTTTACCATGCAGCTTTAGAACCTCCAGGCATAAGAGAAGGGCCATAACGTGCACCATCTTCACCACCAGATACACCACATCCAATAAACAAGAAACCTTTTTCTTCCAAATATTTGCTTCGACGAATTGAATCTGGGAAATGAGAGTTACCACCATCAATGATTATGTCACCCTGATCAAGATGAGGAATGATTTGTTCAATAAAATCATCAACAGCGGATCCAGCTTTAACCAAAAGCATAATCTTTCGTGGTTTTTTCAATTTGCAAACAAGATCTTCAATAGAACTAGCACCAATAATTTTAGTGCCTATATGTGTAACATAATAAAAAAAAAATTGGTTAAATATCAAGAGATGAAAAACAATGCATTGATAAATAACAATGAGATTACCTTTTGCTTCATTAGCCAAGAAGTGTTCCACCTTAGATACAGTTCTGTTATAAGCAACTACTGTATAGCCATGATCATTAATGTTAAGGATAAGATTTTGGCCCTAAATTATCAAAAGAAAAAAGTTATTTTCAAAATAAAAATACAATCCAAACATTACAATATCACATACTTACCATAACGGCAAGGCCAATAAGACCGAAGTCTCCACTACATTAATTAATATAATAAATGAAATGATTTAGTATAAACTATATTTTGGTGTTATATGAAGCACAATTAATAAGATATGTCAATAATTGTTCATCGAAATAATTCCCTTCAAAAATAGAATTCTGAGAATTAAAACATTTGAAAAAACTTACGTTGGTGTACTCATATTTATTTTATGTTAAAAAATAAAGAATAAAAGGTAATTTTAGAACTAGATAAATGATTTGAAAAAAAATTTTTTGATGCAAGAAAAAACCAGCGGAGAGGTTTTTATCAGTCCAAATTTATTCAAATTGGGTTAATAAGCAAAGTTTTTTTAATCAGGATTAATTAATTTAATCAATTTACGATTATGTCACACGTGTTTCATATTTCGCATGAATCCTAATATGACTAACTTTGATTGTAAATGATCCGATTTTTAATACGAAGGATTTCAAACATTAATAATATTATTAATATAATTTTATACATCAGTAATGCGTTAATTGCAAAGGTTTTAAAATTAGTGTGATTTTATTTGATAGTGTTACAGTCAACTGATAAGTCATTTGACTTAGTTGATCTTAGAGCTTGCATTTTTTTTTCGCGTATCAAAAGATAAATTTTTTTTGTTGATAAATATTATAAATATTATAATTTATATCTTCATCGTAATATCATATATTAAAAAAAACAAAATTATAAAGTAAAATGCAACTATATCACAAATTTCTTTTAATAATGAGATTATCAATAATAATAATATTCCCTTGCATCTGAAAAATCCGTTCAGGTAGCACAATATAAGGTGAGTCCACAAACCTGTTGTAAAAGAGAAAGTAGTTCACGTAAATTTTTTAACAGTTTAGTGTTTTACATGGAATAGGATAGCGTGATTCAGGCCTATTAATAAATTTTCTTACAAGAAAAGCTTACATACCAATCCACTAGCCAATCTAATAAATCATTTGCAATTGCTTTTATTTTCAGTTTCGGATCCTTATGTTGTGTTCTTAAATGATTAACAATACTGGTTGTTTACTTGTTTTATTTTTTGCAGGACCATTCACATTAACGTTTAATACCATTATCATCTACAACGCTCCCGCTGATCGTTTTGATCAGAACTGCTCATTTTACGAAGGAGTATCTTAATTTCAAAAAGAAAGAAATAAGTTATGCAATTTTTTCAAACACATAAAGAAATTAATAAACGCAATTTCATTTCTATAAACATTAATAAATTGGATGATTTATTTTTGGGAAGGGGGCTTTTTTTTTGTTTCGCAACAATTAAAAAATTTCATTAGCAATAACTGTAGTTGCATTAAGATAAACAAAAAATGTATTACTAAATCAACTAGTCAATCGATAATGACTGTCTCTGATCGACCATTAGAGTGCCAAATTATTGATTGTAGATTATCCAGATTATCTCCAATTTTTTAGTGAAGTTCACTTAAATTCTAACCCCAAATTACGATTAGATGATAAAGACTGCAAAGATACGAGTTTATATTACTGATTTCAATTACGCATCTCATTATGCAATCATTTACTCTTGAGCCTTTTCCAACAAGAGGGCAAATTCATATTTTACTTTATAAAAACGTATCAAATGCAGCGGAATTACGTAAACGTCTATTATCTCACGATCAAGAATTATCTTACGCCTTTATAGACGCTAAAATGGTAAATATGATAGGATCTGAATTTTTTAAGTTGATAGAATTATTAATAATCTATTATATTATATTAGGTACTGGATAAGTTTCAATTGCTAGTAGCTACAAATGACGCAGTACAACATGAATTAAATTCTTCGCTTAAGACTCATAATGTACATTCTGAAATTGTTTATAGTCTTTCTCCAACAACAAACGTAAGTTCATTTTATTAAATTATTCATTTTTAAAATATATATTAAAAAAATCTTAAATTTTAAATAATTAGATAAGTGAATCATTACGAAGATTTGGTATTTCCGATTCTTCGACTTCAATCGTTGTCGTTAAAGTTGGAGGAAATAGTGAAGAGGTAAACAAAATTTCATATTATAGATAAATGAATATGTATGTATGTATATATATATATGTATGTTTTATTTTTTTTTTCTTTCTTTTATAATTTAGGCGAGATCTCATTTATCTACATTAATTCATGGAGAGGAATGTGATATCAAAGATTTTTCAAATTTTGTAGATATTTCAAGAATTAAAAAGGTAATTAATTTTAATTGATCGATATTTTTAAATATTTATAAGTATGTTAATATATTAAAAAATTTTATTTAGTATTATAAGATTGATGATAAAATTAATGATCAAAATGAGATGCTTGATATAATTGTTGGTTCTATCGCTATTAAAAGTGTAAGTTAATATAATTATAAGGTACGTGTAAAGAATGATAATATTAATACTAAAAAAGTAAATTAATTTTATGATAATAAAATAAAGTTTATCCTGTAAAATATAAATTTGATTGTCTATCGTAGTAATTAATCATTGATCAAAAATAATCAAACTTTACAAACTTTACAAGCTTTTACGGGGAAAAAAAAAGACTATTTTATCGAGATAAATAAAATCATTATGAAATGATTTAAATCATTGAGTTTTTTTTTTCAAAATTTTTAAAATTATTCCTTATTCAGATTACTTCGCGTTTTATATCTTGGGAACTTGCAAAATGCGAGTGAAGGATCAAGAAATGGATGAATACGATGATTACAAAACTCCAACATCTTCAAGAAATAATACGCAAAGTATGGTCCTAGAAGATGATTTGTTTATTATGTCACGAAACAGTACACAACGAACAGATCAAGATATGGATGAATACGGGGACGAGACTCCATTTAGTTCTCAAAATAATACACAACAAACTGATCAAGGAATGATTGAGAATTACGAAGAAGAAAATAATCAAGAAATGGAAAATGTATTTATATATATTTTCTTTTCTCATTTTTGAAATAATTTGCCATATAAATTATAATATTTTTTTGTAATTTTGATAAATTTGAAGGAGAGTCCTCCTAAAAAAAGGAAACGAACAACAAAGAAAAAGGATGAAACTCGAGATAATGAAGTTCGTTCATTTATTATTATTTAATTTGTTTATTCGAAATCACTTTTATTCAAGATTCATTTTTTAAATGTTTGTTCTTTTCCAAATTCTTTCAAACAAGACATCAACAACAATTAATAAAAAAAGTCGACGTGCTCCGACCACCACACGTAAAGAATCCACTTCAAAAAGAAAATCCAAGAAAAAGCCCGCTTCGCAAACTATATCTTCCGATACTGAGCTTCCCAAAGAATTAATTAGCGAAACAATCACTTCAGAAACTTCAGAAAATCAAGTTAAAACTAAAAAATCTCCTGCTGGTAGAAATTTTTGGAGTTTAGAAGACGATAAAAAGTTAGTTGATGCAGTTTTGGTGAATTTACAAGATGTCCCTTGGTCTAAAATTGCTCGTGAAAATTTTTCTAATCGTGACAGATCTGGTTGTTATAACAGGTGGAATGTCTTAAAGAAAAGATTATATCAAGATATGAATGGTAGTAGCGGTGAAAAATAATTATATAACTTCATATGCAAAACATCCAATTTTATCATTATAATAAAGTTCTTCCATATTAAATATGATTTTATTTAGAAAATTTTTCAAAAATTTTCCCATTTTTCATTTTGATTTTTTTAAATTAAATTATTTTCATAAACATCAATCTGATCCGAACATAATTAAAATATTCGTTAATAAAATTTAAAAAAAAACTAAAATTACTTCTTAAAGAGATATTAAAACCTTATGTAACAATTGCATGTTCTCTTGCTTTGGCTTCTTCGTATTCTCTCCTCCTTCTTCTATTTTCCAATAAAGTTTGTTTACGTTTTTGAATTAATTCTAATTGTCGTTTCTCAAGATAATAAACATAAGATCCTACTCCTCCAAAAAACACTGTTGAAAGTGCATGAGTCGCAGGTTCTATAAAAATAAATTTAATTGATTTAATTTTTTTTTTTTAAAAAAAATCAAATAAACTTACTATCTAATAAAGGTCTTTGTTGAATGGCTAAAGCAACTACTCTAACCGCAAATCCAAAAGCACTCCACCCAACAACATATGGAATAACTCCGGACATTTTCAATTTTCTATAATGCTATAATTCTATAATTGTTTATAAAAAAAATTAGTATAAATTAAATGGATTAACCGTCCATTCTTTTTTATTATTTACCAAACAAGTCCAAGAAGGAAAATGAATTTTATCTTACAAAGATTATATAAACCTTGCATGAAATTCATATGGCATCCGTTTGTTTACACATGACGATTGATCTTCAAAGATCTACAAGATAACCTCGCATATCATGTCCATATCCACCCCTAAACGACAAAAATAAAATTCTAACGAAACATTCAAAGAATCACTTTAGCTTCAAAAGCATTTTTTTTAATATAGGTTTGCAATAATGTTCGGTTTTAGCTCGCTTTTACCTCCGGATTGGGTAAGATTACGTTCTATTTTGAATTTTCAAACTTGAAAATTCTTCCAAAGTTTTTACAATTTGCTTTTATTTTCTAATTTAGGCCGCATTCTTCGGCTCACTTAGTTTGGCAGATATGTGAGTAACTTTCTGACATATATTCTAAGATTTAATTAATTTTTTTTCCAATATTGTTTGATTTATTATTTTATAGAATCGCAGGAATACCAGCTTTTCTTGTCATTTACACAGTTCTACCAAGTGCTATATATACAGCACGACATAGAAGCAGTAAAGGAAACTGGTATATCCCACCTGAACCTACTGATGAATCCCCTTCAATGCAAGCTAAATTGGTTTGATATTTATATTAAAATTTACATCATATTTTATTACAATTTAATTTTAATAAATAACATTATATATCTAATAGCTTTTATTGAACAGTTTGGCAGTATTATTTTCAGTCAAATATATTGCGCAATACATATTTAATCATCCAGGACCAGAAATTTTTGTCACGGGAACTCTATTAACTGTTATAGTAAGTAATTATCTAATATATATATATATATTTTCAAATTACTTTATAGATAATTCTAATTTAACTTCTGTTTCTTTAGTTGATTACTGTAGTCATATACCATTATGAGAATAGAGGAATTATAAAACCAGCAATTCCTCTTTCTGTCCTTTGGGGAACTACAACACTTACTACTTTATATTATACGACTTCAACTCATGATATCTCTCATGAGATATATCTTGTATCTAGCTTGTTAATGTTTATGTTAGAATGGGCTTCTCCAAGAACACCTGTAGAATCCGTAAGTTTTGTAAGTTTTAAAGAATAATCATTATCTTTTTTTTTTCAGAATTATATTTTTTATTTATTTATTTATTTAATTAGACTGCCACAACTCCTGGAGTTACACAAAGTAATGATACATCTCAGACTGAAAAAGTTTCTACAGAAGAATCTAAACATTCGAAATCAGAATAAAGAATATACAATATAAAAAAAATTTCAGCATTTATTATATACATCGTTTCAAGAACAATTAACATTAATAAAAAAAAAAAATTTTACGTTTTATAACATTTAGTTAGTACAAATCCATTTATCATAGATTTTAAACTGATAATTAAAGTTCAAATTAAGGGAGAATCTTAACATGGCAACACTTAATACATTTAAAATAATAGCAGCACAATTTCATTATTGCAAAATTAATATCATATCTTTATATTTAACTTCACCATGATCTGATTGATCTGATTAATGCAAACCTTGTTGATCTATTTAATTTAAATATATTAGCAATAATCCATATATTTTTTAGATATGTATTGAATTGAACTGAGGAAAAGGTTTTGATTACTATTAGTCTATTACAATTAAAATATTAAAATGCTTACAGTTAGGATTCTTGAAAATCTTTACTTTTGCGTCATAGGTTTCATTCAGTTTATTTACTAATAAAAAAAATTTTTTTTTTATTTTTTTATTTTTTTTATTTTTTTTTTTATTTGATAACAAATGATGAGAACTTTCATTAATAATCAAAATCATACTTTATTTAAAAAAATTTTAAAACCACGTTCAATAATAATATCACGATTTTTAACTATAAAATCAATAAATCAAAATGATAAAGATATATCTAGTCAAACTGAAGATGAATATAATGAAATTTTAAAAACACATCAAATTCCTGGTAGATATCTCCATTATTTTAAGAAAAATGGAAGGCAATTAAAGAAGGAATCTCAATTCGGAGATGAGGTTTGTATCATATTTTTTAAAATATATATATATATATATATACGTATTTTTTCATTAAATTAATATAATATTAAATAATAGGCTATTACTAAAATTTCAGCAAGAAAATTACGTTCTGGACATACAGTTACTGACGTGAAAGAAAGTAATAATGAAGATAATGTCGATTCTTTATTATCTTTTAAGGGTTTTTCTAGAGCGCAACAAAATATCGCCCAAAGATTATCTCGAGCAATAATAAAATGCAATGATGATGTACCTCATAATCATTTAACTTCTACCTTTGTACGGATTATGAATGTACGTGTAATATTCTTAAAATTACCTTTAATGCTTAAAAATGGACATATATATATATATATATTACTATATTTTAGATCGATGTATCACCCGAACTTAATTTTGCTAGAGTTTGGTGGAAACCTGATCCACAAAAAGGAATTAACAAGGTAAGATACAAATTATTTTTCAAAATATTTTTAATTGTGCAATTTTAATTTCTTTAATACCAAATTTTGAAAGTCAAAAATAGATAATACAATGAATAAATATTCAACTAAATATCGGAATATTTTGCAACGTGCCATGCACATGAGAAATCCGCCAAAAATAATTTTTTTGCGTTATGATGAAGCACTTGGAAATATAAATGAACTTTTAGATAAGATTGAAGAAGAATTGAAAGTAAAGGATAATGAAGTTGACAATTGAGAAATCCCAACTCAAAATTTTAATCGCCATCACATGACTTTCCAAAGCTTGTTTTAAATTATTTTATTATAATAATAAATTTTAATAACAAATTTCCATACAAAATGAATGTAAAAAATAGTAAAAGTAGTAAAATCAATAATTGATGAATGATTGCTATAATAGCAGTTGTATTATATAATAATTATCTGTTATAATTTGTTTGCCGCTAAAAGAATAAAAATTTTTATCATACAATCATAAAGAAATATTTTAAATTTCTTCAAGTAAAATGTGATAACATAAGTCTTTTAGGTCTATAAAACAATACCTTCCTACTGACATTTAAATAATTTTTTAATTCAAGCAAAATTTCAATAAATATTAGAGAAATGTTCATGACTTTTATTGTTGTTTATGGGAGAAGAATATAATACTTATTATGGTGGTGGTGATGATACCATGAGGCTGGAGGATGACCTACTGTTATTATCCACTTCAATAACATTTGATCTTATAAATGCAATCGGAATTTCTCCCATGATCGCGTCCAGCGGATCATCATTTTCACGTCCATTTTCCATATCTCTCGATTCTTTACTTTTCTCTGTATCATGTTTTTCCTCATTATTTACATTAGTCATAATTGGTGTTGAATCATGTGTTTCTTGTGTTATTGACCCGCCGTTATCCAGATCGTTTTCTTCTGATATAGGTGCTAGTCCATTTTCTGCGCTCTCAGCCATTGCTTGTATAGTTGATGATATGAATTTTGATCTTTCCTCAGGTGTTAAATATAAAAATACAAATCCACGTACATCAACGTCAGTGTCATCCGCAAGTCGACGTAACATATTATTGATTTGTGAAGGTCGACTTGAAGAATCCTGATAATATTGTTCTTTATCAAACAAATTAGAATAATTAACATGATGAATCATCATAAAGAAAATTAACATATTAATTAATTATAAACAAAATGAAATACCCATTCGACATAATTCACCAACAAGCCTTGCTAACGCAATTCTAACATTTATTACCCTATCTGATGCAAGTTTTTCTAAATCATTTAAGAAATGTCTTGCAAATTCCTCCTTCGGATAATCCGTAGAAACAAGAGCATTGCAAATCTGCACAAAACTATGAAATATATTTTAAACGATATCTCAATAATCAATTTATTATACGTATTGATGAAATAATTTTTTTTTTGTAAATTTAAACTTACACTACTCTGCCTCTAAATTTATTATCAGAGGCAAACTCACATACTCGTTTTATCATGTCATTATAACATGACTCATCGTTTCGAACGACTTGAAATAAAGTTGGAAACTATACAAAAATTAAAAAAATAAATAATATATACCTCGACATTTAATTAAGAATTGCATTTGTAAAAATGTGACCTTATACTCACACTAGAGACGGCTGTTTCTCGAACACTAGCAACATCATCCTTGATCGCACGGATGGTTAAAGGTAAAATATGATTTATAACATTTTGACTATTAAATAGTCTGCATAACGCAGGTAATTGTCTAATAATAATTATGTAATATTAAGAAAAATAGTATTCACGAGAATAAATAATTAAATAATTAAAATAAATGCAATTTACTTTGCAATCTCGTCTCTCAAACGCCATTGATGATTTACTCCATCCCATACATCATTTAATGACGGCAAATAATCGTTCCGAGTGTTTAGTGGTAAACACTCGATGAAATCTGCAAGATGTTCCATGAGACCTGATTTAACTTCATCCATATCATCTAAATAAGATCTAAAAACACTCAGTAAGTCTCGTTCTGTTTTTGAGGGACCAATTACTTTTGCGATTTCATGAAGCGAACAAGCCAAAGACCTTCGAACTTTGATCTATAATCATACAAGTATTAATTTCAATAAAGTTAATTAAAAGAATTAATTAACAAAAGTATCAATTTAAACCTGCATATCTCGCGTTAAAGAAAAATATGTCTCTTTTAGATCGTCCCATCGACTTTCTCCCAGAGTTAAAACTACAGCTAGAGTAGATATTTAATAAAATTTTCAAAATAAATTAATATCCAAATAATATAATAATAAAGATGTATCTCGTATCTTTAATGCTCACCGGGAAAATTATATGCACATATAACTGGGCGTTCCGGATCTCTCTGTCCAATCCCGGTATTATTATAAGCACTACCAGTTACATTGGTAATACCGATAGTTGATTCCCTAACAGGCCCCAAACTAAGGAAATGTTGTACCAAACTTTCAGGTACCTTACCATTAGGATGGAAAGTGGCAATTAATTCACCAATAATTTCGCCAGCAGCTGATCGCACACTTCGGCTTACATCTCCTGCGAAAAGTTCAATTCCTTTCACAGCTCGTTCAGCTTTCATTTCTTCTGGAAGGCGAGAGCATATTGTAGCTAAGACTAGGCAGCAAGAACGACGTACGTGCCAAATAGCATCGGTTGAGAAATGGTCGTATATGGGTAACTTTTGATATTATTGTTTGCTGAATATGAAAAACTAGTAATACAACTAACCAGAAGCAAAACAAATGCTTGTTATTTACCAATTTTGACGTAATAATATCCAAAGGTAAAATTCCAGCTAAACTTCCAACCGCTAAAGCCGCTTCCTATATAAACCGATTATGATTTGCGAAATTAATCATATCATCAATAACAAAGGAAACCGTAGGTTCCAACTAAAAACTAATCCCACCTTCCGTACATAAAACACTGGCTCATCTGACATTTTATCTAATTCTGGCACAAATAAACGTGCACATTTTTCTGGACCAACAATAGGTGCAAGTGATGATATTAACTGTAAAATAAAAAAAAAATAATAATAATTAGACTATTTGTAATTCTTAATAATAACTATGAATGTTGTTGATCGTATATACCGTCATCATAGTCATTCGCCCCAATTCAGCTTCTTCTTCGCCACCAGCAACGGCACCAACACTTGTATCATCACCATCCGCGTCCCATTCTAAATCCTCTCTTTTCGCTTTCTCCTGATCTAATTTGCCTATACCTAAAACAACACCCTCTAAAGTCTCTCTCTCCAATAATTCCTTTTCTTTAGGATTTACATCAGGTTCTTCTAATATTCTCTCAACTAGAGACTGAACGGCTGCTTGTGCTGCTGCTGCGATGCTAGTATTTTGATCAAGAAGAAGTGCATGAAGAAGAGGAGTAAAAGCAGCAGGAGATAAATATGGTAAATGACTAGTTGGTGTTTGTGGTTGTGCAGGAAGTTGTTGTAATTGCTGCTGTATTGGTGTTTGTGGTCTTTGAGGTGTTTGAGGTCTTTGTGGTGTATGTGGACGCTGAGGCGTCTGAGGTCGTTGGGGTGTCATTGGTCGAGAATTTATAGACCCATTATCCCCTTGAACGTTATCTGATGTATTTTCTCTCAGTGGACAATGCTATTCCGTAAATATAAGATGTTTCTACTTAGGATAACTGATAATAATGCGATTCCCAAATGGTCTATCTTTATATCTAATAAGTAATTATACGTACAGAATAATAAAACCATATAATCTTATCTACTTCAGGTGCAAATGCTTCACGGACGTGATCCTCTACATATAATAACAATTAAAAATATTAGATAAAGTAGATAATGAATTTATACGAATTAAATAATATAATTAACATATCAATAAATGAACCTGGATCAGTTCCCAAAGAGTTCATCAAGGGTAACACATATTCGACTGCTTCACTAATTTCCACATCTCTTATTAATGAGGGAAGTTCCTTTGCAATGAACACTCTCATAAAGAAAATATACAGTAGATCCCAGACCACAATTCGATTAATTAATTAGAAAAAGCTAAATAACAAATAATAATAATATTTAATATTATACTTACCTATGAAACACCAAATCACTCTTCACATATAAGAATATCTTTTCAAGTGGTGATAAAGAGTCGTCCAATAGAAGTTCTTCATCCTCCATTTCTTCTGCAGCAACGTCAGAAAGATGTTCTATGAGGAAATCCAAGAAAAAGAATTGAAACTTTGTAGATAATCATTTAATAGCTTTAGTGAACAGGATTAGGACTATTCGTACAGTATATCCAAAAAATTCCAATTTGCAAATTGTTTATGATTTGGATATCCTCAGAAGCTGTGCAATTCAGTCTTAATGCAACAGCTAATGTACAAACATTTTAAAAAAGTTCTGGCCACTTACCAGGAACACCCTCTGCCATTTCAGCCAGAAGATCTTCAGAATCCAGTTCGTTACCATCCTCAAGATCTTCTTCCCTTACCGGAAGGGGGTCTTGGTTTTCTAAACAAGTTACAAAAGATTGTAAACCACCTTTTTTTCAAAACATTTGGGAAAACAATAATTTTTTTATAATAAAGTAGGCTTGAGGCTTTACCTGCCATTACGCGCTTTTAAATAGAATAACTCGGGCAAGGTAATAAGAGAATTCTTGCGATGGGCAAACGGGTTAATTCTTACGTTTTCGAGTTTGACCAGTTTTCTAAAAAATTTGATGCAATGTGACGTAACGTTTTTTTGGTGAATTGTGTGTGGCTGTTATTACAATACCCTATGGATGATCCGAACATTTAATACGCGGCAATTTACATTACTGATTTAGACCTAAATGATCTTAAAAGTATCTTAAATGACCAAATAATTCTATTTTTAGAAGCTTAAATAACCTGAATTATAAATGTGCGGTCAATTCTCTTTAATGTTGATTCAACTTTCGTGGGTTTCAACTATACAATATTATTTAACTGATACAACGACAATTTTGACTTGCGTATCAAATTTTAAATAAAAAGATGAATGCAAAAAAAAAAAATATATATCGGATATTATAGTTTAGCAATATCTCGATGATCATTAAAATCATTTTTATCTTTAGAAGTTTTTAACCTAACAGAATTAGACTTATTATTTTCTGATTCATGAACAACCATTCCTAAACCAACTCCCCATTCGTTTTTCTGTTGTCTCATACTACTTCTGATTCTCCATAATAGGCCACCAAAACCACCAAATCCATGATATAATACCGCTTTTCGGCTGGGTGCAGGTATAATATGTTTTACGTGGTGTTCTAAAACTAATCCATTTCTAGGGTCAAATCTATACATAAAGATACCTGAAAAAGTTGTCCGCGGAATTCGAGTTCCACGGGGAGAAAACATCGATTTAATATAGGATGACCTTGGCGTTCCCTCAAATGTCCAACGAATATAAAGTCGCGTGTTTCTATCTGATGGTGATATTGAGGTCGTAGAAAAATATGATGTATGTGTTTTTAAAAAATCTTTCTTTATGTGGCTGAAATAATTATCATCATTTATCGCGTCTTTAAAATATATATCTTGTTCTGATTTATTCTCGTCCTCGCTGTCATTTTCAACTACGTGAAGCTTAACTAATTCTAATGTCAAATCATCAAAATACCATATTAAACTCCATCTTAACAAATTAGCGATTCCTATATATATGTGCTTTCCACGCACATGAAGACGTGTATGATGTGGATCAGTTAACAAAATATTTGATGAATAGATTGAAGTATCAGATAGACCATGTTCAAAGAATAATGGTAAATCATCTCGTATAGTACGAATTGCTTTGAAAAGAGGAATGATCTTATTATCAAAAATTTGGAAAGATAAAATAAAAATAAATCAAGAGAATTACCTCTGCCAACATTAAGCGTATATTCATCTACTCCTTTAGGTTCATTTTCTTCTGATTTATTTTGATTTAATGAGGGATCGTTTTTCCCACCAGTTTCCTTTTCCGATGCTTCCAAATGAGTATGTTTAAAAGAGATTTGCTTTTCTGTATAAGGTATATAGTAATTTTCTTGAACAGTTTGATCGTCAATTGTATGCAACTGTTGTGGTATTGTTGAAAAAGTACTTAAGCTAAACAATGACCTTGAACTACTAGCATTCAAATTTAAGTGTATTTTTTTTTGTATTCTTGACTCAAAGTTAGTTTTATAAAATCGAACGTTTGGCAAGAATATTAATGCGCGTATACTTGACGCCAATAACATGGTAAATAAGTTATCTAAATATAAAAAAATAAATTTGCGCGTTTAAAATTTCGTTTCACATGCAGGAACACAGATTCCTGAAAATGGGGACAATGATATTCATTATCTTTAATTTCGCGATTATTTCTGATTATTAATTTCTTGTAACATGAACCGAAATCTTTTCATATTATCACGTGATTTTTATATCATGTGGTTTTATCATTAATTTTATATATTGGTTTTTTCTTATATTTGTATGTTTTTACTTGTAGGAATTATCTCATAGTTTTTTTCTGTGAAATAAAAATAAAAAATAATTACTTGGAAATTTTTTTTAATTATTTTTACTGAAAGCAGTAACTTTATTAAGAAATTATAATTTATATATATAAATCATTTCTAACAAAAACTATATTTTATATTATAGTATTTGACATTATAGTTATATGGATTTTTTTTTTATTTTATATCAGATATTATTCATAATTTAGTTAAACTGATGATACTATTAATATGATAATTATATTTACATTACAGTACTTAATGCTGCAGCATATACAGTACTTTACTTATTTTTTTATTTTGCAATATTTGCAGTATAGAAAAATAAAAAATAATACTAATTAAATCTTTTTTTTTCAATTATTTTTGAGAGTGCTAAGCAATTTCAATTAGAGTAACTTCTTGATTTAGGCCAATGGTTTTTTATAGTATTAAGTACTAATGGTATATTTTAATAAAGTTGTTATATGATTATTATTTAATGAAACCAAAATTAATACTTTTTGCTCTTTAGTTTTTTGCAATCCAGAGAACTTCTGTAAGCACAGTTGGTGCCTAATAGAGATCATAGTATATTATATAATTATAAAATTATATTCATGATTATGTGAATTATTATAATGTAATGTATAAAATAAATAATTTCTTTATTTTATTTCTATTAATTATAACCATCAAAATTATAATAAATTACATTATCAATAAAGGAAGTGAAAGCAATATATTGCCAGGGAATTCAAATTTGTTTGAATGGCAATGGCCAACCTCTGGATATTTGAAGGATGTACTGTATATTAACACAGTCTATACCTAATCTTGAACCTTGGGCTATCATATTTACTCCTACACAATTAGAATAATTGCAAAAGCATGAAATTGAAAACTCTAATCCAAATATATCCACGCCTACTATTTCACATTCTAATTGAGAAATTCTGTATAAAGAAAATTATTCTGATTTCTTACAAAATTCCACATTTTGTTAGTTTCGTTCCTTCACTTCCAATTTTATTAGCTTTATCCTTTTCATATTCTTTCTTTAGCATTATAGTAATTAATGTGATACTATTGCAGCAGATATCTGACCAGAACGTCTTACAAAACAAGTTCTTGTAAAAAAAAATACAATCTAGAGGAATAGTGCAAATGGAAAGAAAATAAAGGATTAGTAATTAATCTAGAGAAAGAATTAAAAAAAAGAAATAGAACGTAAAAAATCAATCAAGTGAGATTAATCGTAATAACTAATGCTTTCGAAATGTCTGATATTTGAAATACATACTGGCAAATATGAAAAGCTGGCTGGGCCTTAAAGAAGAACCAAAAATTTGGTAAAAAAGGGAGAATGACAAATCAAGTGAGAGAATTGCTAGAAGAATATTTTATGGCAGGTAATGCAGACAAATGTAATCGTTACACTGCTCAAGATATGCAATGTGGATTGGAAAAGTGTGCGCAGGAGGTGGAATCGATAAAAATGTTCCAAAAGTTACCACGATCCAAAATTAGATACCAAAAACTACTAGAGAGCATCAGGAAGAGGCAGTAACTAGAGGGTTGAATTATAATAATCAGTAAAATTAGAACTAATAATAGGATATTGCCTTAAAAGTCGTTCATTACCAAACGATTGAAAAGTTCATAAAATTGTAAAAAATGGAATAAGAATAGGGTTATTTAGTGTTTTTTGTCTTTTGTGACATAATAATTCATTTTATAACTAGCAATTAAGAAGCTCATAATAGCTTTTTTTCTAAAAATCTGTGCTTGAAAGGTTTCAGTAAAATAGTGCGTAAGATTAAATGAATTTTATTAAATGATCTACAAAATTCACCCCCATTTTTTGTCACTGAATTATTAATCTCGTGATATTGATATAATGTAAAGTTCGGCTGAAATTACATTAATTCCAGCCGGAATGAAAATTTCGTTAAATTGAAAAACTTTTTTTAAGATCATATGTACATCATACCGAACATAACGGAATAAATAGTTATTTGAACAAATCCGCCAATATGCATAATAAAAACCATTTTGATTTATATTTGTGCGAAATTTGTGGCTGATTAAATAAAACTCGTGGCTTATTAACGTAATTACATAACCTATAACTGCATTTTTAAAAAAAATAAATAGTTTAAGGCTCATTCCTTCCTATTACTTTCACAGAATTTTTCAAGTGTGACCGGCTAGTAGCGTCCACCACCTATAAAATTTACGAATATGAGAATTATATTAAATAATATATATGATAAATTACCATAAGGCGAAGTGAGGCAAAATCGATATGATTCTGAGAATCGAGGCTCACAGTTGCTGAAGTTTTTCCATGTTTTAATAGAATTCTTCTTTGATGTAAATACAAAATAAACTGGAATTATAATAAAAAAATATTTCTAATAAAATATTTCTTTGCTTTTCTTATAGAAGCATGCATTAGACATAAATATAAATGGTCAGCTTTTTTTTAGTTAAAAAAACATTTTTAATAAATATTTCTTTTTCTCTTCTTTGTATAAATACTAGAGCTCCGAATGGGTCAGGTCAGGTCAGGTTAATTGATAAACCTGACCTGAAATTTTTTTTCAGGTCAGGTCAGGTCAGGTTATATCAGGTTGTCTGTTTGACCTGACCTGACCTGAAACCTGAAAAATTTCAGGACTATTTTTATTAAAGTATTAAAAAAAAATGGTACAAAACGTTTTTTTTTTAATATAATATTATGAAAAAAATGTTTTCGCAACGTTATTATTGAAATATCAAAAAAAAAATGTTACGAAACATTTTTTTAATATAATATTATGAAAAAACGTTTTCGCAACATTTTTTCTCAAAATATTGCGATTCAACATTTTTATATTAAAATCATATAAAAAAGTGAATCCCAATACTGCAATTCACTTTTTTATATTGATTTTGTATAAAAAAAGTGAGTTGCGGTATTGCGATTCACTTTTTTATATTGATTTTATATTAAAAAAGTGAGTTGCGGTATTGCAATTCACTTTTTTTATATAGAATTAATATAAAAAAGTGAATCGCAATACCACAACTCACTTTTATTATATAAAATCAATATAAAAAAGTGAATCGCAATACTGCAACTCACTTTTATTATATAGAATCTATATAAAAAAGTGAATCGCAATACCGCAACTCACTTTTATTATATAAAATCAATATAAAAAAGTGAATCGCAATACCGCAACTCACTTTTATTATATAAAATCAATATAAAAAAGTGAATCGCAATACCACAACTCACTTTTATTATATAGTAGAATCAATAGTTTCAGGTCAACAGGTCAATCAGGTCAGGTCAATCTTCATACCTGACCTGAATTTTTTTTAAAAATCTCAAACCTGACCTGAATTTCAGGTCAGGTCAGGTCAGGTTACCTGAATTTGGCTGACCTGTTCGGAGCTCTAATAAATACTCATTTTTTTCTTTTCTTTTTTTCTTGCCTTTCCTTGTTCTGTTCATCCATATAGATTTGAATATAGTAGATATAAGGTAAATTGGGATCGAAGGAAGTTTTTTTTTAAAATTAAATTTTTCTAACAAAAATTTTTCTATCTTTTCTACAGTATCTTTTCCTTCTTTTTCGTAAAAATACTGGAATTTACAATGTGCTAAAACTGTCAAAACTATCTATACCAAAACATAATGTTTCTCTTGGTATGTAAGGCCACACAAATTCGAATTTTCGGTTCACTTCACCCGGCCGGGTCACTTTTTCAAATTTCAATAAAAAAAAGTTTATATATAAAAAATTTATCACGTGATCAGGACGTAATTTTATTGGCGGGTAAGTTTATCACGCGGCTAAGAACTTCTATAAATTCCTCCCTTTTAAAAGTCAACCAATCAAATGTCACGATTTTATATGTAAACTTTTTTTACTAATAAACAATAAACCCCGGGTCCCCGGGTCGATTTTAAATTTCAATGTTACGTGAACCGAAAAATGAACTTGTGTGGCCTAAGGGTAGGCTCCACGACTTGGAACTTACAAAATTTTCCAACTTGTTCGACCAATATGTAACGATCCGAGCCCAAATTATTCAAAAGTATCGTATTTTGGTAATGTTCTTTAAAGTAACGATCCTTTTCACGTTCCTGGCATTTTTATAAACTTTTATATTTTTTTGTTTTACTTTCAATGCTTTTAAATCTGTCATTTTTTGTGATGATATGTCTTAATCTTTTTGTTCTTGCACTAATTTCATTTTTATGATATATTAATTTCCATAATTGTGATAACTTCTTTCAGATCTTTATAATAAATAGTATATAATCATGTTTTGAAGTAAAAAATAATATCAAAATTTTAATAAATGTCTTTTGAATAACGGACAGGTAATTTTAAATTATTTAGCCAATCAAATCATATGATCTTAGGAACACGTTCGTTACGCAAGGTTATAAATTATAAACCCTTAATTATAAAATACAAATGTAGAGTTCCAAATTGTTATTAGAGTCCAGTGGTCAAAATTGGATGTGCTGAATGTGCGCTCCATACATCACTTTAAATTTGCGCACTATAATAAATGAGGGTTCGGATTTGCTATAAACATCAAAAAATTTAAAAAATTGATTACGCTAGAATCGGTAATCGGTTATGCACTTATGCGTAAGCCACAAACCCGCGTTAAGCCGTTAATGGTTAGTCCATTAGAACTTAGTTCCTATGACGAGTATTGGTTTATTATGAAGGATAGATTTGGAAATATTGATAATAAAATAAAATAATCATTATGTTCATATTTTTAATAAACATATGCGTCTCTTAAATTTTGGCGTGTGCATACACATAAAGCGCACATGATTTTCAATATTGCTCACATAACTAAAATAATCATGTGTGCTGGCATGCTTATAAATACGATATAAACTATTTCCAGTTTAACGCGACGCGTCCTTTTACCTTTTACATGTTATTTATTATATGAAAAATATCAATAAAAATTATACAATCGCAATTGTAGTTTATTTAAAAAACATCAGCACGATGAAAAAAGCATGATCCTATTTGGTTGTACTGTAGGATAAATTGTATTATCACTAATATGTTCATAGGAAATCTCAAAAAATGATCTATTAATTAAATGTGCACACAATTGTCATCCATCGAATGACGATTCTATACAAATATATAAAATAAGTTGTATTGTTTATATTTAAAATTAGATTCTAGTTCTAAATCACAAAGTAGCGGGATATTACGAATCAAATTTTTAGTATGACATATATATAAAAAAAAAGTATGTTCTTGTTAACAAATTGAAATTATTATTTGATATACAAGACATTTTCATAAATTTAATTTTAAATTATTATTGGATGATTCATTTTTATAATAAAAATTACAAATTACTTAAAAAATACCTATAGCACAATTAATATAATTAATATACAGGATTATGATACTTGAAGTGATGCGTAGCAAATCTTTTTGTTACTTTGATCGGATCCTAAATATATATTGTAAGTAATGTAACATTCCATAAAAAATTGGTTTTTAAGCGAATTTACCCAAAGAAGAACATTATATCCCATATCAACTCATTTTATTGAACGGGTTAAATACAAGTGTATTACGGTTTACGGCACACTTAACTTGTAATACCATAGGAAAACTGGGTTTTCCGTCAATTATTTAAATCAAAGTTTTAAATTAACTCTCAAATTCAATAAACTAATAAACTAAATAATTCGAAAAAAAAACCCCCCCGTCTCACATCCAATATTATGAATAAACGGCAATATTATTATGCAAGATGTCATCATACGGATATATCAGATCGCGTTATAGGAAATCTATTGTCACCATTTTAAGAAATGATCAGTCTAACGGTAACGATAAAAAATTACCTTTTTAAAAAAATTCCTATATTATTATTGATACATAATAATAACAGTGAAAATAATGAACAAGAAATAAAAATATTCTTGCAGAATTAAATGAAATAAAAAGAAATATTTAATCGGGTAACACCTTTTTCTCAGATTTACGATATCATGACACAATGAACGATGCACGTTAAAAAAAAATAATAAATCAACTGTGAATTTCTTTAATCTCGTCGTCATCTGCTATAACTAAAAAAAAATCCTGATTAATTAAATAACAAAAGCAAAATTCCTAATAGGTGTATAACATGTATAACAAAAAAAAAAATATTAATATCCATACTTTGTTCTTCAGCTTTTTCTTCATCCGGAACTTCCTTCTTATTCAATTCCTTACGGCTATCTGCAAAATATTTAATTTTTTCTAAATAATGTTCATCTAAATAGTATTCCTTAAGTAAAGTTTCCAGAATTTGAACTCGTTCTTCTAAAGAATTTAAATATCCAGATTTTTTAGGTCTATCTTTAACATCTTCAACTAAAGGAATACCGCCTTTTGAAACATATACTCTTGCAAAATTTCTTCCAAAACTTCTAACACAAGGAATACTAGTTAAAATAATTGTTTGAGCTATTCCCCTTTTAATATATAATATATTAATTAATTAATAGCTTTTATTTAGATTATTAGATGTTAAAATAATATATTACCACGGTCCAAGTTTTCCCGATCCAAAAATAGAAGCAAAAAATCCTATATTATATATAAAAATAATATTAATTTACAAAATTGTTATAAGACTATTACAAAATAACGATTTACCTTCAATAGAACCATAAAAACCTCCAATATCAGATAAATAACTCTCAACTGTAAATCAAATATTTATTAGTTTTTAATGTTTTTTAACTTTTTTGAGTAGAAGTACCATACTATAATATACGTTCTACTTACAATCATAAATAACCATACTATTGTATCTAAAAGGGAAATATATATTAAATCCCAATCCAATTCTATTTGTATCTAAATTTAAAGGTAATTGTTCCGATTGTAGATCTAATTCTAAATCACAACTATTTAAGTATGAATTAGTTGATGATTTGATATGAATAAAAAAAGCTTGTCCCGGACGAAAATAAAACGCTTTTGGACTGTAGCCAATACAATTAATTTCAGTATTTAATATATTTAATGTCATATTTATAGTTAGTTTTAAATAATTATTTGGTAATATAGATGAATAGTCGCTATTGTTCAATTTAGCTTTATCGTTATAATAGGAATTTATTATGTAATCCAATTGATTATCATTAATTGTACTATTTTCAATACCATTTAAAGGAAATTCGATATCAATCCAAAAAGCACCACTCCTTAATCCTGATGCAAAATCTGGTATTTTAGTAGGGAGAGGAAATGACATGCAACGTCCGGCAGACGTAATGTTTTTTCGGACAACGCCTAAAGGAAATGGTCGAAAATAAGCTTCCATTGCATCATTAGCGCACATGGATGTTTCTATCACCATTTTAGAATCTGGTTTTTTTTTAAAAAAAAAAAATTAAGAAAAGATTAATACAAATTTTGGAGAAATTATGTTACTTCTTTTTTTTTTTACCTATAGGAACATCAAGTTGTTCTAAAACAGTTTGATGAAATATTTTGTTAAAATTATCATAAATACTAAATTTTAAAATTATACATGTAAGAATGAAGGCAACACCACATCGAAAAATTCCAAACCAAAATGGTTCTGTTTTTCGCCAACTGCAAGAGTCAATCAAAAAAAACATGGAGTATATATATAATTTTTAATCGTTGAACAAAAATCGTTTGTTATTATTCTAATGATAAAACTCTTTAGTAGGTAAAAGATTTAAGAATTAAAATCTGAAAAATTCTTGAATTTTGTCGTACATTTATGAAACAAATAATTTTCAAAAAAAAAAAAAATTATTTGACGTATATTAAACTAAAATTGTCATTGTAACAATTTTATATAAATTATTATTCAAGACTAAAATATATATAATGTTTAGTTTCAAAGTAAGAGTCATTCAAAAGAGCCTTTTTGAGAATTATACATGCAATTAACGTCACATACTGCAGTTACTGCACGCCTAAATTTGTAAAGGTTATTCGCAAATTCAATGTGAGAATTGGGACATAATAATCGAAGTGAAAATCAGCTTTTTTATTGAAAAAAATTTATCGGGTAAATTAAAAAATACAGTGAAATTGGGTGCATTGCGCCTATCTGTGCAGTACCGCAGTAGACCATTTTTTTTTTAAATTATTTAATTCTCCAATTCTTGAAAGAAATAACTCCCAATTTCAACGAACTAAATAAAAAATGGGTGATAATAATGATAAGAATATTATAAAGAATAAGAAACGCTTCACATTAAATACCCTATTTTTAGGAACACTTTTTACTAACACAATATTTGACATTATAATCATAATTATTTTACCTTTTGGGATGAACCTTTTAATTTTATTAACCATCGTTACTTTTTTATGGGGATTCTTTGCGGTAAATCATTCTTTATTAAAATTTCATCATTTTGTCTAAAATTAATAAATGTATTTTTTATTTTTTTTTTATTGAATATAGATCGTTAGGAAAAGAATACGTTATTTTATAGGATTTTGTGTAATAAACTTGGCCCCTATTTTAATTTTAATTAATGCTACTTTTAATTCAGATGATGATAATATTAAATATATATTGATTAAGAATAGTAAAAATGTTAAATTGAATAATGATCAAAAAAAGTTTATTCTTGTTGCTAGTATATTAAAAATAATTATCGAAGTAATATTTATTATTATTGCTATCATTATATGCAATGTTAATTATGAAAAATCTGGAGAAACTGAAAAATCTGAAGGAACTAAGGGTAAGATTTTGTTGATTTTGTTATGATTTATTTATTTATAATATTTTAACATTAAATTTTATTTAATATTTAGATACTAACTCAAAGAAATTAAATATTATACAAAAATGTAATTATATAAGATTTTATTTTCAATTTTCAATATAAATATGTTTAATATTTTAATATTAAATTTTATTTAATATTTAGTTCTTGAGGGATCCCCAGGAAATATTTACATTGCATACAAACTTTTTAATTTCTCTTTATATTTATCGTTATATTTTATTCTCATAATGAATGGAATATTATCATTATACGGTTTTGAATTTATTCCTACTAAAGATATAGGACATCTAGTTTTATTTACAATTTGTCTTTTTATTCCTTCTTTTTTTATATTATATCTCTCAGTAAGTAATTTTACCAGAATAAGTGAACAATATATTAAAATCAATTTATTAACTTTATTAATATATTCTAGAATAAAACAATCAAAAAAAAAAATCAAAAAGTAAGAATCTTTAAATATAAATATCTTTTAATTGTTGATATTTCCCTTGGTTTTCAAATTGCATTTTGCATAGCATTATTATTATATATTGGTTTAAAATATAAAAATTATCGTAATTATTGTAATATTATAACAATACGTAAGTATTTTTTTTATATAATACTCGTTGGAGATTTTTTATATCAAATACTAAATTTTTTGATTTTTTTTTTTTTAAAAAAAATACATAAGCAATTATAACAATGATTTCATCATTATTAACAATTATAACATCAATATTATTTTATCGTAAGTCTAAAAATAAAGATTTTATTGATGAATTTTTTATACTTTATTGTAAGTATTATTATTTTTATTATTTTTTTTTTGAATTTCAATCGAGTTTTCACAAATTTATACATTTGTATATTTATTTTCAGTGAAGCAAGAATATAAATTGCATTCAGATAATGAATATGATCATCAAGATGATGATGATGATGATGATGATGTACACGAAAACATTTTAACCGAAATAATACACATAATAGACAAAATACTCATAAAACTTGGAAAATCATTATCGTGATTTTCTGTGAAATTCATCATTAGTGTTATTCAATAAATATTAAATAAGATTATATATTGTATGTATAGAATATGAGATCTTTATTGAATAATTTTTCTTTTAATATGAATTTATATGAATTTTTGATGTTAGAAATATTTTTTAAGTAATTTTTTTTTTAAAAAAAAATTTCAAAGTATATTATCTATCACATACTATAATTAAAAATATTTATATGTAAAAAGTTTAAAAAATTTCATATATAATTTATTACAATATTTCATACTGTTAGTTATTATATAAGAGTATTTGATTCACGCTAGGGCTAAGAGATATATAAAATAAATTGTTAATGAAAATAATTGTTAAATGAATAAAATGATATATATAATGAAAAAGTCTTCTTACTTAAGAATATTGAAGATTTTGAACACCAGTACCGCTACTATTAGCATTTGCGGCAGCAGTATCAACATCATTCTTGAAATTCGCAAAATTTTTAGAAACTTTTTGATTGTATTGATTGGTTTGAATACTAAAAGTACGTAGTGCTCAAACTTTAGAATAAAAGCTTACTTAAATTTTATAAAAGATTTCATAATATAATACTTACTTAGTAAGGAAGGCCAAATTTGGAAAAAAGGCTATAAGTGTAAAATTATAGCGTAAAAAAAAAAATAGTTAAATAAATAAAAAAATAAAAAAAATAATGTCACAGAGGTTATGAAGTGCCAATTATTGTATGTCTGTACATTTTAAACATTGTTCACTTACGAGATTGACTAGGAGGTTTAACGGAACGAGGAAGTTTTTTATGGGGTCTATGGAAGATTTTACCAAGTAGAATTTCGATTTTCTTGGTTTTGCCTCCTTTATCCTCGGGTCCTCCTTTATCCTCGGTTTCGCCTCCTTTATTCTTGGGTTTTCTTTTTGTACTCTTGGTGGGTTTGATTTTTTTATTATCGGTGGGTATGTTCCTGGATTCGATTTCTTCTGATTTTTCTGATTCTGTCATTCTAAATATTTAGTGCTCAAACTTTAGAATAAGGGTTATTTATTTAAAAATTTTAAAAAGTTCTTCATTACTGAATAAAGCTTCTTTATTTTTTTTTTTTGACATAAATAAACTACTAAATGTGTAAAATAATTATATCACGGAGGTGATTAAGATTTTTCAAAGTTTTGGTAAAAATCAATGAATCCTGCAAGTAATTTTATATGCACGCCAAATATTGTTACAAGTTTTAAATGCAAGAAAATTTTTTTTATTGTTTACCGCATTTTTTCAATTTTAAACGCGTTTGGTCTATGTCAAACACTATAAATCTATCATCATGTGAATATGGAATTTCATACGCTCAGCGCGCTGCGCCATCTGCGCAAATCTTTGATTCTATTATACAGATTTAGTATATTTTGCTGCATGTATTTTTATGTGGGGTTTTTTTTTTTTATTTAAACCTACAATTTTGGCATAATTGATTACTGAATTTCACGGATAATCAAATCATTCGAAATTACTCGATTCAATTTTTTTTTTTCGATAAAAAATAAATTATTATGTGAACCGATAAAGAAATCCCTAGTATATTTTAGTAAATTGACTATCCATAAATAAAAATTTCTATAAAGTTTGAAAATCCAAATTTTATTTCACGTCATTTTTATATGCACTCATATTTCACAATTTCATAATGTATTAAAAAAGTCCTCATTATACATTAAATGATATATGAACCGATCGAAAATTATTATATTCATTATCAATTAAATAATATATATATAATTGGTATCAATTTTTCCTTTAAGATTTTTATTTTGAAAAAATTCATATCAAGTTCTTTTACTTTTTAATACAATGCGAGACTTTTTATTTACAAAATGTTCACTACATTATTTCTTGCCTTTTTTCCTTGTTATTACATCTATACCATCAACGTTTGCCCTTAAAGAAGATTTATTTGGACCCCCATTTGACAATAACCCTTACTTTCTATCAATCTATCAAACTGTCGCAAGTATTTTAATCCCTATTATTATCAGGGAGACCTTTCATAGGAAGTTGTATTTCTTTTCACCCCTTTTTTTTATATACTTTTTATTGTTTTTCGTTGATCTAGAAATGACGCGTCAATTCACTCGTTTGTGTTTTAACCATTACAATGACCCTTTTTTCTGGGATTATTTTTATTATTTATTACCCCTATTCATATTCAATTTTCTTGAAGTTGCATCCATAAAATATTATTTTTGCAAATACTTTAATATTTTATCGATTCTTTACGGGTTTATAGTTAATTTGATATTTTTGGATAAAGCTATGGATATTTATGTTGAGAGTCAATTTGGTCTCATTGTAAGAAAATTACTTGTGGGCTTATTCGTATTTATTTTGATCTTAAATATTACGTCCAATTTATGTGTAATACCATTACCAAAAAATACTAAAGAAAACCGCAAATGGCCACGAATATTATTCATTATACCTGCCTTTTTGATAAATATGGGTTTACAACCAACCATCTATTTACTATATTTGTATGAAGAAATTAAGGGTGATGATAAGAAGGGTGATGATGATGATAAGAATGATCATGACAATTGTCCGCTTTGCTTGAGTCATAATTATGTACATGCTAATCTAGATACTTTTGGAATCAAGAAGAAGGATAAAGATTGTCCGGTTTGTAAAAGACCACATAATGATGATGAAAAAGAATGTTGTCTGGTTTGCAAAAAAAAACATGAAGATGGTGAAAATTGTTGTCGTATTTGCAAAACAAAACATAAAGATGAAAAAGTTTGTTGTTTGGTTTGCAAAAAACAACATAAAGATGGTGTAAAAAAATGTTGTCCGGTTTGTCCAGTTTGCAAAAAACAACATAAAGATAAAAAATTTTGTTGTTTGGTTTGCAGAAGAAAATATGAAATTGATAAAAAAGATCATTGTTGTCCGGTTTGCGAAAAACACCATAAAAATGATGAAAAAGATTGTTGTCCGGTTTGCGAAGAACAACATGAAGATAATGAAAAAGATTGTTGTCTGGTTTGTGAAGAACAACATGAAGATGGTGGAAAATGTTGTCGGAATTGCAAAAAACAACATAAAGATGGTGAAAGAGTTTGTTGTCCGGTTTGCAAAAAACAACATGAAGATGGTGAAAAAGATTGTTGTCCGTTTTGCAGAAGAAAACGTAAAAATGATAAAAAAGATCGTTGTTGTCAGATTTGCAAAAAACACCATAAAATTGGTAAAAAAGATTGTTGTCCGGTTTGCGAAAAACAACATAAAATTGGTAAAAAAGATTGTTGTCCGGTTTGCAAAGAACAACATGAAGATAATGAAAAAGATTGTTGTCCGGTTTGCGAAGAACAACATAATGATGTTAAAAGAGTTTGTTGTCCGGTTTGCGAAGAACAACATGTTGAAAAAGTTTGTTGTCCGATTTGCAAAAAACAACATAAAGATGTTGAGAAAGATTGTTGTCCGTTTTGCAAAAAACAACATGAAGATGTTGAAAAAAATTGTTGTCCGGTTTGTCCGGTTTGCAAAAAAAAACATGAAACTGATAGTAGAAGAAATTGTTGTCGGGTTTGCAAAAAACAACATGAAGATGGTGAAAAAGATTGTTGTTGGGTTTGCAAAATACAACATAAAGATAATGAAGAAGATTGTCGTTGTCCAGTTTGCAAAAAACAACATAAAATTTATGAAAAAGATTGTTGTCTGGTTTGCAAAAAAAAACATTTTGATGAAGATTGTTGCCCGGTTTGCATAGGTCATCATTTTATACATTATCAGAAATTTAGGGCTGAGAAGAAGAATGAGGAGATTGAGAGGAGTAATGAATCTATCATAAAAAAGATCATAAGTTATTCACGTACCCTCATATTTAATGAGAAGAGTAGAAAGAAAGATGATGAGCATTATAAGGAAATAATTTATTTGAAGATCAATGGAATTGTTAGTTACCTTTATTATTTACTTAACTTCTTATATACCGTCATTTTCGCAATGATATCTGGTCCTTCTACATGGTGGGTTCAACTTTACTTGATTGTAAAATCTACCGAGTATTCTGTATATCAAAATTCTGGTCCGGATTCTACGTATTCCATATTTAAAAATTTTATATACGATATTTACGATATTGTTACCAATTTTGTATACGAGGTTACCCATATTGGTGATGATGAAGAACTTGGTAAAGAAGATCCCAATTTTAGCGCCTCCTTCCCTGATAAAGTTCCCAATGTTACCGCATCAAATAATAATGATGACATTGAAGAATTGAAAGAAGTGAAAATTCAGAATGTACAATGATCTATATTTTTTTAAAAAAGAAGTGCAAAGATAAACAATTATTCAAAAGGTTAAAAAGTTTCTATTATTATTGACAATACATCCACTTATCGTAAAAATGAGCAATACGAATTGTATTAGTTGGAGGACATCTTGCTTGTTGTGTCACCTTGTATTTTACCCATAATGTATATACGACGGTTCGAAGTGATTTTTCTTTTTGTAAATTTAAATATTTTTCTCTTTATCAATGTATTTTCATATCATATAAGCATATATTTTTGATAAAAAAAAAATAGAAGATACAATGAACGAAATAAATAAATTACAAAGATTTTTTTTATTTCAAAATTCAAAAAGCAAAATTGATTTATTTTATTTTAATGATAACTCGGTAAAAATATTAATCTATGTAAATCATTGATTATCAATTTAATACGGTTTTGTATTTTGGCCAAGAAATTTCTTTTGACTATTACGACTTTTGTTATTTTCATTTTGGTTTCATGTATAGCATACAGTAACATGTCATAAAAGTAATAGGTCAATGAATTCAAATTCATATAAGTATGAAACAAAGTTCTTTATTTAACTGTCATCAATAAGCCGTTGGCAAAGACAATGTATCAAATGGTGGTAATTCATCTTTTTAGTAAAGATATAAGATATTAAGAGGCCCAAATCTGTTGCTGACAAAAATATAAAAAATTGCAAATTTTGAAGAAATGATTTTTTGAACTTATAAGTGTCCTTTATCATCAAAAAAAAAAATCCTTGAAAATTCGCCGGAAGATATTAATTGGTATATGAAGTGAATTTATTTTGTTATAGATTTTAATATTTATTACTTATCTATATAGCAGCTAAAGATTTCAGATGATATAAAATAAATAAATTTATCTCAAATTTATATTAGTGATACTGCTGATTTCTTGCGGACCAGCACTTATCGTCAAATATATTATTATTATAAAAGTTATTATAATAATTAATAAAATTTCAAATTGGCTTATTAAAAAAAAGAGAAATAATAATATTAAAATGTTAAAACTAATAACTATTTTTTTACACTTTTAAACTTCAATCTTCATTATCTGAATTTTCATCATCGTCTTGTTCATTATTAACAGCCTGATCATAATATTTTTGTCTTTCGCCATGTTTTACTATTGAACTTTCGGGTATAATTCCTTCACAATTTAAGTAACCATAATCTCGCTCTGTATGTTGATCAACAGCATTGAGCCAGTTTTGGAAGCTGTCAATACGAAAGAATAAATATTTCAGTATGGATAATTTAATTTATCACCCATCACTTAACCAGAAATTTAAATTAAAAATTACGTGTTTTCAGCGATTTCTTCCTCAAAAATCTTGGAATAAATAAAATTATCTTTAAATTTTTCAATTTGATCCTAATTAATGTATTTAATAAAGAATAATTTTAATAATTATAATCCTATTATAGGTAAAATAGTAAATATATAAATATCGATCGCCATTACCTGATAAATGTCGTAATCAATCACGTCTTTTCCCTGATCTCTGGCTTTTCTATTATAAGAATCAAACACAGGCTAAAGAGGATTCAAAAACATTAGTATAAACAAATGGAATATTCGTTTTTAAAATTAAAATACAATTACCCGTTCAAGTAATAAACCTAACGCTGGAGCTTTTGGTATATTTATCTTGACTTGTGTAAATGTTTTTGCAATAAGGGAAATAGGTGTTCCCGTTCTTACAATCATTACTATTAATGCTTATATTTATAACAAATTAAATAATTAATAAAAAGTTAATATGATGCATTTCATAATAAATTAGTAAAAATACTCACAAACCATTTTACGAATTTGATGCAACATAAATGATTGTCCGTGTATTTTTATGGTAATCCATTCAACATCATTAATAATTTTAGGATCACTTACCTAAGAATCATGAAAAATTGTTATTTATTACATTCTATTACTTGAATATATAAAATCGCGCAAATAGCGCTTACTTGAGAATCGACAATATATCGGTTACAACTTTTCTCTTGAGGACTGCGACCAATTGTATAGTTGTGATAATTATGTGTTCCTCGATATTCCTGAAATCCTTGCCTTACGTGTTCAATAGTTTCTTGTGATATACGATATTTTCGTTTCTCAATCATTTCTTCGGACGTGGCGGTGGGCACATCCACGAATACTTTTTGAGTTGCGGTATCACTTTGGATCGAGTTTGACAATACTAAATTAAATTCTTTCTCAGGGAGTATGAACACATAAGTTGGTAATAGATATTCATATACTCGAGAATCACACAATGTTTTCGCGTGAAAAGAACGAATTACTTTAACAAAACCTATCAATTAAATAATTTTAATTAAATATTATTATATGATTCCTAAAATTTACAAAATTTAAATAATTACCCCACATGCGAATTTGATCGGGGAGATTTTCATTAATCTTTTCAACTACATTAGGAATATCGGTAATCATGTAAAAACGTCGAATTAAAAATAACAAATTAGATTAAATTTATTAAATTTAAAACAATATAATGCAAATTAGTTAGACAAGAGACTTATCTTGAGTGAAATTAAATTTCCAGCCGCATGAACACCTTTATCGGTTCTGGCAGCACGCATCAGACCAACCTGTTACCGCATTAACACTTAACTTTAAATGCATAATATTTTAAAAAATAGAATTATCTATTACTTACTTTTTTGGGATCATCCGAATTATCTTTGGATACAGCACCAGCAGCAACAAAAGCCTTGAATAAATCTTCTTCAATAGTTTTTGCGTTGCGATTACTACAAGATTTTAGTTGCATGAAACGAAATAAGAATCACGAATATATTAACTATCATTCAACATACATTTGCATTCCTTGATAACCAGTCCCGCAAAAACCAACCAAGACAGCAACTTTCTTTTTTGGTTTTCTCGGTTCTTTTGATTCATTCGAATCGCCTTTGTCCTCGATTTTGATTCTCTCATTATTCCGATCCTGTTGCCTATTAATATCATCCCGATTGCCTTTTCTATTCCTAAAGTTCTTGTTAAGGTGTTCTCTTCTATCCTTTGCTGTGGTGAAACGTTTCCTTGAAGACTGTGAATCTTCCATAGCACGTTTTTTTGAATGAGACGCTTCTTTCTCTGTTGATTCAGATGGAACTATAATTTTTTCTGCTTCGATAGTTGTTTCAACTTCTATAAAATCATTATTTGATTATTAAATAATAATATTAATCAGAATAACAAATTAGATTTCTCGCTACCATTAGTTGACTCTATTTTTATTTTCTTGAGAGTTGTCATATTTGGTAAGTATTTAAATTTAAAAAAGTTACTTTTATAAAGTCTGACAATATTGTTGAGAGCAATCTTTTGAGATAGAATTTTAAAATTTAAAAATTTAAAATATTTCATTGATAATCATGTATTTTCACGTTTGCGTTACATTCATGAAGATGCATACAGTAATCTGTAACACCCAATAATATATAAATATCAGATTAATCAAAAAATTTTTTTTTTTAATATACTTTAATATACAAAAAAAATGAATTTAGATAAACATTCAGATCCTACTCCTAATACGGAACCTTCAGCTTCAACTAATATCAAAAAACTTTCTATAACGCGCAGAGTATCAGGTAACAAACAAATATTTGAACTTAATTTTCATTAATATAAATTATAAGTATTTTTTAAATTATAATATAACTTATAGGTAAAACATGGAAACATCCAAAAACGGCTACTCGTCGTTCACAATTACCACGCAGCTTGCGTAAAAATTGGAATGAAAAACTAAAAGAACGAAACGAAAGAGAAGCTTTAAAGATGTTAGAAAAAGAAATGAAGGAAGAAAGAGAAGCAGAAAAAAAGGTATTAAATTAATTAGGTTTTTTAATTGAAATATATATATGTAGTTTATAAAGTTAAATTTGGTTTCAACTTTATATTAGAGAAAGCTTGAAATTGCTTTGAAAAGAAAACAAAGATTGGAAGAGAAAGAAAGACAAGAAAAATTAATTACTATTGTAAGTTCAAAATTTATTTTAACAACTAATTATATAATTAACTTGTACTAATTTTATTTTATTGTTATTACTTAATAGTATTCAGCAAAAAAATTAAAGAGACTTCAAAAAAGGAAAGAAAGAAACAAGAAGTGAAATTGAAAATTAACGCGTATATATTTAATCACGTGATCAATAGCATACATATGTATTTATTTTAGCCAATGAAATTTGAAGATTATCTTCATTATCTTCATGTGATTATTTAATAAATTGGACATTTTCTAAATGATTTGTTCAAACACCGTCTTCCTCAAAGGAATTTGTTAACTAAAGGTGTATTGGGCAAAAGACCGCATTTAAGAGTACTGAAACTGAAGATCTTAGTAATCTTTATAAAATGCCTCGTAACAGACATAAGGATAAATTTTCGTTAAATGCTAAGTCCGCCCCAAAGGAATTATTAGGCAAAAGGTCACATTCCGAGAGCACCGAAAGTGATCTTTTTAGTCCCAATAAAATGCACCCTCGTAACAAATATAAGGATAATCCTCCAGACTTTTCTGTTCTTGCATTTAAATATCCGTCCTTTTATCCTTTGTAAGTAATTTATTAAATTTTAATACTAATTTTTCAATAGTCTATAAAATTTATCGCGACTATTTATAGTGTGAATTATTCCAAAGAGGGTAAACCTTATATCGATTATAAAAACCCAGAGGCAGCTCGGTAAGAAAATGGGTTGATATATTATTAATTTATTTTAACAATTAATTTTAATAGAAATTTTTTGTTAGTGAGCTTACATACTGTCTGTTACGTGAAGACTTTAATCTATTTCTAGACATTCCCCTAGATACTTTATGTCCTCCGGTAATTAATTTCGATTACAGTTAATGTCGAATTTACTTGTCATTTATTAACTTGTAATATTTAAAAGATTCCAAGCAGGTACATATTTTAATCCTTGGTTTTCACTGGATCGGAATTTCGGATATCTCAAAAATATATTTGTTTAAATTAAAGACTGAATTATATCCACTGGATAGAGGATTTGATATCATCGACAGAATCTCACGAAGAATTGGGTAAAAATACTGTACATGGAATCGATATGTAAGTGTCAAATGAACATTGGTTTGTATTTCTTGAATAATGAGCTAATATATTCGTGTTGATTTCTAGTGGTACTGGAGCTTCTTGTATTTATCCATTGCTAGGATGTACATTAAATAAGAATTGGGTATTTTTAGCTACCGGTAAATGCTTAAAGATTCAGCATCTACCTGTATGCATATTGCCTTAACATTTTTATTACGTGAACTAGATATCGATAAAAAGGCTGTTAAGTATGCGAAAGACAATGTGCATCGAAATAACTTGGATGATAAAATTACAGTGCGTCGCAATAAAACAGACAAGAAAATCCTTCTAAACGAAAACATGATAAAGGATACAACTATCAAGTAAATATCCTGTATATGATTATTACTTGTTATTTTATTCTTACATTTTTTTTTATATTTGGATTTAGATTTTCATTTTGTATGTGTAATCCACCATTTTACGAGAATCAAGAGCAATACGAAAAAGGAGTTGAGAGCAAAATAACCAGCTCTCATTCGGTATTAATAAGTTTTCCTTTTGTTATAAAATCACTTGAAAAAATATAATAATTAATAGGAAGGTATTATTGTTAGGTATGCACCGGATCATCTAATGAAATGTTTACACCGGGTGGCGAGTTTCAATTTATTAAGGATATTCTAGAGGAAAGTTTGATCTTACGAACAAAAATTCGGTACGTAATATTAATTCACGAAAGTAACAATTAGATGCTTTTTTTAAGAGATGCTTAATTGATATTTTGGATAATACTTTAAATTTAGTTGGTATACATCAAAAATTGGACGATTAGAAACGGTTAACAAAATAGTCTGTGAATTGAAAAAATCAGGAGTATATATCATTTATTTCTCTATTAATTTAATTAAAACTGAAGATTTTAATATGTTTTTTTTTTCTTTATATATTAAGATAGATAACTACGTAGTAACTGAATTTTGTCAAGGACTTACACGAAGATGGGGAATAGGGTGGTCATTTGGAAGTCAACGTCCAACTTTTGTATATATTTCGAATTTTTCATTTTATTAAACAATTAAACAACGATCTGAGAAATAATTTCTAATTTTTTTTTTTTTTCTTAAGAGTGGCTCGCAACCTGTTTCCAAGAAACTTAGAAGGTCGGCGCCACCAAAAAGCGAATTTAGTGTTGTTCTACCGACAAACGTGGGAGAAATTTTTAAGTTTTTGCGAAATCTCTTCGATGAATTGGAGGTTACTGGACAATGGAACGAAGAATCTAATACATTTTATGGTAGTGCACAAATCAATACTTGGTCACGTGCTGCAAGAAGAGCTAAAGCTAAAACGGAAGCACAAAAAACTCCTATAACTCAGAAAGCAGGGGATGAAAATTTATTCGAATTTACGTGCAATCTGGAACCGGAACCTTTGGATGTGAGTATTAGTAACACAAGAGTAATAATTTCATGGACAAATGGAAAAGACAGGAATATATTCGAATCTTTTTATCTTCATATTAAAAAACGGTTAGAGCAAGAATTTAATGATAAAACAGCTTCTTTATAAATTAAATGATACATATATATTTTTGGAAATTTGTAATTTATGAATTTATGTATGCGGCCTTTATCATTCTATCTTTTTATCGATAATAAATTCGTATGTCATTAGTTTCATAATTATTAGATAATATATATCTTTATGTTTGACAGATTAGACTATTAATTATTCTCATTTATCATACATCTTGGCTAAACTACTAAAATATTAAACAATTAAAAATTATCAAATTGTTTACTTAATTTACTTAATAAAGTTATTTAAATACTTAATCAAGCAATTTACAATGTTTTAATCATTATTCATTAGCCGTTTGTTATTTTGTTTCAAAACCGAGATTCTTTATGATTTTTTAGTCTTGGCAGGCACCTCCGTTTTGTGGGCGCGGTTTGTGTCGATCTTCGCCATATAAGGAACAAGTGACATTTAAGTATCACATGATCACGTGCAGCCACGAGTTCAAAAACATTAAGTATCTGAGGGACTTGTTTTTTTTTAGTGTCAAAAATTTATTTGTCACCCCCGTGATACAAAAAAACCGCGCCCACAAAACGGGGGTGCTCTTGGCAGAGGTTATGACGACAGGACGGTATCACAATGATCACAATGGTAAGTAAACGTCAGAATTAGGTAATAATGTAGATAAAATATATATTTTTAATATATATATATATATATATATATATATATGCTTCACGACTTTTTTGAGATTATTTATTATTTTGCAAATATTTATTATAAAACAAAAGAGAAAATGATAAAAAAAGAAACAATTATAATAATAATTTTTTCGATTAGTTTAACTTGGATTCTAACAATATTTTTCACTGTTCAATTACCTTCACAAAGTAAAATACAAGATAATTATATATTTAATGAATCATATTCTAATGAAACATATTTTTGTGAATTTTCAAAATGTAAATTCTTATTTCCATATAAAATATCGGAACAAGAATCAAAAGCTCAAAAACATATGATTCAATATGCTCAAATGGCACAAAAACTTGATCGTATATTGATTTTACCAAATGTTGGTAAATCAAGAATTGGATCATGTTTAGAATATCCATTTAATTATTATTATTTAATAGAATCCCTTCAAAGAAATTTTCCTAATTTAAAATTGATGACACAAAAACAATTTTATAAATGGATAAAATCACAAAAAAATAAAAAACCTTCTTATCAACATATAATTATTCAAGAAAATCGTAATAGAAAATTTCATGATTTTATTAAAGATCAATCAAATAATAATAATATAACAAAAAAAGGTTTATGTTTTGATGAAATTGATGAAATGGATTTTGATAATAATAATAATTATAATTATAATTATAATTTAACTATAGGTGGACGTTATTGGAAAAATGATCAAAGTTTAGAAAATTTATCAAATTTTATTATTAATAATTTAAAATTATTTAATAATACTGAAATTTTATTAATGGAACAAAATTTCATTTATCCATTATTTCCAAATCATATACCTCATTTAGAATATTCTCCTCATATAATTAATAAAGCTATTAAAATATCTCAACATATAAAACCATATATAGCAATTCAATGGAGAATGGAATTAGGAAATCCTTTAAATATGCCAAAATGTGCAGAAAAATTAATTTCACGTTTAGAAGATTTAAAAAAAGTTTATAATACCAAAAATATTTATTTTGCTACCGATTATCCTTTAAAAGATTCTTTACGACAATCCTTTTCATTTCATGATATTAAACAAGAATATCATGGGAAAGCTATTGATATTTTAAGAGATAATGTTAATTTCTTTAGTTGGTTCAATTTTACTCCAACTGATCAATTCGGGAATAATATGAATATTAAAGAATTCGCTCTTAGTGGTATACCTGGTATTTTAGATAAAATTGTATGTACTAGAGCAAAAATATTTTTAATTGCTCCTCCAGAATGTAGAAAAAAGACGAGTTCTTATACTTCAATGATTAATTCTGAAAGATTTGATTTAATGAAAGCAAATGTTGAAGGAATTGAAAATATAAGCTTAGAATGGTGAATTATCCGGTATTAGGTATTTTATGGTTAAAATGTGCATCAGCATCCTATGTATAGTAAGTAATAATTATCGCATTATACATTATATCATTCATTATATATTAGATTATCTATTTGATTATTTGTTTGTCAATTATATAAATAAGTTCCATCATTTGATTACATAAAAAATAAAAATTACATCATTAAAAATCATTAAAACCGTTAGTGAATTAAATGTATATATCATATACCGTATACTTCCGAAATTAAGCACCCTTTTTTGACCGTAATGCTGGCCAGCAACAGCATAACGTAGGCCAAATTTTCATAATTCTGGCCAGGGGTGCTTATTTTCGTGGGGTGAGGTGCTTAATATCGGAAGTATACGGTATTTGTATTATGTTCTACTATATATATATATTATATCATTCTTTTAACCAAGTTTAATTAAACTAAGCAATTCAACTTGTCTATAATGAGAAATCGATATTTTTAGTGGTCAGCAATGTAATTTTTAGGGTGTAACTTAAACATCCTCGATTAATGACTGGATGTTGTTTCGCTGTTTTTCTTTGAGCCAGAAATTGCTTTTTTTTTTGTAGGTGTCTTTTTTAGTGATTGTTTTACAGCGGAGTTAGATGCATTGTGGTTATTTTCAGTTCGTTCCAAAGTAGTTCGAAACAATCGCTCATTTTGTCGAAACAATTACTCATTTAGGAGATCATTTTTCTTTATTGACAATTAAATTTATTGAATATATATATATATATATATATATATACCCATTTCCTAAACATAATGTCTTATAATTCAGGCTAGACTTGTGAACCGTACAAATTCGTTATATATTTTACATTGAAATTGTATAAATAATTTTGGCCAGAATTATGAGATCAATGAAATAATTTTTTAATTATAACCAATTTCAAGTTACTACTTATTAGAGGAAAGTTATTCGACTCATCTGTAATTAACAAATTTCAAAATTGTTAAATTGCTTTCAAACTACTTATCCTACTTATCCCTAAATTTAGGCCATGAAAACACATACTATGGTGTTAAGTACCAGTGGTGGCGAAGTCATTAATAAACAAACATTATCTGTTATAGAACTTTATAATTATCATAAAATATTAAATATTGGCATAACCCGATCACAAATTCAATAAATGCATTACTATCAAAATTTGTATTTCTTATTTATTTATATTGCAAATTAATGTATTTTTTTTGCGCATACATAATAACTACTACTGTTAAGTAAATTTATAAAAGAAAAAAGGTATATAAAAAAATTTTATAGTTTCAGCCATTATTTGCAACCAGCAACCCAAACAAAAAGTATTACGATTGAATTTCATCCATAATTTAATTATGAATTCCGATAGCACTTTCATTTGTCGAAGCACCTTTACCACGCGACTCATTTGTAGTATCTAAAAATAGTCAAACGATTAAAAACAGATTATATTAATAAAGAATATATAAATACAAAAAAATATTAAAATGATATTGACAAACTTACTATATTCTTTAGAACCTTTACGATGATTTTGAATAATACCATGTTCGAGAATATAGTTTATAACTTCCGTATCTTTCGATGTGTTGAAAATATTTTCAAGTGACTGTTTTGAGGCACGACCAGCCATACCTTCGCTACCATTTGGTGATTCAAATACATCAAACGCTATTATTATATTAATAATGATACGCGTTAAAGAATTCATGCATTTTATGAATATAACAAGGTCTAAAGAAACAGAAAAAAAATGTAATCAAAACAAACTTTGAATCACATCAGTAAGTGGAATTGATTTATCTTTTCGCCATTTCGTAACCTAAGAATTAAAAAGATATGTTCAAACCTTGAAAAAAAGAAAAAAATTATTTATTTTTTTTAATTGTACCTCATCAGGATATGCAAAAACGAAATATTCTTCACGAGTATTTTTTGGTCTGTAAATAACACGAGCTTCATCTGACATCTTTGATATGATTTTCTTGAAAAAAAAAGTAAGTTTTAAATTTTTATTTGAGAAAAAGTCTTAAGAATTTGTGGGAAAAAACGATGATTGATGTATTTAATTGATGAAATTTAACGAGTTTTTATACACATTTTTTAATGATACATGATATCATAATTATAAATATAATTATGTCATTATTATCATAAGGTAGACGATCAAATCTAAATCAGGATAACATTGAAAAACAAACACAGCACATGACTTAAATACAAACAATGGCGCAGTGCTAATTTCTAATTTTAATCATATACTATTGTATCATCTAACTCCATTACATAATCTTCGATATTAATATCATTTCCTCTCAGCTGCGAAAAGTCTTCAATACCTTGCATGCCATTAGTTCCATTAACTCCATTAACTCCATTTACTCTTACAGAAGGTCCTTTGGGAACTTCTTTCCTAACACCATCCAATTGTCTTATTCCCTCAAGAGACATTACGAAAGTGGGTCTTATTTTGTGAACTTCACTTGTAGTGAGATTTTTCATCTAAAGATTAAAATGTTAATAAGTTTATTTGAACAATATTTTAAATAAATAAATTTCAATGATAATAAATTTACCTTAAGACCATTAACATCTAATTCATTTAATTGTTTTTCAATTTTATTTTCTCTTACTTCTTTAAGTTTTTGTAAGAGATACCGTACTCTAGCTGGATTTTCTATATCATCTTCTGCCCTAAATTATCATTTCAATTAACTTTTTATATTTAAATATTTAAATTCGATTCATAAATTACTTACTTTTCCAATAAAATTTTTGAAAATTCAATAAAATATTTTGGAAATTTACTGAGTGGTTTATTTCCGTAATCGTCCATAGAATTCTCAAGTTCTAACCGATGTTCGAGAAATTCTTATATCAAAATAAGAAGATATTTCACATAAAAATATGTAAATATCATAATTGAGTTATCAAAATAACAAAACTCACCGGTTGTCAAGCATTCCGGAGAAAATATTTTACATTGTTTTTCTCCTTTCAGTGCTAAAGCTGCCCAAAGCGGTATTTCAAGTTTTTTGGGTGGTTCAAAAGGACCAAAAGATCTCTTCAAATTGTTTATATTTTAATATTTAATCGATATAATAACTAATTAAAATAAATAAAAAAATAGAGTAGAAAATGCTTACACCAGAAAGTATCAAAGTCTCTTCCTTGAAGAAAGGCTCTACAGTAACAAGCTCATCTTCAGCAAAGAATCTAAGATCTTCAGTATTTATGGGCATTATGAAAAATTATTTGTAATTATTATATATCGTTATATAACGCGACGCGATGAATCATGATGATCAAAGCCACAGGTCAAAAAACCTGATTGACCGTTACACAGTACCGTACCTTTTTTTTTAGCAAGAAACCATGTCGAAAGGAATTCGATTTATTGGTATAAAATATTAATTTATATATTTCCAAAGAATAATTATATATGTCACTATATAATTAATTGAGCAATGTTATTTTTTTTATAAAGAAATTGGTGCCAATTTGACGGATCCTATTTTTAATGGAGTTTATCGTGGTGTTCAAGCTCATACTGGTAAATATATTTATTGATAATTAGGTTTTATCAAATTAATTTTTAATAGAATCCGGTAAAAAATTTGGTAAATTTAGGTGATTTTAAGGAAATGCTACAACGAACTAGAAATGCTGGTGTAGAAAAAATCATAGTAACTGCTGGAACAGTAAAGGAGGCTGAAGAGGCCATTAAATTAGTTAATACTTATGGTATGTTAGAATTAATGATAATTTAAAGATTTAACATTATTACATTATTATATGATTTAACATTATTATTACACTATTATATCATTATTAAATGATTATAAAATTCTTTTCATCACTGAATTTACAGAAAATCTGTTTATGACTGTTGGTTGTCATCCAACGCGTTGTAAAGAATTTGAAAAAGATCCTGAAGGACCAGATGGATATTATCAAAAACTCTTAAATATTGCAAAATCTAGTGACAAAGTTGTAGCAATTGGAGAATGTGGACTTGGTAAGAATGATATTTATTATTAACCTTTTAATAAAATCTAATACTCACATTTGATCAACTTTTGGTAGACTATGATCGACTTTATTTTTGTCCAAAAGCAACACAGTTGAAGTATATTATTTCATAAATTATTTTATGATGATATTGTGAATTTAATTAAACTTATTAAAGCACACTTTTAATATAGATATTTTGAACGTCAATTTGATTTGGCCGAAGAAACTGGACTTCCAATGTTTCTTCATAATCGTAATACTGGAAATGATTTTATGGATATCCTTTTATTTCGTATTAATAGATAATAATTCTTACTTTAATATATGTACCTTAATTATGACATGAAAATACATTTGATTCAAAAGCATAGACATAGATTCAAAAATGGAATTATGCATTCAATTACTTGCACAATGGAGGAAATGGAACGTGCTGTTTCTTTAGATTTGTATCTTGGAATTAATGGATGGTTAGAAAATTTTTAATTCTTAATCTTTTAACATGTTCACATCACATAAATTGTTTTAATAATCTTTTATCATCATTATTTAAGTTCATTGAAAACACATGAAAATCTTGAAGTGGCGAAAAAAGTCCCAATAGAAAAGTTAATGTTAGAAACTGGTAAGGTTGTATTGGTTGTATTGGTTGTATTTCATATATCTCACATTTAATTTGGGTAGATGCGCCATGGTGTGATATTAGACCCACGCATGCTTCGTATAAACATTTAAATTTATCGAAAGAAGAAGAGTTGTTATATAAACCTCCAACACGTAAGAAGGAAAAATTCGAATTGGGATTTATGGTTAAAGGACGTAATGAACCTTGTTGTATCGGGTAAATATTGATGATTTATTATTTCATATTTATACTAAGATGACTTGATTGATAATTAATAAATTTATTATATGTAATGTAGGCAAGTGTTACATGTATTAGCTTCAATTCGTGATGAGAATCCCGAAGAATTAGCTGAAACGATATATAAAAATACATGTGAAGGTTTTAATTTAAAACATGAGTAGAATTTGAAATATAGTGTGTAGTAGATTTGATATAATAAATATTTATAATGTAAAATTGCAACTGTGTAGTGGTAAATTCAGATTTGATATAAATACAATTGCAATTGTGTAGTGCTAAATTCAGGTTTGATAATTAAAAATAAATATCTTATAATTGCAACTGCGTAGTGCTAAATTCAGATTTGATATAATTAAAACAAATATTTATAATTATAAATACTGTATCTAATGCCGAATGTAAAAAATGGTAATTGATAAGATTACAATAGGATTTACTTATTATAAAATTTATATATTTAATATATATTCAATTAAAATTACTTAATAAAAAATTACTTTATTAAAATAAAATAAACATTTTTCACCTTTTTTTAATTAAAAATTGTTTATTTTTTAAAAATATTCTGTTGAAAATTTCTTAATTATACAATATAAAAAAATTGAAATTTTTTTTAAAAAAAATCATGTGATAAACACATCTTTTAATATTAATCATCCAAAAATTGGTAGCATCTTTTTGTATTCCCGATCCTAATTTTCCTTAAACAAAAAAAATCAAATTTGAAGCTATAACTTTTTAATATGATAATATAATCAAACTTTAATTGAATTTAAGATCATACTTTCCCGTAAAAGTAAAACAATGTATATTAATAATCATAATAAAAAAAACAAATAAATTAATAAATATACCCACGTGAACGTGATTTTTTACGTACAAGTATATATGGGGCGTAATTTGTTCCAGATAACTCGGCATTTTAGAGCAGCGTAATAGTGAAATTTATTACACCACATTAAAAAAGTATTACGCCAGTATTACATCGATGTAATGCCGAATTGGTGTAATGTACCGTAATAATTCGCCACCCAAGTATACCATTAACGTGAATTTTTGCCGAATGAAGTGAAACCCAAATTTTTCGTCACCTTTTTTCGTCACTTTTCTTCGTCACTTTTCTTCGTCACTTTTCTTCGTCACTTTTTTTCGTCACTTTTTTTTTTTATCAATGGGAATTCGTAGCCTAATATATGACTCATATATATGAATGATATATATATAAACTTTCCATCAAGAAATAGTAAATTTGGATACCAAGAAAAAATAAACTAATAAATCATCTATTTTTATTGAAAAAAAATTGATAATCTGAAATATGAAAAAAAAAAAGAATAAGAAATATTTTAAAAAGTATAATTATATATAAGGGACTGATCAATCCAATAAATAAATAAACCACGAATTGTATAATGATAAATTATTAAAAAGGTTACACTAAATAAACTAAATGAAATCAAAAATTTCCCGACTATATTAAAATATTGAAGTGAACATCAAACCCATCAAGTGACACCAACTCATTGAGTGATATTAATTAACCCATCGAATATATTATTATTATTAACTCATAGAGAGTAACACCAAACTCATAGAGTGATATCAAGTACGAGTGACACTAACATCAACTCATCAAGTGACACCAATCCATCGTCCATAGAGTGACACCAAAACCCGCACCATCAACCCAGAAACCCAGGTCTCAGGCACATAACTACATAACTACAACTATATAACTACATAACTACATAACTCAGTAACTCACCATCGAAATCATCGGATCTTCTAATTGAACTTTGATGGAAAATGGTCATAATTATCTATTAATTTTACATTAACATAATCTTTAATCTCTTCAAGATCCTCATTACTTATATCACAATTCTTACCAAAATAAATTACTTTTAAATGATTATAATGAATCTTAATATAATCACTTATAGGTTTAAAATGGTCACTTGAATTTGAATTATTTGAATTCATAATTAAATTAAAAATTTCTATAGATTCTAAAGGAATATTACAATCTTTTAAAAAATCATTAAAAGGTAAACAAATTAAATGAATAAAACTAAGATGTAATAAAGTATTAGGTAAATAATTTCCTAAAACTTTTATAGTATGTTCATTTACATACCATAAAGTTAAATTTTTTAAATATTTTAAATTAATTAAAAGATTATAAAGATCAATACTCTCATATTCTGTTGCTAATAAAATTAATCTTTTAATATTTGAACAAAAATTTGATATAATTTTAACTATATCAGAATTTAATTCATCTAAAATTAATTCTTGTAAAGAAATACTAAAATAACGAATAATTAAACATTTAATATCAGAAATCATATGTCTTGACATATTTTCCACCAAATATAATTTTTCAAGTTGAAAATTTGAATTATTAGTAATAAAATTATCATTATAACGATCTTGATTATCACTTGTAGTAATAATATAACAAGATTCAAATCCAAGTACTTTTAAAGATAAGAAATTTGCCAAAGAATCCATCACATCATCATTTAATCTTAACTTTTTAAAATATAAATGAGTTAAATTAATAGATTGTAATTCTAATGTAGGCATAATTATATTATTTAAAGTTTCACCTTTAAATCTTAAATATAATTTTTTAAGATCCCTTTGATTTCTAATAATTCCACAAAGAGCCTTACGTAAAGTGATTCGATTATCATTATCATTAAAAGATAATTTAGAATTAAAATTAATTAATTGAATATTTTTACATAAAGAAGGAATAATATCAAATAAATTGATAATATTTAATAATAAATTTGAATTATTTTTATATAATTTAAAATCTAATCTAGTAATATTTGTTAAACCAGGAGTAAAAGCGAAAAAAGTGAAAATATCAGGAATATCAAAATGAAAATGATTATTATTATTATTATCATTATTAGAATTAACGTTAATAAGATTTAAATATGAAAGATTTTTACTTTTACTTATTAATAAAGGATATAAAATATTATTAATTAAATGAAAAATTTTTCTTTGTTCAATAGAAAAATCTTGTTTTATCATAAGAATTATCCAATGAATTATCATATCTTGTAATGATAAATTACAAAATTCTTCTAAATAAACAGGATAATCAAATAATTGATTATTATTTAAAGGTATTAAAATTTTATTATTACTATTTTTCATTAAATGAATTTTTTCTTCATTACTTAAACAAGAAAGATAAGTTGAAATAATTTTTGATTGTTGAGATTTATTTCTTTCTTGGTTTCTTGTAAATGGAGTTTTATATAATATAGGTATAGCGATTCTACACCAAAATCTATTTACTAATAAACAAGTATAAAGATTTTTATTATCTTGAAAACTTTCAAAAATATGAGAGATACATTCAATTGGTAAAGGTTGATATGGCATGATTATTTTTTTTTAAATAAATTTTTTTAGATTAAAAAATAAAAAATAAAAAAAAAAGAAAAAAAAAAGAAAAGAAAATTTTTATTTCTTCCCAAATCGGTAAAGGTTGAAATTTGACAACTTATAGATCTACAAGATATGATATATAATTATCATATGAAATATGAAATGATAAATGATAAAGCAGCACACTTTATCTTTTGACGTGAAAGTTACACAAAGTTCCCAAATTCAGAAAGGAAAAATAAAAGATGCGAAATTCGGAAAATCGGTTAAGAAATTATCCTAATTATTTAAAACATTACGAAAAATTTATATATAGTAAATTGCAGAAAAAGAAATACAAGATTAATAATTATTTATATAATTTTTTTCGGATCTAAGGAGTTATTTCGTTCATCGATGATCCAAATGTTAAAATACGTGATGAGTAAATGAATAAATGATCATTTTGTCATTGTTATTTAAAAGAAAATTAAAAATGACTAATTAAGAATCATAAAATGGAAAAGATTTACATTCATTTAAAAATATATTGTTTACTAATTAAAAAATAAAATGGTTTAAATGAATTGTCTCTTTTTAGGATTACGCTGGATTACGCCTCAAAACGCGAGTAACTTTAAAGTGAAATTATAAAAACTCCACGATAACTTCAAACTTCATGATAACTTTACGATAACTTTACGATAACTATAACTACACCCATTACTACACACCTATTAGGCTATTACTACACTTATTAGCACACTTATTACTATACTTATTATTACACTTATTATTACACTTATTACTACACTTATTACTACATTTATTACTAAATTTATTACTACATTTATTACTACATTTATTACACTTATTACTACAAAATGATTGTTATTCCAGAGATACTTGAAATAATATTTTCTTATTTATATTATCCAGTATTTTATCCAAAATTTTTATTATCTTGCGCTTTAGTATCAAGATCTTGGAGTTATAATGCTCTTCCTTTTTTATGGAGTAAACCTTTTATTTATGATGATGTTCATAATAAAGAAAAACTTCATATTAAACAAGTACAACAATTTCGAATTTTTTTTTCATTTCTACCTAATCAATTTTTAAATCAATTGGGATTAAAATCAATTAATAATAACAATAATAATCAAAAAAGAAATATTAATTATAATTATTTATCATTTATTAAAGAATTTCATTATCTTAAATTATATGAAGCATGTTTAGAATTTTGGAAAGTTGAAATAAATAATAATGAAATTGATGAAATTGATTATAAAATTTTTGAAGAAATTCCTGAAAATTTTACTTTATGTACTTTATGTACTACTAATAATAATTCAAATCCTAATCATCCTTCAAAATATTTTATAAAATCAAAAATTTTACCTATTATAATTGAATTATTTAATTTAATCATTTATAATTCAAATATAAAATATTTTGATTTTTCTATACCAAAAAAGAAATGTTTTTGTGATTATATTCCTTTAAATTATTTTACCATTACTTCTTCTCCTTCTTCTCCTTCTTCTTCAAATCTTTCTTTTTCCAATTTACAATCTTTTAAATGTAATGGAAGATATAATTTTCCTTATAAAAAATTATTTATTGAATTAATTAAATCTTGTAAAAATATTTTAGAAATCAAATTGGAAAATTTCGAATTAATCGATGATAATTTGGATTGTTTAAAAAAACTCCTCGTTTCACAAAGAAAGTTACGTAATCTTGAATTGAATTTCTTAATTAAACAAGATTTTTCGGATTTATTTCTTTCATTAAAAGGACATTCAAATTTAAATTATGTTAAAATATCTTATTGTTTATTTAATAAGATTTTACCAATCAAAATTCTTTCTTCATGTAATAATTTAGAAGAATTAATTATTGAATCAAGTGAAATTGAAGAGAACGATTCTATTGAAGATACTGTCGATTCTGTCGATTCTTATGAATCTATCGATTCTATTGGTTCTAATATTATTAATATTAATAATAATTATAATAATGATAATAATTATAATATTAATATTAATAATATTAATATTAATTCAATTAATTCAATCGATTTAATTGATTATTATATTAATCCTATTGGTTCGATTAATTCGATTGGTACCAATTCTATTCATTCTTTTACTAAATTAAAATCATTAAAAATTATTAAATCCATATTACCTAAGAATATTTTTAATCAAATATTTTCAAATGAATCAAATTTAGAAAAAATCATTATTAAAGATATGGATTTATTAATTAATTATTCAAATATAATTCCTTTAATTTATTTAAATTGTAATCAATTAAAATTTCTTGAAATTAGTTTATCGGAATATACTTTTGAAAAAATTTTGAAAATATTAGAAAATTGTAATAAATTAAAAGAATTAATTATTTATGATGAAAATAATAATAATAATCATGATTATTATAATGTTATTTCAATAGATCATTTAACTATTGGTCAAGTTTTTAAGAGAATGGGAAATTTAATTTCTAATAATTTAAAAAAATTATTTATTACTTCATATTATTATTTTACTGAAGATGAATTTAAAGATTTCTTATTTAATTATTATAATAATCATAATAATAATGGAAATTTGAAACAATTAAGTATTAACATATGTGGTGATAAATTAAATACGTTAAATTTATTAAAAGATTATTCTAATGAAATTAATAAGAATTTAATTATTAAGCAATGGGACACGAAAAATTATGATGGTAAAAAAGTAAGATTTCATCAATTATTTTCCGTAGAATTTATTTAATATGTATTATTATAGGAGGGCAATGGTAACACCCGTTGAATTAATATAAGGGGGGAAGGGGGAAGGGTGATTGGTTTCTATTTTCGTATATATGTATGTACATGTTTACTGTAATTTCTATATTTATTTATTTTTTTTATTTTTTTCCCCGATATAGAATCTATAATAATTTCTATGAATTATTTTATTGTCTTATTAATGTACGTCTTATAATAAAAATGTACATTTCATTTATTTTTAAATTCCAAGCATTGTGACCATTTTATTTGCAGAATAATCAGTTACAACATCAAAAATTGACAACACCAAAGTTAAATAACAGATACAACATCAAAAGTGACAACAACAACATCAAAATAAATGTTCCCCATCCATTCGTATCCATTCGTATCGCAATATCGCATGCGTTGTGCGTTGGACTAATTCGAATAATCCGCACACCTTCCTCATTATTTACAATCAAAATTAATGTATGATTAAATCTTGATATACCATTATACTGTATATAACTAAACTTACAAATCAAATTCTTCAAATTCTTATCTTACAGCTGTACTCCAAATCAAATACAGTTATATTATCAACATCTGATTCAATTATCTTCCCCTTTGTTTTTACCCTTTTATCCTTCTACCCTCCAAATGTTCATGATGATTTGATGCTAACTAATGTAGATTGTAGATTCTTTCTTGAGTGATTCAATTGCATTTGATGAAATAATTACATTTGACGATAAAAAAAAAAATCAAATAAATTAAAGAATGCTAATTAATAATAATGATGATGATGATAATGATGATAAATGATGATATGTATATGTATTTAAATTGATAAATGAGATTGATTTCTATATTCTTCTTTAAGATTAACGATTAATTTCTGTGTTCCTTTCTTATTATACATTTTTCTAATTTTTTTTGTTAATTTATCATCATCAGTAACTTTAATAGATGAGGATAACATTGTTAAAGCGCGATCAAAATCAGATGAAAGTAATATTGCTAAAAGAATAAAAAATAAAATTTAGCTCCGGATAACAATAAAAATGAATTTTTGCATAAAAAAACTCACCTTCATTATATTTTAAAAGGGCAACAGCAACAAAATATAATATATCAAAACCATATAACATTAATAAATCCCATATTCTTAATAAAGTATGATGAGGTACGACATCACTTGTAAATAAAGTAATATACCATCTTGTAGCATAGGCTGTACTTGATATTTGTAAATTTTTCTATATTAATAAATAAAAAAAATATACTAAGTAATGATGATAATAATATCACAACTAAATATATTAAACGATAAAATACTTACAAAATGAACGAATATTTTATAAGCGTACTTATTCATTAATTTTTCTTGAACATAAAAACTTTCCATTAAAGCAGGAAACCCAGGTATATATAAATCATGTAAATTACACTTTGTAAACATTTTAGTCAACATTATAAATGCATACTAAAAGAAAAATTTAATTAGATATTCATCAAAGAAAACTTTTTTCATACATACTATTAAATCATAATTAACAACATACCTCTTCAGTATAATACATTAATAATATGGTAGCTATATTAGTCATTCCTTGACAATAACCAACTTGTTCATCATAATTAGAAAAAGCTCTTAAGACATCAAATAAAGCTCTTTGTCCTGGACCATATCTTGTACGAAACATTATATGTGAATGTAATGTTCTTGGTATATCCAAATCAATTTGCCTTTCGTGCGCTGAAGGTAATTTCAAAAGATCCTAAAATTAAAAAAAAGAAAGAATTAGATAAAAATAAAACACACATATACATACACAAACACACACAAATCATTCTTACTTTATAAGTTTTAACTAAATCTTCATCAAATTCAGTATCGGTACTTCCATTAGTAGCTAAATAATACCATACAGGACTTCTCCAAGAATCAGGAATTCCTTTACTTATCCTTTTAAAAAATTTAGAATCCCAAGGAAATTTATAAGAAGAAATACCAAAATTTCCAGAACGGACCACTAATTTATTATTAGAAACCCAATGAGCCCATTTTAGAGAACGTTTTGCATCTTTTTTATCACGTTTTTTTTCTTGAGTCGGAATAACCTTTATTTTTTTTCCTTCTGATGTTACAAAACCATATTTATCAACATTAGAAGAGAATTTCTCATCTTTTCTCAAATTAGATTGATTAAAGTGATAATAATCATAAATCATTCTAATATCACTTGAAGAATCTCTTAGATTTGATTGCATACTTAATCTTGAAACAGAATGAATAGAATGTCTTCTTAAAGATTTATTATTCTCATTATTATCATCATTATTTCTTAATCTTGGTGTACTCTTTTGTCTGCCGATTTTTGATTTTGTACGAAAACTATCGTAAGAGTAATCTTTTATCTTTGAGGTTGAAAAATATGAAGGTTGATCTCTTTTCAACATTGTTTTTTCTTTTTATGAAAGAGTAAAAGAAGTTTAAAAAGGAAAGGGTTGAATTTTTTTTAATTACTAGTAAAAAAATGGACAGATTAATTAAAATAAAATAACGAGACTAGGTTAATATATAAATAAAAAAAAAATTTTTAATGTACCATTTAAATACTAAAAGATCTACAACATGCATAAGAATGAATAAAATAAGTAATGTCATTTATTATTAAATTAACTAATTCGTAAAAACAAAATTTATTGGTATATTTTTCATTCACATGAAAATTGTGAACCGATATACATTTCTACGCCACATTTCATGAGAAACTATTCGTTTTGAGAAAACTTACGGATAAAGCGGAGTTGCGAGCATATTCACCTTTGCTCTCGCATAATGAAAGGTTAATATCGGACTGGAATTTTCATCACTACTAGATTTTTTGTAAAAAAAAAAAAAAAACTCAGCCCTAAAAATTCTTGGCTTGACATAATCCATTGTTTGTAGATCCTCGGAGAAAGTATTAAGAATAGAAAATTTTAAAAATATCAGAGAAGTATTCTTGGACATCGCACACAAATCTCATATATGACGTATTTGTTTTCGGAAAAATCAAAAGGAGGATTTTTATTTTTATTTCCAAAAGAGGATTATCAATTGTTTCAAATTTCTATTTTTTTTTTGTTTTGTTTTAACCAAAGATATTTTTACTTTTTTTTTTTTTTTTTTTTTGATTATTCCCAAAAGTAACGATACACAACAATAGAAGATTCAGTTTATCTACTACGTTACTATGCACTGAATTTTATTCCTAAAAAAATTTTTTATAATTGAAAAATATTAATAAAGAAATAACAAAATTTCTTTTTATTAGCCTAACCGTGTAACAAGGAACACCAAAAAAGCATAATACATGTCTCATGGCTGATTCATGTAACCATAGGAACGATAGGAATGATAGATATTATAAAAACACCGGCGGGTAATTTTTAAGATTATGAGAGAATATAATACAGTATGATCTTTTTTTAAAATGCAATTATTGATTCGAAAGTTTGAACTTTGAAAGAAACAGGTTTTTATTTTAGTTAAATATCGAAAATCTATTTCCTTATTCCGCAATAAATTTCACTGATATGAAAATATATTTTATGGCTTTTTCATTACAAATTCTATTATTTCATTTACTTCATTTATTTTTATTTTCATAATGAACTTTGCATCATCGAATCAACAATTTCGCTATAAATAGACCTATAAAAAAAAAATTCATTTTCTTTTTTTTCTATTTTCATGAGTGTCTGCTTTTGAAACTCTTTATAACAAAAAAAAAAATGTTTCGGTTAACCATAATATTTGGATTTCTTATTATGATTTTTCCATATGCATATTTCTCTTTTCCACTTTCACCAACTTCTCCGGTTTCTACACTTAAAACGAGACAAGTAACTGGATGTAATACTACTTTTACGAAATCACCATATAGTAATCCAAAAACTATCACAACTAGCGATGGTAACGTTCATAGTCAACCATGTATGGGATCACCTGTGATTTGTTATTTTAAAGATGATGTAAAATACACAATAACTCAATATGTTACTGACGGTGAATGTGTGAGTGGTTTTTCTTCCATATGGTTTTATGTTATTGCACAATGTGAAGGTTATATTTGGGGTGGTACAACTAGTTATGAAGTTCAAAAATGTTCTATATAACAATGGTTTTGGTTTCTTTATATTATTTATTAGAATATAAAAAAATTATTTACCTGTCTATACTTTTTCAGGTTAATATATATATTTGTAAGTAAATTTTTTTTTTTTCTTCCCAAATTTTCTAAATTTTATAAATAATATTAAAAAAAGATTAGAATTAATTTGTATTAAAGATTAGTTTTTTTTTAGTAAATATAAAGAGGGTAATACAAAATATAATTGCAAATAAAAATCAGTAGACAAAAAAATTTATTCAAAAACAATAAAGTGATCTATAAATTTTTTGGAATTTTTTTTTTTTTGTAATAATCATATAATTTTAAATTATATTATATTATATATTTGAAAAAAAGAATAGACTTTCAAAAAATAATTTAAAATTATAATAAAATAAATTATATTTTACTATATAAAATTATATAGAATTTGGAATTATAATAAATTAAATTTATTAAATTTTAAATTTAGTTTTTTTTTTGAAAATATTTTAAATGAATATTTATATTAAGAAAATTAAAAAATAAAGTATAAAGTCTTTTTCTTATAATAAATTATAAGAAACTATAATTTCTATTCTAAAATTACAGTAATAATATCATTTAAAATAATGCTAGCTATTTAAATATATATTTTATATATATTAATCTAATAAGTATCTAATGTTTAAATAATATAAATGATAATACTGTATTTAAAATCAAAATTAAAGTCAAAAGTCAAAATATTTCAGTTTTGAAAGCTTAAAGTTAAATTAAAATCAAAATTGGCTGAAATTATATTATATTACATGATTTTAAATAGTTGCGGATTTTAAATTGCAATAACTCCAATAATATTAATGCTATAAATATAAAATATATATTATTACTAATATAATTAATGATGAAATATAGGTAAATCATTCTTTTTAGTTAATGGTAATGCAGTCTCAAGTGACATAAATCATGGACTAGTATTTCAATTCACAGATATGTCAATCTAATCTATTTAATATCCGTCACCTATCAATCTGATCTGTCTAATAAAATACAATTCAGATATCTGTAATGATAAATTGAAGATTATTTTAATATTTTAATAGATCTATTTAGAAATTCTTTAATAATCTAAAATATGGAAATTTACTAGATGTCTTTAAAGTTTAAGTAGCTGAAGAACTAAAAGATCTAAAGAAGAAAAATAAAATTAGTAAAAAGAAATAAAAAAAAAGTAAAGAAGAAAAGAAATAAAAAAAGTTAACCTAATTATTGTCTCTGAAGATAGGTGGTCAAAAAACTGAAGAATCTAATAAAATTAAAAAAATTCATATAATAATATTTGGATAATTCATTAGTGATACAGATAATCTAAATGATCTATTACAGATATTCTCTAATATCCATTTATTATTCATATCTGTTTAAAAAATCCTATTCAATTAACCGTAAATAGTAGATATCTATCTACAAATACAGATTATAGATAAATGAATTAAAATACTATTATAGACATGATTTCATACAATTTTGACGTATCACGTAATTAAAAAAATAATTAAATAATTAAAATAAATAAAAATATTAAACAAATTAGCATATTTTTTATTATTTGTATATAATTAAAAATAATAACAATTACTCCTTCTTTTAATTATTATTTAATATGTTACTATATGTAATACTATTATTTTTATATTATGATAATATTATAATGATAGCATATAAATAATTTACTCTAATTTAGTATTTAAAATTAGAGTTCTGAATGGGTTAGGTCAGGTAACTTTTCTAACCTGACCTAACCTATTTAACCTGAAAATATTTATAATAAATATAAAAAATACTAATATCTCAGCATTTAGTGATCATAGAAATATGAAACATAGCTCATTTAATTCATCTTAGTAAGACGAGTCAAATGGTAGTATGGTACTAGTTTTGCATTTCTAGATATGATAGATGATGAAATATTTAATAAAATATTAATAAATCAGTATTTTACATATTTGTTAAATATCTTACTACCTAGTGATTGTAAAAATATGAAACACAGCTTATTTGATTCGTCTCAATAAGACAAATCAAAATATCAAATGGTACCAGTTTTGCATTTTTAGACGTGATAGAAGTTGAGTTATATCACACATTGGCATTATTCATTTTCATTTACTATTCTATTTTATATTTTATTAAATATTTCATCATCTATCATACTTAAAAATGCAAAACTAGTACCATTTGATTCGCCTTACTGAGATGAATCAAATGAGTTGTATTTCATGCTTTTATAATCACTGAGTGGTAAGATATTTATCAAAGTATTTTTATAGTATTTTTATATATTAATTATATTTAAAATATAAAAAAATGCTAAATAAGCATTTTTTTTTTCCTTATAAATTAATATGAAAAAATGCCATTTCAGTATTTTTTTTATAAATACAAATAAAAAAAATATATCATAATGGTATTTTTTTATAAAACTACACTTTAATATTTTTATTTTCAGATCAACAGGTAAATTAGATTAGATTAAAACTTTAACCTGACCTGAAAGGCTGAAATTGAGTTAAGATTTGTTAACTTGACCTAAAATTTTCAGGTCAGCCTGATAGGTTACCTAAAATCACCTAACCTGTTTGAAACTCTATTTAAAATATCATTAATTATATTAATTGCCAATTTGTCTAAGATTAGTATTGCATTACTAATAAAATTTGAAATTAATAGTAATAATAAAAAAAAGCATTTTTTACATCTTATACTCAAAATAAGTTTCCATCCATTTCACAAAAGGAAATACCACTATAAATACAATATTTTTCTTCATTTTATAAAACTTTTTGACAAGTATGATTTATTATCCCTTAAAGTGTTTTGCAGCTAAATTTGGCTGTGATTTACCACTACTCATATGTTAATCTAAACCATAATACAATGAAATTCCATGGAATTCTCTGCAAAAATCCTGAAAATTCTGCAGAATTTAGAACAATAGTTATCATTTAAGGGATAACTATATTTCTGTAACAGATTTTTTTCAACTTTCACTTGTTTTTAATAATAAAAATATTAAAATATTTCAAATATGTCTTTAAAACAACTTTAAAAGCTAAAAATTATATGTTTTTAATGTAAATAATACAATATGTAAAATAAAATTTCATATATTTTAAGATGTAAATTTGACACATGTACATAATAAACTTATTATTTTGCATATAAATGTATAATTTTTTTTGTAAAATTATTTTTTCAGGTATTTTTTTTTAATATATTATATAACTTTTATTTATAATTAATATGTAAGATTCTAAATGGTCCAAATTGATCCAGGTTGAGTACTATAACCTAAAATCAAACTGAAAAATTAGTTTATTTCAGTTCAGTTCAATTTATATTAAAAAGATAATTCAGGACTAGACTAGGATCTTGAACAGGATCCACTTACTTATAAAATAGGTTACTTTTAGGCTTAAGATAAAAATCATATATAAATTTTTTTGCAAATCCTATTATAAAAAAAAATTTTATATTATATTATTATGATTTTTTTCTTTTTAGCTTATTAACCAATAGAATTTAAGAAAAAAGTAAGGTAAAAACTATTAGTAAAGAACTAATTTTCTATAGTAATTTTTATTATAAGTAAATGGAATCCTTCCTGAACATCTCTCATACAACTCAGAAATAATATATAATAAAATGCATTTTAACAATAATTCGGTTAATATTGATGCTAAAAATATGATTTTACTATCATTAGATTCATCAAATCTAATAAGTCTAAATTCACTAAAATTCAATTATTAGATCACTTAAAAACAGGAATATATATGATAAGAAAATTTGGCTACCTTTAAAATAATAAAATTACCGCAATTCTGCACTTAAATTAATATATAAATTCTATAAAAACTTGGAATACCTATTAAGGCTGAAATACTAAACCAGCTTATTTTAGTCTAATCCTATAATAAAAAATGGTATAAAAACATTTTTTAATTATAATTACTTTGAAAAAATATTTTGCAAAATTTTTTTGTTAAATTAATTAAAAATCATATGGGCTGATTTGTCTACCTTTAATTAAAATATTAATTTTATTACATTTTTATTATACAAAATACTATATAATATACAGTAAATTGAAAATGAGTATTAAAAAATTTTTATTTAATGTTATTATACTATAATTTGGTAAATATTTCTTTTAAATTAATATAATTCTTAGCACTTACTATATATATTAAAAATTTGTATCTCAACTTAAAACGTAAATATCTCAAGATCCAGTGATCCAATCGGCAAGCTCATTTTTTGTTCATATAGACCAGATCAAGGGCTTTCCAAAGAGCCTAAATTTATAAAAAATGGATCAGTAGATCCCAAGATATTTGCATTTAAGCATGTTAAAAAGTTCATACTTTAACTTTAAACGTAAATATCTCCAGATCTAATGATTCAATCGGCGAGCTCTTTTTCGCCTATAAAGTCCAGAACAAGGGCTTTCCAACGAGCCTAAAATTATAGAAAACGGATCAGTGAATCTTGATATATTTGCGTTTAAAGATGGTAATACAAACTCTGATATAAAATAATTATTTTTATTGTTTGAAAATATCTATTATGATACCATCTTTTATATGATATTTTTATTATACTTTTATAAACATTTATAGCTACTAAGGCTATATAAATTTTTATTTTACTTTATATTTTATTAAAATATACTTACTTTTTAATAATATATATTAAAAATTCCATATATATGAGAAATGGGTTTTTTATTAGTGAAATGGGTTTTTTTACAGCTCTTTTATATTTAATAATTTAAGTTTCGCAAATGTAAATTTTTGTTCAACTTATTATTTAGTCAAGTGATCATCAATCAGATGATTTTTTGGTATTACAAAACAATTTTGAGTAACAAAAATTGTGAAAATCAATCAATAACTCTTTTTAATGCAAAGTAAACAAATCAGCCCATGGGAGGTAATCAGTAAAAAAGGGAAAAATCCAAATTTTGGTCAAAATTTTTTTTATCAGTTTACTTTGCCAATTATAGCCATGGAAATAAAATTAGCTTAATAACCAAAAATCTTAAAAATTTTTGAATTTTTCCCTTTTCTACTGATCGCCTCCCATATTTTGATTTGAAAAGATCAAAAGTTGAAATTAAAGTCAAAATGGTCAAAATTACATCATAGTCATGTGATTTTTATAATTATAATTTAATATAAAATTTTAAACATAAATAACTCCATCAATATTGATACTACAGATACGAAATACATATTATTAGAATCCTGAATCCAACTGCATAAAGATCATAAAAATTGAATCATTAAATGCAAAGATCGTTAACTTTAAATTTAAAATTATTGTTTACTATAAACATTATAAGACTATTTAATACCAAATTCAAGACTCAGAAGAAATACGTTACAGTTACAATATCTATCAACCTTAACGAAGCGGTGCTGAATTAATGGAACGAAGGAGTTTGGATAGCTCCTCTTAGAGGTTTCCCGTATGATAGTTTCTAGCAGCTTAGGATCTAAAGTAACACAAAAAATGCAAGAAATTCCAGGCAGTTGTCTATGATATTCCCAAATCACTCATGACCGGTACTTTGTATTCTACTGATAACTTCACCTAATCGTTACTTTCTTCTACCAGTTGTAAAGCATTTAAGATTATACAAGACAAAGAGCGTACGAAGTTGATTACATATTACCAATTGTGTGTGAATTTGTATAAAGTCACTAATACTAATTTCAACTTCAAAGAATTTCTGGTGTGTGGATGAGGTATTTTGCGTCTTCTTTGAATCGACCATATAGGTTACCAAATAAAAATGGACCGCATCACAAGCAGAACTAAAAAGTAGACCTATCAGTAGAGCAGAATAAATCAAGTAAACAGAAGCAGGAGGGAGGATTCTATGTAAAACGCAAAACCAAACAGCTTGCTAAGGCTATAGAAAAGAATCTGAATAGTACAGCAAAACTAACCTTGTTAGCAGAAATTAAGTCATTATTTAATAGAATAGTTAACTGATAGGACGACTAGGCTATTCAGATGAGCTATAGGTGGAAAGAAAAGCTATAGTGGTTACTTATTACTTGATTTTACTAATTCCCTTTTTTATTATTTTATATTTTCACCCTAGCTTTTTTGTTGAATTCCTTTTTTTCTTTTTAATCTCAGGTTTCATGTTGCAGTTACAGTGAGTCTTGTTAGGCGCTCATATCTTTACAGAAACTTAACATTTTTAATCAATATAGAATCAATATCGTTAAGTTTATCTTAACGGTATCATTTTGATATCATTTTGATATCATTTCAATATAGATTTAATATCAATACGATATCAAAATAAAGTATTATCATTTCGATATCATTTTGATATTAAATTTATATCGAAATGATATCAAAATGATAATTAAAATGATATTGAAATGATATCTTTAAATTAAACTTAAAGATATTATTTCGATTAGTGTTCAGACCCAAGTTCTTAATAGGTAAACGGGTTGACCTGTTAAGAGAAATACAAACCCAGATTAGCACCTGCTAAGGAAAGTTTGACCCAGTTTCTTATCAGGTTAACCTGGATTAGATAACGGTTGATAACGGTTAACTAATGGTTTGATAAAGAGTTTTAACGGTTGAATAGCGGGTTGCTTAAAGGGTTTTAACGGTTGGATAGCGGGTTGCTTAAAGGGTTTAACGGGTTAATAAATGGTTTCTTAGCAACAGGTTTAAAGAATTAACGATAATATAAATGTAAGATAAAAATTAAAAAAAAAATATTAATTTTTTTTTTCGACGATTTTTTTTTACATAATTATCTGAAATACATTACATGAAAATTCTTCAACCTGTTTAGCTAACCCGTTTAAACTGTTAACCTGATAATCTGTTACAAAACTGATACACGATATCATTTGTCAGGTTAAACCGGTTGTACCCGATAGTCAATTTTTAAACCCGGGTAGAATCTGTTAGTTAAATTTTTAAACCGTAAACCTGATATAAACGGATATCTGTTATAACCTATTAATAACGGGTTACGGGTCTGAATACTAGTTTTGATGTCATTTCTATTATCATTTTGATTATAGTTGTTTCCGAAATTCAATTGGCAAATCCGAAATCCGAAATTACGAAATCGTAATTAATTACATATTCCGAAATTCTGAAATTTGCATAATAGTGCAAAATTGCGAATATCTCTGGATCTAGTGATCAGATTTCGATGATCTTACTACCATTCGATTCGTCTCATCGAGACGAATCTAATGATATATGTTTCATTTCTATAGCACCGATATTGATGGAGTAAAATTACTATAAACATTTAATGAATTTTGGTGTCAGAGCACGATCTAGTGATTAGATTTGAATGAATTTACAACCATTCGATTCGTCATGACGAAACGATTCTAATGGCGGTAAGATCTTCTTTCTAGCATTGAAATTGGCGGAGCTATTATGCTATAAATATTTAAAAGTTATTGGTATCGGAGCGCGATCTAGTGATTGGATTTAAATGATCTTACTACCATTAGAATCGTCTTATCGAGACGAATCAAATGGTAGTAAGATCATCCAAAACGGATTACTGGGTGCCGAGTTATTATTTGTTAAAGTTTTTATATATAAATCGGCCAAAATTAAGGCTAATTCTGGCCAAATATTTTCGTAATACGAAATTAATTACGGTGTCCGAAATTAATTACGGAATACAGAGTTTTTCTAATGAATTACTTAATAATTACAGAATTACATAATTACGTATTTCCGTAATACTAAAATAATTTCGGACACAAGTATAATTTTGATATTATTTCAATATTGATTTAATATTGAAATGATATCACTTGAAAACTTAAAGTTTCTGTAAAGTAGAACAAAAACCTGGAGGAGGGTATCCCTCTAAAAAAAGACGCTTTAGAAAGCAGATTTACTCTACTAGTCCAGAGTTCTAATCTAACAGCGCATACTATTGTCCTGAAGAATAATGCGATGGTTTCGATTCCTAATAATATTAGTTATTTTTTTCTATTTTATGTATCTCAATGTAATAGTTCAGTTATATATCTAATAAAGGTCCCAAATGTGCTGCAGCCAAAAAAAAAAAATTTAATACCAAATTTTAAACGTGAATAATTTTGTAAATATTAATATTACAAATATGAAATACATATCATTGAAATTTTTTTGATGAGCTGAATCCAACTGTATAAAGATCATAAAAATTGAATTACTGGATGTAGAGTTTGTTAACTTTGAATTTTAATATTATTGTTTACTATAAAATCATATGACTATGACATAATTTTGACCATTTTAATTTTCGGAGAGGTCTAAATCAAAATCATTTTGACTATTTTAACCATTTTGGAGGTTGAAATTAACCAATTTCAGTTTTATGTATAATCCAGATAGGACTCCAAACAATATTGATACAACTCACATTTGAGGTTGCTTGCGCTTGCTCTTGAAAGGAAGGAATAACAATATGCCACCCAGTTTGTATCTCACAACCCTACGCTATCACATCCCCCATATCGGCGGAATGTTTTAGTGGTAGTATTTGTATGGTCACATTGCATAACCTGAAACCATCATGGGTCAAATTTCAACACGATACGTTGTTTTTTTTACTCACTATTCATTCACTACATGGTATCCTAAGCCAGTACATTTATTATCAAGTTTCCCAACTTATGATGTAGTAGTAGTTTTCGCAGGTGCAACTTACATTTGATATACCTGTGCCGAAACTTATTATAAATGCCGAAACTGCTGAAACTCTGCCAAAACTATAATAAATCTATAGTAAAATTTTGATGAAACTAATCGTAGGATTTTGAAGAAGTTTAAATAAGCAACCTTAGTAAAGGCATTAAATATGAGCTTCAAACTGGCTAAAAACATTAATGATGTTATACCTAATATTGATGGTACGTATCACGCTATATTATCATTCTTCTCAGTAAACCCAATACTTATAATTTAGATATTGTCTAGTCTCCAAAGTCAAAAACTTTCCAGAAGTCTATTATCTCAACGAAATTGACAGAGCTTTTCTGAGAAAGCCAGATTTCAGTATTAGAAAGCTTCAGAAGCGGAAGAAAAATCCAATTAAAGATAAACGTGTTTTATCATTTATTAGTAAACTGTATCGTGCTGTAGAATATTCAGATTTGAAGATAGGAATGAGAGAAACTACCACAGACTCATTAATGGATGATTTACTTCGCATTGTTGATTTAAATGACTGGCCTCTTGTAATTAGGTTAGCTTTTATAGGAAAACTTTGATTATAATTGCTATTATGTATTTCTGTGATTTTACTAAATAGTTTTCTCTCAATCTAGGAATCACACATCATTCAACATATATATCAAGAATAATGCTTATGTGACAATACCTAAATTCATGGTAATGAACGAAGATAAAAACATTGCTCTTATTGCTATAGAAGTCTGATATCATTAATTGTCTAAATTTTTATTTTCGCCAACTAATAATACTTTTTTTAGCAGGGCATACACCTGCAAAATGTCAGACCACACTCTAACTTTGGGGAAGTGCAGATTGCTGCAAAAATTCTCGCTTGTGCTTATCAGAATATACGTTTTTTAGATTATGATGTTCATATTCAAAAGGGTCAAGAGGATCAATATATAAATCAGACGATATTTGCAATTCGTGTAATATCTACATATGTCACGTTTTATAAAGCTGAGATCCCTTCAAAATATTTGGAAGAACTTGATGAAGGCTTACTGCAAGAACAGAAGATTGAGATTCTAAGATGGCCAAATAGGAATGGTGCAAAGACCAGTTATAATCTCGCTCAACCAAATGGAAGACAAAATGTTTTGATATCATTAGTCAAAATTCGGGAATGGAATTTAAGGAATTTAAGGAATAAGTGGAGGAAGAGAAGGAGGAAGAGGAGGAACTCAAAACAAAAAAGCTCAGAAAAATAAAAATATAATTATTTTAATTCCAATGAAATGTTCTATTAACATTTTATTTTCCATTTTATTTTCCATTTCATTACTTTCAAAAATAATGCTAATATTGTCATTATTAAATTGGACCATCTAATTCGATTTGACTGTGTATGAAATTTTCATATGCAGACATACGCAGTCATTACAATTAACTCCAGTGACACCCGAAAAAATTCCACAATAGTAAATTTATTCATCACATGTGTCACGTCCCTCTGTGTTTAAGTATCTGAGGGACAGTTTTTTTCGATTCGTCAAAATCCTATTTGTCACTCCCTTAGTCGTCACTGTTTATTCACGTGTTACTGCATAGTGCCGGCCCTGTGCGGAATTTTTTGGGCAGATTTTCGGGTGTCATAGGGGCAGTTCAGCATAGTACTGCGGATGACTGCATAACGTTCCGGGCAGATATTACCATGTGTATGACTGCGTATGAAAATTTCATGCGCAGTCGAAAAATGAATTAGGTGTCCGCGAATAGCTTCAAGATCATTAAGTTACTTTAAAATTGTGAGCCATAGGAAACCGCTGCAACAAAATTTTCGTATTTGGAAGGAATCTGCGCAAACCACAAGTAATCTCACAACGTAATACTTGAGTAATAATACTGGAAGTCCGGAATGAACTCTAGGAACAAAATTTTCCTTATGAATATCATCTTTATCAAGATTATAGTCGATATATTGATATAACCAACGCTCTTCTTTAGTATTAGGACCTTTATAAAACAATTTCCATTCATTTTATGAATATTGAATATTATTGTTCTTTTTATAAATATGATCACGGAGAAAGAATCTTGAAAGTCACGTTTAAAGGGGCTTACATATCCGTGTTATTAATAAAGTGCAATGGAATAAAAAAAATTCGTGTTTGATTAGATTGCCAATTTGACCAGTCCGTCCAATGCTCATCTGTTCGTTTTGCTGCAGTTTGATTGCCATTTTTATTCACGTGTGATATATTTATCAAATTAATTATCAATTTATTTACCATCATAACATTATTCATTATCAACCAAAATTCCAAAAGTAAATCCCTTTCTTTCTTCCTGGCCATCCCTTCTTTTTAATTGTTCCCACAATGAAGATCGCTTTTTATTCTTCTCTCTTTTCTCATCTTCATTATTATCCAATTCCAACTTTTCTAAAATCCCTGGATAAAATTTCTTAAATTTTACACAAAAATCATTATAAATGTCCTTACTATTAGGCCACACTAAATTAGAAAATCCGGATATCTGATGTGGTTTATCACGAAGAAATAAGAGTACATTCTTAAGATTCCATGTTCCAACAAAATTTTGTGTCTATTTAAATAAAAATAAAAAAACAAATGCATTAACATAAATCCATTACATGTAATCACAAATCGTATAATTAAAACTCATACTATAGCAATAGAATCCTCTAGATTAATAACCATATGCCACCATCCATTCGGTACAAAAATAATTTCTCCTTCTTTACATATTCCTTCTAATGGACGCGGTTTTGATTTTTGAGTTTCTTTATAAAAATTTAAGTGCCATTCCATTATCGACACTGGTGATGTTACTTCGGCCTCATCTAATTTTTATAATTCATAAATCATAATTATGCGATAAATAATAATTTTAATAAAACTACATTTATAATAAAATACCGGCGCTAGTAAAAACTCCTGGAGGTAATATGTCAGGTGGGTACATTATCCATTTCTTAGAACCTGTTATAACAGCGTTCCAAGCAGAGGTGGAATTTGGATCTTTATGAAACGTAGATCCTGAATGTGCTGGCCCAATAATTAACCATCTTTTAAAACAATTAAATTAGCATTAATGAAATAAGAAAATCTGTTTGGTTTTTTTCTTACCTATAATCAGGCCTATTCTCTCCAAGAACACTAAAAAAATCTTCTTCAAAATATTCAGGTACACTAAAATCATCATCAATCCCATCACACTTTTTACAAAATTCTTTGTCAAATAGATATAAAGGACTTTCATCCATTGTATTTTTATAATAACTAGCATAATTGTTTAATTTAATATCAATAGCTTCAGCACGAAATAAAACATTTCCATATTTTTCTACAAGATATTCCATATTCCATTTTTTTGACGCAGGCCACTTAGTTACAACATCTGTTATAATAACAGGCTTATTAGGTATAGCATACTCTCTAATAAAGTCGCTTAACTCTAAATTTGACCGTCGATCTATGTTCTCAACTCCCAAGTACGCTTCCATTCCCGTAGAGCTACATAGAAAAGGTTGAAATAAAGTATCACTATAAAAATTAGATAATTTTATTGTAGATTTCTTATAATTTGAAACTGGCTCTAAATAATATTCCTTGCAAGATCTCTTTAAAAAAGTTAATTTCCAAGTTCCTTGCCAATACCAATCTCCATTATATTTTTTTATAATAAGTTGTTTCCATAAATCGTCAAATGTTGAAAAACAATATAATACCTTGCTTGTTAATCCTAAGGATAATAGATCTCTAGCATCAAAGATTCCTAAGATCTCTAAGATTAAATCATCTGTTAAAATTGCTAAATTTCCTAAACTAGATCCTCTACAATCTCCTTTAAAATTGTTGTTACTTTGATCTAAGTAATAATTTCCCCAAGGTTTGATGCCAAGTGGATGTTGCATCATAAGAACGTTACTCTTTTTCTTTTGCCGAACATGATCGTAATTTTTTGTTGAGTCGAACTCATCATCGAGATCGATTTTTCGTTTATTGGGTATACGATCTTGTTGGGACAAAAGTGCACACATCTCAAAAATTGAAAAAAAATTATTTAACTGATTGAAACAATGCAAAAACTGGCAATGTAAATCGAAGATCTGGAAAATTTTCATGTAGTGTAACATGTACATGATCTTAGATCATCGATTATCGTTTATTTAAATTTTTAAAAAGGTTTCTTTTACTATCACTTACGGCAAAGTTTTAATTATTAAAAAAACCAGTAAGAAAAAGGAAAGAAAGAAAGAAAGAGAAGAGAAGGAAAAACGAACCATAAAACCAGAATAAACCTCAAATGGGTATTATTACAAATAAGAAATATACTAAAAGCACATAATTGTAAACATCTCTTAATTCCTTATGCAAGCGATAGTTCTATAAAAGTTCATATTTTCAACACTTGTGGTTCGATGTGTTAGGCATTTATGGTACTCTAAACAACAAATGTTAAATATAATAAGATAGAACAAACAAATAAAAAGAAGAAATAATAAGTATGATCATCAAAAAAAGTAAATTCAAGAAAAAAAATTGACAGTAAATTATTACTCTTTGTTATAAGTGCACAATATTTATTTATTATTTAAAGAGAAAATTAAGAATAAATTTTTTTTTTTGATTTCGGTTCAGGATACATCTAACAATACATTTATTTATCAATTAAGTCTAGATTTAAAATAAAAAACACCAACCTTGACGCGAAATCTACACCAATCAAGATGCATAACTGTATAATTGGAATAGGAACGAGCAAAGTGTTAACATGAAGCCGTACAAATTTAATATTGGACATAAATGAAACATGTATATTTAATTACCGTTTAGTCCATTCTCTAGCAATTTTATCATGTTCCTCACGGTCATTCAAATATTGATGTGCGATGCTTCCAACTAACGGATCATCTATTGACGAGAAATAGGTTGATAAGTATTAATTAAATGATGATATAAAGGCACGTGTAAAACAGTAATCATAACTCACGTGGATTGGCATCAGTTAATAGTGAGCATATCGATAACAAGACTTTGGAAATTGTCAAGGCGGGAGACCAATTGTCTTTAAGAATGTCGAGGCAAATTTGACCTGAGGAATTGATGTTACAGTGATAGATGCGTGTGCGATACACCACCTTGACATAGCAAACACGGTGAGTTAATTAAAATTATAATTAAAAAGAAAAATGATAAAATTTGCTATTTATATCATATTGAAAACAGTGGGGTTTAATACCTTTGGAGGTTTGAATGGGTAATCTTGCGGAAAAGTGATATCTAAAAAGAAAATACCACCAGCATAAGGCGAACCAGTAGGACCCATCATGGTGGACGCCCATTCATATAAGTTGTCACCTTTAGGACCAGCACTAACGTAATGAGAATAAAAAAGTATGAAAGTCGTTAGTAATTAAATACGAAATCCAGAAATTTACTTGACCTAATGCAAATCTACATAAATAGTAAAAACTAATCGAATGTAATTAGTATTACGAACCTGCAGTTGCAAGGAGGATCAAGACTGATCTCGGCAAGTTCTTTCTGGATCCTAATAATAACGGGGAAAAAAATATATAAAAACGCATTGTCAGAATTTTAATATTGATATATATATTTGTATTAAATTTCGTTAAATCTAATTATAAAAATTTAAAAAGATCGCAAGAGAGTCGTGTTCGATTTTTGGTACAAAGGAAAAAGTTTATTTCACCTCTTTGCACTACTACTAGTAGCATTAGTCTTAGATAAGACACTTTTATTGCTAGAAGTAGATGAGCTTGCTGAAGCAGAGGTTGAAGAGGTAGTAATAGTAGAACGAGAGCTTGCACCGCGTCTAGTAGAGGTACTCATTTTGAAAAGTATATTTGGTATATGAAAGTATACAGTAATTTATGAATTGAGAAGAGAGGATGGATTTTTTAGGTTATGTTTCGCTAGGAGGTAAAGCTGGAGATTTGCTTGTGGTAAATGTGCTTGTTGTTAAGTCCCTATTTGAATCAAGTGAGCACTTCAGAACTAGTTACTAGTAAACAAGAATGGGAAGGTGACCACATCCCTTTTTTATACACAGCCCGCATATCTGCCATTCATCATTAAGCTATAATTGTATCTATTGATAACTCGAAAGTATAAAGCTTATGACAGTTTTCTTTCAATGCATCATCTAAGGAGAAATCAGTAGCACGAATCGGTAAAACGTGTGATTTGTGATACCACGTTCCTAATATTCGAAGAGTCGTTACAATTTATATTTTATTTTGAGATGTAAAGTATCATATTTTATAAAGTTAATGTTATTTCATTTTCACATTTACTCATTTTATATCACGTTATTCTGGCCTTCCGAAGGACTACGAAAACTCAAAAAATGGCCCGATAGATATATTAACTAGCCACCAGGATTTATGGGAGACAAACACGTGTAAGAAAGATTTATATGTAATAAATCAAAGCGAATTTCTAATCTTTAATAATAGTTGCTCACTTGCTCTTAATAATATATGTATACCATTTCCTCGTATATAAATTTGTGAACCATTCGTTTTATTCGCGTAAATTATTCTTAATCCGGGCTAAGTGGCGATATTGGTTAATATCTATGAATTCTATGCAATATAGCAAAAAAAAAAAGAAATTTACGCGAATTCAGGTATTTGCACATAATATAAAAATACTTTAATCGGATCCAATAAATTAGTTCTCGGCCCAATTTTCAATAGATTGTAAAATAACTAAACAGTGCAGTAACTTTGTTTTGTAATCACAAATTCACCAAAAATTTTATATTTTCTAAAAGATATCTCGATGTCTTATTGCCATTTAAAGTGATTAGATGCGAGTAAAATCAAAATTACGTAATATAACATTACTTATTTTATTCAATCTTATTAACGAATTTAAATTAATAATAAAAAACCTATTTTGTAAATCATGCATGCGTTTTTTTAATCCTGATATCCCTTTTGTTTCTCATAAACCTCTCTAACCGAATCCAAGAACATTTGACTGTCAATCAAAGAATGTAATTGGTGTTCGTCAGATACTTCAATCATTTCAACTAACTGCGGAGTCCCTTTCGTAGCTAATAATCTACTACCTTCTATTTCAACTATTTTATCCTTTGTTCCATGGATCAATGTAATTGCAACTATATAAAGAGGAATGAGAAATTATATTGTGAAGGAACGAATAAAAAATTCTCCAATTTTACCTCCTTCTGGTAACCATAATTTTGATGGGTCATAGCTTTGATAACGAACGAACGCTTGCGCAAGTAAAATTGTTGGTCCTTTCCATGTTCCTAATATACCAAACCAAGAAAATCATTAATATAAGAGAAAAATTAATTCTAAAAAATATTTAAGTAAAAACCTTTTTGAAGCATTGTAACAGCAATCGCACCACCATAAGAACTTCCAACTATAACATCAGGTTGAATTTCTTTAACAAATTTCTCTTGCAGTCTGAGATCTGCATCAAAATCTTGTGTTGGCTGTATGTCATGCATTCAGCAATCATATAATATTGATGAGAGATCAAAGATATAATTTAATTCTCACCGTACGAAATTCCATTTTTATAATAAAAATAAACATTTTACCATATCAGCGGCATAAACATTAAAATGTTGCTTTAAAAATTGACATTTTCCTGTTTGAGAAGAACTATAACAATGGTCGAATCTATTAGGTTCCAATCATAAAAGCAAATAACTTGGGTAACATTATTACCTTTCACGACCATGAATGTAAAGAACTTTGAGAGCTTTATCCGACATAATTAAAATCAAATTTTGGATGGTTGCACGAACTGGACATTTATAGATTCAATGTGGCTTGTACGTAATAATGTAATAATGACAATTTATTTATTGAACATAAACACGTGACTAACTTTAGAAAGCGCGCCTATAATCAAAAACTACATATTCAAAATAATCTAAATATAACATGTATTGTATTATCTACAATGCGGTTGGTTCATATCTTTTATCATTAGTCTTCCTTTTTTTACTCTTTTTGAATTTAGAAGTATTCCCTTTCTCCTGATTGCTCTCCTCTTCTTCAATAATAGCAGCACGTTCAACCTTCTCTTTTTCTATACTCTCAGTCTCATGGATTTCTTTAATGATTAATCCTCCTTCACTATTAACATGAGGTGGCGTTGCGACTTCTGCAAGATCATCATCAGCAGTACGTTTTTTACGATCATTTTGAGATTCGTCTTCAGTAGTATAATCTGAGGCATTGCCTTCTGATGATTTAGATAAAATTTCATAGTCAGCAATAACATCCTGTTTCTTTTTATCCAAAACAAAATTATCGGGTAATTCTTCTATAATTATGTTGGGAGTAATTGTTTCTTCAGTTGGTAGTGATACCGGAATAGCAGGAGATTTGGACATTATTTTTTGACAAATTTCTTAACTTTTTTTTTTGAGCAAAATTCCTAATAAATGATAAACAAAATCAGATTTAAGGTAACGTAACACCGATTATAGACATGCTGCGGTTCTTGAGTAAAGTCGCACAGCTTTAATTAGATCTTGATCGTGATGCCACTTTGATAACAACTTCTTTTGAGGTAGGCTAAGAAAAGCGTTAAGTGTTGTGAGTGAAGAAGGGATAATTTATAGTTTAATGACAGTACCATGATAGAACTTCCAAATCAATATGATACTTCACGTCTTCAATCGACAAATAACTTTTCCGTCACTTCAACGAGTGAATCGGTGGTATTATTGGAAGGCCATACTACAGAATTCAAGCCACTTAAATACGTATGTTTTAAAAAATTTTTATCTCGTTTTGAATGGATTAATCAATTGATCGATTTTATTTGTGTTAGGTAATGTTAGCCGGAGGGCTTGGTGGTTCAACTGCCGATTTCTTGATGCATAGGTAATTTATTAGAAAACATTCATATTTTTTTTATTCGCGTAGAAATTTGTAAACATCTATTCAATTCCGATCTTTATTTAATAGTATCGATACAGTAAAAACTCGACTACAAGGTCAAAAACTAGCCAAACCTCCAAAATACCAAAATATGTTGCACGCTTATATCACAATAGTTAAACAAGAAGGTATAGCGCATGGATTATATGGTGGTATTGCTCCTGCAATGTTAGGATCAAGTAATTTACATATTTTAAAAATCTTAAATTTTCTTGCGTGCAATATTATAAAAATTAAAGGTTATTGACAATGTAAATTTTTTTAGTACCAGCCACTACAATATATTTTGGAACATATGAGTTTGTGAAACGTAAGATGATTGGACTTAAAATTGGAATTCCAGATACAGTTGTGCATTTAACTGCTGGTGAGAAAACAGCCGTTCATTTCTTTAATTTTTATAATTCTTTTTATTATATTTACATTTTTAAAATTATTATTTTATCAGGATCTATCGGCGATATCATGGCATCTATTGTATATGTGCCTTCTGAGGTTTGTCCTGTAACTTACAGTATTCATTTTCATGTCATATGATTAATAAATAAATGTATCATTATTAATTTAGGTATTAAAAACAAGATTGCAACTACAGGGACGATATAATAATCCACATGTTGTTAGTGGATATAATTATAAAAACACCTGGCACGCTGCGCAGATGGTTCGTTTGCGCCTTGGTGGTTCGTTTGCCATGGGCTACTTTATTTGATTTTACGTTATAACTTATTTTATTTTATGATCAAGTATTTGTCATTAATTCTATTTCCTTTTTTTCTTTTAGATATATAAATTGGAAGGGTTTGGTGCATTTTATCACGGATTTAAAGCAACTTTGTTAAGAGATGTACCATTCTCAGCATTACAATTTGCATTTTATGGTAGTTTTTTTTAAAAAAATATTTCTATAAAAAGTTTGTTTATTTATCATTTTTGTTTTGCCTTTTTATTTAGTAGATCACTAACGTTTATAATTTTTTATAAATTTACGTAGAGAGATTTAAATTATGGGCAATGTTGTATAAAAATAGTAATAATTTAAGTTTAGAATGGGAGATCACCACAGGAGCTTTTGCAGGCGGATTAGCGGGAGCATTAACAACACCATTGGATGTAATGAAAACATTATTACAAACACAGAAAAGACCAACGACAAAAGCAGCAAAACAACCTTCGCCTGCACCTTCAAATGCTTCAAAATTAACTCATCATTATTATTCAGGAATATGGGAAGGCTTGTTATGGAATTATAAAAATCAAGGAATTGGAGGACTATTCAGGGGGATTGGACCGCGTGTAGCATGGACTTCTATGCAAAGTGGATTAATGTTTGTTATTTATGAACAAGTTCTTGAATTACTAGAAAATGTTGAAAAAAAGAATATTAAGATACATCAGGACAATAACAAAACTTTTGAAACAATTAGAGATATTAAATAGAGTATAGCGAGTACTGTTGTGATGATAAGATCATATACCTTATTATAGAAGTATATAGCGTTAAAAAAAAAAGAAAAAAAAATTTGTATATACTCTGAATCAAAAACATATATCTTGTATTGTATATGAACAATATACAGTACAAAAAGTAAAAAAAAAAAAATTATTATTTAATAGCAATAATGCCATATATTATTAATCACTATGAAGCACACTACTTAGGAAGTATGGTACCTGGAGTACAATGTATTATATAAAATTTCAGGGGGTACTATTCTTGCAACAATGCGAACAATAGCGATATCTATGTATAGTACCCTGAATATGTGTAGATCAAGAAGGGAGAGGGATACTGGACCCCGGATATTATAATTAGTCATAATGTTTCTAACTTTGTAGGTAAATTTTTTTTTTAATATACTTTTTTTTTAAAAAAAAAATAATAATATATTTTATATCTATATATTTTATGTATAATAATAATATAAAAAAATGTATAAAATTATTCTTATTTCAAAATCTAATCAATGAATTTTAATATCAAAAAGGTTTCTTCTCTTTTAAAAAAAAAGTACATTTAATTTTTTTTTTGTTATTAATAAAATATGTTACTTTTCAATTAATAATTTAAAGACAGAAAAATAAATTCACTCCTGCCTCGCCTCACGGGGATGAGAAATTAATGGTTTTTTTTTTCACAATATCGGTAATATTGTACATCTACATCTTGTTTACCTTGTAATTAAAAAAATGACCGAGCAATCATCTACTTTAATGATTATCTTTAGTATTATAAAGAGGAACAATGGATTTGAAAGTTGATTGATTGATAATTTAGGTTTTTTTTTTTAAAAAAAAAAGAGAGATATGATGACATATGACATATGATACATTTTCATCTAATTCAAATTTGATTCATTAATTCTTATCTTTAAAAAAAAAAAAAACTGATTAAAAAATGTATTTCTTTTTAATGTTAGCTTTTAAAAGGCAAGCAATTTTTTTTTTGCGCCCTAAATTTTATTACTAAAATATAATGTAAATTTATTCCCGAATTTGCCGAAAGGAAAATTCGGACCGGAAAAAGGTATATATTCGAAAAAAGTATAATATATTGCGAGAGCTGGTAGGTCTTTTTTTTTTTTTTTGTCAGGAAAAAATCTTTCTTTTTTTAACAAAAATCAAAAATTTTATCCTCTAAAAAAAACTAATTTAAAAAAAAATGAAAACAATTTAACACGAAAAAAAAAAATTAAATAAACAAATAAATTAAATAAAAGATGTATATAATATATGATACAAAAGAAAAAAAAAGTTACAAATTAAAATGAGGGAAAGAAAAAAAAATTCTACAGTCATCACCAAATTACGTGAATTGAAAAAATTAATCATTAAAATAAAGCACGTACGAAATGGTGTGGTAGTAAATATTTAGTTATTTAGAGAAATATATATATATATATAAAAAAAAAAAAAAAAAAATTTAATACCAAGCAAATTATAAATAAATAATCAAAGTCCCATTTATTTGCTCTTCAAATATGTACCATTCTATTTTTCATGAAAAAGAAATAGCCAAATTTTCAATTTGCATTTTACATTACATATTATTTTAATATTTCATTAAAAAAATCATTTTTTTTTCGTTAACGCGTTAGTTCTTCCGAAAATATTTTTTCTGCCACCACATATTTTTCCTCACTTTTTGTTAACCTTCTTACACAAGCCATTGTACTTGGCAAAGTTAGGAATAGCCAAGCGCTCACGGGGAGCCAAGCATAGTCCATATAATATCTCCATGTTCTAGTTTCGCTGGAACTCTTCTTGAGTAAATCAAGATCTATTGTCTTATGTAAACCTTCATATAATACAGCACACATTAATAAAGGCATAGGTAGAAATATACTAACTGTTTGTATAAGATAAAACATATAAGCATAAAATTCTGATGTGACAATTGGATTCTGAAAACTTGGATAATAATATAATATAGGTGAATAAGCGGATATAAGTAATTGTGTAAAAGGAACGGCCGCAAACATGATCCATCCTGAAGTCGCAGGAATCATGTGGGCTTCTAAGACGTGAAATACAACGGTAAGTTTATCAACAAATGAACATGACATAAGACACGTTGTCATCGGAGATCCCAAAAGTGATTTTGAATCTGAATGGTGATCGTGGTTCCCGAAAGCGAATTTCAGCGAATAAGCAACATCAGCAACCCCATTATAATGACGTTTTGCTTGAACCCAACGCGCATAAATGTTTGACATATAACCAGTTGTTTGAACATTCGTAAGATTTATAGGAACATATATAGGAATTGTCCTTGCAACCCCTCCGGTTTTGAAAAAACATTTGAGCCACATGTGTAAATCTTCACCGATTGCATCTCCATTGGTATCCCAGAATCCAACTTGCTCAGCGAGAACCTTTATCATTATTAATTAAAAAAAAAATTAATATCATTTCTAAATAAAATAAAAAAATAAACAAAAAATTTTAATAAAAAATTAATTTTTTTTTTTTTTACCATGCTTAAACTATATGTTGAACAAGGAAATGCTAATCCTTTACGATTACTCAAATTTTGCATGACCATAATAGACCACATGATGTCCGTTACACGTACAGCGGCAGGTACATTAAGAGCATTTCTCGAGAAAAAGATTGGAGGTGAACAAATTGTCGCGAAAGGATCATCAGATTCAGAGAAAGCCTTTTCCACATGACGAATATAAAGTTCTGGAATGGCAGAATCAGAATCCGTGATTGTAAAAATGACGCGTCTTTTATCGATCCTTTTACGAGCCAATTCGTCACAAGCAGTTCTAGCTGCATATGCTACATTGCTTCCTTTGCCTCGACTTTCACCAGGTAAATCTTTTGGATGAACTGTAATTATAAAATCAAAAAAAGAACCATCAAAATTTCTTTTAAGATTATCAGCTTTTGTTTTATGATCAACTTCTGATGCTTCCATAGCCAATATAATGACATAATTTGTGGTTGCATTCCTTTTTTAAAAAAAAAACATATGTAAGTAATTTCAAATGCAAAATGAAGTTATTTAAATGAAATAAAAAATATATATAAACCTATGGTTTTCTAATCTCTTAATAGTATCTCTTAATAAAGGTTCAGGTTCATCATAATTTGGAATAACAAAAGCATGAATGTAATAAGCATCATTCAACCTTTCTGCTTTCTCCATTTCACTAGCTCTGATATCGCTATCGAGATCATCACTCGTAGATACGGATGAATAACCATTTTTTCTCGTTGGAGTTATCCTTCCATTACTTGTAGCAGTACTTTTAACTATCTCTTTAGAATAATTATGCCGCGCTGGCGATTGTTCTTGAGACGCGTTCCAATTTCGAATTGTTCTCTTAATATTTCGCACAGTATGGCAAAATTTAAAAAAATGATTTACAGATATGAACAAATACGATACATAGTATATTAACAAGAACCAAATATATGCACGAGGAAAGATTAAAGGTCCCAAAAAGAGGATTAATATAGCACTTAATGCTGTAGTTGGAGCTACTAACTCGAAAACATGGTGTAGTAAATGTCGTATTCCCATATCTTAATAATTTTTTTTTTTTTTGTATTTATTATTAGCTGACCGAAAGAAATATATATATATATATATATACTTTATATATATTTTGCTGATACGTTGAAGAGATAAATTAATCAGTTTTGTGTGGTTTAGAGAATCTTTTTTATGATTCTCGATAACGTCAGAGCAAGAATGAGATCATTCAGGAGATTTTTATCATAAAAAAAGGAATATCGATTAAAGAAGTGAAACAATTATATTATAATAATATCATAAATTATATAGAAGGAGTAGTTCAACAACAAAAACCGGTATTACGTGAAGCGAAAAAGTTCTCATATAAGTCTATTGAAACAAAATATATAAACAAAAAATTTAATTTATATTACGCAAAGAAAAAAAAAAAAAAGGAAAATGATAAGAAGAAAACACGAGAATAATTATTACTCACAAATTTGTTCCCTTATTTATTTAATTTTATAACGTTAAAAAAGCGTGAAAGTTGAAGTTGAAAGAACAAAGAACTTTTTGTAAATAAAACTAATTTTGGGCGGTGACGGTCCCAAAAGGTCAACTATCAAGAGAAAGGAAAGGGAAACCGGAAAGAGAAAAAAATATAGTGGAGAAAAAAATATGGGGGGTATTATTAAGTTTTGTACACCAAAAGATTTTGATATCGAAAAAAAAGAGTAACACGAGTTCAAAAAAAAATGGTATGTTACACAATTCAAAAGAAAGCCATGCTTAGGTGTTCGGTTCCTTTTTTAAATATTGTATAATGCAACACTTTTTAGCCACAAAATCAATTTTACCTGTTTATGGAACCAGGTTGTTAAGCAGAAAACAATATTTTTATAATAATAACAATGAGGTATAATATTAAGTTACTGATTGATTAAATGTATTTACCGAAAATTATAAGACTAAAAAATTGTAATACATTAATCCGATTGATTCCGGGGAGTGAAAAAGGTGATGAATAACACGGATAACAAAAAAATATTATCCGGTATAAAAATTTCACGTAATATTTCAAGTTTATTCTTCTATTTATGTTTTGCCTAAAGCTTTGCCTTTGTTTGGCTTTGCTTATAAATTGGTCAACTATTCCAATATATGCCAAGATGGCCGTGTAGGATTACCCGTTTGGTTTTATTAAAAATATTTATAATAATTTTATGATAGTAAAAAAGATGCAGTGAGATGATGCATTGATAATTAAAATATATTATTAAAACTATTTTAAAAATGAATAATGAAATGAATAAACGATTTAATAATGAATTTTTTTTTTACTTTTTATTTTTCTTTGGGATTAGTTTCAAAAAATCTTTGAATTTTTAATTTAAAAAAGAAGAAAGGCTTTTTTTTGTTTGTATTTAAAAATCATCACATGATAAAATGTTAAGTGAAAATCTAATACAAACAAACACACCTTGTGATAATTATATAATAACTTGCTTAAAATTGGTATAGTTAGTAAAATTTGTGATTGTAAGAATTTTCTCGTGTAACAAATATATATTATTGAGTTCATGATGATGTCAACAATTTTTAATAGTCTTATCTTTGAACTTCCAATGAAAATAAGTTATTTTCAACACGCTGGATGACAATCACATGTACTGGTTAAAAAAAAAAAGAGCTTCTTTTCGAAATTCTGAAATATTTGATATTCAAAAATATTTGAAATAATATCTTTTTTTTTTTTTTTTTACTTGGGAAAATCTTTTACTTTTTTTTTTTAATAATCGCCAAGAAATTTTTTTATTTTATATACATAAGCTGCTAGATTAATCATCTTTTGTTCGTTCATAATTCGGTCAAATTATTGAACCGTTAAATTTAAGATTCAACCCCAAAATTGGAAATAAAGTGATTGATAAACAATGAGATGAAATTTTAGGATTATTATTTAAGCGAATGTAACTTTTTATATAGTAATTACGAGAAAATGTATACTTAATTTATTTTTAGTAAGTTTGTAATATGATTATATAATATTGAAAAATGGCAACAAAATGGTTGTGATTTAATATAGAATAATTTTTCTTTTAGGAGATGCACATCATTATGATTCATCTTAACCATTAAAGAATGACTCGAATGACTGGATTGACTCATCATCATTATAATGACAATTTGACATTCCCCACTCCCTGCTTATTATCCATTTTAGGTTTTGCCCTTGTTACTATCCTTATTAGTATTAATATAAAATACGAGAAATTAAAACCTGTTTATTTAAATCTTGAATTCAATATATGATATATACGTATATAAATGACAAATATGGTTAAATGTATTAAATGTATAATAATTAATAAATTGAAGTATTTATCATCTGGAAATCATGATTGATTAACAATTATTCTAACCTAACTTTGCGATTATATATTAGTTCTATTATTATTCATTTTAATAATAATTTGAGATTAATTAATTTAAATTAATTAATTTGTAGAAAATCAAAAGAATATTCGAATATGCTGAAAATGGTACTCTCCGAAAATTATATAATTTTACATATTATTCATATGGTCCGATCTACGAAATTTAATAAATCAAAATTTTGAAATTTTTTCTTTTTTTTTCTTTTTTTTCTTTCCTTTTTTTTTTTTTTTGATTAGTAAACGTTACAATTGATCTGATCAAGCATGGTTTAACAAAACTAAATCTAGCCATATAATAAAATTTACCTTTTTTTTTTGTGATCTTCATATTGGAATATTAAAATGAATTTTTCTAATATCAAGATTGACGTAATTCCCACTTTTGATAACTCCGAAATTTTTTTTTCTAAATTCTGCAATATTACATCTTTCAATCTTTCATGTAACAGTATAATAAAAAAAAGGTATTCTTTTATTATAAAAATTGATTTTATAAATTAAACCCAAATTTTGGGTTATCCAAAATTATTAACCTAATTTAATTTAAATTACAAATCAAATTCGGTTTATTTAATTATATCTAATTTGATTTGATTGGATTTAAAAAAAAATAACTAATAAAATTATTTAATTTCTTAATAAGTATTATAAGATCTCAAAAGAAAGATAACTACTAAAAGTTTTAGTATTAATTAAGCAAAAGTTTTATTATAATTACTAAATATTATTATTTATATTTAACTTTAAAAATAATATAAAAATAAATAAATTAATTTTTTGATTAATTCAATCTTTTATTTTCCATAAACTGCAATGAAATATAAAGTACTAAACTGGTAGAAATTTGCTCAACCTTTCCATGTAAAATTAAATAAAATATAAACATAATATTTTGTTAAAAAAAATATTTCAAAAATTTCTTTGCATCCATACAAATAAAATTTCATTTACTATAGGTATTTATATTTAGAAAAAAAAAATGCTAGAATTCTATATAATTGTTTTGCTATTTTTAGTAATTTGATTAGAAATATTAGAATTCAACATATTGTTATAAACTCTTTTAAATGTCCCTTAAAAGAACTATAAACTATCATCTTTAAAAACTCAGTTTAAACTTCTTCATCAAAATATATATTTTTATTAAAATACAGCTTATCTATAATAAAGATTTTTACAAATTTATTAGTTATTTTATTAATTAACTAATTTTAAAAAAAAATCAAAATATTTTTTTTTTGTTTTTAATTTATTTATCTATATATACTGTATAGTAAGATCTTTAAAATTTTTTATATATAAATTTTACCTTATAATTCTGATAATCTTTATTAGAAATTATAATAAAAAAAAAATATTATAACAAGGAATCTTGTATAATAAATAAAGCCCTTTTCTATTTAATAATATTTTACTTATTAAATTTAAACTCTATTTGATTAATTATATAAATAGTATTTAAATATTATTTATGAATTTAAATAGAAGAATTGATCTTAAAAAAAATAAATATTGAATCAATAAATAAGATTCTCAACTATTTTTCTAAAAATATATCTAAAAAAGATATTTATGTTATATATAGTCAACTTTTTATAAATGCATCTCCCTTTAGGATCAGGTATAAGAATACATTTAAAAAAGGTGTATATTTATAAAATACATATAAATCTAAATCTATATGATATTAATCTAAAATTAAGATAATACAAAAAATTTTAAAAGTAAACTATATAAAATTTTTTTATAAGGAGCATGCCAGAAATTATGTAATTTAGTAGGTGAGTGGAGGTCAGATACTGCAATTAGGTGTTACAATGTACTTTTATAATAATAATATATCTTTTATAGTAAATAATATATAATTTATTTATTAAAAAGTTTAATGTTCTGCACGAATCAAATTTCTCCTCTGAAATTCGATTCGATTCAGACTCAATTCAGACTCAATTCGACTTCTAAAAATTATTATCTCATAATCCAAATGACCATCCAATTCGATGATTTTTTTAAATCAATAGGTCTTTGTCTGCTCGATCAAAATAAAAAAATATCATTGAAATCGGACTGCTAGATCAAAAGATATTCACAAAATACATTTTTATTATTCGGGAGCAATCAGTGTTACATTGTGTCACAAATCGATTCATGCGGAACACTAAAGAAGTTATTTTTGCAATTATTTTACCATCTAAAAGTCCAATTTCAATAAATTTTTTTTTTGTTTTATAAAGTATAAAGAAGGATTACAAAATAAAAAAAAAGTTTATGCAAATTGAATTATTGAATAGTAAAATAATTGTATTATAACATATATATAAAATAGTAATTAATAAAGTTTTTTTTGCAATTAACTTATTATTTAACAATTCAATTTCAATAAAATTTTTTTTTTGGTTTATAAAGCATAAAGAGATCTACAAAACAAAAAAAAGTTGGATTATTGGATAATAAAATAATTGTCACTGGTAAAAAAATGATTTATCCTACACATATCTTACACATATTGGGTACTCAAAATATAGAAAATCATACATAAATAATACACATATCATACACATATTGGGTACTAATATATATATCATACATATATCAGGTACCTGATAGGTATCACTAGTCAAAAACCAGGCAAACGTGGCATAGTAGCCTTTATCTTTATTAAATTTATTCGAACTTTACAATTTACAAAAAAAATAAAAAGAAAATATAAAAATAAAACTAACTAAAAACAAAGCTATATAGTCTCCTAAGAAAAAATAAAGTAAAAAAAATTAATCTAAAAAAAAGAAAAATCGCATTACACTAAATTTCCCCAGATCTTCCCCCGATATATTCCAACCAAAGTAGAAGCAACTATGCTAACAAAATAACGAATAGCGCGCCCACTATAAAAATCGACATCCATCCTGCAAAAGCTGTTATTAAGTAGCACCGTTAGACGACCCATAAAACCCGAAAAATGATTAAACGAGGCAAAAACCGTATTTCATCGAGCTTCTTCAACCAATCGGTTCCGAGTCACGTAAATCGTGTAGGGTCGGAGGTGGTAAAGATGAGTAAGGTATATACGATGACAATGGCAAATTAGAAGGCTTCGGAGTAGTTTTCAACTTATAAGTAATATTCATCGCGTTTTCCCATCTACTTTTCTCATAAGAACGCGGATTCCAAATTCGTTTTCTGAATTTTTGAACAAAATTATTATGAATAGCAGCGATAACCTTAATCGCAGAGATTCTTGGAATAGACAAATCGACTAAGATGTCAATAAAAAGTGTAGGTAAACAACCACGGACGAGGGCGTAAGAGGACCAATTTGTGAAGAAAAGGGTCCAGCATGAAAGGGAAGTGAGTTTAGCAATAAAGGGAGTAGGATCAATATCAGCCAATTTTCCAGCTTCTTGAATTTTAGAAATCAAATGATTTTGATAAGATTGGAGAATTTGTTGCATAGGTAGACGACGTTTTTTGCACATAAAAAGGTGCATTAGATCTTCCATGCGATCGATACAAGAACGGCAAGTTAATTCGTCCATGTATAAGTCTGGTCGAGTCTGCTTAAGCTTTTCCAATGTAGGTAAGTCGTCCAAGAAAAGTTTGAATTTAAAGGATAAGTGTCTTGAAGCATGCTCAAGAGTAAAAGATGCATCATGAGAAGGCATGAAATTCAAGGTAAACCAAGTAAGTTCCCAGTCGACAATATATTCTATATTAAATAATAATAAAGAAATAAAGTGAAATTGCGTTAAATTTAACAAATCACGCATTAACTGCGTTTGATAATACTGTTTAAGAAGGTGTCGTGGATTAGATTCACAAACGGCGTCATTGTCGTAAGTCAAGACGAAATCATGGGCAGAGGCAAGGTCCATTCCAGAAATCAAAATGCTGGATGATGCGGTATGGGCAGTATTGGCCAGGGAGTCAGCAAAATCGTTCAAATAATTGCCAGAATGAGCTTTAACTTTAACAGGAAGAACTGTCAAATTCTTGGTAAGGATAGTTCGTTCAATAATGGCCCAAAGCTCAAAATTTGTTGTTTTGTAGTAAAGACGGCTATTTGAGTAGACATAGGAAGAGCAACTTCGAAGGCCATCAATGGCAGTTTGCGAGTCAGTATAAATAGTAACTTCTGAGTCTCGAGGAGAAATGGTTAAAACTGCGTAAATAGCGGCAGCTTCAGCACGAGAAGAAGAAGGATTATCTCGAATGATGCCATGTGCATAAGTAGCAATGGAATTAGGAAAACCAGCATCAGGTACGATTTGCATCCAAGACCAGCCCATAGAAACATTAGGAGTGCCTAGATTAATAAGAGACCCATCAGTGAAAAAGATATAACGTGAGTCTGAAGACACAACCAACGGCGAATTTGCAAAAACAGCAGCAGCTGAGGATTCAATAGTGATAAGAGGAGCGGAAACTTCAACAATATCATCAGGAGGAGAGTCAAAATCAAAATCCAATCGACTGTAATAAAGACGGACACCATCTTCGATATCAGCCCAGGTAAAAGGAGAGGATACTGCAGAAGTATTACGTCTAATGCGCTCATTGATGGTGGGCAGAATAAGCGAATGTTGTAGAGAAACCGTAGGCGTACAAAGGGTTAAATCAGCATTCCGTTTTTTGGAAGGAGGCAAAGGAGTATGAGCAGCACAACCAGGGCAAGGAGAGAGTCTAATGAGATCGCCGAGGCGAGGTCGCAATCAGGAGAGACCCAGTGAACAATAGAACAAGTACCACGACTTGCTTGAACTAAAAGTTGTTTGCCAAAGATGGGAGAACCGTAGTCGTCTAACGTGACAATCCAATTTTTCATAGTGGTAGGAGAGGACAGGCAAGGAGTCAATTCATAAAATGAAGAGTCAATCGTAGGCGTAGTAATGAACTGGCTCAGCAAACGATTGTTGGTGTCAGGAATGGTAGTAGCTTGCTGGATATCTTTATACCAATAAGGGATACAGCCAGGGCCACGTCGTCCAACCAAATTGTCATAGTAGGCTTTCCAAGAAATTAAATGAGTCCCTTGGGGAGTAACAAGCTGAGATAAATAAAACAAATGCCGTTTTCGCAAAATAGGGAAATAGGCTTTAAACGCTTTAGGTGTCAGTGCATTCAAATAAGGGAACGCGTCCATCCATCAAAGTCAGGTTCGGAAGCTTCGAAAGTTGAGTATGAAGCAAACGAAAAGGAGTAGAGGATAAGAGAGCAATAGTGCATGCGATATAATCTTTCTTAAAAGAAAAAAGAGAAGACCATATAGACCAATCCTTAATTAAAAGGGGAGAAATAGGAATTAAAAAATTATATTGAATCAAACTCAATCTATAAATAAAAAGAGATTGAATAAAAGAAAAGGAAGAATTAGCCATTAAAAATAAATTAGTAATATGACATTGTCGTTGATGAGCAAATAAATTTATCAAGCCCAAGGCTTGAGATAAAAATAAAATGGGATTTGGTAAAGAGCGAGAAAAATTTGCTTTGTGCTTTACAACAGATCGTATACTTCTCGTTATTAGGTGGCAGTCAGATTCAGACAAGGTAGTAACTTGCATCCGGTATTCAAGTTTCGGTATAAGGACAGCATTGTGTAAATAAACAACTTGTTTGGATGAGAGCTTTGCAGGGCGGATGGTTGCAGCGAAGGAGCAGCATTCACGTTTGAGTTGTTTCTTGACAAAATCCCGGGAGCTTTTAATGTTAAACCAAACACCTAAAAAACGAAAAGAAGTTGTCATAGAAATTGGGGTAATGGTAATGGAAGGAACATTATTTAATGAGGATAGATCTAAATTAAAAGTAATAGGAGATAAAGTGGAATTCGAAGTCAAAGGCAACGAATTAGTAATTAACACATATTTGTTATGATTGGCAGAAGTGTTATTAATTTGATAGAATTCTTCTGTAATGGATAACATAAATTCCATGCCAGTCTTCGACAAGGAAATAAGAGTAGAGTCATCCATAAATACTAAATTATTAATCATCAAATCGGAAGAAGGATTGGGAGAATCAATTAAGGATGGTGTAGAAAGAACATAAGGGTCCATCATTTCATGCTTCAAGACAGTAAGAAGGGATCAATATAAATAACCCATAAGAGAGGAGAAATAACTTCGCCTTGGTCAATACCAATGCGAACCCTATAAGCAGGCGTGGATCCATGAGCAGTGAAAACGCTATTAATGCGTTTTGTGAAAAGGGAAAGAATAAACTTAATAGCAGAAGCTGGAAGACGTATTCGTTCTAAAGCGAAACGTAACATTGTCAAATCAACCGAATCAAAAAGCTTTAGAAATGTCTTGAGAGAGAATCCAAAGTGGGTTTTTGTTTGACATCAGCATCATGGATAATAGATTCTAGAGTAATAATAGGGTCGCGGCAAGAACCACCAGGAAGACCAGCGAAGTTACCACCTTTAAGAACATCATGTGTAGCCATAATAGTAGAAAGGCGATTATAAAAGAGTTTGACAAGAGATTTTCTAATCACTTCAAGTAAAGTAATAAAACGAGTATTTTTCAATTGACATTTCCATTCGTGAGGTTTGGGAATGGGAAAAACCATTGCCTGTCGCCATAAGTCAGGAATATCAGCTTTGGAAAGGCAAGCTTGAATTAAAATAAGGAGTAGAGCCGAGGAACAAGATCCAAGGTGTTTGAGCATTTCATAAGTGATCATGGAAGGACCTGAGGCTTTACCGTTAGGAGTAGAAGAAACGGTGGTTAACCATTCGTCAAGGGTAGGGGGATTCATCAAAGAATCATAGATGGAGGAGGGCACATCATCCATAGGTTGGTAAACAGAAGACCATTTATCAGGTAATGTATCTACAGATACAGGAGGAGTGGATTTTATAGGTACAAAGTTTTGGAAATGGTTAACAACAGCATCGTCTATATCCTTGGGAGCAGTTAATAACTGAGGGTGAGTAGGATGATCAACAAAGACACGATCCAAAGTGATACGGCGGCGGGTGCGAGAAAGCGCTGAATCAATGAAAGAGGAAAGGTCAGTTTCAAAATTATTGTTCCTATCGTCCAAATGAGCACGAATGGAGGAGTCTTGGAATTCTTTTTCTTGAAGTAAATGAAATCCCCGTAAGGATTTTGAAATATTGGATAAATCATCAAGAAGTGACTTGAAATCATCTTGACGACATGATGAAAGAGAAGAGGGCAAAGTAGGAACGAAAGTAAATACTTTCTTATATAATTGCAAAATGTTTTGAAGTCTGATTAAATGAATAGACCACTTATGTTCATGAGCGGCAGAATAAGTTAAAGGATATTTGCGCAATAAACGTATTGAATGCATAAGGCGATTTAAAAACCGATAATGTTGGGTTAAAATTTCCAGATCTTTAGGAACCTTAGGAGTATAATTATTGCCAACAGTGGAAGAAGGTAGTGTAGCGTTAGCAGCTTTAAGAATTCGTGATTGGAGATATTCGCACATTTGATTGATATGCCAGGAGGAAAAGGTTGAAGGTGAGACGTCACATAAAGCATCAGCTTTATCAGCAAATTCCGTCCATTGAATTTCAGTTACAGAATCAAATTTGAAGACGCGACGGGTTCGGCGCTTAAGTTGTCGAGCGCGAGCCAATTTGGTAGAGGCAAAAGTAAAGACATATCATAGTATGTTATGACGGGGTTATGATCAGATGTGCAAACATCTTGAGCATTAAAAATGCAAGCAGTAAGAGCAAATCCTTTGAGAAGAGGGCAGGACCATACATAATCAACTCGAGTAATGTGGTCATTGCGATGAAAGGTACCTAAGGAGTCGGAAAGATTAATAGGAGTATAGTCTTCATATCCGTGAGAAAGGAGATGAAAAAATAATCGGTGAATATGTTTTGAAGCAACTTGAGGTTGATTGAAGTAAATAGGGTAATATTTGTCTAAATGCATATTAAAATCGCCACAAACAGCATGGTAAAAGCCAGCATGTTTAGTAAGGGTAAGTTGTTGAATGAGCAAATCAATAGTATCAGTGCGCAGAACGCTTTCAGCAGGGGGAGGGATATAAATAACAAATATACGCAATTTAATATTGCCTTTGAAATATAAATCAACAGAAAGTAACCGTGAAGAATGGGATTTAAAATCTTGAACATGTGAAGCAAGGGAATTTTCTATGAAAAGAGAAACACCACCAGAAGAGAGAATTTGTTTAGAAGTATCCAAATTAGAAGAGAACACAGTATAATTAGAAATACGTTTGGATAAAAACTTCATTTGTTTAGGGTGAAGATGGGTATCCACGATACCACCAAAGGAAATATGTTTTAAGGAAAAGAAAGTAGAAATTTCTTCTAATTTGGTCTGACCATACATTTTAAGGCCATTAACATTAAAGGAAGAAATATTAAATGAATTGGGGATAGGGGAAGTGTTACTGGAAGAGGAAAATAACGATTCATGCGAAAAAATTTCAGTAACATTGTCAGGGTTGGGAGGGTTTCGTACAAAGGTGTCATAATTAAAATTATTGTCCGACATTAAAACACAATGATATAAACAGTCGGGAAGTTAAAATTTGAAGGAAGAAATTAATTGGAAGAAGCTGAATCAGCTTGTTCCAGGGGAGCACCACCAAGGGAGCCAATGAATTGCTTGATATGACCAGTAAGTTGGTCCAATTTACTTTCAATAGCGACACGACTATTTTTGAGATCATTAATTTCTTCTTGCGTGGAGGAGATGGGAGTAAAAGGAGGAGCATTTGGAGAAAGGTGAGAAGAAGGAGGTGATGTGTCAGGAACAATAGTGAATGTAGGCAAAGGTCGCGTTAAAATACTTTTGGGAGGCAGCGAAGATTTAGCGGAAGACAGAATATTAAGAGGAACATGAGTTACAGGGGCATCTTCTTGCATGAGGTCCGGTTCAGGTTCATTGGGTATAGGGAGTGGATCAAGGCCAAGGTGTGATTCAATACGAGTCATCCGTTGGTCGGCAAGTTCAAGAGCGGAGATTCGTTTGTGAAAGTTAGCAACTTCGCATTGTAATTCTCGTAAAAGGTTTAGAATGTTGTTAGCATCATCAGGAGATAATGCAGAGTTAGGAGTTTGTCGGGGTAAGGGACGTGCTGTAGAACGAGAGGAGGAAGAAAAGGAGACAGATCGTTCTTTACTATTATGGCGGGCACGTTGAGAAGTATTGGGAGGGGGTTTGTTATGATTACTATTATCATTATTAGTGCGGTCGTAGGGAGCGTTATTGGTTCGTCCAGAATTGGGAGCAGATCGATCTTTAGATTTGGAGCGAGATCGAGAGCGAGAACGTGCGTTGGCAATATTAGAATTGGAGCGAGGTTGATTAACATTGAATCGTTCTTTGAGTTTTGCAACGGGGTCGCGAGTGCGGCTTCTACCTCTGGTTTGTTTGAGTGGGACGAAAATTAGGAGCGCAACCTAGTTTGCCACATCTGTGACAAAGTTTATTAGTATTATCGGGGGAGGACCAGAAAAGCACTTTGCCTTGGAAGCTAACAGTCTGTTCCATAGCAGCATCCATGGTTTCTTGGGAGTTGAAGGTGACATAAGCCCATCTTTTGGGTTTGTAGGAATTTAAAGAAAGAGGAACATTGACAGCTTTTGCACCAAGTTCGCGTGTAAGAGGAGCCAAGTTGATATCCTTAACATTGGGAGGAAGTTGAGTGAGGGTGGCAACGTATTGACGGCGCGCAGCCTTTTGATCCACAGTATAGAAACATGGAGTAATTCGGAGACAGGTGGAGAAACAGTAAACAGCCCATTGGTCGGTAAAACGAGCAATTGAATCGGCGTGATCATACACAATACGGGCTTGCTGGACTTTAGCATTAGGCCTGGAGAAAAGGCGACAAGAGGTAATATTACCAAATTTTTTGAAATAGGCCATGAGGTTGTCTTTTTTAATGAAGAAAGGGATATCGGTAACTTGGATAGCCCGGAGATCTTCATTGGATCGGAGTTGGCGAGGGTCATGTGCATGAAAGATTAAGTCAGGGAACTCAGGATGGGTGGAACCAACGCACAAATCGCGTGCTTCAGCGGTATGGAAGTGGATAACGAGGCGTTTAGCCTCACCAGAACCTGTCATACGAGCTTTTCCAGTGAATGACTCGTACGTTTCTAAGAAAAGGTTATTCACAGCCTCAATAAGGGCTTTATTGGTAGGGAATTTCTTGAGTGATTCAGGGGGCACGTCGCGCGCAGCTGCAGCCTGAAAATCATCTCTGGTTATGGCAAAGGTCGCCACTGGATCTGGGGTTTGATCGCCATCGGGAGCGCCATTAGTATCCAAATTGGGCGACGCGTTAGGGGGTTGTTGCAAGTCTTTGTTTGAAGGTGCATGCATGGACGCGTCCACATTTCCAGAAGACGCGACGTGACTGGGCGCAGTTGGCGCAGCAGATTTTTTTGGGGAGGAGGCCAAAGTATTTTCGCCAGAGATATTTTGTTGAGGAGAAGAGGAAGGTCCATCTACTCCAACGTCAGCCGTCGGGCGTCGGCAACGTAAGTTCGCCTTCCTTATGAAATTTTCAGTAATCGTGCGATTACGTTTCTGCTGGATAGTGTTTTCGCCGTCGGAAGGCTTGAATTATCGGAGTTGTTATTATTTTTTCGTTGCTTGGACGGGAAGCTTTCCTACTGTTAGGGTTATGACACGGCCTCTCTTGGCATAATTACCAGACATAGTAGAGGGCTTTGAGTTGGGAATATATAAAATATAAAATTTTATTAGTAGCTTGTATTATTTTTTAAAAATAATAAAAAAATATTTTTCGTCCGAAATTTTCGTTTTTTGAAAAATTCAGGAGAGAGTTACTACTACTAGTCGAAAACCAATATATCGGGTAGCAGATATGTATCAGATATGTACCCGATATGTGTAGTATTAATGCAGAAAATCGGGTACCCGATATATGTAAGATATGTGTAAATATATATATCGTCTACATATTATATATATATCATATACATATCAGTACCCGATATGTATATGATATATATATTTACATATATCTTACACATATCGGGTACCCGATTTTCTGCATTAATACTACACATATCGGGTACATATCTGATACATATCTGCTACCTGATATATTGGTTTTTGACCAGTGTATACTATATATATAAGTACTCGATATGTGTATGATATGTGTATTATTTGTGTATGATTTTCTACATTTTAAGTATCCGATATATGTAAGATATGTGTAGGATATGTGTAGGATAGACCATTTTTTTACCAGTGTATATTATAATATATATAATATATAGTAATTTATTTATTAAAACAATTATCTTACCATTTAGCAGTTCAATTTTATGAATTTTTTTTTGGTTTATAAAGCATAAATAGGGTTACAAAACAAAAAAAAAGTTTATGCAAATTAAATTATTAGATAGCAAATTAATTGTATTATAATATATATATATATCTTTTAATATAATATTATATATTATATATATTTTTTTAGCCAATCAGAATCAAATCACATGAAGGTAGAAGGTCAGATATATAATTGAATATAATTATGTAATTTCTGGTATACTATTAAAAGGTGCATTTATAATTAAAATATATATATATATAAATTATGCATTTAGTATTAAGACTTAAATTGAAACTAAATAACAGGTGTATTTATAAGAAATCTGTCTAAAATCCTGAAACTCAAAATCCTGAAGGTATATTATCTTGACATTCTAAATCCTGAAATGTCAAAATCCCAAAATACTTAAATACCAAATTGTCAAAATTCTGAATTTTATAATTCTGGCATCTTTATATAAATATTGATTTTCATATAGGCCGATTCTTGGAATCTAATTTTTTTACATAAAAATAATTTTATTAAAGCAAATATAAATTATCATTTATATAAGAATAATAAATTTATACTAGATAATGCAAAAAAAACTAATTAATTATATAATTTTTAATTTTTTTTTAATATAAAATATCATTAAAATTTAAAAGATCAAATATAACTCTCATGACAAAATCATTGATAATTCTTCGTAGAAATAAGCTATACAAATAAATTTACATTCATTTGAAAGAGAAAATCGAGATCTATCTGATGAATCTAAAATCAAATAAATTGAATCACTAGTTGTTCAGTAATCACATTCAGTATATTTATTGAATTTTATCTAAATTTGATCATTAATTACTTCACATGTAGTGATTCAATTTGAATGATCTTTGCTCCCTAAGGTGATACCAACTTTTATCTTTAAAATAAATTTAAAATAATTCGTTTAATATATGTAGATGTTTAGAAATCATCAATTATATTATTAATATAAAATTTTATAAGTTTGATAAAATCTGATATAAAAAAAATTATTAAATACCTGTAGATGCAAGCTATACGAATGAAATTATATTCATTTGAAAGAGAAAATTGAGGTCTATCTAATAAGCCTAAAATCAAATGAATTGAATCACTGGATTGTGAATAATTACGTCTAATATATTTATTTTTAATTTTTAAATTTGATTTGACTTTGATCGTTAATTACGCCTCATTCAGTGATCCAATTTTCCTGATCTTTGATTCTTACGATAGAGCAAATTCTCAGCTTTCAAATGAATGTAAAATGATGACGTTAGCATATCTCTAGGAATAATAATGCACGATTTTGTCACCTGCATAAAGTCCGATCTAAAAATTTTATTTCTTACCAAAAAATGCTTTCATAAGAGAATCCCAAATTCTTTTACTTTATTTAAAAGATTTTATTTGCCATTTAAGGATTTTAGTAGAATAAATCTAATAAAATAATTTTAAAAGATAAAAAACAAATACATAATTAGTTATTTTGAAAAAAAAAGAATATCTTATTATTCATTTTACAACTATTTTACATCATAATTATTTTTTATTTGCATGTATTTTTTACAAAGAAAAAACAATAAATTAAAGCTAAAAATTATGAAAAAATATGTCTTATTTATGTATATAAAATATTAAATTTTTTCTTTTACTTACCACTTAAAAATAACTGCTATATTTGCTTATAAACTTTTTTGTCATATTTAATAAAAGTGAATAGAAAAATGATGGAAAAGTGATGGGCAGTGATGGGGAAAAAGAAGTGGTTATTACCGTTATTTATTAAAAAAATTTTTTTTATTTTTTATTAAATCTAAGTTACATAAATATGTAACACATATTTAATTTAGATTTGTGTAATGTTAATCTTACTAAAATATTAAATTTTTATAAAAATCTTAATTTAGACTAATTCCAAAAATCAGCACATATGTCTTTCTTTAATTAATAAATTTCAAAATTTTTCTTTTTAGTATTTCAGTTGAATTTCAGGATTATAAAGTATTGGGCCTATGAAAAATGTTAGGATTATAGTAATTCAAGATTTTGATATTTTAGGATTTAGAGTACTGGAATTATATTATATACCTTCAAAATTTCAAGTTTTGGGATTTCGTATCAAATCCATTTATAAAGGATATGTATTTATAGAGAATGCATTTATAGAAAGCTGATTGTATATACATCAGAAAATTTTATAGTGTAAAAAATTGCATAAGTAAGGAAATAAAAATAGCAATAGTAATTTAATAATAGCAATATTTATAGATACTATTAAAATTTAAGGTGTAAAAAATATATGTTATAAAAAGTCAAAATAAATATGATTTTTGCAACTAAGATTTGAAATTTATATATTTTACATTATTTTTAAATTAAAATTTAATTCGTGATCTCCCAGTGAACCATAAAACTTGGCTATTAAATTCCGGTAAAAGTTATATATATATTTACTAATAGTGCGGAATCTACAGTTCCGCCAATGCAAGGTACAAATTACTAAAATATTATATGAAAACTAAGGTTGCTTGCCGAAACCTTCTTAATAACTGCCAAAACCTATACGGAAAATGCCGAAACTATATTAAATCATATTAAAAATCCTGCCGAAATTTTGCCGAAATGCTGAAACTCCCATTTGCCGAAACTGCCGAAACCCTGCCGAAACTATAGTAAACATATAGTAAAATCTTGCCGAAATTTATCGCAGGATTTTGGAGAGGTTTTGGCAAGCAACCTTAATGAAAACTAATATTATGGGCATAAAAATATGCCATTTGGCTATCTTAATAATAAAAGACCGGTAAAAATTTTAAGCACCATAAGACACTTTCATAAGAGCTGAAAATTTGAATTTGAAAAAAAGAAAAATTTAGTATTTTAAAATTTTAAAGATAACTCATCATCTAGTAGTTGTAGGAAAATAAAATTTGGTTCATCGGATTCTGCCTCATGCGACGCTTCTAATGGTAATGATTTTACGTCACTACGACCAATAACAAGTGTTATCCCATATTTTTTCTCCGGAATCACAGATTCTAAATTATTGATAAAAATATATATGAACTTATCACCGCCTTTTAATAGTCAAATTTTATGGTTCACTGGCGGATCACGAATTAAGTTTATATTGTGTTACTATAAAAAAAAAGATGTATAAAGTTAATAGAATAGTATATTGATATTAATATAGATTTATAGTATAATTATATTTGTAATATTTTTTATTAAATAAAGTTATTGTTAAAAGTAAAAAAAAAAAATTTTTTTATTCATCAAATTAATCAGATATCTGGTTAAACTGGTATTACTAATAGATTATCAGATTGATCTAATAATATTTCGTATAAATTGATTTGTAATATAATGTGACTTTAATTACTTTTGAAAGGCAAAAATGTATTTTACAAATAACTTTTGATCTAGCAGTCCAATTTTGATGATTTTTTTTTATTTTAATTAGAATAATGAAAGCTATTGATTAAAAAAAAAAATATTAAAATTGGATCACTAAATTCTAAGATAATTATTTTAAAAGTTAAATTGAATTTAAATTGAATCCAAATTAAATTGAATTTCAGAAGAAAAATTTAATTTGTATGGAATACTAGTTATTGATCAGATATTCAATAAATCATCTAGTTAATCTAATAATATAAATAAATCAATTTGAATCTGATCAAAATTCAGATAGATGACTAGATATCTAGATTGATTAGATTTAAAGCATATTTCATTATGAAGAAAGATTTTAAAATAAATTTTTTTTTTATAAAAAAAAAGATTATAATCTGATAATCTGTTATTCATCAAATTTATCATCTATTTGATCAATTTAAATTACATCTATAATACCTAAAACTTTGAATAATTCAGTTTAATTTCTTTTTTTAATTTTTTCTAATTAATTAGAATCCATTTTGTGCAATAACTTGCCATCCAATAATTGTAGAAAAATGATTAATAGTTCATTAAAATTCTTTTATTAAAATGGTTTAAATGGTATTATAATCATTTTTTTAATATTAATAGATGGAATAAATTGATAAAATAAAAAAACTACAATTATTTTTCAAATCAGAATAAATAATAAAAAAATTAAAAGATTAATTTTTTTTTTACGGTCAACTCTCTTTATAGTCACACATTTGGGACAGTCCATATTTGGTGATTATGAGCAAACAGTCTTATGACTTTATCTTTTATTATTAAATTTTAAACGAAAAGAAAGTAATCAAATTGAACAATATTACAAAACCAGAATACAAATTAAACATAAAAAATAAAAAAAACTAGCTTCACGATTCATACAAGTAAAGAAATCTAAACAAAATAAAATTAAGTAAAGAAAAACTAAACTATTACAGAATACGCATACCCCAACTTTACCTGAAGGCCAGTGTGAGTCAATTATCCAGCATGCCTTAAGATCCAATTCGTTACCCAAAAGAAATCCTAAGTAGAGGCTGAACTGTTAAGTGGCGCCAAAAATCCAAGTGTGAAATCCAAGATCCACCACGGATTACATAAGAGGATATCCAAGAAATCCAGGAATCCAAGGAAACTGTCGCCAGAGAAGGTGTCGAAAGAGCAGGAGAAAGTTCAGAGGAAGAATAAGAAATAGGAAAGGGTCCAAAGGCGGACGATTTCAGTTTATTAGTAATGCCTTGAGCTGATTCCCAATTATGAAAGAAAACTGAACGGCACAACCAGATTTGAATATAAAGGTCAAAATGAAAGTTGTGCAAAGGCTTATCTAAGATAGACCAGATAATGGATGGTGAAAAATAGGTTCTAAGAAAACCTGTAAGAGACATCGGTATAAGTCCATGTGCGAGTCGCAGACAAGAATTTGAAGGAGAGTCACATTCCCAACAGTCAATAGCCGTAAATTCAGCAACAAAAGAATCTGGTAAAGATGTTAAAGGAGTCGCAGAAAGGAGTTTATCAAGACAATCAGTTCGAATGTCCAGTAGAAGTGTTTTGAAAGTATTAAAAGGACTAAATTCAGGTAAAATATAAGGACAAGTCCATAAGTGGTCTAACGTCTCAGGAGAGGAGTTGCACTGAAGACAAAGCCAACTCAGATCATAGAGATAAGGCTTTCATCGCTAAAGAGTTGTGAGTGTCGGAAGCATATCTAATAGGATCTTGATACGGAAAGCACAAAATTCAGAGCGGTCATTCCGATGGGAAAAATTTAATTGATTATTATTAAAACAAAATTTGGTACAAGCCCAATCGATGTCAGAAAGAGAGGAATTAGGATTAAATCTTGGTAATATAGCAAGAGTTAAAAGATTCTTGGCATCAAAAATTTCTCTAATAAATTTCTGAATATTCATATTCACAGATAAAGAATTAAATTGTAAAATGCAAGGAGCCAGAAGTTCAGGCGACTGAAAGGGAAGATGCAAGTCCGTATGGGCAGCTTTTGCTAAATCATCTACGTGATTATTCAAAAAGTCATCAGCGTGAGCAGGAACCTTGATTAAAGTGACTTCCAGATTCTTTTGTGAAATAATAGCTCGTACTGAAGACCACAAAAGGTGGTTGGATTCTTTAAGCAATTTAGAAATAAAGGGAGCATCCACGTACAAAGACCATAAGGAAATTAATTGAGCACAATCAGTCGCGACTGTAATTGTAGAATTTCGAAAGAGGGAGTCCAGTCCATGCAATAAAGCAAAAATTTCTGAACGCAATGCAAAAGGAAAAAGAGAAGGAATGATATTATAAGAAGATTCAAGAATAAAGCCATCAGAATCGATAGCAGTCCATGCATAAGTCATCGAAGATGTTGAATGACTAGAGAGAGGAAGGAAAGAGCCATCAATATAGAGTGTAGACACCGAAGGAAGAAGTTGAATATCAGAAATCCTAGCCACTTGATTATTCATAAGAAGTGGACGAACTGGGGCAAAAAGATGAAATAATAATAAAGATTTGGCATAGCCTAACGAGGTGGAAAGTAAAACCGAAGGAGTGTCCGCATGTATATAAGTACGAAGCTTCGTAGGGTAACGGATAAGATTTGATAAAGGCACGCTAAGAAAAACACGCTTCAGAGGGACGTGATTTAATCAATGTCTTAGAGGTAGAGGATCGCGGAATAGCAGGGCGTAGCAGCAGTGGCAGTAAATTCAGACAATAAGTCATCGACAGATGACGCAATCCAATGTGAAATAAGAGCTTCATTTCGCGGAGCAGGATAAGTAATGATTACACGGCCAACAAGGAAAGAGTTAGTATTACGATTGAAAATAATGACAGAATTAAACAAATAATTTTAACTAATATATAATAAAAGAAATAGAAGCTACAGTATGGGAATTAGGTATTCTAAATTGCGGTAAAACAAAAAAAGAAGAAGAATTAGAAATAACAACTAAATTAAATAAATAAATGAACCAAGCAGGCACAGATCCTTTGTTCGAAGCACTCGTTTAAGAAAGCGTAAATCTTTCAATGAAAATTCGAGAACGCGCAGAATAACCAATTGGGCAGAGAAACGAGTACAGAAGTTTTTTCGAACATTTTTCATGGAAGTAAATAATTCTTTAGATAAAATAGACTGGAGTGGAATCGCCGGATGTAGATCTTTCCTCAGAGGTCAGAACAATAATGACCACGTGATATTCAATCGAGAAGAGAACAATAAAGAATTAAATAAAGAATGTGTTCGAAGAGAAAAGGAATGAGACCATGGTGCCAAGTCAATAATAGAAGGACAGGCATCACAATCCAGAAAGCCTTGGAGATAAGTAATTATATAATTGGCAAAGAGACATGTAATGGGTGAGAAAAAAATTCGTTGCCCGCGGAAGCCGCATGAGATGATAAAAATCGGCCAAATGCTTGTTGGATTGAGAACGGCAACAATGTAAAAAGCGCAGCAAAAGGAGTGACTAAAGCAAAAACAGCCTTCTGTCGAATAAGGGAAAGCATTGGGAAAACCATACGATTAATGGTCGATTCAGCAAATAATGTGGTTTGAAGGCGAAATTCAAGCGCCCGGAGATGGGATAACATTATAAAGGTAAAGTACATGTTGTGCCAAAGCTTTTAGGGTTAAGTAAAGCAGCCATGTCTTTGACCATAGAAATAGCTTGATTATACACAAAGCGAGAAGAAGCTGAAAGACAAAACCAAACACCTAAAACGGAAAGAAGTAGACAATGGCTTTAAAGTAAAAATCTTAGTTGAAATTAAAGGAGAAGGAAAAAGATCCAAACGCTACGGTTTGAGAAAGAAATTGTTCAGAAGAAGAGAAGAATGTATTTTGCAGAATTTGCTTGAGTATTATTCAAAGTATAGAATTCAGCAGTAATGGAGAGGCGATCTTTAATTCCTCGTTTAGATGAAGCAATCAAAGTAGAGATAAATGCGTGAATGTAATATGAGAAACAGGAAGATTATATTGTTCGTAATACATCGAAGGAGAATAATCCATTAACGCAGAGGATTTCAAAATAAAGGGATCGCAAACTTCTGCGATTAAGTGTTGTAAGCGGATCTAAATAAATTACCCATAATAACGGAGAAATAATTTCACCTGAGTCAATACCAATTCTAGCTCTATATCTAGAAGTATCAATAATAATGGGTAATAATTTTGTTGTTACGTAATGTAAAAGATTGATGATAAATTTAATCAACAAGGACGGGATATGCAAACGAATTAAAGCCAATTTAGCGTACTTAAATCAATCGAATCAAAGGCTTTAGAAATATCTTGGGAAGCAATCCCATAATTCTTGGTCGTCGGTTTGTCAAAGCGGCGTTAATGAATAATAGCATCGAAGCAGTCTTAATAGGAATGTCTGTAGAACCGCCTGGTAGTCAGCAAAATTACCACCTTGAAGTACTTGTGGTTATCAGCTAGGATTTTTGAAAGTCGAGTTGTAATAACATTTTCGTATAGTTTCTAATAAAGTAATAAGTCGCGTATTCTTTAATTGTGCATCAAATTCATGAGGCTTCGGAATAGGATAAACAAGCGCTTCACGCCAATCAGCAGGAATATTTTCATGAGTAAGTCAAGCATTAGCTAATATAAGGGATAAATTAAAGGCTTCTCCAGTTAAATGTTTGAGCATCTCATAAGAGATCTTGGAAGGACCAGAGGCTTTGTTATTAGGCGCTAGACTGGATGGTGTTCTCAATTTGGCAACTCCAGTATAGGAGACATGACCGAGTTATATAAGGATGAGTCAATGTCAGAGATAGGAGCATATGCTCTTTGCCAGCGAGGAGGAAATGAAGCAGTAGAAGAATGCTGGACCAAAGGAGGAGTAACAACCGATTGGAAATGTTTAATAGCAGCTTGTTTGATATCTGAAGGATCGGTAAGTAAATAATAGGTTTAGAGTCAATTACAACCAAAACTCTATCAAGAACGATGGAAACGTGTTCCACTGACAAAGCTGAAGAGATAAAAGATCCCGGTGATGTAAAGAAATGTTCATCTCTAAGAGCAGTATAATATTCAATGGAATCCATACGATGTTGATGAAATTGTGTGGAAAGATAAGCAGAGACCAAAGCTTTTTGCGAACGCAAAAATTTGACAAAAGCGGAAAGTGGTGTTGTACTATAAATAGGTATAGTATAATCAGTTAAAAGAGATTTCAAAAGAGTCAACTGTGTAGGTAAAGAATTAAGCATTTGTGAAATTTGAGCGGGATGACTAGGTCGAGACGTGGTCAATTTAAACAATAATCTATTCAAGAATTTGTTGATAGCAATAAGCATTGTAAGCTCAGGAGGATATTTATGATGATAGGTATTGGATACATGTTGAAACGGTAAAGAGTCTATGGCACCACCAAGTATAGAGCGTTTAAGAGCGTGCCAAAGTTTATCTAAAGAAAGAGCTGAGAGTGAAGATATGGAAGGATGATTTGTGGCTAAGTAGAGTTCAAGACGTAAATTGACTTCATTGGAAAATCGATCCCAAATATCATCCTTTAAATTTTTGTAAAGAAAAATAGTGCGTTGTTCACTTTTTTGTTTTAATCTAGCTTTAGCTAGAGTAGCGAAACAAGAGCTAAAGTCAAATGCTGTTATAAGTACACAGTGGTCGGTAAATTGATTATCATTCAACTTAGGACAAGTTTCAACATAAGAGAAAGACTGGGAGCAGGAAATCCAGGGGTAAATAAATATAATCAAGTCTTGAAGAACCATTTTGATGATAAAAGGTAGGACTGGGACCTGAAATCGAAAGAAATATGGGATTGATGATGCGTAAAATAGCCGAGAAAAAAGTGATGCAAAATTTTCAAAATGATATTGAGGAAGATGTGAATGAGAAATTTCATCTGCATTAAAGTCACCAAGGATGATTACGTGATAATTATTAGAACGGGCTTTATCAAGCCACAAATTAAGTTGTGTAAAAATAGCATCACGTTCTTTATAGTGAATAGAATGATAAGGAGGAATATAAACAGAGATAATAGAAATTTTTGTTTGATGAAAAAAAAGATCTAATTTTAAAAGACGACCATTTCAAGGATCAATCTTCTGAACATGTTTATGTAAAGGATGGCGAAGTAAAAGACCAACACCATCATGAGGTCGTGAATTAGAAGGGAAAGGAGTCCAATAGGACTTAAAATTATATTGGGAGTGTTCATTTTGATAAATAAATTTAGCACTAGAAGGGGTAAGATGAGTATCATTTAAAGATAAAACGCCAAAAGAGGAATGAAGGAAATAATTTAACAAATGTAATCGTCGAACAGGAGAGCATAAACCATTAACATTGATTTGTCCAAAATTAATAAGAGGGAAAGGAGAAAAGGAATGATTATTAGGAATATTATTATTAAATATCGCGCTATTCGGTGGTCTCTGTGATGCACTTAATATAAATTGGTGTTCAATCATTAGAAGGGGAGGGTTTGGGGGAGAGAAGGAGTCCAATTTTTCCATTATTGAAATGAAGTTGAGCGGAGAAAGATTTTTATAGACGTTAGTAATATTAGAAATTTCCAATTGCAGGCGGGAAGCAGTAGCATCGGGGACACTAGTATTGGGTCGGGAGGATGGCAAGGGGACATGTCTATTGGACAAGACGGAGTTAGGATCCAAAGCTGAAAAGGAAGCATCCGGGGAAGTGTCCATAAGAGAAGAAGAAGTATAGGGAAGAAGATTGGATCGTGAACTCGTATTATGGGATGGTTCATTATCCCATCCAACATCTTGGGGATATTGTTCAGTATCATCAGGTGGCGAATATGAATTAGCGTTGTTAGGGTTATCATAACCCATCATTGATTCAAGCTCTGTTAGCCTATACTCATAATGCGCAATAGTATCCTGCATCCAGGAGACAGTTTCATCGAGAGTACTAAGGGTATTAGCAATTTTGCTAATCTGCGTCCGTAAATCATCAATGATGTGTTGAGGAAGCGTGTAAGTAGGGTTGTTACTCGGGAAAGTAGATGTAGAACTATTAGGATGAAGCATATGTGGAGATTGAGTAGAACCGGAAGAAGTTACATTGTTCCTAGAGTTGGTGTTATTGTTATTGGTCTGATTGTTACGGTTAGGAACATTAGGATGGGAAGTGTTAATATTATTATAGTTATTGTTAGGTTTGGATGAGGAGGAATTATTGCGAGATCTAGAGGTAGATCGTGATCTTGACCAGGAATTGGATTTATCACGTGATTGGCGCAAATTCTGATGACCACGACGAGGACCAGCATTAAAGCGTGAATATAGTTTGTTAAGGCGATCATCCACTTTGTGTGTGGGACGAGGGTTACATACAGAAGGGGAGCAACCCAAACGTCCGCAAACATGACATAAAGTGTGAGCTTCATTGGGAAGGTGTCATGTTAAACCTTTGCCACAGAAAGCCACAGATAAATCTTTTGTGGCCTCAAGAGTATCAAACAAGGAGAAATTTAAATATACATAAGGTTTGGGCTTGTAAGAATTGACAGAAAGGGGGACGTTAAGAGCTTTAGCGTTAAGCTTGGTGGCAATTTCTAAAGGTCGTATTAATATTTTGGGGATGCCGCGGAATGGCGACATATTTCTCTTTGGCTATCACGTTGGACTTTTGAGAAGGATGCCAGGCAAACATGTAAAGAATTACCTAGGCAGATAATCGCCCAGATATCATTGAATTGGGTAATTGCATCTGCGGAGGAAAACTGGATATGTCCATTATAGTAATGTTTCTTGGGGTAAGTTTGCAACTTTGATCGCGAGTACATATCTGGAAAATGCCTGATGGATTTGCGTCTCGTTTAGGAAAAGTGGGATGTCGGTGACAAACAAAGACTTCGCTTCGTCACTGAGTTTGGCATCTGCAGGGGAATAATAGGTGAAAGCCAAATCGAGAAGATCTGCACGTGGGAAGTTGATACAATCGGTAAGATCATCCTAATTATTGAAGAAGACAAGGATCTTTTTGTTATCGCCTGATCCATTGCAACATGCGCGGGCGCCATAGGAAGGATATCGAGAGAGTGAACAATCCACTTCGTCACACATAGAACGATTGGTGGTGAATTTAGCTTTGAACGCGTCAGGCGCGTCACGTAGATAGGCTGCAGCATGATAATGAGACGGTGCGGATTTAATAGTGGTAGCACTACCATCAGGGAATGGTTGACGTTCCAGAATAGCGAAGGCAATAGATTTACCTTTGTCGTCCTGTGGGGCAACAGTGGTAAGAGTAGGAATGGGATGTGCGTGGATAGAAAAGTCTAGAGAGCGTGTATTAGTAACAGGTGGTTGCGTAATTACAGCAACTTTATTGACAGGAAGGCCGGTTGGAACAGTAGGACCAGGGTTAAAACCAGAGACAGGAGTAGAAGTTTTTTCAATGTCCATAGCGTCTTCATAGACAGTACGCAAATGCTTGGTAGACGCGCCACTAGAGTTATCAGGAGATAACGAGCGATTTCCAGGAGGAATAGTAGGTCCAGGAAGCGGCGGAGGTGGTATATCAGGGTTAATAACCGAAGGAGCTTTGGGTGTTGTCATAGTAAAGCAAGTTTAATAAGAGGAAAGCAACGAGGAAAGAATATTTTAAACTTGTAAATTTTGAACAATATGTTTTTCAAAATTTTCAGGAAAGAGCTGTGATAATCCTCCATATTTGGTGATTATGAGCAAACAGTCTTATGACTTTATATTTTATTATAAATTTTTAAACGAAAAGTACAAAACTCAAATCGAACAATATTACAAATAAAATATAGAAAATTAAACATAAAAAATAAAAAGAACTAGCTTCACGATTCATACAAGTAAAGAAATCTAAACAAAATAAAATTAAGTAAAGAAAAACTAAACTATTACAGAAACGCATACCCCAACTTTACCCAAAGGCCAGTGTGAGTCAACTATCCAGCATATCCGAAGATCAAATCCGTTACCAAAAAGAAATCCTAAGTAGAGGCTGAACTGTTAAGCGGCGCCAAAAATCCAAATGCGAAATCCAAGATCCCCCATGGATTATATAAGAGGAAACCCAAGAAACCCAGGAATCCAAGGAAGCTGTCGCCAAGGAAGGTGTTGAAATTGCAGGAGAAATTTGTGAGAAGGAATGAGAAGTAGGAGAAGGTCCAATAGCGGACGATTTCACTTTATTGGTAATGCCTTGAGCTGATTCCCAATGATGAAAGAAAACGGAACGGCACAACCAGATTTGTACATAGAGATCGAAATGAAAATCATGTAAAGGTGTATCAAAAATAGAACAAATAGTGGATGATGAAAAATATGTTCCAAGAAAACTAGTAAGAGACATCGGTATAAGTCCATGTGCAAGTCGCAGACAAGAATTTGAAGGAGGGTCACAGTCCCAACAATCAATAGCCGTAAATTCTTTAGCAAAGGAGTCTGGTAAAGATTTTAAAGGAGTCACGGAGAGAAATTTTCCAAGACAGACGGTACTAAGGTCCAGCAGAAGTGTTTTAAAAGTATTAAAAAGACTAAATTCAGGTAAAATATAAGAACAAGTCCATAAGTGGTCTAAAGTCTCAGGAGAGGAGTTGCATTGAGGACAGAGCCAACTCGGATAATAGATATGAGGCTTTCGTCTTTGAAGAGTTGTGAGTGTCAGAAGCATATCCAATAAAATCTTGATACGGAAAGCACAAAATTCAGACCGGCCATTTCGATGGGAGGATTGTAATTGTTTATTATTAAAACAAAATTTGGTACAAGCCCAATCAATATCTGAAATAGAAGAATTAAGATTGAATCTTGGTAATAAAGCAAGAGTCAAAAGACTCTTGGCGTCAAAAATATCTCCAAGGAATTTCCGGATATTTATATCCACAGGTAAAGAATTAAATTGTAAAATGCAAGGAGCCAAAATTGCAGGCGAAATAGAGGAAAGACGTAAGTCTGTATGAGCAGCTTTCGCTAAGTCATCAACATGATTATTCAAAGAATCGTCAGCGTGAGCAGGAACCTTGATTAAAGTAACTTCCAGATTCTTTTGTGAGATAATAACTCGTGCTGAAGACCATAGAAGGTGGTTGAATTCTTTAAGCATTTTAGGAATGAACGGAACATCCACATACGTAGACCATAAGGAAATTAATTGAGCACAATCAGTAGCGACAGTAATCTTGGAATACCGAGGGAGGGAGTCCAATCCATGCAATAAGGCAAAAATTTCGGAACACAATGCAGAGGGAAAAAGGGAAGGAATGGTATTATAATGAGATTCAAGAATAAAACCATCAGAATCGATAGCAGTCCATGCATAAGCCATCGAAGGTGTCGGATGACTAGAAGGAGGAAGGAAGGATCCATCAATATACAGTGTAGACACCGAAGAAGGAAGTTGGATATCAGAAATCCTAGACACTTGGTTAAGCATAGGAGGTAACCGAACTGGAGCAAAAAGATAAAATAGTAAAAGAGATTTGGCATAGCCTAACGAAGCGGAAAGTAAAACCGAATGAGTATCCGCATGTATATAAGTACGAGGCTTCGTAGGGTAACGGATAAGACTTGATAAAGGCACATAAGGGAAGCACTTTTCAGAGGAACATCGTTTAAGTAATGTTTTGGAAGTAGAGGATCGTGGAATAGCAGAGGCACAACCTTGGCATACAGTGAATTCTGATAATAAGTCATCGACAGATAACGCAATCCAATGTGAAATAAGAGCTTCATTTCGCAGAGCAGGATAGGTAATGATCACACGGCCAACAAGGAAAGAGTTAGTATCGCGATTAAAAAAAATAGCCCATTGTGGATTAAACAAATAATTTTGACTAATATCTATAAAACAGATAGAAGCAACAGTATAGAAATTAGGTATTCTAAATTGCGGTAAAAGAAAAAAGGAAGAAGAATTAGAAATAACAACTAAATTAAATAAATAAGTAAACCAAGCAGGCACAGATCCTTTGTTCGAAACTCGTTTAAGAAAGCGTAAGTCTTTCCATGAGATAAGCCGAGAGCCACATGGAGTAATCAATTGTGCAAGGAAACGAGTACAAAAGTTTTTCCGACCATTTTTCATAGAAATAAACAAATCTTTTGGTAAAATCGACCGGAGTGGAATCACCGGACGCAGATCTTTTCTCGGAGGTCGGAATGGTAAAGACCACGTGAATATTTGGTGATTATAAAAAGATGTGACTATATAAAAAATTTCTTATATTTGTATATCATAATTCCGGCCAAAAATTAACATAATTTTAGCCAGAATTATACTTAAAACTTTATTGTATCATAACTTCGCCAATATTAATCATAGAGAGATGATCTTACCGCCATTTGATTTGTTTTGATGAGACGGTTCCAATGGTATAAAATACGTCGAAATCCAATCACTAGATTAATTTCTGAAATTAAAAAAATATTAATGGTTTTTGTGTAATAACTCCGCCAAAATTGGTCCTAGAAAGACAATCTTACTACCATTCGATTCGTCTCGATGAGGCGATTCCAACGAGCTATAAATCGTCTTTTTACAATCACTAGGTACCGAGAAATCTAGAAAAATGTTAAATGGCGCAGTAAACGTAAATCAAGAAATATTATAATGCCGATGTTTAACATTTTGTTGAATAACTCGTCAGCCAGTAATCGGAAAAGGATAAAACTAAAAAGGATAAAACTAACTCTCTCCCGTTCTGCTCACTTGACAATATTTACGAAAAAATAAAAAATTTTTTCAGAGTTTTTTATTACTTTTTCTTTATAATTTCTTTATTTTAGATAACTACTACGACACTTTACAAATGGGTAAAGATAACAAAAAGAAAAATAACCAGTCTAACAAAGATACTACGTCTAAACGTCCTGCCTCTAGCTCTCCAACTGGCAACGTTTCTGGTCAAGGTTCCTCTATGTCTGGCCCTTCGAACACTCCACCTTCGACCACCTCTACTAATAAACGTACCAGAGTCAGTGCTGAAGACTCGCCGATGATGTCGATAAACCTCTCACGCCTCCTGGCCCTGTTGAGACAACTTCCGCCTGAGATACCTTCTCAACCCGATGCCTCCTCTCTCGATGCTTCGCAACACGCCCCTGCTAACAACAACGATAAAGGCAAAAGCCCTGAAATTACTCCCGCAGTCTCTTTCCCTGAACGTGCTGCCTCTCCGGACGCGTCCCAAGCTGCAGTACAATCTCAACCTACACTTTTCTACGCCTCGGCCGCTCCTAACTGACGTCGATGGCTTTTGGAATCACTTCGCTTCGAACCGCGACGCGTGCGGCGCGGTTGATCGACAACTTTCCTTGTTCTCCTCTTATGGTAGTCGTGCCACGTGTAGTGGATCCAACGATTTGAAGAGGATCATCGTCCACTTCCGAAAAAGAATGATCTTGACACGCCACAGCTTCCCCTATGGAATCTTTGTTTGGCTTGCATTTCCATGCATATGATCCCCAGGCTATTAAGGCTGATGAACACGCGCGTACCCTGGTGGTTACCGATATCCCCCTTTTTCTATCCGACGCTTCTGCGTGGTACCTTTTCTCGTTACGGCAATATTACTCGTTGCCATACCCGTTTATCTAAACTTTATCGTACTGCATACATTACCTTTGAATCTACTGGTGCTTTACAGAACCTCGACTCTATCTGGGGCGTCCTTTGTGGAGGACATTGTTTGCGTATTTGCCCCGCTACTTTCTCACCTGAACGCAGCAAAGACGTGCTTATGTTGCTTTACTTGCCGGTCCCCGCGTGGTACTATAGCGGTCGATCTTGCTCGAAATTGCCGAAGAAATTTCCGCTAAATCTATCAATGTTCCCTTCTCTATGAATTCTTACAATCCCAAGCCTTACGCCTATTGCCATTTTGCCTCCGAAACGGCTATGGAAAATGCTAAATCTATTTCATGCTGCCCTCAAGAAAATTGGCCTTACCTGGCATTCTCCGGATGAAGTCACTTCTCTTTGTCATCGATGTGGTCGCCCTAATTGTAACCCTGATCGATGTGGTTCTTCATCTAGACCTAATCGCCCTTCCCGCCCTTGGCAGTCTAATGATAAATTACGTGCTTTATATAATAAGCATCTACCTCCTTCTCATCCTGCTAAACGACATAACCGTTTTGCCCGCCCTGATAACAATAATGATGGACAAAGCCGTACTAATGCTTCTCGCCATCGTTCTAAATCCAGACCTAATAACCGACAACAATCTCGTTCTCGTTCTCAACATCGACCATGGAATCGCGACAATCTTAACAACAACAATAATAATCAACGTCGTCGTATTCCTGATGCAAATGAACTTGATCACTATGCTGATGGCATGAATGTTACATATCCTGCTCCTCCTACTGTGCTTACTGATTGGAAATCTATTGGTGCTGCTCTTGAAAAAGTAGTTGAAGAATTAGCCCTTCTTACCACACAATTTGCTACCATGAACAGCCGCATCACTAATTTGGAATCTGCTATGGCTGCTCGTACTCCTATTCCTGGACCTTTTGTCACTAAACCTCCTTCCTACATCCCTTCCTCTATGCAAGGATGGGATGATACAGTGAATCGAACTGATAATAATATCCTCGTTGATGTTAATTCTCCCCTTTGCAATCAACAAGTGGTTTTTCCCCGATTCCTCATTTTGCTCCCATTCCACCTTCCAACGTCGCTCCTTCCTCCCCTATTGATATGGAACAGCGTCTCTCCTCTCTTTCCGATACTGTTGCCTCTTTGGCTGGCTCGATTAAAGAAGGAATCCAACAAAACAACCTCATCTTAGCTCGGCAACAAGGCCAAGCTAATCAATAATTGTTCTCTTTTTTCCCCCTTCTTTATTACCGATTTATCAGTGTGTAATAATGATGGACAACAATAAACATAATTTTTCCCCTCACCCCTCTCCCCTCATTAAATTTGGTCAATTAAATGTTAATGGTTTATGTTCCCCAGTTCGACAACAACATTTGCTTAATTTTTTTCTCCACTCTTCTTTTGGTGCTTTATCTATTAATGATACGCGTCTTTCCCCTTCAAATGCTAAATTTATTTTTAAAAATGAACACTCCCAACATCACTTTAAGTCCTATTGGGCTTGTTCATCTTCTTCTTCTCGCCCTCATGATGGTGTTGGTATTTTGTTACGTAATCCCCTTCATAAACATGTTCAAACGATTGATCCTTGGAACGGTCGACTTCTTAAATTAGACTTGTTCTTTCATCAAACAAAAATTTCTATTATTTCCATATATTATCCCCCTCTGGTTCTGTTCATCAATCTATTTGCAATGATCTTATTGCCAAACTTCTTTCTTGGCTCGATTATGCTCGAGCTAATAATTATTTTGTAGTTATTCTTGGCGACTTCAATGTTGATGCAATCGCTCATTCTAATTATTCATCTAATCATTTTAAGCTTCTTCGCTTGCTTTCTTCTCGGTTTTTTACTGATCATCAAGCTCACTCCTCTACAAATGGTCCTGATCCCACCTTCTTTCATGATAATGGATCTTCGAGACTGGATTATATCTGGTCTTCACCTGGTTTTCCCTGCTCCTGGTCTTTTTTCGCAAGTGATTACTTGCAATCTCCTTGATCGTCCTTTTACAGATCACAAAGTTCTCACAACTGTTTTTGACTTCAGTTCTTGCCTGGCTATCTTGGCTAAATCTCGTCTTAAACAAAAAAAGGAAATGCGTACTATTTTCTCTTACGCTTCTACTTCAGTTGAACAATGGAATAATTTTACCACTGAAGTAGATGATTCTCTTGGAGTATATTTAGATAGACAATATCACCCCAATTTTGATTTCTCCTCTCTTTCTCTTGATCGTATGTGGCATGCATTGAAAGCTGCCATAATTAGTGCTGCAATTGAAACCTTACCCTTTCAAAAAGTCTCCAATACACACCGACATTCGTACTCTCCTGAATTAACTAAACTTATTGCTATTAACAAGTTTTTAGATCGATTTTTATATCGCCTTACTACTCGTCGTTCTAATCGGCCTACTCAAATTGCGCAAATGACTGCCGCTTTGCCCTCCCATCTTGAAAATCTTGCATCCTTACTTCCTGATTACTCAGTTCCTATCTATTCTACAACCCCTGCATCTGTATTTAAATCGTTTTTACGATCACAGAAGAATTTAGTTTCTGCCTTTTTATCTACTAAATTCGCCCAACACCTTACGGACTCAGTGGAATATTATACTGCACTACGTGATGAACACTTTTCGAACTCGCTCAGCACCTTTATCGATTCTGCCTTATCAGTAGAAAGACGTTCAATTGTTCTTGACCGTGTTTTAGTCGTTTTGGACTCAACTCCTACTTTATTAACGGATCCTTCGGATATTAAACATGCGGCTGTCTCTCATTTTCAATCAATTGTTTCTCCTCCGTTGGTCCACTATTCTTCCATCACTTCATTTCCCGCCCGATGGCAACAAGCTTACACTCCTCTTGCAAATGTGTCTGCTTCATTATATGATCCTGTTTTGGCGCCTATTTCCCTACAAGAATGGTCTGCTGTGATTTCCTCCATGCCAAATAACAAAGCTTCCAGCCCTTCAAAAATTTCTTATGAGATGATTAAACATCTGTCCGGTGAAGCCTTGGATTTTTCTCTCTTACTTGCCAATACTTGCCTTTCTCGTGGTGATATTCCTGCTGACTGGCGTGAAGCTGTGGTTTATCCTATTCCTAAACCTCATGAATTTGATGCTCAACTTAAGAACACTCGACCTATTACTCTTCTGGAAACAGTTCGAAAATGTGTAGTTAAGGTCGTCACGAATCGTCTCTCCAACATTCTTGCTGATAATAAAATTCTCCAAGGTGGTAACTTTGCTGGCTTACCTGGTGGTTCTACTGATGTCCCTATCAAAATGCTGGATGCGATTATCCATCAACATAAACATGACTCTACTGATGATCAGGAACTATGGATCGTTTCTCAAGATATCTCTAAAGCTTTTGATTCTATGGATTTAAATATGCTTAAATTAGCTTTAGATAGGTTACATATTCCTGCACTTTTAGTGCGTTTTATTTTAAATCTTTTTACACGACGCAATAATAAGATAATTACTTGTCATGGCGATACAGCTGCTTATAGAGTACGTGTTGGTATCGATCAAGGAGAAATCATTTCCCCTCTTCTTTGGGTTATTTATTTGGATCCCTTACTCACTGTTTTGAATCAAGAAGCACGAGATCCTTTTATTTTAAAATCTTCAGCTCTTTTAAATTACTCCCCACTTGAATTTGAACAACATTCTTTACCAATTTCACATTTAACGTTTATGGATGATTCTACACTTATTGCTTCCTCAAAATCTGGAATAGAAGACCGTCTTTCTATTACTGCTGAATTTTATACTTTAAATAATGTTCAAGCCAATTCAGCAAAATATGTTCTTCTTTCATCCTCTTCGCCTTCTTCGGAGATTACTTTTGAACTTTCACCTTCCCTTTTAATTTCCGATATATCTCTTTCCCTTTCTTCTTTACCTCTTAAAACTTCATTTCGTTTTTTAGGAGTTTGGTTTTCTTTGTCCGCCTCTTCTGATTTTGTTCTGAAACAAGCGCGCTCCATGGTTAAAGATATGGCTGCTCTCTTGGGACTGAAGAAATTATTAGCACAACATGTGGCCTATCTCTATAATGCTGTCCTTCTTCCGCGATTGGAATTTCGTCTTCAAACTACCCTTTTCTCTGAAAGTACTATTCAATCAATAGTGAAGCCCTATGTTTTCGTACTTCAAAGAAAAGCTGGTCTTGCTGCGACTACCCCGTTGGCCTTATTATTTCTCAAACTTCCATTTTCGCTTCAGAATGCTTTTTACCGATTCCTTTCTTCCCATATCGCATCTTGGCAAAAAATTTTCACTCATCCTGATTTTAAAGATTTTGCCCTTTATGCTATTTCCTATCTTCAAGGATATTTGGGTGCCGAAAGTTGCCCGACTACTATTAACCTAGAACCATGGTCGCAAATTGTTTCTTTACGAACGCATACCTTGTTTAATTCGCTTTTGTTTTCTTCGCGTTTGAACATCACGTGGTCTTTCTCCTTCCGGCCTCTGAGGCGTGATCTACAGCCTGCTTTACCACTCCGTTCTATTCTACCACATTCCATTTTTCAGACAAGTTGGAAACTTTGGAAAAATCTGAATATATTTGTGCTTGCTCAATTGGTTTCGCCTTGTGGACGTTATCTTATGAATTGGCCTGACCTTCGGTACCTTGGCATCGTTGGTCGTAAAGGACGGATTCCTAATTGGTTTACATTTATTAAAAATAAATTTCTTTCTTCCTTTTCTTCTTCTTCTTTACTTTTATCTTCATATTTTATTAATTCTTCTTTTACTTTAGCTTCTATTTGTTTATTAGATCATACTGTTAAAGATTATCAATTTTATCCTCAATGGGCTATTAATTTTGACTCTGCTACTCAAACTTTATCTGTTGGTCGTGTGTGTATCACTTATAAGAAACAAAACTCGGCTATTATGTCTCATTGGCTTCCTGTTTCTACTGTGGCTGATGAACGATCCTATAACCCTTGGTCCCTGGTTGTGCTGTTAACATTCCTGCCTTATCCAAGAAATCTGCCATTAAACAGCGCCGCAACAGCGAAAAGTGTTTTTTCAATGTTACCCTATCAGAAACTGTGGGCTACCCTACCAGAAATGCCAAAGTTTTCGCGGCTTATCTTCCCATTACTCTATCTACTTCATGGAGTTATGCGACTTCCTTGGCTCTTGTTCATTTTTCCAACGCTTCTCCCGCTCTTTCTCCTCTCTTTATGGATAGAATCGATAGAATTGAAGACACTATTTTACCACTTTCGGTGCAATCTTTGTACACAGATGGTTCGTTCCATCCTGCCAATGATTCTTCGCCTTCTTCCATGACTTCTGCTTGGATTGCTCTTGATGATGATGGACTTGTTCTGGAATGTTCTTCCATGCATCTCCCTTCTTACTTTCCTTCAGCTTTGCGTTCCGAAATTTCTGCTGTACTTTTAGGATTGAACGCCCTTTCCCGTGATTCATCAATCTCTATTCATACTGATTGTAGTCAGTTAATTTCACTGTGGACACGGTTTGTTAATGCTCCTTTCTCACCGAAGTTGGCTTTTCCAACCTAATCATCTTCTTTGGCTTTCTATTCGACAACTTATCATGGATCGTAATCTTAATGTCGAATTGATTAAAGTCCCTGCTCATGGCGATGATATCTACAATATACAAGCGGATTCTTTGGCAAAAGATGCTCATTCGTCTTTACAACCCACTACTCTACTTTCAACATTTTGTTATGCTCCAGGCTTGTTGACTTTTAACTCCTTGCCTATTGATGCGAATATTCGACATTTTCTCCGCTCTATTGCAGATGCTCGTGCTCTTTTATCTTTCTGTTCACTAGCACGTTTTACTGCTCTTGGTGCTCCTTCACTTTTTGATTGGGCTGGTATATATTTTTGCCTTTCGCAAATTAAAGGTTTTGCTTCACATAGGAATGGTCGTCCTGAATTTTGGATCTTCCGCATTAAACTTCTTTTGGATATGTTGCCTACCTTAACTACTCTTCAACAACGTAAACCTTACTTATATTCTCTGACTGGCTTTGTCGCGTGTAATTCTGCTCCTGAAGATTTGAATCATCTTTGGACTTGCCCTTATATTTTACCGGAATTGAATCCTTGTTTAACGCACCGGTCTGAAGTCATTAAATTTAGAGATTCTTGTTTATCTTCCTTCCTATCCTTGAAATCTTTGGATAATTCCTTTTGTACCAATTTCTTTGCTTTGGATTGCTGGAACTATGAAGCTCCCTCTTCATCTTGTCTTTGGCTTACTCGAGGATTATTGCCTGCGCATTTAACGGCATTTTTGAACCAATACTTTCCTCTCTCTGTTATATACAAGATTATTTCTCCCCTTCTTAATGACTTCCAAGTCGAATTATATGGTGAAATTTGGCTGTGTCGGAACGTTCTTTTCCATGCTTGGGAAGAGTCGCAGGGTATCTCGGCTGCTTCCAAATTACGTGGCCCATCTACAAATTCTTTCCCTAATAACACTCCACAACATCACAACTCTTCTTTGGCGTCAGTTTCTCAGGATACCTGGATTTCTTGGATATCCTCTTCTATAATTCGGGGTGGATCATGGATCTCACACTTGGATTTTCTGCGCCGCTTAACAGTTCAACCTCTTAGGGTCTCTTTCTGGTAACGGATTGGATTTTTGGACGTTGGATAGTTGACTCACACTGGCCTTCGGGTAAAGTTGGGGTATGCGATTCTGTAATAGTTCAGTTTTTCTTTGCTTTAATTTTATTTTAGTTTAGATTTCTTTACTTGTATGAGTCGTGAAGCTACTCTTTTATTTTTTATTAGTTTATTTTCTTATTTTTGTAATATTGTTCGATTATTTTTCGAAATTTAAAGTATAAATAAAAGATAAAGTCATAAGACTGTTTGCACAGGAAAAGGATAAAACTACCACCATTCGATTCGTCTCAGTGAGATGATTCTAACAAGATATGATACATCTTTGTACGATTATTAGATGCCAAGTTATTTAATATATTCTTTATATAACTGTGATTATAAACGGTTCTTTTTAATATAAGATTTTTGAGGATAGGTGTGATAGTGACTATAGATAGATTGTGACTATATAGGATAGATTTTAATAATAAAATATTTTGAACATTCAACTGGTGTGACTATATAGTAGAATGTGACTATAACGGGAGTGACTATAGAGGGAGTTGACTGTATATCAGAATTCTTAATACTAAATAAAAAATCTTTAGATAATAAAAAAAATTTTTTTTTTTTTTATATATACTAAAGTTCCAAAATTTGCAAATTAGGAAAAAACTTTAAAATTGTTTTTTCCTATACTGGAACATAAAAATTGAAGAAAAATCTAATGTTGAAATTTTTTTCCTTGTATTAAAATTAACAAATTAAAAAAAAAATTTTGATAACTAATTTTAACTTCAAAATATTCATCTAAAAGAAGATAATTTGAAATTAAAACCATTATACTTAATATAGTATATGTCATTAAAATTGCAGACATATCTTAAGGTAGTTACCTTATATATCAATATATCAATATAGTAAGGAAATACTACTTTTCAAATATTTTGCTATGGTAGTAATTTTAATTTTAATTCTGGTCAAATTGTACTTTTAGCTAAAATTAAATGTGACAATCATTGTAGTAATTGATTATTATAAGTAGATTTAATATGAAAAAAAATTTTTTCTTGTATTACAGCATATATTGTATCTTGATATGATGTATATCATAAGGTAACTACTTTTAGCAAAAGATATGTCTGCAACCCTATATGTCATATTTTAATCAGCCAATATTATTATAGTTAAAAAATAGTTAAACTTAAATACCAATTAATCAAATACAGAACAATTAGTAAATTTAAACTAAATGATAATTATTAATTAGATATTAATTTTATTGATACTTAATTGAAAATTAAAATACAAGCAATTTCTAATTATTGAATAAATCAGATAAAAAAAAGTTACCAATTAGGTAGGTATCTGATTGGTTAGCATTTTACTTAGAACATTTTCTTCCAATATTTAACATGTTATTTAATTTGAAAAAGGATGATTTTTAGGAATTATGTAAAATTCCTAAAAACTTTAGGAAAAATACATAATAAATTACTAGTTTTTATAAATAATTTTATTAATTAATTTTACTTTACATTTTTAAAAATCCTTTATTCTAATTTTTAAATTTATTGCTAATATACCAGATTACTAATTCATTTAATTAATTAGATAAATTATAATAATATTTTTAAGTTTACAGTTAATATAATACAGTAGATATAAAAATATTTATAAATAATATTGCAAATTTTTATTCTTCTTCGTCAATTAATAAATTAGGCTCTCTAACTTCCTTTGAATACATTTTTTTATTTGTAGCCATTTCTAACAATTCTAATTCTGCTGGATTTTTATCTAATGCAGAACATTTAGGCCCTTTTGGTATTTCATCAGGATCTTTATCTGTCAATTTGACAAGCCAAACTAAAAGAAAAAATTAAATTAATAAATTGCAAAAAATATTATTGCCAATTTACCACATACCTTCAATTTCATCCACCTTAAATTCTTGTTTCTTTGATAATTGTGGACTACTATAAGTTGATGACAATGGTGTTGCCATTGAATTACCATTAATAATATCTGAATTAATCCATAAACCACAGAAATCAAATTGTCCTCCCATTCCCAAACCTAATTCGAATAGTATTTATTATTAATTAGTATTATTTCGCAATCAAATAAAAGCAATAATTTTCAGAATTGAACTTAATACCATTAGGCAAAGTTTTTGTTCCATAATTTAAATATTGGTAATGATCATTATAGCCAGTAGAAGGAAATATTCTTAATTTAGGTCTAATAGAAAATAAGAAATTCTTTTCATTTCCATACCAATTTGGCTTAAGTTCCCAATCTTCGTAAGCAAATCCACCAAATATATTACCATCCTTATCCTTTACTACAATTAAAGTTGAACCCTGATATAATATATAATTAATAAATGTGCTCCAACTATCACCATCTCTTGTTGAGGAAAATAATAACTTATGTGTAGTAATACGACAATCAGGTGGCAGATGACTATTTAAGATATAATAATCCGAAGGGGCTAAAAGTCGTGAAAAATTTGGTAAAGCTTTATATGTAGAAAGGATTTCTGGAGCAATTGAATTTGCGGATCTTAAAGTTCTTATTGCATTTGTAAAATTTTGAGGTAAATTTCTACGCAAGAATATACGAGTGACCAAAATGTTAAATAAATGTTGAAAATGTGTATTTTTAATATACCAATCCATAAAAGATCCTTGATTAAAATGCCCTTCAATTTCTGCTTCTTTAATTAAATTAAAAAGTGAATCCTCTTCAGGTTCATCATGTTTTAATTTTGGAAATAAAATTAAATAATCAACTAAGCCAGTATTATCCGAATTTAGAAAAATATCTTTTTCACCTCCTTTACCTCTATTTTTTGTTTGACCAGTTTGAGGAATATAGGCACCCTCAAACCAATAAACTAATGAGGCTCTTACGAGTTCTTGAATAAAGGCTTTTAATGATCCTTGAAATAAACGACTTACGATAAAAACTGCTTGAGATTGATCTGAAGGTGTTGTTTTAGTTAGATTATGAATTGAGGAAACGAACCCAAGTTGTGTTATAAGTAAAGAAGGTGAAGATTGTAAGGTTAACTTTTCTATTTTTTCCGCTGAAAGATTATTTTCAATTGAAGCTGATTGTATTTGAAAATACTGCGTAAATCCATCTTTTAAATATTCTCCTAATACGGTAGGAAGTTGTTTCTATTCAACAAAGAAGGATTATATTGAGCAATATTCAAGAAGGCAAAATACAATGGTAATAAATGAGCTGCCAGTTTACTTTAATACTTAGATCTGTTACTCCGATTCCATGTTGTTTTCCATGTTTTCGTTCGTCATGCAAGTCATTGTCAGAAGTGAATTCTTCAAATTCTTTCAAGAGAGTAGCTCTTTCTTCTTCCGAAAATTGTGAAAGAATGTCATGAAACAATGTTTTAGATGCTTTGCTTGTATGATTCCCCATGGTTTAAGAAACTAAATAGATCTGGAAGTGAAATTAAAAAATTATATCAATCACCGGACGCCAATTTACTAAATTGCTATAATTTAGTGTAACGTTCGTTAATCCATCAGTTATATATAATTTATTAAGTAAATTTGAAATGCTATAATTAGATTTTGTAATTTGAGTAGTATATATAATTTTTTTACAATATATAATATATTTTTATGTATAAAATCTTTTTATTTTTGTTTTAAAATATTTAAATTAGAAACAATAGTAAAATGCAAAACTTATATAAAAACAAATAAAAAAAAGTAATAATATTAAATAATTTTAAAGTAAAATATTTTAATATTAATTTATAATTTATAAGCTAATTGCAAAAAATGGATAAAAGTAAAAAATTGTGAAAAATTATTGTTAAAAAACAAATTATTTGTAACTTTAAAATAAATATTATATTAAAATATATTAGTGTTAAATGGGTTTATATATATTATTTAAAAAATTGAAATTGAATATTAAAAAAATTTACTAATAATCAATATAAATTTACATCAAAAATTTTTTACAATTAACTTACAGATTATAAATTAATATATATTTGATTTATTATTAAACTTCTATTAATATTGTTACTTTAATTTTTAATTAACTTAATCTATATATTTTATTTTATTTTTTATTTACACAAATTTGTTAAAATAAAAAAGATAAAAAGTATACAAAAAGATCAATTTATATGCTACTCTAATATTATTAACTTATTATTTTATTACTAAACTTCACATATATATTATTAAATAGTTATATTAATTCAGTAGATATGTTACATGTATAATAGACAATTTTAGTAAAAATATCCTACTTTCTTAGTTTAGTTAAGTAGACTATAAAATCCACTCTGTATACATTATTAAAATATAATAATTTTATTTAAATTTAAAATTTTAATAGGTCAGATCAGATTAAGTTAATTAATAAACTTAATCTGAAATTTTTTTTCAAATTAGATTAGGTCAGATTATATCAGATTATTTATTTAATCTGATTTGAAATTTAAAAAAATTTTAGATTGATCCAAACTTATTTGTTTTAAATTAATCTAAAAACTGATATTTTATATATTTTTATATTAAAAAATAATATTCACTACTATTTTTTAACTTTATTTTTTTGTAAATTTTAAACTGGAATTTGAAACTGAAATGTAATATTTAATAGAAATAAACTTTCAAATATAAATACTACTAAATAGATTTTTTTTTATAATAAAAAGCCATATAAATTTATATTTATTAATAATATATTTTCATCATAATATTTATTAAAATATTTATTAAATATTTATAAATAACACTTATTGAATAAAAGATATATATATTGAAAAAGTACCTATAAATGTTAAATTAAAGTATTAAAAAAATGCTTAAATTAAATACTTAATAAATAATAAAATAATGCAGTATTTAAGTATTTATTATTTTACTACTTAATAAATGCAAATTTTTAATACTTATTAAATACTGCCATTTGGTAAATACAAGACTCCATTTGTTTAAACTTTATGATGTTGTTAAAATATAATATATCTATTATAATACAACAAATTACATTCAGTTATATTTGTAAAAATAATTATGATTATATCAATTCAGATTTGGCATTTATATTATAATTAATATTTCAAATATTTTAAGTTTTAATTTATGATCTCTATCATGAAGTTTAACCAAATGGGAGTCTTATATTTATCAAATGGCAGTATTTGATAAGTACAGTCAAACCTTAATATAGCGAACCTTTGATATAGTGAATTTTTCAGACAACTATGACTATAATAAATTTCCCCTTGCTATAACGAATTAACCAATCAAATCTCTTAAAATCTTCATTATAACCCTATAGTGAAGTTGAGAACTGGAATCTAGGGTTCGTTATAACAAGAGTTGACTGTATTAAAAATTTGCATTTATTAAGTAATAAAAAAATAAAATACTTAAATACTGCAATATTTTATTATTTATTAATTATTTAATTTTTTAAGCATTTTTTTATTACTTTAATTTAACATTTATAGATACTTTTTCAATGCATCTTGTATTCAATAAGTGCTATTTATGAATATTTAGTAAATGCTTTGATAAACATTATAATGTCAAATTTTCATTAAACATAATACTAAAATTGCAATATTTTTCTTTAATTAGTTTCAGGTTAATAGGTTATTCAGATTATATTGATATTGCAACCTGAATTGATACCAAATTGCAATTGCTAAACCTGAATTTAGATCAATCTGTCAGTTTATTTAAATTTAATTAATCTGTTCAGAACTCTATTTAAATTCATATATTTTGTAAATAAATTTGTTATTTTTTGTTTTATTTTTTATAGTTTTCTATATCTTTTTTTTTAGTTATAGTTTTTATCTTTTTTTTTATATTCCATACATTTGTTCTTATTTTATATAAATCTATAAATCTGAATAAACTATAATTTAATGTGTTACTGCTACTTTACAGTTTGTTTATAATAAAAATTGGTATTTGAAAATACATTAAAAATTAAAATATTATTAATTCTAAAAAAATTTGGCCAGTTACTTTTGGAAATTATATATATATCTAATTTCTAAAATTATATAAATTAAATTTGCTAGTTTTCATTAATTGTAATAAATAATTAAATTTTAAAATACTAATATACTAACCATTTTAAACAATATATATGTATTACTATCTAAAGGTATATAATGTTAAAAATAAAATTTAAAATCGAAAATTTGTTAATTTGATATTACTTTTTTGTTTTTATAATTTTTTTTAGTAAAGTTTTAGATGCATGAATGTAGAAATAACTTCAGTAAACGTACAGTATCCCCGGTCAAAAATCGAGTAATGAGTAGTACCCTGGTACTATGACGTAAGTAGTAGTACTGTACTACTTACTGTACAGAATAATAACTCTGGTCAAAATTACTTTTCAAAAAGATACTTATTAAAGAAGATAGTCATTTTAAAGAAGATACTATTGCAAGCGTAGTAGAATATATAAAAACATATGAAATTGTAGTAATAAGACAATATTGGGTTCAAAAATATTAATGAAAATATGGTTTTTGTGATATAAATAAATTCTTACCTTAATAGTTAGTTAATAACGATATACTAATTGAAATCATTACGTTTTTTTCGTTAATTTGTGCAACTCGTAATATTTCAGATTTTATTTATTTAATCAAAATGGTGATTTAATTTTTTCTTTTTGATGATTTAGTTAAAAATGATTTATAACGATTATTCTTTAAATATTATAACAAAATAGTTTCAATGATTTCGAAGCAAAAAAAAGACTTCCTTTTTAGGTTGTCGATCCCCCATCAATTTTACCGCTTTAAATATAATTCATTCAAATTCAACCTTCCAAAAAAGGTTTACTATAAGGATATTATAACACAGAAATTTTCTCGCTAGGCCCACAGTTTCATTGTATCTAATATAATCATTAATAGCACAGAATTCGTGTGAAACATTGTCCTTTTGCTAAAAAAACGTAATTATTTGTATAAAGCAAGTAACCATTGAAAATTTACGAGGGTAAAAACGACGTAAATATTATTTAAGCAGAGTAAATAAATATTGCTTATATGTAACAGCAACTTACGTTTTTAATTCAAATAAAAGCTATTAACTCTGCGCAACTAAATTTATTAAAAAGAAAATGAAGGATTAAGCTGACTTAGCGAAGTAAAGTCAGTTCAATGATAACATGATTCTTAGAAATTGACATCGTTCCAGCGGTCTTAAATGTTGTCCTAAAAGAACCATTGCTTCTCACAACCTGAGCGATATAGCATCGTTTCATATCATGAAGTACCGCTTGGGATGAGCAATTAATTCGTTATTAACTTTATTAACTGCATTTCTTTGATTTCCTTTCCCGTATCGTCAAGGAAATTAAAAGCTATTAAATCACTTCTGACTCGTGAAATAACGTATTAATTATTCAGCTGTAATATTTTGTTAAGCGGTACTGTTTTTTACACCAGCCTTTGCTGTCAACGGAGTCATAATCAAAAAGATTCATTCGAAAGTTTCATACATATCACACTTAAAATATTAACAATGATATTCCGAACATTGTTTCATACATCACAAATATTAATGTTTTTCCGAACATAAAGACATTACAAATTTTTCTCTTCACTTACCAGATACGCAAGGTTTCTCCATGTTTACAGAAATATCAATTTTCGATCAGCGGAAAACTTGTTCGGGAAGATTATTAGAAATCATGGGAGGAAACGAAACTATCTAAGATGTCAGTTTGGTCAACAGAGTAGTTTCCTTGACAAAACCAAAAGATTCTTTGTCTTGTGTCAGCTGGTATCAGATAAAATTCCTCTTAAGAATGAAGAATTTGTTGTAACAGAAAACACATCACAGTGGTTTAAATTTGAAAATTAATTACCTCAGTAGTATACAAAGCCATTGTTGTCACCTACTTCTTTTCAGGAAGTATAGATCACTTAAACTTGATCGTTACGAAATTTGATAATATACTTTTGGCCCGTAAATTGGTTTAATCTTTAATTATCAACCCGAAATTCAAGTAGTATTTACACTAAAGTGACTTATTAACTTCTGCAGACAAAAGAGCAAAACTATAGCTAAAAGAATTTGTATAATAATATGGGTCCTCGTAAATTATCCACCTACGAAACAAATACTTTTTCGGCTTCTTGAAAATACCACTGTCCACCTATCGATACACAAGAAGTATTCCTTGACTAAATCTAGGTCTACAGAACGGAAACAAAGGTATTTCTTTCTATTTAGATTTGAGAAATCAAAGTATTATCTTTTTGGCGGCTCCAAGCACTGCTTTGTAGATAAGATAAAAATTTTACTACTATATTGTCTCCTTACTTTTAAAAAGGAAACGTAATCGAGGAAGTTTAATAAATTTAGAAATGCTTTCTGTTAATATGCACCACTTTGGGATAGAAGTAGCTAATTCTGAATTTGGACCATTATATAATTCCGTTACCTACTAAAGGTGATACTAACAATATTATGTCCGCATCACTGATTTTCCCTCCCTAGTCGTGGGAGATCTTATATACCAGCATGATAGCATATGATTATATTATTGTGCCAATGAATTTTCTTCTGTTTATTATTTATGATGTCATGATCCTTTGGCCTTCATCACTTTTTTTTTTGACGTGAAACAAACAACTTCGTTTTATCGTATATCTGCTATGGAGACAACGAAGTTACGTGAATGGCTCGAGAATGGTGGAGCTGAAGGCCTTAGCTGGCTACAGCTTGAAGACTTTCCTGACACTGGCCGTGGTGTTAAAACGCTTCGACCTCTCAAATCCGGCGATATAGTCCTCACAATACCAGGATCTTTTCTCTGGACGGTAGATGCTGCATTTGATGACCCTATCCTTGGACCTATCATAAGTTCTGTAAAACCACCATTATCAGTAGAGGATACATTAGCAGTGTTTCTTCTTTTTATTAAATCACGCATAGAAAGATATGAGGGAAGGCAAGCACACGTAAAATTATTACCAACAAGTTATACAACAAGTGTGTGCTTTACCGACGAGGAGCTTGAAATTTGCTCTGGCTCGTCACTTTATCACATTACCAAACAATTGAAACAGCAAATTAGAGACGATTACCTTCAGCTCCTCAATAACTTGTTTTCTAAGCATCCGGATCTTTTTCCTTTGGAAAAGTTTACACAGAATGATGTGAGTTTATATGATCCATATTATATATAATAGAATATACCTAACTTTTATGTCTTCTAGTATATGTGGGCTCTTTGCGCTATCTGGAGTCGTGGTATGGATTTCCAATTACCTGGCAAGCAATTTCGATGTATTGCACCTTTCGCCGACATGCTGAATCATTCTCCTGATGTTCAACTTTGCCATACATACAATCCCCAATCGGATAGTTTACAGATACTGGCAGGAAAAGACTACACAATAGGAGAACAGGTTACGTACTTCTTTACTTTTTTGATTTACTTATAGCTTATAAAATCAATTATATTTTAATCTTTAACTTTCGCATTTAAAAAAGGTCTTCATTAACTATGGATCTGTCCCCAACAACCGACTCCTTCGCCTCTATGGTTTCGTCCTCCCTAACAATCCTTATGACACTTACGATCTTGTTCTTACTACTCATCCTTTGGCACCTTTGTATGCTCAAAAAGTCACCCTACTTGAGTCGGCTGGTTTACAAGTCAATGCCACCTTTCCTCTCACACTCTCTGATCCCCTTCCATTAGACGTACTTCGCTATTTGCGGATTCAGCGCTTATCTTCTTCAGAAATTTCCACGGTAGAAGCAAAGCGCGGAGCTAGAAATATAGTTAGTGCCCGTAATGAAGCCGAAATTTTAAAGGCTCTGATCGAAGCATGTGAGAGTCTCTTAGATGGTTTTAGCGTTCCTCTTGAAAAACTTGAAGCAAATATCGCCTCTAGTGTATACCAGAAAAGTGACAATAAATGGGCAGCAGCACATGTCAGTATTGGGGAACAGAAAATTATAAAGATGACATTGCAGAAAACAAGAGAACTTCTTGCGTTGGTTATTTGTGCTCAATGTGGAAAAGCGAATGAGAATAATAAACGTTGCGGGAGATGTCGAAGAGTGGTGTATTGTGGGACTGATTGCCAAAAAAGCAACTATAAGGAGCACAAAGTTATATGCAGGACGTATACCGCGGATTAACAACAGGAATTTTATAGTGAAATTTTATTAGAATTATTCAAGCGTAATTATAATTAGAAAATTAGCTAGCGTTTCTCGATTTTTATTTATTTTGAAATGTTATTGAATAATAAATTGGACTTCAAAAATTATTAAATTTGAAGGTTTTATCCATTTGAATATTAGATTCTGGTTTACGTTTCATCAAAAAAGTACTACTTGATCAGCATATTGATAAACCTTCTCTAGCCCAATCACCGTGATTATTATATTGCTATTCTAAAAAAAATTATTTAGTTTCATAATTAAATATTAGACCGGGGTAGATAAATAATGAGATATTAAATATTGTATAGGGACGAAATGCAAAATATGCAAACGATTTTTTACATGTCGATTAGCAATTTATAATGAATATTTATTATTTCCACAGAATATTTTCGTCAAATTGTTGCAGGTCTGTATATTGGATGCCCTGAAACGCTGACCAGCTCTGTGGCCTTATTGATTGTGTGCCCAAAACAGGGAGCGAGCTAATTCCAGCAGCATAAGGACGAACTCGATCCATGTTTACCGTGACCTGTGTCTCAACAAATGGATTTTTAACAGTTTCCTTGGCATCTGGCTCACGTGGAAATTCGCTTGATGATCGACCAGGCCACCAGTGATAAGCAATAACAGCAGGACTGAACTTGACCAGATACTGGTCATCCTGAACATCAATGATGCGAGCTGGAAGGTAAAGCTGTGACTCTTCCAGGTCATAATAATGAAAAAGATAGTCTGGGTATGTAACGGGAACTTCAACAAGATCACCAACATGAAGGCAGCGATAAGGCCTAATATCCGAAGTCGTCACTCCACGCGTCCACGGACACCAAATTTTACTTTCGCCTTTTTCTAGTGTTGTTAGTTGGTCATCTGAGAAACCCATTTGAAAATCGTCGCTTTCAGCATCGTCTGTTGGGTCAGGAGTAGATGACCAATCAACGTATTCTACATGTTCACCATTTACTGCGGAAACTCTGACATCATACCATAATCCGTCCGTCCTGATCTGCCAAAAGTAGGGAATCGATTAATCATTATTACTTTGAAATTTGTCCACGTGATTTAAATCATGTGTTCTTTATAATTTAAGGGATCGATGAACTATCTCTAATTGCAAATTAAGTTCGCGGATGATCGTGTATTGATAAGATGAACAGCCAATGATACGCATCATTTTATTACATATTCTATTGGCATAGCCCATAAGGAACACCGTAGTTTGAATTTGGGCGTTGAATAATGCATTACGCATTAATTATTTGATTTTTGATCGATTCGTAAATTTCTTCAAGACACAAGTCAATTCTTTCTCATTGAGAACGTGCGAAGAAAATAATTAGAAACTGTATTAATCTTCTAATTGTATCAATCAAAGTTTCTAACATAAGTACTTTCTTGTCTTTTTCTTAGAGGTTGCGTCTCTGAAGACCAATTTTCCAAGATTATATAGTTCGATTCTCATTTTTTTAATCAATTCCATTCCTTATTGAAAATTTGTACCACGATAATAAATTGAATAAATCACTCACCTGAATTTTTTCACCAATTTTAGGTTCTTGTGTAAAGACTGTAGATGATCCCAAAAGGGAATAATCAAATTCCAAAAGATCGGTTAAATCGTCGGATTGATACTCAATCCGTACCGCACGATCGTCAAAGCCGATTGGCGGTTTTGTTATAAACTCGATAACATTACTTTCTGATCCAGCGGTTACAATATAACGACCACCAGCACATGCTTTGAGTTCCACAATTGAAAGATTATCACTCCAAGCATTTGAACCGTTTTCCAAAGTGTAGCAGACAGCGATTGTAATTCCAATACGGAGCCCACCAAACATCCGCACGTTCTTGGAAAGAAGTTTTTTTTCAATTTGGCCGGTTTGTAAGTAGCGGACATACACCCAAACATCATTTTTAGGGTGAGTAAAGTTTTCAATAAGGCTATAAAGTTGTGGTTGAGTTTCATATATGAATACGCCAAGTTCGGTCGGTGAAGGTACTGACACGATTTGGCAAGCAGACATCCAACCAACTTGGTGGGCAGGGCTCTCCATTTCGGATGGAAGTGAAATATCGTCACTTGTTCGCTGACATTCTACAAAAATGCCATATCCACAGCTATCAAAAACGATTTGCCTTAGTTTGTTAGATAACGACTCTCCACCAAGGAAAGATAAGTAATCATGTGGTTTAATGTAACCTTTATGAAGTGGATCCAATGCTTGGCGCAAGGCTGGAAGCCAAAGTGACCGTATATCTTTTAGTTTGCGCGTTCCGGTTGGATCGATGTAATATCTGTTACCATATTTGCGGATTTCATCGATTGATCCAAAATATGGCTCCTTGGTTGCAGTTGGAATATTTTTTAATTGAAAGGTTATTTCGAGTTCGTGGACAAACCGAGCCCAGGAGACATACATATTCTACATTCAAATTTCACATTTACATTTAAAAATTTTTCTCAAATTAATCAAGTCCTTATCGTTCTTAAATGCAAAATAGCTTACTTCGTATGGGGCAACAGTTGATATGCAGAGTTCTGCAGATCTGAAATGGTCTTTCCAAAATGAAATTGCCTCAGGATTGTCGCTTCCAAACCCTTCAAAAAAAGAAGCTTCGATAGAAAGTGTGCAACGATCGAGCTTTTCTTGAAGTTGCTGGCAGTCATTTTTGAGCCTTGTAACTAGTTCATCAATCGTATTGGTAAGGGCCTCTCTCAATTCGGATTTTAAAATGTCACTAGAAGTTGTTGTGGATGTTGAAGATGTTGAAATGATTTTTGGCGTATGCGAAGCCTGAGCGTGTTGTATTATACTCAAAGACTTATCGGTGATATTAAGATGGTATTCAACGTCTTGGATAGTACGCTGAATTTCGCTTAAGATACTGGGAGCTTTATATATTCCAACAGCCTGTTTAAATTTTTTGACAACAAACTTGTTACGATGTTTCTCTTTTGTGTTGAGATCCTCAACGCATTTCATATAAACATTATGAGTTCGTTCAAGGGTGTCTTTGATACTAATAACATGGGATTTATCAATATTTGCTTCAGTAATTTTGAAGACAACGTTTTTGAGCTGTTCCAAAATGATTTCCAACTTCTTGAGACTTGCAACGGCCTCTTTATGGGCTTCTAAGCGCTCCATGACTTGTTGACCTAAGTAAACAACTCTTTCAATAATGTTAACGATGTCCATTATAGTTATTGTAAAGTTCGGAATTGAGATAGTGGAAAACCAATAACCTCTACTGAAGTACGTGGGATATAACTATAGAATATAGAAATGATATTCAAGTAATGACCGAGAACAACAATATCTACAATATTTTTATTGTTACACGGTTTTATAGAAGCGCATATAGAAAACATAAAAATGCTAAATAGAGAAAATTTTCTCTGGAATTCAATGATGATCGTCCGACTGGCAGCCAATTAGAGAAATTCCAATGAAGGTTGAGAGAAATTACGGTAATTTTCTTCAATGTTTCGAAATGAACAATTTTCACATAAGTCGGTAAAATAATTAGAAATTGCATTGTACTCGAATTAAAACAGATACACTTAATTGACTGATGACTAAAACCCGAATTTCACAGTTTGTTTAATTGATTTGAATATAGATTTCTTTAACGGCATAAAATTTTAGCAATTGGTAAATTCTTTATATACTATATTATTATAATATCTAAAATTTTGTTATAGGATCTCAAATTTTTTTTTTTTGGAAATTTCTTTCGATTTAAGATTTTGGCCAAAATTAATCTTCGAGTTGGTGATTCTGGCTGAAATTAGCGGGTCCGAAATGTGTGACAAGTTAGTGTCAATCACAACTATAATAGGAATGGGTGATGTTTACGCGATTTTTCCCATAACGCCATTAAAATTTCACTATCACGTGACAGTGAAATATTCATCACAACCGGCACACCCCACCGCGTTTCCACTTTTTATATTTATCTGAAGAAGTGAAAACTTATTCGTCACCCATTATTCGTCACTGTTTATTTTCACGTGTTAGTGCATAACACCGTAATGCGGCCAAATGTCACGTGATAGTGAAATTTTTGATGGGGAAGTTTTACACATTACTTATCACATGCAGCCATAAGTTCAAAAATACTAATTATCTGAAAGACTTAGAATTTTTTAGTGGCCTAACCTGTCACACATTTTGGGCATACCTGAAATTAAGATAATTACATCACATATTTGAGGAATATCATATGATTTTATAATGAATAAGAAGTTTAGTCCAAATATAGTATATAATAAATTAGCAAAAATAGCAAAAAATTATTTACTTAATTTATTTATTAACTTTTTAGAAATTTACACCAAATTGATAAAAAACTATATTATATATTTCTATTCTAATTTAATAATTATAGAAATATATTTAAAAGTTATAAATATATATTTATTGAAATCTATTTATTATAAATTTTTACTAAAGTCCTTATTATATATTTATGTTGTGCCTTAGATTGATTCTTGTCTCAGATCGAAGCTTACGCATCTCAGATTGAGATTGTCACTTGATACACCTAATTTGAATTATGCAATAAAGTCTGTTATAAGTAAATTTTTTTTCTCATTAATTAAACCACTTTTTGTAACATATTCAAACTTGTGTGCCATAATGAGTTATATGTTTCCTGAAATTTTTATGTAAATCTGATTTATATTGAAGTTTATATTTGTGTTTTATCTGAAAAATCATTAAATTTTAAGTCATTTTCAAATGAAAAGATTTTTATGAGTATGATTCCAACTATTCTGAAATTTTAGGATTGTATACTTAAAATTATGATGAATAAATTTACCTAGTACTTAAAAATACATTAAAGTTGGAAAATTTGATGTTTAATTATAGCTTATTTTATTAACAATCAAAGTGCGTCAGGTGACAATCTCAATCTGAAGTGCGTGAGCTTTAATCTGAGTAAGAATCAATCTGAGGCACAACATTTATATTTATTAAACAATCTTTTTATTTTATTATAATTATTTTATTTTTAAAAATTTTTATTAATTATTTTTTTATTAAAAAAAACTTTAATAATATAATAATAACAAATAATCTATATAAGTTAAAATAACTTCATGTGATCATCATGCTTATATCACCAGTTATGAAAAATTCACTGGAGATGAATTTTGTTTAACTGATGTGAAATAAAATCACTGTTAGAAGTTTAAAATATGGCTTATAATAAACTACAATAAACTTTTTTCTTACAACCTTTCTTTTTTTCTTTACATTTTTTCTTTTATCATTTCATAATAACTTTTATTTATTTCACAATGGATATTCAAGAACTTTCTTCACCTTTGATTTCTATTGAATTTTATAATAATACTAATGATGAATCTTTAAAGTTTAAACAATTTTTTTAATGAAAATATGAATACAAAAGACAATTTATCTGATGTTAGTGATGACTTTATAAGCGAAAAAATGATGGTAATTTATTACTTCAAAAGAAACAGACTTTTGAAACTTTTGAAGAAATAGAGAAATATTTAAAATAATATTGTGAGCAAAAAGGTTTTGAATATTATAAGAGAAGAGTTGAATATGATAATGATAATATTGTATACAAATGTATTTATAAATATACTAAAGCAACTTAATATCAACCAAAAAAAGATAAAGATCCTGAAAAACATTATTAATGAAGTTCTAGATCAATTGGTTGTTAGTGGCATTTAAATGTAATTTATCCTAAATTAATAGAAGTTATTAAAATCTTCACAATAGTTGATGAACACAATTATTCTTTAAATTCAAATATTAAGATTTATGGAATTTAATTTCATCAGTTTTCAGAAGAAATGAAATCTGATATATTAGAGTATCTTGCTGCAGTTCCAACTATAGATGCTTAAACTATATATAGATTATTAACTAAAAAATATCTAAATATTTATATTCATTGTAAAAACTTATACAATACAATACAAAAAGTTAGAAAATATAAGCAAATAGAAAAAAAAAGATGATGCAAAAAATATGTTGCAAGATTTGTATAACCTTCAAAAAAAAAATTCAAATTGGATAATTGAAATATGTATAATTAGAAATAATTTTCATTTAAAAAGTTAGTGTTCTATGGATGTCATCATAACAAGTTCAACTTTAGATAAAATTTCATGATGTAATTATTACAGATGATATTTATAAAACAAATTGATATGATATGGCATTATCATTATTTATAATAATTGACAACTATAATTGAATTTGTATTGTAGTACAAGCTTTGATAGAAGATAAAACTGACTCAACTTTTCAATGAATTCTTGATTGTATATTATGTACAACTAATTTTCATTTCCAAGAGTTATTTTTATAGATGAAGATTTAGCAATGGCTGCAACCATCAAAGCAAAATTGCCTAATACTCACTATTACCGTATACAGTCGCCACTGGCTATAACGAACCTTCCGTTCTAAGAGATTTGGTTCGGTATATAATGAATTCGATATGTAATATTTGTGTTATATACCGAACTGTTCGGTATATAAATTTTATCCAATAAAATTATAGATCATGATATTTTATAATTATTTTAATTTTATAACGTACTACAGTAATACAATTTTATTTAATTTTATACGACAATATTAACTTTAACGTTTATTCAAATAACATTATCGTATCGAAAGTAATGAAGATCAACCTGTTTTAAATTTTTTACAATCAATACCTTCACTTTTTTATGCAATCTCCTTAAAATTTTCAACTCTTCATTTACTTCCCCGAATTCTGGTCCTTGTTCATATAAAAATCTTATGGTTTTATCTATAGCCTTTTCTACCTCTGTTGGACTTATTTTCTCCATTATATGCGTTAATTCAATCTCATCCACCACATTTTCCTCTTCCCTATTTGCATTTCGAATAGTATCAACTATTTCATGATCAGTAAGCCCACCCTCTGGTATCTCGTCCTCAATATGAAGATATTCATATGCATTAAGATCACTTTTTGGAAACTGAGAAATTAACACCTCAAGTTCATTGATTTCTATCAAAACTAAAAAAAGAATTGATTTTAAGAGTTAATTAAAAATATTTAAAATTCAAATAGTATATTAAAAAAATTTATACCTATCAGAAAGTACCGAATTATTATCATCAGATAATTCTTCAAATTCATCACTTTGTGGGAGGATACCTGTTTTCTTCCAACAGTTTGAGATAGTTTGAGAAGTTACCATTGACCATGCTTCAGCCGCATTCTGGAGAGCATTATAAATAGTATAATCTGCAAGTTCTTCCACAATACCATCCTACACATCATCATATGCATTAATCTGATTTTGAAGAAAGAGACGTTTGTAATGGCATTTGAATGAATGAATTATTCCTGCATCACAAGGTTGAAGTTTAGTAGTAGTGTTTGGTGGAAGGAATTTTACATCTATACTATCCAACTTTTCTTGAGTTTCATCTAAAATAATATGTACTGGAGCGTTATCAACTAAAAAAACAATTTTTCGATTTTTAACTTATCATTATTTCATTGAGTTTAAGGAGAATATCATTGAAAATGCTAACTTGCATCCATGCTTTTTTATTTCAAAAATAATGAACTGGAAGATTTTTATGATTAATATTTTTCATGACACGAGGTGTTTTGTATTTATGAATAAAGGTTAATGTTATTTTTTCACTACCAGTTGCATTTGTTGCACAAAATATTGTAACTCGGGATTTTTCTTTTTTATGGCCTGATAAAAAATTGCGTGCCAAAACTCTAGAAGGTTCCATCTTCCAGAATAGGCCAGTTTCATCGCCATTCCAAATGTCTTTAGGATTATAAGTTGTAAGGAACTGCTGAAGAGCAAGACGATCTCTTTCTATTGATTCAGCAGAAGGTGCACTTTCAGCCTCACCCTGCTTTTTAAACTGACGCAAACCATGCCGGTTTTTAAAGCCACCTAACCAACCCTCTGAATGCGAAAATCTTCTATGTAAAACTGTTCAGCAAAATAACTTGCCTTTCATTTTTAAGATATTGCCATCAATATCTTGTTTAGTATTAAGTGCATTATCAACCCAAAGGCCAAGCGCGTCTTCAAGTTGAGGCCACTTTGGTCCACGAAATTTTTTAACATTCTCTCGACTTTCCTCGTAATCGTGCTCAACGTTCACTCTCTTTCAAAATGTCAGTAATTGTTGACTTTCCAACGTTATATTTTTGCGCAAGTTCAACATTTTGAATGCGCGGATCTCTTTCCTTCATTTCACAAATCTCGCACTTTTGACCAGCGGAAAGGTTAACTCTCTTTCTTTTTGTTGACATTATCAGTATTTTTGAAAATTTATCCGAAACTAAACGGAAAAATTTTTTTTCGGTAAAACCGTACAACGCGACTAACGATAACGCGTTCATACTTTTATATTATTAATTAAAGTCACGTGACAGTTCGTTATACTAAATATGTAATTGATATACTTGGGCTGGTTACAATAAGTTCAGATGTGATATATGGTAATTTATTATGTGATTTCGTTACATCCAGTGTGATTAATTATAGAAAAATCGGTTCTGTGGGACTTGGTTCAGTACAAACAGTTTTCAGTACAAACAGGTTCGTTATAACCAGTGGTGACTGTATAGCGGGCCACAGTACCCGGGTATCTTGCAAAAATTGGGGGTTTGACCCTGTACCTCCAGGTCTGCAGCAAGCTAAAAATTCTGTTTTTTGCGAATATCTCACGATCTACTGGTCCAATTTGAACGATCATTTTTTTATTTTGAAGAGCTCAATGAGAGCTATCAAACAAAAAAATAGATGGCTCAAATCCTGATAACTAGATCACGAGATAATTGTAAAATATCCCTCAGGTACTATACAATTCTATGAAATTTTTCAAGGGGGGGTACTATGCATAGGAGGGGTACTATGGCCCGCGATATACGGTATATCTGTTTTTTTCATATGAATCAAAATTTTATAAAGCAGTTAAAAGGAAAACTTCATGATGAATTTACTTTTTGCCATCAATTGTTTATTAAAACTTGAAATAATTTATGTATTAAAGATTTTGAAAGAAGGTAATAACAGTTGATAATTAATTACCCTGCTACAAACTAAGTTATATCCAATATAATTTTCTTGGGTATATTGTTATACATAAATCTGATTTACAACTGGTACTACAACAACTTAAAGGGCTAAATCTGAAAATAATACTATTAAATTAGAAGGACTTACTCAGCAAATCCATATGAAATTGAAAAAGAAAAGACAGTATACTGAATTTGAAAATCAAAAATTTGAAATATTATAACTAATAAACCACATATTAATAAGAAATTCATTGGATCTATTATTTAAATATTAATTATACCAAATATATTAATAATTGCAAAAAAAAAAATTTCTGAAAGTATTTTATATGAAGCAATTCAAATTAATTTGAATTTAAATTTAGATACCTTGGTAAATTAAACCAAAAATAATAATAATGTATCAAAGTATGGTAAAAAAATGTATTATTAGTAGTGAATTAACATTGAAAAAGAATTATTTAGGGTTAGATAAGGGAATTTGTCATAATGAATTAGCGTTAAAAAAGGAGTTATTTAGGGTTAGATAAGGGAATGTGACATAATGAATTAGCATTAAAAAAAGAGTTATTTAGGGTTAGGATAAGAGAGTATAGTATAATGAATTAGTATTGAAAAAGAAGTTATTTAGAGTTAAGGTAAGAAAGTGCATCATAGTAAATTTGCATTGAAAAAGAAGTTATTTAGAGTTAGGGTAGAATTCTGAACATTACTAAAACAACTTAGATCCTATATAGCTAAAATTTTAAAATGCGATATCTTTAGTCAATATTATACCTAAAAAGATGAATCAAAATGTTTATTTTATTGAAACGAATCTAACAAGCCAAAGATCATTAAAATTCAATCACTAGATCCCAAGATAGTAAAATTTGAGGCTAAAATCTACATATAACTTTATACATTTGAAACAGAAATTAATTATAAGGTTTATACAAATTTAGATCTAAGTTTTTTTAGTAATGTTTAAAATCCTATTAAAGTAAGGAGAAATTTATTATAGTTATCTGAAAAATTCACTATATCAAGGGTTCGCTATATCAAGGTTTAACTGTACAGCATAAAATTAACATATTTTGACACAAAATAAAGATTAAAATGGAATATTTAAATGTTATTAAACTTTAGTTATTATTTTCTTTTATAGGATTTTGAATATTTACCTCAAGATGATACTATTGAAATAAATATAATTACAAAAAAGCATTACTTAAAGACTTAATGAAAAATATACTAAGGTTGCAGATGAAACTTCATAATAAATGTGAAATTTGGTAAAACTATATTAAAAATTTAATAATAAATTGGTAAAACCTAACTATAAAAATTATATGTAATGGTAAAACTATAATAAATTCTTATAAAAAAATTGTCAAAATTAAAGGTTTAGATGTTTTGCCTTAAATTCAAAAACTAGTTTAAATTTCTGCAAATATAAAATATATCAAATTCCTTTATTATTAAAGTATAATGAGTATAACCATCGATTAATACTAGTATGCACCATGCAATATATAATATTTTTACAAAATAGAAGTTACATATGCACATGCTTAATGTTGATTAATAAAGAAATTATTTATTATCATTTTATTAGAATTTTTACAAAAAATGCGTTAGCATTTTTTAATATTTTATTAATTCTATAGTTACGGGCTAAACTAGTTTTTGAATTTTGCAAAATGTATGTCTAAACCTCAGTTTCAACAATTTTTTTATAAGAATTTATTATAGTTTTGCTATTACATATAATTTTTATAATTAGGTTTTACCAATTTATTATTAAATTTTTAATATAGTTTTACTAAGTTTCGCATTTATTATGAAATTTCGCCTGCAATCTTAATTAATTTCATCAAGATGAGCTGCACGATTATCTAAAAATAAAATACATGCTTCACTATCAATTCAATTATTTAATACTTCTTAAAGTGTATCAATTCATTCAAATTTTAATTTAAAATATTCTTATTCAGATATTATACGTAAAGGAAATATTTTTGCACTAAAACTAAAAGAAAATGTAACTGATTGTCAAAAATATGCAAAAGCTTGTAGATTACAAAAAAATATATATAATTTTCTAAACAATTAGATCAAAAATCAGAGTATATTAATCTACTTAATAATTTCATACTTTTTATGGAAGTTAATTTGAGTAAAATGAATGATAAGGAAAATACAGATGAGTTTCAAAGAAAAATTTCAAATCCAATCTATATAAAACCTTGTAGAAGAACACTCAAAAGAGATATAAAAGTTTTTTAAAATAGTAATGTATTAGCCATACAAATGCTAAACTTCGTACATCTTTAGGAAATGCATATCAAAATGTTGATTATTCTTTATTTGATAAATTTTCTGAAAGTAGTAGGTCAAAATAATTCTAAACAGATGAAAAAATGTGGAAGTTGTAAGTAATATGTAATACACAATAGGCATACATGTAATGTAGATTTGTCAAATTTACAACAAAATTAATTTTATTTTTTATAGACAAATTATAATGTAAAATATGCTAATTTAATATTTTTTTTAAAAATATAATAAATAACATATAATTTTAATAATATAGTAATATTTATAATGTTTATTTGTTAATAGTATTTATCAAATATAAAATAGGATCCACTTATTACTTATAAAATAGTTTATCTTCAAGTCTAAAGTAAAAATTGTATATAAATTTTTTTGCAGATTCTACTATAAAAGAAAATTTTATATTATATTGTTATGATTTTTTTTCTTTTTAACTAATTAACCAATAGAATTTAAGGAAAAAGTAAAATAAAAATCATTAGTAAAAGGCCAATTTTCTACAGTGATTTTTATTATAAGTAAATAAAGTTTTTACAAAATATATTTAAAAAATACTTATAAATACTAATTTAAAATATTAATAAAGTACTTAAAAATTTAAGTATTTATTTTTTATTTTTATTTAAAATGATCATTACTGTTAATTAGAATTATCAATTTTTACTAACACTATATTTTTTTAATGCTGGTTAACTATCATAATTTCAATCACTAGTGATCATCACCTTTAGTAGTTAGAAAAATTTATTATTTTTTTTTTATTATTTAATAAATAATAATGCAAGTATTATTATAATTTATTTAAAACTTTACTTTATATAGTATAATATAAAGTATATGAAAATAATAATAAGAAATAAGAAAGAAAAATAATTAAAAAAAAAGGAAAAAAATAGAATTCCAAATAATCTATATATAAATTATATACAGTAAAATTTACTTATTAATTATAAAATTTTTAAATTATAGCTAATACTTTTTAATGTATACTCTTAAATATATTTTTTTTCTTTAGATATATTCCTTATAGTCTTAAATATATAGAGATCATATATAATTTCTCTTTAAATTTAAATATATATTTTCAAATTTTTATTATAATTTTAAGAGGAATATACTTAAAGAGAATTAATTATATAAATTTCTATTTTTTTAGTTAATTAATAATTCAAATTCAATAAAATTTATACCATTGGATTTGTTTTAATAAAAAGAATTTAATGGTTTTAATATTACTGAAATATAATATAAAATGATTTTTTTATTTAATATAAGTAAAAAATGTTTAAAGTTTTAAAAAAATAAATATATTTAAAAATAAATGATAACTTAAAAAATAATAAAAATAAGAAGGTTAATTTATCTTCACTCTTAAAAAATAAATTACTAAATTAAATAATCTAATAAATTTTATTTAATAAATTAAATTAAATCATAATATTAACATTTTTAAAGTATATATTTACTGATTAAGTAAATAATATATTAATTATGTTATTTTAATATAATTGAAATTCTTTTAATAAAAAATATTTTTGTATAATAAATTGTATTTAACTCTTTATTATTAATTAAATTATATTTATCACTATTTTTTTTTTGATTTTTTATTTAATACAGATTTCTTCTTACTAATCTTTTTATTATTTATATAAATCTTCTGATTTTTTCTTTATAACTTTAGAATAGAGCAATTTTTTAATTTTAAGTAACTTCAAATAAAAGAATTATAAAAATAATAATTAGTTAAAAAATTCATTTAAGAAAAAATAGTTGTTGATTCAGGAATTTTGATATGCATATAGTGAATCACGTGAAAAAAGAGTATCTAATCAATGAGTTGATTTGATTATTACGTGCAAATCTATTAAAATACCGCATTTCATTATGAAGTAATTAGTGGGGTATTAGTTAGACATTACCACTATTTATTTCTGAAACAAAAAAAAAAATCTAAAACAAAAATTAAGAATACCAGAAACTGATGACTTCTGAATGAAGTCGGTTTAACTAAATGATTAAACTTGAAGGAAGATTCCAAGACTTAACCACTTGTGAATAACAAATCACTACTGGTTATTTTAGATTGATAAACAGTTACGACAAGAAATAACTTAATTCGGAATTCGTTTTCGATGTGTAGAATTTTCTGAATATCAAAAACATAACCAGAAATGTTAGAGTAAGTTTAACGTATGTTGCCAGATCATTTGGAAGTCGGGGAAATTTAGTCTACACTATTGTCTGTTATAAACCTTGCATTTCTAGATTAACAGTCTTATTCTCCTATCAGCGTATTTTCTAGATTTCATTTTTTCCATACTTTGTAAACGAAATTTTCTTAAAAGAACTAAATTAGGGTTAATATGGATAGCCATTCTATGTAGGGTTTACGGACGACAAGTTAACCTTTGACCTGTGTTCCGATATACGAGTTAAATGTTTTTTATTTCGTAATTCAAAAAAAAAAAAATAGAATCCTTGGAATCTAGTCATTCTAACTGTTTCTAGAAAATGTAAAAATATTAGAAAATATCTAGACGAATTACGGATCATTTTTTAAAATGTACTAGTGAGTTTCTATCGAGCGTCTATTTACGTAATATTATTATGAAGATGGAAAAACCTCCTGCATTTATAGACATGAGTTTCATCACTGGAAAGATATCAAATTATTAATTCTCGTGGAATTTATACATAAGATCCAGATTCTTACAGTTTATCAACATTATCAATAACTATTCAAGGTCTAGAGTAAAATCTCAATAATATACTGAATAAGTGTTGCAAACAAAATCTCGTGTCATGAAACTGTTATTGAGAATGTAACACGAATTTATTATCGTAATAGAAATTATTGCCATTTACCCAAAATTGGTCAAAGAGTATTAAGTCTCATTATAGTAAAAAAGAACTTAATGGAAGCCGATAATTGTAAAGTTTCAGTCAAATTTATGAGGTAGGTAGTACATTTTGATTGGACAATATTTAATAGAATATACAATTTACAAAGTATAATAATGTTATGATATGACTTGTGACCCTCGCTTGACTGTGAAAATATTTGCTTTTTCTAGATTTATATTAACTGCACATATTAGTATATATTAATATATTAAATATTATCTTTAATTCATTCGGTAATGTGCCACTGAAAGATGGAAGGCTTATTATGAATGAGAGTTTCTAATACATAATTATGTTTATAAAAAGTATATGAAAGAAAAGATCAAATATAAAGTATATATTACAAATCTACAATAACAAGATAAAACTAAAATTTGCGATTTTATTTATGTGAGTGGAAAGAGAAACATCTATGATCACTTTCATTCGTTTCGCTCCAGACAATTAGTTATAGTACGAATTTCTATAATTTGTAATATATAATTATAATAAATTAAGATAAAATACGCACGTGATTTTGATTTTTTTTGACAATATTATGATTAATCAAAAAATAATATTATTATTATTTATCTTTAAAGTTATGGACAATCCATGAATTAATATGATCATTAAAGTGCAACAGATATCCTCACCCTTATTATCGAATGGTCCGCGAACTTTATCTTCTTCAAAGGAGCCTACAACGTCAAAATGAAGGTAAAAAGCATTATATCTCTCAGGTAATATAAAATGGTAGCAATTGACCATTGCTTATCTACATATGACAAATCTGAATCCAAGAAGGCTTTTATTATGAAGTCTCATTCTTTCGCCTTAATCATTTCAATATTCTTTAGCTTTATTCCACCCACGTCACTCACTGAAGGTAAATCATAGCAATATTACTTATCGTATATTGAATAGACGTAATATATTGTATATACACAATATATTTAGTGAATTAAAATTCTTTACTTCCGTAGTAAATGTTGGTAAATGTAAAGATTTATTTTTGGGTATTTATTAAAAATTTAAAGCTTTCCCTCAATCGTTATTTACCCTATCTTAAACAAAAAAAAAAATTTTATAACTTAAATTTGTTCGCGAAATTTAACTACTCATTTCCGATGTCATTATGTTCGGATTTTTGATAAACCATTTTTGCCGCTAATTTTTACGTTTGAGAAAATTGGACCGATCAAGTTACACAATTCTGTTAGCCAATAATTATCAACTCAAACCGACTGGCCTAATTTTGTAAAGTGAACAAAATTAAATATCAAAATACATTATGAAGGAAGATAAGATTTTATTTATTTTGAAAAGGGCCTAAGAAAAAAAATTAAGGAAAAAAGAAGGGGGAAGTTCTTATTATATTGGTAAATATCTAAAAAGTCATCTTGAAAAGTTGTTGTTTATTATGTAATGGTATCTTTACATAATTCAATATAGCTTTATTTAAAATTGAGTATAGTGTAAAGCTGTTAAAAGAAAGGTTGCTATTTTATTAGAAATAAACAAAGTTTATCAATAACAGATAAAGAATTTGTTTGGTATCATACTCTCTTAATATTGTTATATATTTATTATTGTGTTTTAAAATATCCAGCTATAATTATTGACCAGCTGTCAGTAGTGTGTTGTTTACTCTTATCCTTGGAAGAGAAAAATTGGTTATAAAAATTTGTATTTAAATAAAAACAAAATTAGTGTTTATAAAATGAAGTTAATCAGAAAAGTTTGTGTTCTGGAAAAAATAAAATAAAGTTTATTTATTATAAAAAAAGGAAAGGTTTTGTTAAAAATTATTTATTTCATCTTTGTCCAGAGTGAAATCTTCTCTTAATAAAATACTATTTGTTTTCTATTATATATTATATGGTGGAAGTAAGTTTTAATAATTCTTAATTTCTTATAAGAATAAAAAATAGAAAAAAAATAAATGAATAAAATTTCCAGAAAATCACGTGAAATTTCTGCGCTTTAATTACAAAAGTATCTCGTGGTGCGCGACTTGACCTCCTACGTCGAATACTTTCCTTAAAAACATGTTCTCTTCATTCTCTTCAGTAAACGATTTAACGGCAAGACTTGAAAAGTTGGAACAAAATATTACTTTAACTTTACAAGAGGTAGACCATAACTTTTCAGCGTGTCAATATAAAGTTACAACGAAGGTTTTGCCACAAATAACGCGTTTTGCTTGCGTTTCCGAGGACATTTGGGAAAATTCAAAGGTTTTATTCCTTGTATTTTTTCATGTTATTTTCTTTAAGAAACGCGTTAATTTATATTGATACAACTTTTTTTTTGTTAGTTGTGGTGGTCATTTTTTGAGTCTTTAGATTTAACTACAAATGATACATTTTCAGCAACATCTTCTGAAGATTATATCAATTTGAAAAAGAGACTTATTATTAATGAAACTTCTTCACTTAAATCTGAAACAAGTAAAGCAACGGCAACTAATTCGATGTTAAATAATCTTCCAAAGCATGTTTCCGAGTCTTTAAATCCAAATTCAACTGCAAATGATACAATTTCAGCACTAGATTATATTGATTTGAAAAAGAATTTTGATATTAATGGAACTTCATCATTAAAATCGGGAACGAGTGAAGCGGCTGCGACCAATTCGATATTAAATAATCCTTCAAAATATAATTCTCTGACTTCGACTCCTTTACAAGAACCACAATATGCTCACAAGATGTTACAATCACCCTCATGGGGAAGTAAAAAGATTGAAATAAAAAAATCTTCAAACGAAAGTACTTTAACTAGTGATTCAATTGTTTTACCATCAATGGATAGTGATTATGATTTTGCTGGGATTTCACCACCTGTTACAATTCAATTTTCTGTGGCACCCTCTAAATTACTAAAAACACCTGCAAAAGAAGCTGCTAAACTTATTATGGACGAACTTGTTAGTTGTTTGAGTCCCGATATTACAACTCCATCTAATTCAAATAAAGATGGATTTACGATTTCCTCCTTACTTAGCGATATTAATCGTAGATATCAAGTTTATTCGCCCGGTTATAAAATGGATCGCGTTCATGTTGATTATGTAGGTGAAAAACTAACTGCAAAGAAGAATGATACTTATTATCAAGTTAAATCTACTTCTCTAGCACAATCAAATCCATTGGGAACGTTCGCTGCTGGTGGTAGCATGCAGCAATTATTTACTTCTGAATGTATTGATGACGATGAAAGTGAAGATGATACTATGAATTCGCCTTGTCCAGCTGGCCCAGTTGTAAAAAGTGAATCAATTGTAGAATAAATTAATCGAGGAAAAAAAGACACATTTTTATCGGTATAATAGTTTTGTAAAGAAATACGAATTTTTATTTTATCTACTATTTAAGCGAGACATTTTATATATGCAATTAAGACAATTATATATCTATCAAAATAAAATTTTATCCTTTATTCAAATAAGAAAATATTTAATATAATATCATTTTATAAAAGAAAAATTTCTCTATTCATATCAATAAGCAAATGAAAGAAAAAAAGAAAAGAAAAGAATTTGAAATTTAAGGAAAAGCACGATTTGCTACACCCACTATAAAAAATATATAAAAACTAGAACATTTTGAGAAACAGCAATAAAACAATAACTAAAAAATGAACAAACCATAAATTTTTAGTACAGCAAAAGAGCCGTAATTCACTATTACCTACCCAGCCAAACGAGAAAGATAAAAAAACAGAATACAAAACTTATCGGTTGTTCACACATATATGTATCTATTTTTTATTGAAATTTTTGTAATATATTTGAAAGAATTACCCGTGTTTGTTGTTACCGTCAATATAGTATTCATATTCATCTTTTCAATTCAGCAAAGTAGAAAAAGACAAATTTTGTATAAAAAAAAATTATTGATGTTTTTTACTCGTATTTTCAAGGTTTTGAAGATTTTGTTTTTTCCTTTTTAAAATTAAAATGTCAAAATAATGATGATTCTTGTGGAATCTTATTAATAAATCCTAGAATAAAGAGTAACAACACAATTGAATTATTATAATTTTTTTTTAATGTTTCATCAAGATATAAGTGCAGGACGTTTGGGCATATCAGAGATATGCTCTGGCGACTATGTAATTTATTACAAAACAGACGGTTAATAATTAGAATTGAAAATCAAGGAAGAAGATGATAATATGATTTTATCATACCGCTTTTCTTTTACCAAGAACGGGAGGACTTGAAGTATTTTCGATTTCGGCTAATTTTGCGTTTTCTTGGTTCTAAAACAACAAATAAAAATAAAAATTAATATCAACATGGACAAATTTTTCTATAAATCACAAACCTACCTTAAGTGCGTCAGCATGACAAGTTGCATGATATATAACGCCATCAACTTCGACAGCATTACGAAATAACCACTCTTCATCCGTATCATTCCAAAAACATTGAAATTTTTCTTGACAAATTGGACACGGTTTACTGGCTTTTTCAGGATCAAGTGGTACAATAACCGTCGATTCATTAAATAATTCATCTCTTCTATTTGTTTGAATATTAGTATTATTACCACCAGTTATATTTTTCGTTGTACCACTATCAAAATCAAAAAATGCTGGAGTTGCAGAATTCTTTGTGTCCGATTCTCTTGAATGAATCCAATCCTTTTAAATATAAGTTATTTAAATACATCATTTATTAGGTAATTAAAGAGAAATCGAATTATCGGATAAAACAAGGAAGAACTCGAAATTATAATGTGAATAAAAAAACTAACCTCATCGCTAACAAACCAACTACGACTTTGTGCCTTTTTTGATTTTTCCTTCATTCGACGATTTTGACGAAAATGCCAATCTAAATGAGCATCCATCTTCGCTTTTCCTTCATCATCTCCAGAGTATCGAAATCCACATTGTTTGCATTGGCGTGGTAAAGCATCATAGATAACCGCAACTACTCCCTCATGTTTGCTTTTGATAATAAATTTTAAAGTTAGAACTTTGACCATAAAGATTAAAGATATGACTAATAAATAATTTACCGTTGAATGTCATTACTAGTAAGTTGAATTTTTTCCAAACCCATTACAGATTTCACAGTAGATAGAGGTGGTTCCGTACTAACTGAATTTGAAGGAGGCGGCGTAGGGGTGTTATTTCTCCCAGTATAACCAACATTACCAAGATTTGTGCTAGTATTTGTAAGTAATCCAAAGTCTATTAAATTTTTAACCAGTGCATTTGGATCTGCTAGAAGAGAATGTGGTGGTTGTGGTCGTGGAATCGAAGAAGGAGGTTGTTGAACGGGAGATCTTACTGGAATTGAACCTGGATGAGGTTGCGAAATAAGTGAACCTGAATTGTTGAAAGAATTTGCTGATGAGACAATTGCAACACTAAGAATAGCTGATAAACATTTAATTCTGTACCAGTAATTGAAATCGGAGGCCCTAAACTTTGAGTCAAATTAGGGAATGAAGGTGAAATAATAGATTGTCCTTGAGCTTGAACTGTAGCGGGATTAATCATTTGATTAAACGAGGCGAAGAGTTGTCGAACTTGTTGGATTTGATCAACCGTGAGAGACGCTTTTTGGAGAACTTCTGAAAGCTATAATATATTATGATCTTTAGTAAAAATTACAATTATATGTTCTTAATCCTCCTAGGATCGATTTAACCTCTAGGCTAACCTGTTGCAAATTGACAATTTGACTTTGATTTTGCAAATCACTGGGATTTCTCAAAGCATATTGTTGACGTTGCAAAATCAAGGCTTGACATTCTTGTAAAAGTCTCTGTTGTTCGGGAGGTGGAACAAACACTTGGTTTTGTTGAATAATAGGCTTGTTTGCAAACTAATTATAATAGAAAAAAAGAAGAGCGCGAAATAAGGAAATCATCAATATATTATACATAAATTTCTGGATATACACTTGATCATCACTTCCAAGAAAACAATAATTTTTGATCATCGTTAAAACGACTTTATTGCACAAGGATTTGGTAAGGATCGTGGAAAATAAAGGAAATATAAAGATATAAGAATGCCATATAATGTTTCGGAGAAATATTTCATTTGGATATAAATTTATATATATTCGATTTTTTTTTCGATTTTTTTTTTATTTTATTTTTTTTATTTTCTTTTTTTTTTTTCTTTGGTATTTATTATTCTTTTACTATCATTATTTTCTTATTTCTTTTTCTTTTCTTTTCTTTCCTTTTTTCTTTTATTTCTTTTTTCTCTTTTTTTTTTCTTTTCCTTTTTTTTTAGATATTTATGTAATTAGGATGGGAACTTTCATTAGTCTCCCAGGTTTATTTTTATTTTATACTCTTTTTTTTGTTTTTGTTTGTCTTTTTTTGTTTTGTTTTTGTTTTTTTTTGTTCTTCATTTGGTTTCAATTTTAACACCCATCAATTTCACGTCACAACATAAATGACCTCTGTTGGTTTTAGAAGTTTTATATTTGTTGTTATTATACATGATTTCCCAATCAGATACACCCAAATAAATTTGACTAGATAGAACCAGAGTTGATTATCGGTAAACTCGAGGTTCTGAACAATAAAGACATTTAAAGAAAAAGGAAAACTTTGGACAATTATAATGATTATAAAAGATTGCATTTTTTAAATATAAAAAACAGACAGTCTTATAATGTAATAGAAATAAAAGATCGTATTGATGCAGACAAAATATAACTACGAATATACGACAATAAAGAAAATAACAGAAAATCATAACCAAAAAACAGACAATATAAATTCAATAACAAACTAACCTGAGTTGTGTTGTAAAATCCTTGGCGAGTAGGTGCTGAAGCAGGAAATGCAGATGTTCCACTGTTATACCTAGCCGCATCAACCCACACATTTGATGTTTGTTGAATTGGCTGTTGCGCTTGTTGAACTTGTTGAACTTGTTGAACTTGTTGTACTTGCTGTACTTGCTGTACTTGCTGTACTTGTTGCAACTGTTGAGCTTGTTGATATGAAGTTAAACTGTTCGAGTTCTATTTATAAAATAAGCAATATTTAATAAATGACCATCATGAAAATTTCAATTAAATTATAAAACAAAAAACCTACAATTCCGCTCAAGAAATTAGGATTAATATGAATGTGCGTTCTTCCACCATCAATCGATCCTCGAGATTGATATCTCATTTGTTGCTTTGACAATGTTTTTTCAATTGGACCAGTAACTTCCGAAGAATACACAGGATTTCCTGTTGGTCCACTTTTCCACGTAGCTAACACTCTTTCAAGTTTACTTTTTGTAGCTTGTTCTACCGAATTGTAAGTGTCCATGAATGTTTGATAAAGATTTCTAGAGAATAACATGATATATGTTCCTCCAACATTTTTACTAATAGAATCAAGAAGATATAACACTGGCAACTTGTGCTGTGGTGGACACTAAATAAACATGTCATTTATTTTTTATGTTAAAAATTTATTAAAATATGGATATCTTTAAAATTTTCCTGGTCTTTTATCATTTTTTCTTTATTAAAGCAAGACTTTAAGAGGTGCTTTACTTTATTTACTTAACATCCCGAACATTACAAATAAAATACTTACGGTTCTGATCTGTTCTTCGATGGCTTGTACAATTGCCCTTGCAGCATTAATATTCTCCTGTGCTATAATCGTCAAATTAGTAATTATAGGTTTAGAGTTGAATGTTAAGTCTTGCAAAGACGCTAAATAGTCTTGTCGAACACTTTCTAGATCGATCTCAGAATTGGCCATATTGTTTTCTTGAGTGCTTTTTTTTCTTTTTCTAAATCAACAATATCAAGATGAAAATCAGTGATTTTTTTTTTTTTTTTTGAAATTTATATTTGGGCGAAAAAACATGCAATGCGCGCGATAATTCTGGCCAATGCTGATCTGAAATTATATAAAAAATGGATACAAATTTTCCTATTGTATGATTTCAAAGCAACAAGGAAACAGCCCAATGCGAATTTAATATGTACTACGTAATACTATAATTCCTAAATTGTAATTTCCAAAAATAACTTTAAGACATGCTGTTCTTCAACCATTGAATATGATTAATTGCCATTAATAATTGAATTTTTTTTTATTAAATTAATACATTTACTTAGTAACTTACACATCTAAATTCATAATTATATATTTATTATTGCATTATTTTTTATTAATATATTTGAATTGTTACACAATTTATTAAAATTTATCACTACTATTTATTAATTTAAATTATTATATTTAAATTCAATTATAAAATGTAATAAATGTTTAGATATATTAGATTTATATAGGAATAAATATTTAATTCAATTTATAATTGTTAAATTGTCTAAATATTAATTATTTGTTTTTTTTGTTTTTTTTTATATAACTTTATTTATACTATTTAATAAATTGAATTTATCCATTTAACTAGTAGATTTATACTGATATTAAATAATTAAAATATTAAAAAGTAATAAAAAAATATCTTTATATTATTGGTAAAAAAATTTATATTTAGTTTTTTAAATTTTAAAAATTAGTTTTTATATTTCAAATAAATTAATAAAATGGAAATTTTAAATTTTATTCTTGTATTTAACCAATAAAATTGCTTTAAAATTATATCAAATATTTTAAGTTAATATTAAATAAATTTCTTTTGGAAAATTTAATTAGTTGGTATATATTTAATATATTTTATATATCAGTTATATTAAAAAAAAAAATAGAAATATTAAAAATAAAAAAAAAACTAAAAAATATTAAACTGATCAGTAGAGTTGTGATCTGTCAATCCGTAAATAAACACATTTCTGCCATTCTATAAATATTAAGTCAATAAAAAGAATTTTTTTTTTTGAGATATCTTATGAATATCTATCAATACATAATATGATGAAAAAAAATTGTCTTCAAAAATAAAAGTGAAGAGAAAATTAAAACAGATTGAAATCCATTCGGATTGAATAAAAAATCAATCCGTTTTTATTTTCTCTTTTTTTTCGTATTAAATAGTAATTTTTTAAATTACTAGATTGTGCATTAGAATGCAGTCTTATAATATATAAAAAACAATTTAATCTTTATTAATTAAAATCCATGTATAATTGCCAAAATATGCCCTTTCAGATTCATCCTCTACTGATCAAACAATCTAATTTGATTATATATTCATTTTTATTTTCTTTTAAAAAGACATTTAATTCAATATAATTAATTTTTTTAATAAAATTTTATTAATTACTAATCATGTTATATAATATATTAATTATTAGTTATTGAACAAATTGTATTATATATATAATGTAATTTATTTAGTAACTTGAATTAATAGATTATAACAATAATTATGTATTTTTCTTAAAAAAAATTTCTATTCTTAGAAATTTTACACAATTCTAAATTAAATTTTTTACTTCTAAGAATCACCCTTTTTGGAATGAAAATTGTGACTTGTACGTAAAAATTCAATAAATAAAATCATATCACAATTATCGTATCAAATAATTTTTATTTTATATGCTTTAAATTATTAATAATGATAATTCAATTATACTAATAATTATTATTATTTATAGGTTTCATAGTTTTTTTTATAAAAAAAAAATACTGCCAATATTTACTTTTTTCTAACAAATGTGATGCTCTTAATTTAAAAATAATAAGCTACAGTTTTTATTTCAAAAAAAGTGATTTTCAGAAGTAATTTAAAATGTATTAAATTTCTAAGAATTAAGAAATTTTTTTAGGAAAAATACATGATTATATTATAATATTTTATACTATTACCTATTTATTTTATATAGTTATTTACAATCAAAGTTCATTATAGTGAATTTTTAGTTTTAACCATTTTTGTTTACTATATAGCAAATATTCACAAAAACAAAAGATTTTTTTATATTAATATAATAAAAATTTTTTTTAATAAAAAGTATTTAATTTTTAATTTTTTTTTTCTTTTCCAAGGTAATACAATTTGTGAGTTTATTAATTATATGTAAAAGTACAAAAACTTCTATTATATAATTAATTTATTAAAACTCTAATCTATAAAATTGCTTCTGTGCCCTACTATCACCTTATAAAATTCACTTATATCCTTCAATAGTAGCTATTGAATTATATAGGATTATTATTTCATAAGGCTTAAGTAAATGCTTTTTACTTTCTTAGATAAAAAAAAAAGAAAGGTTATGTTATATTTGTATATTTTTGTATTATTATATACCTTCCAAAATATTTTGTTTCCCTCTCTAATTAATTGGTTTATATATTATTTTGTTTTTCCTAATGCTATTAACCATTGTTCATTATATTTCAAAATTTTTCTTTTTTTCAAGTCAAATATACCCTCCTCTGTCTGTGTAGTTAAATCTATTTATATATAATGTGTTAATATGCTAATGACCTTTTTCTTGAATCTTGTTTTTTTATACCTTTAGTTTGTTAGTTTGTTTCCATTCTACTACTGCCTTACAGCGTAGTTGCCAAATAATATTGTAAAATTCATTAACAAATACTTCTAAAAAAAAGAGTTGCAATAGTTAATGCTATTCTCTTTGACTTAACAATAGTTTTGAGTTCCTAGTATTTTTCTTTTAAAAAGAAAAAAACTTATCATTAACGTTAAAGTAAGTAATTAAATGTGGGTCCTTGTATTTTTCTTTTTGAAAAAAACTTCTTATTATTAAGTAAACATAGGGAATAAACATATTAAGATCAATACCAATTGTGTTAGCAAAAAAGTTATTATTCTATAAGAACAGTTGTTATGTATCTTCTTATTTAATTTTTAATTTTAAATCTTATAGAATTTCCAATTCTATATATATTTAAACTAATGAATTATTTATAATTTTTTTATTTAATAATAGTTTTATTGGCATTTTATAATATGAGACATAGAAAATTTATTAATATAAGCAATTATTAGTACATAGTATATAAAAGTCTAACTGTATTATATAAAATTAAGATTGGTATTATTTCATTTTATTATTAATAAATTAAATTTATAAAATTATATTTTATAATTAATAAAAAATCTTATTATACTAGTGTCTTATATATGTGACTCAAAATAACTTGTATAGATTCACATAGCATAAATAATATAGTTAAAGTATTATAAAAATTAGCATAGAACAAATTTTATCATATAAAAAATTGATTTGAAACTCAACTTAACTTGACTCATAAGGAACACTATATTATACTAATATTATATAGGAAATAATAATTTTACACAATTAATTTGGCAAGCCAATCCAGATACTCAGTGATTAATACTTTATCAGATTTGCTTATATTGCCTTTTTATATGATTGCAAATCAATTTAAATTACAGTAGGTAATAGTTAACATAAATTAACTCTATAAAAAAAATAAAAAATATCACAGTGAAGTGTGAGCAAATATAGTATTATAAAATAATGAAACCATTCAGTTATCTCAATTTCATGTTATTCACATTTAATAAAGTAAAATCCAGATTTATACCTACCTTCTATACTTTTCTTATCATTATAATCTAAACTGCATAACGAGCATGATTTCTCATCAGTAATGCCATAATAATTAAAATTTTCAATACTGAATTCCTTACATAAATTAGGATATTAATCCAATGTCTTGTTTCTAAAATAGGATCAGTTATAAGTTGACTTAAATTAAAATGCAGATGATACACTTGCCGATGAACTCACTTCCAATGGATTTGTTTGCACCTCAATCCTATTATTAGTTTTTGAAGTTATAACACCATTTTTTCTTAAATAAAATTCCACTTCAATATGGAATTCTCTGTTTATATTTAAATTTATTATTTTATTAATGTAAGTTCCTTCTTGATTAAAATAATGTTTTAAAATTTCTTGAGCAATTATTGTCTATTTCAATTTGGAATAAAGTTTTCATAACCTATATCATCTGTATTAGTAGCTTTTTTGGAAAAATCATTTATAATATTCTGGATTTGGATAAATTTGAGATGGCACTTGCACTACAGCTAATTATTTGGATTTTATTTATTCCTATTCCATCAAACAATATATAGATTTTTTTAGCTTTGAAAGTTATTTTACATAAGTTTACATCAGTAATGTCAGAAAGAAGGGGTTTGATTTCACTGTTACATCAATGTTCTTGCTGATTTATCATCAATACCATTCTTAGACTTAACATTCCCAACATATGCTTTATAGTAACAATACCAGCATAAAATCTCCTTACGTCTAAGCTTTATTGCTACTCTAAATAAATCAACTATATTCTGTACCATAACTTCACTAGATCCTATCAGAATTGCTTCTAAAGAGAGCTTAGAAATCTGAATATCAAACGCCTTATTAATCTTACTATCACTAACTTCAGTGGAGGATAATTCCCATTTCAAATCTTACTCCACTTTTAATTATAAGGAATTTTTTAACACTCTATATCTATGTTCTCAAAAGTCTCCACCATAAATGATTTTACTGGTGATGTCCTGGCAGATGATTTGTTACCAGAGGTGACTAAAGTTGCCTGCCAAAACTCTACAGGCTATTGTTAAAATGTTGAAACTAAAACCTGTTGAAATGCTGAAATGCTGAAATAGTTTTGACATGTCGAAATTGTCAAAACCTAAAAATATTAAGTTTCACATAATAACTCGGCATCCAATGATCGTAGAAAGATGCACCATAACTCGTTGGAATCGTCTCATAATGACAAATCGAATGGTAATTAGATCGTCTTTCTATGATCACTGAATGCTGAGATATTGAGTGAAACATCAAAAATTGGCATCATATAGGCTGATTTGTCTACTTTTAATTAAAATATTAATTTTATTACATTTTTATTATATAAAATACTATATAATATACTATACTTCCCAGCGTAATTGATTTTTGAATGCCGTAATATAACGGTACAATGCCGAATTGCATATTGACGTAACGTAATTTATTTGTACTGACGTAATTAATTTGTACTGACGTATTAATTTGTACTGACGGAATTGATTTTATATTAGAATTGAATCTTTGATCCATTGATCCATTATTCCATTTATCTTTATTGCTATTAAAATAATTTATATTACGTATAACTAATTGTACAACCGATTTTTAAAAATTATATGTTTATATTATTCAATTAATTCAATTATTATTTATTACATAAAAAAGAATTCTTAAACAATATACTTAATTATTTTATTTTATTTTTTTTAGTTTTAGTTTTAGCACTATTGATATTTTTCATTTATTTGTTAGGACAGACTGCAAATTAAATGACGTAATTATTAATATATGTAACAATAATAATTAGATCGCAAAAATTACAAATGGAAAAGCAGTTTATGGAAAATCCTATAAAAAATAAAAAAAGAAATGTTAATATTAAAAGAATACCCACCCACACATATACCTGTATCCTGAAGGAATTAGGAAGCCAAAACCTACAGAGAAATTAAAAGAAAAAACGTTAATATGATTCTTTAAAGAAATTATAAAAATAAACCTACACAGAACATACTCATGTCTTAGAAGAATCCAGGAAGCCGAAAATGTTTCCCTACAAAATATAATAAAATAAACGTTAATAATTTCTAAAAAAAAGCAAATTTTAAAAAAACCTCATACCTTTCAAGTCAAAATTTCAACCTGAAAAAGTATAAGTCCTAAAAAATAAGACAAAAGAAACGTTAATAACGTTTAAAAGTAATTTTTTTTAAAAAAAAGCAGAAACTGCCACGAATCCGTTAATAACGTTTCTAAAAGTAATTTTTTTTTAAAAAAAAAGCAACTTACCCAAGATCCGTATTCTTGATCTTAAAAAAGTTACAATTCTGACTTCAGAGTAAATAATTATAATAAAAAAAAATAATTTAAAAAGCAAAAGAAAAAAAAATCGGTTAAGAAACCGAAATGTTTTTTTTTAAAAAAATATATTTTAAAAAACGAAAAAAAATCGGTTTAAGAAAACTGAAATATTGTTTTTTTTAAAAATAATTGATAAATAAAAAATAAATAAATAATTTTAAATTTTAAAAAAGAAAAAAATTGGTTTTTTTAAATTGGTCCGAAATATCTATTTTTTTAAAAGAAAAAAAATAAAAAAAAATAAAAAAATCGGTTTAAAAAAACCGAAATATCATTTTTTTTTAAAAAAAAAATTAAAAAAATAAAAAAAAATCGGTTTAAAAAAACCGAAATATTGTTTTTTAAAAAAATAATTAATAAATAAAAAATAAATAAATGATGATTTTAAAAAAGAAAAAAAATCGGTTTAAGAAAACCGAAATATTATTTTTTTTAAAAAAAAAAATTAAAAAAATAAAAAGAAATCGGTTTAAAAAACTGAAATATTGTTTTTAAAAAAATAATTAATAAATAAAAAATAAATAAATGATTTTAAATTTTTAAAAATAAGAAAAAATCGGTTTAAGAAAACCGAAATATCATTTTTTTTTAAAACAAATCGGTTTTAAAATTGTTTTTTTTAAAGAAAAAGATTAAAATAAAAAAAAAATGATCGATGAGATCGAATTTATGGATCTGTGATCTGTCATCTGATCGACCCAATCATCGGAATCATATTTTCGACGTAAAAAATTTTTTTCTTTTTTAATAAAATGTATAAAATGTGTTAGCGATTAATTTCAATAAATAAATAATTTTAAATAGTTTACGGGTCAATTTTATATTGGACGTAATTAAGCATTATAAAAATTTATGGGTAATTATACCAAACAAATATTAAAATTTATTTATCAATGTATTTTTATGTTTTTAAGTGAGAATTCTATCTAACACTTCTTCCATATTAAATTCTTGAGAGCCGTGATCTACCAGTGGTGGTGGAGGAGAAATATCAATTACTACTTTAACTTCTGTTTGAAGTAGTTCTTGCAATTCTTTATCCATAATATTAACCCATCGTGAAATTTCCAAATTATTATTATTAGCTGCCTCAGTATCATCACCCTCATCCTCATTTTGATCATAATCCTCATCTTCATCATCATAATCACTATTATCATCATCATCATCAAAAAAGAAGGATCAGATAATGTTTCTTGAATTTCATTTTGAAATTGATCTTTGGAAAGTGTGTTATATGCAAATTTGAGCTCAAACTTTGCATTTGTTATATAGTACGTATGTAATTTCGCTATTGATTCAAGTTTTTCAACATTTAATCTAAATTAAATACATTAAAACTAAATTAAAGGCATAATATACTTTTTTTAATATAGTAATATTAAATATTAAATATTAACTTACCGTGTTCTCCTTTTATTAGCCATCCAACCAATTATATAGAAAACACGTTCACATCCTGCATTATGTGGAGTAATTGATAAAATCTTCATAGCAAGTTGTTGAATATAATGTTCTTCAGGATGTACTGGATTGCATAATCGCCACCATAAAAAAACATTATCTATTCCTAATACATACTCTAAATCATAAGGTTTTTCATATTGTGTAAATGCGCGAATTTGAGCAACTAATTCGCTACAAGAATTTTCACCACCACCCATATTTTTTAGCAATTTCATTGCATTAAGACAAACATCACGAAAGACCATTGGATGTAAACCTTTACCTAAAGTATAAATATAATAATTTAATTAAGATTAGTGTAAAAATAAATAATTCAAAAAAAAATTCACAATTTACCTCGGTAGTATGGATGAAGCATATAACTTAAAATATAAAGATCAAAATCGAATTGTTTCCATCTTTTATTAAATAATTCAATACAGGTAGATTTAAAATTTTGATCTGATATTGGTGGAAGGAAATTAATCCTTTGTGATAACTTGATTAATTCAACAAAACAATCAGCAAGCGTAGTTGATTTGAATTCAAGAGCCTTTACTGCTGATTTGACTGGGTCTAATAAAGTATTAACGGCATCAACATCATTAAAAAATGATCTACTTCGCAATAAACTTTTAATTTCATTATTCAATATTTCCGGGCATTCATTTAATAACTAATAAATAAATAAAATAAAATAAATTTCACGTTTTAATTCATTTTATAATTAATAATTAATAAACTTACATTTTTTAACTGATTTTTAAGACGTAAAATAGAATTCGTACAATCCCAAGCTGTTGTCCATCTAGTTTTGACATAAGTTTTGAGATTTCCACCTTTAACTGAATCATCAATTATACTCATTTTAAGCTTTTCACCAGCTTGATGTGATGTTTTAAAAAATTTTACTAACTTTGTACACTTCGCAATAACCTCTTTGGCAAATGAAGTTTTACAAATATCAGTTGTAATGAGATTAATGTGATGCGCAATACATCTAATTGGAATAATATGTTTATGTGTATCAGCAATGATTCGTTTAGCAGATGCACAAGCAGCAGCATGATCAGAAACAACTGCAGAAAATTTTTCAGGCCCAATATTTGTAATTACTTCATTAATTTTTTCAGCTAAAAATTTTGCTGTATGAGATTCTAATGATAGATTTTTTAAACTATGTATAATTTCCTTTCGTTCACGTGTAATAAGTATAAAAATGTATAATGATTGACCTCGTGGGCTCGTCTAGCCATCAAATCCTAAAAAATTCAAAATTTATTAAATAATTAAAAAATCTAAAAATAAAATTTATTTTTTTACCTAATGTTAAATCTGATTCTTTATCTAACGTAAGTTGCTGATCAACAGTTATTTTAGTAAGTTCGTTGTTCATAAGTGTATTGGATAAAGTAGTAGAACACGGTGGCTCATATCCATTACATAAACTTTTAACCATATCAATAAAAAAAGGATTTGAGGAAACTAAATGAAATACCACACCACAACAAACAAAGAATTTTGCAACAGCTTTATCGCATAATACTTGTTTGGTACTATCAATCTGGTCAGATTCATAAAATTTATCTATTCTTGTTTGAGATAAATTAACACATCTTTTTTTTGAGACAGTTGAAGTAGAGTTAGTAACTCGCTCTTCAGCATTTTGTTTAATAAGAAGTAAATATTCTATTTTAATTGTAGAAGGAACTTTTGAACAGGATAAAGCTAAATGTGCTTGCATTTGGGCTGGTTCTCCTTGGGTTTGAGTCCAGCCATAATACATGCATTTACAACTAATATGACCTTCTTTTTTAGTACCAATATCATTAAAATGAATTCAAACAGGTCCTCTTTTTCTTCCTGGTTTTCCTTTTTCTTTATTTGTGTTTAATAATACGCTACTTGAACTTCCACCATTTGTTTCTTGAGTAGACATTATAATTAGTGTATAAAATATATATAAAAAAATGTATTATTTTATATCAGAATGTTTAATTGGTACATGCGTTAGAAAATATTTTAAATTTGGCATTTTTTAAGACAAAGAAATATTTTAAAAAAAAATTTAAGAAATATAACACATGATTATATACTACGTTCATTTAATATACTCATGTTAAATCATGTGTTTATTAGTTGATCTATTTCCTATTTTAATATAATTTAAATTTTACTGCCGTAATTAATTTGACAGGTTAATTTAATTACGGCATATCGGCATTTTAAAATTTAAAACCGTAATTATTACGGCTTATTACGTCAGGTATAATGACATAATTAAATTAATTTCGCTGGGAAGTATATAATATACAGTAAATTGGGAATGAGTATTAAAAAATTTTTATTTAATGTTATTATACTATAATTTGGTAAAACTTTTTTTTAAATTAATATAATTCTTAGTACTTACTATATATGTTAAAAATTTATATCTCAACTTAAAATGTAGTTATTTTCAGATTCAGTGATCCAATCGGCAAGCTCTTTTTTCGTTCATATAGATCAGATCAAGGGCTTTCCAAAGAGCCTAAATTTATACAAAATAGATCAGTGGATCCCAAGATATTTGCATTTAAGCATGTTAAAAAGTTCATACCTTAACTTTAAATGTAAATATCTCCGGATCTAATGATTCAATTAGTGAGATCTTTTTTCGCCTATAAAGTCCAGAACAAGGGCTTTCCAACGAGCCTAAAATTATAGAAAACGGATTAGTGAATCTTGATATATTTGTGTTTAAAGATGGTAATACAAACTCCAACATAAAATAATTGTTTTTATTGTTTGAAAATATCTATTATGATACCATTTTTTATATGATATTTTTATTATACTTTTATAAACATTTATAGCTACTAAGGCTATATAAATTTTTATTTTACTTTATATTTTATTAAAATATACTTACTTTTTAATAATATATATTAAAAATTCCATATATATGAGAAATGGATTTTTTCACAGCTCTTTTACATTTAATAATTTACGTTTCGCAAATGTAAATTTTTGTTCAACTTATTATTTAGTCAAATGATCATCAATCAGATGATTTTTTGGTATTACAAAACAATTTTGTGTAACAAAAATTGTAAAAATCAATCAAAACTCTTTTTAATGCAAAGTAAACAAATCAACCTATATGTTTTGTATTTTGCAATACTGCGCTATTTGACATTTCACTTAATAATTTAGCATCCAATGATCGTAGAAAGATACACCATAGCTCGTTGGAATCGTCTCATAATGACGAGTCGAATGGTAGTTAGATCGTCTTTCTACGATCACTGAATGCCAAGATATTGAGTGAAACGTCAAAAATTAGCATTTTATATTTTGTGATACTGTTCCGTTTAACATTTCGCCTATTATCTCGATATCTAGTGATCGTAAAACGATGATTTAATCACCATTCGACTCGTCGTTATGAGACAATTCCAATGAGCTATGGTGCATCTTTCTACGATCACTGGATGCCAAGATATTGAGCAAAATGTCAAAAATCAGCATTTTGTATTTTGTAATACTGCTCCGTTTGACGTTTCGCCTATTATCTCGGTATCCAGTGATCGTAAAAAGATGATTTAACTACCATTCGACTTGTCGTTATGAGACGATTCTAACAAGTTATAGTTAAGGTTACTTATCTAAACTTCTTCAAAATCCTACGATTAGTTTCGTCAAAATTTTACTATAGATTTATTATAGTTTTGGCAGAGTTTCAGCAGTTTCGGCATTTATAATAAGTTTCGGCAGTTTCGCCTTTCTCCAAAGTTTCGCCAGTTTTTTAATATAACTTTAATATAGTTTCAGCAGAATTTCGCTTTTCGGCGAAACGCCATCTTGCCTAAACCCTTGCTTTCGGCAAGCAACCTAGTATAAATAAGATCTTTCTACTTTGCTATAGTTTTACGGCCAAGTCTCCCTCTACTTCTTATGAAGCATCATCGGACTAGTATCCTATCATCCCCAAGGGGTAACCATACCACTGAGTACTTATTTTTCCTCAAGCGACAGCACCATATATGGGTGATATCTCCCATCAAGGACACATTTAAGGCTGATCTGAAGCTAGAAATACATCGCCTACTCATCCTTAAATCCATTGCATGATACTGGTACTCAATTTATTTTACAACCTTTAGAGAGTATTTACTTTCATGGAGGACTTTTGACAGGTAACATCAACCATCTAGTACCCTTCCATACCACCATTTTAGGTACTAAGCCTCACTCAAAGACCACTACAGCCCGCAATTACCTAGCACTGATAGTACAGTTCATCAGGAAATTTGTTTAGGCGTAATTTAGTGTAATATTTTGAAGGTGGTGTAAAATTTTGAAATATTACACTAAAAACGTAATATTACAAAAGTTTACGCTCTTAAATTTGAATAATTATAGTAATTTAAGAATATCTTGCTATCTACTAATCCAATCAAGATGATCTATAGCTCATTAGAATCAGCTTATCAAGACGAATCGAATGGTAGTAAAATTGTATCTTTATGTTTGATAGATGACTTTTTATTAATTTAAAACTTTACTGCATACTATAGAGCTTTCTATCAACTGTAGAAATGTGATTTTACTACCATTCAATCCGTCTTGATGAGCTAATTCCAATGAGCGATAGATCGTCTTGATTGGATCAGTAGATAGTGAGATATTCTTAAATTACTATAATTATTCAAATTTAAGAGCGTAAACTTTTGTAATATTACGTTTTTAGTGTAATATTTCGAAATTTTACACCTTTGAAATATTACACTAAATTACGCCTAAACAAATTTCCTGATGTTGTTTACCCCAAGTGGTATACTTTGTAGTGACCACTCAGACAGGAAGTAGCAGGCATCTGTCCAGGATCACCCCTTATGGTGGGTATCAATCACCAAAGATCACTAACCAGAACCCAAAGAGTAGGGAATCGAACCCCATAACTATACTACCTGTTCTGTGTACGAACACCTTAGTTGGTTTAAGACCTAACAGAAGGTCAAACTACCACTAAGACATTGCACCCTCAGCTTTACTATCTAGAACGATCATCTAGCCATTACTGACCCCAAGTGGTATCATAGAGTGACCACCTGGACAGGAAGTCCCCCTAAGGTATAGTAGTGACCTCAAGGACAGGACTGCGCACATGCCAATGGCCTTATAGAGAACGTTAGAAGGACACCATGACTTTTAGTTGAAATGTGCGGCCTAACTGTATACACTATACATGTAGCCGAAACCTCCATGAAGCTGGACAAGGTTTCGGCCTTTCAGTAATTTAATTATAATAAATTATTAAAAACTATCCAGAAATCCATCCGAAACTTTAAAGACTTTATATTATAGTTTCGGCTGGATGTAGAGATTAATTTTTATTATTTTTTAACTTAATTTTGATTTAAAAATGTGGCCAAAAATTATGTGAAAAGGTTTCAGCTACAAGTATAGTATACACTAATTCACTATGATGCAGTCCAACTACGCTAATCTCTATATCTTCACGCTATTGGTTGTAATGTCTGCAGTAAAATTCTTTTAATTTCCGTGATTAGCGGAATTGAACTTGCAACCTTACCATACTCAGGCTTAATGAGGGTCTCAGTCACTTACCACTGAGAAAGGGTGATCAACCCTTTTGGTGCATCTTTCTATGATTGTTAAATGCTGAGTTATTAAATGAAACGTCAAATGGTGCAGTATCGCAAAATACAAAATGCTAATTTTTGACGTTTTGCTCAATAACTCGGCATCTAGTGATCGTAAAAAGATGATCTAACCACCATTTGACTCATCGTTATGAACAATTCTAATAACATATGGTGCTTCTTTTTACAATTATTGGATGCTGAGTTATTACGTAAAATGTAATATTTTTAGATTTCAACAATTTTGACATGTCGAAACTATTTTGGCATTTTGACAAATCAGAAAGCCAATGTCGAAATGTTGAAATAGTTTTAACAATTTCGACATGCCAAAACTCCCTAATTTTAGCAGACAACTTTAGAGGTAACTGGAATCAATTCTTTAATTATCTGTTCTAGAAGGGTTATAGGTTTAACGCTAGTCATAAAGAAATCCTCTTCACAGTGAGTCAAATCTGAAGTAACTGGAGATGAGTCTTTGGCAATCGTCTTATACTGAACTTTCTTTTTTCGCCTCCTCTTTCTAATTTTATCGCCAATGCTTTTCTTATTTACCTTAACCAAGAAAGCATTTATCTTCATTTCCTTTGAGGTTTTAGTGTCAATATTATTTCGCTGGTCTATTACGATATTAGATAAATCAATATTTGATACCATTACTTCTGGCAGTACCTTTACAATCGCTTCCTTATCATTCTGTGGTTGTTCACTCACCACCAAGGAATTCTATTCCAATATCATAAGTCTAGCCTCAAGTTCCCTATTTTTTGCTCTAGTTCCTCAACTCTAATATCACACCTAGCATTTTCCTTAATAATCTGCCTCAGTTTCATGATCTCAACTTCAAGCTTGTAATTTTTAGCCACAAGTCTGGCATTTTCTTGCCTAAGTAAGTTAATCTTAGATTCCATTTTTGATAACACTTTTATACAAGTATTCAAAATAAAAAAGTTATTGTGTTTATTTCAATTTGGAACACAGATCACTTTTGCTGAGAAAAAAATGTTTATTAATATACGCAAAAAATAAATACAAGTTCGGGACGTAGCCCATGATACATGCTGTAACATCGGGAAATTTTTTGGGGTGCAGATCTGCAGGTGACATTTTTGCGCAGATCTGCGACCCTGTCGGCAGTCTTTAGAAAAAAAAATTCATCAAAAACTGCGCAGAATTTCAAGAAACAAAATTCTGCGAAAATTTTTAAAAAATAAATAATGAAATTCTGCGAAGATTATAAAAAAACAAATAACGAAATTCTGCTAAGATTTTTAAAAAATAAATATTCGAAATAATTCAAATATATTTAATTTCACTGATCATCACAATTATTACAAACAATTTTATATATAGTAATTTATTTAATATGTAATTTATTTAATAAAATATATTCAAAAAAAATTGAAGAATTTCAAATACAAATTTCCGAATTCTGAAAATTAATGTAATACGAAGAAATTCGACGAATGTTAAGAGAATTTCGAATCTAAACTCTTGAGCTGTAAATTTTTTTGATTTAGATTAGTAAAATAAATTAACGCAGTGTAAAAATCATTATATACCAGATAATAACTTTGACTTACTAATTCTTCGTAACTACTACTATTACCATCATCAGCATCGCTCGATTCTTCGATTATAGACGAAATCTCTGGACTTTGTTCTGAATTTTCTTTCTCTGCTAACTCCTGCAACAAACGCGGAGTTACTGTAACTTTATTTTTGATCGATTGCTGATAATTGATTATACATTAATATTTGCGAAATATTTTAAAATTTTTAACTTCAAAGTACTGATGAACGTTATTATTACCATAAGAAAATCAACTATCTTTAAAACTAACTTGTCGTTGCATTTAATCCCAGAGCTACTGGGATTTAAGACAATATCGCAGATGGCGAGTACATAAACCCAGTGTTCTGGAGGAAGCTCACTGCCTTCGTATGATTTGAAAACAGAAGAGGTTATTTTTGTGAGAATACCTTGATTTTCAAAAAGTTCTCAATATGCTTCTCGCGTTTTTGCACTTTTTTTCCATTCGGCAATCTTTTTAGAGGACGCACTGCTATCTACACGTTCTAACTTCTGCTCACCGAAGTTAGAAAACATAGTATTTCGAATATTTGCCGCTAAATCATTTTGCTTGCTTCGGCATTTGTTTTTTATCTTAATAATCAAATAATTTCGGATTATTATTATTATTATTATTATTGATTATTATTAATGATTTCACGTACTTCTGGTAATAACTTTGATTCGAATAGAAAAATCCACGTATTTCTTCTGAGATTTTCAATATAATGACTGGCATGTTCAGCGAGGTATTTCTCTAAAGCTTCACGGTACTCCGTATCTGAGGGAAATAGGATCTTCGGAATAAGTTCTTTGGACACCTTTTTATATGCGCGCTGTAAAGATAATCAGTTATTTTTAAATATCTTGAGATCAAATAAAGTTGCTAAATCTATTAAAGTAACTTACGTTCCAAAATTCATCTGAAAGCTCGTCGACCACCACAAGTCTCTGTATCATTTGAGAATCTAATCGTTATTGCTCACTAATACGTCGGCACAATTGATATATTGAAGTGATTTTTTCGTCTAATAATTTCATAATATAGTTGAATTTCTCGATTGTAAGGTAACGTTCGTCACGTTCTTCGAAGTTACAATATTTGTCATCAATTTGCATAGGTGTGATAGGTGTAGAAGCTCTGATAGGTGTGGGTGCTTTGATAGGTGTGGAAGTTCTTCGGTTTGAATTATCATCGGGTTTAGTTGGAGAATTTTCAAGATTTCTTGTTGAATTATTACCAACAATGGGCGTTAATGATCTACCCCAATTTTTTTTTGGCTTGCCACTTTTAATACTTTTTGTAGGATTATTGGATGTTGAAGACTTGAGAATTTCATCTGAAACAACCAACACGAACGGTCCTTCGGTATGGGGTGTTGAAGTTAAAATATTATCGTAATCAGGGCCAGTACGAGTTTCAGTATAAGATGTTGAAGCTGAAGCATTATCATCAACATTTCCTGTATCTTGTGATGATACATCATCAGCTGTTAGTGTCGATTGAACAAGCGAAAATTAATTATAATATTAAATTAATGTAAGAAATGCAATTCCTTGACGGACTGTACCTGATAAAATTTGAGATAATATATTTCCAGTTTTTTGAGAAGCTTCATCTTTTTTTTTCGGACTATTATGGGAAACTTTCATTTTTTTCTTTGCATTTTTTCCAGTTTTTTTCTTAGTATTTTTCGTTGACATTATTAACAACTAATTTAGAAAATTGTATAGGAAAAAATATACTTGAAATTTACGAAACAATTTAAATAAAAAATTGATTACCGAAATCGATAAAAAAATCCAAAATCTATAAATTAAATAATTTAATTATCAGTAAAAATATTAATTAAAATGATTAAAATCTGTAAATTAAAATGATTAAAATTTAAAAATAAAAATAGTTAAAAATCTGTAAATTAAAATGATTAAAATTAAATAAAATAATTAAGAAATCTGCAAATTAAAATGATTAAAATTTAAAAATAGAATGATTAAAAATCTGTAAATTAAAATGATTGAACCTTTGCGCCAAAAATGTAAAAAAATCAAAAAAAAAAAAAAAATTGAGAATTCACACAAACGAAAGAAATATCAAATTCTTCATTAAAATTCGCAAATTCACAAAATTCATAATTTCGCATTAATTAAAATAATCATTAATAAAATCACTAAAATTCGCTTAAAATTAGCAAAGAACAAATAAAAACAAATATTTACTATACCGCAAATAAATCCTCATAAATTGTTCTTTAAATAAAAATGGTTAGATATCAATGCCAAATTTGTAAAAGAGAATTTTCAACTTACGGCGGTTTAAAACAACATGCCAATGCTAAACATCATGGGAAAATGAGATCCTCCCAACTAAATGAGTCACCAGTACAGCAAAGATCTTTATTGCAGCCATTAAGAGAAATGATAAGATCAGAACATGATGCAGAACTTTGGAGCACGTCAATTATTATGCCAAATCCAACTACTTCGCAAGAAAAGCTTACATCACAGGATGATGATGATGAGATGAAGCAATTTGAACCTTCATCTCAAGATGAAGACTTAGTAAATATTGCAGATGAGTTAGAAGATAAACCACATTATCATTTGCGAAAAAGGTTATGGTCAGAAGAGAGGGTCGAAGCAAATTTTGAAGAATCGGAAGCAGAATCAGAATTAGTAAACTTTGAAGATACTGAATTCATTGATCCTGAAGACCTTTAGGATGCATCATTAGATGATGCCATAGATGTAGTTGATGGAAAATCCACACCAGAGCGCGTAGTAAAATGGCCGAATGATGCATATCGCGACTTTTTGGAGTTGATAGTAGAGGGTAATATCTCTAATAAGATAGGTGATAAAATAATAAAGTTTTTCAACAAACTTAGTAATTTAGACAAATCACCATTGCCTAGTTCAACGAAAAATGGCAAGGATTATCTTAATCAAATAAATTCACTTTTGATAGACTTTAAAGAAAAGGTTGTTGCGACCTATAATGAAATTAATTTTACCCTCTACTATCGCCCACTTTTTCGTGCTATTCAAGCTTTTCTGCAACGATCGGAAGTAACCAATAACTTCGTCCATAAAAAAATCCAAAATAAAATGAAGGTCTGTATAATAATTTGATTTTCGTCTGCAATGATAAATTACATTATTTATGCTTATTTAGTTGTTTATATTCTCAGAATGATAGAGGTGAAACAAGAATATTTGGCGAACCTTTCGAAGGTAACTGGTGGTTAGAAACTGAAAAGAACCTTCCATCATTAAATCGACTATTGTCCATCATCTTATACTCAGACGCAACAACTTTCGATGGACTTGAGAAATCATCAGGCCATCCAGTTTTTTTAACTCTTGGTAACATTCCAAATCATGTTCGAAATTTGCCGGAGGCTAAAATTCTTTTAGGATTTCTCTCTAAAGTCCAAGATACAGGAATCAAAACAACAGAAAGTTTTCGAAGCTTACAGCGCGATGTATATCATAAATGCTTCAAAATTATGCTCCAACCTTTATTAGAAAAATCTGAAGCGCTATATTTTGGAATTAATGGACAAGTGATTACTTTCGCTGCACAGATATCTTTTTTTCTCGCAGATATGCTTGAAGCTGATGATATAACTGCGACATATAAAGGAGCGCGGTGCAAAATGCCATGCCATACTTGCATAGTTTTGCAAAGTGATCTGAACAATATGAGTCTTAAACTAGAGAACGTACCTCATAGAACTCATGAAAATATGAAGCAAGTAATCAACGATGGCCAAGGAAAGGAGTATTCTGTGCATTCTGTTGAAAATTCCTTCTGGAAATTTCCGTAAATATCTTTATATTTCTGTAATTAATTTCAAAGATGTAAATTTTTACGCACGTATAATTTGTTTCAGAAATTTGAATATATACGAAGCCTGCGTTCCTGACCGTATGCACCATATCGATCTTGGACTCTTCAAATACCAATTGGAATTTACACAAGATATTTTGAAGGCAGTCGGAGGAACAGAACTACAAAAAAAATTTGATGATCAACTTCGTCAAATTTCTCGCTTTCTGGGTCTTAAACTCTTACATAAATTAGGACATTTAAACGTACTTACTGCGTCAGACTATCGTAACATAATGAAAATTGCATTTTTTGCCTTAGATGAAATTTTTGAAGGGAACAAAATAATCTGTAAAGAACTTTGCGAACTTTACGCAAAGTTCAGTAAGATGTACATAATGAGCAGGAAAGAAATGTACACTGAAGAAGATCTGAAAATTTTTGAAGTAAGTCAAAGTTCATAAAGTCACATTGAAAATCATCAACACACTAAAGATTATCAATTATAGTCAGCAATTATTGATTGGTGCATTGATTTCAAAAAGATCTTCTCTCCATTGTCCACTACTAACTGCAATTTTCCGAAGTTATACAGTTGGCGGTATCACGCAGGTAGGACGCTAGTAAACATACAGTATATGATTTTATCCTAATTTATTTTGATTGTTTTCAGTGCCTGCTATTAGAAAATATGGTGCATTGAATGGGTTGTTAACGGAAACGTACGAAACCCTCCACAAATCATATGTCAAAACCCCATATCGGTTATCAAACAGAAAGACGTAATGAGACAATTGGTGAACGCTGTTAGTTGAATCCGACATGACTGAAATCAATTTCTTTAAAATATACATACATTTAATAATATTTTTTATAGGTAAAACACAAAGAATTGACATCTTCTGCTAAAAAAGTTATTCATCGTAAAGCCAAAGGATTTGAAAAAGTACTTTGGGAACTAACATTAGATAATATCGGCCAAAAAATAAAATCGTTGAAAAAATCTGAAAATCCACCACATTCAAACTTCATTGAAGGGTTATCGCAATTAATTTCAACTTTAGATACCTTTCTGGACACATCTTCGCAGGAGTCCGAAAGTGACGAATTTTACATTAAAATTTATGATTCAGTACACCTGGAAGATAGACATATTTTAAGAATGACAGGAGAATTCCAAAGTAAAAAATGGTTCGGTAATATTGCGGTAACTCCTGCGGAAGATCAAGAGCAATACAATTCGGATGAGGGAGCTTGGTATGGAAAAGTAAGTGAATGATTAAGATTGATAAAGTGTTGTATGTCATTAATCAATTTTCTTTATAAGGTGTTGTTATTATTTAAATTCTTCCGAGGTTCTTTCAAAGAGCCATATGAACTTGCTCTGGTTCGTTGGTTTGATATTATTACAGAGGAACCTGAACTGTACGGGTGTCCGCAGTTGTATTACACCAAAGAATACAACACAATACCAATCGGTTCAATTAACCAAGAAGTTCATATAGTTCCAAGGTTTGGCAAAGTAAATCGTTATTTGTTAAATAAATACATGTTTTAAAAATTACTGGAAAACTTTAACGAAAGTAAAGTCAGAAAGTTTAAAAAATAAAATTTGTAAATTTGTTGAAAAACTTTAACGAAAGTATTAAAAAAAACTATTAAAAAACTTTAGCGAAAATAAATTGTCAACGGAAATGATCGAAAAGCTTAATTAAGCTTAATTACTAATTGAAATCGAAAAGTTTAATTAGTTAGTTACTCAAAGTTTAAACGCAATTATAAACCCGCAATTTTGAGTTAAAGAATTTCGCAGAGTTTCGCAAAAAAAAAAGGACAAAAAGCGAAGATCTGCTATTTCGCAGAACTTCGCAAAACTGGCATGTTTTAAATTTTCTGTTAAATGAAATTCTGCAAAATTGCAGAATTTTGCTGATTTTATAGATAAAATATTCAATTATCTGCGAAGTTGCAAAGTTTGCAGAACTTTGCAGAAATACACAAAAAATGACAAAAAAAAAGCGGAGATCTGCTAATTTTACAGATCTCCGCAGTTCTGCACCCCAAAAAATTTCCCGATGAATTTCATTTTACAAAGTGAAATATTTCTATACTAATGCCTAAAAACTACACCAGTTTTTTACAACCTATGCTAATACATTATCTTAATATTAGCTTCTTCATTTGCCCAAATAACTAATATTCTAGATAATACAGTTAACTCCTTCTATAGTCACTCCCATTATAGTCACATTCTACTATATAGTCACATCAGTTGAATGTTTAAAACACTTTATTATTAAAATTTATCCTATATAGTTACAATCTATCTATAGTTACTATCATACCTATCCTCAATCTTATATTAAAAAGAACCATTTATAATCACAGTTATATAAAGAATATATTGAATAACTTAGCATCTAATAATCGTATAAAGATGTACCATAACTTGTTAGAATCGTCTTATTAAGACGAATCGAATAGTGGTAGTTTTATTCTTTTACTTTGCTAGTATTTACAGCCAAGCCTCCTACTGCCTCTTATGAGACTAGTTTTCAGCTAGTATCCTATCATTCTCAAGGATAACCATTATACTAAGTACTTAATTCCTCAGGTAACAGCATCACATTTTGAGAACATTCTCATCAGGCCACTTTTAAGACTGATCTGAAGTTAGGAATACACCGCCTACTCATCCTATACATCAGGAAATTATATAGTGCGAAAAGTTGCGCAAGTTTACACATCATAATATTTCGTAAGCTTCCAGACCCGCCGCAAGTTTGCGTAAGCGTAATATTTCGTAACTTTTTAAAATATTTCGAAATATTACGATATGCAAAGCTTCGTAATTTTACGATTTGTAATATTCCGTAATTTTGCGGTTCGCAATATTTCGTAATTTTACATAATATTTCGTAAGTTTTCAGACCCGCCGCAAGTTTGCGTAAGCGTAATATTTTGTAACTTTTTAAAATATTTCGAAATATTACTGTATGCAAGGCTTCGTAATTTTACGATTCGTAATATTCCGTAATTTTACTGCGTAATACTTCGCAACTTTTTAAAATATTTCGAAATTCTATGATGCGTAATGTTCCATAATTTGACGATTCGTAATATTCTGTGATTTTACACAACTTAATATTTCGTAATATTTCAAAATATTTCGATAAATAATACTTCATTTTCTGTACTATAAGTTTATATAATGTATGTTTTATTAGATATAATCATAAAAAATTACAAGTATTTATTAATATATACAGAATACATAAAAGTAAAAAAGAGAAAGAGTAGAGTAACAATATTATTAGACGTAAAAAGAAGAGAAACAGCTATAGTAACGTTAGTATTAGATATAAAGATAAAAGAAATATTGTTATTATTGTTAGTATTAAGGTAAAAAGAGTTAAAGAAACAGTAAAAGGAGTAAAAGAAACATGGATATTATCGTTAGTATTAAAGTACAAGTAAAAAGAAATAAAGGAAACGTAGATAGTATTGTTAGTATTACGACATAAAGTAACAAAGAGGTAAAAAAAACGCGTTAATATTAAAATAATTAGTATTAATAAATAAATATTTCTATACCTGCAAAGTAATTGAACAAAAGAATAAAGAAATAAAGAGAAAGGAAAAAATAAACATGTTGTTAGTATTGTTAGTATCGTTAGTATTAAAGTACAAGTAAAAAGGAATAAAGGAAACATGGATATTATTGTTAGTATTACGATACAAAATAACAAAGAGGTAAAAAAAAATGAAAATAATTAGTATTAATAAACAAATATTTCTATACCTGCAAAGCAATAAATTATGAAATATATGTAAATATATTGTATATAATTAAAGAAATAATAGAAAGAAGAGACAAAAAAATTAAAAATATTGAACAAAAGAATAAAGAAATAAGAAACAAAAATAAATAAGACAAAAACGCGTGCGTACGATTAAATGATTAAATGATTAAATCACATGCAAGGATCAGCCTAATTTTGATTGGCCAGAAATCATGTACATCGTATAGCGGGTGTGACATAAATAAATCGTGACTGAAATTTGTGTTCAATTTGTGTTCAATTTGTGTTGATAATTCTGGTAAAAAATTTGTTAATTTTGGCCAAATTTCGTTAAATTTGTTAAATTTGTGTTGAGTTTGTGTTGAATTTGTGTTGCGTAATTTTTTATTTATCACAAGGGGATGATATTTAGTAATTGCATGTACGACGTACAAGATTTTTTTTATGATTTTTTTAAGAAATGTACGCAAAATATTTAATCAGAATATAATTGTTTTATTTTTAAATATGATATATTGATGATTTTTTTTTAAAAATTCAATAGAATGTGCTAATAATAAATTGTTTTATTTTTAAATATAATATATTGATATTTATATTTAAATAACCAAAACATGTACATGATTTTTAATTATTTTTAATTGAAATCAAACTAAGATTTTTTTTTAAAAAAAAATTAAAATAAATTAAGTGATTTATATCTATATTTAGAATCATGATATTTATATTTAGATAATCCATATCCGCATGAGATTTAATTAATATGTTTAATGATGAAAAGTCTAATAAATTAAATTTTAATTGAAACGAGAAATAAAATCAAACCAAAGAGGTATTGTTCAAATTTTATTTAAAGTGACATTTTACGACTTTCTTTCAAATTTTTACTCATCCCAAAATCAAATTATAAAAATAAAATCAAATCTAATAATGCCTCGCCAAACACGTCGTCGTTCCTATAACGTCCATTAGAACTGGGCTATGATGGACGAACTTGTCGACATACGCCGCGACAGAAACCGCGCCTACCATAATATTAATGGTAGAAGCCGCCATGATTTTTGGGACTCTGTTGCCAATAGGTTCATATGACTAATATCTATAATTTTCTTTAAGAAAGAATTTAAATTCAAATTAACCAATCCATTTAATTGAATCAGAATAAATAGAATATTTCGAACGAGGGTTTCCGGGCAACAGTGCAGCCAAAAGTGGAGGAACCTCGTCAGGGATTACCATGTAAGTAAATAAATAAAATTACATTCATTTAAATTAAATGTATTTACCGAATATTCAAACTGATTTTGATATTTAGAACTATGTCCTTTATCGTAATGGTACCCCTAATCGGCCTGGGCGGCGGCTGTGGACGCGTACCGGCCAAAGATATTATCGCGAATTTAGAACGAGATTTTGGGAGAGGCCGGGTAATTATACTATAATAAAATTTTATAATTAATATTACATTCTATTTTACGTTCACATTTTAAATTTGATAAATTTGATCAATTTTAGATACGCGTGACGATCGTAGGAGAAGGAGAAACTTACCTACGTATCGTAGAAGATAATTATTTTTATTTTTTTATTTATTAAGTAAGTAGCTAGGCCCAGTCCGTACCAAATATCGGCTGGAGACTCACGTTTTTTTTGGGCTGTGACTGATACTGACGTCCATGCCGTACAGCCTGAGTACTATTTTATAAAATAGTAGCGAACAAGTATCAAATGTATATTTTTTTATTAAGTTATAATAAAAATTAGAATTTACTTTAATTTTTAACATAAAAATTGTAAATAATAAAAAATTCGTAAATAAAAATAAATTTGCTTTCCCAAACTTAAAAAAAAAGGTGTTTATATAAAAGAAAAGGTGTTTATATTATTTTTGATTATTCAATAGTATCACATGCCCCTTGTATACGTTCTACTGCATACGCAGTTTACAATCTCGTAAATTTTCGAAACGGAATATTACGCAGGTTTACAGTCTCGTAAATTTTCGAAATATTTCAACCGTAATATTACGCAGGTTTACAGTTTCGTAAATTTTCGAAATATTTTAACCGTAATATTACGCAGGTTTACAGTCTCGTAAATTTTCGAAATATTTCAACCGTAATATTACGCAGGTTTACAGTCTCGTAAATTTTCGAAATATTTTAACCGTAATATTACGCAGATTTACAGTTTCGTAAATTTTCGAAATATTTTAACCGTAATATTACGCAGGATTTACAGTCTCGTAAATTTTCGAAATATTTCAACCGTAATATTACGCAGGTTTACAGTCTCGTAAATTTTCGAAATATTTTAACCGTAATATTACGCAGATTTACAGTCTCGTAAATTTTTGAAATATTTCAACCGTAATATTACGCAGGTTTACAGTTTCGTAAATTTTCGAAATATTTCAACCGTAATATTACGCAGGTTTACAGTTTCGTAAATTTTCGAAATATTTCAACCGTAATATTACGCAGGTTTACAGTTTCGTAAATTTGCAGAATATTTTGACCGTAATATTGCGTAAATCTTACGATATTGTAAACTTACGTAATATTTTAACCGTAATATCACATAAATCTTACGAAATTGTAAACTTACGTAATATTTTGAAATTTTTCGAAATATTATGCCATAAACTTTCATAAACTTACAAAATCGTAAACTTACGCAATTTTTCGCGCTATAAAATTTCCTGATGTACCCATTGTATGATACTGGTACTCAATTTATTTAATGACCTTTAGAAAGCACCTACTTTCATAATAGACTTTTGATAGGTAACATCAACCATTTAGTACCTTTCCATACCACCATATTAGGTACAAGGTCTCACTCAAAGGCCACTACAGCCTGTGATTACCTAACACTAATAGTACAGTTGTGAACCTAAGTGGTATATTTTGTAGTGACCACTCAGACAGGAAGTAGCAGGCATCTGTTCAGGATTACCTAAGGTTGCTTGCCAAAACCTAGGGGTTTAGGCAAGATGGCGTTTCGCCGAAAAGCGAAATTCTGCCAAAACTATATTAAAGTTATATTAAAAAACTGGCGAAATTTTGGAGAAAGGTGAAACTGCCGAAACTTATTATAAATGCTGAAACTGCTAAAACTCTGCCAAAACTATAATAAATTTATAGTAAAATTTTGACAAAACTAATCGTAGGATTTTGAAGAGGTTTAGACAAGCAACCTTAGGATTACCCCTTATGGTGGGTATTAACCACCAGGGATCACTAACCAGGACCCAAGAAGTGGAGAATCGAACTCTATAACCATGCTACCTGTTCTGTGCATGAACACCTCAAGGATTCCTGAATACACAGACGTTCGTCATGATAATTGATACAATTCGTACAAGGTTACAAAAATAGTACAGTACTAAAAGTTCAAGGAGATAATTGATGTGATATTTACTATGTTTACTCATTGTAATCTTAATGTGATATCTTTGTATTCAGGGGCCATGTTCAAATCCAAAGTGATATAAAATAAATGATGTGATATAGTTGTAAGTATATGTGATTTCAAAAATTGAGTAATAATTAATACATTACTGTAATGAGTGAGTCACATATATATATATATAGGACCCCAATTTTCTGGTGACCTTATTAGAATCCTATATATATTATATATATACCTCTATAATTAAATATTTCTTTCTTATGCGACTTAAATCGTATTCAAAGATTTTCTTACATAACCTGAATCATATAAATATTTCTTTCTTATGCGATCTGAATCGTATTTAAAAATTAAATATTTCTTTTTTATGTGACCTAAATCGTATTCAAAGGCAAAATTCTTTATTGCAGAAATATTAAAATTATTTCAATATAAAATGTTGAAAAATATTGAAAATACTGTAAAAAAAAGTAATTTTTTCATTATTGTTATTTTTATGAAATTCCTTCTACTCCTGATATGGTTGAAAATATTAATTATCCTTCACCTTATAATTAATATTTTATTACTATTTACTTAAGTATTTACTTTTTATTTTTTTTTATAGTTGTAATAAAACATACAGTAAAACAAGAAGAAAAATATAAAAAAAGACTCACCGAGTTATTTGGAGGTAATGAACACATTGATATTCTAAATGTATAAATTAAATATTAAAGCTTGATTCAATGTGTTTAGATCAATCAAAATTATTAGAAGACATCAAGATAAATAAATCTGTCCTAGTAACCTCAATTTCCAAGATGAAAGAAGATAATCTCACTCTTGTGGTTCAATGGAACTTTGATGCATTTGATATAAACAGAAGTAGAGACAGAAATCCATTACATACTATCGACAATCTTATCAAATATATCCAAAACTCAGGTGGTGAAGACTTATTCAATCTACATACAATGTTCATGTTTCAAACTGAAAGAGATTTTTATGAATGTGTACGTCACTTTCCAGCTTGGTAAGTATAAGAAATTTTGTTTTGATTCCTTAACGTTATTTAATATGCTTTTCTTTCCCTTTTTTTACTAAAGGTCACGCCATACCATTGGACTTGATGATGTTGCTACCACTCTTAAGATAGTACATCATAATATATATGAAGTTTTTCAATACGAGTTTGCTTTCAACTGGCCTTAATTGATGTTTTAGATACACTATTTTTAATTTCCTGTTAAATAGCTAATTTCTTAACTTTTCATCAGTCTTTTTTGCCCAAAAATTTTTCCACTATATCAACTGCCTTATCTCTTAAAAATATTTTCTGTTGCTATTAGTTTCATTTTTCTCTTTTTTAGTTGCTTGCTAATATTTGTTAAATAATTCCATTAACTCTTTGCTATTCTTTGTTGATGAACTGCTAATTGTTTGTCTAATTCTTTATTTTATACAAATCTTTATTTATATTTTTTTTTGTAAACATAAGTAAATATGAATGAAAAATGAAAAATGCATTTAAAGGAAGGAATAAAGCATGAAATAAAATAATATCATATTTTTCACTGGCCTGTCAGCGAAATTTGTCAAGAAAAAATTTTTATTAATACATAATAAATACAAAATTCAGGACATTGTCTGTGATACATGTGATACATGATACATGAAACTATGCTATTATTATACATGCTTATTTTTTGAACAATAACCCTCTATCCTGATTCTCTTTCTGTCTGGTTCATTTTCCATATACGCCTTATCCATTAACAAACTCACAATTATACCTAAAACCTCTTTCACGCTATCACATAATGATTGGTATAACAGGACCCCGGATATCTCCAAAACAGGTCATAAGTCACACTTTCGGCAGATTGGCCCATTTTTCAAGGGCTCAAAAAATCGTTTTTTGTAAATATCTCGGCATCCAGTGGTCCAATTTTGATGAACTTTTTTTTTAAATTGTAGAGCTAAATGAGGGCTACAAAATAAAAAAAAGTTCATTAAAATTGAATTACTGGATGCTGAGATATTTACAAAAAACGATTTTTTGAGTTTCAGCAAAAAGGGGTGTTTTTGGCCAAAAGTCCATTATGACCTTTATATTAGATATCCGGGGTCCTGGTATAACTTTGAGTTTAGTTCTAAGGCCTTCTTAGCAAATTTGATCGAATACGCAGTGTCACTCACTTTGGATATTTTTCTATGGCTATATAGAAGGAAGTGCCAGTCTTGACCTATTGTGATGATACCATAAATTATTTTTACCACGCTTTCTCTTCCTCTTGTTCATCTTGTATGCACTTTTAAGTTATTTGATATTTTGAGCAAAACCTATAGGGACCTTATGTTGTTTATCTTTTATGATACAAATAAGGTTGCTTGCTGAAACCTAGGGGTTTAGGCAAGATAGCGTTTCGCCGAAAAGCGAAATTCTGCCGAAACTATATTAAAGTTATATTAAAAAACTGGCGAAACTTTGGAGAAAGGCGAAACTGCTAAAACTTATTATAAATGCCGAAACTGCCGAAACTCTGCCGAAACTATAATAAATCTATAGTAAAATTTTGATGAAATTAATCGTAGGTTTTTGAAGAGGTTTAGACAAGCAACCTTAGATACAAATAAGGTCTTCAGCTTTCTACTCTCATACTTTTACAGTTCGTGTTAGTGATAAGTTAGTATGATTGAGGATAAAGTTTGGGTAGCAAAAAATTTTACTTTAATTGTATAATCAACCCAGCTAGGACTCCGCTTACTTCTAATAGAAGTCTCCAAAAATATAAGGTAAAATTTATATTAAAAAAAATTTTTAGGTCTCTTAATAGATAAAGGTAAAATTATATATATAACAAATAAAGGTCTCCGGATATGTAAGGTAAAGTTAAAATAGGTTTCTGGTTTTATAAGGTAAAATCAAATATAAGTTTACAAATGTTTCGGTAAATAATAAAGTAAAATTGTATATAAAATTTAATATTTACCTTATATATACAGTCAAACCTTTATATAACGATATGTCGGGACATATATGAAATTTTAGAAAATATCGTTATATCAAAGTTATACCGATATTTATATATCCTCACATATAGTGGAAAAATAAAATTTTATCGGTATAACAAGTTTTTAATAGTAGATCGGTATATTGAATATCGGTATATCGAGGTTAGACTATACTAATCTGAAATATTGTACAACAATTATTACAATATTTGGTAATATACATTTTATAATTTTTTCTCAAAATAAAAAATTTATTCTCTTTATACTTGCAAAAACCATTTTATATTTTTAGTTTTATTTGCATTAGCACTATCTTTTTGAAAATTATTACAAAAATTAGCTTTTAAAATATAAAAATTCATATAACTTCAGAATTTAATTTCAGTACTTTGGTTAAATCAAATCATATTTTACTATCTAAGAAAGTTGTTTAGTAAGGTCGAACTACTTATATTTGAATTTTTATAGCAGTTGGCATAATATTTGTTGAATACGAGTATTTTTTTATTTTAGTATTAACTTAAAATTTACGTTTTTTGTTTATTAAATTCGAAGCATAATTTGGGCATTTTAGTCAAATGAAATTACCTTTTCAAGCTTATGTAATATTGTTCGGCGAGGTCGAAACTACCTGAATATTAATTTTCATAAGAATCAGTTTAATATTTGCAGAATACGAGCAATTTTCGCACTTTTAATTCTTTTTATTTTTCTGATCAGTAATTTTAGGGCGTAATTTGGGCACTTTGGTCAAATGAAATCACTTTTTTATGCTTAAGTAAAGTTGTTCAGCAAGGTCGAAAATATTTAGATAAATATTTTCATAATAGTTGGATTAATAATTATAGGGTATAAGCATTTTTTCATAATAATACCAATTACAAATTTATTTTTTTTTAAAAAAAATTAATTAGATTTTTTTAAAGAAAGTAAGTGAATAATAGTTTTGAAGTAAAGTTAAAGATGTGTGTCTTTAAGATTTTTTTATAGTATTTTTGTAATTCAAAGTAACTTTTTTTACTAATAAAAGTTATTTATCTTTAAAGAATAAAAATTAAACTTAGTAAAAATAAAAATTTTTAAAATTTATTGTAATTATTATAAAACATTTTGTTTATTTATTGCCATTTTCAGAAATGTTGACATTAGAATGTCAATCATTTCTATAAATCGAACACACCGAACACACACTGAACACAGCAATTAAAATTAAAAAAAACAAATTTTCCTTTAAAAAAAGCAAAATTAAAACTTTAGTAATATATTTTAAGGTAGTGTGCATAAAAAAATGTATAAAAATTATATTATTTGCATATATGTATTCACTTGTATTTGCTTGTATTTGCCAATGTTCGGTGTGTTCAGTGTTTTCATTTGTGTTCGGTGTATGTTCAGTACAAATTTTCATATTTTCAATTTTATTCATATCTAAAAAGTGACAAAAATAGTTTTTATATAAAGTTATACATGAATACTTCAAGTTTGCATAATTTTTTGTATGTGTTCACGGTGTGTTCAGTGTATTCAGTATAAAATGGTCAAAATTTCAGATTGTCAACATTTCTGAAAACGGCAATAATAATTAAAAAAATTTAGGTCTCTGAAAATCTAAGGTAAAATTTAATATAATTTTAAAAGGTCACTATATATATATGGTAAAATTATGAGATAAGAAAGGTTGATAAAATTACTAGTAAATCTGAAATTTTGCCCAGAGACCTTTATTAGAAGTAAGCGGGTTCTATTCAGCTTCAGCTTTCTTTGCCAACTATTCCATACTGAGGATGCATGCTAAGCTTCTTGTTTGTTATATCCATGATGATATGGATGGAAGCGTGTAATTAAGCGCTACAACATACTTTCATTACGCATGAACTCCAAGCTGTCTGGCTGTAAAGTTTCGTATGAGTGCAACTTACTCAAAATTTCTTCCATGCAACACTTAAAGATCTTATTCTCGTCTTGAATTTCGTAAATTGGTGGTGAGAAGAGTGGGATGGAATCTATACTATCAGAGTCGAAATCATATTTCACTAATACCTCATTCAAGCTGAAGTATGAGGAGAATACACGCTTTGGCTTTTCTTTGAGAGTCTGGAGAGTCTCATAGCCAATTCCATTTCCAATCCATACTTTTTGAAATCTTCTTTGGTCATGTCAAGAAAGTTTTGACCGGTTATTTTCTTTTTACAGAGTATTCCCAAGTCATCATCGTCGAGCTTGAGGTTTTGCTCTTTCAAAAAATTAATAAGAGTTTCTGCCAGTTCTCAACCAAGTAAGAGTCGTGTTCAGCTGTTGAGGTAGACATAGCGATTTTATAGTAATACTGGCTCAGATAAAAAAATGGTGCTACATTCTATCTGGAGTGAGATAAAAATTTATTTCTGTTTAAGAAAGAAATTACCTAGGGGTGTGGGGGGGTCCAACTGGTTGGTTACACAATATAATATACAATAAGTCTAATAAATCAAAACTGTCCTCCATATAAATTCATATACGTTATTAGTAAATTACGATGATCGGTGAACAAAATACCCCTGCAATTAAAAAAACCAGCCATTAATTATGTCATCCTCGAAACGTGATCAAATCTTTACATCGTTTTGTCGCGTCCAATACTTTAAATAATGTTTGGACCGCCTGCGAGAAGAAAAAAACAACGTCGGCGGTTTTATTTTAGTATTTATGATGAATAAATCAATATTTAGAAGTCTAAAACAAGTAAAACAAGTTTATTTATTACAAGAAAACGTTATTTATATAGACTTTTAATTTATAATAACTTTTAAACCTTTTTTTTTAAAAAAAAACTGAAAAAAATATTGTCTATAGTAAATGTCTACAATAAATAGTTGTATGCAGTTTTCACTAATAACAGAGAATGTATTTAATAAAATTTTAATATAAAAGTGATATTTATTGTTAAAAACATATTTTTCATTGTTTTTTAAAAAAATTTTTTTAATACATATTTCGAAATAATAGTTTTTCTAATAAGCTATATTAAAACTTTGACCTGAGAAACCCAATAACGCTCTAATAGTCATGAAAATTTGCCAATATATGACTCTTACCAACACTAATCTACTCTCGAACATCGGCTTTTAGAAACGTTGTGCGTCAAAGTTTTAGGCTTGGAATGTTGTCTTGGATATATTAAAATAATAAAATTCAGGGGTGACGGTAGTGGGACAGTTTGGTAATACGAAATTATATTGTGTAACCAACCAGTTGGACCCCCCACACCCCTAGAAATTACTGGACGTTAATATAGATTTTTATGTCGCACAGTCGTTGCATCATTACACGTGACCCATTTACCGAAACGTCTTTCATTTTTTTGATAGTAAATTTGCTAATCGTAATGTGATCGTAAATAATCGACAAATTTATTATTTAAAAATTTCCAAAAAAGGAGATGCATTTAAACGCAGGTGCATTCAAATTTTAAACCTTTATTATTATATATAAATCATTAGTGAATCATAATATGAGCCAAAATCCAATTTTTGTTAATATTATATAAACTTCAGATAACTAATTAAATCTTATATATTAAAATATTATATATGTAATTTAAATAGTACTTTTATTTTATATTAATTTTGGTTAAATTTATAATATTGGTTTAAATAAATTAAGGAAATAATAATTTTATGCAGGTGCGTTGCAACACACCCCCTTTTTGATTGACAAATTTACTATTTAAAAATTTTCAAAAAAGGGGTGCGTTCAAACGCAAATGCATTTAAATTTTAAATTCTAATAATAATTTGATATACCAATATATTTTCCCTAAAATAATAGTATCAGTTAAGATTGCTCAAGAAACTAGAGGATTTTAACTAGGTTGTAAAATGCCAAAATAGCAAAACTTTACCAAATCTATATAAAAGTCTTATTAAAAGATTGACAAAATTCTGAAGAAAAGTAAAACTTAATAAAACTTATTATAAATGCTAAAACTGTGTGCTAAAACTTTACTAAAACTATAACAAAATTATAGTAAAATTTTAGAGAAACTATTCTGGAAAGGTTTAAGTAAGTAATCTTATAGAAATCCAATTATTGTATTTATTATAATAAATATAAATTTATGATATATGTTCTATATAAAATTTTTAAAAAGTTTATTATATTTAATATCAATTTTATTAATAAGTTTACTATAACAAATAAGATTTATTAGTAAGTAAATTGGAAAAATAAAAAAAGTTTACTATAAGCTAAATTTTAGAACAAATTTTATTATAATGAATATTAGTTATATTTATTTTAGGATTAATTTTATATTCACCTCTGGTGAATTTCACTTTGATCTGCAATGCATTAAAATTATTAAAATTTTAAATTTACCCCAGTGAAATTCACCAGGTGATTTCATATTACACAAACGTGTAACGCATATTTTGTTTTTTGCTTTCTTGTAGTATTATTTTCAAAATGACCAGCTTTTACTGGAATTTCTTAAGGTAAGATTTTTTTTATTTTCTTATTACTTTGCTAGTTTAATATTCTTTTTCTCTTATGCTAACTTGTTAACTTGTTTTTCAGAAAACAACAATTTCAAATAACTTCAAGAAGTTAAGGTAAGACTCACTTTTATTGCTAGTATTTTTATTTTTCTACCATTCCCTTTGCTTCCACTTTGTTTTTAATTATCCTTTTCATTTATCATTGTCCTTTTCACTCCTATATCGTTTTTCATCACTCCATATCACTTCATATCATTTTTCATCACTTCATATCGCTTTTTATCACTCTATATCGCTTTTCATCGCTTTTCATCACTCCATATCGCTTCATATCACTTTTCATCACTCCATATTGCTCCATATTACTTTTCATCACTCCATATTGCTTCATATCATTTTTCATCACTCCATATTGCTCCATATCATTTTTCATCACTTCATATCGCTTTATATCGTTTTTCATCACTCTATATTGCTTCATATAAAGTTACTTGCCGAAACCTAGGGGTTTAGGTAAGATGGCATTTCACCAAAAAGCAAAATTCTGCCAAAACTATATTAAAGTTATATTAAAAAACTGGCGAAACTTTAGAGAAAGGTGAAACTGCCAAAACTTATTATAAATGCCAAAACTGCCGAAACTCTGCCAAAACTATAATAAATCTATAGTAAAATTTTGACAAAACTAATCGTAAGATTTTGAAGAGGTTTAGACAAGCAACCTTAGCTTCATATTGTTTTTCATCATGCCATATTGCTCCATATTGCTCCATATTATTTTTCATCATTCTATATCGTTTCATATCATTTTCATCACTCTATATCGCTTCATATCATTTCATATCAGTTTTTATCACTCAATATTGCTCCATATCATTTTTCATCACTCCATTTCGTTTTGCAACATTCCACTTTATTTTTCATCATCTCAATTCACTTTTTATTGTTTCATTTTGTTTTACATCATCCCATTTCTATTTTCATCAACCTATTTCACTTTCATTTCATTTTTCATTATTATAAAGGATTATATATTATGCATTACTATAGGTTTTAAATTAATGAAAAATCTAGATTAAATGGTTAGTGGATGGGTATAATAGTTTAATTGAAGTTATGTTAATTTAAAAAGAAACTTTTTGTTAATAAAACTTTAAAAATTTATGCTTAAATGGTCAATAGAAAAAACTTTTTTTTACATGTTTATTCAAATACAAAAAAAATTTGATGCGATGAATTTTACTAAATTTTAATATAATAATAAATATCATGTGATATAGTGAATTTCACCTCCAGTGAATGTTAAAATGATCCTTAATATTATTACCCTTTCACTATAGTATTAGTAATTTTTTATTTTTGAGCTTTGGCAAAAATCCTTGATGTAAAGGCAGGATAATGAAAAATTGGACTGGAAGTACACAAAGACGGAACTAAAGAACAGAACATATTATAATGACGTAACTTTAGCAATAACAATATGGAAGCAAATACTTTACGACTTCAAGAATATTAAGCAACAACTTTTTATGATGGAAAGAGTATACAACTATACATGAAACTAAAATTGGTTAATTTTGACCTCTGAAATGGTCGAAATGGTCAAAATGATTTCAACTTGAGCCTTTCCAAAAGTTGAAATGGTCAAAATTACGTCATAGTCATATGATTTTATAGTAAACAATAATATTAAAATTCAAAGTTAACGAACTCCACATCCAGTGATTCGATTTTTATGATCTTTATATGGTTGGATTCAGCTTATCGAGAGGATTCCAATGATATATATTTCATATTTGTAGCATCAATATTGACTGAGTTATTCACGTTTAAAATTTAGTATTAAATTATAATTATAAAAATCACATAACTATGATTTAATTTTGACCATTTCGACTTTAATTTCGACTTTTGACCTTCCCAAGTCGAAATATTTCTACTTTTGGGCTTTAATTTTGACTTCATATATATATACGATAAAAGCTTAATTAACAAAGACTTTGTCAACTATTTATAACGAAACTTCTTATATTTCAACAGACTGACGCTTTTTAATATTTTAGATAAAGCTATTAAGAAATACATAACAGCTCTACAACATCTTAAGCACTACATGAAGAACTACCTCTGGGAGACTTTCACTAGCCTACTGGAACGTTTTTGATGTGACTCTTCTTTACCTCTTACTACAATTACAATACTTTCCTCAGTGCCTATTGTTTACTTCTATCCGCTAGCATTTCCTATTCGTCAAATCACAAAATTACCAATTAGGATACCATCTGAAGAATTTTGAATTAGATCACGTCATAAACTTGACGCGTTTCTGGATGTTCTTCGCAACTTGCTGGCATCACAACAAATTATTTTTAATATGAAAGATAACTTCCATTTTGGGTTAAATTACGGAATGAATAACTTTTTTTGGATTTTTAACGGCTTATCTGGTATTACATTTAGTCCAACCTTTTTCCAATATTGTAAAACTAACTGATTTTGATTTCTTTTTAAACAACATTCGATAAAAGCGTTGGATCTCATCTTTAACTGTGCCTATACACCCCGAGGAAAGAAGAATAAAGACAAAATATATTATTATAGAGCCCAGATTTTACTATTTTTTTCTTTTTTTTATTCTTTTTTTCCTTCTTATTTTTTAAATTTAGTATTAGTGTTAGTTTCATTTTTATATGTTTGAATAGAGCTTACTTTGGATGTTAATTGATATATCTGTCTTGTGGCAGCTACCAGTATTCTTGAATTTGTGCTTTGCAAAAGGACATCTGATATTAGAATATACATGTTTATACTACACATAACTCTTCAATAGTAAATGGGGCCTCTTGCTTGTCTACCTTAAGAAATGGGAACCGCTCGCTTTTTCTACAGCTGGTCAGTCTTGGTTTAATAGTGTGCATCACAGATCCTATAACTTGGATAGAAGATTCTACCATATCCCTACTTTTTTGGGTTGCTTGTGGGAGGAATGATCTGATGGGATTTCTAATATTATAGTCTTATTCTCTTACAAAATAATTCTTTTTTTCTTTTTTTGGTCGCAATGTAGTGGGTCCTGTGAATGCCTTGTGAAGAAAAAGAGGCATTTATGCTAAGAATGGCCATTTCTAAACGTACCATACCCTTTGAGCAAAAATTTCACCCAACAGTGCACACATGGGGTGCTATATAGCATAATGAATAGTTTGGTAGTTAATAATATTAGATAGTTAGATTAGGCTATTATATTTATATTGTACCGATTCTTTTTACTATTTAATAAACTATCAAATGCATTGCAGAAAAAAAAAAAAAAATTATTTTATTAAATACAATTCAATACATTGTAAAACTAAACTAAATATAATATACAAGTAGATTAACAAATATAAAGAATTATAAGAAATAAAAAATATAAAGAATGATAAGAAAAAAAGAAAAAAATAAAGAATTTAAAGAAATAAAATAAAAAATATATATTTGAAAAATTTAAGGATGAAAAGCATGTAAAATATTATTTTAATTTCTTAGAAAAAAAGAGAATAACATATATCTGAACCTTATTTTTAAGAAGATATTGAATTTTACAATAATGTGTTTTATTTGAAGCGTTAAATTTTCATAATATACATCAAAATGATGGCTTTTTGATAAATTTGCTTGTTATTCTACTATCCAATTATATTAGTTGTAAAGTTACCAATATAAAAGATAACCAATAAAAAGATAGTAGTTTACATTTGTTTTCATTTTCCCCTGTTCATTTATAAATCAAAATTCTTTTCTTTAGCTCTTTTTAAAACTAGCTCAATAATTTTATCAGCTTGTTCCATGACGCTCATATCACTAGTATCCAATAAAACAGCATCATCAGCTTTTTTCAAAGGAGATATTTTTCTTTCATAATCACTTTTATCTCTTTTCTCTAAATCTTCTAATACTTTATTAAAATCTATTAAAGGTTTTTTTATAGTAGATTGTTGCTGTTGAAGCTCCTTATACCGTCGAATTGCACGAACTCGTGCTGAAGCTGTCACAAATATTTTTAAATCAGCATTTGGAAGTACTACTGTACCAACGTCTCTACCATCCATTACAATTCCCTTCGGTGACTTCCTTAACGTGTCCAATTTAAATGAAGAATTTTCCCCTTCATAATCATATATACCATTAGCAAGGGCACGCTGCTTTTCTACTAACACTTGTCTAACATCTGGATTTGATGCTATACCAGATATATTTTTTGTTATTTCCTGTGATCTGATTTCATGTGTTACATCTTCCCCATTTAGATATACTAGTGTTTGTGGTAATGATGGTTTAGAAGAGGAAGTGTGGGATATTGGAGGCGGGTTAAATATTGTATGAAGAAAGATATGAGATGTTGCAGCTAAATACGTTATTTTTGAAGCATCATCTAGTGAAAGTGGGGATAAGTTTTGGCGAAGTGCCGCTAACGTTACCTGGGTATTAATAAATTAATTAAATTAAGAAAAGTATTGGAGATGATACTGTTTAAAGTTGATGGATTACAATTAGACAATTACCACCCGATACATGGCTCCTGTTATATTTTCAATTTGAATTCGAATTCTCAATTATTAAAATAAAAAACTGACCAATCATTTAATGATTTTAATTATTACCTGAATCGATATATTCAAATTTTAACCGTTGAGCGGCAATTCTAGCAGTAGAGCCTGATAAAGTTTTTTTTGTTAAAAAATAACTTATTAGAAGAAACCATTTAAACTATATATAGTTTAAAAAATAATAACTTTTCCCCGAAGCAGCAGGGCCATCAATTGCAAGTTGAAATAAATTTTTACTAGGAATTTTGTTAAATTTTATAGTATTTTTACATTGTTTAGCTAAATTACTGGCAATAAACCTAAGACGAACTGAACTAATAAATATCATATTGAAAGATTTAAACTGGTTAAATGTAATTTTTGATATTTATATAATTTCTTGATAATCTCGATAATCTAAAAATTCAACAACCAATAAAAGGTAATTAGGAAATTTGATCTTTCATGGGAAGAAATGGCTGAAGACGAAAAACACAGTACAGCAAAACCTAAATCAAAAAAATACCGTAAAGACAAACGTACGAATATTTAAATGTAATAATCTTATTTGACTTAATGCACAAATATTTACTTAAAACGGTTTCTTTCATCTCAATATAGCATGGGATACTGATGATATAAATCACTGGAAAATCGAACCATTCACACGAGAAGATAACCCATATCCATTTACAGAAGAGTCGTCGTTTGCAACATTATTTCCAAAATATCGTGAAAATTATTTAAAAGAAGTATGGTCTCATGTCACCAAAGCTTTAGAGAAAATAGTACGTATACATTGTAGAAAATTATTTAAAGAATGGACGTAGTTTTTTTAATGCTATAAACCTTTGTGAAATAGGGAGTTGCATGCGTGTTGGATTTGATAGAAGGTAGTATGACAGTAAAAACTACACGAAAAACATATGATCCCTATGTAATTATGAAAGCTCGTGATTTAATTAAACTTCTGGCTAGGAGCGTTCCGTTTCCTCAGGTAATTTATATCTAATTTTGTATATGCTTCGTTGATAGGAATTAACTTTTTATTATACGGAATTTAGGCTGTTAAAATCCTTGAAGACGGTGTAGCATGTGATATTATTAAAATTGGTAATATAATTGGAAATAAAGAAAGATTTGTGAAAAGACGACAAAGATTAATTGGACCAAATGGATCAACTCTCAAAGTATTTATGGTTTATAATTACGTTTATTTGATTTTATATCGTAAATTTATACTAATCCAGATAATATTTAATAAGGCTATTGAGCTATTGACTCAATGTTATGTGATGGTTCAAGGAAATACAGTATCAGCTATGGGATCATACAAGGGATTAAAAGAAGTTAGAAGAATAGTTATTGATTGTATAAAAAATATTCATCCAATTTATCATATCAAAGTAAGCATAATTAGACTAATAATATAAGTATATAATATGTGGCAAGTTTATAATTAACTTTAATTAATACTTTTAATAGGAATTAATGATAAAAAAAGAACTATCTAAAGATCCAAAATTAAAGAATGAATCGTGGGATCGTTTTTTACCTCATTTTAAGAAACAAAATGTTAAAAGACCAAAGAAAGTTATCAAAAAGAAGAACGAATATACCCCTTTCCCGCCTGCTCAAACTCCTAGCAAAGTAAGAAATTCTTTTTGTCATTTTTTATATATATATATAATTAACTCAGTTAATTCAGTTAATTTTATCGATTTATATTGTTGTAGGTTGATTTGCAATTGGAATCTGGTGAATATTTTCTTAAGCCACAGGAAAAAGCTATTCACGAATTGGAGAAAAAGAAGGTAACTATCCACATAAATAAATAAATATTTTTGTTTCTTTTTATGAAAAATTATTTTATTTTTTTAATAGGAGAGACAAAAAGAGAATACATTAAAACGTAAAGCAGAAAGAGAAAAAGCATTCGTACCACCTGTTGAAGAAAAGTTAAAAAGAAAGAAGAAACAAAAAACTGTTGAAACTGATTCATAGTCACATTATGGATGAAATTCGACTTGCTCTTTACAAGCTCTTTTGCTACAAAGAAAAAAAATTTTAGACAATATACTAAATAAATTTGTAATGAATTGACAATTACAAAATTCTTGAGCAACTTTTAAGTTTATTATAAAATAATTTCTTTACAAATCTATAATTGCCGATTATACATTAAAATATTCTTATTTAATATTTCAAAGCACAACATTATACAATAAAAAAATCAAAGATAACATCCTTTAGCGTTTGAACAAAGTATCCCATTGAGGCGGAATTCCCCATCCATGTTGATTTGCGACTCTAATATAAGCATTCATTGCCTCAACTGCGGTATATTCATTCTTCCAATTACGGTCAAGCCTTGCAGGAGGGTTTAAAGTACTTAACGCTAGTTTGACCTGTATTAAAACTGCTTCCATCGTATATTGTGAAGACCATCCTTGATCATGAGAATTGCCCAAAGTCAACAAATCCATACAAATTGATCCTCCAGCTGTAACCTAATTTACAAATATACATATATATATATATTAAAATATTACACAATAATTAAATTTATCAATTTCACTTACGTGACCACCGCCACCATTCATGAATCGGAGAAGTCTTGGACGAATTACGCGAATGTATCTGAAGAATAAAGATTTGAAATTATAAAGATGACCTAAAAAAGTATATTCTTTCTATATGAATAAAACTCACGGAGGTAAGTTAGGATAATCAGGTGCAAAGCGAATTTCCAAATCAATGCTTTTAACTTTATGCCTTGCCATATCTTGAGCCAAAGGAATATTTGGGTCAAAGTCTGTGAGTTGCACAACCTATGTAAAATCCATGGATTAGCTTATAATTGATTATCGTATAATTTGAATCGACAAAAGTTAAACTTAAGGATACAAACCCATTGGTAAACAGAGCGCAACTTGTCAAGTTTCACAAAAAATCCCAAATCATTAGATGGCGTGTCTTGTTTATGCACAATTATTTTCAATTCCTTATAAATACGTTGAGTAGCTGTTTTGGTTGATGTTGCTAAGGAAGAGTAGGCGGAATGGAACCGAGGAGTTTTACTTAAATATGTATAAAACAGAACTTTGGAATTTAGACATACTTGGCAAAGGCAGTAATGTAGGATCAAATCCATCTAAAGGAATAATGAATGATTTAGTTTACATATTAAGAAACATACAAAACGGCTTTTGTTAAATATACCTTCTTCGCATTCTTCAGTCATTTCAATCTTCGAAGTTACTTTCTGTATATTTGAATGGGGGTAACCATCATCACATTCTTCAGTTTTCACGCTCCTTCTATGTAACTTTGAATGGGAGCCAACCACTGAAGTCATCATATGTGACATAACGTTTTGTATTTTTGATTTTGTTGACATATCTATTTAAAATACAACTACATTTAATGGCTTGCTTATTGAATTTCAAATTGCGTTGTTGCTACACAAGAATGCTCGAATTCTTTATATTAGTAACAATAAATACAAAAAAAACACGCACAAAATCTTCAAGAACTCGAAACGCGCTCAAACCAACAATTCTGCTCGTTTTTAAACTTTGTTCTTGAGAGAGAGAGAGAAGTAACAAAGGTGTATGGCTTATATGACTTACTTTCAAAGGTTAGACTTATGGAGAAGTTTTTCCGGCAGTTCTTCTGCGGCTCTCTGAATATTATTTATCGAGTCTAAGAAGGTTAAATTTGATAATTTGATTTCTAAATGAAAACCTTTTATACAGTATAATAAGGACTGCTCCATTATATTTATTGGTTGATCATAAACTCCGATTCTTCCTTTCAGCCGTGGCGCAGAATATTCATTCCGAGTATTAAGGATCCAGATAATGATATAATGCACAAAAAAAATACTGATATTATTATTAGAGATCAAGTCGAACTTTTAACCTAAATAATTTTTTATAATGGTAATTTAATATTACTTTTTGATTTGGACATCAAATAAATCTGGTCTAAGAATTTAAAATAGGTTGCAAATTTTAGAATAAATCGTATCTTATGTATTAGCTAAATTAGTTAGCCTAATTGGTTATAATAGTATTGGTCAAGTTTTATCATTTAATAGGATTTGGAATAGTAAAATTATAATAGGAATTTTTTTTTAAAAAAAAAAATATTATATTGCTTATTTTAAAAGTATTTTAAATTATATATATCTGCTTTAAATTATTTTTTTTTGTTGCAATAATAAGAGGAATTTAATACAGATATTTTTTTCTAATTTTAACATTTGCTTTTAAAAGTATAATTTGATTAGGATCCTAGACATTTAATATATAAAAACTCAAAAAAATTATTCCCTACAAATTTTTGACATGAACTTTTTTTAAAATTGTAAAGCTTAGTGAGAGCTATAAAATAAAAAAAGTTTATTAACATTGAACTATTGGATGCTAAAAAAATCATAATTCTAATTTTTAAATTTAAGTAGATTACTTTTATGCTTTTATGCTATTTTTATTAAACCTAAATTCCATCTGATTAGTCTTTGATTTGACATTATTTAATCAGTGCAAGTATTAATAAATTTAAAACCTTAATGTATGATTTGATTTTATTTATTGTATACAAACTGCTATTCAAAATTTACCTGCCCTATAAAAAAAAATTTACTTAAAATATATTTAAAATATATTTTATTTTCTTTAAAATATACTTAATTTTCTTATTTTATACTTAAAATATACTGAAAATTGGATTTTCGCAAAATTTGAATTAAATTGTATTTAATATATACTTAAAATATATTTAATTTACATTTAAATTTTGCCTATTTCAGTATATTTTAAGGATATTTAAAATAAGAATATTTTAAGTATATTATTATATACTTAAATTATATTTAAATGATATTTAATTTTTGCCTATTTCAGTATATTTTAAGTATAAAATAAAATTTTAAATTTATTTTAAGTATATTTTAGCAAAAATATTTTTTATAGGACTGATTTAGAAATTCTTTTAGAGGAATTAAAACAATTAAATCTAATTTTTTGTTTTCTTCTTTTATCAAAAGATTTATCATTATAATCATCATTAATATTATAATCTGATAATACTTTACTGTTTTAATTCTTCTTTTTTCTCTTTTAATTAGAAATAATTCTACACTATACAGTTTGTTTCTAATACCTTTTAGTTAAAAAGAATTCTAAAATCCAGAAGTAATTATTAGAAATTGAGTATTAACTTCTTTTTGATATCTTTTGGATGTTTTGAACTAACTTATTATTACCATAATGTAACAAATAATTACAATCATCCAATTCAATTTTATTGTAAATACTTTAGATTTTATGTTTAATCTGTCAATTGGTAATTAAATTTTTCTCAAAATACATCATTAATTAGTTTATTCATAATTAAAAATAAAAATTGTGAAAATTGATACAATTTATTTTAAAATATATCAATAATATTTTATTATTTGATTAATTAAACTGTAAGTTTAAACTAAGTTTAAACTTTATTTAAATATATTAATAGTTGATTAATTTAATCATAAATATTAATAGTTTATAAAAATTTATTTTAAATTATTAAATATTATATATATATTAAATAATTTTCAGATCAGTTTTAAATTTAAGTAAAATCTAATTTAATCTGATCTGTTAAAAGTATTACTTATAATAAAGGTCAAATTAACCTGAATACCAAATTTATTATAGCATAAGCTGATTGTATTAATACAAATGATTTTAAATAATTTATTATTTATTTTTATACTGCAAAGAAATGTAACATCACACTTAAACAAGAATTTACAGATATAAGACATCAGTTAAAGTCATTGAAAAATATTGAATATTATATAGATGGATCACTAGCTAATCGAATTATAAATAATAACGATCTTTCACATATAACAGATAATACTACTGTGGATTTAGGAGCAGCATTCTATACAAACAATGAATTAGGAGAATTTTCAGTATACTCATTGCTATCTTTATCCGCCATCATCAACCAGGGGCAGAAATAGTAGCTATTTTCTTAAGATTTGTTAACAGCACCAGAAAATTCTAATGTAACTATTTATACAGACAACTTAGGTGCTATAAACTCAATTAATTCAGCTTTTAATTTAACAACTAAAGAACATGGCATTAAAAAGACTAATAACTTAATCATTATTAAAATAATTATGTTGATCAGAGAAGCAGCTATAAATTTAAAGTTGGTTAAAATAAAAGGTCATAGTGGCATAACAGGTAATGATATAGCTGACAAATTAGCAAAGAAAGGCCATCGTGGAAACAATTTATTTAGGAATAATGTAGATTTTATTAATAATATATTATCTTACTTTCCTGTTTTTATAGATAATCCTATTGAAGTTAATATTAGAAGATTTATTTTGAAAATATTAGCTACAGGTGAAGCTACTGAATGGTCATTATTAAAAAATAATCAGGAATTATGTTATGGGAATAATAATCAGATAGACTGGAAAGTTACTTGGCTTATCTTCCATTATTGCAAGAGATTTCACTGTATTAGCATGCGACTTAACTATTTATGAACCTTTATTTATAGCAAAATTATTTCACAAAATCCTTCCTTTAGGATCTATTTTAGCAATAAGAAAACCAAGACTCTACAAGGAAATGAAATGTATTATGAAATGTAATAAGAAGGAAAATTGGAATCATTTATTTGAATGTCAGGCATATGAGGTGGCTTGGAAAAAAATATTTACAGCAAAATCAGAAAAATTTCAAAAGTTTCAACAGCTGGCATTGGAAGTGAAAGTCGAAACTTTTTTAACAGCAAGATTACAAAAAGACTTTAAGATATCTCTTACTGAGGCACAAACACTTATGGCTAATATTTTAATTAGATTTATTTTAGCATTTAAAGAATTAATATGGAAACCAAGATGTGAACAAGTTATTTTATGGGAAAAAAGAAAAGGCATTTCTAGAACAGATAAAATTACTTCGAGTCCAGGGAAAGGACAATTCAAATCAAGCCTTCGAATCCAAAGTAAAGGACAATGCAAATAAACTTTCAAATAAAGTTAAAGATATACAAATAGGAAAAATAGATCGATTACAAAGGTCAGTCTCCTTAGTAAAGAAATCAATGGATACCTTTGTAAGGAAATACATATGTGAGGATTGGATTCCAATAAAAAAGAAAGTTGATAAGGTTACATTATACATGAGCAAGAAATTACTGAATTGATAGTTCCAAAATAATATTTTTATTCTGTTCTCAATTATATTTATAATTTTAGACATATATTTTATTATTAATTTTATTTTATTAATATTTTTATTTTTATTTTTGTTTTTGTTTTTATTTTTATTTTTGTATTAGTTTTTGTTTTGTTTTTATTTTAATTTTTATGTTTATTATAGTTTATAGTATGTTATTTTGGTTTGCTTTTTGATTACTTTTATTCTTAATTCTATTGGTAATATAATATCTAATGTTTGATCGGACTGGCCTGGAGCTGGAAGTATCATTCATAGAATATTTGTGATTATTATGTAATCCAAATATATTCTAATAAAATGGTACGTGATTCACATTTAAAAAAAAAAAAGAAAGAAAGAAATGTAACATTATCTATATTAATAGCATTCATCTGAACCTAAAGCAATTAAAGCTTGCTAAAGATCTGTATGCTATTCAAGTAATAGATATTCTATTTTTTATCAAAAAAAGTAGATATTGTTGCAAGGGTTGATTTATCTTTAGTGTAATCATTAAAGCAGTACTTTTTTATTAAAACTGATTATAATGAGATCGCAAGTTTAATTCTACTAATTATAGAAATTAAAAAGAATTTTACTGCAAATATTACCAATAGCATAAAAATACAGATTGAACTGCATTATTATAATAAATTAGTATGTATAATTAAATTATATATTTTAATAAAAAGTTATATCATTATGATATTTTTCTAATATTTCTTAAAAGATCATTAGAAGTTTTAGAATTTATTCTTAAAGTTACTGCTTGCATATCTTAAAAAAATGGTTTTGTTTTAATAATCACTTTACAATATCACTAAAGATATAGTATACTTTACTAAAGGGATATAATATGCTAGATAGTCTGTTTAGATGGTAAAATCAAAAATGTAATGTCTTTGTAATAATAAACCTTTTAAAATAGATTATAAACTGATCATAATATTTCTGAGATGCCAGTTATATTAGATAAAAACTGGATTCAATTTCTGATTAGAATAGATACTTTACTAATTTTTACTTTACTTTTTCTTAAATTCTATTGGTTAATTAGCTAAAAAGAAAAAAATTATAATAATGTAACATAAAATTTCTTTTTATAATAAGATCTGCAAAGAATTTTATATATGATTTTTACCCTAGGTCTAGAGGTGATCTATTTTAGAAATAGAAATTATTGAAAATATTAAATACCAATCAATAGTTGTAGAATATGACAATCATAACATTAAACACCAATCAATGAATGTGTAAGTGTAACCAAAATCTTTAACAAAGAAATCCCCTAAAAAGAGTGGTACAAAATCAAATATCAAAGTTACACTCTATATTCCAAAAGAAAAAGAATAAACTGTTATTTTTGCAAAAATAGCCTTTAGGAATTTAGATGTAAACAGCAATTGTGATATATTTCTGACTTCATCTGGTAATAGACAAAAAAATAACATGACCAAGTATACAGTGTCTGACTATCTGATAGCAAAGTTCAACTGGTTAAAAAGAAATAACAGTATGCTTCACTAAAGCAAATACAATTAGTTATAACTCAATATACTAAGGCATTGCAGATAATGCCTTCACGTAATAACTTTATAGCGATGTCTCCTCTATCTGGATTCAACTTGATATTCTTATATATCTTGAAAAATGGGTCATGTGATTAAGGTTGCTTGTCTAAACCTCTTCAAAATCCTACGATTAGTTTTGTTAAAATTTTACTATAAATTTATTATAGTTTCAGCAGAGTTTTGGCAGTTTCGGTATTTATAATAAGTTTCAGCAGTTTCGCCTTTCTCCAAAGTTTCGCCAATTTTTTAATATAATTTTAATATAGTTTTGGCAGAATTTTGCTTTTCGGCAAAATGCCATCTTGTCTAAACCCCTAGGTTTTGGCAAGCAACCTTACATGTGATTACTTTTAAGACAAAAAGTCAGAAAAAATATTTAGTGCTCTGAAACAAGTTGAGTTAACTTACAAGTTGATTGAGTTGAATCAAGTTGAATTAAGTCAAATTGAAAATTACAATTAAATCAAATTGAGTCAAGTCGAGTTAATTATTTAATAAATTGAGTGTCGAATCAAGTCAAATTAGATATAATTCTGGCCAAAATTATGAAATTTCCTTTTTTAGAAGTTATATTATACAAATTTGAAACGAAAAATTTTTGAATTTACAAAAATGGAATTTTGTGGAATGGTTATCACCAAAAAAGGAAATAAATCGAAAAGTAAATCATATAATTTAATTTGACTTGACTTGATTTGGTTTGACTGGTCAATTCGACCTGAATTAAGTCAAGTTTATATTTTTTATAATTTTAACTTGACTTGATTCAACTCGATTTAACATGAGTTGAGTCAAGTTTACATATAACTTGACTTGACTTGACTCATTCAAAGTACTAGAAATATTCAACAATCACTATTTTATTGACTTTAACAAGTGGACTATGAGCTTATAGAATCTAGAAGGTTTACCTATCTAATGATATCCAGCTAACTGGAATTTTTAATAAAGAAAGGAATACTAAGAATGATTTTAGGTAGTGGTTAAAGATTTATCTGGAACTATAATCACTTTGATATTTTATCTTTTGGACCTTTCCTAATTACTGCTATTCTATTTGAGATACAAGACTTTTAAGATAGTACTGTATGTGACAGCATAAGACATCTACTTTTTATTTGAGCAGCCCAATTTTATTTCTTATATGATATATCATATGACCATTAAGGTTGCTGGAGAAACTAGGGGGTTTTGGCAAGTTAGCGAAATGCCGAAATAGCAAAACTTTGCTAAAACTATATGAAAATCTTATTAAAAAGTTGGCGAAACTCTGGAGAAAGATGAAACCTGACGAAACTTATTATAAATGCTGAAACTGCCAAAACTTTGCCAAAACTATAATAAAACTATAGTAAAATCTTGAAGAAACTAATTGTAGAATTTTGGAGAGGTTTAAGCAGGTAACCTTAGTGACCATAATAAATCACATGATTTTATATTTTAAATTAATCAAAATTAAGCATCAATCATATAAAAAATCAATATTTGTTAAAATCAAATTAAGTATTGTTCTATATGACTTAAATTTTTTTACAGCATATTTAGCTTGTTTAGCATCCAAACCTTTTCTATAACAATCCATATATCATGCAGACTTTCTAGCATATTTTCTAATATGATTAATAAGAACTGAATCTAATGCAAGTGGAACAACTCTTTGTAATCCTGTCCAACTATAGTCACATTGCTGATGAGCATACCATTTTGCTGCTCCCCAATACATTTCAATATAATTAAGTTTACAATAGAACTTTGGATAAAATATAACCTTATGACCTTTTGCTTCAATAATTTCTTGAATTAAAAGTTTAATATCAAAAAAATCAGGTTGATTTGAAAGAATATGTCTTGCACAACATTGAGAATTAACATTATATTCATTATTACCACAATATGCTTTTAACCCTGTTGATAGCCATAAACCTCTTTTTTCTAAAATAATTTTCATTCCTTTAGGTTTTCTGCGTAAATTTTTATCATGATAATTATCTGGAAAATTCATATGTTGAATTTGTCCATTAAAAATTGTATCACGTAATTTAGCCTGTTTTTCACCTGGATTCAAATTCATATGATTTGCATTTAATTCATTATCAGCATATTTTCCATGACTTGAAGAATTATCAAAGGCAAATACAGCAATTGCACCTGGATAAGTTTTTTCAAAAATAGGTATAGCCTGATTTACTATTTAAATAATTACAAATATCAATGCCAATTACTAATATTTTTCAAATATTTTTTAATTTATATATTTACCTGCTCAAGCAACTTATCTATATTATTCCACTATCCATCAAAGTTTTTACCTGGATTAATCATTACACGTGCTTTATGATACATATTAGAATTCCCAACTTCTTTTATTTGATCATTATTTAATTTTAATCTTCCAATAGTATCTGTTAAAAAATCACTAATATGAATTGAACGTCTCTAACCCTTTTTACGTAAAGGTTGTTCTTCATTTGGCATCCATCCAGATTTTAGGCCATCATTTGATTGGAATGTAGTTTCATCATGAGTAGCAAGTATGTATAATTTTTTATTTTCATCTAAAGTTAAATCAATTCGTCTTTCAAGATTATTACCCTCAAATGTTGGCATTAGATTTTGATACCTAAAATAAAATTATAATATTATATAAATTATATTAATTAATTAAATTTATTTAAATCCATTATTCTTAGATAAATAAACTTACATGCTAATTCTTTTAAGAAATTGTTTTCAGTATTCAACTACATCTGGTCTTTCATGTCCATCTACATACATTCCTTTTTGATATCTATCATAAACAAATCCCATTTTTTTCAACCATCTATTTGCTATTCGAGTACTTAAAATTAAAGTTATTGTTAATAATTAAATATTATTCAAAAACTTAAAGGTAAATATTTGATTTTTACCTTATTGTTATTTTTGTTTCAATTTCTAAGAATGGCAATATTTCTGACGACACATAATCACAAAAACTTTGAATTGTTACATTATGTTTTACTTTTCGTAAATATGATGAAATTTTAAGCCAAATATCTTCATCATCAATTAGACTTTTTCCTGGATATTTACTACGACCAATTTGTGGAATATTGTTATATAATGCATATGATTTAGTCCAAGTTTGAACACATTTTGAAAACCATTCTCCACGATTTAGTAATTGTGTAATGATTCTAGCAGATTCTAATTTACGATGACCAGATTTCTGTAATTGAAAAAAGTATTGAACTGCTTTATATCGAACCTTTTGACCTGGTGTTATTTTTTTATCAGTTTTAAGTTTATTCTCAATTTTTAAGATATATTCATCTAATAATTGATTGTTTGACTTATCACTTCCTTTTTCTTTTTCATCATCACCATTCCCTTCTCTTTCATCATCACCATTTCCTTCTTCTCTTTCATCATCACTCTTATTCAATATAAAAAATTTATCTAATGTTTGACCATTAGCTTTAATGGCTTCATGTATAGACTTCCTTTTCCTTCTTTTTGTTCTATCAGAATTTCCATGATATGTAAGTGAACGTTTAGATGGTTTTAAATTTTTCATATTATCAACTAGAATTTAAAATAAACTTTCTTTATTAAAGTATCCATCTTCTCACTCAAATCCTTCTTCATTATTAGAGAAATTATATTCTTCATTATCATCTAGATTTTCAAAAAACTAAAAAAAGATTAAAATTATAAAGATAAAGGATATGATTTTTTCATTTATTTATACTATTTTTCGCAAATGTAAAACTTTTTTTTTTACTCTCAGCATTTTTAATTACAAATTGTCAGATCTTCATGTATCACGTACTATACGATATTTCATATAAAATTCACTATGTTACACATTTACGATTTTGGCTAAAATATTATAATGCGGACCAAATTTATAAGGGCCAAATTGGAACAAAATATAGTAAAATTCCATATTTTAAAAGCCTATAACTTTTAATATAATAGTCCGATTTTAATTATTTCAGCATAGTTGAATAGAGTTTAGTAAGAAGTATTAATTAATGTTAAGATTTTTTAAAAATATCATCTCAATATTTTTTTATTAATATTTGAAAATTGTCAATTTTATTAGATATCTTATAGTATCACACACTGTACAGAAGAAGAATACCCACAAGTTCATTACGTATTACAAAAATTGGGCTGATTTGGATAAAATTACTAATACTAATTTAAATTTGCCAGAATATAAAGATGTTTGGATATAGTATTTTTTACTTTAATTATTAAAAGGTCTTAAACTTATAATCAATTAATAAGAATTGGCTATAATCAAAAGAAGAACCAAGATTTGGTTTACAAGAATAGACAGAAGACTGCAAATAATAAGAATCAGGAGGACAAGCTTTTTGAAAAAAACATGTTTCTAAAACTCTGAAAATAATGGAAAAAGGTTTAAATGTTACTAGTGGCACTGGCAAAATTACTTTATTAGCAGAAATTAGGTCACTATTTAGAAAACTTGAGAATTGATGGAATGATTGCTCAAGTTTAGCAAGCTATAGGCAGGATGAATGGAATACTATAGTAGTTACTTTGTACTTATAGAATACTAATTTTTTAGTTTTTTCCCTTTATCATGAAGTTTAACCAAATAGAGTCTTGTATTTACCAAATGGCAGTATTTAATAAATATTAAAAATTTGCATTTATAATACTTAAATAGGCATTGCAATATTTTATTATTTATTAAATATTTAATTTTTCAAGTATTTTTTTAATACTTTAATTTAACATTTAGGCTGAGCAAAAAAAAAAATTAGATTCTTGTGACATAAAATTTTAAAATTAACTCAACCAGCCAGTTTTTTTTTATATATGTAAAAATGTTTTATATGTAATGTTTATTATATTTTGTGTAACTTTGTAATATATAAATAAATTAAACTTGATAAATCAACAGAATCTCGCCTACTATTAAAATATGTTACCGGTAGAAATTTTACTTTTATATGAAACCTTACCTTAGAATTTGCTTAAATTCTATTGGTTAATTAACTAAAAAGGAAAAAAATCATAACAATGTAACATAAAATTTCCTATTATAGTAGGATCTTTAAAGAATTTTATATGTAAACCTTACCTTTATAGCACAGGTCAAAAAAGAATCTATCATACACATATCGGGTACTTATATATCGGTAACCAATTAGGTACATATCGTATATATACATATTAACAATATATCGGTACTGATTTGATTTTTAATGCGAAACTTCAAATATAGTTAATACAAGAATCTAAATTTTTTTTTTGTCTGGCCTTATAGACACTTTTTTAACACATCTTGTATTCAATAAGTGCTATTTATAAAAATTTAATAAATGCTAAGATAAACATTATGATGTTTATTTTATTTATTATTTTACCCTAAATTGTTATTTTGCTCCTTTTATTTTTTTTTTGATTTGTACGGTTCTAAGTTTCATTCTGCAGTAGCAGTAAGTTTTTGGAAGCACTCATGGTATAAATTAGGAAGAGAGGAACTCTTCTAAAAAAGGATATTTTCACAGTAGGCTTACTTTTCTAACCTAAGTTCTTTACTGACAATATATATATAATTCTCTAACTAAAGATAATGGATGATTTGGAGTTTACTTATATTAGATTTTTTTTATTTATTGTACATGTATTGTATTTTGCATTTATATTATTATCTAATAAAATTCCAAATGTGTTGCAGGCAACTAATTTTTCAAAAATTTCCTTTTTTGAAAAATAAAAATTACAAAAGTAAGTTTATTATAATACTATATAATAATTATATATGTTATAATTATACATGACCTGGTAAATCATCAGCCAAAAATGTAATTCGTAATTCGAAATACGTAAATAATTACGTAATTCGTAATTAATTATGTATAACGTAAATAATTACATTAATCGTAATTATTAATGTTTTCGTAATTAGTCAAACGTACCCATAAATAATTACGTTTAACGTAATTACTGTAAATACTATTGGTAATTAATCACATGATATGTGAAAATGTGAGAAAAACATGCCGAAACTGATAGCTCAGCAGTTTTACAACACGTAATAATAAAAAGAAAATCGCCGAAACTGATAGTTTCAGCATTTTACATGTAATAATAAAAAGAAAATCGCTGAAACTGATAGTTCTGGCATTTTTACTTGTAAAAATGCAAGAAAATTGCCGAAACTGATAGTTCTGGCGTTTTTTCTTGTAGAAATGAAAAAAAATGCTGAAACTGATAGTTCTGGCGTTTTCACTTGTAGAAATGAAAAAATGCCGAAACTGATAGTTCTGGCATTTTACTAGTAAAAATGCAAAAAAAAATGCCAAAACTGATAGTTCTGGCGTTTTTACTAGTAAAAATGAAAAGAAATCGCCGAAACTGATAGTTTCGGCATTTTACATGTAATAATAAAAAGAAAATCGCTGAAACTGATAGTTCTAGCATTTTACTTGTAAAAAATGCAAGAAAATCACCAAAACTGATAGTTCCAGCGTTTTTTCTTGTAGAAATGAAAAAAAAGCCGAAACTGATAGTTCCAGCGTTTTCACTTGTAGAAATGAAAAAAAAACGCTGAAACTGATAGTTTCGGCATTTTCACTTGTAGAAATGAAAAAAATGCCAAAACTGATAATTCCAGTGTTTTTACTAGTAAAATGCAAAAAAAATGCCAAAACTGATAGTTCCAGCGTTTTTACTAGTAAAAATGCAAAAAAAAACGCTGTAATAACCGAAAAATACAATAAAATAGAATAAGGATAAATAATTAGCCAAAGGATAAATAATTAACCGATGGGTAAATAATTAGCCAATAAAATTATATTTATAGTTTAGTTTAGTGTAACGAGATAGTCATATAATAATAGATCTTCAAATTTTATTAGAAAAGATAGTAAATATTAGAAATATTAGAAATATTTTTTTTAAAAATGTATAAATACAAGTGGATTTCGATAGGAAATTCTGCAGTCAAATTTTGGCTCAAATAAAATAATATTAAAATATTAATTATTAAAATTTATTCAAATATGAATATACTCATTGTACGCTTGAGAATTAATTAATATTATATTATTAAGTTTGAGATTTTAAAAAATATTTGGTAAGAAAATAATGTTTTTGTAATTTTTGTAACTAATTTTTATTTTAAACTAAGCATAGATTTCTTTACGAACTCAACACGTCGGTGGCAACATACGATATTTTATTTTAATATCCTATAGGCGGCGTGCCACAACGCCGAAACCATCAGTTCTGGCATTTTTACTTGTAGAAATGCAAAAAAAATGCCGAAACAGATGGTTCCGGCATTTATATATATAAAAATGCAAAAACAATAAAATGCTGATATAAAAAAAGCACATGACCCATGATCAGCCAATAATATTTACGCTAATTACGTATGACATAAATAATTACGTATTTACGTATTTTTTAAAAAATCTGGTAATTAATTACCAGGATTATGAATTACGTATTTATACGAAAATAGGGAATTACCAGGCCATATATAGTTGTAATAGTTGCAATCTTATAACCTTTTAAAAATAATTACATATTACATTTTTAAATTATCCTTAAATATTAAAACACTACTTTTTATTATAACAAATATTATAAAATAACATATCATGTGACTATTCAGCATAAAAATTTCTTTAATATTCTAGATTTCAAATTTGATTGATTCATCAGGTTTAGGCATATTGATTATTTATTTGTTTATCATTTACTAAGTTGTTTACCATAATAAATTTTTTTTCACTTTTCCCTTTTTATATATTTTTTAAAAAGTTTGTTACAGTAATTAATAAAGTTAACTGTTAAGTATTTTTACAATATACATATTGCCCAAGTTATTTTGGACTGCCATAATTATAAGTAAAATCCCAAATTCAATTAGGACAATGACATATATTAGCTAATATTTTAGGGGGTGGGGGGGAGTAAACATTACTATTAAAATAATATTAGCTAATATATGTATGTCACGGCATCCCAAATTATTTTGGCATTTTACATAGTAAATTACATATAAACTGAATGAATTATAGCATTCCAAATTATAATTATGGTATCCCAAAATAATTTGGGCAGCATGTATATTTTACAACTTCAAATATAAAATGTTGTCAATATTTATTACTTATTTTAGTGACGGATTGTAGGTTAAGTTATAGGTTAATATATTGAAAAACTAAAAAAATGGAATCATTTTAATAAAGATGATCAAAATACGCCATAAAAGTCACGTGGATGAAAATTTTATAAATTTTGTTGATGAACTGTGCCACATATGGTCAAATTAACAAAAAATAAATCCTACGTTTAAACAAACAAAAAAATTATGGATAGTGATAGTGTACAGATTGAACAAGAAGTTTATGGCGACGAGCGTGAGCCGGAAGAAGAGGATAATCAGTATTCATCTTCCGAAGCAGAAGAATCTACCGATTCTGAAGCTGCTAAGGAAATTGCTGAAGGATTCATTGTCGATGAGAACGAAGAGGAGGAGGTGGTGGAAGAAGTAAAAGAGAAACGTAAAAAGAAAAAGAAAAAAAACAAGAAGAGACGGCATGAATCTTCAGACGATCTAAGTGAGGATGAACTTGATCTTATCGAAGAAAACACAGGTGTAAAAATTGCTCGTAGTGAGGTATTTTACCGGTTTATTTCCTCTTTTACTGACATTATAATCAGTGTATTGTTAATATTATTAATTTAGCGTATTGTTTTTTTCCTGTTTTAAAGCAAAAATTCAAACGTTTAAAGAGAGGAGTAAGAAAACCATCGAAAGATGTAAAAAATATTTTTGATGAAGATGAAGAGGAGGAAGTTTTAGAGGAAAATGAGGAAGACTTTGTCGTTTATGATGATGGAGAAGATTTTATTGAAGGTGAAAGGCACGCACCAACATTATTCGATGAAGTATTTCATGATCTTGAGGACAAATATTCGTTTGCCTTCGAAAAGATTGTAAGTTATTTTTAATTCTCTATTGTCATTTTTTTTTCGACCAAGATAAATTCTATGTAATATTATTTAGGAAGAACCACCGGATTTTAATATTGAATCATTGGAAAAAGTATTTAGCCCAGAAGCTTATTTAACTCGAAAAGATAAAGAAATAAAATTGACTGACTTACCTGAACGCTTTCAAGTAAGCTTATTTTATGTTCGACGTTAAAATATTTTAACCAAAAATAACGACTGTCTAATCATCAAATTAGCTTCGACCTGATATCGTAGTGAATCGTAAACTTACAAAAGAGGAAATCAATCAAGCAACAGACACAATAACTAAATCTCTTGCAGATTATCATGGAATTCTAGTATCGTCACAATTGTCTAGGTCTGTTAAAAATGCCTTGACACTTTTCGGCCAAGAATTTGTTGAAGTTCCATACATATGGACCTATAAAAGAGATTTGATCGCTAATTATGATGAAGATCCTGTGACAACAATCCTTTCTCGGACTGATTTGTGGCACATTTTTGATCTCGAATATGATTTCAGAAAATTTGTGGAAATGAGAGATAAACTGAATTCCGAAATTTATAAAAACCATTCTCAGGATTCCTACGTCAGTAAGGTGTTTTCGGAAGCGAAGGAAATTGACGAACTTTATGATCTGAGTGTATACATTAAATTTCAAGAAAAGAAAAAAACCATAAGTGTTCAACAAGTTTCACCAACAGAAGAATTACGTCGCAAGGGCATGGTATCTAAGAATCTTAAATATTTAGAATATATTCACAAAGGTCTTCTCAAGATAGTTGACAAATTTGGAGTTCAAATTCCTTCATTTGTACGAAGTCTTAATTCAGAAACTAAGCTTCATCAACCCGTTAACGAGAGCTCGACTCCTCGGGAAGTAGCACTGCAATTATATCCTGAATCTAAAGCCCCTGATGAATTATTAAAACAATCCATGGAATTACTTGCATATGAAATGTCAGTTGATCCTATGTTCCGGAAATTTGTTCGTAATAATTATATGCAAAATGGACTTTTAATTACTTCAGGTCCATTGGAGGCTATTTCTGATAACAATGAAATCTGGTCTTACTGCTTCTGGAAGATACCTATCCAAAAGGTATTCAATATTGGTGGAGATTTTGCTCGAATTTTACATTATAAAAATCAAAATTTGATAAATATATCGTTTCAATTACGTAACGAAGAAAAGTTTTTAGAAACATTAAAAAATAATATTGTAAGTGATATTCCAAGACGATTCGATTTAGAAACTGCTCCAGCCTCGAGTAACCATGTTGAATGGAATAAATATCGTGTAGATGCTGCTTTTAAAGCATATAATGATATTTTACGACCAATTATTGAATCATGGTTAATAGCAAAATTCAAAGCCAACGCCGAACAATCGATAATGGAGCAGTGCATGCTCAATTTAGAAAGGAAGATTGATGTTAAGCCATTTAGGACACCAGAAATGCGTAGAAATGCAATTCCTCGCGTTTTTGCATTATCATTTGGAGCTGGTGGAATAGAGAATGATACTTGTTGTGTCTATATCAACGAAAATGGTAAAAAGGCCCAAGAATGGTCTTGGCCCATGCTCAAGGACTTAAATTCGAGAGAAGGAAATGAATTTCTGGATGCTCTAGAAGAAATTAACCCTCACGTTGTTGCCGTACGATGTTATGATTTTAAAACAAAGTTTCTACTTCAAACTGTTAAAAACTTTGTACGTTATCATAACGAGAGACTAAAGAATCAATCTGACAAAGCCACTGTAATCGTTACTGATGATAAAGTAGCAATGGAATATACAGCTTCGGAAATAGCCAAAAAGGAGTTTCCTAAGTCGTCGGAATTATCTAGATATTGTACATCCTTAGCTAGGATGATTCAAAATCCATTAATGGAATATCTTAGGCTTGGAGACAAAATATTGGCTATTAAATTTCATCCTTTACAATCCTTTTTGCCTGAAGAAAAATTTAAAGAGGCTTTAGATCGGGCGTTCGTTAACGTAGTTAATGAAGTAGGAGTTGATATCAATGACATTTTACGTGACGAGTTTAATGAGCCAAGACAAAGAGCTTTACATTACATTTGTGGGTTTGGTCCTAGAAAATCTATATATTTAAAGCAAGTAATATTTGGGGAAAATTACAAGCCATATTATGAACCATTTATTGATAGTCGAGCTACATTGAAAGAGACATATCTTGAACCAAAAATCTTCCAAAATTGTGCTGGATTTTTAAGAATACGCTCTGACCCTTTGGAGCCATTAGATGATAGTCGTATCCATCCAGATCTCTATGATCTGGCACGTAAATACTCCAGAAATACTCCTGATATGGATGATGCACGTTCAAATCAAAAATATTTTGTAATGCAATTGATTAAGAGAGAAAACAGGAACCCTTTCGGTGACAGACGAAGAGATTTCGAAATACCAACCGATGATCAAGTTTTCGAAATGGTTACTAAAGAAACGAAAGATAGTTTGTATCCGGGTCTAATTGTTTCAGTAGTTGTTAAGAGCATTACTACTGGTGCTTTAAGAGTTCGTCTTAAGAATTCAGGTTTCGAATGTAATATTGGATGGAATTATATAGATAAGAAAGTAAATAATAATATTGAAGAAGGTGATACACTCGACGCTTTAGTAAAGTCAATAAATAAAGATGATTTTACTATAGTATTAAGTTGTAAACCGAGAGATTTAGAAAAAGGACATCATATTTCTTTTTACGACAAAAGATTTGATGAGTTCATTGATAGAGAGACTAAACAGAATTACCAACCTCCAATAAAAGGTAAAAGCATCCTTAAAGTAATTTTATTTGCCTTAATACATATTTTTATATTTAAACTTTGATTATTAGTTAAAAAAGTAAGTCAATATGTCCCAAAACCTAAGCCGAAACCACCACGAACCATTACTCATCCTTGTTTTGAAAGAGTTTCTGCTCAAGAAGCAGAAGAAAAATTATCTACGCAGCCAAATGGATTCTATATCATTCGACCGAAGACAGATAATCCAGATAAGCTTTCAATAACTTGGAAGATTTGTGATAATGTTTATCGTCATTTCGGTAAGTTATATTTTAAGCTATCCCGTGATCAACAAATTATCATTAAATTTCAATTATTTTCGAATAGATATAATTGAGTTAGGACTGGATCCCGGTCTAGAAGTTGGTCGCAGGTTATTTGTAGAAAATGAACAAACGGAATATGAAGCTTTGGAAGAATTATTAGTCACATATATTGAGGAAACAAACGATTTTATTGATAAGATGATTAATCATCAAAGGTTCAGACCAACTGAAAGACAATTAGATGAATTTTTGGAATCTTGTCTTCGAAATAATCCGAAATATACTGCATATGGATTTTATATGGACAATTCTAACCCTGGTTGTTTCATCTACGGGTATAAATTTAGACCTGGAACTCGAATGTCGAAAATGGTATCAATTTATTTATTTATTTTTTTGGGGACAGTTTGAAACTAAAGCTAATCGAGATTACGATTTTATTAGCGAGGAATGTTTAGACCTTATGGTCTTCGTGTTGAAGATCTCCGCTTTTCGAATCTCGATGAACTCATAAATGGAATGAAACAAAAAATTTATGAACGATATTCTCGTAAACGCTAATAAGTTTTGTTATACATTTTATTTATTATAACGTTTCAACTTTATTAACTTCCGTTTTGCTTGTAAAATTTAAAATAACGTTGTGACAGTTATATGACTTATATGTATCTAGTATTAATAATTTTTTTCTTTGTTAATTGCTTAAAGAATTAATAAATTTAATAAATTTATTTCAAAATTATTTAAATTACAACTAGTTTTGGGTCACGTTAGTATTGGGTCACGGTATTGCGTACATAAATCACGTGAGCTGTAATCAAAAGAAATAAAAAATTTTTTTTTAATCTTGCTGCGAAGAAAAAAAAATTATTCTCCTTATTTACAAGAAAGTAAAACTCAGAATATAATTTCTTTTATTTGAATAAATAGTGCAATGGTATTTTAAGAATATTTACTGATCAAAGTTTCAGGTTTCTTTGTTTTAATTGTCAAATACTAATATTTTTGGTTTATAGGACGCAAAACAACCAGTTAAACTTGCAAAAGTCATCAAAGTACTAGGCCGTACTGGTTCTCGGGGTGGCGTAACTCAAGTTAGAGTTGAATTTATGGATGATTCAACTCGTTCAATTATTCGTAATGTTAAAGGACCAGTCCGTGAAAACGATATTTTGTGTCTTTTGGAATCTGAACGTGAAGCAAGACGTCTTCGTTAAATCAATAAAAAAATTCATATTTATTTATGGACTGATAGACTGATTTACTGGAGGGAACTATACTGAAAAAAAAAATGGTTGCAAAATTTTAAAATTTGTTATTGATTTTAATGTTGTTAATAAATTTCCTTAGTAATCATATACATTATAGGTTGCAAAATTAGTTCTTCGATTTTACAAGAAGTTTTATTAATAAACTTTGCTAATATCTAATTGATAGCGATTAAAAAAATGTTCAATTTTTGATATATATATATATATAAATAATAAGTTTTGTCGTAAAATTGTAAAATCTTTTAACATATTCCCGAATCCTCACCTAAATTACCGTAAAGGACCAATATTCCTTAACTTTAAAATACTTGCAACCACCGTGTAATTACTAAATATTTCAATATATTAATGTATATTTTGCATTTTCAACATTCACGGGAATATTTTATTCTTATATTTAACCGTGTAAAAAAATATGATTTATTTATTATAAAATTATAATAATTTACAATTGTTATATACGTTATATGTTATATATTTTAATTTGAAAATACTTATTTAATCGTAATAGATCAGTAAAAAAATTCAATAGATCTTTTTAGAGCTCCATTCCAACAAGAATGAACTCGTTGGAATGATTATACGTGCCAGGGGGCACGAGCTCGAAGCCAAAATAAAAAAAGCTTCGAATTAATGTAGCTAAAAATGAAATAGGAGTCAATAAATCAAGATTTTAGAATTTTTTTTTTTTTTCAAAAAAAAAATAATTTTAAAGGAACTTACAAAGGCTGGAATTTTTGTCATTCCTATCAAGGCATATTACTAAAGTATCACACTTTAGTAATTCTTCGGCCAGCTCGATAACAGCAACAATGCTAATTTGTTACAATAGCGTAAAAAGGTGCAGCACAAACAAAGTAGAACAAAATGAAATTTTTTTAAATAAAAAAGTGTTAGAACTCAAAATATGTGGTTCATAATCCCTTAACCGCTTTCGTCAACACACGATCAGTAAAATCAAACATTTCCACAGTCAAATTCTTGCTCATAATGCTATTTATGTTTCAAAAATATTTAACATTGAACAAGAACATAGCTATGGTAATCATATGATTACTTTCAGCGGTTTTAATGAACCGGGACACTTATGATCCAACATATCTTGAAATATGTTTATTGTGTTGCTTAAATAAAAAAATTTACACATAATGATTTATTAATAGCGTACCTCTCCTTTAGAGAGTCATATTCCAAAGAAGAGACTCTCAAAAATAAAGTGTTATTTTTAATTATACCACTCCAAGTCGGAGTGGTATCTTTTTCTGGAATTATTATTAATTCGCGTAATTCGCGGTCGATTTTTATGGGATGGCGGAAAATACCTTCTAAATTTCTTAAATTTCTTGAGGGGTTTGAGGGGTTTAGTAAAAAATCGGGAGTCGTGTCCTGTATTGAGGGATTTAGAGGTCGTGAAAGCATTTTCATCGTATTATCGTCTATAAGTTACTGGTTAGAATACAAAGGGGAGCGATAAGAAAAAGGAATTTTTTGAAATACTTACAGGAACGCCACCCAGTCTTCTTGCCCACTGTATTAAGAGTATAAAGATCAATAAGAATGTGTTTAAATAAATGAACTATATTTTTATATTAATTTTACTTACAGGTAGAATAATAATATTTAGTAGCACCATCGTGATAAAAACAGATAGCCAAAAGTTCCTTTGGCAATACGGGCTGGCTTTTTCTTAAAGCCAGGTTTTTTAGCTGAATACCAATATTCGACATTTTTCAATGGCTGGAGGAAGAAAAATTAGAGATGAGGACGTAAGTTTTGGTCAAAGCTTCGGGCAAAATAGGCTGTTTAGACGCAAATTTGTTATTTTGATAGAATAATGCTCTAAATAATGTCGTTTGCTACGTTATAAATTTGATGTTTTAAGGCTACAACTTAACTTTATTAACTTGGTCGCAACCTTATATAAAATTTATACTGAACTAGCTTTCTCGATAACGATTGGTCAATTATGGGAAATCTTTGGGCGCTCAGTAGTGGTTACATATATGTTACGCCATTCTAAACTTATCTTGTCAGATATCCATTCTTCATTAGAATAACAAAAGCCCATACGGGTAAACTTACGTATTACAAGATAGTGATTGGGATCATGTCATAAAATAATTATTTGATAAGCTTGGAATATTCGTTTAGTATAGTCAAAATCGATTTTGTAAGAATTAATGTCATAATAATATCAACTAAAATGCAAGCTTAAACGAATACTCGAGTATATTCGATTATTATAGATGCTTGGAAACACTCAATATCCGCTATAAAATTTAGTATGTGAGAAATTTTAATGGTATGAAGATCTTGATATAGAAATAATCACATGATAATTTAAATTTATTCTAGTTTTTGATCAATTATTATATTATCTGTTATAGCTACTCATGTTTTCACGTCAACTATTATCCACAGTTTTAATAAAACCTCCGATTCATTCTTTTCAACATAAGAATTTTTTATCCACAATGTCTAATTCTTTTAAGCTTGCATGTATTCAATTAAGTGTTACAGCTGATAAAACCGTCAATTTATTAAAAACGAAAAGCAAAATTTTGGAGGCATCTAGAAATGGTGCTAAAGTTATTGTTTTGCCGGTATCTAGCTTATATCGAGCTGATCGATTTGTTTTGATTTTTTTTTTATTATTTTTAAAAAGCTTATTATTAGGAATGTTTTAACTCGCCTTATGGAACACAATATTTTGCAGAGTATGCAGAAAACATTTCACAAGGAGAAAGTGCAAAAACCCTTTCTGAAGCAGCGAAGGTAAATTAAATCAACTAATTATATATTATATATAATATATATTAAATTAATTTGTTATTATCCATTCAATTTTGATTCTCGTTAGGAAGCTAAAGCATTTGTTGTTGGGGGTGAATAACCTTTACAGATCAATTCACGATACATGATTCTATTTCAGTTTAATGTTGAAATTTATTTGATTTTGAAGGATCTATACCAGAACGAGAGGATTCGTCGGGAAAGTTATTTAATACTTGTCTAGTGTACGATACCGAAGGTAATTGATTTTGATGTCAATCACATAATTGATCATTGATTCTGAATAACATTTGACCCTTTTGTTAGGAAATTTAATTGCAAAGCATCGCAAAGTTCATTTATTTGATATCAATATTCCAGGGAAGATAAAATTTCAAGAAAGTGAAACATTGTCTCCCGGGAATTCTTTGACACAATTTGAAACTGGTTTGTCAATAATTTATTTTTTAATTTCATAATCATATTTCAATTGTCTAATATCGAATATTTAGATTATGGAAAGATTGGAATTGGTATTTGTTATGATATGAGATTTCCGGAGATGGCTATGATTGCTTCTAGAAAAGGTATAATTTATTCTTACTAGTGGGTGATACTATAAATTTGTGTTGATTTCATAATTTTTTTTTTTTGAAAGGATGTATTGCAATGATATATCCAGGAGCGTTTAATCTTACAACTGGTCCATTACATTGGGAGTGTAAGTTTTTAGAATAATTCAATTAATTTAGTGTCATAATGATTTATTATTTTTTTAAAAAATTTATAAAACAGTATTACAAAGAGCTAGAGCAGTCGATAATCAAGTAAATATTTTATTTTGAAATGTTTAGCATTTAGTTTTACATGTGAAGTTAAAATTATTTATTACATAGTTTTTTGTGGCTACATGTTCGCCTGCCCGGGATATGTCAGCGGCTTATCATGCATGGGGACACTCTACTATAGTTGATCCAAGGTGAGTTTAGCACATTGTTTTGTACTTTGATGTCTATTACGAAACTTATTTATTATCATAAATGTTATATTTAGTGGACAAATTCTTGCAACCACAGAGCATGAAGAAGCGATTATTTATGCTAATATTGGTAAGAAGTTTATGAAAATCTGTACATTTGTATGTGTGTTTTTTACATTTCCAACTTATTTTTAGATGTGGAACAAATTAAAGTAATAAGACAATCAATACCAGTTCCATCACAAAGAAGATTTGATTTATATCCTAATATAACTGCTAATGAGTGAATTTTCTGTAATTACAAAAAATAAAAAAAAAATAATAAATTTTTCTTTAATATTACTATTTGTTTTTTTTTATTTTTTAATAACCGCAGTACATTTACAAATTTATTAGAATAATGTTAGTAATTATACATAAGTAAAAGAACTATATAACTATGCTAATATTATTAATTTGTAAACCATTCGTCATTCCTCTATGGAACCCCACATGTGCACTGTCGGGTGGTCATGGTGACTAATCAGGTAGATAGGCGACGTATGTAACGCACCATCTTAGCGTGTAGCCCGATGTTTTCGTCACATTACTATTTGAGTGGCAACAAATTAATATATAACAATTACATTTTAATCTAAATAATCTGATCTGGTTAAATTTTAAACATATATTCATATATTTGGTTGACTTAATTTTATTTGATTTTTAGCAATTCATTTTTATTGCCAGTATTAATAGGTTAATAAAATAATATTCTATTTAAAATATCAGATATTTTTTATTTTTTAATTAGATGTAATTTTCTTTAATTAGAATCTTGTATTATATAAAATATAATTGGTATTGTTTTGTACTTTAAAATTAAATTAGATAAAATAATATCAAAAAATACTTGTGCAGAAATATATATTGCTAATTCATTATTTTCTATAAAGACAATATTATTGGTAACATAAAATTATATAGAATATAGAAGGAAAAAACATTATAAAGAAAATTTACTTTTCAAAAATTTTTAAATTTTATACTTAATTTTACATATATTATATGAAAAAATTTAAAAATTTATTCAAATTTTTACATATTAGATTAATAAAAAAAGAAAATATTTTATTTAAAGTATTTAATAAATTTAATATACAGTCAAACTTCTAAGCATTCTGCATTTACTTTTATAAATTTTTCAAAATGGTTTTTAAACCCATTTTTTAAATTTTTTATAAGACATTTTTTTTTTGTTAAAATAGGTAACATTTTTTTTTAAAAAAATAGTTTTTAAATAAGGTTATTGTTTTTTTTTAATTTTTAAAAAAACCTTTTTTTTATTAAAACAGGTTTATTTAAACTATCAATTTTTTTTCTTTTAAAATTCAGATTCTTGGATACTAGATTTTAAAATAGTATATAAAACAGATGTAAATTAATGTTTTTTTTCTTAAAAATACTTTTGAATTTGAAATTCAACTTTTGAATACTGGACTTTAAAATAATATGTAAAATAGATAAAAGAACTGTTTTTTTAATTTAAAAATATTAATAATATGTAAAATAGATAAAAGAATTGTTTTTTTTATTTGAAAATATTATTAATATTTCTTTTTTTTTCTCTAAAAATTAATAGCTTTTAGACTTTAAAATTCATAAAATAGTAAATTAGAATATATATATAATTTTTTTCAGTTTTTTTATTTAAAAATATTACTACCATTTTTTTTTATTTTTAGATAAAACTTGTAAACTTAAGCCAATTCAAATCCAATTCAATTTAAACTAAAATTTTTTGTGATTAAATTGAACTAAACTTTTTGTAATTTAGCTTATTATAAATTTAATATATTTAATTCAATGCAATTTTTTAAATAAAATTTGTTAATTTTTGGTTCAATTTGACTAATTTATGTCAAAAAATTGGTTAATTTAATATTATTTTTACCTTTTTATAATAGGAAAAATAAATAATAAATAAAATAAGAATAAAAAATATATTTAATACAAAAACAGTAAAATTTTTTTAAAGCTTTTATTAAACTAAATATTATATTTAAAAATAAGCATTTTTAAAAGTAAAAGTACTGATAGGTTTTTTTTTGCTTTTATTACTTTATAGGAGTGAATAATTTTATTATTTATTTATTCTGCTAGCTGTTTAATTAATTGATAATTTATACTAGGTAGAGTAATTGATATTTTGAATAAGATTTTTAAGATTTTTAAGATTTTTTTTTTTGATAAAGCAGATTAATTATATATTACATATCAAAAATGGTAAAAATAATTTTAATTAATATTATTATTGATATCCATTTGATTTTAATATTTCAGTTTACTTTCACTATTGTAAATTCCATGAACTAAAGATTAAAATTTGTTATAGTAAGAAATTCACTGAAGGTTATTTTATTATATAAAAAAATCTGTACCTGAATTTTTTCTTCATTATAGCAAGTTTAAAAATTTGCTATAGAGAGGGTAAACTGTATATCTAAAATAAACACAAATGATAATTTCTACAGAATCAACTTAAGGTGTATTTTTTTGACAAACAAAAAAATAAGATTTACTATGAAAAGTATTTATACTTAAAATATGCTTAAAATACCTAAACTGAGCTTAAAATATACCTCTAATGTACTTAGTGTATTTTTATATAATTAAAATATACTTAAATTAAAATTTAAATACATTATAACAGATAAGAATATTTTAAACGTACTTGAATTCTAATTTAAGTATATTTTATTGATACTTATTTAAGTATATTTTAATAAATTTGTTAAGTATAAATACAAAATTGTTGATAGAGAAATTGATAATCAAATTTCTCATCTTCTAGTAACTCACGTATTATTATATTCATATTGAAGATGTTAATGTAAATATCTGCTAGAAGAGTCAATTTGAAGAATTAAAAGTTTTAAGACACATAAACGGGTTAAATCATTAATTGTAAAAAACTTGTTGATACTTGATATTATTTTAAATATTGGATGGGCTTAAACAAAATAATAAATTCTTTTATAACGACTGTTCTCTGCATGATTACGTAAACTATCGTAACTAATATATAGCGAACCTGTAACCTAGAAAAAACCGGATCCGGGAGGCGGCCCAAACTCGGATTTTGATATGTTCCGGGCCCGAGCCTTCTGAGTTCTGATCTTAGACAGTGAATCTAGATTTTTTTTTTATATTTTAGGTCGAATTTTATTATATATGCATTATTATTAAAATTTAATACTAATTATTATTATATAATATATAATATATATATATATATATATATATAAATGTAATCTATACTAATACTGTCTTCTTTTGCACTTCAATCAATCTTCTTGACCGCCTTAAAAACCTTACGACCATACGTATTTACAGCAAAGTTAATAAATAACGCAGTTAATGGTAACAAATACGCAACATTAAGATAAGTAGCATAACGAGCTGTATCAGTTCTTAAACAATCATTGACAAATAAATAAGAAATAGCCAATGGTGTTCCAATTAAAAATTGGGTTATTTGCATTGTAGTTAAATATTGTTTTCCCGGAGGAGATAAACCGATACAAGTAGCCGCATAATATGCATACATTACAGAATGTATGAATGAATTAAAGACAACAAAAATCCAAATCGGTGGCGCTTTAGAGTTCATTCCACTCCACATTGTGATAATTGCACCTGCATGATGATATGTTTGAAGGAATGACGAACGGCGTCCTTTTAAGAGGATGATAATTGTGTCAATAATTTCATAAACTAGCGAAATAATACGGTAAATAATGCGGTAAGTAATACAAGAAAGAGCATTCAAGTTGCAAGTAAGAAATATAAGGAATGGTTGCGTTTATTTATACATACATTTTGATAGATAAAAGAAGTAACCCCAATAACCGAGAGCACTATTCCACAACGAACTATCTCGATCGCAATACTATAATACAACATAATACATAACGAGCGGAGATACGAAACGATAAGTGACATCACAATATTATATTTGGCAAATCAATTCGAAATAACTTACGGCATCAGTAAAATTATCACTATGGTTCTTAAAATTCGTAACAAATGCGCTTGCCATGTTAATAAAAGTAATTATACTAAACACGCACAAAGCCAAGTTATGCAAGAATACGAAACCAGTCATTAGGGGATTACTTTTTGTATTTGTTACTTTAATACCTTTTTGTTTTGCTACTATACGAGAAACGGCATTAGATTTCGGATTGAATAAAGATACTGAAATTATGTAAAGGGAAGCCATTGTCAGCGGAAATCTATAATCCATGAAATATGGATAATACTCAGGGAATGGAATTCCTTTTGGCATTTGTGCCGTTGAATTATGAGAAAATATTTGTTCCATGATGATTATTTCTCAGAGAAAAGTTTAAGGATTTATTTATTTTTTTTTATTTATAATGGAATCGCCTCCTTTATAAATATTATTATTCCCTATTTTTATTGAAATCTAATATATTTAACAATCGTAACAATCGTAAAAAGAAAAAAAAAATGGTTTTTTTTTATTTTTTACACGGGCAAAAAGGACATTCATATATAATAGCAATCGTAGATCCCAATTTCAATTATGTCTGAATCTCGTCCCCAAAAACTTTCTAACCGCTTTTTTTCTTTATTCTAGTTTATCTTTTATTTGGCATAAAAAAAAATTCACGTGTTAGCCGCGTGGAAATTTAAAAAACAGATAATATTAAATTATTACCAATTTTTGGGGGTTAATTAAAAGAGATTAATTTGGGGTAAAAAAAAAATGATTTCTCCCCAACAAAGTTTTTGGAATCTTCAATTTAGGTCACATGCATATTTGCAATCATCCCAATTATCATTTTTTTAACCGTAGTAATCATTAAAATATTAAAATAAATCTTAAGCATTATTCTACAATTACGGTACTACAAATACTACATGTAATACTTTCACATGATGATATTTAATATTCCTCCTGTTCTCACGCCCGTTGATCACATTTTTTTTTGACGCATTTATTAAACCAATCGGAAAATATTTTATAAAGTCCGATAAGCCGAGCGCATATACCATTTTTCCGTTAAAATGTTTATCCAATATTTCAAAATATATAAATGACGCTAATCCTTTCATTTTGAAATTGATTTACTAATCAAAAAAAAAAAATGTCTACTATAACAACCGATCCAACAAAATACTTATGTCATTCTAATTTGCAAGACAATTCACAAATCGATGAACAACAATATATTAATTCAACTGAACAACAAATATTTTCATTACCGATCGTAAAAGAATTAAAAAATGATTCATCATACAGAGAATCAAGAGGGTATGAACATATTAAAGAAGAACAATTAAATCATCATTTTACTGCTGGAACTTTAAACGGAAAAGGAAAAGTCACTGTTAAACCTTTAATTTTCTTTTCTGAAGAAAAGAAAGAAAGTGTTACTATTCTGCATATTGGAGACCATATGTGTGGGCATATTGGAATTGTTCATGGTATTTAAAATGAATATAAGAATTCTTTTCCAAAAATATATTATAATATTTTGTTTATATTTCTTTCTTTTCCCTAAGGTGGATTTTTATCAACTATAATGGATGAATTACTTGCAAGAACTGTAAGTAATAACTATATAAAAAATAGATTGAATTGATTTCGCTTTCTAACTAAAATTATTTTTTATTTTCGTTTTTTTTCAGGTTATTCCTTTTTTGCCAGACAAAAATGGTGCTACCGCTTATTTACATGTAAATTTTCGTAAGCCATGTAAGCCGGATCAAATCGTAATTGGACGTAGTAAAACTACAAAATTAGAAATAAAAAAAGGATACGTTGAAGGAACTTTAGAAAATTTAGAAGGCGTGGTAGTTGTGGATGCTAATGCTTTATTTATAAGTGTAAAGAAATTGGAATAATTTAGTAATTTATATAATAATTAAGGGACCAACTTATCCACTGTTACATAATTACATAATTTCCAACCATCATAATCTGCTATACTTTTCTCAAATAGTTGACTAAAATAGAATATTATTTACTAAATTATACATATAGAGAAATATACACATGTATTGTAACTATTTATGGTTTCTTTTTTAACATTATGTATACTCTTCCAAATAATGTTATTTTTTTTAATCTTAATAATTATAATTATATAAAAAGTAAAACTCAAAATATATAAATAATATTTATTAATTAAGAAGGTTTACTGATTAAAAATTGAATTTCTTTAAAATATTTAAAAACTAATATTTTGATTTATAAAAAAAGACCTATTAAACTTGCAAAATTGTTAAAGTTTCTAGCAATACTAACATTAAAAAACTAATCTATAATAATATTTATATTTTTACTAATTATATTTATTTATAAACTATTAATAGAACTAATTTATTGAAAATATAGAAATAGTTATATTGAAAAACAAAAATGTTACTATCAGTTTATTCAGTTAATGCAATAATAAAATAATATATATTAGCAGTTAAGTAATATTTTAAATAGTAAAAAAAAAAGAAAGCAAAATTTCATATAATACAAAGTTATTCTTTTTTTTTGGATCTTACAATATTATTTAACTTGCTTTAATAAATCATTATAGTAGTAATTTATACAAAAAGTAAAGTCCATTTATGCTATAATGACAATGCAATTATGCAAATATAAAAAAACAATAGGTATATTAAGTATTTTTATTGGTTAAAATTAATATCATATATAAATATTTGTTTAAAAAAATTTTATGATGTGTAGTTAGATTAAAATATTAGAAATAGTATTATATAAAATCTGATTTATAAATATTTAAGGTTGATAAATTTAACATTAATAGCATTAAATGCAGTTAAAATTGTATCATTGTAAATTATTAGAATCACCAATAATAATAAAAGTATTTTAATTTAATTATCGATATCGCTCTCCCCCCCCCTTAACAATTTTCATACTAAATATGCCGATTACCGATCTTTGTCAAATTTTCTAATTCTCTATTTTTCATTTGCCTGCTTTACAATTTTACTTAGAATGCTTTTATATGGGGTGCAATATATCGCGGGTGCGATAAAAAACAAAATCCTAATATTTTATTTAGAAAAATTCATTTAAAAAAAAATAAATAATCGTGTTTATTAATAATTTATAAATATATGAAAAAATTTACATTACATTGTTTTAAAATTCGTTAAAACAAAATAAAATTATTTAAATCAACTAGTTGGCCAAAATTCCAAAATTACACGGACTTGACCATTACATGTACCACTAACTTTTGCATCTGGCAAACTAACCCATTGGTCAATATATTCGTTTTTATATACTTGGTCAAGAGAAATTTTAGCTACACCAATCTAAAATTAAAATTATTTAAAAATAAAATAATTAAAATAAAAATAAGCATTTATGCTATTTTTACCTCTTCATCCGCACCAACATCTTCATCAAGAACTCTGAGATTAAGTACTTTATTATCATTAACAAAACTGCAATATTTAAAATATAGACATTATTAAACTGTGAACTGTAATAAAAAAAAATATATATATAAAGGGAAAAAACTCACTAATGGAAAAACTTGTCCCAAACAGGAGTAGCGGTTCCACTTCTAGTATCGGTCTTATGTTTACTAGAATCATTATCCAACCAAAGTTCGACATAAGGGTCACCTATTATAAAAAAAGTGTTATTTATCCGTAATAATAAGGAAGATTTTTTTTTTTTGAAAAATAAATACCTTTGCCTGTTCAAAAATAATTAAGGTAGGATTAAATATTAATAATTATTCGATAAAAATTATTTTACAAGAAAATTCGCAACATACCAATGACGTCCGTGTCTTTAATGTCTTTACCTTCAACTGTTGAGCACAAAGTGTTAAATTAGAAAAATTAAAAAGGTATTACGTGTAGAATTTAACTTGAAACTCTAAGTACCAATATGAACTTCAAGCTTTCCTCTAGTCATTTTTACTCGTTAACAAAAGTTTAAAAAATAAAAGAAGTAGAGAGAAAAATTTAAGATAATCCAAATTTATCACAAGGCTGAATTTGTAACTAATAATCACAAATAAGCACAAATTTGGTGATACCACAGCCCCTATTACACAATCAATACAATCATTAATACTACGCGAAGAGTTCCCATACGTAGTAGTTACATACCTATTGAGAAGTTGTTGAGAAGTTATAAATGAATAAAGTAACTTTTTTAGCAGATTTTTTTATTTAATATTCTAAAAGTTCGATAATGAAATTAAATAGTACTGAAACTTCAACACGATTGCATCACGAAAATCTTGATAAACAGACGCCCTTAAAGTGGGAAATATATACTGAAATCAATTAACAAATGTATTTTTATCGGTAAAACCAGATCAATTAAATAGCTTAAATTGGAGAGATGAGAGATAACTTTTAGTAGTCATATGGTTTTACAATTTATTCTCCATAACAAACTATTGAATTAGTCTGTCCTACATTAAAATTCTTCTGATGTTGAATCCTCTTAATTTATCTTTTAGCATTTTGTAATTGAAACGAGTTATTAGTACACTCAATAAATAACATGAATAAATAAAAAATGCCAAGAACTTTCTCCCCATAATTTCATGTTCAATATTATGTGATAAACGAAGTTTCTTCACGCTTAAAGTTTGATAAATCTTGGCCTTTATGAAACTTTGATTATCGTAATTTGTAGCATGAGAGTTGAATAAGACAGTCTGTCATTTTATCTTTCCAAATAACATGCAAAGGAAACCTGTACTTTCTCCCAAAGATCTCAACCTATGGCTGAAAAACTTTTGTGTTTCAGAGTCATATCCGTCATGACGATTCACGCCGTTTTGGAGTACATTTCAAAGTACATAGTCACGTTTCTTAGCAAGTTTCCATAATATTCAAAAGTTGCTTATCAGCAGAACAAGAGAATGTGATTTTTCAGTAACCACGCAACTCTAACTATTAGATAATAAATGAAAATAACAGTATCCTTAAAAAGAGTTTAGAATATGATATAACTTACTTTTTAATTAGAATCACAAATAACTTCAAATATGCATAATATCTGTAGAGAAAAACACTACAAATTTGTTATATGACGCTCAAAATCTAGTTGATAGAGCTGTTATTATAAGTTAAAGCAGGACATAAAATTACGTTTGCTCATTACTTTGTATAGAATATGAAAAAAAAAAATATTAGGTTAACGTATTTGGTTATCAAATTTTTTTGTGGCTGAATATTTGGGGTAATTATTTTTATTCACGTGGTAATAAGGTGGCAAAATTACTTTAAAAATTCATTTAATTAAGCTTTTATTTCTAATATAGTTCTTTGAAATTCTTCACAGTTACCAAATTTTCTTAAATTAAAATATATAAAATATTTCCAAATTGAAGAAATCTTGCTATAAAGGTGACATGGCCGAGTGGTCTAAGGCGCTGCGTTCAGGTCGCAGTCTCAGCAATGGGGCGTGAGTTCGAATCTCACTGTCACCAAAAAAAAGTCAAGGCTACATTTTTCTTAAATTAGATTTACTGTAAAGGTTTACACTTACGGACTTAAATTCGTCTTTAATTTTTTTTTTGTCTCTGAAATAGAAGAACCAGAGTTATTGATTATCAAAAAAGACAATTCCGAAAAATTACGAAATGAACTAACTTTATCTTAACATTTACAGAAAGCTTAATTACAGATCACATGACTTCAAATATGAACATATGATTATGGCTAATTATAATCATTGTATAACAATCTTTCGAACGTTACTTTTAATTTGTGGAATAATTTATAAAAAGCCCAGCTTTTCTTTGAAAAAAAAAATAAATAATCACTTTTTCTTCTTTCTTTCTTTTTTTTATTTTTTTTTCCTATAAAAACCGTCATCCAACATAATGCCGAAAACCGGTGAAAAGAAAAACCTTTCAACACATTTCTTAGCAGGTGGAGGTGCTGGACTATGTGAGGCAGTATGTTGTCATCCCTTAGATACGATAAAAGTGAGGATGCAGTTGAGCAAGAAGGTAAGAACAAAAAAATTCCTTGGATTTTTAATGATCCGCACTTAAATCGACATTTTTTTTTTTTTCCATTAGAGTCCAAGGCCGGGCTTCATTACTGTTGCTTATAATATTGCTAAGAAAGAATCAATATTCGGCTTCTATAAGGGTCTTGGTGCTGTAGTAACAGGAATAGTACCGAAGATGGCTATTCGTTTTTCCAGTTTTGAGGCTTATAAGGGTTATTTAGCGAATAAGGAGACTGGCAAAGTTTCAACCTCTGCTACATTTTTTGGTATGTCATCACCATCTCCAGTGATCTAATCTATAATTGATGATTTGATCTACGTATGGAATCATGGATTATCGACGATCAGATCATCGTATATTAATCTTTAATCTTTGATCTTTTTCATATCACGGTTCTCTATTGATTATGCATAGCTGGTCTTGGAGCAGGCGTCACAGAAGCTGTGCTTGTTGTAACCCCAATGGATGTCATAAAAATCCGTCTGCAAGCCCAACGTCATTCAATGACTGATCCTTTAGACATTCCAAAGTATCGTAATGCAGCCCATGCCACATATACTATATTAAAGGAAGAAGGATTTCGAGCGCTGTATAAAGGTGTAACTTTAACAGCTCTTCGACAAGCCACAAATCAAGCTGTAAATTTCACTGTTTATCAGGAAATGAAAAAACAGATGAAAAAATTACAGAACACGAAAGATGGTCAAGAATTGCCAACCTATCAACATTTATTAATGGGTGGTATAAGTGGTGCTATGGGTAAACTCTTATTTTTTATGATTTTTTTTTTAGCAAAAACTTTTTTTTTTTTTCCTTACAAAAATTTTTTTTAGGACCTTTTGCAAATGCACCAATTGATACCATTAAGACTCGTATTCAGCGTTCAAGTAGCCATGAAAAAGGTTGGGCTAGATTCAAATCAGTGACTGTAGATCTCATCAAAAAAGAAGGTTATATGGCTTTGTATAAAGGTCTTCTCCCTCGTTTAATGCGTGTGGGTGTTGGTCAGGCCGTTACTTTCGCTTCATATGAGAAAATTAAGATCCTTATTGATGTAGTTTCGAAAAAGGGTTTGATTGGTGTTCTTGAAGATTCTATCTAGGAATAGAAGGATCATTATGAGCAGAAATCTTTGAAGAATAACGGAAAAAGTAAAAAATTACTAGATTTCTTATAACTAAATTAACCGAGGATAACGTAGATAATATCCGAAAGATTTAAATTATTGACATTAGACATATTGATAATATATTATAGTATGGCCGAAGTTATTACTTAATTATTATTCATACCATAAAATTATTTATTATTATTCTTATTGTTGTAGAAGTATATTAACTTATTTAAAGTAAGCCCTTTGAGAAATTATATCTCGAATACTTCAATATTTGATCAAATGAAAGTTAAAAAAAATCACAAATATAAATGATATGGTTAATATAGCCTTCTTTTTTAATAAAATAATATAGAAGTTGGCAATAATTACAAGTGAAAAAAACGCGTACATTGTTGGTAATATTTTAAAAACGTAAAATAAAGTAACATAACGTACCTAAACTTTCATTAGTTTCATACTAATAATTGTATAAAGTTAAAAGTGGTGTTGGGGTGTTGGAGTTGGAGTTTCATTTATTTTTAAATCACGTGCAGTAAACTAACTGATAACAATATTTGACTCGGTTCCTTTTTTTTTTAAAAAAAAATTTCCTTTAAAAGATTCATAGTGACAGATATTTACATACGAGATAAAAAAAAGTAATATAAATTTTATTCGATATCATATGAGATTATTACATAAAAATAAATACTTTCTTATTTAATTGTAAGAATATATTGTTTACAGAAGAAAAGTCAAGAATTAAGACTCTTTTCTTGTAATTTTGACTCGGGAAAGGTTATTTTATTACTCGCGATATTAGATTAACTAGTTACACGAAAATCATCTTACAGCATGAGTCCACAAGATCAGCACAAGCCACATAAAATATAGCTAATATGTAGTGAAAATAAATTATGAGCTAGACAAGTTTAGATGACTTTAATTGAACTGTCAAACTCGTTCGTATTTTTGGTTGGTCTTTAAAAGTTTAATATATTATCCTAATAAACTTATCGAACACGAAATTCTTAACTTTATACCTTCATTTTTACTCTGACGCGTAAAAACCGTCTAAAGGATGCGACGTGAAGTAAGAATTTTGCTTGTTGGGGACGGTATGTGTGATTCGATCTTATTTAAATGCTTTATCGAATTTTTACTCTATCGCTTATTTAATTTATGAAAATTAAGACGGCGTTGGAAAGAGCACATTGATAACGTCTCTTATTAGGGAAACTTTTGTCTCTGAGGTAAGTACTTCTATACTATAAATTTACACTTGGATTCTTTCCCATTTTAATGTGTACCACGATTCAATAGCTCCAACACGTCGTACCTGAAGTTACCATTCCACCTGAAGTTACTCCTGAAAATGTAACAACACATATTGTAGATTCATCTGGTGATTAATTCTTTGAATTATTATATAACTGGCTTATTTCTTAAATTCTAAATATGATTATCTCTTATGCAAAAAAAGCTCGATCAGACAATCGTGAACAATTGAAAACAGAAATTAAAAAGGCAAATGTAATATGCATCGTTTATGCGATAGATAACCCACATACATTTAATCGCCTGGCATCATTCTGGTTACCTTTTATAAGAAGTCTCGGTGTGAATGTGAGAAATCAGAAATGATAATTTTAAGATATAATAGAAATTGAAAGTGAATGATTTAACATACCTTTGAATTTCTGCTCAAAAAAAGGGCGATTTTGTTTACTAATTTAGATAAATTTACCCATCCATATACGGTATTACGCAGGTTCCAATTGTATTAGTAGGAAATAAAATCGACCTTCGAGGTGATCAAATTACCAACCAGTCATTAGAAGATGAAATAATACCCATCATGAATGACTTCAAGGTAAATTCTTATTTTTATTGTTAGTGTAAAAAATTAAATTATTTGATTGATTTATAATTAAATAATAATAATCATTGACATTATTTTTAGGAAGTAGAAACATGTGTAGAATGTTCGGCAAAGCAACCATTGAATGTTTCAGAAGTTTTTTATTTTGCACAAAAGGCTGTATTACATCCAACTGCGCCTTTGTATGATTCTCGGGAACATGTATGTATTTAAATAATATTTATTCTTTTTTTATAAATTATGTTTATAAATTATGTTGATTTATTGTAGGTATTAAAACCAGCTTGTATTGAAGCTCTCAAAAGGATCTTTAATTTATGTGATCGTGACAAGGATGGAGTGCTTAATGATGATGAGTTGAATGAATTTCAGGTTATTATTTATAGATTTGTTCAAAATTTATGATTATTATTTAAAGTTTGGTCTAAAGGTTTTATTAAATCTTATTATCAGCGAAAATGTTTCAATGCACCATTACAACAACAAGAACTTGAAGGAGTTAAAGAAGTTGTGAAAGAACATGAACCAGCTGGTGTTGATGATGTAGGATTAACAGAACTAGGTTTTTTATTTCTTCATACTCTCTTTATACAACGTGGACGGCTTGAAACTACATGGACTGTTTTAAGGAAATTCGGTTATGGTGATGATCTGTCATTAAGGGAGGATTTTCTTTATCCTTCGTAATTATCTCATTTAATTTTACTTATTCCTTGTTATTTATATATTCTGTGTTAATGTGAAATTAATGATAGCATCATTTTATTTAGGTTTGAGGTTCCACATGATTGTTCAGTTGAATTAAGCCCTTTAGGGTATGAATTCTTTACGGAAATATTTCAAGTTTTTGACAAAGTAATTCTTTAGAATGTATTACTATAATATTTATTGGATTTGAAGATGTTAATGAATTTAACTTATAATTTATTGATTTTGGAAATAAGGATAAGGATGGTGCTTTGAAGGAAAGTGAATTAGCTCAATTGTTTAGTACTTCACCTGGAGATCCATGGGCAAATTCAGATTTTCCCCACACTACAATTACGAACGACGCAGGAGCTGTTACTTTACAAGGATGGTTGGCACAATGGAGGTATTATGCTCAATATATATATATATATATATATATATTACTTATAGTTTGTGTCTAATCTTTTTTGTTTAAATTTATTTTATGATAAAAAGTATGACAACACTTCTTGATTATAAGACGACGTTATCATATCTAGCTTATTTGGGATTTGAGGATGATACACGAATGGCTTTAAAAGTTACAAGACCAAGGAAAGCTGACAGGAAACGAAATAAAGTGCAACGTAATGTTTTTTTAGCATATGTATTTGGTGCAGCCGGTTCTGGTAAGGTAAGGTAGCAACATTAAAATGTGGAGATTTATATATTTAAACTGCCTACTAAAATCTATTATTTATTAGACTTCCTTATTAAAAGCTTTCGTTAATAAGCCATATACAAATGGTTATACACCTACTACAAGACCATTCTGTGCGGTGAACTCTGTTGAGATTAAAGGCGCGGAAAAATATTTAGTGGTATGTTTAATAACATATATGATATTGTTTTTGATTACTAGAAAAATATTTATTTATTTATTTTTAGTTACAAGAGTTTGGTTCTAAATATGAGGCAGAAATACTTCAGAATAAACGTAAAATGGAAGCTTGTGATTTGCTATGTTTTGTATTTGATTCTAGTGATGTAAACTCGTTCTCATATATTGTAGAACTTCGGGTTAGTATAGATAAGTATCTAATATTCGATTATTATTACACGTATATTAATGTATTATTGTTAAAATGTCTAGAAGCGACACAATTTAGATAATTATCCTACGGTATTTGTTGCTACAAAGAGCGATTCCGATTTAGTTCAACAGGTTTGTTATATAATTTTTTTTTTTACTATATGCTCATTTATTTATTTATTTATTTATTTTATCTTTAATTATTTAGCGTAATGAAGTCCAGCCTGATGTATATTGCCATGACCTCGGTTTATCTGGTCCTGTTAGCGTTTCCGTAAAGAATCATCAAACAGCAGACTTGTGGAACCATTTAGTAGGAGTAGCAATTAATCCAGTTCCTGCTACACCAGGGCTTGCAGGTTCAGCACACGAATCTTCTAAGGTTAAGAAATATTTGACTTTTACAGCAGTTATGGGAGCATTAGGAGGAGCTGCCTTTTTAGGGTATAGGTTATACCAACAGCAACGGGGATTTGGGAATATATCAAAGCGGGATATACTATAGATTTATTTTTTTTCCTTTTTTATTGTATAAAATGGCCTATAAAATAAGCATGAATTTACAACAAAAAGTAGATAATCTTGTTTTATTATCATTTATATCAAACTTGAACTTTTTTTAGTTCCTGCTATTATTAGATATTAGTAAAGTACATTAAAAAAAATATAAAAATTAAAATCTCAAACAGACTAATTTCGCAGAAATTGATTTTGTGTAACCTATGGGGATGATCAGATGACGCGGAGCTGATATAACTTGCTCCCCGCAGAATATGATATAACGTAAATTTTTTTCCCTTGGCTTGCAAAACGCAGAAATTATCTTTTTTTTTTATTTTACAATATAACCCACAAAACGTGCGATGTTTAAAAATCCAAATCAGTTTGAAGACGACGTTAGTAAGTATTGATAAAGTAGAAATTCCTATGAAGTTCGTATATGCTTATGTTAATTCCGGCTTAACTTGTTTATAGTTGCTGCTACCAATGAGACTCTCACTAAGGAAAACTGGGAACTTATAACTACATTATGTGAAAAGGTTGAGCAAGGTGGAGAGCAAGGGTAAGGGTGTATATTTTATTCTTTATATCTCGTTAACAAAGATTAATAACTTTATATTATTAGTGCTCGCGACTGTGTAGCTGCAATTCAAAAACGTTTGCTTCATAGAAACCCCAATGTTCAAGGCTATGCTTTAACGGTAAGTCAAATCGGTACTTAGATTTTTTTTGCATTGTTTTGATCTAATTTTTGTTATTTTTATCTTGAGATAGCTATCCAATTCCCTTGTCAAAATGTGTAGTATTAACGTGCATAAGGAGATATCTTCTCGTGCGTTTACACAAACTTTGACTCGTATATTACAGGACAAGGTTAGCAAAATTTGTAGTTCTTCATTAGATAAAAAAATTTTCTTATATATTAATTGTATAGTTAATTACAGAGTACACATGGGACTGTAAAAGATCGAATACTTGATTTAATTCAAGAATGGAGCAATGAATTCCGTTCAGACGATACCTTGAGCCTTATGGAAGAGACTATGAATAATTTGCGATCACAAGGTTAAATTATGATTTTTTAGTGTAAATGTTGCGATTAATAATCACTTATTATTGAATAAATTTTTTCTTTTTAGGCTTTCATTTCCCTTCACCAGAAAAACCCAAAAAGGAATTAAGCGAAGTATGTGTTTTGACACAACCTTTTCTTATAAATTTGATGTGAATATTTTATGGCTATTAACCTCAATAATTATTGGTAGTATGAACTTGAAAAACAAAAGAAAGAGGAGGAAGAACAGGTCCAATTGGCTATGGCAATTTCCCTTTCTGAAAGAAGTGGATCACGAAATGTTAGTCTTTTATATGACCCTTTTGTTATTTTTAAATTCAAATTAACATATGTTGATTTTTCACAGAATACCACAGCCTCTTTCACCACCACCTCCACCACCACCATCGCAACCCCGTCTGAGCCTGCATCACAAGTATGTTCGCGTAATTTATAAATGTTTTGTTCCAAGAAAATTATAATTAATTTTTATTAATTTCAGAATAAGGATTTACCCCATACACCCAGCGTCTCTAAAGTCAAAGCACTATATGATTTTGTTCCTACAGAATCGGGCGAACTTGGTTTTTCCCGCGGTGATGTTATTACAGTTTTAGATAGTGTATATAAGGATTGGTGGCGTGGAGAGCTACATGGTAAAACGGGTATATTTCCCGTTAATTATGTGGTAAGCAAAAAATCATAAATTAGAGATATATATGTATATAATTTTTTTATTCTTAAAAAATTTATTAAATGATTTTTACAGGAAAAGCTTCCAGAACCAACCGCTGCAGACATTGCGAGAGAGGCAGAATTGGAAGCAGCCATTTTTGCCGAGGGACGAAATATTGATCAATTATTAGAAATGTTGGCAGGACTTGATCCCACAAGAGATAGTGTCACAGAGAACGAAGTTATTCAGGTTTTATTTTAATTTTTTACATGGAACTTAATCTAGCTGACAATTACATGTTCTGATTAATATTTTTGGAAATTTACACAGAATTTATATAACAATACGTTACCAGTTCGGCCAAAATTAATGAAATTAATCGAGAAATATAGTCAAAAGAAAGGTATGATTTAATAAAATGGGCTTATGAAATTCTTTAATATATATTTACAATAAGTATTTGTTTCTTTTTAGATGACCTCATCGCATTAAATAAAAAATTCATAGAGGCTACTAAAACATATGACAGACTTATGGCTGAGTCATTAAAAAAATATGACGGTGAGTACTTATATTAAATTCATGTTTGTAATTAATTTAGTTAGTTTCAATAATTTCAATGTTACTAAACTGAATAACTTTGCATTTAGCATATATCAACCCAACGCCTGCCCCACCTCAATTTAATTTTCCACCAGTGACAACCGGTTATACACCTGCTCAGAATTATCCTGTTGGATATGACTCTGCTGCCGCGTATGGCTATTATAACCCGCAACAACATTTCAATCAGATACAACAACCTGCTTATCAAGCACCACACCATCCTCAACAATATCCTCCTCAAATTCAACAGGAAGTTGTGGGACATCTTAATGCTTATCAACAATCACAATTTCAACCCCAACAGGACAATGGAATAAGTCAACAACAACAGCCTGCCTATCAGGCAACACAGCATCCTCAACAATATCCTCCCCAAGTTCAACAGGAAGTTGTGGGGCAACATGGTGCTTACCAACAATCACAAGCACAATCACAAGCACAATATCCTCCCGCTCAACCTCAAAAGGATAATGAAAAACATCAACAGCAACCTACTTACCAAACACCGCATCCTCAACAATATACTTCTCAAATTCAACAGGATGCTATGGGACAATTCAGTGCCTACCAAGCAAATCAGCAGCAAAATCAACAATCATCTAATTATTCGACACAGCAGGTACCGTTATATCCACCTCAAGTTCAACAGGATGCAAGTACTTATCAACAGTTGCACCAACAACAAGAAGCACAACAGTCACAGCAACAAATCCCTCCGAATTTTTCTACCTCAGATAATAATATGCTAAATCCAACTATACAACCTCAACAACCTCAACAACCTCAACAACCACAGCAACAACAGCCTCAACAACTACAGCAACAACAGCCTCAACAACTACAGCAACAACAGCCTCAACAACTACAGCAACAACAGCCTCAACAATTACAGCAGCAACAGCCTCAACAACTACAGCAACAACATCAGCAGCAACAGCAACCATACTCTCAGCCACCAATTCAATACTTATCACTGGACGGGTCTGGTGGCTATCAATCCCAACCTTCAACTTCTAATACTCAACCTCCAAATTCCACTAATAGCAATAATATGTACTCAAGTAATAATGATATTACCCAATATCCACCACCTACTACAGATCAACAACTACCACAAATACATCCTTCCTCACAACAACCAATATCATTAGCACAAATATCACAGCATATTCAAGCACAATCAAATTTCCCTCCTACACAGCAGCAACAACAATATCAACAACAAAATCCATACTTTAATCAGCCAGATGAATTACAAGTACCACAAGGTGCATCAGCTTCCTACAGTACTCCCGTTAATGTCAACATGTAATATGAATATTGAGTTGGTATTAGTAGTAGTTTTTGAATAGTTATTTAATTATTTATTGTATCATTGGAGGAAATTAAATACATTTTCAAAGACATTGAATCGAAAATTATTAAATAAAATTTTATAAAACGTATTTGGTTATTATTTATCTGAATTATTTTTTTTTATTCTATCTTATTATTTTTTTGTAATTTGAGTTTTCATGTATTTTTTTGTATTTGTTCTTTTTAGAAATTTTAGAGTAATTTTTAGAAAGCAATTGTTATTATATTCATTAAATAATTAAAATAAATTCGAAATTACAAATTTCTTAAAAATGAGAGTTTATTTAAAAATAATTTCTCATATTGCTTAATTATATTTGAAATAAAAAGTTCTCGTTCTACAAAAGGAACATATTTAATCTAATATTCTATAGGACTCGCGAATGAAATTCTAATAAATGCTTATTGTAATACGCGAAACAAAATTACATATAATTTATAAAAATAAATAAATTCAATTTGCGCACAGATGCTCGATTATTTTCATTACAATAAAATAAAATATAAACAATACCTTTTTACTTGTCTGATGAGAATTTTATTTATATTTTGGTAATTCAAAATCAGATTTAAACTGCTCTAGGAAGGGAGTTAATGGACTTTCTGATAGTATCGAAAACTTTTGAGGTGGTGTCGGAGTTTCGGTCAGAAATGACGAGAACCTATTGGCTCTGCTTTTCCTTGATCCACTTTAAATTATAAAAGTAGGTTAGTATCATTTTAATAATAAAAAATATTACAATAAACAGCAATAAAAATAATAAAATATATTTACGGCGTTGGATGAAGTGCCTTCCACGCTCTTTTTTCTTGTTCAAATTCGATTCGTTCTGTCTGTTAAATTTATATATTATATAAAATATATGAAAATGAAATGATTTAAATTAAAAAAAAAAAAGATATACCAATAATTGATCTCTATCTCTTCCTAATCGGATAAGCGATTCTGTAAATGCTCTTCTTTCATGATTAAGTTGTTTACGCTTCAATTGTAAATCTTCTTCAAGCTCATCGTATTCGGGTATAGTGATTTCGTTTCTATTTAATCATAATCTTTTTTATTAATAATTTACAGCTTTATCAAACACTTATCTTAATAACGTACCCAGACACGTTTAACTTGAATTCCCCTTGACCTTCTTTAAAGCCGCTCTCCGCAAAATTAGCAATCATTTTCTGGGCTTCTTCCACAAACGTAGCAGCCTCGACTGATATCACAATAGGTATAAGTTGTGTTACAAGTTGTTAGCATATTCGAAATAATCAATTATTAAATTTTATCTACCGAGTTGATTTCTTAATGAGTCTACTTCCAGCTGTAGTTGCCGATTTTCTTCTTCTATTGTTTCTATTTCCAACTGTAGTTGCTGATTTTCTTCTTCTTTTGTTTCTACTTCCATCTGTAGTTGCCGATTTTTTTCTTCTTTTGTTTCTACTTCCATCTGTAGTTGCCGATTTTCTCCTTCTTTTGTTTCTACTTCCATCTGTAGTTGCCGATTTTCTTCTTCTTTTGTTTCTACTTCCATCTGTAGTTGCCGATTTTTTTTCTTTTGTTTCTATTTCCAACTGTAGTTTCTGATTTTTTTTCTTTTGTTCCTATTTCCAACTGTAGTTGCCGATTTTCTCCTTCTTTTGTTTCTACTTCCAACTGTAGTTGCCGATTTTCTTCTTCTTTTGTTTCTACTTCCAACCGTAGTTGCCGATTTTTTTTTTCTTTTGTTCCTATTTCCAACTGTAGTTGCCGATTTTTTTTCTTTTGTTTCTATTTCCAACTGTAGTTGCCGATTTTCTTCTTCTTTTGTTTCTGCTTCCATCTGTAGTTGCCGACTTTTTTTCTTTTGTTTCTTTTTTTGTTTCTACTTCCATCCGTAGTTGCCGATTTTCTTCTTCCTTAGTTTCTATTTCCATCTGTAGTTGCCGATTTTCTTCTTCTTTTGTTTCTATTTCCATCTGTAATTGCCGATTTTCTTCTTCTTTTGTTTCATATTCAGTTATCATATTTGGACGGTTATTCCATTCATGTTTTAATGCTAAAAGCAATTCTTTGATTTCCTCTTCGACATTGTTTGCAAACATTTCGAAAGGAAGATTAAATCTAGCGGTCTTTGGATTATACGAATCCGGTGTCTTTTTTTAATTAAATAATAAAATAATAAATGTAATGATTTCGTATTTTTATTTCAATAATATTTAGCTCATACTTGTAAATCTATCAACGCCGAGTCTATCGTAGCTTCATGCTCTGCTTGTGATTCTATAAATGTGCTGATATGATTTTGAACGTCAAAGAGTAATTTCCGCAACTTGGAATTCTCTTGTAATAATTCCTTTTCGCGAGCCTCTGCATCAGCAACTATTTGCTTAAACATTTCAGCATCCTAATATGTATTTAAAATTTTTTAGTAAACCGTCAAATATTTTCATCAATTAATATAATAACTTACAACAGGACTTTCTTCCTCTTCAGCTTCGGAGGCACCGGTTTTTATTGGTAAACCATGTTCAATATTAGATGCATTTGAAAGAAGTTTTGAGGGTTTTGGGGCAGGATTTACAATTTGTAATCCTATCTTTGCCTTCCTATAGCTATCATTAAGCAGTTTTTGCATTTTTTCTCTAAATCTGGTATATTCCATCTCGCGTTTTTTGACATCATGCTACAAAATTGTAATTAAAAAAAAAAATAATAATAAAATCATTAAAAGAAAATATACCCACAAGACGCGTCATTAATTTAGACATGCAAATATTTCAATGCTCTATATCCTTCTATCATAAAAACTTATATTCACGTCAAATTAACGACGCATTTCAAGACTTATGAGATTGACTCCATAGTTCAGTCATATAACCTACTGCAGCTTGTGTCTTAGTATACTGTAGGTTTGACTTCGTCTTTGCTAATTCATCTCTGGTCAATTTGTGCATCTCCCACTCATCTTTCAATTCATCTTCCATCTTTCTATTGAAACGAATTACGACATTTTAATATAATAATAAACCGTGTTCAAAATTAAACAAAATTTTACATACATTAATCTTAATGTCAATTTGTTAATTTCTCGTTCATTAACCTCAATCTTGCCCTTTAATCCTTTCTAAAATTAATAAAAATATTTAAGTAATTATTGTCACGTGATATCAACTTTTACGCGTATCATCTTACATTGCTTAAACAAGCTATATCATAATCACTTTGCAACCTTCGATGTCTATCATCTAATTCCTCTCGAACTCCAAATTCTCTCTGATGATCTTGTAATAAAGAAAGCACACATTCAACTATCTTTTTAACAGAATTATCATCTTTACTATCGAAAAAATTTAAAGGCGCGGGATATCCAAAAAAATCTAATTTTTGATTCACATATATAATTAATTCCCTTAAACTGTCCTTCCTATCAATGTAATAAATAAATCATGTTAAGAACAATCTGGAGTTCTAAAGTTAAATAAAGAAACTAACCTTTCTTCTCTACCTCTGCTTTTACGTGATGATAAAGGCGAAATTGGTTTCAGAATTTCGTCCATGCCGTTTCCGTTCATTTTCTTTATAAAATAATGTTTAGCTGACTTAAGATAAAAACACGGAAGTTAACTATGGAAATAAGCGTATACAAAATTACAAAGCTATGAAACGCGTACGAGTGTTACGAGCGTTTATATAGGCAGCATATGTTACACATACATCACATACATCTGTTTTCGCGTTTTTTTTTTCTCACAAAATTTCGTTATAATTATTTTTCAATTAATTAAGTAAATAAGAAGTATTAAGTATTTAAGTTAAAAACGTAACAGTATAAAAGGGTGTAAAGGGTGGACAATAAATAAAGCAACGTTTATTGATATTTCCGTAAATCACCCTATTTAAATGGAGAAATCAAATCAAGTCACGTGAACTAGCTGATTTGCATCTTTTTAATCGTTTTTTTTTTCACGCACTTTTAGTCAGAAAAATGAGCAACAATAAATCGCTTCTAACTCCTTCGCCTTTAAATCCTACTTTTCGACCTGATGTTATACAATCATTAATCGATGGGGTCGATAGATATAACCCTGATAATGTATCAATTCTCGAAGAATATTTAAGTACACAACTTCAAAATGAAGAATATGATTTGATGGCGAATTTAGCGATACTGAAATTGTAAGTTTAAAAAAAAAGAGAGATATTTTATTTTTCGAATTCTAATTAATAGGATTTGAATGTATTATAAAGATACATATTAAAAAAAAAAATGATGTTTAAGTTTTTCTTTGAACTCAATTAAAAAAAATTTTCGTAATTTTGAGTACTGAAGTAGTTGTAACTTGCCCTCACTGATTTTTAAAAATTTTATACTTTAAATAAAATTGATTTCTTTCAGAATATGTATCTTAATAATTAATTGTTAATGTTAGGTATCAATTTAATCCCCATCTTGTCAACGATGTGGTCATCAGCAATATTCTCGTTAAAGCTCTTACGGCTATACCAAATCCAGATTTCAATCTATGTTTGTATTTATTACAAGAGGGATCTGTATCCTTTTTATCGATTGTTCTTAAAAAAATGAAAATGAAAAAAAAGAAACCTGAAAAAAATTTGATTATCTTTAATTTTTTTTTTTTTCCTCTCAATTTTACATAGCTTAGTGATGACAATGTTTCAAAATTAATTTTGTTACAACAGTTATTGGAGGAAGCTAGATATCAAGAATTTTGGGAAGTATATGAAAAAGATGATACATACAAAGATCTCTCAATGGAAGCTGTTGGCTTTGATACAGCGATTCGTAAAGGTTAATATCTTTTAGTAATATGATTATTAAAATAATTTTATTATTAAAATTTATTTTTTGCATAAATTAGTTATATTGACGGCTATTTGTATGGCATATCAAACTATTTCGGTAGATTTGTTACGAACATATCTTAATTATCCAAAGGGTTGGTTACAATTATTTATAGATTCTATTTTTCAAAAATTGTAAATTTTTTTTCTAAATTTTTTTTGTTTTTTTCAAAAACGATCGTAATAATTTAGGTGATACCAAATTTGAAACTTTTATTCAATCTCAAGGACTTACAACAAAAGACGATGTTATCATTATTAATACAAATTATGATAATGAAGCAAAACCTACAGTAATAAGAGAAAATATCAAATTCGAACGTATGTTATCTACAAATGTATTTATAATCGTATATTTATTTTTTTATTAAATTTATTACTTTCTATTTCACGAATTATTAGAACTCACAAAAGTCATTGGATATTCTAATGAGTTATAAGGTAATTCGTTTTATAATTGTAATAATACATCAATAATAATACAGATCTTACTTTGATTTAATTGATTTAATTTGAATAAAAAAAATATTTAGTTGTTTAATAGAAATTTGTTAATTTTTTGTAATATGAGAATGCTGATATTTAAGAACTAAATAAATTAAGCTGTAAAGTATATGTACAGTGCTACTAAAAAATACTTAATAAATTAACCAACTGTATTAATATGCAGAATATTGATTTCTTCTATTATTTCGTTTACGTCTTCCATTTTCCTTTTCTTCAGAATTTTTGATCAAAATATACAAGATTCTGACGAAAATAGCAATAAGGTCAATAAAAAGTTCAAGGGTATGGCGAACAACGTCACGAGAACCGAGCGTGGCTCGATAAACGATAAGTTGGGTGTCGTAGATAACTATAAAGGAAATAAATTTGTTAGAATAAATAAATAAAAAAGTAAATAAATAAAATTATTAATCTATTTATACCATAACCACAGAAAACAAACAATCCAAGATAAAGCTCCGCAGTATATAATAATTTTGAGCCAATAAATGCGTTAAAAAATGCCATCCAGAACAACATGCTAACGGCAGAAGCCAATATTCCACCAAGGTATATAAAAGTTCTTTTATTACTTAATAAAGAACTCAAGGAGAAAGATCCAAAAATCAAGGAAGTAAACGTGGTTGCCAATAATACAATCTGACCACTAAAATGCATAATATTGTTAGTTTAAAACTTACAAATCTACAATAAATAAATTCTTGCTATGCTTACGAGGAATTAATATTAAGTGCATGATCAATCAACGGGCCAATAGATAATCCTTCCATGAAGGCAAAGTTCTATATCAAAAGCATTAAAAATTGTGTTTTAATAAAACTGTATGATAAAATATCGAAGAAAAATGTAGAATTCTTACGAATAAAAGACCGTAACGTATGTTTTTATTATTGGGTGTGTCAGGAAGAAACGAGATTCCTATCAACGAGACAAGACCTACTAAAAATGAAAGTAACCCGCCCTATGAAAGTTTTTATAAAAGATATTCAGTACGCTAAGAAAAATATATTAAATAATACCCTTTAAAAGAAAATAACACATACTCCAAATAAGAAGAGACCCGTAATGTGAGCATATGATCCAGCAGCAGTGAGTAAACAAAGAACTGCAAGCGTCGAATAAACTTTGATTAAATGCTGCTGTATAGGTTTAGTGAGATCGCTCACATTTTTAAAAGCTTCAAAAGTCGAAAAGTTGTTTCGATCTCCAAAAGTCGAACCAAAAGTAGACATTTTTCTAAATTATGTGTGATAAAAAGTTGATAAAAAGAAAAAGAAACCGGATATAAACGTATTTTATATTCTTTTAACTTATGAATTACGTAATTTTAATTGAAAAGTGGTACGATCTAATTGGCTGTGATTTCTCTTAATAACAATATATATTCGAGAAATTTCTGGCAAAGCCATCGACCATAAAATGAAATCCACTTGGCAAAAATTTCAAGTACGATATTCATCATCACCTTCTTCAAAAAGATGGATAGCACGACAGGATCGGGATCAGTTTGTTAAAAAAGCACTGTCTCAAAATTATCGTAAATAAATCATTATTTTTATTAGTATTAAATTTTATAAATGAGTTTTTTTAGAACTTCAATAGTATTTTTTTTCAATAAAAAGGAGCCCGGAGTGCATTCAAGTTATTGGAATTGGATCAAAAGTACAATTTTATTAAACCAGGTTCAGTCTTTATCGACTGTGGCGCAGCTCCTGGTGGTTGGAGTCAAGTTGTTTCTAGAAAAGTTTTACCGGAATTCGATACAACTACTGAAGAAATAAAAGATTTTGAGACAAAATTAAACGGGAACTTAATTATTGCTGTTGATTTGTTAACTATCGAGCCGATTCCTGGTGTAAATGTTATACAAGGGGATTTCACTCATATATCGACACAACAAAAGGTAAAAGAATTATTGAAAGAAAGAGAAGCAGATGTAATTTTAAGCGATATGGCACCAAACTTTTCTGGGCAGCGTTTTATTGATCATGTTAAATCAATGGTAAATAATTCACATTATTTAGACAATGATTAAATAGGAGGGACTTATCAACTATCGGACTTGGATAAAAAAAATTTTATTTTTTTTTCTTCTGCTTCAGGAATTATGTGAATTTTCTCTGAATTTTGCTGAACGAGTATTAAAATCAGGAGGCACCTTCTTGTGCAAGGTATGATGTCTTGAAAATTAATATACATTATTTATCTTTGTAACACATCTAAAAGAAATTTCCATTCTTTTTCAAAAAGTTCTTAATGGGAGAGTCCGATCATGAATTTAGAAATAATTTAAAGACTAAATTTGACATTGTTCGTCATGAAAAACCACAGGCTGTACGCAAAAAATCGACAGAAGGATATTTTATGTGCTTAGGTTATAAAAAAAATAAATAATTTCTCTACTATTAATAAATTAATAAATGTTCATGATACCACATCGCCTTATTTAAATTCAAAGCTCAAACAAATAAAACTAATAAACATATACAGTAGTTGTATTATGTTCATCATATTGACTCAATTTTACTAATATTATTGTTTCTCAATCACGAAAAACTTGATCCCATTTATAGGCAATATACTAAAAAGATAATGATTTTTAAGCTTCCAATATATAATTAAAAAATAAATTAGGAATATTTTTATTATTGAACCTACCTCTCCAAAGCACGTATCTTTTTTATCATACCTTCGTGCTTTAGCATTGCTCTCTTTACAATGTGCAGTCTGGTCTTTAAAAATACTCAATTCTTTTTTACTAAGATCAAATTCTTCTTCCTCATTATTACCAATTAAAGGAATTTTCGCGTCATAACTAGGATAATAAAATAAGACTGCTGAATATCTTTCATTTGTCCCATCATTTATAACACGATGTAAAGGCGAGATATATTTTCCGTGAGTAATTAAAGAAAGATAGTCGCCACAGTTGACAACAATCGATGCTGGTTTACTAGGAACATCACACCATTGATTATCATAAAATATTTGAAGTCCTTGTGAGTTATCTAATTGTAGTACTAAAGTCAAAAATCCCCAATCCGTATGAGGAGAACTTCCAATTCTCTCATTCTCACATTTAATATTATCAATCTCTTTATAAGGAAGATATTTAAATAATCTCAAAAGGGAAATAGTTTCTCCACCAACACAATGTTGTTTTAATTCAATATTCAACGCTAACTCTAAACTTCTAACGACTAATTCCGATAACAAAATGACTTTATTATAATATTGATTTAATGTTATTCTCCATTCTCTACCTAAAATATTTTCTAAATTTCCCCATTCATTTGGTCCTTGCAATAAATTTTCGAATTTCGTTTTGTTATTTTCCCATTCATAACCATATGAAAATGCTTCTTTAACTTCTAACAACTGCGAACCGGATTCGCCTCCCATTCCAATATATCCACGTGTAAACCCACCTGATTTTATCGGAATTGATGATTTTATATTAGAGGGTAATGAAAAAAATTGCTGACATGCTTCTTTAAGCAGTGTTTGATCTATAGCATTAAAAGAAGAACAAGTTATGTAAAATACACCATATTTTGTACATGCGATTTGAATTTCGTTTGCAATTCGGTTCAAGTCAGCCTTAGAGGGAGAAGGAGTTTCTAAAGCTGAGAGATCTATTACGGGAAGTGAAATTGGTTTATAACTTGAATTAGGCATAACTTTTTTTTTTAAAAAAAAAAAAATATTTCAAAACAAAGATTCAAAATAGAAACATTTTATACGTACAAATCTAAGTATAATCCATGTGTGACGTGTTTTGTCAGCCCTGAATATTAGCACGAAAACTTTATTTTTTAAAAATATTCAAACTCATAAACTAAAATACAAAGGGAAAATGCAAGAGCATCATATATAATGAGTTTACGATATTTATACTATATAAAATTAACTAGGTTCAAAAAGGCTAAGGTTTGAATTAGTAAGCAAAATATCGGAAAAAATTGTGGGTATTGTAGAGCACAATATTAAGGAATCGCCTAACCCCCTGATTACACGATACACGATAGTACAACATCTTGCGGAATTCATTTTTCTTACTTTTTTTAGATACTAATAAAGTATAAGTTTACAGGAGCACGACTACAGCATAAATCTTTCCGGCTAATTTCATTAATTACAGGAATATTGTTTGAAATCGAGTATTCATTTAAATTTATTCGAATAATATTAGAATAAATTAAATTTCCTTTATAGTAATAATTTACATAAATTTGGCCTGAATTAATGGTTTTTAATTCAGTTAAAATGAAGAATTTTAACATCCAATTAGAATTTAACTATACTATATCTGGCTAAACGACACTAGCTGATGTTGCTTTATTTATAATTCTGGTGAACCAAATTTTACCTTTTAATATTATTTAAATTCTTTATTTAAATCTTAAAATCTTTAAATATTATTAATTAATAAAGTATACTAAATATAATATTAACTGTTAATCTAATATATTATTATGTAATTTGTTATTCTTTAAGGGTTTAAGTTATATATGTTGTAAATAATATCAAAAAATTTTAATTTATTATTTAATTAAAATTTATTAATATTTTTTACTTTATAGATGTTTTTGTAAAAATTATTATATTGATTTACTTATATTATATACATTTATACATAATATTTTTCCTAAAATAATTTAAGCATAGCAAAATTAAAAACAATTTAATTATGCAGTGTCATATTAAAAAAAAATGGACTAATTATGACTATATTTTGAAGGTACTAAGCAATTTTAATTAGTATCTTATTTACCAGTTTGTATTAAAAAATTGGTTAATTTTAATATACTAACTGTAAAAATTTATCATCATATGTGTATTTTCACAAAATTTCGTAATTGTTTGATTACCTTTTTGTAGGTCGGAAAATTCGGGTCATACAAAAATTTATTCACCAGAACAATCAGAAATGAATTGTCTCATTATAAGCCCATTATGGATTTTTTATGTCCCCTACTCCCCTTATTTGTCATCAACTTGGTGAATATATTTATCTAATTTACTAATTTAACTATTCATCCAATCAAAATCCGGAGGATCTCCACACAATATTAATATGGGAAAATTCATGATTGGATATTTATAGATTTACACTGAATAAACTGCGGAAAAAATTCATACAAGCTTAAAAGATGGGGTTTTGGGGGAATTAGTTAATATCACATGTGAATAATTACTTCATGTCTTATCTTTGAATCTCCGTTGAGAACAAAAACGGTTCGTTTTTTACCCCAAAAACTGAATAAAATTCTGAAACGTGCGTAAAGATGATGTGGAAAATTAAACAAATAAATTAGTAATGTATTGACTTTTTTGATGAAAAGGCCGTCATTCATATAGTACTTTTTATTGTGTATTAATTTGTTACTTTGTTTTATACCAAAATTTCGTGTTTTATTATATAAATAGCTCTTGTAACTATTTAATTTCTATTAAATACGCACACTTAGTGTTTTTCTTATTGAATTCGCACGCTTAGTGTTTTTCTTTATTGAATTCGCACGCTTAGTGTTTTTCTTTGTTGAATTCGCACGTTTTAAGTGTTTTTTCTTTCGAGAAACTATTAATTTGTGGATTCTTATAAAATAAAAATATTATATTTCTTTTATTAGTTCTTACCTTTATTTGTCATAATTTCAAAAAAACTCTACGATAATGCCATTTGGAATAGCATATGATGTAATTTGCACTTTGTCACGTTGGTGTATTTATGGTTTCTATAGAGAAATTATAACAATTGGATATGAAAATGTACCAAAAGAAGGTCCAGTTATTGCTTGTTCTACACATCAGTATGTTATCTACCAAAAAACTTTTAAAAATTCATTTTTTAATTAATTAATTATTAACGACTATTTTATGATTTTAGTAACATGATCGTCGATCCAGCAGTATTGGCAAACACATTTCCTCATAAGAGACGATTACATTTCTGGGCGAAAAATTCATTATTTGGAAATAAGTATTTTAATCTCGTTTTAGCTAGCGGTGGAGTTGTTCCTGTTGATAGGACAACAAAGAACAATAAAGCATTATTTTCTGCCACTTTTGAAGTTTTAAAACTCGGTGAAGTTGTCGCCTTGTTTCCGGAAGGTGCGTGTATTATATATGTATATTTGTTTAATAATTAAAGATATATGCGATATATTAATAAAAAATTGATTTTCTTAGGAACATCACATTCACAATCACGATTGTTAGAATTAAAGGATGGTGCTTCTTGGGCTGCATTGGAATATGCCGCTCTCGTATCAGATCTTGAGTCAAAGAGTGGGGACATCAAAAAACAATCGGATATTCCCGAGATGGCTGCAATCATTCCTGTTGGACTTATTTATGTTCAAAAATCAAAATATAGGAGTAGTGTTATTGCTACGTAAGTAAATTGAGATAATTCTCTTATTCCTGAATTCTCTCAATTCTAATTTCTGATTTTGTTAAAAGATACGGTTCACCTATACATGTTGAATCATATCTTGAAGATTTCAAAAAGGATGGCCGGTCTACCGTCAAACGATTGACTAAACATATTGAGGCTGAAATGGAAAAATTAACTATAAATGCGCATGATTGGTAAGTATCACACAAAACGAATTAATAATCGTGTATTAGATACGTGATGCTACAGTTATTCATAATCATTAATTTAATATAAATAGGGAAACTTCTAATGCAGCAACAATGGCTAGGCGGCTTTTATTTTCAGTTGATAAACGCGTACCACTTGAAGATTATGTAAAGATAACACAAAGGTAATAATTTAAGTATAATTTAAACATCAAATATACAATTATTAACTTGATAATTTTTTTTGATCTCTTTTAGTTTGATAAATTTTTTCACAAATTCGACCTCCGAGGAAATAATATCTTTGAAAAACAATTTAAATCAATACAAAACCTCATTGGATGAACTTCGATTATTCGACACGGATATTGCACGTTATGAAAATCGTAGTCTTACAATTCCATGGGCACTATACACATTCTCATGTGAATTTGTAAAATTTGTTGCTCAATTACCGTTTTTCTTACCAGGATTATGTTTTCATTGGCCAATATATGTATTGGGTACATTATCAGCAAAATATGAAAAATATGAAGAATCAAGAGCACAAAATAAAATAGCATTAGGATTGGTATGGTTAATGATAGCTTATACAGTATTATTCTTTGTTATTTGGACAACAATGTTTTTTACTCCTTTGGGATTTTTGCTTGCTGCCAGTGCTGTATTTATTTTTGCTTGGTATCATATCGCACTTGTTGATAGGTAAGTTAAAATGTGCAATTTTTCAGTTTACTTTATTAATTACTAAAATAATTTCTCTTTACCTTAGTCATTATGATGCATTCAAGGAACTTGTATCATCTTTCAGATTACTCGCAGCTTTATGTGGTGGAAAAGGGAGTTTACCAAGAGATCAAGTGGAAAATTTAGTAGAGAAAAGATATTTGTGTCTTCGAAGTTTAAAGAAAATTGGTGAAGAATATAGAAGTAAAAGTGATGATATGAGAGTAGTATTAGAACTTTGTGAAAGAGAACGTACTTATGAAGGAAAGAAATTAAGATGATATGGATAAAAATGAGATTGATTTTATATTTATTAATTATTCATTAATATTTGAGGAAGAGAGTTTAAACCAAAAACATTAAATTGGTATCCACCATATAGTAATTAGTGAATATGAGAATATGAGGGAATTAAGTTAGATATTAAATGAGTGAACGATGTTATTTTTCAGGATGTACAAAGTTTAAAAATTATTATTATTATGACAACGTTTGTTTTTTTTTGCATAAATTTACTAGTTATGACAGAACGTTTTGTTTTTATTTTGCAATAATATGTACATTTATTTTGAGCAACTACAACAATATAAATATATCTTTAACAAAATATCATTAAATTAACTATTGGGACTCTACTCTTACTTCTGTGCTAGTTGTTGTACTTTCAATAATAGTATTCTCAGTATAATTGGTTGATTCTTTTTGATTTCCTGAAGTTTCAGAAGTTTCGAGAATATCTTCGATAGATTCTTCTAATATAATAGTATCTCCTATCTGAACATTTTTTAAAGAATTCTTATTAGTTTGATCGAGTATGGAAGATGATGATAATTTATCATCCTTGAGATAAAATCCTCCAAACATAGGAGGTAAAATTCTTTGTTGTTTGTTAATTGGTAATTGGTCTTTAGCTATCAAAAAATGAAAAATTTTTAAATTATTAAATAATCAATTTGAATTTCTCCTTTTTAATTTACAACCTTTTTGTTCCGATCGATGTATGATTGCTTCTATATCGTATGGCTCAATTTTAATCCAACTTTCAAATAATTGTTCCGTAATTTTACTATCTTTATAGCTTATCCAACCGAAATCTTTAACTTTTTTTATATCAGAATCCTAAAAAAAAAAAAAATTTAAATAAATGAAAAAAAAAACTTTTTTTTTAAAAAAGAAAAGGTAATTAAAAAAAAATGTAAGTGTAAATATAAATTGTAAATACTCTGGCGAATTTGAATTCTAGTATTTCTCCTTTTGATGCAAAAAATGAATAAATCTTTCGAGCTTCTTCAAATGATTGTGGGCTTCTTGTTATTTTAAAAAAAGCTCGAAGAGGAATTCGGTGAGACATTTTTTTTAAAAAAAAAAACTTTTTTTTGTCTACCTTAAATAATTAGGGGTAGAGGTAATTAAAATTAAAATTATAATACCCCGTTAAAAATTTTTTTTTTTTATGAACATCTAAAAATATCACGTGGTAGATAGATAAAAGTGGCTTAGGGTTTAGATTTTATAAAATTTTTTTTCTTTTTTTTGCACATCTCAAAAAAAAATTTTTTAATATAATATAATTTATAATTTATTTTTTTTTTAAAAAAAAAATGATTTCAAATTTTGTATTATTTTCAACAAAAGTTTTGTTTCGACATTCACTTAAACCTCATACAAATCTTGGTATTTTGAGACTTGGACGAATTCACTCATATAAAAATAATAACAAGCCGAGGTAAATATATATAAGATATATTTTTCTTATATATATATATATATATATTTTTTTGCTGACACTTTCTTGCATTGTAAGTATAGGTAATATATTTAATAATAATTCACGAAAGTTTCATAATAATAGAACATGTTTAAGCTTAGGTAAGTCCAAAAATAAGTATATACATATTTACATTTCTAATTCTTTCTAATTCAATTAATTTCTTTTGAATTGAAAAAAAAAAGTTCAAAAAACTCTTAAAGAAGAATTAAAAGAAGAAGATAATAATATAGTATTAGAAAATGAAGAACTTTTTCCTACAACATTATTACAAGAAGAAACTTTAAAATTAGAACAAACATTAATGATACCAAAAGGAGTATCAAAAGAATTTTATGATCATTATATGGAAATTTTTAACAAAACTTTACCAACAACACCATTACATGAATTTCCAAGACGTGGAAGATTAAATAATTTAATTTATCATATTAAAACACGTGAAGAGGCTTTATTACTACTGAAAGTAATTCCTCAATGGCGTAAAAAATTATTACCTATAACATCAGTAACAACTCGTTTATTAATTATAAAATGTTGTGAATTTAATGCAGTAGATGTTGTATTTAATATGTTAATTGATAGAATGAAATATGCATTATTACCTAATAGAGAAGGATTTAGATTAATTATGTTGACTTTTGCTAATAAAATTATTGATCCAACATCAGAGGATGAAATTCATTCAGATAATAAGCAAGAAATATTAGATAATCTTTATAAAACTTTTGGATTAATGGAATATTATGATGTTTCTCAATATGATGCTTATATTTATACTATTTTAATATCAACTTCTTTAAAATTAAATAATTTGGATAGAGTTGATATAACAACTTCAGAATTCTTGGAAAATTTTGATAAGATGATTTTAGAAATAAGTCCAATTTCTTTTAATGAGAAAGAAGAAAATGAATTAAAAATACGTAATGATAAATTCTTTGAATATAATATTGAATCAAGAATAAGTAGATTAAAATCTTGTATTGAGATGGTTAATATATTGGATAAATGGTATACTGAAACAAAACAAGATACGAAAAAGGCCGAAAGTTTTAGAAATTTAAAAGAAAATTGGGATAATGAAATAAAGAAATTACAAAATTCTTCGTCTTAATTCAGTATTACTTGTCATGGGGAGAGCGTGTATATAAGCTATTACGCGTTATATACGCGTTATTGGAAAGCGCGTATAAAAAGTAGTTTACGTTTAGCTTAACTCTAATATTTAACTATCTTGTATATTATTTCTTTTATAATAAAAAAAAAAACTAATGATTTGCAATAATATTTTTATTATTTAATGTGTAATAACAATATATATATAATATAATTATGTACAGATTTGAAACAACGCGAAAAAAAAATTATAATACAAATAATAAAAAATTGTTCAAAATATAACGAAACTAAAAATATCTAATTATACATTGAAATAACGTGAATTATTTAATAACAACCAGTGTAATTTATTAAGGGAACAAATTTAGGAATTTCTATATTCATTCATTTTTTTTGTTCCTCATCAAGAGAGTTAAAAATCTAAATTCTTATAATTAATTCCTATACTATTCCCCACATATTATTACCTAATCCAATAACATCACCACCATAACCAATGTTTAGAAAAAATTTGATATCTAATAATCCACATGGATTCGGTAATGGTTTCATGACTTGATGATTTTGATTTTTTGGAACATAAATTTCTTCTTTCAAGATATCCAAATTTACACGAGCCCTTTTATATTGTTCAAGATGATCTCGATGTTCAATATATATGTTAATTGGAGAAATGAGATGTTCTTCTCTTTCAATAGCTTTTGCTCTAGTTAAACTTTTCTTTCTTGGAGGTTTTTTTACTATTGGATCTTTTATAGATTGAACAATTTTGATATCACGAGGAGGCGATATTGAAGTTTTATAAGAAGGTTCAACCTTATTTGGACCCAATAGATTCCAACCAACATCTTTCAAGTAACCCACACTATTGGATAAATATATAAGTTAAATAAGGGGAAAATAAAAAGAAAAAAAAGAAAAAAGAAAGAAAACGCAGGATAAAAAAAATCATACAATCCAGATTTTTCTTTATCATCATTACAAGATTTCTTCAAATCTTTATCAATATTACCCTTTGAAACGGTAGAAAAAATTTCAGCAGCTTTACGTACTGATAATATTTCATAATTTTTATCATAATTTTTATCATTAAACAATTTTGTTTCTTGGGTATTAGGGTTATAATTTATCGTTGTGTCCACCATATTAGACAACGTTTCAAAGAAGTATTAAACAGAGTGGGACAACCGAAATCAAATTAAACAATAAGTCTATTCTTGTAAAGAGATTTATCCGTGAAAAGAAGAACGTGTTCGTTTCTTAGTAATTAAAATGATAAAGAGAAGCCACGAAACTAAATCAATTGATGATAAACACAAAAAAAAAAATATATATATGTAATATTGTAAATAATGCTGATTTTCATATTTAGGATCATCTGATAATTTCTCTTTTGGTTTAATGCCGTGTTTCATGAATTAAAATATTTTGTGGCAGTGTAATAAAATGGATAAAATGGCTTAAAAATATTCATTTACTTCGCCTCATTAAAATATGTGCCATTATATATAAAATATGTACAATATATTATGGTAATTTTATAATATCAAATCAAATCTTTTTATTTAATCACTGGTACAAAATCTTCTAACCTAAGAATTATTATTATGATTATTATCTATATGATGTTGTAAACATTGACGACTACAACAAGCAACGCGTTGACATTTAGAACAAACCAATAATTTCCAAATTTCTTCAATATCTTTTGGTTTAAAATTACATTCTACACAAATTGGGGAAATATTTGGAATTTCTTTATCTAATTTTTCTCGTAATAATCTATAATTTGTATGAGACTTTTTGATTAATTTATTCGCGCTTAAAATATTTGTCATCCCAATTTTTTCACATTCTTGATAAATATTCATTGCTTCAATATAATTACATTCTAATTCATAAGTTGAAGCTAAAATGAATAAAATATGAATTCTAATAGCTTTACGTATTTGATTATTTTCATGAGTTTGAAATTTTATAAATTGAGTTTCATTTATAATTGAATCAATTTCTTTTAATAAAGTTAATCCTTCATCCCATAATCTATTATCAATTTCTTTATCAAATTGAAATCGATATAATTCTGTAATATTATCAATCACTTCTAATAATAAATTCATATCCCATAATTTATTATCAATCAAGTTAAATAATTTTAATGACAAAAAATAATATTCTGCTGATGTTTCATAATTTGGTGTCACAGATTTTGTTTCTTGTAATCCATATAAATAGATATATCCTAATCTTGCTGCGGCAAGACCCGATCCAAGATTTGATGCTCTTTTTAAAATAGTTATATAACTTTTATAATCTTTATTTTTTAATTTTTCTTCCGATTCTTCTAAAAGGTTTGGAATTAAAGTTTGTTTTGATAATGTAGAATCAACTTCTCCATTATTATAATTTGGTGCTATTGTGGTTATTCTTTGAGAATTTTTTTCAGTATTTGGGTTCGAATCATAATAATTTGATAATCCGTTCCCCATTTTTGTTTTGTACCATAGGAAAAAAAAAGAAGATTCAGTGTATTTATTTATAAGTAAAAAAAAAAATTTTGTTGTCAAAGTGACGTTACGAGTATTCTGTGCGGCAAAAACAATCACCTTTAAGATCAAAGCGTATTAAAAAAATTTCTCATGATACATTATTATTTTGGTAATCGTGTGATGTGATGTGAGTAAGTATTATACTCAAAAATGTTTAGATTCATATTAATTGATGCAATCGAAACATTGGTTTATTAAATTGATTAAATAAAACAAGTTAATTCAAAAATCTTTTGGGCGTCCAAGTGCCAGAATTTTATACAAGCGTGGTTTAACGGAAACTATGATCACGCCGATGGTGTTATGGTGTAACAATAATATTTTATTAAAGTTTGATCTAAAAAAAAAACTGTAATTATCTGTTTATTATTTTCTTACATGAGTAACAAAATGACACAATTTCCAGAAGTTATAATAATACTTTTGGATGTATCCAAGAATATGTTATGTCTTTCAAATCAATTAGAAACAAAATTTGATAGTTCAAAATCTTTATTATTACATTTTTTATCAAGATATAAATTGAATACATTATCTATTATATCATTTGATTCTATTTGTCATATTTTACAAGATTTTACTGAAGATTATGATTCATTAATTACAAAGTTAAATCAGTAAATATACAAAAAGAATTTTAAAATTTTTTTTTTTAAAGTAATTGATTGTTTATTATTTTTCAATTTTTAGATTGAATCTTCAACCTAATGATTCTAACCGAGAAATGAAGCTGGCATGTGAATATGTTGAAAATTATGTTATTGAAAAATTTGGACCTGATCAAGCATGTCAAATTATTATGTTAACAGATGGTCGTTCTCCACAAAGTAGAAAAATCATCCAATACATATGCATATATATATTATGATTTCTATTTATATTTTTCCAACAACTAATTAAAAATATATATTTAGAACAAGAATCTCAATCAATACAATTTCATAATCCATCATGGAAATTACATATAATATGTTTAGCTGATACAGTAACAAAAAGTGAACATTCTCAAACAACATCACAAATTCTTGAAGAATATAAAAAATTATTAAATCGTCGAATTCCTTTAAGTATAACAAAAAATCATCAAAAAGGTGTTTATACACTTGAAAAAGGTGGTGCATTTTGTTATTTACCTTATCCTCATTTTAAGGACTCAATTTTAAGCATGATGGATATAATTCTTGAAAAATATTGTATCCTTTTTTTTAAAAAAATATTTAAAATAGATTAATAATGAAAAAAATTATTTTTTTTTTCTTTTCTCCTTAACGAATTATTTTCTTTTTAAACAGTTTTACCATGTAAAGGATTACTTTTATGTGGGCAATTACGTTTTCCGATTAAAGTATATCCTGTTCTTCCTGATGTCGAATATAGTAAGCATTATTAATTTTAATTTTTTTTTTTATAATAATTTCTTTGATATTTTATTGATCGTAAAAATTCCTTTCTAAAGTACATGATATTGTAAGAACTTTGTCCATTGTAGCATTTAAGCCAAGGGAAAAATTACTTGGGGAACCTTCTATTTTTCGATTATGGATGTTCGTAGATGAAGAATATGATGACCAGGTGGATAAACAAGGGACTTTTTTCTTTTCTTGAAATTATCTTTTTCTGACACTCTCTAAGACGTTTGAGTTGGAATGATTTAGGATAAACAAGTACGAAATAATTATGAATATTTTTCCGCGTTATGGAAATGTCTCAGAAAAGAAAATCATGTCGCTATTGTTTGGATGAAAGGAGATAATTATGCTGCAATTGAACCACCTCCAAGTACAGATAATCAAGAGGATCCAAAGGAGAATGATTTATGTAAGTTTTTATATGAGAACGTCCGTACGGGAAAATATATATATATATTATTTTTTCTTAAAAAATTTCAATTTTCTTTAGTCATGTATTTCACTATATATAAATCAGAAAATGGAAAGAATTTATTATCAGAACCATCAACATCAGTAACACCACCACCACCAAAAAGTTATGTCGCTGGACATAATATAGATTTACCAACACCAGAACATATTGAGGTAAACATATTGAGGTATAATGTTAATAATTCATTTTATTTTACAATATATAATAAATAAAAAGTTTTTTGTTTTTTTTTAGAGTCTATTAAATAAGATGTCGCGTTATCTTACGAATTTACCAAATGATGCTGTAAAATTAAAGAATGTGTAAGCGAGTTTAAACTATATCTGAACTCGGATTAACTTGTATGTTAATAACATCTCTTTTCAACATTAAGGGTTGAACAAATGCAAAAAATTATAGAAATTTTCAGTTATAAACCACTCAGAGAACATGTTGTAGATAAATTACATGATGTCAGGTAAATACAAAAAAAAAAAAGGATTAAGTGTAATGAATATTTTATTAAATATAATTTTATTTTAGAATTCAAAGTGTGGAAATTGAGAATAGACAAATATTGGCCGAATGCTTAGTAACATTAGGCGAAGAAACAGTGTCAGAAAATGATGATGATCAGCTAGAAATTATGGATTATGAAGAATTTGAATCTAGAGAAGATGAATATGACGATGATGTAGATGATAATAAACAACCTAGTCCTGCCCCTATCAACCCATTATCTCTTGATAATTTATTAAATTGATGAAAATGAGAAAAGTGAGATGATGTTCAAATAAATTATTTAACGATTACAATTTGTAAATAACAAATAATTATAATAAAATTTTGTAACCTTGTACAATCATGTGATTTATCATACATAAATATAAATGAGTTTCATCGATTTTAAGATTTTCCAATTTTTCAAATCTTTTTGTACATTTTTTTTTCTTCACCATGTTACCAGAAAGTGCGGGAGGATATTTATCGTATTGGATGTTATTTGTATCAATTTTGGCATTATTTAATACAATCCAAAATTTTGTTACACTTTCTTTAACAAAAAGAATTTATTCTGCAAGACCTGATCAAGGTAAATTATATGCACAATTCGGAATTTTTCAATATTCAATTTCCATTTTAGAAGTTAATGTTTTATTTCCGAATTTAATAGTTACAGCATTATCATCAAGAACATTTGCGATATGGACATTATTATCAGCCATTATAAGGATATATGCGGCATATAATATAACCGAAGTAAAGTGAGTATTTTTATCATCAAAATTGATAAATTTGATACCATTAATTTTTTATTATTAAATATTAATTATAAATATATTTTTTTTTTTTAGTATTTATCAAATTGCAATTTGGACATATGTAATTGCATGGTTACATTTTATTTCTGAATTTTTTATTTTTAGAAGTGCAAAAATTAGTGCAGGATGGTTATCTCCTGTTATAGTTTCAAGTAAGTTTAAATATTAATAATAATAATAATTTTTTTTTTTAAAAAAAAAAATTGAAAATCTAAATTTATTTATTTATTTATTTTAGCTTTTTCCTTAATTTGGATGTTATCTCAATATGATTATTATACTCAGCAAAATATTAGAAAATATTAAATTTTTTTTTAAAAAAAGATAATGACTTGTAATTAACAATATTATTGTTTTTTTTTTTAATCTTGCAATAATTATTTATTTATTTATACTTAATTAAATTTTACTTAAAATTTAAAAATTTTAAGTTTAAAAAATAAAAAATAAAATCTTTTAATTATTTAAAAAATTTCTTATTTTTTACAGTTTACTTTTACTATAATAAATTTTATGGACTGGAAATTAAAATTCATTATAGTGAAATTATATATAAAAAAAACCTGTATTTGAACTTTTCTTTATTATAGCAAGTTATTCATTATATAAAAATATACTATAGAAAAGATGAACTGTAATAACAAATTTTATTTATTTACAATAAAAATAAAAATTTAAATATTTAATTACAATAATTACTAAATTATAAATACAGTATAGTTATATGATTTATATATTATTTATTTATTATTTTTATTCTATATTATTAGTAAATTAGCTAAGTTAATCCTATTAATATAACAGGTAATAATTATATTTTACTTTTCAATATTTAATTCTACAGAATATATAGGATTCCAAGTAATACTGAAATTAGGTAACAAAAAATAAATATATAGAATAAGCCAAAATAACCATAAAAATCTTTCTTTTTTAGATAATTTTAAATTTTTCAATAATGTTGGTTAGAATTTTATTACTTATTTTAGTAGCTGACTGACATTATCAGTAATTTTTTACTAATTTCTGTAATCTATTTAATGCGGCCCAAAAGTCACGTGACTGAAACTCCTGCTTTTCCCTTCAAAAAAAGTACTTGAAAACGAGTTTCCAACCTGCTTATAATATACATGATGAAAATCATTCCTGTAATTGAATGTAATGCCTCGTGTTATTTTTATATATAATATATATAATTCAACTAATTCACGATGGAAAAGCACTTGAAAAAGTTAGATTATCATGAATATCAGGTGTATCAGGTGGAAGCTGAAAAATTATTCTTCTTCTTTCATTTTTTTAAAAGCAAGTCAAAGCAAGCATTCCTATGCAAACTGTTTAGGAATGCACGCCTCGAAAGTGAAACTATTACTGACTCTATGGTATACTATTTAGTTAATTAGAACACTTCGTTCTGTAAATTCGAAATTTTACAACGCCACCCACTTAACTACCAATGACCATTAAATTGCACATTCAAACCTATTAACAAGTCATACTGAGATTTGTGACGTGTTTGTGTCAGAAGAATCAGTTTTTGCTTATAGCTATAAAGGTCTCAGTCCTGTATATTTTTGATATTTGACAAGTCAAATTGAGAAAATGGTTGAAACTGGTTTTAATTTGCAGAGCCGGATGGAAAGCATGAAGTTAATAGTATTCTTTAGTTTTACAATTAAAAATTCTTAGCGAATGACTCGGATCTTCAATACTCTCTATATTCTTTATATTGAAGCATTCTCACTGCATTACGTCTTTAACGTTACATGTTGCTTTAAAGTGAGGCTGGATAGAGCAAGTTATCGAGTTCAGGTATCATTCTGATTTGTACACCTGACAACAACCTGACATCAAGCAACGAAATGTTGTCTATTTGAACCAGGACACGTTGGGTTACCCGATTAGATTATGTCTCTTATCTGGATAGTGAAATATTAAGTCTATATAAAAATTTTAATAAATAGCTGTAGCTATAAGTTACCTCTAAAGGTTCAATCCGCTTCGTATAATTGATTGTGAATTTGACACATTTTTTTTTATATAAAGGAAAATCATTTCTTCATATAAGAGTGTAAGTAAAAAATTTTAAAAAAGATACTCAAACGTAATTGTGTTCTATTTAAATAATTTATTTATTTTTTAGTTTAATAAGATAAATAGTGTATAAAAATAATTAATTAACTAAATTTTATCTTAAAATTTATGAGAAATGCTCTTACTTATATAACGTCAAGAATAATTGAATAAAATTGTCTTCATAAATCAATCTTCAATTAGATTATTCATTAATTCATGAATACCAAAATCCTAAATCTAATCTTGAAAGCTTAAAAATATAACATAATGATCATTTTCACTTTGATCCTCATCATCATTATTGTCATCGTCGTCATCATGAAATACGTGATTGGAGGGTAAAACCATAATATGATCCATAGCAACATCTTCACCCTCATTATTATTTTCATCATTATTTTCATTATTTTCCTGATTATTCTCATCATCATTCTCGTCAACTCCCTCGATTGAATTACTTGATATGGAAAAAGAAGGTTTAGGAGGTTGTAAAATATACTTAGAAGGATCTAAACCTAATTCTTCAACAAGTTTTAAATTAAATTGATACAATTTTTTACGAAAACAATTATGATCTATAGAAGCAAAAGTAACGTGAATATTCCTCATTTTTAATGACCAATCTGCTGTTGATCTATACGGTGTTAATGGAGGAAATTGATCTACTCTAACTCGACCTTCCTTTGTAAAAGTCCACTTTATTATAATAATGTAAAAAATAATAATTAATGATTAGATGATAAAATCAAATTTTTTGTACTGATTAATTTAAGAAAGGAATTAAAATACAAACCGGTAATTGACCATCCATCACTCCACTGAAAGTATATACACCATTACGATGGAAGTTTGGTGATCCAACATGTGGAATTGGATAACTATTAAACTGTTACAGTAAAAAATTGGTTGAACAAAACTTTAAACAGATATACATTAAAATATTATAATGAATTTCTCAAATAAAAATAAACCCTTTCCTATCTTTTTTATTGAGAAGGATAAAAATAATATAAAATTTCAAAACATTAACCTTAAAACGCCATGTGGTTTCAACCAAATCGTCAGCATTTAATTCACTTCTTCTGGCTTCTTGTTCAACGATACTATAAACTTTTTTCCAAGTCCCAGCTTTTTTAAACCATAGATTATGAGGTTCAGAACATATTTCTGCCATACCCTGTTTACCTTCCCAACGATTTAAAGCTATATGATTCCAAATATGATTGTCCATAGCAAAAGTATTACATCCTTTCGATACTAATGATAGTGAATATAATGTTTTTGTATCTAATTCTTTAAATATTGATATAAAAATTTCTGATGGTAGTCGTTGTGTAAACTCCATTTCTGTTGTTAAATAAACAAAGTTTTCTTTTTAAAAAAAAAAAAATGAATGTAAAAATCTAAAAAAAAAAAAATATTAATTTAATATAAATAATTTTAAATGAGTTCGATTTTTTAAAAAAATCTCGTTTTATATATTTTTTTACCTGCGTGACTAATCTAGTTAAACTCATAAAGGAAAACGGGGAGTTAGAATGTTATCATTATCGTTATTATTGTTATCGGCAAATGTCACGGATATTCCATTTATGAATAATTAAATCATAGTACTTGATAGGGGTAATCCCAAATTAGCCGAAAAAATCTATTTATAGTAAGATTAAATGGCTAAATCTAATTCTGGCAAATGAAGATTTTTCTATCAACGTATTTTTATAGACTAACTGCTAAGGTAAGTTAAAAAAAAAATAATATATAAAGTAGAAAAAAAAAGTTAAATCGAATTTTTTTAATCAAGTAATTCATTTTTTTTATGGTAAAATATTTTTTTTTTCCTGTGAAGGTTCATATAAAAAATAATAAAAGGGATGGTCAAATGGCTAAACTATGTCCGGGGTTGGGTTTAGACTTATTTTGTAATGATATACATACATACACAAAATAAATATAATAAGGTTATTTTTTTCTTTATTTTTGTTGATTTATAATTCTTTTTGGAAGGGGCTTTGAAGAATTTACTTCCGGAATTAACATTACAAAAATAGTGACATCATTCATTTTCAGTGATAATTTCACACGATGCTGCGGAGTGGGTTGAAGATTTTATCCAAGAAAAGTGTAAATTATATGTGGACGAATAAAAAAAGAATGATATTCCAGGTAACGGGTAACCTAAATTTATTCCGATGATGTAGATTATCTGTAATCAAAAAAATCTATATAAGAGACTAATTCTTCGAGTTCTTTAACAAATTTTCTCCTTTTTAAGACTGTTTGCAACAATATGAAAGTTATACCTATTCCAGGTATTTTGTTTTGTTGTTGTTGTTCGCAAGTTCGATACTAAATTATTTATTTAATTTATTAAATTGAATTAATTAGTTCTACAAGATAATTACTCTTATCTTGTTATTGACGAAAAGACAAATGAAGGTTAATAATATTATAATAATTGGATAACATAGAATCAATTAATATCAATTAATTTATAATATTGAATAAATTATTTTGTCCTTGAAATTACAAATAAATAGCTGCAGTCGTTGACCCAGCAGAACCTGAAAAAGTTCTTGAGGTTGTAAAAAATCAAGGGGTTAATCTTAAACATCTGATCACAACTCATCATCATGTTGTAAGGATCATACTTTTTATAATTTTAAATATAAATATATTATTTATTTTAACAATTTTATCTATAAAAGGATCATTCTGGCGGAAATACTAAATTAGTAGATGAAAAACCAGATTTAATTGTTTATGGAGGAGATGATCGTATCCCATCTGTTAACAAGATTGTTAAAGATAATGAAGAATTTAAGATTGGTCAAATTGATGTCAAAGCTTTATTCACAATTTGTCATACTAGTGGTAGTGTTAGCTTTTATTTACAAGATGAAAATGACAAAGCTGTTTTCACTGGTAATGTGTACTTTTCTTTCTTTTTAGTTTCATATTTTTATTTTATTTTATTTTATTTTTTTTAAAAAAAAAATTCATTCAAAATTTTATGTAGGTGACACCCTTTTTATTGGAGGATGTGGTAGATTTTTTGAGGGTACAGCAGAACAAATGCATAATTCATTAAACAATATTTTAGCTAAATTACCTAAAGATACAAAAGTTTATTGTGGTCATGAATATACTAAGAGTAATTTGAAATTTGCGGCTTCTGTTGAACCTGATAATGAGTTCCTTAAACAAAAAATTCAATGGGCAAATGAAAATGAACGAACTGTTCCAAGTACTATTGGTGATGAATTAGAATTCAATCCTTTCATGAGAGTTGATAAAGAATCTATTAAAAAAGCTACTAGTAAACAAAGTCCTGTCGAAGTTATGGCTGCTTTGAGAGAATTGAAAAATAAATTTTAATGTAAGAAAGAGTAAGATTTAGCTATTTATTTTTATTTTATTTTAAAAAAAAAAACACTTTCTTGTTTATTTTCTTATCATTTGTTAAAAATTCAAAAAATAAAATACAAGAAAAAATTATATTAACAATATTAAATTTTTGTTGAACCAATTTTCAAAATTATAATATACAATTAATTACATGCTAAATGAGGAAAATAAATACCAATATAAAAATAATATAAAAAAATATTCAAAATATAATACGAGTATTATAATAAAAATAATAAATAAAACATCTGAATTGAAGATGATAATTGTATGAATTCTCGTGACGCCTCTGTGCCAATCTTGCCATGACATTAAATAAATCTTTGATTTTATATATATATCTTCAGTGGCTTCATTTTTCCACGTTTCTGCAATCTTTCTATTGCTTTTAATCCAACAAACTCGGTTCTTGCAGACTTATCTTTGATATATTATAAAAGAATTTTGAGGACGCAGAGAATTTCGATCTTGTATGCGCATAATTCGTCTCGTTCTAGATGAGGAATTCGAAAGTGTATCAATATTCAGGTTAAAGCTATAATCTGTCGAATTGACAATTTCTTCGTCTGTTCTTAGTTGAGACATGATCAAATTTAAAAATAATATTTTTTTTTTTAAAAAAAAATATGGTAATGTGGTAAAAACACGTTAATAAGATAAAGACATATATTTATAACTTTTGAATAAGTAGGAGCGCAGCAATTTTCCGCAGACAGTTGCTTTTGTTTTTTGCTTTTTGTTGGGTTTATCAGATATATTAGGAATTTGATATGTTAATCTTTGATCAGCAAAATCAAAGATTTCTCGAAATTTTTTATTCATTTCGAAATGTACACACATACATTTATATTTTTATTTGTTTTACGAAAAACAAAACAAAATGAGAAGGAAGTCGAATGATGATTAATCCTATCACCAATCAGATGATGAACGCAATTGTATCTATCGTTCTTGACCTGTGCAATGGGTCTGACTTGATCTGTATAATACATTTTACAATAAGGAAGAGTCAAATTGATACTTCTGCATGATGAAACAGTTGCCGGAAGACGATGGTGACGTGAGACTCTGTCAATTATGTAAATCAAAACTATATAATTATGGTATCAAATAAAAATTTATTATCAAAGATTTTTTTCTAACCAATGTAAAATAACAAATATCAGTTCTATTAGTTCTATTTATTTTTTGTCTAGTATGCAATTAAAAGGATCTGACGCAACCTCAGTTTTCTTGTTACTTCCTTGATAGTATTATTACAAGAAACATTCCCAGTAAACAGTTTTTGTATAAATTTGTACCAAATGGGCTCATCCATATATAATTGGCTCTAGATTGGCTTAAATTTGGATTATTTTTTGCATAAATTTGAGCTAATTTCGAGCCAATAAGCCCGTTTGGATAAATTTATATTTACTGGGATTGTGTCATTCTCCCAAGCTTGATATTTTATTTGTTTATATGTAAACTCCATGATGTTTGGCTAAATTTTGGTGTCTGGCCTAATTCTAAATTATTTCAAGTCTAAAATCTTTTTAAAATCAACTTTAATTCCGGAATAATAAAGTTACGTTGCTAAATTTGAAATATTTTGCCAACAAATGAAAAACACCTTTCTTTATTTGTACTTTCTTTTTTGTATAAAAGAAATTTTTATGACATTAATTTGAAATTTGAATAGTGATATAAAAATAACAAATGTAACTTTGTCAGAAATGAAATGTGTTTGAGAATAGATGCAAATAAAAAATGAGAAAGTTTATTCTAGACATCTAAAAATGTGTGAACTATTCTTTTAATATTGTGGTCTAATATAAAGAGTGATGATTTATTAGGTATCTACTATAATTTAAAAAATTGTTGATTAATAGTTTAATCAAACATCCTGATATACTGTAGTCTGATTTACATGGACTTATTGGTCCTAATACATGGACGGACCAGACTCAGTCAAAGACCGATACCTTGGACTGAGTCTAAACTGAGTTCGATTATTATATTAATTTAATAAAAAACTAATTATTTTAAATGTTGATTATATATATTAATATATTATTATTGTAATATAGTTAAGCCACATTAATTTTTTTCACACACAAACTATTAATTTTTTATCAAAAATTATTTTTGAACACAATAAGGCACAAGCTGTTTCTGGAAGCATCTTATTCCTTGTACAGGTTATAGTATTACTTGCTACAGAGAAAACTTGTTCGCATGGTACACTGTAGCTTGGATAGACAAATAATCTCGTGCCATTGCTCCAAATGCTGGAAATTCTCAAAAATGTGCCTTTCACCATAGTAAAGGTTCAACATTATCATCACATGGTAAAGCAAAGATACCGATTAAGTTTCTTATAAATTTCAGATGATCTTGATCTCCTTACTGATCTTTCTGTTTGTGAATCTGAAATAGCCAACCGTTTTCTCTTCAACTGATGAAAATATTCACAGTTGCTTACTGTTTCTTGATTAGTGTTGAGTAATGATGTTAGAAGTGGTGACACATTATACTCTGCAAAGTGACTTTTTATTGCATTCACTGCATTTGTTGATTCTTCTCCTGTTGCAAACAAAGCAAGTTTAGTATGTGGATCTAAAGTTGTAGCTACTATGGTAGATGAATCCACCACTTCCCAATAATGTTTAATTTTTCAAGGATTGATGATGCCACTTCACTCTGATTAAATCCTTTTTTTCCAATATAATCATCTAGATGCTGTTGAATCCCAAAAAATAAGAACCTAATATCTGAAATAGCAGGATAAGAGAAGGCTAAAAGTAATACAGTTGCCTTTTCTAAAGGCTCAAATATGATTAAGGTATCCTATTTATTTTGTTAAACATTAAATTTTTTTAAAAAACAGATAAGTAAATATTTTAACTTTAATTTTCATCTATCCGTCCTTCTAAATCTGGCATTAAATTTCCAATACTTTGATCTATTGCTAGTAACATTTCAATATTAGGATGCAATATTTTTTGAAACTTTATTATCATATAATATGTGCTGTTCACTGAGTTTCAACATTTAGCTGTGGTTTGTAATATTTAATTTTTTTCATTATTTAACAATCAAATTATTAATAATTTTAATTCCTTGTTGTGCAGCTAAGTTTAAAATATATGCAGAACATCTATAATGATGGAAAGATTGATTGTTAAGTTTATCTGTAAGCTCTGCTATTATTATTTTTCCACAAATTATCATTGCTGATTCATTATCAGTGGTTAAAACTAATGTTTTTTTAAGAATTTGAAATTCTCTTAAAATTGAAATAATTGCATCAGCAATGTTTGTTCCTGACGTGTAGTAAAAGACATAATATCTAACAAAAAATTTCACAAATTCCAATTATTATCAATAAAATGAATTGTTAATCCAAGATATGCATCATTATTGAAATTGATGTCCATATATCTGCTATGAGAGATATCTTTCCCATAATATTATTTAAATCATATTGTTTATTATCACGTTTTGCTTTAAAATAATAATCTATTGCTAAGTTTTTAATTTTATTTTTATCAGAAACTTTGATATTGAGAATCAAAAGTATTAATCATTTGCCTAAAATGCAAATTTTACTGATTAAAAGGGCTGTGCATCTTCAATTATCCATTCTACCACTGCATTATCACATTCACTTTTTTCTTATTCTGGTCAATGATTTGTTAATGTATTTTTAACGTTCTCATCATTATTTTATGTGCAGAAGAAAGATGTTATTTTAAAATTGAGATTTTAATATCCTTTCCAAAAACTTTTTGACATTTACAACTGACTGGTCTTCCTGAATATTGTAACGTTTTATCATTAAAATATTTTTACGCTAATGAAAATCGACGAGATTGAGGTAAATTTTCTTTCTTAAAGTTATTTTTTCTTCCTCACTTATTACAGGATCTTGTGATACGTCTCAATATCAGAAGAAGATTCATATTCATCATAACCAGCATCATTAAATCATTATCTGATATTTTTATTGGAAAGAAAAAATTATGGTAAAAATAAAACAAAGACAGAATAAAACGCATAAAACACGGTTTATTTAATGAAACACAGGAATTTATTAAAACATGATCGATCTACATTGATAAATCATATAATTACTTAGACAATCAAATAACTTTGATTTATATTATTAATTATTATAAAGACTAATTTGGGACCATCCCATTTAGGTCCACTTTCCATTTAAATATTTGCGATTTATCAGTTACATATATGTGTTATTTAATAAAGAAAAGGATGATGAATATGAAGACAATTCATTTGATAAATCCAAATCACGTATAAAAAAGCTTGTACAAAGAACGGGACCAGTCATTTGAGGTCATTTTGGTCACTAGCCAAAAGATCATTGGTATCTGGTCGGCAAATGGTAGGATTTATAGTAAAAGAAGTAAAAAATATTATTTGATTATACCAAAGAGCCTGGAATCCCTTATGACACGCCGTCCATAGGATATTAAAATAAAAATATCATATGTTGCCACCGACATGTTGAGTTTGAATAATATCTATGCTTGGTTTAAAATAAAATTTAGTTACAAAAATTACAAAATATTATTTTCTTACCCAAAAATTATTTTTATTTATTTTAAAATTGAACTTCAAGCTCGAACTGCAGAATTTCCTATTGAAATTCACTTGTATTTATACATTTTAAGAAAAATATTTCTAATACTATCTTTAATCTATGACTCAATTTGAATAATTATGACTCATAGATTGTCATCTTTCCATCTAATCTTTGAGTCACGTTAAACTATTTATAACCAAACTAATAATAACTATACTAAATATAACTAATTTAAATATAAATAACTATAAATAACTAAACTATAAATATAATTTTATCGGCTAATCATTTACCTATCGGTTAATTATTTATCCTTATTCTATTTTATTGTATTTTCGGTTATTACATCCTCTCAATAAAATATTAGAAGCAAAATGTTAATAAAGTATTTGTGCTTGCTCAAATTTTGGCTTTATTTTTTAACAATATGCATGACATCAGAAAATTTAATCTGAAAAAGCTGTAGATGAAGAGTTCAGCTTTCGCCAAATTGTAAGCTAAGAGTCCACAATCAATTAGATTTCAGGTCATGCTGAAATATTATGGCATATTACACCAATTTGATATTGCACTACTTAGGAATGATATAACTAAGGTTGCTTGTCTAAACCTCTTCAAAATCCTACGATTAGTTTTGTCAAAATTTTACTATAGATTTATTATAGTTTCGGCAGAATTTTAGCAGTTTTGGCATTTATAATAAGTTTTGGCAGTTTCGCCTTTCTCCAAAGTTTCGCCAGTTTTTTAATATAACTTTAATATAGTTTCAGCAGAATTTCGCTTTTCGGCAAAACGCCATCTTGCCTAAACCCCTAGATTTCAGCAAGCAACTTTAGATATAACACCAGCTTTTTTATAAGCCTCTGATTCAAAAACTAATTTTTTCGACTCACATATTCATTAATTAAAATTTCAATCCAGTAATCCAGTAAATCCAATTACCATGACGAATTGATCTGATTTTTTAATTCTGGCCAACACTATGATTAGATTGAGCCAGTATGTCTTCAAACTCAAATCAATAATAGATCCTTCTTTCAATTCTTTTAAATCTTTTATATTTTGGCACAGCAAATATAATCTTGCTGTTTTTATAATCACGTCACAATGAAAAAAAATCTCAGAATTAACAAAAAAAAAATTGAAAAAATTTAACAATTGTATTTGTGATGGCTTTTTGGCTAATAATAATTGGATATTGGACAATTAGACAATTGAGAATTTAATCAAACATTATCCAATCAAGTTAATTGTAGCTAATGTTTAATTAATTAAAAAAAATTTTTTATTGATTGATAATTTTGAGTTCAGGGGCCTGTATCATCTTTTGGCCAGAATTAAATATAATTCTATAATGCGGGCCAAAAATGTCTACTGCATATTTATACATATATATTTTATTATAATGATAACAAATTTTGATTTTTTATATAATAAATACTTTAGCTAATAAATTTTCAGGGTTTTTATTCAGTGCAAAAATAAAATCATTTTACTTTTTAATCAAAAATTTTCAAATTTTACAATAAAGATTATTTTAGTATTTTAGTTAAAATCCACCTAAAATTTTGTGCCGCCGGGATCATTAAAAGCGTTGCATCCTGAAAATGTTTAAAAAATAATTTTTTTATAAATTACTGAGAAACGATTAATCGATTCTTAAATCAATAACCGCTCCTTCTTCCGATTCTTTTAAATCTTTTTTCGATCCTTCTTTTGATTCTTTTAAATCTTTTTTTGATCCTTCTTCTGATTCTTTTAAATTTTTTTTTGATCCTTCTTTCAATTCTTTTAAATCTTTTTTCGATCCTTCTTTCAATTCTTTTGAAAAAATTCTTTTAATTATTACTGTAAATTGTCCTGAAGGATTTCTCGAACAAAAGTTTAAAAAACCACAAATATTCGCTTTTTTATTTTTGTTTTCAGTTTCCTTTTCATTTTCAGTTATATAGAAAATCAATCTTCCAACTGCGAGTATAGTCAAAGCTATGTATGTCTTTGTTTGGTAATAGTTATTACTTAGAAACACTGATAACCAAATCATTTGATAAATAAGTTGTATGATAATAGAAACTAAGAACCCTCTTAACATGAAGTAATATACCATGTGATTAAACAATAAAATTGGAGAGACTATTTTTCCGAATAAAGGCATCATGGTATTAGATTTAAAAGAAAATATAATCCATGTAATATTTTGAAACAATATCGCAATTGAGTAGCCTTCCACTAAAAATTGTGCATAATTATTGGACATAATAGTTACATATGAAACAATCGAAAATATAAGAGCAGAACCACCGTAAAATATAGCTACAGAAAAGAGACCCAAAATATATTTTTCCTTGAGGATTTCAATGAAAAACATTGCAGTGAATGGTCCAAATAACAATAAGCCTAAAACGAGAACATCATCCATGAAATAAGCAAATTTGCCTAGGTACGGAGATGGTTTAGGGCCATATATTGTTAAGAATAAAATGGGTAATAGCCCATTAACACAACCATCATAGAAATCCTGGTATGGAGTCCATTGTTCTTGAGTCGAATTATCAGAGGACATCGGTAAACAATTATAATCAGTTCAATATTACCCAGAAAATATGTGGATTATAAAATTGCAAATTTCAGTTATAGTTTTTAATGCAAAATTCTGAAAATTTTATTTTTATTGACGGAATTTATATTTCGAACAAATACAACCAGTCTCGAGGGTACGGGTACATAAAAGGTAAATAGATAAACTGTACTGTACGGTCAGCTAAACTGTACTGTACGAAAATATTTTAGCCAATCATAACTCATTGTATACTTTTCAAATTTTTTTTATTTATCGTACAATAAAATCTGATTGGTGAATTCTCACTTCGTACAGTACAGTTTAGCTGACCGTACAGTACAGTTTATATGTATACTCGTACATAAACTGTACTGTACGAAAATATTTCAGCCAATCATAACTCATTGTATACTTTTCAAATTTTTTTATTTTATTTATCGTACAATAAAATCTGATTGGTGAGTTATCACTTCGTACAGTACAGTTTATATGTATACTCTACGACGCAAATACTATCTTCTTCTACCATATGCATGTCGATCTTCACCGCATAATATATTTTTACAGTAAGGTGGTAGAAGAAAATAGCACCTACCACGCAAATACTTTCGTAAGCAACCATACCCGATGAGATCTCCAGATTCGTCGGGTGATGGTTTTGTCTATTATGAGTACTGTAATATTTAGAAAATATTATGGATATAGTACCTGACATATACTGTACGTAATAGAAGAAATAATATAAAAGACGTCGGAGCAATTAGGCATTGTTAAATTATTTTTATCAGAGAATCATTGGCTTGCGTAATTACGCACACGATATTATAAATTCATTATTTTTGAGCTACTTTGAAATTTCAAAACAGCATTCATTATTATGCATTTTACTAAAATGAACTGTTTGCACTTCTTTATACAATTCCTCATATTCAACACTTTTCGCGTATGGAATATTCAATCTTTATCATTCATTTAGCAGATGCATATAATAAATGTTTTCTTATTACAGTATTCTATTGGAAATTTTTTTCAGATCGTGCTTACTCTCTTGTATCTATCATTCTTTCAAAAGTGAACTGTTCCAACATTTAAAGTAATCTTATATCAACAATACAATTTTTAATGTCAAAGACAATAAAGAGTAAGTTTCAGTATATAAATAACTATTGTATATATGCAATTTTTTTTTATTTAAAAACTAAATAATAATGATTTTCTTTGTAATACATCATTAAAAAATTTAATATTTTAGAAAGAAATAAATAGTTAAAGATAATTATATTTACGTATACATTTGTTCTCTTTAGTAAAATAATTTACAACAGCCGATAAAATAATAATCAAAAAAATAAAAAAAAATATAAAAGATGTAATTGTATTTAAATATTTGAACGAGGAGAATATTTTTCAGCGTGACGCCAATCTTGCCATGGCATTAAATAAGTCTCTAACTTCGGTGGTTTCATTTCTCCACAAATCTGCAATTCTTTTTGATTTTAATGATGATTTTAATCCAACAAATTCGGATCTCGCAGCCATGTTTCTACGATATAATGTAAATGAGTTTTGAGGACGAGGACGAGGAGTATTACGTAGGTTACTTCGTTGTAGACGTTTGGACCTTCTAGTTATTGTTGAATTACTCAAAAGTGAACTTATGTCTAGAGTAAAATTATAATTTGTCGAATTGACAATTTCTTCGTCTGTTCTTGGTTGGAACATGATCAATAATATTTTTTTTTTATTATAAAAAAAAATGATAAAAAGATGTTAAAGGATGAAGATATATGTTTTTATAACTTTGTATAAGTAAGAGCGCAGCAATCTTCCGCAGAACATTTGCTTTTGTATTTTGCTTTTTGGATGTCAATCAAAAGCGTTATTGTTGGTCATTTTAGAAATGCTTTTTTTTATTTTATTTAGGAATTGATGTGTTTATCAATCACTGCGCATAATAGCAAACTTGATTCCAAACTAGTTAGAATATGTGATAATTGTAACCCTTAAAATAAGAGGGCGCAACAAAAGTGAAAAATGTTATTGTTGTTTGAACGGTTTTTGTTTGTTATATTAGGAATTGATAAGCATGTAGTCACGGCATCGAACTGTCGATCTAAACTTTCATTCTTTTGTATGAAAGACAAAATGAGATGTTAAAGGAGATAAAACAGGTTTGCATGATTAGACTGATTAGTCGTAATACTAATCAATATTAGCCAGATGATATACGGTGATAGTGTGATTCGGTAGTGCACTTCTATCAGAAAGAAATATTGTAAATGCTCATTATTCATGACGTTTATATTCATAAAGTATATATCATACGCATAATAAATTGTACGTAGTACGAATGAAATAAAAAAAAATGAGTTATCGGAACAATTAGATCGATTAGTTAAAAAATTTGACATTGTAAAAGATTATTTTTATCATACAGTCAAACTCCGATATAACGATATGTCGGGATCCATATGAAAATCTTTGAGAATATCATTATATCAAAATGATACCGATATTTATACTGTATGTTCTCTCATATAGTGGGAAAGTAAAATTTTATTGTTATATTAAGTTTTTTAATATATCGGTATATCAAATATCGGTATATCGAGGTCTGATTATACGAGTTTATTTATGTCTGATTTTAAATATCATGATATGATGATTCCTTGAAATTCACTTATAAATAGAACTTAATTTAACTTTCACTTTGGCAAGCTGAAGAGCCACATCATAAGGTACAATATATTCATTATTATGCATTTTGCTTGGTATAAAGAACTATTTGAACTTCATAAACTTTCGCGCTGGAATGTTATATCCTATAAATTTTTGCTTAGATAATAATGGAATATGTGCGAATAGCGTGTTTATGCCTGTCATTCATTATGTGGACACTGGTACCCGCAGTGATTTTAATAATTATAATTATTGCCCATTGTATGAGATCTTCAGTTATATAAGCTTTTAAAATTTTATTTCATATCATAAATGTCACTTGATTGAAGATGAGAATTTTTTTTTTCCAGATCGCACTTACCTTGTTAAGAAATTAGTATATCAAATGTGTTACAGGATTGTGATAAAAAAAATAGTGCTTTTAACAGTATGGTAAATTTTAAAAATTCACAGTCTCTGTTGAATCATTCTTCCCAACTATAAACAGAGAGTGAAATATTCTAAAATCTAAAGTAATCTTATGATGTAAAAAGTTATATAAAATTTTTTAATGTTAAAGATGTTAAAGGAGTATATAAGTAATAAATCTATTGAATTTATTCTTAAAACTAATATTTTAAAATCATAAATTATTTATTTAAATAATAATCTTAATAATCTGTAAATACATCAATTCATTCGCTTAAAAAATCTTAATAAATTGTTAAAGAGACAAGTATTCTTACGTGAACATTTATTATTATCTTATAAAATAATTTTAACAACCAATAAAAAGTAATATAAATATTTAAATAAAAATTATTGAGATTCTTTTTTTTTTCTTTTAGGAGTATAAGAATAGTCGGAATATTTTTCGGAGTGACGTTTTTCTGCTAATCTTGCCATGGCATTAAATAAATCTTTAACTTCAGTGGTTTCATTTTTCCACATCATCCCAATTTTTTTTGAAACTTCTGATGATTTTAATCCAACAAATTCTGATTTCGCAGCCATGTCTCTACGATATAACATAAATGGATTTTGAGGACGAGGAGTATAACATAGGTTTTTTCTTCGTTGTAGACGCATGACTTTTCTTGTTGTCGTTGAATTATTCAAAAGTGTCTCCACGTTCAGAGTAAAATTATAATTTGTTGAATAGACAATTTCTTCGTCAGTTTTTGGATGTGACATGATCAAATTTAAGAATAACAAAAGAATTTTTTTATAAATTATTATAAAATTTATTTGAAAGACACTATCTATAACATTTGTATATTTATAATTTAATGATGCTTTTGTTTAGTTTTTTTGGATCGTAACTATCTTTTGTTAAAGACTGCGCGTTTGTTTGAATGAAAGGATTGAAAGGTACATGACGGAATTTCGGTAAAATCTGGTGGGACTGCATAGATTCATACATAAATATAATTATGGATTGATTTTGTTTTTGCTTTTGGAGTTGTTATTGTTAGTTTTTTTAGAGATGTTGGCGCCTTTTGTTGTTACAATTAACAAATTATTTATCTGCAAATTGCAGAAAACAGTAAGAATTTTCTTAATTAGTAATATAAAATCATCTATCGGGAAGTGCATTACTAAGAGGGGGTGGGAAGTTTATATCTTCGCGTTTTCCATTTTTGTATTAAGGATATGCTATTTAATTTTTAAATTTTTATAATTTAGTATAATTTTCCTTTTATTTCAGTTTATCTTTTACTTTCATAGGAATTGTGATTAAAACAAAAGAAATGCTGCTAGATTTGCTCTTTGACTTTGTCAATGAAATTTTATAGCCGTTTTTAGAATTTTGTATTCTGGTATATGTATTACTGAATTTGTGATTATCAATAATAGTAATCATTTGGTGATTGTTCGATATTGTCATTGTCGTGAAAATAGCAAATAATAATAAATATACTATAAATGTACTGTAAATACATTTTTTTTTTATTTGTTTTTTTTATTTTTGGAAAGATTTATGCGATTCATGATATAATTATGCTTTAAAAACCCCGGCTAGCTACGAAACAGTTTTTTTTTATGCATATGTGGCCATGTGATATAAACAGACAGGCCCAATGCCAATCATTCAATAATTGTAAAGAGAGGAAATTTAAAAAATTTTAGTATTATTGATTTAGAAATTAAATATGAATTTACCGTAAACGGTTGATTAAAAGTATCCTCCTATCCTCCCCTTTTTTAACCAAAAAAAAAAAATTTCCTTTTTCTCCTGGTTTTCATTATTTAAATATTATAATTTTGCCTAGGTATTACACGTAAATATTTTTCTGATTATTATACAAGTTTTAAATGTATTTTATTTATAACAAAAAATCGAGTAATATACATGGTAGTACAAGGTTAACCCCCTGGAATTTGTATTATACTCGTCTTTTATGGTAATTATAATTTTTAACATTTAAATTGACGAATTGATTATTGAATTGAATTGTATTTGGACGCGTGGAAATTCAGTGGAGAAAATATATATATATTTTTTTCTTTTTAATTGTTTAATTTAACGAGACGTTTATTAACGTTTCGGTTTTTTCTTTTTTTTAGACGGATATATGATATCGGTGAAGTCTATATGAGGATTAAAAGTACTAGGAATATTGGAGGTGAAGGTCATTGTTCAGAGATTAGTTGCTGATCAGAATGTTGTCGATTCGTTGAGAAAGTAGTTGATTAAAAGAAGACAGTTGAGCGGATGAAGGTGGAAAGTAATTGACCGGGGAAGGGTTACTGAAAAGTTGTTCAAAGAAGGAAAAGCGGTCGGATAATTCATCACTCGTTAAAAATTTCATCGGGAAAAGGTTGGTTTTTTACAAAGAGAAATGATGATTGGACTATCTAACATTAACACCACATTTGGTTAATTGACTGAACATGAAATATATCGTCAAATTCATTACGAACTGAAGCGTCTTTCTTTGCTGATAAACTGCAAAGACTATATAATATACCAATGAATTCACCGTTTTACGATTATGTTTACTACCAGGATGTTCGACACTTACATTGACAATACATATAATTAACTGAATGTTAAATTTCGATATTTATTATTTAGGTTGTTAAATGTCGATATTTATCATTCTGGTTAAAATTCTGATAATTTACTCGAAGAGTCCGATATAAAAAAATTTCCTATCCCATTAAATTTGGGTGCCAACCTATTCTTTGTAATGTTCCAAACCAATTTTTTCATAACCAATATTTCGGAACGGTATCTGAAATCTGGTAAACGTATACCAAATGAGAAAATGCTATATTGATTGATAAATCAAGTGATACTCAAATACAATACAAAAGATATTTTATAAAAATTAATATGAAGTAAGTTCATACAACCAGTATATGTGGGCGTAATTATTTCAGATAATACGGCATTAAGGTGTGAAATATATTACACCAAATTTTTACACTACAACCGAAAAAAAATACTAGGTTTCCTTCTAAAAATGAAAAACAAACAATGGAAATCCAACCATTCCTTTTGGAATATGTTGTAGTTGATGAATCAAAGATCATGTCTTCGATCAAGCAACTTGTTTTTAGCTTTTTTCACCCATAATTTGTTATATTGATGGAGCTAGAATGCTGAAATTATCTTTCCGGAAATAGAACGAAGGAAATTTCCTATCTTTGATTAACTTCTTTGTAAATAACCGATGATTGTAAACTGACAAAATCGTAAGTTCTACTAAAAAGATATTAATTGAAATTCACCATTACCATTATTATATATAGAAATTCCGTCAGATTTAGTATCAATATTAACTCCATAGAATTTTGTTGTCAGCAGCATTCATTGCGGCGGATCCCTGCTACGCCTCGGGAATTAAAATTGACTTACAGAAACATCAGTTAAGTTGTTTTCCTAAAAAATGTCAAATAATGACGCACCTTTAACACTGGAAAAAATTGGTTAGATAACGGAAAATTGGTTAGACGCAAGATTTGGGGTACAAAAAAATTTTTTAGAGCTCATTTTTGACTGTCCACTAATAAATTTGGGACTTAAATAGAAATTTGGTGACTAAAAGACTGTCAAATATTTATTTAATTTGACATGACGGACAAATTTTGAGGTATTTCATAAATCCGCCAGCTTAGGACGTAAATAAGTTCTTATAGAACATTGTTCATTTATCTGAGTCATTTTTCGTTTAATCTGACTCAACATAGACATTAGGATTAATAAAATATGTTCAATTTGTGTTTTCTACTTTTTTTTTTGTTTATCACGAAGTTCCATTCGACATAATCTCGTTTGTCAAAGAAAATTAGTCATATTAAAAGAGGCTTTTCTAGAAGCCTTGCTTGAAGTTTTATTAATAACTGATTTACGAGTGATTTACGAATTTCTTAGCTTTTACGGTATATTTCTCTTCGTCTGGAGAATAGTCAGAATCTAATGTTGATATATTTGAAGGGTCGAAAGGTTTGTTGACGCGCACCAAAAAAAAAAAATTAATACAAATTAAAATAACAAACCTTTAATAGCATTTTTTGATTCAGGTATATCGTTAAAACTATGCATTTTATTATTAATATACAGCATGTATGTCTTCCCTGCTGGTTAATTATAGCAAATCCTTTTGTGCGTGTACGGTAGTGCAGTACAACTCCTTGTCTCCTTTTCGTTCGAATGGGTAAGCAAGATGTGAAATTATGAATATTTCACATTTTGTGACAAAAATTGATGTACAAAATTTTAATTTGCTAAAATTTAGTTAGAATATATAAAATTTGCCCGAAATTATATAAATATTTCAGTTATTATTTACAGTAATTAATTATTCGAATTTTTTCTATATTTATTTTCTCCAGATAAAATTTTTAATATATGAAAATTTGTACTAATTTTTTTGGAAATTATCTACAAATTTTCAATTTTAGAAATTCAATGATATAGTGAATGAATATTACATACATACTACATTTTAGCAAACAAAATTCACATTTGATCATAGTAGTGTAAAACATGGCTATAATCCTTTCCAAATTTGAATCAGCAACTTGTAATCTAAGGGTATCCACACCAGCCGAAATAGTGGTAGTACAACAATCTTCGTAGTATTACAATTAGTCGAACTTTTCATGTCTTTTGTTTACCAATCTTTTTCATGTTTATAACACAATTTATAAAGACGTTGATAATATCTGTAAAAATATCTAAAGACCGAAATCATTCATCAAATTTCCGGAAATATTAAAAGATGATTGGCTAGTTTATATTCGGACAAATCATCACATGATCAAAATGTTTGTTCATAGATGTTCACATGGCCCCGCCCGATTACCTTTATTAAACACATTTTATTACAGTAGTTCTCCCGGTACTCAGATCTCATCATTTCATAGCACTTAATGAAATACAAAAACTTTTCTAATTAGAACCTTATTGACATCATCCCAACAAATATTTTTAAGTTTGTGGGGTTGTATGGGAAAATGAAAACCAAAACATTGTAATATTGCTTATTTTAGTAAATGAATTAAAAATGACCCTTGTATAAATTAAGAAAAAATCAACCTTTTTAAATCTATAAATAAATAAAAGTAATACAATAATTTTTTTTAATCCGCGTCTTCATAATCTGATTTCACAAAAAAATCCCGCGGTTGGATTTTTAGGTAATGTACTCTCTTAAATACTGAAAATCGTGAACTTTTGTAGAAATTATTCATTACGAATAAATTAAAAAAAAAAGTCAAGTAATTTTATAAATGAAATATTCAAAGAATGAGAATTGTTTAAAAAACAAAAATAACCGGTTTCTTCTTTTTTCAAGTACCGTTGGCCACTGCATAAAGTACCCCCCAAAAATAATACCCCCCGTGATTAAGACCCGGGTATTATTCACCACCCTTTGTGATCTGTCCATGTATAGTACCCGGGTACTTTTCAAAGTCAAATGTTGTTAAAATTGATTAAGACCCGGGTACTATATCAATTATATCAATGATTTGTAAAATAAGGAAAGTTGTAATGTTTGCTTTAATACTATAAGGAGTTAAAATGCTCTCGTGATACACCTTAGTTTAGTTAACGTTAGTTACACGATCCCTTAAAAATAGCTACTCATGTTCTGTACGGTAACATCGGATCTCTTTATATAAATGCAAAAATCGTGTTTTGTAATTTTTTTATCTTTATTTCAAAAATAATTTTTTGTTACAACTTTATACACGGGTATATTGAAATACAAGTACTTCTAAAGTTTATTTGTTTTATCTGATATTTCCTTCAACTAGTCCCAAATGTTTACATAATTTCCCTCTTCATTATCATAATATCCACTTTCTGAATTATTTTCACTTTCCTCACCACTTTCCTCACCACTTTCTTCACCGCTTTTTTCACCACTTTCTTTACCACTTTCTTCACCACTTTCCTCACCACTTTCTTCACCGCTTTTTTCACCACTTTCTTTACCACTTTCTTCACCACTTTCTTCACTACTTTCTCCACCACTTTCTCCACCACTTTCTTCATCACTTTCATCATTTTCTCCCTCTTCTTCGTCAATATTGATTACTTGTGCACCTTTTTTACCTGATACTCTCTCAAAATCAAAAATATATTTGTCTTCAGAACCATCTACCTCCGTGGAGATTCCACAGCACTTGAAGGACCGTCGTATCATTATAGGATCAATATTATCCCATGCTTCTTTAACCCAGGATGCTACTAATGAGTATGATGGACGTTTAATCTTGCCTGAAGGTGTGTATTCTTTTATAGCCTCGTCCATCCATTTGTTATAAACATGACGAACCTATAAAAATAAAATAAAAAAAATTTATTAATATTCGCAGATAATATTTATTTTAAATTCATAATATCTAACAACCTTTGCTTTAAATGCTTTATTCAAGGATAGTGCCTCGACCCGTATCCGGATCAATCCGGATTGATCCGGATTTTTTTTTTTTCGGATATCCGGATTTTCACGGTTTTCATCCGGATTATAAACCGGATGAAAAATATCCGGTTTGACCCGGAATCCGGATGAAATTTTTATTATTTTTTTTTTTATTAATAATAATTTTGCTGATCCATAAAGATCTATATCTAAATGATATTATGGCTAATTATTTTTGCGCCTAATACCAATTTTTTTATTAAAATTTATTAAATTTATATTTGTTATTAAACTTTTTAATACAGTAAGTTTAAGAAGATTTTTCAATTATAATTTATTTATTGAAGTTTGTATCAGATTTGTTTATTTAAATTTATACATTAACAAATAACAAATAATTTTAGATTTCACATTCAAACGTTCAAAAGAAAAAAAACTTTATATTATTTTTGTTACAACAAAATAATAATTATTGTTTTAAAATGAAAAATTGTTCAATATTATAAATTTATATAATTATAACAACTTTTTTTAAAATTAAAACTAGTGTTATGTAATTTGATTCAAATGATTCTTTAATTTTTGAAAGAAGAAACAAATCCTTAAAAAATTGCCTTACTAACCCAACACATCTATTTATAGTAATCTTTAGCTGTATATAAAAATATCTTGTTTAAAATTTCATAATTAGTTAATTTACAAAGAAATGTTAAACAATAGTCTGAGACAATGCTGAAATAATATGAAATTGTTTTAAAGAAAAGTATTTAATGAAATTGGAATTATGTAAATTTCGTGGTCTTGGATAATTTTGGCCAAATTTGTAATTCTGGCCGAAATTAACATCACGTGACACCGGGAAAATAGTTTAGCCACCGGGCAAAAAATTTTTTATCGGCTGGCATGAAAATTTAATGTTACACAATTTGTAATTCTGGCCGGCGTTATGAATTCTGGCCAGAATTATTGCCGATCATTTGTAAATCCAATCCGGTTTCCGGTTTCTATCCGGATTATCTGATCCGGATTCAAAAATCGGTCAATCCGGATATAATCCGGATTTTTTTTTGTGTAATCCGGATGACGGTTTTCATCCGCCAAGCACTATTCAAGGACACATCTAATGGTTGTAAACGTGAGGTTAAACCACCCGGAATTACAGCCATATCTGTATTTTTCTCTTTAAAACGACGTTTTACAGGATCTGTCCTATGAGCAGTAAATGAATCAAGAACGAGAAGTGAACGTGGATTTGAACCTAAATTAGCCCTTCGTCGCCACACATTTTCCACCCACCAAATCATTTCTTTCTCATCCATCCAGCCAGTTGGATTTGCATGAACATATATACTAGGGATGCCAACGGTCGGTTCGGTTCGGTTTCGGTTTTAAAACCGCGGTTTTCAGCTGAAACCGAACTGACCGCAAAACCGACCGATAAAACCGAATTGCAAAACCGATCGCAAAATTACTGCAAAATTGAATGAACTAATGTTAGAAAGTGTTAATTATAATTTTATTTGATAATATTCCTTAAAATTATAATTTTTTTTACGATAATAATGTCAATTTTGCGATTTTTTTCAGCGGAACGAAAAATCACGTGATCGACGCGTAAAAAATTTTCTTATTATTTCAAATAAGAATACTATATATATAAATAAACACCAAAATCATAATTTTTAATAGTATTCTCAATATAATAAACATTCTTTTCTTTTGGAATATATGATTAACTGATCGGTTTTTTTGTCGGTTTTTTTATATATAAAACCGACGGTTAACCGGTCGGTCTTGGACTGAAACCGAACCGTAACCGAACCGATAAAAACCGGTTATAATCGGTTATAACCAAACTTTTGGCATCCCTAATATATACCATCTGGAAACTGCTCTCGTGGTACTTTAACTAACTTAAAAATGATTAGTGGAGGAAGGCAGTGCCATCTGCAAGAATGCGAAGGGCTTACTGTAAAATGGGTACGTTCATGGCCTGTTGTAAGGATTGAGACTGTTCGTTTTCCACGTTCTTCAATGGTTGTTTGACTTGGCAAATTGAATGCCATAGGGGGTTTCATCCATGTTGCCAATCAAATTTAAAGGATAGTTAGCTTTCAGTTCGTAGATAAAGAAGGTATGATAAAAAATTTTGTTGTTGTTCGTTATATTCCTCAGGTAATCTTTGTGCAACTGTAGTGCGTCGGCGGTTTACCAACGAATGACGGGACATAAATCCATCCACCCACTTATGTGAAAATTGACATTTATGAATATCAGGATACTGGGAACGTATTCATTGCATGAGCCAAACTTCGAGCTTTTGCACCAATCATATATCTGGTTACAGTTTTTAATTGTCTTCAGGTCACGAACCCACTCCAAAAGTTCCTCTTCAAGTTGTGGATATTTTGGTCGTGCACCAATATTAAGTTTTTGAACATATGACCGCACACATCAAGTTAGTTTTTTTTATTTTTCCAGTCGCGAACCTGTTTTTGGTTCAATCCCATACTTATTTGCAGTTGCCCGAATACTATGTCCATTTTCATGATAGAACACAACCATCAACTTTTCGCGAGCATTCCATTGTCGACGCTTTTTTTGGTATTTATTGCTCGTCGTGCACCAAAATTTCCCTTTGGCATTTTTAGGATACTATATAAGAGACTAAAAGTAAATGATATTTCAAAAATTTCGTGTTTTTTTTCAAGGTTCGAAGTAGGTAAATAGGGGGTAATAGGATCTGCTTTATCAAGGAGGGTATCATGAACATCACGGATGATAACTCAAAAAAGAAGTATTGACATCTACTCTGGAAAATTTTCTCGTTTCTTATAGCCAATTTCTAAATTTTTGATTTTGACAAAATGCCATATTTGTTTCAAAAAAATTTTATTTTTATATTTTTTAGAAATAAATATATGTTCAGAACAACGAAATAGATGAAATAAATTTTATTAATCGTTTGATTTGATTGATTTATTTATATTACAAAATTTGTGATCACAATACCGCAGTATAACGTAAGCGGCCCGTTATATAATAACCCTTATATAATATCCTCTTATATAATATCCCCCTACAAATAGTACCCGGTTCCTCACAAAGTACCCATGGGTACTAATCAATTTAAAAAACCGAGTTCTTGATTAAGACCCGGGGTACTTTATGCAGTGGCCAACGGTAATATGAATCAGTAATGCGGCGTAATTTAATTTGAGATAAGCCCAACCACCAATCAAGAAAAGATGATTCGAAATATTGATGATTCGGAATTGATCCATTTATCAAAGAAGGTTTTCAATTATTTTTTGTCACTTACACTGATTTCCTGATTGTTTTATAGAAAATTTCTTATAAAAGGACAACGTTCTCAACTTACTCTTCCTGTAGAAAATTAAAAAATTTTCTTATAAAAGGATAACGTTTTCAACTTACTCTGACTATAATTAAACTTTCATCTATCAAAAAGAAAAAATCAAAATGATGAAGCAAACCTATATTCTTGTAGTCATTTTATTCGCTATTCTTTCAATAGCCAACGCTATTCCACTTCAACTTTATAAAAGAGCCACTACCTTTGTCGTATGCCCTACAGGATCTCCAAACATAATCACTGTATCAATTCAACCTGATCCTCCCTTGGCTAATCAACCTGCAATTTTTACTATTTCCGGAACATTAAAGACTGGTGTCATTACCACAGGATCCAAACTTGTTATTTTTGTTCTGGATAATAATGGTAACACCTTAGGTGAAGCTTTAACCGATGATATTTGTAGTTTCCCTGGAATGACATGTCCGGCTAACTATTTTAGTTTAATAAGAAAAGTTCAAATATTAAACCTACCCGCAACATATAGTTTTGTAGTTCAGATTTTAGATGCTTCTGGTAAAACTTTAGGCTGTTCTTTGGGTACAGTTACTGGAGCTAATTAATTTTTTTATGGTCCTTTTATAACTATAAAATTCGCTTTTATATTCCGTTTTATACTTTTTCATTGTAATCATATTTTTAAATATTAAATAAATTATATTCCTTTTGTTATCAGTGAACTAATCGAAGTAACCATTTCATTTATTATTAATTGAATTCAAAAAATTCAATGTCAGAAAATCTAATACCCATTCTTTCTTTTAATTGAATAACGATAACGTAATACAAATTTTGGATTCTAAAGTATTGAATATCAACAATCATTTAACTTGCATTGAATAATTTTTTTTAAAAATAATATTTTATGTTATTATTTGAAAAGCCATTTTGTTAATACAAATGCATCTGCAGGTCGACTGGTCGAGTGGGTGGTCAAAATTGTAATCTTGTTTTTATAATTATGCGTAATCAGATTAAATAAACTTGTTTTTTTCGTAGTCATTTGTTGTTTTAATTATTGATTTACGCCATTTATATATCAGTGTATTAAAATATTAAGATTGGTTAAGGAAAATTACGTCACAGAGTAGAACACGTTAATCATTTTTTTCGCGTGGTAAGTAAATAACAGATATTTGAAGTCATAGTATTCTGCTCGCCTCCCATGATTGAAGAAAGGGGCGAAGGGCCTTCTTATTAAATTTGATGGTTCATTTTGATAGATAAACCTGGAGTATAAAGTAGAAAATGTCTGTGCTAATAATGCAGTAAGGATTTGTATAATTGGTATTAAATAATTATAACACTATGTAATAATTATAATATTGGTAGTAATTATAATACTATATAATAATTACAATACTGTAATAATAGTTGCAACCTTACAACTTTCTAAAAATAATTATATATCACTTTTATTATTATAACACTCATATCACATGATGGGAAATATTATAAAAGTGCTTAATGTTAACCTCTCGAATTGAAAATGATGAAAGTGATGGAAATGATGGAAATGGAATTGATGGAAATCGAAAAAATGATAGAAATCGAAAGTAACTTTAAAAAGTAAGCTCTAGAGAATACACGTTTTTCGCTTTAAATAAAACATCTTTCATTTCAGCTATACAAATTGACTTTACATTTAATATTGTCGTAACTTCAAGAACTGAATCCACTTCTCCAAAAACTGAACTACATCTACAGAAACTGATACTACACCTTCAGCTTTGATGACAGAATTAAAAAAAATTTATGATGATTTGCCCATAAGAGCGCGTGTGTTCTGTGATACTCTTGCCACCAATGAAGCAAAAGCAGCTTATCTTGTGTCGATTAAAGATGTCATTAAATTGACTTTACATCTAATATTGCCACAACTTTAAGAACTGAAGCCACATCTCTAAAAACTGAAGCTACATCTACAGGAACTGATGCTACACCTTCAGCTCTGATGACAGAATTAAAAAAAGATTCACAAGAGCGCGTGTGTTTTGTGATACTCTTGCCACCAAATGAAGCAAAAGCAGCTTATCTTGTGTCATCGATTAAAGATGACAGAAAAAATATACCGCAGAAAAGGAGTATGATTAATGATTTGTTTTGTTTTTATTTATATTCAATAACAGAGATTTTCACATTTTCTCACTTAAATAACCTTCGTTTTCTCAATTTTTTTTTTCACCTACTTAATAGAGTTCCTTTATTAATCTATTATGTATCATAGCCATCCTGATTATCGTCATTAATTCATTAACAAGTGACTCCAATAATAAAAATAATGAAATGACTTCATATCTGCTGAGTGTGTTTATTGAACAAGTTATTGCCAAAATAATGGATTGATGCTGGAAGATGGGCTCTTCAATCTAAAATTTTTTCTTTGTAGTTTTTGTTTATTTAATTTGCGTAATAGATGTGCACTAGCAAATTGGAATAAAATAGTGTCATTAGCAAAAAATCCCCGGTCGTAAACCCTGCAGCGCGTACCATCCCTTCAATACCTACCATACCTAATATTTTTGGAAGTCATTTCTCCTTGAGTATACCCTCTATCAAAAAACTAAGGTTAGTTACAAACATAACTAAGATTACGTTCAGGCTGTAACCTTGGATGCAACTGATACCTAGTAGATCACGAAATATACACGTTAAACAGGTTAAGGAATTTATTAGCGATATTTAAAATAAATTATGCGTATAAAATAACTGTTTATTGATGAATAAATAAAATAAAAAAAAAATAAATTTAAAAGGAAAACAGTCCACATCCGATGTTGGGATTTATTCATGCCTAAAGATTATAGGTCAAGAATTTCTAATCATGAAAACAGATGAGGATTTGTATTAGAAATGTCAGTCAATTGTTGTCCTTCAGGTATATCATAAAGGCGACATTGTAAATCTTACATTCTACTTTGTAGTAACATCTTTACTTAAAACATGTTTCTTGTGTCTATGTCTACATGGACTATTAATCGTAAAACTCGTGGATGGGACGGGAAATAATATAACTATCATTTGCGTTCAACCACACTTATGTAACACTTTTCACTTCAGACGAATGTACGATTAACAGATGAATTGGTTACAAAAAAAAAATCTTATTATCTGAACAAAGTAAATTACGCCCAGTTACAATAAATTATGAAGATAAAAAATGTATATTTGTGGCTTCAGGTATAGCAGATAGTATTATATCCATTTATTTTTTTTCGGTTTTTATCTGTATTTATAATTAATGTTTTACTAATAATATCATGTTGTTCTCGTTAAAGCAACTTCGGATTTTTTTGGATAATTTTTCAGATCTATCTTATGAATCAATTGACAATCAATTCCACACGAAGTGAAAACATCTGAAAACCTACAATGAGGAATAAATGAATATATATAAATAGCATCTGATGATTCATTGTTATCCGAAAAAAAATGTTGAGAAGAAATTCGTTAACTATGTGTAGCAAATTGGAATCTGAAAGAAAGAACTTGTATATAGAGACTACTAAGTCGCATATATATGTTCTGTATTAATCTTTCCTGAGAAATTCTTTTTTTTTGTATACGTTTTTTTCATTTTCGAATGAACTTTTATTTTATAAGTTGACAGATAATAATTCCTTACTATAATATGTGCAGAAATTACCCGATCCTTACAGCGTCTCCCCGAGAGTCTTGCCGCTTAACCACGCTTTTTTCATTAACTCGAATAACAAAACGTATACGGAAAAAAAATTCATCATGATTTTCTTCGCTTTGTTCAGAAAATTATGAAGGTAATTAATCGAAAATATGTGTATTACATGGATACATATTTTTAATTGGTTTTCTCAAAATCAAAGTTGACTGAAAAATTATTGTGTAGGACACGATTCTTGGTTTTGTTGGTCTCGATATTGATATGTTTAATTTGGTTTATTTTTTTCTTATTCATTTTACAGAAAATGTAATATAACACTTCTAGTCTGTTTCTTTCAATAAATCGCCATGCAATGATGTAATTCGTATATGGCTTAGCTAATAATTTGGAATTTAAATAAATATCTTTTTTATCTTTCTTTTTTTTTGAAAATAGCTGAAGCTGCTGCGATATATTGTCTGAATTCTATGAAGGGCACTATAATTTAAGTACAGGAGGTATGGTAAAAAAAAAATCTTACTCTTGTCGACATGAGTTGAAACGGACTGTTTACGAAAAAAAAATGATGCGATTACTATTTTTCTCAAATAACGTAACAAAATATTTTGGAAATCAGACATCTAAGATATCCCTTTAGGAGTTGCTAAAGGCTAATCCTCGTACATTTAATAAAAAGCAAGTGTATTTAATGTTCATTAGATTCCTTACTAATTATTATTTAAGAGCTACGCATTCAATTTGATAAAAAATAAACGTTATCACAATGTAATTTGACCATATTTGATGTAAATTTTGTATATAGTGTTCCTTAACAAAAAAAGCAGGAAGTTCGAAATATCATAATTATATATGTCTTATTTTTTTATTGATTTCTCCATAATGATAATGATGAGTCGATCGGCGGCGCAGTGTACCTGTATTCACGTGGTGTCACAAAATCCTGGCTAAAAAAACTCATCTCTGCGATTTTTAAGATCTCTCTCCCTCTCTATATTCGTGCTAAAGCGTATTTGTGAGTTAAATCGTTAACTTACGGCACACGAATCATCATATTGATATTTCAATACATCAATCCAACTTAATTCTAATTTAAAAAAAAAAATTGTAAAGAACAATGTCTACCAGCGAATTAGCTATTGTTTATTCTGCTCTTATCCTCGCTGACGATGGGATTGATATTACTGTATGAAATCTTTATCTTATTTTATTTAAAGAAGTGAAAAAGGAAATCGATAAAATAGATTAACCTAAATATAGGGAATTCAAATAAATTTTTGGAATTTTTGATCTCTGAATCAATCTTTCACTTTAACTTAGGCTGATAAATTACAAGCTTTAACAAAGGCGGCTGGTATTGATGTTGAACCAGTTTGGGCAAATTTATTCGCCAAAGCTCTGGAAGGAAAAAGTGTTAATGATCTATTAATGAACGTCGGTAGTCGTAAGTATCAATTTATCAATTTCCAGAAAAAATTTTTATCTTCAAATTTTAGTAAATATTAATTTGTTCAAAAAAAATTTCCAAATAATTAGCTGGTGCAGTTGCTCCATCCGGTGGTGGTGCTGCTGTTGCAAGTGGCGGTGCTGCTGAAGAAAAGAAAGAAGAAGAAAAACCAGCTGCTGAAGAAAAGGAAGAATCCGATGAAGATATGGGATTCGGTAAGAATATTTTTTTCGCAAAATTATTTAGAATTAAAAGCATCTTTGATTGTTTAATTAAAAAAAATATTTTTTTTTTTTCAGGTCTTTTCGATTAAAAATATTAAAGTATACATATTTCAAAATTTAATGATTTGAATTTAGTTGAAACAAAAAATTTTATTTCTGTAAATAAAATTTATTATTTTTGTTGTGAAAATAAATCAAAATGGTGTTTTAATATGATCCACTTCAAAAAACGTGAAATGATTCGATTCTCAAAGTTTCATTTCATGTCCTGAAAAGTGGTATACTAAAATTTATTGCAAATACAACTCATCCATTTGATGTTTTTAATTTGACTTCGTCAAAGTCTTCGGAACAGGTGTTTGTACATTTTTGGGAAAACACATGGTTTGCAGTAAAATTTAAAGATAAATTTTAAAATAATAAAGAGGGAAAGAAAAGAAAAAATCATATGGTCACAAGATAAATTTTAATTATGCATTTTAGACGATTAAATTAAGGCTACGTTCTTATTTCTGCACAATCTATCATTAATAATCATCACCACGACTGACAACCTAACAAATAAATTAAAAACTTAATAAAAATTTACTAATTAAGTTAAAATTATAATAAGATGCTTACTTCTTTGCAAGTAGGTCTTAAAATTAAAGTATGTTCAAATTGTGCCGTATACGAGCCTTTAATATCAACCAATGGTGGATATGATTCCACGATTCCAGAATCGACTAAGTTCTTCAACGCGAGTGCATATTTTGTTTCGCCAATTCGATCAAGGTAACGTCGACAAAACGGCAATGTACCAAAATTCTTGTTAATAGTATTTAACAACGATTTCGCCTTGGCAACTCTTAAATTATAAATATGTCAATATGTATCAAAGCAAAACCAGAAATAAATTTTTAGCTTGTAAATTACCGAAGAGGAACGTGTCCAACATCATGACGTTTTCCATAGTGACTGCATTCACCGTCCTCGTGCACATAACCTTTACCAGTACTGCCAAAAGTCTCAATAGCAAAGCATTCCCCTTCCTGTTCAACATAAAATATGTTTATTTTCTTTCAAAAAGACATTGAATGGATAATTTTCAGCTCACCTCCATCATGGTTTGATCACCTCCTTTCACAATTGGCACGGATTTTCCTGCATGAATCTGATATGGAAGTATAGAATGTCCATTCAAATTACGTATTGGCTTGACTATTAGAATAAATGATCTGTTATAAAATCACGAAATTCAAAAGTAGATATTATTACAATTAAAACAAATTTCATACCCTGATAAGTCTTTCCGTTAATTTCTACTTCATAACTTTCCATAACTTAAAGAATGAATCAATTAATATAAAAAAAGTGGTAGATAAATATATATTATCAGGAGAACATACCTTCTTGGATAGCAGCTCCAATATCACCGAGTCTTACGTCGATACCGGCTTCCCGAACTCCAGTATTTGTTGCATCTTTTACTGCTTCTTTGAGTTTATCATAAACTGGATTAAAAGTGAGAGTGAACGCACAATCTACTATACGACCTATAATATAATTTTATTATTATTCAATACTACGACTCTTATATTATAATTACATACATTATCTACTGTATAAATTTACCATTGACATGTGTGCCAATATCAATTTTACAAACATCATCATATTGAAGAACCGTCTTGTCACCGGCATTTGGCGTATAATGAGCCGCACAGTGATTAAGTGAACATCCTGTTGGAAAGCCAATACCTATAAAGGAAGTATTTAAAAAATATACATAAGTAAAAATGAATGTTTCCTCTCGGATAGACCATTGACTCGTGAAAAAATTAAAATTAATGGTGAGTAATAAGGAATTAACTTATTCTTGTTTGCAGAAAAATTGTTCTTATCCACTATGAAATAAAAGGATAACCACAGAGTGTTGCAAACGGACTTTGCAAATAGGGAATTTCTTTATTTACAATTTTACATTGGATATGAAAATAATAATTACCAGCTTCCAAACCTTTCTCCTCTATCAATGTACGAGTTCCATTCTCAATTAGCTCACAAATGTCAATCATAGTCATTCCCGGCTTAATGGTTTTTTGAGCATATTGTCGTACCTAATAATTAATAATATTCGATTTGATTATTATTTCATTCGTAAAAAATGGCTTACGAAGCTTTATAATAATCGAACCTGTCTGTGTACTTCCGCAGCGTGTCTAAGATCATTATAGTATTCATAATGCATTCTATCAAGGTATCTTTTCTCTTCATTAGTTATCCTTTTCAAATTGCTAGCCGAAAAATTACGATAAGCACTTATCATTATAGAATGTAAATCGTAAGAATTTAATCATGACCAACATTTAAACCTACTCGTTTTTATATTCACATATTTCTCCCTCTGGATAATTGCCATCGGGAAAAAATCTACTAACTGGGATCGATGGTGGCTCGGTTTGAGTTATTTTTCCATTACTAGCATCATTAACACCATTATTTGTTGCCCCAGATTTCTTTTTCTTTTTTTTCTTTTTCTTCTTTTTTGTAGCTGTAAAAGATAAAATCGAGAAAAATTACGATCAAAGGATTAATTTCCTGCAAGCAAAATATTATTTTAAATTGTTGCCTAAAAATTTGTATTTTACCTTCAGAATCGGGGGTTCCTCCTTCTGCTTCTTCCTCTTCGTCATTTTCGTCTTCAGCATTAGTAGCTTGTTCTATTGGATTTTTCTCGGTTTCGAGATTAACCTTCACTTTATTCAAATCGAAAGCTGAAAGTTTATAGTTATCCTGCGCTTAATAAGCATACTTGAGAAACTGTTAAATAAAAATACCTGAACCGTTTGTTTGTTCGCCATTTTCAGTAGAGGTAACTTTCTTCTTCTTCTTTTTCTTCTTTGAAGGAGAGTCAGTAATTGAACTGGTATTTTCCAATAGTTCTTCCGATTTTGTCTCTTCTTCTACGTGTTCGATATCTTTAGCCATTTTTTTTTTCTTTAGAAAGAAACCTATAAAAAATAACCTCATCCCAGTTTACTCTAATTTCTTTTACTAATTATTGCGTAATCCCCCAATCAAATTTTCCAACTGGTGAACGCTGCGCCTCGGATTAATTTGTTATGTTCAATATAAAAATATTTCTTAAACAAAAACTTATTACAGCATTATCTTTAAAAACAATCCCATATTTTGTGTTTTCTATATATTTTAAATAAAAAAGTCTCTGATTTTACTTTATACATTTTAAATATCGATATAAATAATTATACAATAGGTTTAAATAAAATCGTATGCACAAACTAAATAATTTAAATGAATTACAAGTGTATAAAGAAAAAAAAAATGATAGGCTAATGATTCTTATGCGAAGAATTTTTAGGTATTAGTAGCAGCCGAAATACTAGATGATGGATTTGATTTTTCTAATGAATTCGAGTTCAATGCTTCATTCATCTCATCGAAAGATGCGAAGTGTCGTTGTTGAAGTAGTTTTATATCTTCAAAAACTAAATTGAGAATAATAGTATTAGCAATGATATTTATAATTGAATGAAATACTTACTAAGTACTTACCTTTGTCAGCATATGAAGTATCCATTAGATAGACTTTTTGAAGAAAATTTATCATGGCTCCCGTGCTAACAGCCATTTCTTCAAGTGGTAATGAATTATAATATGAATGGATTATCTCAAACGGATTTTCTGGTGCTGGTTCAAGACATAATGTAATAACTTCTGCAATAATGTTCCAAAGTCTGATCTCTTTTTTTTTTAAAAGAAAATTAAGAAAATTATATAGTAAATAAATAAATATTTTAGGAAGTAAACATTTTTACAAAAACATTACCTTTTGTTTTCCAGGCTGCTATAGTATCAAGTTTTAATGGATTATCAGTTTCCAATTTTTGATCACCTTGAAGCTGAATTAATCTCTTATGATTTGACCTTAGCTACAAAGTGCATCAAGATTTGTTAGCAAACTTTCTTATCGATTCCCATAGTGAAATTAAATATTTACCCAAACATAAGGACATTTGTATCTTGCATATCCAGCTATCAGGAAAACATGGTTAGTTTCATCCTATGATAATAAATAAATAAATATTAAATAATCATATACAAATTAGTTAAATTGATTCACAATATTACTTTTTCTAAGTCTTTGTCTAAAGGACTAGATGGAGGTAATACTAAATTCATAAAATCGGATCCGTTACTTAAACTAAATAATTAATTAACAGATAAATTAAGTGTTTTTTAACAGTAAAATTAACTAAATGCATAAAACTTACGTTCGTCGCGTTTTTGGCGAAAATACTGCATTACTTCTGCAATAAATAAGGAGTAAAATTGAAATTAAATGAATAAAAGTCAAAGAAAACGAAGTTTACTTACTGAGACTTTGCAAGTGACAGAGAACTAGAATTATAACTTGATCTATTACTTAAATTTGATTGTGATGTATTCTTATTATCGATATATACACGCAATAAAAGTTCTTCTCGACCTCTCAAATATACTTCAAAGTGTTTGAAACCCTAATGATAATCGAAAAAAGCTAAATAATTTTCACTTTAGAGAGTAAATAAAGAATTGCAAAAGAAATACCTTCAAGCAGCCTACGGAAAGGCAGTCTGCAAGAAACAGAGATAAACGAGCAGTCTCTGAATTTTCTTTTGGATTAGCAGGCATATAGAAGAAATTAAACGTTATTTTTTTAGTTTGAAAATCTTAGCACGCGACATGATAAACCGATCCTTGAATCCCATATTATTCGATAAATGCAGATGATCTACGCTTCCAGAAATTTCCCGAATTTGGTATGTAAACATTATTCATTCAACTGTTTTAACTTTTGTTTCAGTTCTTACTTCTTAGATCGCATTTCAATTTTTCAGGCAAATAAAGTACAATAATGGGCGGAGACGAAGAATTTTATGTTCGTTATTAGTAGGTATTTTTTTTATTTTACTTATGTTTTGTTACGATCTATATATTGTTTTATTGACTGTTTAATAATTCTATTAGCACTGGTCACATGGGACGATATGGCCACGAATTTCTTGAGTTCGAGTTTCGCGCTGATGGACGATGTCGTTATGCTAATAACTCAAATTACAGAAATGATAGTTTGATAAGAAAAGAGAGTAAGCATCGCTTTTCTAATTATAAAAGTTTTATTTCAACAATAATAATTTTTCCCTTTGACAAGTTAGCATTAATAAACAAATTAATTTTTCTTATTTCGATTTAATTACATGTTTAATTTGTCATGATGATCCATTCAAAAGTGTATGTAAGTCCATTAATGATGAAAGAATTGAAACGAATTATCCAAGAAAGCGAGATCATGAAGTAAGTTATTTAGTTGGATGATTTCAAATATCTTTTCTTATATTGAATATCTGACATAATTATTTTACAGAGAAGACGATCAAAAATGGCCAAAAAAGAATGTTGTTGGGCGACAAGAACTTGAGATTAGATTAGGCAATGAACATATTTCATTTGAGGTAACTTTAAAACATCATTCATTTTGTTGCAAGTTTATGTACGTGATTTGCTTTTACAGTTTTAATTTATATATATGTATTCCTCAACAGACTGCAAAAATTGGATCTCTTGTTGACGTACAAGAAAGTGATGATCCCGAAGGATTACGCGTATTTTATTATTTAGTACAAGATCTCAAATGCTTGGTATTTTCGCTCATTGGGTTACATTTCAAAGTATTTGTTTTATTTGTTTATCATTTTGATTTATGGTCTATTTATACTATGAATTAACTTTCTTTTTTATAATTTCTTAGATCAAACCTATCTAGGAAGTATTTCATAATTTATATAATTTTCCAATAAACTAACGATTCTAAAACATGTGTTTTTTCCTAATGGAAATTTAAAACTTAAATTCTCATAAATTAGATGAAACTCGACCTGGGTTGAGAATGTTAGGATTGTGCAATAAGGCTTAGACATATACTGCAAAGTAATTATATTTTAAACATTGGGACTTTTATATAACAAAACAATACTAATAAAAATAATAAAAATGATATAAGTTTTATAAAATTTTTGCCAAAGCTTTATTTAATCAGATTACTATTTGTTATATCAAAGTCTAAAGATTAAATTCCTAACAGACTGTTTTAAAAAGAAAAAGGATATTAGATAATATAAATTGTTACATGTAAATAAGAGTAATATCTGTATTTAAGATAAAATTTTATAATTGTTATTTTTTTTTTACATTAAATTTATAATTACAAATATCTAAATCTTAATATTTTGAGGCTTATATTAAATTTTAATCAAATTAAAATTTATTATTATATTTTATAAATAAAAAATATATTAAATAAATTTAGTTAAATATTGAAAATTTTAATTAATAAATTAATTTTTTTTTAGATAAAAGTTTATTTATAAATTTATAACTGATAATAAAAGTACTACTGGCTTTTCTATCTACTATAGTAAATTACTTAAATAAATAAATCTAATCTTATTATAAGTATTTATCCATACTGTATTACTGCTAACTAAATATTTTTAAATTTAAAGTAAAGTATAGCATTAATCTTAAAAAAACACTATAATATAATTAATCATAAACCAAAAATTTAAAAAATAATATTATAATTAATTCTCTTCAAATTTTATACTATTAATTATTTTAAATAAGAAAAATTAGAAAAAATATATTTAAAATTTTGCAATTCAAATTAGAAGAAAAAAATTTTTGCTATTTTGATTTTTTATTAATACCTACATGTAATTCATCTACTAATATTCAATCACAACATAGTTTTTAAATTTTTTGTTAAAATAAATGAAATTTGTTTAATAATAGAATTATTTTTAATAAATGAATTAATAATATTAAATAAAAAAAAAAACTATTTTTTTATTAATTAATAAAATTAATTTAATTTTCTATATGTTAATAAAACTATAGCAAAGAAAAATCATTGTTAAATTAACTTATTATTTTCTTTAATTCCATTTTTATAATAATATAGTTGTAAATTAATTATTATTTTCTTTTAATTTATAATATAGTTATGAATTGACTTATTATTTTTTTTTTGATTTTATATTATTATAATTACAAATTGATTTATAATTTTTTAGTTTTTTCTGATTCTTTACTATATAATTTACTAACAAATAGTCTTAGGTTTAGGTTTTTTAAATTTAAAATATTAAGATATTTCAAATTTAAATAAAATATTATATTATGCAGTAAAAATTTAATTTTTTGATTTTTTTTTACATTTTTGTTTATTTTTTATGTGGTTACAGTACATTTTACTGAAAGCCATTTTGCTGAAAGGACATTTCCCCAAAAATAGGGCCAATATTATGCAGAATTATAAATAACTCAGGCTAGAGATTATTTTTCAGCAAAATGGCTTTTGGCAAAATGTCCTAATATCATTTTTGCATGAATTTATAGGGTTTATAAGAAGAGAGTACAGATTTATTAATTTTTTTAAACTTATTTCTATTTGAACCTTTACTTAATTTTCAATTTAAGTCTCAATTTAAGTTTTAACTTTAATTTTAATTTCAACTTGATTTTCAACTTGATCTCTAACTTGATTCTTCAATTAACTTGAACTTCAATTTGAATTTAATCTTAATGGAAAATGCATATTTTTGAAAGAATCAAAACCAAAATAATGAGAATCAAAAAGTTGAAGTTAAAGCAACTAATTATTGTAAAATATTTGAAATAATAAGAAAGATTTTTGTAAGATATTTTACTACCTTTAAAATTTTAAAAAAAAGTAGATATATTTTTTTTTTATGGAAAAGTGTAAAAGCTTTAATAACTTTATATTTTTTCAAATGATATTTTTTTAGAAGGAAAAAATTTAAAGATTAAATAAGAATTTGCAAAATAAATTAATCCATTTTAGTAAAGTTCAACTTTGATATGTAGGTATTGATAATAGAATAATTACAGTTGTCTTTTTATTCAAATAAATAAAGAATTTGAGGATTTATTTTATTTTAATATATTAAAATTACAAGATATTGAATTTTTTTTTGTTTAACATAGTTATTCCATAATTTATTAGGAAGAAATTATAAAATTAAACAAGAGTTCTTCATGATCCCCCAAAAAATATTACAAATATTCCTCCAAAAACAATCACAAGATTTTACATTTTTTTATTGTTTATTCAATTTTTTCAAGCTATTTTTCCAAAGAATTTTCATTTTTAATACATTATATTCCCAAAATATGATCATGGAAAATTAAATTTTTTATTGTTTATCCAAATCTTTCCAAGAGATTTCCCCAAGAATTTTCATTATTCTCTCCTGATTATATATAATCACCAACCTTTCCATATGATAATCTTAACAGAAATTGTATTATCAGTCAGACAAAGATTTTTTCAATACTATTTTCCCCATTTTTTTTTGGACATTAAATTCACTTTGTTTATTTCATTTATTGGTTTAAAATTACACAAAATAGCGAACAAATGGCGAAATTTTCGTTCAAATTTAGATTGAATGGATATGATCACACATACTAAAATTTTACTTGTACATTAATTTGACAAGATTTGATTCGAACGTTAGCTTAAAATTAAGTAAAATTATTTTAAAGTAATCATACAAATGGAGAAATTTTACATTTTAAATATGTAATCAATTTAGAATGAACTTTGATTGCGCATTCTATTTTTATTTTATGCACAAATTTTTTTAATTTATTTCGTCTCAAATTTTGTCCTCGAAGATCTCAGTTTATTAATTAAGTATTAAGTTCGATCTTAGTAATATTTAGCACATTTTGTTCAAACTTCAATAAACAAACAAACTTAACAAATAATATTTTGTTTTTTTTTAAAAAAAAATGGATTTATTTGTATTTATTGAACAAAAAAAAAAATCGAACAAAAAAAAAATGATACAACATAATATGATAAGTACATAAAAGTATATAAATTTACAAGAAATTAAAAATGAAAAAAAAATATAAAAGTGAAAAAAATATTATGTAAATATTAAAAATAAAATATTATTATTGTCAAAAAAAATTCTCTTCGATTGAATTTTCAACGATTGATTCTGGTCCCAATTTCAGGTAATTATTGAAGTCATTTGTGAACGATCCATATGGTTTTGATTCTCCCGTCCAGCAGGAATCGTGAACATCATTTGTGGACGCATCATTGTCTAGTTTTATATAACTCATGTTCAATCCATTGTCATCATTGTTTGATTTTATATTCAAGGAGTCGTTATTAATGATTGGTTCATTATTATCATTGTCTGATTTACAAATCATTTGCTTTAATTGATCATTAAGTGTTTTCTTAAATTGACCCGAAATTTCTTTAAAACAACTTTTCACTTCTTTTGGTTGTATACTCCAAAGATAACTAGCAATCTTTGAGTGTTCCTGCATACTATAGTTGTATCCTAATGATCTTAATTCTTCATTAAGTTGTTTTCTAAAAATAATAAAGGCATTTCCTCCATTTTTTGTAATCAGCTCCTTAATTTTTTTACTGCTCATATTTTCATAATCATAATTATCCTCTGATGAACGTTTACAATTATTTTTTATATAATTCTCTACTCGATTATTATGTAATTTTTTTATCTTTTCTGAAACTTCTTTATAGTAATCTTTTACTTGTTCTGGTTCACTACCCCATAATGATCCAGCCAGAGGAGACAGTTGCTGCATGGTAATACGTACCCCTAATATTTCCAGATGTTTATTGAGTGTTTTTCGGTATACCATAAAACCATTCCTTTTGTTCATAATACTCATGTCTTTGATTTTCTTATTTTTTTCATTTTCGTTGACATATTCCTCCACGTTTATGATTGGCGGAAAATTTGGTCTGAAGTATTCAGAAATTAAATGGTTAAAGTAATCACCATACAAGGCTTGCGCGTACGAAGGATCATTATGAAGTCTATTGAAATCACAAGGCACATTGTTATGTATCAAATAATGTAAAAAACATTCATTTTTCAAAGGGTTTTCAGATTGAAGCATTTCGGTGGGTTTGTTGACTTTGTCCATCCGTATTATCACGTGCTAATGCTAAGCCACCCTAATTAAAAATTATTTAAACAATCCTCTACTATAGAAAGTAAAAAATAAAGAGTATTAAAAAAGTCAAGTTTAGCTTCTTTCAATGTTTAACTTCGAAATATTTTTGTAAATAAGAAACTACAGAAGAAAAAAAAGAAGTTATAACAAGATTTTGGTAAGAAAAAAATAACCGAAAAGAAAGAAATAGAAATAGAAAAACAAGCTTAAAAATAAAAAACCTACCGTAAGTTAGATGGGTTGTTAACTACGTTAGATGGGTTAAAACGGATTTTTATATTAAGTTTTTTTTGTCTTAACGTAAGGTAAAATCAAAAAAAAATTTTTGAATGATATAAACGAGTCTTTGTTTCTTTATATATATTAAAAATTCGGTACTTTATAATCCGGTACTCCGAAACTTCTCCGTACTATCAAAAATAAACATCCCTTTCATTTTATTGTTATTTTTAAACATCCTTTCATAATAATCCTTTTTAATACAAGCGTACAAATGCAGATTCACCTAATACAAAATCCCTTTTAGGGAAGAGCAGTTTTAATTTATCAATAAACATGATCGAATTTTCAAATTATTAACCGAATGACTAAACAACGTGATGGACGTTTTCCTAGTTTAAGAACTTATTTGACCAAAAGCAGGTAAATAAAATATACATTAGACATCTCATCATGTATAAATCATGTGATTATTCAAAATCTATTTTATCTTTAAGAAAATTGAGATGACATATGGTAAAACGTGTGTTGGAAAATCAGTTTTGTTCGTTACACAGCGTGTACTAAAAAAAAATAATAATTTGACGTAGACGTAGATAAGGAAAAAATCAAAAATGCATAGGTTAATATAAATTTATCTAAGACAGTACGGCAAGTTGTCTTTCGCTTTGCTCCGGACAATTATTATTGTATAAAATCTTTGTTTAATATAATATACTTAATTTGACGGAAAAAATGAGTGAAATTCATAAACTTTGAAGTACTTAAAAACGTTTTTTACGATGCCATACATTACGTAAAGCATACAGTAAATTGCTTGGGAGTTCTTCCGGGATCTTGACCCGATCTTTTCCTGGACTGGAGGGCTAGACCGTTAAAAAGGTTTTTTAACTAGCACAATTTTTCCGATAAGATCATAGTGATCGTACAGTAATAATGATAATTACGTAAAATTATGATTATCATTATTATCATTAGTGTTTATCATGATAGGCATGATAGGCTAGATTATCTGTTATCTCTCATGAAATTATAAAAGCTTTTTTATTTTTTTTAACATTCGAGTTTTTTTAGTCGTTTGATCAAACTCTTATTGTGAAATATTATGGCCAAAGGAGATGAGCCAGAGTCGAGTAAAAAAGCTAATAAGTAAGCTTAATTTTAAGAAGTTTCTTTTTTTTTTTAACAAAAATTTTATTAATTTCATTTTGTTATTAAATAAGTTCTGAAATTATCTTAACTGATAAGTCTTCCGGCACTACTTGGTCTTTACCTTCTCCAGTAAAAGCTGGGGGTAAAATTCCGTCACAACCAACAGCTGTGATAGTTCTACCAAGAAGGTTGATAAGAATTTTTTTTTTTTTTGTTCTTTTGCTGATTACTGTTGTGTCATGCGCTGAATCCTTGCGAAAATATTTTTACAGTTCAAATACTCAATCTCTTACGGTTTTAGATAATCGTACCAATAAGCTTTACGAAATTCCAATCGAGAACAATACTGTATCTGCACTTAAGTTTAAAGAAATTACTGCAGATCCTGTTCCTGGATCTCGTGAAGAGGATGAGAGCGGTAAAGGATTGAGGTAAATTAATTTCATTGATCTAATATTTAATCGGAATTTAAATTGATTATTGTTTTATTACTTCACTTTTGAACTTGTTAATAGAGTATATGATCCAGGTATTTAAACCTTTAATTTGTTTTGAATTTCCAAATTCATCACGTTGATATTAATTTGCCACACTTTAGCATTTCAAAATACTGCGGTTGCGCAATCGAAAATCACTTACATCAATGGCGATACTGGCGTTCTAAGATATCGGTACATTTCTTTTTATCTAACTAATTTCCGCATATTGTATATATTGTATCTAACTCAATACCACGCGGTAATGTTTTATATAGAGGTTATCCCATTGAACAACTTGCTGAGAAATCTACATACATTGAAGTTGCTTATCTTTTGATTTACGGTGAACTTCCATCAAAACAACAGTATCATAACTTTTTTAATGAGGTTATGCATCATACATTTGTACATTTTAATGTTGCTGAATTAATGCGTAACTTCAATTATGATGCACACCCAATGGGATTATTTATTAGTGGTGTTGCTGCTATGAGTACTTTTCATCCTGATGCTAATCCGGCCTTAGCTGTAAGATTCATTTTATTATTATATTTTCATTTGCAAATTAAATTCGGAATTTATTTTATTTTATTTTTTTTTTCTAATTAGGGATCTGATTTGTTTATCCGTGATGAAAAAGTTCGAAATAAACAAATTTTCAGATTATTAGGAAAAACACCAACCTTGGCAGCGTGAGTATGAACTCAAAATTCCCTTCTGACATTTTTAAATTTTTTATCTAACAAATTATTCTTTAATCATTAGTATGGCATATCGTCATCGTATTGGACGGTAAGATTTAGTTTAATTCATTACTTTAGTAAAAAAAAAAAATGCTTTATATATTATTTTGTCGTTATTTTTTAGTGTGTACAATGTTCCACAGAATAATCTTTCTTATACAGAGAATTTCTTGTATATGCTTGATCGATTGTCCGAAGAAAATTATAAACCAAATCCAAAATTAGCCAAAGCTCTTGATGTTTTATTTATTCTTCATGCTGGTATGATTAATTTAATTTAATAATAGTTGTATTATTTTGAAATTAAATATCTCAGTTCTTTAGAGATCTGTTGAAACAATTTTGTGATTGTCTGATAATCATTGTCACTTGCCTATTGCTTTGCTTCAATTTTAGATCACGAGTTGAATTGTTCAACAGCAGCAATGCGTCATATAGGTTCTTCTTTGGTTGATCCATACAGTGCAGTTGCTGGTGCTTCAGCTGCTTTATATGGTCCACTTCACGGAGGAGCTAACGAAGCAGTGTTGAGAATGTTGGAAGAAATTGGATCAGCTGATAAAGTTCCTGGATTTTTAGAAGAAGTAAAACAAAGGAAAAGAAAACTATTTGGTTTTGGCCATAGAGTATACAAGAATTATGATCCTCGTGCAAAGATTATTAGAAATATTGCTTATGAGGTAAAAGAAGTTTATCTAGGCCCTTTATGTTAAGAGGGTTATTTTTCATCAATTAATTTTATTATGATTGATAGGTGTTTGATGTTTGTGGACGTGAATCACTTATAGACGTTGCAGTTGTATTGGAGAAAGCTGCACTAGAAGATGAATATTTTGTAAAAAGAAAACTATATCCAAACGTAGACTTTTATTCTGGATTAATTTATAAAGCAATGGGATTCCCAACAGATATGTTCCCAGTTTTATTTGGTAAGTACTTTTATGTACATTTTTAGTACCCATAGGGTAAGTTCTATTCTGACTTTATTTTATTTGATGTGTAGCAATTCCACGTATTGCAGGGTGGTTAGCTCATTGGAAAGAATCATTAGAAAGTAAGGATGCAAAAATTTGGCGTCCAAGACAAGTTTATGTTGGACCAAATGTTAGATCTTATATTCCATTAGAACTTCGTGAAGAAGAAACAAATTATGATGTCACTAACTTTACAGTAAGCGTTTGGCAAAAATAATTTTTTACCTTTCTCTTTTATCGTTAATTAAAATTAACAAATTGTTTTTTCTGCAGGATCCATTTACTAAAACGTTTAGTAAAAGAAGTTTAGTGGCTGATTTTGATAACAAAAAAACAGTATCAAAATTATAAGTTATAATTTAAAATGTTTTGTTAAGTTGGTATTATTTTATGGTTTGTATAGATAAAACGATAGTAATTTATTATTATGTAGTTATATATATTATTTTTTTTTATTATAAATAAAAAAAAACTTATAAACATCGAAATTTTGCGATTTTTATTGTGTAAAATTTATAACAAGTTCAAGAACAATATAAAAAAGTGGTTAACCACAGAAATTATTTTTGCAAATTGACTTAATTTGAGATAAATTGGCTATTTAAACAAATACTTTGGATAATTGGAAAAAATTTAAATAATTGTGTTTTGTCATTCATTGTTTTGATTGTTCATATATTTTATATATTTTTTATATAACGTTACAGTATGTAACGTTATTTGTTCTTGAGATTGATCGTCACAAAAAATTTCATGATATATGAATTTCACGAGACATTGGAATTTTAGTTTTTAGTACAGTAAGTAAAGGAATAACAAATTACAGTATTCAATACTTTAGAATTCAAAATTTGTATTACGTTATTCAATTACAATAGAAAGAATTTTCTGACATTGAATTTTTTCAAGTCTGAATTCAATTAATAATAAATGAAATGGTTACTTCGATTAGTACTGCAGGTTGCCAAGGGAGGGTCAGGTTTAATTGATACAGTGATTAGGTTTGGAGATCCTGTAGGGCATGCGGCAAAGGTAATGGCTCTTTTATATTATAAAGTTGATGTGGAATAGCGTTGGCTATTGAAAGAATAGCGAATAAAATGACTACAAGAATATAGGTTTGCTTTATCATTTTGTTTTTTTTTTTGATAGATGAAAGTTTAATTATAGTCGGAGTAAGTTGAAAACGTTATCCTTTTATAAGAATTCTGCAGGAAGAGTAAGTTGAAAACATTGTCCTTTTATAAGAAAATTTTCCATAAAACAATCAGGAGATCAGTGTAGTGACAAAAAATAATTGAATACCTTCTTTGATAAACGGATTAATTCCGAATCATCAAATATTTCGAATCATCTTTTCTTGATTTGTGGTTGGGCTTATCTCAAATTAATTAATATTTACTTGTAAAGCTTAACTTTAAATCCGCATATTGTCGAAAAATTCAAATTACACCGCATTACTGATTCATATTTACTTGAAAAAGAAAGAAACCGATCATTTTTGTTTTTTGAATAATTCCCATTCTTTGAATATTATTTCATTTATAAAATTACTTAATGTTTTTAATTCATTCGCAATGAACAATTTCTACAAAAGTTCACGATTTTAAATATTTAAGAGAGTATATTACCTAAAAATCCAACCGCGAGATTTTTTAATGAAATCAGATTATGAAAGACGCGAATTAAAAAAAAAATTATTGTATTTACATTTATTTATTTATAGATTTAAAAAGTTATACTAAAATAAAATTATAATGTTCAATGTTTTGGTTTTCTGGATTTCCATTTTCCCAACCAACCCCCACAATCTTTTATAACGGGAATATCGCATTTGACTTTGGCGTTTTATTAAAATATAACTGATATATTTTATGGTATCATCTACATGCTGGATATTCCTCTTTTTTGACCATTATTCATGCCATGTTTATTGGAATGATTTCATAACAAGTTGATCTTTACTACTTTATATTGAACTTATTGAAAAGTGGATTTAGTGGATAGTGAATTTGGTAGAACCCCTTAAGTTCTAATTAGAAAAGTTTTTAACTGCTATGAAATGATTAAATAGCCTGTAAGTTTTATGCTAAAAAGGAAAATGACAATAAATAACTTTTTGGCATGCTAAAAAGTAACTGTACAGCACAGTGTGTAAAAATAAAATGTATGACATGCGTACTGCAACTTACCTTACACGCTAATTTTTCTTTACTAAGTTTTACTTTTGATAATCTTTTATATAGTTATAGTAACAAACATTTTGGTCATGTGATAATTTGTCCAGCAAATCATCTTTTAATATTTCCGGAAATTTCGGTTACCTGGGCGGTGGAGTTTTTCTTTAGGTAGCCTTTCTCTTCCACGAAGGGTGGAGCTCATATAGTCAAACAAAGCGAAATACTATGTGATCCCTCCTGCGTTTACAATTATTGTTTCATGGTCATCACTCTTTTGTAATAAAAAATAAAAAAATTCCGAAAATTTGATGAATGATTTTCGGTCTTTAGATTCTTACAGATATTATTAACGTCTTTATAAATTGTGCTATAAACAAAAGACATGAAAAGTTTGGCTAATTGTAATACTATCGTATGAAGATTGTTGTACTCTATAACGACTGGTGTGGATACCCTTAGATACAAGTTGCTGATGATTCAATTTGGAGGGCAAATAAAAAAGATTATTAGATGTATGTAGTGTGTATGTAATATTCATTCACTATATCATTGAATTTCAAGAAACGAAAATTTGCAAAAAAAAATAGTACAAATTTTTATATTAAAAATTCTGGAGAAAATAAATCTTAATAAATATAATAAATATAGAAAAAATTCGAATAATTAATTACTGTAAATAATAACTGAAATATTTTTTTATATATTCTAACTAAATTCTAGCAAATTAAAACTTCTTACACCAATTTTTGTCACAAAATGTGAAATATTCATAATTTCACATCTCGTTTACCCATTCGAAAGAAAAGGAGTCAAGGAGTTGTACTGAACTACCGAGATCAAACGCTACACAAAAGGATTTTCTATAACTAACCAGCCGGAAGACATATATTAACGTCTAAAAATGAATTGATACAAAGGATTTACTTATTAATTCCGGAAATATGAGCCTTTTACGAAAAAAGATGGAATATAAAAAGCGGATCGACTTTTTTTTACAGGGCATAATTTAAATCATGTCAACCGTCGATGTGTGAACAGTATTAGGAATTGATTTATTTTTTTTTTATTTATGAATACATAAAATTTGAACCAGAAGCATTCAAAATCTGAACTATAAGGCAAATCAAAAATATGGTTAGAATATCTAAGAACAAGTTTGGAACCTGAGGTATACCAACAAATGGTAGTGGCTATCAATTATATTAATAGATATTTAATTGCAGTAGCAACATATCGTATATTGATTTAATAAAGGATCATACTATGTTATACTGTACATAAAACAATTCTTAACTGTACATCACCCATTAAAAGTTTATATTTACTGTATTATATCTTATATAACAATTACTACCCCGTTTATGGTAACACAAGAATTACGTAGACGTGACGGTTAGACTAGAGCTGTGACCTGTTACCCGTTTACCCGGATACAATCCGGGTATTTGTGAGTATCTGAGCAAACAGGTAATACCCGTGGTGCGCGGTCAACTATGTAAATCAAAAATATATCTTGACCCTTGTTTTATTATGGAATATTATAATATTCTAAGGATATTCCAAATTTAAAAGGGAGACGTCAAACTAAAAGCTAAGTTGATAATCATATTACATTGAAATAATATTTCTTTATCATAATGTGATATGTATTATTTTCGAAGTCACGTGATTTTATCGCAATGTCACTACAAAAAGACTGCAATAAATGTAACAAAAATTCTAACCTAAATAAATCATATTTTAATTTTATTATTTTTATAATTTTATTTCAATTTGTACATGAAGTAAATACTCAAGATCCATTTCCAAGTTTTACTATACCAACGGGAGGGAGGTCTGAGTACTGCTGGAAGTGCTAAACAACCATCGGATATCGGAAGTGCAGGAGCTACTCCATCAACTCAATCAGAGGGAAGTGCACCGTCAACTCAATCAACAGGAAGTGCTTCAAGCAATGATACTATACCAATAGTTAATTCAATTATTGGAGGGTAGAGATTTGATTTTAATCTTAGTTTGTTTATGTTTCTTTTTACATCCCTAGATTAAATAATAATGAAAATAGAAATAATATTTCAAATCCTGGAGTTACGAATAATGAAATATATGATGATAAACTGTTACTCCTACAAACATAGTAATTTCGAATAAAGGATCAAATTATAATAATCAACAAGGAAAACCACGTGAATTAGGAAATAACTCAACAAATAATGAAATTATTCAAAATAGTAGTCAGCCATTGAAAAAACAATTTTTCGACAAATTTTTTTAAGGAATAAAAGTTTTTTCATACGCCATTTAAATCTCTTAAAGACAACTCTCTTGAAATTTTACATCATATCGTAAATCGTTGTACGGTAAAAAGAATATTACCTACTTTAAAGCATATGCAGTAATAAATGATTATGATATACTTAATAAAATCGGTGGCTTGTGTTAGTTTGTGTCTGTCTGTATAAGTTGTTAAAAGTTAATTATAATTATTCATATGAATAAAAAGATGTATATAAAGGTAAATACGTCATGATTAGGTAATTAAAAGCTACAATATAACCATACGTATTGATATTGTTGAGTAATTGATTTAATTGATTGCAGATATTGATATCATTTATACTTTTTCATCATTGTACAACAAAAAAAATAATATTTATACAGTTCTTTTCTTTTTTTTTAATACATATCTCTCCTCCATCTCTTTCATTCCTCCTTCAAACACAACTAAATACTTTTTTTATAAATACTTTCTTTTCAAATAAATATCTAACAAATACCTTTTTTCACACGCAAATAAATACCTTTTTTTTACACGTAAGTAAATACCTTTTTTTTCACGCGTAAGTAAATACCTTTTTTTCACGCGCAAGTGATTTTTTTTTACGCGCAAGTAATTTCTTTTCACGCGCAAGTAAATACTAAGACGGAAAAAAAAGATATATCAACATCAAGAACTGTATTTACTGCCTTTGGACAAACATATGTTTCATTAGATATTAAAAACTTGTTTGTAAGTGAAAAACCATTCTAACTACTCCTGTCAGTTTAGACGTATTGTGGTTCTTGCCAAATTTGGTACCTACTGTATTTACGATACTGCAATTTTATTACTGTTATCATTCTTCCTTTGGTTACGCATCGCGAATATTCACTTGTTTTCACTTCTCAATAGAGCTCGTATAGGAAGTAATGAATACTCAAAATACTGCTGAACTTACCGCTCTGGAAAACTCTTCTCTTGAAGCCTCTATTCACGCTCCAGCTTCTGGTTCCGTTTCTTCTCATTCTCCTGCGGATCTCTCTTCTACTATTAGAGCTCCTTCGATCGTGGACAAGCTAACACTAAACGAGGCTAGGTCATATCATTAAGTGGTAAGTATAATTATAATAGTTTACCGGATGGACGTATGTGTAGGTGTAACACTGCAGGGTTCACTGAAAGTCTTCCGGATGGTGAACTGTTATAATTGACATAGGGGTTTATGTGCTCGTAGTACGTACCATTTGCTACAGGCTAGTAGCTATCTGCTTTTGTGCACGAAGGCATAGCTACAATGATGCCATATAGGTGATCCCCAAGCTGATCCATATGGAAGGGAAGGCCAGGTTCCCGTTGGAAATGACACATATCTCCTATGCCATGTCACTTACTTAGTAATTGTTATTGAATACTATATGAGTTCATTTACCATAGATCCTATGATGGCCACATGGGTGTCCTGGGGTTCCCTGCTTAGGCATAATTAACAGGGTGGTAAACCTCATATGGTATGAGGTGATAGTGACTAAAAAATTTTGTAAATTTTGTAGGGCATGTATCAATTCATTTTTTCTTTAAAATAGGTGTCTTAACGTTGGCACCAGGTGAAATTCTTACTTCTTATGCAATTATGGCTATTAATCAGAGTAATTCTGAAGGGCAGTTGAAGATGTGAACTGGGATATAGATTTTTTTACTCCCATAGACAAATAGAACTTTTCAATTATAGAGTTTTTCTTCTCTTTTTTTTTTCTTTTTATTCTTGTTTTTTTCTTTTTTCCTTTTAATTATAGATGTAACTATTTTTTCTTTTTCGTTTCTCATTCTGTTTGAGGTTACATTTAATATCGACTTAGTAATATTATGTTATTTTGTTAAATATGTAGCTTTTTATTTAAATAAAAAAAAGATAATACGGATTTGGGAAAAATTTTGTATATGAGCGTATGAAGCTATATAGTACATATATATAATAATAAAGTACACAGACATAATTGTATTAGTGTAAAAAATATATAAACAATGGCTATCATCAAGATATGACTAAAAATATATTTATTCTTTATTTTAGAATTTAAGCCGTATGTAATAACTCTATTCATATAGAAAAAAAATATTTCGTAAACGTTAAAAAAAAAATGAAATATATTTCATGAAAAAATTTTCAATAATTCAGGTTTGAACACTGTATATCGTTCTTTTTCTTCTTTCAAAATAAGCGTTCCATTAATATACCAACTTGTAGCATAAATAGATATGGTAATAATTAAAGCCTTAAATTCTTTGATTAAATATACACAAAAATCCATAATGTATCTGAAGAATTATTAATCATAGCTGATTCAAATGATGTGACTTGTATAAAGTGAATAAGTGAAACGAAAAAAATTTGAAAAGATATAATAAAGCAACAAGGATTTTAAATTAAATCATTTTATTAAATGAATAATATAAAGTAATTAAAAATATTGAATATTTACTAACTCGTCTAAAAAATATTTTCTGGTAGTATATTGCGAATATACTTATTTGAACCCAATTTGTACAATATATGATTCTATTTCCTTTACATGTGTAAACTAAGAATGTGTTTATAGATTTAAAATTTTAACCAGGTGATATTAAAACACATCAAATAATTCGATAGATTTTTTTGTGCCGAAATGATGATCATATCCTGGAATGCATTAGATCATTAACAATCATATCTTAAAATGAAAAATTATGAAAATTTGTGAAAATTTGTGCGTTTTTATGGGTTAGTTAGTGCATTTTTATGGTTTAGATTTTGCATTTTAATCTAACCATAATCCAAATTGGGAAAAAAAGTCAGAGATAATTTTATATATAATAAAAAAAAAGTATAGCAAAACTAAAGTTTTTTAGATTTTTTTTTGATTGAAAAGGAAATAATTTCCCATTTTTGATTTACCCTTTTCTCTTTTCGTAAAAATCTTTTATTTTTTTGTTAAAAAAAAAAATCAACAAAAATTTATAAAAATAAAAAAGGAAATGGTTTTCCTTTTTTGATTGATCTTTTTCTCTTTTTATAAAAAAAACACTTTTTTTCGTTGAAAAAAAATTCAAAAAAATAATTTATAAAAATAAAAAAGGAAATGGCCTTCCTTTTTTGATTGATCTTTTTCTCTTTTTTTTCATAAAAAACGCTTTTTTCGTTGAAAAAAAACCAAAAAAAAATAATTTATAAAAATAAAAAAGGAAATGGCCTTCCTTTTTTGATTGATCTTTTTCTCTTTTCATAAAAAAAACATTTTTTTCGTTGAAAAAATAAAAAAATTAAAATATTTATAAAAATAAAAAAGGAAATGGACTTCCTTTTTTGATTTATTTTTTCTCTTTTCTAAAAATTTTGAAATAAAAATTCAAAAAAGTATTTATGATTTATTTAATCAAAAAAAATATAATTAATAATTTTTTAAATTTTTTATTAATAATTATACCTTTTTAGTTTTTATTGTCAAATTAATAAAAATTTCTAATAAATTTTTGAGAATGTCGAATAAAATAAATCTAACTAAAAATGATAAACAATGTAGATTATTTCTAAAATCTCTTTGAATTTATGTAAACACATCCCAAAAATAATGTTTAGAATAATATTATACAACTATATTATAGTTAATAAGAAATTAATGATACACTACTAATTATAACTAAAACAATTTTACTAAATCACATTAAGGTGATTAAACTAATACAACTAATATTATCACATAAGCTTCCTATGTGTTTAATTGTTATTTATAAATTCATTCATATTGTATTATACTTTTATTAATAATAAAATTACAAAAAAATATTGGTTAATAATAATATTAAGCAATAATTTAGTATATCAGTTGCATTATATCAATTTCAAAAATACAATCTATTTTTTTAACAATTATTTATATAATCAATCGTAAAATAGATAAAAGAAAGGTAAAAAAATTGTAAAATTGACTCTTTTCTAACTTTCGATTTTATCATAAAATTACACTTTTTTTAATTTCACATATAAGATCTCAATATTTTAATATAAATTAATACATACAGACATGCCTGCCACTTTCATCAATATAACGGTAGACCATATTATGAACATCAGGTCTATTGTAGATGAAAAAAATGATTGGAATTTTCTAACAGGAACTACAACTAAATTAAATCCACCAACAAGAGTTGTAGCAGAAAATGTTGAAGGAAAACCAGTTCATTCAACCTTAAAAATTAAAGATGTTTGGCAGTCATTAGTTATGCATCAAAATCTACATCAGGAACATAAAAAATAAAAGCTATAATTATAGATGAAGTTTCTATGTTCTCAGCAGATACTGCATATTTTGTGGTAAATGGAGGTCCTTTACAAGACGCATTTACCCTTACTGTTCATAAAACACAGGGCCTAACATTATCCCATTCTACAATTTCTTTGGATACTTCTATGTTTGAATATGGTCAATCATATCTTGCCATGAACAGAGCGAGGGTTGATGTAGAAACATTCCAAGAATTTGCACAAGAAGAGAATAGGACTAGATTGTGAATTATCTTATTGATATTTAGAATACCTAATCACGAAAATTTTACATGAATTTATAAGTTAATAAAACTTACTTGATTCCCTCTTTAAATAGTCCTTATTGTTTTTATAATGCAATGAAATAAATCAAATAGCAGCTCCCCTGCTAATAAATCAATTTCTTGATTTAATATACTAATAAAATTCCTGTCGATCGGTAACGTTTAGTTTACCCCGTATAAATAATTTTTGAATGGATAATTAGATCGGACAATTTGATCGGCAGATTTTAAAAATTAGATTTTCAATTTAAAAAATTAAAAAATTTATATGATGCATTTCTTTTTCCGGTTTTTATTTTTTGAAACGTGTGTAATACCGTATTAAGTGATGTACCACGCATGAGTTGCATAATATATATATATATTGCTATATCATTACAAATTTATACTGATATCCCCCGATTTTTTAATATAAATAGCTCTGGTTCTCATATGAATCACGAATTAACTATAAGAACAAAAAACGTTTGCTTTAATATTTTTCGCTATTACATTTGGTTTTATTATTAATTTCATTCGTAAATTTAATAAAAAACCTGAAGGTCTTGAGAATATTCCATATATTTCATTTATTTCTTTATTAAAAATATTGTGGGCTTATTTCCAACAAAAAAATTACGATGAAGTTGAAGATTTAGTTCAAGAACTTATAGGAGGTCATCATGATATTTATTTGGTAATGTCACATGATACGCTAATTTTTCTCTTATTTACAATTATATAATTATATTTACTTTTATTAGAGTCAGTTCGGCATTGTTCTCAACAATCCTGAATACGCTAAAATTTTATTAACTGAATCAGGTGATTTGTTTTTTTTAATGTTGAAACATAACAAAAACTTTCTTTTAAATAATTAAATTACTTTTTTAGAGGATGTTGCTATCAAGTACTATTCAAAAACTGATAATGTTTTTTTTGATAAATTTTTCGGATGTGGTTTATCATTAACTAATGGAGACGTGCGTAATCTCGACTTCGATTTTTATAACTTAATTTTGTTGATTCCTAAGTAAAATCGTTAATACTTAAGTAAAATTAACAGAAATGGAGATCTACTAGAAAATTAGCGGATTCTGCATTAAATCTTGCTTCACATCAATATCCAGAGGTTGTTGGTGAAATTACAATGGATCTTTTTACTTTCATGAACCCAAATTTAAATCGACCAATTAATATAATCGAAACTATGCGACGTATTTCAATTGAAGCATTGGGAAAATTTGCCTTTGGATATAAGTTTGGGGTAAGGGTTGGAAAATATTTTTGTATATTTTTTTTATAATTATTATTTAACTTATTAAAAAAAAAATTATTTTAGTGTTTAGAGTCTCAAGAAGTTCCTCGTCTCATAAGTGTTTATGACTATATTGTTTCAGTTCTTGGATCTCCTTTCCGTCTTGTATTTCCATGGATAAGTGAATTACCTTTAGAATCTAACAAAAAATACTTGGATGCTATTAAAGAATTTGATGGATTCATTAATGATATTATAGAGACGAAAAGAAATGAGATGAAGAAAGATTCTTATAATGGTCATGATTTATTAACGAGCATGATAAAACAAGGAGAAATTAATATTGATAAACATCAATTGAGAGATTAGATAGCGACCTTTTTTACTGCAGGACATGACAGTAAGTAATTTAAAACTGCGCGTTATCTGTTATAGTGCGTATTAGGACATAAAGTTTTTCGGGAACAGAAAATTATATCCATGAATTACGAAGATCTTTATTTAAAACTTTTTAAAAAATTTTTTTAGCCACTACAACGGCATTGAGTGTTTCGCTTTATTTTCTTGCAAAATATCCAGTAAGTAGTAGAATTTGCGGTTGATTTTTCAAAATTTACATCTTTTTATTAATCTTTTTGTAATTCAAAATGAATAGGAAATGCAAGAAAAAGCACGAGCAGAAGTAATCCGTATTCTTGGTAACGAACCAATTATACCAAGTTTAGATCAATTAAAGGTACTATTAAATCATTACAATCATTTATTTGTTCCCACATTTCACGATTTTATTGTATTTCATCCAAAATCATATATATTAATTATATACTGTATGTCTGTATATAACTATATATATATTAGGAATTGAAATATGTCAATGCAATTATTAAAGAAACTTTACGAACCCATCCACCGACACCAATATTAACTGTTAGAAGATTAAAGAAGCCAATTAAGGTTGGCTCCTACATTTTACCAATAAACTCTACATGTATGATAAATACTTGGAAAATTCATCGTGATCCAAAATATTGGGAAAATCCTAATCAATACAACCCTGAAAGATTCTTATCAAGTGACGAAAAAAGAGACAAATTTGCTTGGATTCCTTTTTCTGCTGGTCCAAGAAATTGGTATATATAGCAAATACTTTTTTTTTTACAAATATAAAATAATTTTATCATATTTTAAATTTTAAATTTTTCTTAAAACATTTTTATAGTGTCGGACAAAATCTCACTTTATTACAACAAAGAGTTGTTCTTTCAATGTTCCGTAAGTAAAGTATATTTGTATTGTTTTATTTTGTTCATAGTTAAGTTATTTAATATCATTTCTATTAAAGTGCTCAGATATAAATGGGTCCTTCCTGAAAATAACGTTAACAAGGACAAAATATTATTAAAGTCTCATTTTTTACTAACTCCCATTGATATAAAACTTGTGTTTACTGAAAGAATTAATGAATAAGTTATTAGGATTATTCTCAGAGATGATAATTATGTATAATTTTGTAAAAATGAATCTAGTTATCCACTTGCCTCAACATACTCAAGTATCTTTGTTGAACCTTGATGCAATAACAATACTACTTTAAAGAGTCGAATTTGAAGAGCAATAATTTCATTTATTATTTATTTATTTTATTTATTTTAAATTTTCTTGTAATACTATCTATATTCGATTTACATAAATTTTATTATTATAATTGACTCTTTAAGAGTGAAAGGTCATTTTAACTTGAGTCTTCTATAAAAACTTAATTATAAGACAAATTTTGGGCGGTAGTTTACATTATGGCTTTGTTTACCTGAAGGCCAATTGAAATTAATTTAGTAGGACGTCTTTTGACCCTTGAAACAATGTAAAAATTATTAAAATTATTAAAATAAATTTGGCTCAATTCTTCTTTTCAATAATCAAGGCCAATACTAATCGAAAAAAAATATGATAAGCCTTTTCGGTCATTAAACCATACATATTCTATTAATTTTTAGATATCTGATAAATGTTCCTTTGCTGAAAAAATGTCATTTTTAATGAATTACAACAATATTGGAAACAGTAATTAATATGTATTTTTATTAAGTCAACAAAAATTTATCTTCAATTTTCTCGAATTTTCTAAAGTATTATAAATAATCGTGTTGTAACGAACAGGGCGGACATCCTCATATTATCACATTATTGCCGATCATTTTGCCGATCATCTATTTTAAATATTATCACATAAAAAATACCATTTTTTTGCAAATTTAACTATATAAATTTTATTTGTTATCAAAATTTATCCAAAGTCCGAAAATTAATGTTTTCAAATCCAAAAATTAACTAAAACCCAAAAATGGGCTGAATTTTAATAATAATTAGAAAATTGAAATTATTTTAATGATATTGTGACAACCAGTGATTAAAATTTAATGTTTTATAGCTTTTTAGATTCATCTCGTCAAGACAAACATTTTGATAGTAATTTTATAATTTTTTACGCCAAATTGATTGAGAAATTGCATTTTGAAAATTTCTATTTATTATATAGATTATAACAAATATAATTGCAAGTATAAATTTAGCCATAACTTCTTGATTACCTAAAATTAGGAATGATTACTTCGGCCATTGATTTTAAATCAGTTAAACTATAACCCATAAAAGTTTCAAGCTTCGGCCAAACTTCTGTGACTTTGGCCGAAGTTTTAAAGTCTGATATCACCCAATTTACTATAAGATCGGCAAATGATCGGCAAGGTGATATAAGGATGTCCGCCCTGTTGTTGTAACGGGCTTTAATTTTCTCAAAAAGTGGAGAATTTTTTTTGATTTAGCGGGTTAGGTATTAGAGTCTAAAAAAAAAGATCTGCAAATATCCAATCATGTGATTAATGAAATTTAATTATTGTACAGTACAGGGAGGCGATGTATTCAATCCGATGGATAATCTGATCAATCCGTAATCCGCATTTTTACGGATATACACAGTATGATCTCATTTAAATTAAATTATTATTATAGATTTACATGGTGCTTTTGTAGACCATACAGTTGGATTAACAGCAGAAAAAATATTTGATATGTAGACCAAATCAAACCATATCCCATTGGCCTAAATTAGATGTTCATCGTTGATATAGCCTTAAGGCATTATTAGAATGGGTCGATAATTTAGATGATTTGGAACATGGTAGAGTTTGGTCTACAACAGTTGCAATTTCTTCGATTTTAATATGAAAAAAAGGCAAAAATACCACTTTCACCTTTACAAATAAACTGATATTATTATCAACTGTAACGCCGATCAGAATTAAAGATATAATGTGAAAATTACGCACAATCCTAATGAGCGTGTAATAATATCCCATGTTTACTAATGGGCGCCCGTGATTTTTCATAGAAATATCAGGTGTATTTCATTTTACAAAAGATCACTTACTCTAATGAAAACAGATATCATAATGTGCTTTTGAGACATTTTATAACTTTTAGTTACTGAAAAATCTGTTTTAAACTTGGATAAAGGAAAAATAATAAGACATAAGAAAAAATAGTAATAATTAAAATAACTATAAAATAGTCTACTTTTTTATCACGGGCGTTAGTTCAAAACGTGTCGCATGAATATATGAATATCATGATTTTTACGGCGCAGCCGTGAAAATCATTGATAATCCACGATTGACTATGATAAATTATAATTAACAAAATGGAGACAAATTTAGATTGTAACACTAAAAATTTTAGCAAAATACCAAATCTATTTATTTTATAATATGACGAATTTAGAATGTCATCAATAAATAATAAATTTATGATAAACTATCTCTATTATATCTCCGATAAATTAAAATTACAATAATAATCAAATGGAGACAAATTTAGTTTGTAACACAAAAAATTTTACAAATCTATTTATTTTATAATATGACGATAAACTATCTCTATTATATCTCCGATAAATTAAAATTACAATAATAATCAAATGGAGACAAATTAGTTTGTAACACTAAAAATTTTACAAATCTATTTATTTTATAATATGACGATAAACTATCTCTATTATATCTCCGATAAATTATAATTAACAAAATGGAGACAAATTTAGTTTGTAACACTAAAAATTTTAGCAAAATTCATCAATAAATAATAAATTTATGATAAACTAGCTGTAGCCCGTCGCGCTGCGCCGGACGGATGAATAAGCCAATCAGCATTTAGATTTTGAGGAGTTGACATCTTTGTTCTCTCAGTGCTGCAGCGAAGGCGTGTTTTAGGTTTTTAATTTCTTTTTTACTATTTATTTTATTTTATTTCTATTTCATCTTTTTGCTTTACCTTCAACTTTGTAATTCTGGCCGGAATTATGTGATCGTTGGAAAATATTCCCTCTACTGTGTATCAACTAGCTCTAGATAATTTAATATAAATGAGATCATACTGTGTATCAACTAGCTCTAGATAATTTAATTTAAATGATGAAAATCTCTATCTATAAAAAGATAAAAAGTCAACAGCAATTAAAATAACCACAATTCTTAAACTTTGAATATACGAAATTGTTTTTTTTTTCTCTTAAAAATGTATCAAGCGATCATTTTGGGATCCCTTCTGTTTATAACGCTTTACATTTTAAAGCGTAAGCGTGAACCAGAATTGGTAAGATAATTGATTTAAACAGAATTTTATCGCTTTTTCTCCTTTTTCTCAATTTTATTTTATTTTATTTTCTTAGACCATGCCGCCACTTGTTTCTTACAAATTCCCAATTATTGGCCATACTTTTGATTTTTTTTTAAATCCCGAAAAATTTCTTAAACAATGTAGAGAAGAAGTTCGTATATCAACGAATTTTTTTTTTTTTTTGGCGTAAAAATTCAATTAACGTTAATTCTTAATTATATATAATAGTATGGTGATATCTTTTGTCTATATATATGGGGTCAAGTGAGAGTATTTGTTGGTACAGAGATTGCTCGTATTTTTTTTTGCATAAATATAAAATATTTTATATATTCTAATTTATAAATTCTTTTTAATTACTGCACAAACTTGTAGGAAAAGAACATTTTGGTGAAGTATATTCAAGAGATGATGTGTTTGATGTTTTAAAAGCATTCAACAAACGATTTCCGATAGATGTATTATGTCCAGATTTGCTGAAAGTTTTACCAGTTGCACCAAAAACACTTAAAGACACGATCTTTAGCAAATTAAAACTTTATTCTGATCGTATGCAAAAAAGGGTTTATTTATCAACTCAAAAACATTTTGGAGATTGTGATGAATCAAAAATTTTTTATAATCTATTTGAAATTGTAACAAAAATTATTTCTGATCCTATTGCAAATATTATTATTGGTGAAGTAAGTATAGATACTTTTTTTTTATGATACTAGTTAATTTTGAAAGAAAAAAAGTTTTAAAAGAAAATTACTTCTTTTTATAGGAGGAATCACAACATGAAGAAGTTTTAAATTCATTTGCAAACTTTATAATAGATAGCATGATATTTTTAACTATTCCACCATTTCTTGATATAATTTATCCAGGACTTCAAGAATATGTTAATCGTATTCAGATAAGATTAGGATTATATAATCCAGCAGATAAACATCGAAAACCACTCCTTAAACATATAGAAAAGCAAGTACGTAAACGTTTACAAGAGAAAGAAAAATATGGTGACTCTTGGAAACGTCCTGATGATCATCTTCAAGATCTAATGGAAGAACATGATCCTAATAATATTAGTTGTCCGTATCTTTTAGACAGAATATATCTAATCATTTTTGCATCAATTCATACAACGGCAATAGCCATTACAAATGTTATTTTAAGTTTAGCATCAAGACCCGAGTACATGCAAGAATTATATGAAGAACAATTAAAAGTTCATAAAGAAACGAATGTAAATGGTATAATTCCATTTGAAGCTCTTAGTGATATGAAAAAATTAGATAGTTTTATTAGAGAAACATTAAGATTAAGTGTAAATGTTGCGGGAATTGACCATCTCGTAAAGAAAGATTATACGTTCTCTAATGGATTGCAAATACCAAAAAATTGTATAACTAGTATTTATATTGATGATGTTTATCGAGATGAACCAAAATCATTTGAACCATTCAGACATTTAGATATAAATATAGCATCAAAAGTCACTAAAAATTTTTTGACATTTGGAAATGGTAAACACGCGTGAGTATATTTATGTATATATGTATTGTAGTACAGTAAGTCAACAACTCAGTTATTATTAAATTATTTAGATGCCCTGGAAGACAACTTGCTGTAAATAATATTAAATTTTTTATGCATAACGTTATCTTAAAATATAATTTTCGTACAGTAAGTAGTAAAATTGAAGAAAGCAGAGGAACGGGTTTTACGGCATTACCAGTTGAAACAAGTACTGCTGGTGTGATTTTTGAAAAGAGGGTTTAAGTTAAATTTTATGCAAACTAAAATCCATTTTATTTTGCAAATTCTACTATGATACTTAACAAATTATCAATAATTTTTATTTATATATAAATTAATATATAAACTTCTTAATAAATTTTTAAAATTTTAGTTTTATGCACCAGAAAATTTCTGTAAAGCTCAAATTATTGCTTAATTTGAGATAAACTAAAATCCATTTTATTTTGCAAAATCTTCTATTATACTCAACAATAATTTTGTAAATAACAGATAATATTACTTGAGATTTATGTTATCACGTGATCATAAATGATCGACAAATTTACTATTTTCAGTTTTACTATCTACATGAAACTCTAGTTTAGATACCCTATATGTTAATTATGACTTTAGTTAAAACTTGTTATTATTATGAAATAATCTTTTGTAGATTAAATGAAAATTGAAAATATATCTTCAAAAGTGTAGTAATGTCAGTTGTATTTATTAATATTGAAAAATCATATTACTTTCGTACTTTTCGTTAAAAAAAAGAAAATTTAATTATTTTTTGGTTTATTAATTGTAATCATAATTATGTATCAACATTATATAGAATGGTTATTGGTCAGTCTAATAGGATCATGCAGATTTTGACGGACTGATATTTTTTGTTGATGGCTAAATAATTGATATTTTTCTTTTATTGGCTAAATATCAAATATATTTGCAGTTTAATTATACTTTTTATATACTCTTACTATAATAATAGCATGATCTTGCGTGACTGACGCAATAATCTAGTTATTGGTTATGGTGGATAAAATATCGTGTCACCCCTTCGGGGTGACCGATATTTTACCCCCCCAACCAATAACTATTATTTATCAGTTCTATTTTTATTTAATAAAAAATTAATTTTTTTATTTTTATTTTTTTCTAATTGAAAAAAAAATTTACTTTGTTAATTTGATTGTTAAATTGGATCTGTCCACATGATCACTTTTCATAATAATTCCGCAGCGGATTTTTATTTATTAAAAAAATTTACCCATTACACTAATTCGAAACCGCAATAAATACCTGTATTGCTGTTATTAGAAATTTTCCATTCTCCCTAGTAAAATCCTGGTGCTGAGAGGATTTTTTTTTCATCATGTGGAAAATCCAAAAAAACTGAAAAATCTTGTTTTTTAAAAAAAAAAGACTGCATGCACGATATTTTACGATAAACCATGAATAGGATCGACAACGTGCATGCAGGTGTTTCATGTACGTGACGCCGTGACGGGTCAAGATTCATATATTTGCATATCGGGATAATAAATAATCACTCTTTATATTAGACCACAATATTAAAAGAATAGTTCGCACATTTTTAGTTGCCTAGAGTGAACTTTCTTATTTTTTATTACTTTTTTTTATGTACCCGTTCTCACACACATTTCTGATAGTTATTTTTATACCACTGTTCAAATTAATGCCTTATAAAAAATTTCTTTTATACAAGAAAGAAAGTACTAGGAAAGGTATTTTTCGTTTGTTGGCAAAATATTTCAAATTTAGTAACATAACTAAAATTTCCAAATTTTTATTCTGGTGCAGTAACATTGCTGACTTACCAGAAAGCAAGACTTTCTCTTTAAACATCTTTATTATGTCAGACTCAAAAACTTCTATGCAATTTAATAATCTAAAAAAAAAAAAGAAACAAAGTACTATTGAACCAAAAAAAAAAACATGGTGAAGGCTGGCATGGTAAACAAAACATCCTAATTAATCCTTTCAACCCTGCGTCAAGTACTCTCCATGGCCACTATGTGCTTCCGGTTCTGATTCCATATATACATAGAAAAAATCCCAATGAAAAGATATATAACATGAGAAAGGTACATAATCGTTCCACCTTAAAACAATTGACCTCACATCTAGATCATGATATATATGGTGGCTTGGAATTGCCTTTCAAACTCTCAAACATTTAATGCTGATAGATAATACCTTAAATTTTCTTTCAGTGCTGTAATATTTGCTCTGAGATTACTAATCATTATAAGATTGGAAAAGAATTTGACCATCTTCTTGCATCAAGATGGTGAGAAAATATTATTTGAAGACTATAGTGGTGATCTGATTATTCTTGATGTTCTCTCTGACTGATATTTAGGAATTAATTACCAAAAAATGGAGAGGTATTTCATAAATAAAAGAAAATGACATAAAATGAACAATTTTATACAAATAAAAATAAGAATAAAATTATATCATCTTGGTTATTATTTTAGCAAAAAAGGAACTATGTGGTTAATGAGACCTTACTCCTTTGTTTTATCAGTCCTTCCTTACTTTGCTTTCATTCATAAGGACAATAAAGATAGAATACTAAAAAAATGTTCATAAGGATACGACTGATACGTTAATATTTGATATGATCTGCAGCGTTATTATGGATTTGGTACCCATTATATTATATTGCCTATATATCCTCCAAAGGCAGGTTGTGTTGTCATTTCCCATGTATGGCCTTTACATGACTATCCAACTGTAGACCCAGTACATACAACTGATCCTTTTATAGCTTACGGAGCTTTGTTTTGATCCTACTTCTTTTGATAATTGGCTCTCTATTTTATCATTTTGTTTTGTAAAATGTTTTGTTCCTTTGTTTGAAGTCATTTTCCATTTTCTTAAAAACTTTTGAAACATATCCGTCTTCAACAAAAAACTATTATCAAACTCATCCTAGTGTGTCTGTATGTGTAAAGCTACTTTTTCTTAAGAATTTTTTGGTCGAGTGATAGAAAGAGTGCATTCTATTCTTAATAAAATAAATTTAATAAAGATTTTGACCGTTACTATGCTTATAAATTAATATTCTTTACAAGTACAATAGTATTCTCATTTTATAATTTTCTTTTGTTAAAAATTGAAGTTATCAGACCAAAAAAAAGATATTATTTATTACCACCTCTCTTAGTTGTAATTGGAATGGACACGATCCCTTCTGTTGCAAACTAAAATTTAAATAGAATTGATTTTTTTTTTAAAAAAATAAAATAAAAACAAATTATAAATAAATTACCATCGATATCATCCCATTTTATCTTTTTAAAAAAAAGTATATATATAATTATCAAATCACATAACTTTCCACAAGTTGAACATTATATTATATACGTTCATAAACCGCCAGTTTAAGACAATATGGACATCCACTTGTAACTAATGGTAAGTTAGAAATGTTACATATTATTGTTCGAAGAACTATCAAACACATAAGATTATTCATAACATAATGAGTTTCGCTCGAAATATTACATCAAATTTTCATAAAATTTATTCATACTTTTATGTTTAACGAAGTCTTTTGCTACAGAAAGAGTTGTAAAGGTAAATGCTTTATAATTTATAAATATTTTAATTGAGCTTAGACATTGCAATGCAATCAGTCCAATCTCACACCGTTAATGATATTTCTAGGCATTACTATAACAACAGATTGATCACCACGAAACGCCGAAACGGGAAGATGGTGCTACCTACCTACAATAATTATATTTTTGCTGTCAAAATAATGAATACTTTCGAAATCCTTTCTTACAAGAGAGCTTTAGTAATCCTCCAAATTCCCATTTTGTATATTGGGAGGGCAAAATATTTACTAATCCTAATAGGTAGAGACATCCGTTTAGATTTGTTGAATTTTAATTTTACGACCCGTTACTCTTCCGGCACATAACTAGTGCCTTCAGCTCTTCAATGCTTGCTTGTTGCACCACACTTCGTATGTTCCACCAAAGTGGTAGGTGCTTATTTATAATTATAATACTATCTATAAAAATTTGTAAATTTTTGATGCAATACTACATTTAATAAAATATTTTAATTTATATAAAGTATCATAAGTTTATTCAAGGAAAATTTTCGAATCATACTTTATTTATGAAATATTATTATACAGTATTTTTATACATTGCAATTTGATGTTTAGCAGAAAAAAATAATAGATTAAATATAATAGATGATAACTAATAGGTATTGACAATCTTAAGGTGCTTTATCAAATTCCATATGATAACTAGAAATTCCACATTTTGTCGGGCCAAGGTACGTATGTACCCACGGATCACTTTGTTTAAATATAACATCCAAGTTTGCATAATAATAATAAAGCTGCCTGTCAGGTGTCAGCAATAACCCTTAAAAAAATAGAAGGATTTGATCAAGGTTATTTAGGATAGGATTTTCGCTCCTGTAGTAAAGCGACTCAATGATATTTCCGTGTTACACAAAGGTAGTGTGATGGCTTTCACGAACATATATTTGGTAGCACGGTCTCTGGTTTCGGGATTTTAGTGGTAAGAAAAACATAAATCGAATAATTGGAACAATTTGATCATCGTCGAGATCTATTCCTTAAATGGAAGGAAAAGAATATACTCTGTAAATATTTAGTAAGAAATAACTTTCCTTTCCTGTGATAATCGGATTTCACGGTTTTTAACACCTTTAGCCTCATAAACTTCATTAAATAAAAATGCTATGACTTAAATTTGATGTTATAACTTGTAAATTATTACACTACATATTATTAGCCAATCGAAATCAGATATGTGTGTTGCTTATTTTAGAAATTTCTTTCAACACGTTAAAATATAAGACTTATTTTATTCTATATTCCTTTTAAAAAAAAAAAAGAAAGAATTTTTTTTGTATAATATGTCATACATTTTATTGTTAATATTTTTACAAATATAGTTTATATCTTTTAATATAATCGGAATGTAAAAAGAAAGATTAATCAAAAAATAATATTTCTTTAAAAACGAATTGTCACCAAATAAAAATAAATAATCATACTATTATTCTCATTTGGCAAATTTATTATTTTTTTCCATATGTCCTTGTTATTTAAATCATGAATGCATCTTTGATGCTGTTTCTGCCTATTGTGGACTTTGATGATAGCTTTTTTTAATAATTTTAATTTCTTTAATAATCTATATTCTTTTATAAGAGTGATTTTTTTATACTTACTGACGCAACGTATTAATGAATTTGTTTATTTATAATGAAAAAATAACTATAAAAGAGTAAGGATTTTGGCTCAATTCTTTTTCTGCAGGCCTCATGAAAACAAACTCAAATCGCTCAAGGAGAAATCATGTTTCGCGTTCTTTGAGAGCGCCAAATGGATTTTCGTTTTATTTCAAGTTTATAAAAAACTATTTGAAAAATGATTATCCAAACCACTCTCCTCAAAAAAGGATGAAGGTAGCATCAGAAAAATGGAATGCACTTACTGATACTGAAAAGAATCAGTATAAAAAGTTCGCAAACGATGATCGGGTTTTAAAGCAAAACCCGGATCTAACTGTTGTACAGGCTTCCAATATCGACGAGCCGGGTAACAATAAATCGTTAGTAATGATTTTTTCGGATCTAAGCTCACATCCAGTAGCGAGCGATTTGAGTTCCGAAGAATTCTTCGATTATGACAAATACTATAAGGATTAATAATTATTAACTAAAATTACTAGTAATATATGTACAAAGTATACTTTTAAGTTACATTATGTATTTTTATTTTTTACTCTCCCACTTCCGTCTTTTTTAATACTTTATGATTTTATTATGTATTATATCAAATTTATGATTAAAATATAAAAAATAAATCGAAATTTAAGCTAAACATGAATCATTGTAAAAAAAATTTATAATTTATAATTATATTTTATTGCAGTAATAAAATTCATTATATTGAAGGTTATGAATTCATTAATATAAATTCAAAAATATTTTTTCACTTGTTATTATTACTAATATAATCTATATCACAGATTATAAATTAGCTAAGAAAAATTTCTCTGTTATAAAAAGTATATTTGTATCTCTGAAACTGATAAAAATTTTATTAATATTTAAAAGAATATGAATTTTTTTTGCAAAATTCATATAAATTATCTCAAAAAGATAATTAGGCATTAACCATGTAAAATTTGTTATTTTACCGAGTATAAAGCAAAATCCACGAGAGTTTCTAGATACCCGGATTCAACAATTTTCATGATTACTAAATGGCTAAATATAAAGTTAGTAATATAATCCAAGATGGCATAAAAAATTATTTTTATCTTAGGTTTAACGAATTAAATAATAAGTACCTTAGGTATGATGAAGGCATATTTCGTTGCCGTAATACAAGGAATTTAAATTGGTTTAAATCAAATAAAATAGCCTAAAGAACTTGAAAGGGAAATAGTACCCACTTTGTATTCATTTCCCAAAATTTTTGATAAACAAACTTAAATAGACCAAATTAAAATATAACATAAATGCATTCTGTGGCACAAATCCGCATACTGCGAATTGAATAAGTTATAAGCCGCGATTAATCAAGTTGATCCTTCGTCACCCGTGTTTTGCAGATCCTAATGCTGATGTTCTTACAGCAGCCAATCAAAATTTAGCTTTGTTTATCTTAATTTAGACTAGACTCTTTTTTTTTACAACCGTTTCATTGTTTGATTCTAAGATCGTGAAAATTTTTTCACATAATGAAGTCATGCATTTTATTGTCACATACTTAAAAATATTGATTCATATTTCTAAAATTAGATTGTGATGGATTGATGAGTGTAATGCCTTGATCCAATTTTCGTGAATATTTTTTTCCATTCGCTTCTGTTAAAATGCACATACGCTAACTAACTTTCTATGTAAATATCATTTACCTTGGCAAAAGATCTTTACCGAATTAAATTTATTATCGGCTTTGGTAGAGTAATGAAGTATAATTAACGCACAAACTTTGATTGTTTTATGCTTAGTGACGCAACAATCTAACGAATTTGTAATATTATTCATTATTTTTTAAGGGTACCGAAAAGCTCGTTCGCCAAATGGTTATCGGCTTTCGGCAGAAACTGACGAAATTTGAATTTAATGAATTTCAAATGAGGAAATTTATAATCAGCTAATTTATATAATCTATTATCAAATTTAGTACTTTTTGTAATGTTAAATTTAATAATATACTATGTAATCATTTTATAGCTGACAAAACGCATTTTTTTTATGAAAAATAAATGTTGAAAAATCATTTTTTTCTAGAATTACATATTATTAATAAACAAATTTAAAGCAAGCAAGAGGTTGAGTTATTTCCTTAAATCTGTATTCAATAATTTCGGCATATGTTTTAAATTTTGGTATATATTTAAAGTTGATTAATAATAAATGATAAGAAATTTAAAATGATATTATAGATTTATTTCTCACGTGACAGATGTTTCTCTGTGTCCCTTTTTGGAATGATCATTGATAGATTTCCAATTTTATCTACATTTGCGCTATATTATTACATATTTGATCTTTTATAAAACCGAATCACTTTTTATATTGACTTTGATTATAAAAATAAAATTGTTTAAATTCTATTATTTAAAAAAAGATTTTTTTTTTTTCTCTCATAGGAATCATGCATTTCACCAATAAGTTTTTTACAGATATGATTTAAGTAATCGTTCTTTGTTAATTTCAATTACGATGCACATTTACGTATTACGTTTTATAAAAATATAATAGAGTAATAACACTTCTTTTGGTTTAGTTTTTTTAATTAATTTAATTGATTATTCCATTTTCTTTTGTGATATCATTTGGTTGTATCATCTCGAACAATTTTACGCATGTTGACGCAACACATTTGAAAGAAAAAAATGCTCTATAAAACAACTCAATTTTCGCTCTTTTGGTCTGCAGTTATGACTAAATCGTCGAATACTAATAAATGTTCTAATGGACGTCAAAAAAAGAATGAAAATGGCTACATAATTTTCTCTAATATTTATAGAAAAACTTTTGCCAAAGAGATACGTTCGAAAAATACCATGAAGACTACAGGACAATTTTGGGGCTCCTTACCAAATGACCTTAAGAACCAATTTACCACATACGCTAATAGAAAGAGACTACTAAAGGAAATTAAAGAAGGTTATAGTCCCATCTCCGGCAAAGAAATAAATTTTAAAAGAGAAAATTCGACGTTATGTATTATATACGATGATCTCATTAGTCATAACTCAACCCCGAATATTTTACCACAACCGCGCTCTTTAGATGATGATGAATATGACAAAATCTTCGATAACTTCGTTAATTACGATTAAATTTTCTTTTTCGTTTCGTGAATATCGTTCAATTTATGTGCTATTGTATTATTATATGGGTACATCTTAGTTAACTTATTTTCCGGCTATATAACGCTAGCTAGTTTTATACATTTCCTTCCTCGGCGGCCGTCGAATATTTTCTTTATTTCGTTCGCTTAGTTTTCGAAAATATTACTAATGTACAGAGTATGTAAGCTAATTTAAGTTATATATACGTTTCGTCAAAATTTTCTATAGATTATCGTTTATTTTTTTATATATGCTATATTATATATGTATCGTTAATTCTTCAAATATCATAAAGATTAATTAGAATAAAGATTATTACGCTGAAATATTTATTAAACTTTAAATTTCATTTTGATCTTTGTATGATGCTTTTTCTTATTCGAGAGAATAATTTTTTTAAATTCATGCTAAACATTCAGTTCTTATTTAAAGTCGTGAATTATTTTACTTAATACTTATAAAAGCTTTTGGCTTTTCCAGTGTCATTTTAGACGTAATGTACAATGACTAAGTACATCATATTTGTTTGTCGTATTAATTTTACATACAGTATATAAAAAATAATTCATTCTTATTACTTATTATTAAAATTTAATTAATTCTTAGGAATTGACTCTGAGGTTAAGCATATATAACTTTTTGTTTTTATAAAAGAATAAGTTGGTTTACAATTTATTACACATTATAGTCAATTAAAATTGATTATATTTGAAGCAATAAAAAAAAAATTGTTTGTCATAAGAATTTAAGTTCACAAGAAAAAGATAATAAATTATTTTTTTCTTTAGGATGTGTGAAGAAAAAAATCATTAAATTATTCTATCGTAATTTGTACATAACACGTAATATAAGTTCAAAAAAAAAACATTCCATTAACTACCTAATATATTATCTTATATGGTCTGACTTACATACTGTATATCAATACATCATACATACAGTATGACACTTAACCATACACCACTAAAGATCGGGATCCGTACAAAATCCCGACGGTTCAAAATCCCGAATGGTACAAAATCCCGACAAATGGCCCGCGTTATGAAGAGTCACGTGATGGGTTTGACCAGCATTAGAGTTCGGGATTTCGTACCTGTCGGGATTTCGTACCAGACCCCTAAAGATCAGCAGTTGATGAATCTTCAATTTTTTCAATTTCGTTCATTTTGTTTTTAACTTCTCTCTTTTTTTTAAAAAAAAATTTTTTAGGTTTTGCTAGCTGAACTCTTCAAAATTTATATTTTTGTGCTTCATTGTAATAATTACTTTCGTGTATGCCAATTTATTCTATATTACTAAAATCTATCAATTCATTTTAGGTGACATTATTAATATTGTTGTGCAAAAAAATCCGAAGTGCAAAACGAACTCTAATATACAGTATCTAAATCAAATACGTCAAAGATCCCATGTCCAATTTTGATATAATTATTATTCTTTTACTATCGAAATACTGTATGTATTTTGATAGTCCGAAGTGTAACGAAGGATTATATAATTCTACGCAAGGTGACGGCACGTGAAGATGTAATTTCCGTTTCCAAGATAAAAAAATTATGACAGTTAATAGACAATTATAAATGAGAAATAAAAAAACGTAGTCGGTAGTAGTTAGAGGGAATACGATCAATCTGAAAGTTTATTCCATTTACCAATCTAATTCTCAACTTTAAAGAATCATATTAATAAATAGTAGCTTTAGGACTTTAGTCGTATTTATTAATATATTTATATTTTATATATTGTAATTTCAATATACAAATGTTTTTTTTTATGTCATAATATCAATATTCATCATATAATAAAATTTGGGAAATTTTAATATTTTAACGGTACAAAATCACAAAACTCACAACCATATAAATGATTTATCAGTTATTGGTAGGGTTGAATTTAAATTCGAATTTGGCAAAATTATGGCCAGAGTTAGCCAATTCGGATTCAAATTTGGCTTTCTCAATATTCGAATTGGATTTAGGATAATCGAATTAGCTAGGTTCTCTAATTCGATTCCATGCCCTATCTACAAGAATTTTTAGATATAATAATGGTCAAAGTTGTGACACTGATTCAACAATTTTCATGATTACTAAACAGCAAATATAAAATTGAGTGGTATATTTGTAAAAATATATTTATATACTAGCCGTTGAACCCGTTGCTCTGCAACGTCAGATAAACATACACGTGATCGGTATGACGGTTAAAATGTTATACGCGATTTATACAGTCTTACAGTCTTTCGGGTGCACAGGTATAGTCATGTGAAATGATATACAGAGTTGTATATTTTGTAAACCTACTACTGCGTATATTAGTATGTTGCAATTATTGCGTCTATATGTACTACAATAATCAATTATATCCGTGTAACATACTATAAATAATATTGATAATCAAAAATTTTTTCATATCGAACTTTACTTTCTTTTTCAATTTCAAATTATGGATAACAAATTTTACTAATGAAGAAGACACTATTTATGAAGAGGACCTTATTTTAGAGGTAACTTAATATGATTTTAGTTAAATATTACAACTCTAATATAATAAAAAAATTATTAATAATTATATAGCCAAATTTAAGAATCTGAAATATATATTACGAAAAATGTGGCTGTTAAAATAATAATTCATTTATGACGCGCAAATCTAACAAGAAAACCAAAACAATTGTCACAATTTCTGATTCTGATGATAATTGTGATGATAATAATAATAAAGAAAATTTAAACTTAGATTTCAATGAGCTTGAATATCGAACTAGCTTTAAAAGAACGTGAAATTTTATTAAGAGAACGTGAAGCAAAAGTTCGTGTAATGGAACTGTCCAACCTTGAGAAGGAGCGGGAGTTAAAGTTACATTAGAAGTTAGAATATTTTTATTGAAGTTAGAATAGCTTTATCAATAGTAAATTATAAAAATAAAAATTTGCATTAATTAAATAAAAATGAAATCCGCATTTTATACTCATTACTCTTTGCAAATTAATTAATACAATACATGTTTTAAATGTTACATACTCATCATACTCATACACTATACTCAACATCAGTTATTACGTCATACAATACTCACATACTATACTAATCTCCTTGAACCTACACTCATCTCATTTTTTTTTATGTTCCATTTATTTATTATGATATACAGAACATACATACATAGAGGTGACGTAGGACAACAAAAACCCTATAGCTAACCGATCTATCTAATATAACTAAATCAGCTGGACTACCGAACCCCAAACTGTTCCAATTTCCTCACGTATCTCCCCTCTCAGCGTAGCCAACCTCTGTTCCTTATAATCTTTAAATTGAAGTTGAGACAAATATAGTTGAGCGCATACTACTTCTGTTTTCCAATTGCGAATGTAACCTATATTAATAGTAGATGAGGTTTTGAAGAATGAGCATATGTATTTGAGATAAAAAACATTTCTTCATTTTCCTCCATTTAATATTAAAGTAAAGTTTAATGTTTTTGTGGAAATTGCATAAGTTGATTTTGGATCTGTCAGATATACATATTTCGGCTGAATGAATAAGATCATCTCTTATGTCAAAAAGAAAATGAAACCTCCAGGATGATTATTAAAAGGTTTAGGTATCACCTCTCATCTAAAATAATATTAAAAACTAATCTGTTAACAAATTAGTGATTTATATTAATTTCGTCAATTTATAGTGTTTTTAGCGAATTAGTATGAATAATAATATGTCAATAAATTTAACCAAATATAAATCAACATAATTAGTTTAAATATATTCAGTATTAGTAAAATAGGACCCCGGATAATTATAATTGAGGTCATATCTTACTATGTTTTGAACTTTATTTTTCTTTTAACATGTAATTTTATTAAGTTAATATTATTTTTTACCATAGAAAAAAATGTTTCTTTTGAAGAGAAGAATCTTTTGATACCAAAATCTTGTAAATCTACTGATTAGAATTTGAGATAAGTATCGTTACACAGGCAAAATTTGGCAAAAAAATATACGCTTTTTCACTATCGGTATACATAGAAATATACAAAAAAAATAAAAATTACCATTATTAAATATTACTTTTTAAGTAACAAAATTATAGATAATAGGAGGGCAATTATTATTACAAAGTTTTGTATCTATAGCTTTAAAAGTAAGTTCAGGATGACAAGGGTAAATTTTTAGCATAGAAGATATGACCTTAATTATAATTGTCCGGGGTCCTAGTTATATTTGTAAAATTAAAAATTATTTCTTTATTGTGATTCTTTATCAACTTATACTATTAGAAATATCAGATTCATTTTTGTACCCCTCTTTTTTTCATATTTATTTTAAAAAAAGATTTTAAAAAAGTCTTCAACCATTTTTTGTGAACATCCCGGAATACTGAGGGAATGATCATTATCATTTCAGTGCATTACACACACACCCAAAAATTGTAAAAATATAATATTTATTGTGTGAGAACAAAGTAAAAAAAAAAATTACATCACGGCTAGAATTGCTACATAGGTTGTCACAATTATCTTATGACTTGTAGAGCAGTAAAATGTTTAACTTTAATTACATCATTAGATTTTTTTACTGATTCATTTCATTTTTTTTACTGATTCGTTACGGTGATTAATTAATTACAGACTTCTTTTTACAAAGAGGTATTTAATTCTCAATTTCGTGTTTACTTGATTTTTTACTTTTTTATTGAAAGAACAGAATATTATATATATTTTTTTATCAAATTTTTATAGTTCCTAAAAAAAGAAAGTAAGTAGCACGGGATGCGATTTCTATCCTTGTGCTAGTTTTTCTACTTGGTTGGACAGCCCGCCAAAAAAATGGATGAGACAACTTGTAAAGGATTTCCTGAAACCGACAAGGTAACTAACAAGAATAAATGTGGACGAAATAAAAGCGAAGGTAACAACGAAGAGGTTAGAAAAAATGACGGTATTTCAAGGGGTAAATCTTGTCCTAACAGTGCAAGAATTGAGCATATGCAAACGCCCATGGGGAAATTGCGCAGAATGTGTGCCGTGGGAAGCGATGAAGGGACAAGATGGACATCATGTCGATTTGTACAGCCACGCTATAGAATTGGAAAAGATGATAGTCAGAGACCCTTGCATAATGTGTCAGAGGGTAGCACACTCATTGAATCTCAAGGGTGTTGCAGCAATTTATCTATGGTAGTCGAGATTATGGAAAGTGAATCCAACCGTCACCAACTTGCAGTTGCTGCTAACCAAGGGCCCTGTGAAGTATCAAGTCTTACCGAGTGTATGAATGCAAAATCGGATTATGTATCATATTTCGACGAAGTTAAAAATTTTGGCTTTAACCATATCATACTCGTTGGGAAGCGTGAATATGGAATAATTTTTTTAGATTGCTATGGTCGACTTTTTGAGTTAGATATGATGTCTGGTGTATTGTGGCCACTTGGGAATTCTTTGGAAGAGGCGAAAACAAAACCCTGGACTGGCGAGGTGGCATGGAATATCGGTGATGATGGGAGTATTTTTGAATTCGAGTATTGTATGTGTGTAAATCTTGATTATTTTCTTAACATAACTTTGTATAACCAATCTTCTCTCTTTCAGATACTGAAGCTAAACGTACTACACATGCTTTTATACGTCAGGAAAGTCCAGAACCCCAGAAACCTGAGGAATTCTATAAAAAACCCCAGAAGAAGAACAAAGGGAAAAAAAAGAAAAACAAGAAAAATGGCACAGTTTTTTAATTTCATAAACTACTATGATCACAGGTTTACATATTTTTTTTTCTCTATTATTGGCTTTTATGACTTTTATGTAAAATACACCTTTTTCAAACCTATACAATATCGCTTTTAGTATTTGCTTTACAAATAATTTGCAGGGCTCTGACCTACAATGTTTCTATAATTTTCGAAATAAAATCAATTTCTGTATCTAAAATTTAATGGCTGACATGATCAGAATGTCATGTGATTCCCTCCAAAAAAAGAAATACAATAAAGTAGTAAATAAATTTTCGGGCCGAGCAACGATCCCAAAGCCGGTCATCATTGATTGTAAGCCGAATTAGACTCTCCGGGCTCGATTTTCGGAGCACTTCAATACATTTACATATAAAACAAATTGTTCACGTAAACAATAATTTTTTTTTTTGATGCACTGCAACTTTATCAATTTTTCAGTAAATAAAGTAGAGGTAGCGAATGAAATGCATGAGGTTATCATTTAATGCGAGCCATCAAGTTATTTCTTTGCTCCTTACAACCAATTTATTTCTGATTGACAGGTCACCCCGTGATTTAGTACTGAGATACTGAGAAGGTTGCTGGCAAGTGCCTAGATTTATGCTACAATCATTCATATAATGTTCACACCCTCACACCACCACCCACATGTAGGATACACTATTAAAATTAAAGATAAAGCCCGATATGGGCAAACTTTATTAATTAATAAACGCTAAATGCTAAACCAAATAAAACATCGTCGATGTGCGCAGTAGTCATGGACAGCGTGAAGAACGGAATCACGTGATAGACAATTGCATAGAGAAACGGTCTATAATACTTTGAATCTGGGTACTACTAAATGATTTCACCCGCTTGATCTTGTTTGTTCCTATCCTCACATACAACTTGTATATATTTTTTGCCTTCTGGATTTTCTTACGCAAATTCGATTCTGTAATACCTGGAGGATGTTGAGCAACTTCACGGTATGCTCGACTCCTAGCTGTTAGATCGGTAACCGATGAATCTTGAGATCTAATATCCCTAGCCCTATTTTCAAATTCTTCAACATATCTATACCAGCATAAAATTTCATCTTAATTCGCCTTTGCAACACGTAATCTTGCGCGAGTTGCCTTTTGATATAATCGGGTTAAGCTTTGTGATACAGATCCATTACCATCCTCCTTGGCATCATCATCATTTTCGGCTTCACCCTTGGCAGGCGTAGATAACTCTTGCAACAGGCCCTGGAATCTTTCCTGTTCACGAGTGACCCTTGGAGAGCTCTACCTCGAAGTAGTGTTTCGATCCGGATAAAACCTCAAATATTTTAACGTGGGATTATGATTAAAAAAGGTTACAAATTTCGGCTTTGAGTGGACTATAATTTCGGCCAGAATTAAAATAATATTATTCCATAAATTTTTATTAATTTTGGTGGTCCCAACCTAAATTAACCGAGCCGGTATCCGGATAAAAACCGGATAAAACCGCTACGGATCGAAACTCTACCTCGAAGACCGCCTTGAAGAATTTCTTCTCGATTGAGGTTGCGCACTGGTATCATTACCACTATTTGCATTGGTTTGATCCCGAGTTGCCCTGCATATTGGCGGTGGTGCGGTTTGATGCCTCTGGTGTGAATGGAAACGAAAAAAAATATACGTATGTGAAAATTAATGTTTAACCCATCAAGAATCATCAAGAAGAAAGCTTTACCTTGAAAAAGTATGTGTCAGATATTAACTTTCTCACTAGGTTGAATTCGGAAATATGCGTAGCCAATTTGATCTCAGAAAGTACAAAAAAACGGTATATTACCGTCAAATTCTAGGTCCATTGTACATAGATTTATATACCCTCCTGTTTTACAAGAAGGTGATGTGTCCATGATGGCCAAAAAGTGGGAAAGAATAAATAAACATACCACATACACATATATGCGCACCCAAACGTCCGAACGCCGGATTTAACTCCTCGTGATATGCATTGCCTTATTTACACCGCCTTGACAAAGAGCGCGGTTTTATACAAATTATAACCACATATCGCACTGTTTTTTGAAATTGAAAAGTGCTTCGCCTCAACAAACAAGATTCTTCGAGACAATGGACATATATCCAAATTGGGACCTGTTCACCCTTCTCAAGTATCCTACAAAGCATCATATCAGGTCTTTTTCCTTGAGCTCGCCCGTAAGTCATTCGGTATTCTTTAGAACATAAGCTTTGACTGTTCGCCCTTATTAGAATTTTATTAATCCTGGCAAAATTTTGGCCGAATTTTAACTGGATATCATCTACTTAACTCTGGCTAAATTATTTTCCAATTAAATGATCTTAATTTTTCATAAACTGTGTCAAAATGCTGCATCGTAGTGTTACAATCCGGATGGTTTCAAATCGGATAAATCCGCGGATTGGCGGATTGACGGATCAATAGATCGTAATAAAATAAATAAATAAAATCACTAGTTTCGTGGCAAAGTTTATCAAATTGCTGTACCACAAATTTATATGAATATTATAAATTATGAATTTATTAATTTTTAATAGTGAATTTGTTGTTTGTTTTAATTATGTAAATTATATTTGCCGAAAATCACTATGCTACAATAATTTGCACATTTTTTTTAATTTCAACTTTCTATTGTTTAAAGTCTTAAGAGTTAATATTTATTTTTTACATAAAAATGATTTGAAACCACATTTATTTAAGGATTTCGAGCCGATCTCAAAATATAGCCAAATCAGGCATTTACTATTAATATCTCATGTATAATACAAAATTTTGAGTTCTTGGGAGATGTACTTGCCAGAATACGGGGAAAATCGTCAACATATAAAATATCCAGGTAAATAATCAAATTCTGATTTCACGGCTGCGCCGTGAAAATCCACGGCACAATATGACATTTCCGACCAATAATTTTGACACAACAACAATGGCTTTTGAATTTATAGTATATATAATTTTGATACAAAGTTTATTCAAAACCGCGACAGATTTTACAGATATCTTTTCAAAATATTAAACATAAAATAATTACATTTAATATATACAAATACATATTACATGAAACGGTAGTGATAACTTCCCCAGAGTGATGTAGATCATTTTGCCGATCATATATTATAAATGTAAAAAGTTGACTCCAGTATAAATTGATATTTAAAACTCCATTTTCTCTCTAAGTAAAATTGCGGAGAAAGCAAAAATTGAAAACTATATGTTGGTTTTTACTAAGTATTATTTGAAAAAATAAAAATCGGTTTTTTTTTATTGTAAAAGAATGATCGAAAAAAAAAATATATAAAACCGTACGTTGCTATTATTGATCACGTGCCGATAAATCAGTTGGTGAATTGCGGCTAATTAATTCCTTAAACAGGAACAACACTGGATGGATATCAAATAAAATTGATTATCTTGGATCAGGTGGTTAATATTTAGGGGTTTTTTTTTATTTCAGACCACACCCTCTTTTTACGCACATGAAATTTATCATATAATAAAAATCCACTTTCATTGTTAAAATTAAAAAATATTCATTTTAAAAAAATATGACACGTATTTTCTAAATTAGATTGTAACATTGATTAATCAAACAAATTGTCGTGTAACGCCTTGATTTATATTTTTTTTCCATTCGCTTTTATATAAATCGACTTATATGGTTATATTATTATGCTGATAAGTTTAAGATACAATGTATTATCGCTCTATTCCGATAGTGATAAATCTCTTTGACTTTTTACCAATTTAAATTTTTTAATAATCTATTTTCGGCTTGAGTGAAACAATGAAATATAAATGAACGCACAAAACTTTGAATCGGTCATATGCTTAGTGACGAAGGTCACTCCTAAATAGGCGTACTATAAACCCATTCAGTCTTATTACAACAATCTAACTATGTTCATTATGCCAAGTTAGAAACTTTTTTTAAAGCATTTTATTAGTACCTTTAAAAAAATAATTCTGGGAAATTTATTCCGAATAACTCAGTGTGATTTCCTAAATCTTTTTTTAAAAGAATTGAGTACAAAAACATTAGCCAAATGGTCATCAGGTTTCGGTAAAAGCGGATTATGGAACCCGAAATCGCATGTTGCACTCTCCGAAATCGTACACGCATGAATGTCATCAATGAAGAAAATTTATAATTTACAATTAATTTATGTTATCAGTTATCATTTACTTTTTTATTTTATTATATTGATTTTAAAAATATTATTATTACAAAAGTATGTAACATTTTTAGCTAATAAAAAAACGCATTTTTTTTAGAACAATAATAATAATAACATGTATAATGTGTACTTTAATTTTTAAAGTACTTAATAAATTAAAAAGAGTCACGTGATAGTACAAAATAAGTTTAACATTGGATGTCGTTATTTCCATTTTCAAGATGATCGTACGCAAAAAAAGCGGTCAATGTGCTCGATTTGAATCATTTCATATCCAATCAAAATTTAAACACTGTGTTTCCAATTTAAGACTAGACTCTTATAAAGTCAAATCATTTTACAATCTTTTGATTAAAAATAAATTAATGTAAAAAATCTTTTTTTAATCGTATTACATTTTTATCAATATATTTCTTTTTTATAAATATGATTGTATTGCCCATTTTTGTAAATTTCAATCACGAATGCGTGGTTGCTTTTATGAAAATATAATGAAAGAAAATATACTTCTTTTAGTTTAAGTAAATTTTTTAATTATTTTTTAATTGTTCCATTTTCTTTTGTTATTTAGTTGTACCATTTCAATTAATGAGGTATTATAATAACCACCGCCGTAATAAACTTGCAATTGTTTATGCATATTAACGCAACAATAACGAATTTGTTTTTATTATAATTTTTTTTTTTCATTTATGACTGCGTTGATCGCTTCGGTGAAAAGAGCTATACTAGTGTTGTTAACGGTCCAGTTCAGTCCGACTTGGAGCCAAAGTCAAACCAAACCGATTGACTTCCAAGTCGAACCGATGGGGTCATTAATATCGGTCCCATTGACTTTCCATTGGTCCCATCAACTTGACAAGTCAAGTCGAACCGAACCGGACCATGACTTAAAAATCTTCAAGTCAAACCGAGTCGACCCCATCGGTCCGGCTTGGGCTTGGTTCGTTTGACTACTAGGCTATACTATGTTTTGAAAGAAAAAATGCTCTATAAAACGGCTCAATTTTTTTTTTATTCTGCAGTATTTTTTACTCAAAAAACCTCGAAATGAAAAATAGTAGAATACCCAATAAAAAATATAAAATCAAAAAAAAGAAGTGTAAATGCGTACATCGTTTTCCATAAACTAGCCAGGAACCATTATCCGCAACTGAACCCTAGAAAACAGGTGGAGATGTCTGGAAAATTTTGGAATTTTATCCCTAGTAATAAATTAAAAAATAAATTTATCGAGCACGCCGGGGATGACAGATACGGAAGTGGTAGAAAGGGAATATATTATTTCAATCATCACCAGTCGGAAGAGTCATGTATAATTTTTGACGATTATTGTCTTAAATCGAATTTTTCATCGTCGGATGAAAATCATGAAACTCAAACTTCTGATGATTCTTTATCATCATCAGAAGATGATGAATTCTATCGAAATTTTAGTGAATGGATAGTTTGTGATTAAATTATCATCGCTGATGCAGTTTGATTTTTTTCTCGTTATCGAATACTATTATAGTACAAAGTTTATGCGTTAATTTATATTATATTACATACTTCTTTCAGTTCCCATCGATTTTTTTTAGATTTTTCTTTTCGAAATATACTCATGTACAGAATATATACGATAATTTATATTATATATACGTTTCCTTCTCGTATCAAAGACTAGAGATAAAGATTATTCGTCAAAAAGCTTTTTGATTTAAATTTCGTTTTTTTTTTACCCGAGAGGTTTTATTTTCGCCAAACATTCTTGGTATCCCATATAATAAAGTCGCGAATTATATTTTACTTAATTATTGTTAAAAGCTTTTATAAGTGTACTTATGTATTGATCATAATCGCATTCATTTATTATAATTAATTAAATTTTGATATTAAACAATTGAACCCGAAGCAAGCATAGTATACAACATTTTGATTTTAAAGGAATATAGATAAATGGTAATATGAATTGCAAATTTGTTCACAATTAATTACTCATTTATAATTAAAATTATTAAAACTGCTTAATTATAAAACATTTTAAGGCCACACAAATTCAATTTTTCGGTTCACGTAACATTGAAATTTAAAATCGACCCGGGGACCCGGGGTTTATTGTTTATTAGTAAAAAAGTTTATATATAAAATCGTGACATTTGATTGGTTGACTTTTAAAAGGGAGGAATTTATTTTCGCTCTAGAAGTTCTCAGCCGCGTGATAAACTTACCCGCCAATAAAATTGAGCATCCTTATCCTGGGCCACGGTCCAGATGCTTATCCTGGACCAGCAAATCTAATTGGATGAGATTGTTTTGTGTAACATTTGTCTTGGAAAAAAAAACAATTCGCGTTTTTTTTAAAAAAAAAGTTACGAAATGCCTTTTTTTAAAGCATTTAATACTACCGTTTTAAAGTAATATGTTATTTAAAATTTGTATTTTGGTATGCATTTTATTAAACTTTATTAATAAATAAGTAAAATTGCATATATAACTTTATAAAAAAGGTCTTTACATTATTTTTTACTGTAATTTTATTATTAAAATTATTTTAACGTTAATATCAAAACAAAAGTACAAAGTAATAGTATTATATTAGCTTTAAAAGTTTTGTTATAAATGTGTAAGTTACAACCTTTTTTGAACAACTTTGCTTAACCCCAAAACTTAAAAAAAACACTTGATTTCCAGAATATCAATATATCATAAAACTCTTCAAAAAGAAAATAAAAAACATTTAGTATTATCATAAAACTACAATAAATACAATTAAAATTAAAATATACAAACTGAAATGAAATATGAAATACTAAGTACCAACATACCACAAAAAAGAATAGAGAAAGAGTGAAAGATAGGAAGAGTAAGAGATAAAATAAATTATGCCGGAGTTATGTAATAAAAGGGCTGATTAGCCAATCAAAAGTTGACTGGTCCAGAATAAGCATCTGGACCGGTGGATCAGGTTAAGGATGGCCAATAAAATTACGTTCTGATCACATGATAAATTTTTTATATATAAACTTTTTTTTATTGAAATTTGAAAAAGTGACCCGGCCGGGTGAAGTGAAGCGAAAATTCGAATTTGTGTGGCCTAATAGAAAAAATTTTTTATTATAAGTGAGTATTCGGTTAATAAGAAAATAATATTTTTTTCTTGAGGTCATATAAAGAAAAATCATAAAATTATTCTTGACTGTAATCTGTATATAACGCGTAATATAGGTTCGAAATTAACCATCAAATATATTTACAGCATATGAAATTAACAATACAGTCGGCTCGCGTTATAACGAATTTCGATATAACGAATTATTTAGTACAACGGAGATTTTCACTGTGTACGGATTTTGACATATAAAAAAAATTACTATACCTGATACCGAATTTTACTAATTAATGCTGTATACCGTATAACGAAGTAAAGTGTATAAACAGTATACAAAATGACTCACATTGTAACGAATTTTATATTATAACGACACACTATTTTATAAAAATTTCGAATTTTAAATGTTACTACTTGTGGCAATAGAATATATGTAAAATTTATAAAAGAAAATATATAGAAAAGGAATTATTTTAAGTTATATTTCAATTTCAATTGTAATGCGATATACCGTAATATACAGTACAAAATTTTCCCTTATTATACCAGGTTTTCCTATAATAATAACAAATCTTCTTATACCGAAGGTCAGATCGGCCTGGACACCAAATTCGTTATAACGCGAGCCGATTGTATATCCACTACTCAAAATCAGCAGTAATTTCTTTAAATTTTTTTTTTTTTAGTTTTTGGCTGGGTTCTTAAACATGCAGGAATCGATTAAAATGAAAACCGATAACATATTTATACATGAACTACAACGTTATAGTTTAATAATTATTAATCTCACGGTTCCTAGTTAAAATTTGGGATTTTTTTTCTTGATATTCTCACGGGTGGTATTTATTTAAAAAGATGAGTAAAAAGTCTATCAATATTGGAATAAAAAGTCTATCGTTATTAGTCAAATAAGTATATTAAAGGACGGATACTGTGAGATAAATCAGTTATTTCACGAGAGTCACGATTTTCACGGCTGCGCCGTGAAAATCATTGATATCCAATTATCCACAGTTCCGTGAAATAACTATTACATAAATGCATTCTGTGGCACAATATGACATTTCCGACCAATAATTTTGACACGAGATGAGAACGCAAAAATTTACAACAATGGCTTTTGAATTTATAGTATATATAATTTTGATACAAAGTTAATTCAAAACCGCAAAATATTAAACATAAAATATTACATTTAATATATACAAATACATATTACATGAAACGGTAGTGGATCATTTTGCCGATCATATATTATAAAAAGTTGACTCCAGTATAAATTGATATTAAAACTCCATTTTCTCTCTAAATAAAATTGTAGAGAAAGCAAAAATTGATAACTATATGTTGCTTTTTACTAAGTATTATTTGAAAAAATAAAAATCGTTTTTTTTTTATTGTAAAAGAATGATCGAAAAAAAAATATATATAACCGTTGCTATTATTGATCACGTGCCGATAAATCAGTTGGTGAATTGCGGCTAATTAATTCCTTAAACAGGAACAACACTGAACGGATATCAAATAAAATTGATTATCTTGGATCAGGTGGTTAATATTTAGGGGGTTTTTTTTATTTCAGACCACACCCTCTTTTTACGCACATGAAATTTATCATATAATAAAAATCCACTTTCATTGTTAAAATTAAAAAATATTCATTTTAAAAAATATGACACGTATTTTCTAAATTAGATTGTAACATTGATTAATCAAACAAATTGTCGTGTAACGCCTTGATTTATATTTTTTTTACCATTCGCTTTTATATAAATAGTTTAAGGTACAATGTACTATCGCTCTATTCCGATAATGATAAATCTCTTTGACTTTTTACCAATTTAAATTTTTTAATTTAATAATCTATTTTCGGCTTGAGTGAAACAATGAAATATAAATGAACGCACAAAACTTTGAATCGGTCATATGCTTAGACCCCTAAATAGGCGTATTATACACCCATTCAGTCTTATTGCAACAAACTAACTATGTTCATTATGCCAAATTAGAAACTTTTTTTAAAGTAATTGAGTACAAAAACAGCCAAATGGTCATAGCTTTCAGTAAAAGCGGATTATGGAACTCCGAATTCACACACGCATGAATGTCAATGAAGAAAATTTATAATTTACAATTAATTTATGTTATCTGTTATCATTTACTCTTTATTTTATTATATTGATTTTAAAAAAATATTATTATTACAAAAGTATGCAACATTTTAGCTAATAAAAAAATACGCATTTTTTTTTAGAAAAATAATAATAATAACATGTATAATGTGTACTTTAATTTTTAATAAAATATGGCAAAATTTGAGTTATATTCCTTATGCGTATTTGGTATATATATTTGAGATTTTTTGGTGTTTTTTTTTTTGAAATTGATAAATTATGCCGAAATAATGGTTTGTTTTATTTGTTTTATTAAAAAAAGAGTGGTACCGTGTTACAGAAGTGTTAAATGCAGAAGTAATTACTTATGGCGAATTAATGAGAAATTTAAAATATTCCAATAAAAAAGCTAAATTGATTGTCATGTGATATAAATGATAAGCTTAACATTGGATGTTGGATATCATTTATTTCCATTTTTTGAGATAATCAAAGATGATCGTGCGACAAAAAAAGCGGTCAATGTGCTAGAAATTCTCGATTGAATCATTTAATATCCAATCAAAATTTAACACTGTATTTCCAATTGAAGACTAGATTCTTCTATAAAATCAAATCATTTTATAATCTTTTGAATTAGAAATAAATTTATGCTTATTTTAATCGTATTACACTTTATCAATGTTTCTTTTTTATAAATATGATTATATTGCCCATTTTGTAAATTTCAATCAAATGCGTGGTTTCTTTTATAATGAAAGAAAATAATACTTCTTTTAGTTTAAGTAAATTTTTTTAAATTATTCCATTTTCCTTTGTTGTTTAGTTGTATAATGAGATATTATAATAAACCTTTCAATTGGCTATGCACACTGACGTAACAATAACGAAGATTTTTATTATAATTTTTTTTTTATTTTGATCGCTCCGGTGAAAGGATATGTTTTGACGCTCTATAAAACGGCTCAATTTTTTGTTTTTTGCTCTTCAGTATTTTTACTCAAAACCTCGAAATGAAAAATAGAACAACACCCAATAAAAAATGTAAAAATAAAAAAAAAGAAATGAAAAAAAAAAATAATGAAAAAAAAGAGATGAAAACTCCTTTTTCATTTTTAAACGATTGGCAAGAGACACTTTGAATAATCATTATTCCCTATTAAACTCTAAGCAACAAGCAAAAGAATCAGGGAAGTTTTGGAGATACATTCCAGACGAATTAAAAAACAAATTTTTCGAGCATGCAAACCGGAAAAGGCTACTTGATAATACGGAAGTTATAAGTTACATTACACACAACCACCCTACGGAAGAGTTACGTGTGATTCTTGACGATCGTTGTCTTAAATCGAATTTTTCATCGTCGGGCGAAGAATACCATCGAACTTCTGATGATTATACAACGAAAGGTTCTTTATCGCCAGAAGATGAAGAATATAACCGAATTTTCGATGATTGGATTAGTATCACTGATACGCAATTTGATTCATGAAAAAAATAACAAAAATATATATATATTTCATAAATTTTTTTGTTGAATTTATAGAATATTTTATAAATATAGAAAGTTCTTATATCATTAAATTTTTTTTCGTTTTTTTTTCGTTATCGAATACTATTATAGTACAAAGTTTATTTACTAAATCGTATATAATATGCATATATTCGTCAAAAATTTAAATTTCTTTTTTTTTTTTATTACCCCGAGAGGTTTTTATTTTCGTTAAACATTATCGGTATCCCATATAATAAAGTCGCGAATTATTTTACTTAATTATTATACAATTGTTCAAATCATTAAAAGATTTTACAAGTGTACTTATGTATTAATCATAATCGGATTCAAAATTTTAAATATTAAAAAATTGAAACCGAAGCAAGCATATACAACATTTTTGTTTTTTAAAGAAATATTGGTAAATGGTAATATGAATTGCAAATTTGTTCACAATTAATTACTCATTTATAGGAAATTTATTGCTTAATTTTAAACCATTTTAATAGAAAAGATTTTTTATCATAAGCGAGGATTCGGTTCATAATAAAATAATAAAAAATTATTTTTTTCTTGATGTCATATAAAGAAAAATCATAAAATTATTCTTGACTGTAGTCTATATATAACACGTAATATATGGTCGAAAAACCATCTCATTAACCATCAAATATATTTACAGCATATGTAATTAACCATATATCCACTACTCAAAATCAGCAGTAATTCTTTAACTACTATTTTTAAATTTTTTTTTTTAGTTTTTGGCTGGGTTCTTAAACATGCAGGAATCGATTAAAAAAGAAAACCTATAACATATTTATACATGAACTGCAACGTTATAGTTTAATAATTATGGTTCCTAGTTAAAATTTGTGATTTTTTTTTCTTGATATTCTCACAGGTGGTGTTTATTTAAAAAGATGGATCAATATTGAAATAAAAATTAGTCAAAATAAGTATATTAAAGGGCTTTATGGTACGGATAGTACCGTGAGATAAATCTGTTATTTCACGGAATATCATGATTTTCAGCAGCCGTGAAAATCATGAAATAACTATTACATATTCATTATTTCCATCCATGTATGCCATTCCAATTTATATTAGAGATATTAATAATAATATTGTTATGCAATAAAATCCTTCACATGTAATATCAGAATCCGAGATTAAATATCATGTATTAGATAATATTTGATTTTATGCATAAAAAAAAATATGTTACAGCTGTTTTCATAAGACCTGGGACAAAATAAAATTTTGAACCCGACCGCCGACCCGCCGATCCGGTTCAGTTATTTATTTTCTATCAAATATGGATCACGTGCCCAGCTAAAAATACCGGATCGGCGGGTCGGCGGTCGGGTTCAAAATTTTATTTTGTCCCAGGTCTTATGAAAACAGCTGTAATTAAACTTGGGCGCCGAAATCTACATATCAATCAGATATGCCGAAATGAGATTTAATTTTGCCAAAATCCTAAATCCCGAATCCCGAATCCTAAATCCCAAATCCCAAATCTAAAATCTCAGATCCCAAATCTCCAAATTTCAAATTCAAATTGTTGCCGAAAACCGTACCGTCTGCTGTAATTTCCTTTTAGATTGTGAGACGTCACGTATTTCAACTTCAGCATATAGCTGAAAAGTTTCGGCATCCAAGTTTAATGTTAACTGTTAATGCAAAACAATTATAGATATTTATAAACATCTTAACGTTAATATCTACTTTTAATAAGCAGAATTGCATTAAATGAAGGTGTTTATTAACCTCTTCTCGATTTGGAATTACAATTTTATTTTAATCATAATATTCTGTATTTGTACATTCTAAAGTGATTAAAGTTGTTTGATATTTTGCATTCACAAATAATCAAATAATAGAATTTTTTATTTATTTATTAATTAATAATGATTAATATTAACAAACAATAAAATGTTCATATCAATTATCGCCGTTTTCAAAATGGTGTATGTAATTATATTAGATTAAGAAAATAAGAAAACGTCGAATACAGGACAAAAAACGGACAAAAACGGATGAAAACCGGCATTCGATATACAATTACGGAATAAACTGCCTACACCATTTTTGAAAACGGTGATGATAATGATTTTAAAATGATTATTTACAAAAATAGACAATTATTAATAATGAAATTAAAAAAAAAAGGTAATTAAAGAGTATAATTAATTTGTCAATAAATAATTTTTTTATATCTTCTCAAATATTCCATTCAATAACAAATATAATTATTTATTAATACTGCAATTGGTCTAAATTAAGATTTATTTTGATAGCATGGGAAAACTATAATTTTTTTAAGTTAACCTAATTAAGAATTGAATGAATTTTTTTTTACAATAATCATTATTCTAAATTCTTTTAATTGGTTGAAAATGTGTCGAATTTTGCTTGTTTATTTGTTTATTATTATTTCAGTTATTTATTTCCTTTTTCTATATACAAACAAAAGTCAAATTGTAACTAAAATAAGATAATAATGACATATGATACATATTTCTACTATCATTAATATTTCATAGTTTAAAGCGAAAAAGGTATATGACTGGTCAACCCTATTTTTAATTATATGACGAGTAAATGGCATAAAATGAGGAATATTTTTCATGAGGGAATATATTGTAATTATTTACACCCGCCATTTAAAAGATTTGTTGGTTTGATATGCAAATAGAGACCATGGCAAATGTATTACACAATTAGTAAATCAATGCCAAAAAAATGGAGGATCAGCATCTTAAAAGGAAATCAATATAGAAAATTTTTTTGCATACGTACATGTATACGAATTCGTTACGTTACTTTTCGTACAGTAGTATTGTACGTGCGTCTCGATACTTCAGTTAGCCCAACAGCCAATCCACGGTGCCACCTTCCGAAAAGGATGCGATGCATTAATATAGAAGAATTGTGGGATAATGATTTTAAGTTAACTTTAAAAGTTAATTAAAAAATGGTTACTTTTAGCAAATGAAGAACGATTGAAAATATTATCATCCAAGATTTTTTTTTCAAAACTAAAATGGTCAATTATGGCGTGATTTTTTATACGCAGATTTTAACTAAATTAAGTCAAATAAAACTATTTTTTACTAGTATATTATTTTTATTATTCCATTATATCCAAATATAAAATTCTCTTTTTTTTTCAAAAAAATAGTATCCAAAGTGGTGATAGCCGCTATGATAAACATAACTGATAATATAGAAAACGAAAAAAATGATCAGCATAGATCATGTGTTTTATTACTTTTATACCACTTCCCCAGTAACACCACTAAATTTTTCACCCCCACGTGACCTAATAATATTCATCACCGGCATCACACCCCACCGCGTTTTCACTGTTTATATTTATCTGAGGGACTTAGTTTTTTTTTGCCTTCCGAAATTATTTTTTTCACAACCCTTAACTGTCACCGGACACGTGGGGTGAAATTTTAATTATAAAATTGGTGGTGTTACTACGGTAAATCTTTTATACGATCAATTGATCAGGTTATTTGGCCATTCCTTGAATGACCCTTGAATAATAACCTAGTCATTCGAGTCATTTTGTCATTTGAGTCATTTAAATATAATGTTTGTATAATTCAGGCCAAACTTATGATGCTGGGCAGAATTACATTTATAATGTCACGTGATATTATCCACGAGACAATCGAGACATTGAAATTGCATAAATAATTTTGACCAGAATTATGATGCTTTAAAATTATGCTCCAAGCCTCCAACCTTTATTAGAAAAATCTGAAGCGCTATATTTTGGAATTAATGGACAAGTGATTACTTTCGCTGCACGGATTTCTTTTTTTCTCGCAGATATGCTCAAAGATCACATAATCTAATTTTAAATGACTAGATGTCATTTAGATCACTTTAATACCATCACTGCGATCAAGTATATGATTTTTTTCTTATAGTATTGTATAATAATTTATTTTTGCTTAAAAAGCATGTTTGCCGTTTAAAAGAAATAAGAAATAACTTTATCTATCAAATTTTCTTGCCATATCTAAAACATTTAGTATTAATTTTTTTGATAAACAAACAAATATAATTTTTACCACTTTGATAATTATCTGATATTTAAATGATCAAAATTTTTTCGTATTTGTATAAAATAAATATTTAATGATATGTAATTTAAAATTAAATGAATGTTATTATTTAAAAAATACAATAGGAAAGATTTTTTTACAAATTTTTTCAATATATTTGAAATTAAGTTACAAAAATATTATTATAAATATATATATAAAAAAAAAAATATTTATCATTTCAATATTTTAGTAACCTTTCGTAAAAGCAAGATTTTTATTGCAATAACTAAGATTGAGTTATTTATCAATAAAAACATGATCTACTAAATAGATGTCTATTAATATATATGTGTTCTACAAAGTGGATCAATATATATTAACCGACTAACAAATAACAAAAAATTGATATAATAAAATATCCTAATAGGATCGAAGGGTCTCCAAAGTCCAAATTAAAATTACTTGATTTTACATTATATTAACCAACTATCCACAATGATTATTTTATTAGTAAGATATATGTCTATTAATATTTCACTCTTATTAATATTAACCGACTAATCTAATTAGTTAAATTGATCACGTGATAATTGAACTGAAACTTATTAAAATAACCAAATACTGTATATAAATTTTGATAATTATCATCAATTACTTTTGGAAGACCCATTCTTAATAACAAAGGACTTTTTAGTTATGGATGTATTATGATTATTCTTTAAACCATTGTTTTGAAGAGAGGTATTTCACCAATTGACCAACGAAAAAGATGAGATTTAATGGTTAAAGTTTTTGGTATTTAATAGTATGGTAATTATAATGATAAAAAGGAGTGGCAGGTGGAGCATTAAAATTAGTGCTCAGGAAAAAATTATTAAATTTTTTTTTATTTTTTTCATTTTTTATTTTTTATTTTTTTTTAAAAAAAAATTTCTAGAGCGATTAAATAGCTTTTTTTTTCTTTTTTTTTACTGCGTTATTATGTAAAAAAGTACACATGCTAATCATGCTATCATACTGAAAGAGTTTGTTGATTGCTGATCGTATTATGGTGCTGAAATTCAGTTTAGGTTGTACGATCAGTGATTAACATATAAGATCACGATGGAGAGTTTTAGGAAAATTACCCAAGTCAGTTTTCACGAAAAATAATCAAGTTTTCGGAAAACCACCACGTTCCATCTAACGAGGTTGAATGTTGAAACTATAGAACTTTTATTAAAAGTTAGCGAAGAAATAGCTATGAACTATATAGAAATGATACTTCAGAACTAGAGCGAGAAATCAAAATTCTGAACTTCATGCTTTTGCCTCCTGGTGGCATCATCTTGACCCTCCTCATTGTAAAATATATTATGCAGGTCAAGTTAGTGATAATAATACAAAATACATTTGCAAACAAAGTATAGATTGTCTTTATTATCTATCTATACAATTTATTATTACTAATATCTACAAAAACACAATTATCATAATCTCGATTATCCAAACCCGGTCTATCATTAGTAATAAAATACATGATAAACCCCACCGTTACAACTGGCGCCAAGTTAAATAATGGCAGTTCCTCGTATCAACCTTACCGCTACACATCGATCATGTGCGGATCGGCAGTTAACCGCAAACCGAAACGTAAATCGAAAAAAAACCGAAAAATCATCATCGATTTTCCAATAGATTCTGTTAAAGATCAACCGTGTACTAACTATAAAAAGGAAATTTATACGGGAGATATTACGGACGACAATATACTGGAACGAAAAAATGAAATTAAAAGTTTTAGGCGAGGTTAATTAAATAAAGGTTGTTCAATAACGTTAATTATTATAATTTCCTTTTGAATATTTTTGTATTGTTTGCTAATAGAGTATATGAAAATTAATGATAATAAAAAGATTTGCTTTTTACAAATTATTTTCCATAATAAAATATTAATAGAATCTTCAAATTAAAAGTAAGTCAATTCGCACAGACTCTGTAGGAGTATAGGTTTACGTAAATCTAATAGTAAGTTTTTCTTGGCTAAACCTTATCTCTATAGGGCCTATAACTAGTAGTTATAAAAGGGGGATGTCTTTTATAAAACTTTTCATACTGTATATAATAGGTATTGAAAAAACGTCAATTTTTAAAGCCATTCAAAAAATCTTAAGTTGATTTGCGGTTTTCCACACTCATGTTATTTCGTACAAGACCTTTATCGGTTCCAATGCTATCTCTATAACAATTTGCAACTAAATAAATTACTCTTGCCTTATTTTCATTGGCTAATTTATAATACCACTTGAATACTTTGTCTTCATTATTGTTATAAAAATATTAATTTAGCCTGTATTGAGCATCAAGAATACCATTTATTGCAGCTTTTCTATTCCAACAAATCCTTTTCTTCATTTTTTGAAATATATTTTTCATCATAAGACCACCTTGCTACTAAATATTGATCAAGAATATGTAAAATTTACTTTCATCTTTTAAAACATTATGTCTGTTACCATAACGAGTTCCCTACTCAATTTTATATTTTTATAGCGAAGGAATATTTAATTTTGTTAGTTCAAATTATACTTTGCAACCACCACCAACTATACTACGGCTTGATTGTGAAAGAAAGTCACCACAAATGATACAGTAAGATACTTTGCCATTGGTAAATTTTTTTTTTCTCGGGAATTTTTAACTCAATTTTCCCAACCATTGAAGCAACAAACTGAAATATGCAATTCATTCATTTAATATAATAATTTATTAAATACAGTAAGTAGGTAGCCATTAATTTATTAGTTGAAATTATCGTAACTCAGTTAAAACACTGCACGAGTGAGCTTGTAGCTAATTAAAAATATGGTCTATCATAAATCATAATTCAATTAATTCATGGTATGTCATCGTTGCAAAAATATTTTATGCAGGTTAACTAAAATTGATATTAAGATAAATAAAATTATAAAAATATTAAATATCCCTTATTTATTAATATACGAAAAAAAATAAAAATAGTGAAGAAAAGCAAATTTTGTAACGTTGATCGGTAAAATCTAAGCATGTTAACAACTTTTCGTGAATATCTAGTATCTAATTTGAAGGATAATTTAAAACGTGTATAATGGTAGTGAAGAAATATCAATATCTAAGCCATTCAAAAAATGATCTAAGTTGATTTGTGGGTTTTTACCAAACCTTGAAAATTCATATTTTCTAATCCACTCCATAGCCTCTTTTAAATTTTTATCGGTTCCAATGCCATCTCTGTAACATTTTGCAACTATATAAATTGCTTTTAAAATATTTACATTAGCTAATCTCATATACCACTTGAATGCTTTGCTTCCATTCTTATTAATTGAATTGTTAATATAATATTCTGCCATGTTAAATTGAGCATCTATATTGCCATTAATTGCAGCTTTTCTATTCCAATAAAATCCTTTTTCTTCATTTTTTGGAATATATTTTCCATCATAATACCACCTTGCTACTAAAAATTGACTATAAACGTGACCTTTTTCTGCAGCTTTTAAATAAAATTCAAAAGCTTTGTATTCATCTATAAAAGTACTACATTCTCCAAAATGATAACAATTTCCAACTCTATATAATGCCCATTTGTACCCTCCTTCAGCAGATTTTAAATAAAATTTAAATGCTTTTTTCTCATCTTTTATAACCTCATAGTACCCATGCTCATAACAAACACCTAATTCAAACATTGCTTTAATATTTCCGCCTTCTGATGATTTTGAATACCATTCAATTGCTTTATTATAATCTTGCTTGATGCAATAAAACTTACCTACATAATATTGTGATATATCATCTCCTTTTTCAGCATTTTTTATGTGTAATTTGTAATTATCCTTTCTATGGAAAATGATATCTTGATAAATAAGTAAAGAATAAAAATATTGTGTAATTATTTCATTTAATTCCTTAATATCATTATTATAGAAACTATCATTACGAAAACAAATAGTTTCATTTTTTTGATCAAAAGAAAATTGGTCCAATATTGCTTTTTGATTATTTTTAACAGCATTAAAAAATATATTTAATGCTTTAATTTTATCAACCTCACATCCAATTCCACATTGATAAAAAATTCCGATTAAACTTGTATAACAAAAAATATTTTGTGAATTATTTGTCATAATTTCAAGTACATTTTTAGAGTCTAAATCATAATCTAATAAAAGAGTATTTATAATTAATTTAACATTATTAAAATTATAATCTCCATATTCATATTCCATATTTAAAAGGATAAAATATAATTCTTGAATTAATTCTTTGAAAAATTTTGTAATAAAATTATCAAAGAATTGTATATTATTAACAATTAATGAAGGACTTGTTGTAAAATTGAATTTGAATGAAGAGGAATCATAATTTGTAATATTTGATTCAAATGAAAAAATAGAAGTATTATTTTTATTTTTGTTATTATTTTTATTAAAGCTATCATCAGTCATATTGAAATAATGGAATTGAAAAACAGAAGGCATGAGAAAGGGATTTTTTGTGTCATGTTACATATGGATGTTCAAGTTGTACAAATTTCTTGTGTCCAACAAAAAGTACGATCTTCATAAAAGAACGAAATATATGCTGTATATATATATACACGAAATAGGAGTACCATATTTTGCGGTTAGTAAGCACCCCCGAAAATAAGCACTCTGACCAGAATTATGGCGATTTTGGCCAGAATCATGAGGATCTTGGCCGGCATTAAATACAAAAAGGGTGCTTATATACCGCAAAATACGGTATCTTCATAAATATTGTTACTCGTACAGTACTATAATAATTTTATCATGATATTCCTTTGTAATATTTAATTAGATTGACAGTTAATAATTTACTAAATATAATATTAAAACTTCTTAATCTGCTAATATTTTATTCAATACTATGCAAAGCCGTTAATTTATTATTAGTTGAAAATATGTATCGTAAATAATAGTATGTAGTGCAAAATCATTAATTATTAGGATGAACAGAGAATATTCCGTAAATTAACCAAAAATGATGTTGGTATAATTTTTTTAGTAATTGTAATCATCAAATAGTATTGAAATTTTTTTAAAATATCCTTTGTTTATTAAACATTTGAGAAAATAAAACAGCAACTCTGGTTTTTTACTAATCCTTCCAAAATTAATTTACAAAAATTCTTATTTGGGTATTTAAGTTATATCTCCATATTTTTCTTTAAAAATTCCCATGAATTGCTTGCTACGTGATCGCCAAAATCTATTGAATACCCAATTCGAAGAATAATCTACTAAAAGTTAATCACATGCTTGTACTATACGGCTCTATTGAAGAAACATCAATGTCCGAGCAATTCAAAAAATTTTTTAAGGTGATTTGTGGTTTCCCATAAGACTTTGATAATTCATATTTTTTAATCCATGTTGTAGCCTCTTTTAAATTTTTATCAGTACCAATGCCATCTCTATACCATTTTGCAATTATATAAATTGCTTTTAACTTTTTTTTATTAGCTAATTGCATATACCATTTGAATGCTTTGCTTTCATTTTTATTGCTAGAATTGGTGGTATAATATTCTGCTAGTTTAAATTGAGCATCTGCATTGCCATTAATTGCAGCTTTCCTATTCCAATAAAACCATTTTTCTTTATTTTCTGGAATATATTTTCCATCATAATAATAATTTGCTATTAAATATTGACTTATATTATGCCCTTTTTTTGCAGCTTTTAAATAAAATTCAAATGCTTTATTTTCATCCTTTAAAATTCCAAGTCCATAATAATAATAATTTCCCATTACCCATAATGCATGTTTATACCCTCCGGCTCCCTCAGCAGACTTTAAATACAACTCAAATGCTTTCTTCTCATCTTTTTTAACCCCATATCCACAAGCATAGCAATATGCTAGTCTATACATTGCTTTAATGTTTCCTCCTTCTGACGATTTTAAATACCATTCAATTGCTTTATTATAATCTCGTCTTGCGTTTATATTATAAAAATAACAATTACCAATATGATATTGTGATATTGAATCTCCCTTTTCAGCATATTTAATATGGAATTTGTAATTATTTCTTTTATTTAAAATTATATCATTATAAAGAAATAAAGAATAAAAATATTGTGTAATTATTTCATTCAACTCTTTAATATCAAAGAAACTAATATCAAAGGTAAATTGATCTGGTACTATCACTTTTTGATTATTTTTAACAGTATTAAAAAATATTTTTGATGCTTTGATTTCATCAACCTCGCATCCAATTCCATATTGATAAAAAATTCCAATTAAACTTGAATAATAAAAAATGGGTTGTAAATTATTTGTCATAATTTCAAATACATTTTTAGGGTCTAAATCATATTCAAGTAAAAAATTATATATAAACTCATTTAATTGGTCAGTAGTATAATCTTCTATATTTAAAAGAATAATATCATGTAACTCTTGTAACAATTCTTTGAAAATTTTATTAATAATTAAAGGATTTTTTGCAATAATATCAAATTTTAATGAGGAGGATTCGGATTTTACATTATTTGATGATTCAATAATAGAATTATTTTTGTTATTTTCGTTATTACTTTGCTAACAATGCTAAATTTTCATAATGCATTGTGCGATCCTTGTACAAGCCTTGTACAAGGTATTTTAAATCTGAAAAAATATATAGTACAATATTTCTAACAATCCATTTTTAATATTAATTTATTCACATTCAATTGTAAAATATATAATTCTGATACATTTTTCAATGAGTCTTATAATTTTTTACAATGTTTCACAAGATTTTACTTATGTGTATATTGTACAAAATATTGTATAATGAATTTCACAATTAATTATTTATAATATAATCTAATTACCATTAACGTTAATATATACTAGGTGTATAATCTAATTACATTAAAAACCCTACGGGCTTTTCGTAAAATTTATATATTAAAAATATAAAAAAAAAGAATTCAAATTTCGGAGAAACCCCTATGGCCCTATTTATATAAAATTATGTATCACGTGCATGTGATATAATCCGCAGTTCAATGACTTCGATCATTTTTTTTTCTTTTAAACTTTTTTTTTCTTCTTTTAAACTTTTCTTTTTTCTTTTAAACTTTTTTTTACTTTTTTTTTCATTCTTCCCTTTTCCTTCGTTCACCCTTTTACTTCCCTTCGTATCCTTCTTTCATCTCTCCCTTGTTCTTTCCTTTTCTTTTCTCCCTTTTCCCTTTACTTTTACATTTCCCTTCTCTTTTCTTTCTCTTTTCCCGCTTCTCTCGCACTTTTTGTTGAAGAAATCTTAAGCGTTTCCCTCCTTAGGTGCAAATTTCTGGTAAGTTTGTCTTTTTTTTAATTGTTTCATTTTAACGAACGATTTCTAATAGTTATTTTTCTTAATTTTTTTTAGACTTCAAGTATTTAGACACGTGGGAATATGGTGTGAAAATTTTTTTTCTTAAATCTTAATTATCTATTTTACCAATTTTTTCTTTTTTTTTAGATGGTTCTTACGGTCTACTTGGACATGGCATTTTGGCAAGTTTTTCATTATTTTTTTTATTTAATTGTTTTTATTTTATGAACAATTTCTAATAGCTCATTTTCTTAACTTTTTTTAGACGACTTGGTTCTTTGTGTGATAAATTTTTTTTCTTATCTATTTTAATGAAACATTTTCTAACGGTTTAGTTTTTTTTTTAGGTGGTTCTTTTGGTCTCTTTGGACGTGAAATTTCAGTAAGCTAGTTAAATTTTTTTCCTTAATTGTTTTTGTTTTAATGAACATTTTCTAACAGTTCATTTACTTTCTTCATCTAGGCGTTTCTCTAAGGTCTCTTTGGAAATGGGATTTCAGCATGGTAATTCTTAATTTTTTTTCTTTGATTATTTTATTTTAACGAACTTTATTAACAGTTCGTTTTTCTTAGTTTTCTCTTCTTTTAGGGTTTGCCGATCTTCCGTCCCTGAAAATGGTAGTTCTTCTGGTTTTTCTTATATTTTTTGTCTTTGCTATTAACTTTCTCCTTTCTTTTTTTTGTAGATGTAGACTTCGATTTCTTTTTACTTTTAGGTTTTGGTGGCTCTTCCATGTTTCTTTTTTAGGTTTTATCGATTTCTAGGTGAGTGTGTTCTATTCTTATTTTATCTTTTTGTCTTAATTACTAATAGTTGTCCTTCTTCTTTGTAGGTTTCAATGCTTCTTTTTTTTGAGGTTTTAGCAGAAGAAAGATTTTGTTTTTATTGCATATTTATTTTTTATGACATCTTTGATACTAATTTTTCTTTTTCTAGATTTTGACTTCGTTTCGCCCTTCAGACACGTGAGATTCGGTAAGAAATCAGAAGTATCTATATTTCAACGAAACATATACAACGAAACATATACTAATGTTTTGATTTTTTCTTTTTTTAGATGACTGAGTCTTTGGACATGTAACAATTCGGTAGGGTAGAGATTTTTTTGAATTATTCTTTGATGAAACGTTTATTTAACAAAACATTTTCTAATGCTTCAATTTTTCTTCTTTTAGGCGGTTCTTCAGCTCTTTAGACGCGGGACTTTGGTGGAGTATTATTTTTTTTAAATTTCTTTATTCCGTCTTTTAAAAATGGTTACTTATTTCTTTTTCTTTTTTAGACGGCTTTTTGGTCTCCTGGATGTGACAATTTGTAAGTTTTTAAAATTTTCCTTTATTTAACGAACAGATATTAATAGTTCTTTTTTTATAGATATTTCTTCGAGTCTCTTTGGATGCGTAAGATTTTGTTATAGTAAGTTTTTTTTCGTCTTAGTTTATTTATTATAATGAAACATATATTGACGTTTCAAATTTTTTTTTTTAGACGGGTCTGGGCGCATGGAAAAAGAAATCAGGACTATATTTTTTTTTTGAATTTAATTCTTTTAGCAAGATTTTGATGAAATGATTTTTTTTTGGCAAAACGTTTTATTAATGTTTCGCTTTTTTTCTTTTTTTTAAATACCAATGAGAGGAAATGTATTTTATAATTAAAGTTACCATAATTAAATTTTACAATATATTTTACAATAATTTGCTATAATTTATATTAAATATACATGAATAAATTAATATTACAATTGATGTTATACTAACTATTGTACTATGTCCCTACAAGACCAATAACGAGTATCTTAACATGGTTTGTATATAATGTACTGTAATATTAATTTTACAATACATTTAAAAAATTTCAAGTTGTTAGCAAAGTATTGTCTTCAAAGTTAACAAACATATTGAATAGTAGAACAAAAAATAGAATGCAAGACAATTTATTCGTGTATGGTTGTACAAATTTCTTTTGTTTGTATAACAAATAGTACGATAGTGTTTCGGGTAAAACTATTTTCAAAAATCAAGCCATTCTTCCAAACCTAACTTTGGAATGCATTTGTAGATCATTTTAGATGAAACTAAGTATTAGTTTCGCCCGAAACACTGAAGTTTGATCTCCGTCAAATTAAAAATAAGGCAGGTAAAATTATTTAAGGACATTTATTTTTGGAAAAATACCAGAAAATGAATGCGATAAATTCAATAAAGTCAGTTAGTACAATTGAAAGATACTATTATTATTATTATGATAATAGTACATTGATTAAATGGTTTATATCATGATGTTAAAAACTTAAAATCATGTAAAGAAAAAAAAAATCCCAGATTATTTGAAAAATTGATACGGGTGGGTCAAAAGGATCTAAAAAAAAAGAAAATAATAGTAATATTTACAAATATTATGAATTATTGCTGCTTTCATTTTTATCATTTAACTATTAAGTAACTGAATGTGATTCTTGTAGACTATTGTACTTGAGAGTACCGTAAGTCCGAATTTTGTTAGTACAATTTTATTTGTTAAATGTAACACGTACCGGTATATAATTATAAAATGTTACGCAAACATTATCGGAATTATGCCTTCAGTTATAAAAACACAATTTGTTATTATTTCTCGTCGGATAAGATTTTTAATTTATGATGTCAAAAAAATGATCGTAATTCATATCACGTATTGTTGCAAAATTATCAGGATGAACTTAGTTGTAAAAATTCCCTTACAATAATATCCTTTTAAAATAATAATTTACTTGTGACAAACATGTTATCTGTAAGCCAAGAATAATGTTAGGAAGTTATCCAAATTTCATTCATATCTTCCAAAGCTTTAAAGTTCAGTCGAATTTTTAAATATCGTATGTTTATTAATATAAATATAAATTATAATAACTGATAAAATTAAATAAATGCCTACTTTTACGATCTTTACACAATTAAAAAGAAAATTCCTGATACTATACTCAAATTCAAAAGAAAAATCCCTATTTCACATTCTTGTATGTGACGCTATTGAAGATACATCAATATCTGCGCCATCCAAAAACTTATATAAGGTGATATACGGTTTAAAATAAGGCTTTGATAATTCATATTTTTTAATCCACGTTGTAGCCTCTTTTAAATTTTTATCAGTACCAATGCCATCTCTATAACATTTTGCAACTAAATAAATTGCTTTTAACTTATTTTCTTTAGCTAATTTCATATACCACTTGAATGCTTTGCTTTCATTCTTACTAATAGAATTGTTGATATAATATTCTGCCATTTTAAATTGAGCATCTGCATTGCCATTAATTGCAGCTTTTCTGGTCCAATAGAATCCTTTTTCTTCATTTTTTGGAATATCTTTTCCATCATAATAATAGTTTGCTACTAAATATTGACTAGAATTATGACCTTTTTCTGCAGCTTTTAAATAACATTCAAAAGCTTTATCTTCATCTTTAGAAGTACAATTTCCATAATGATAACGATTCCCTAACTCATATAATGCACGTCTATATCCTCCTTCAGCAGACTTTAAATATAATTTAAATGCTTTCTTCTTATCTTTTATAACCCCATATCCATACTCATAACAACATCCTAATCCACACATAGCTTTGATATTTCCTCCTTCTGATGATTTTGAATACCATTCAATTGCTTTACTAAAATCTTTTTTTGTGTTTATACCATAACAATAACAATTACCTATATAATATTGTGATACATCGTCTCCTTTTTCAGCATTTTTTATATGTAATTTGTAATTATCTATTCTATGAAAAATAACATTTTTATAAAGAAGTAAAGAATAAAAATATTGTGCAATTATTCCATTTAATTCTTTAATATCATCATTGGAGAAACTAATGGGTTTATTTTTTTGATCAAAAGAAAATTGACTTAAAATTTCTTTATGATTATTTTTAATTGTGTTAGAAAATATGTTTGATGCTTTAATTTCATTAACCTCACACCCAATTCCATGTTGATAAAAAAATCCAATTAAACTTGAAAAACATAAAATATTTTGAGAATTACTTATAATAATTTCAAGTACATTTTTAGGATCTAAATCATATTCTAATAAAAAAGTATCTATAAATATATTAAATTTATCATCAGTAGTATAATCCCCATCTTCAAATTCTATATTTAAAAGAGTAACATATAATTCTTGCATTAACTCTTTGAAAAATTTTGTAACAAAATTATTAAAGGATAGTATATTATTAACAATTAAGGAAGGACTTGTTGTAATATTAAATTTAAATGAAGAGGAATCATAATTTACAATATCTGATTCGAATGAGATGGAGTCGATAATAGAAGTATTGTTTTTATCTTCGTTATTATTGTTATTAATGTTATTATTAGTCATATTGAATAATGAAATGAAAAAGTATGAGACAAGGTCATTTATTTATTCTCCTTGTGTCATGTTACATATGGTTGTACATGTTGTACAAGTTTCTGTGTTCCATACGATCTTCAAGGTAGAAAGAAATAAAGGATTTGCGATTACATAAATTTTTGTTGCTTTTCTTGGATTGTTAGTATATTTATTAAATAAATTTTAACTATTAAAATACTGTATGTGAATCTAGTTTAAGTTTACCTAATAAAGAAATTTTGTAATACATTACTCGTACGGCGCCATAAATACTTATTATTATTATTATGACAATTCTTTATTAACGAAAGATTATTTTTATTCGTTAGTTCAAAATTTATGAAGTTATAGGAATAACAACAAATACCGTATTCTTCCGAATTAAGCACCACTTTTTTATCTAGAAAATTACATTGAAATTCTGGATGGTGTTTAAATTCGGAAGTCTTTTAATATGATTATTATAATAAATCTGTAAGTCTGAAAATATATTTTTTTTTCTTTTCGCTAAAAGTCGTGGTGGTGTGCTTAAAATCGAAGGATACAGTATAAAGTTTGTTCAATTTAATAATTTTCAATTACAGTTATGCTTCCTAATCTGATAATATTTTTATCCAATATGCGAAGCCGTTAATTTTTTAGTTAAAATTACCGTAACTCTGTTGGAAACTACCGTATTTGTGGGCCACAGTACCCCATGCACAGTACCCTACAAAAAAGAACCCCTAGGAATTACGCATGATAATACCCAATCATTATATAAGTTTTATATATTACCTACTTATAATAAAAACTCACGGGTTTAAGGTCTCTGAAATTTATATCATATCTGGAGTACTATGGTCCCCCTTTTACGGTATGCAGCAGGAATTGTAGATAATTAAAAATATGCTTCATTAAACAATTTCATAAATTATAATTCATAATGTGTAATTATGAAGAATTATTATTATTATTGAGACGAACAGAGAAATTTATTTTGTGCAGGTTAGCCTAAAATAGTGTCTAGTAAAATATTATTTATAGTATCGAAATTTTTATAAATTGCAGAATTTTTAAATATCCTTTTGTTTATTAATATACTATGAAAAAATAAAATAGTAAAAGAAAAAGTTTTTTTTTATAAATTCTTTCTATATAATGAAATAAGAAAAAGTTCAAATATTATTTGTATATTTACATTATATAGTATCCATATTTTTCTAAAAAACTTTGTGAATTTGCTAGTACCCTAAATAATCTCCATGAATTTACTATATATTTACCGAAAAAAGATCTTGACAGATCAACATTTTTTTTTTTAATAACACATTCTTGTAAACGGTGATATCGAAAAAGCATCAATGTCTGAGCCATTCAAAAAATCATTTAAGGTAATTTGTGGTTTTCCAAAAAACTTTGATAATTCGTATTTCTTAATCCATGTTGTAGCCTCTTTTAAATTTTTATCAATTCCAATTCCATCTCTATAACATTTTGCAACTAAATAAATTGCTCTTACTTTATTTTCATTGGCTAATTTATAATACCACTTAAATGCTTTTCTTTCATTTTTATTAATAGAACTATCAATATAATATTCTGCTAATTCAAATTGTGCATTAACATTACCATTTATTGCAGCTTTTCTATTCCAATAAAATCCTTTTTCTTCATTTCTTAAAACATGTTTTCCATCATTATACCAATTTGCTACTAAATATTGACTTGTACCATGACCTTTTTTTGCAGCTTTTAAATAAAATTCAAAGGCTTTATTTTCATCTTTTAAAATACCATATCCATTATAATAACAATATCCCACTACATTTAATGCATATTTATATCCTCCTTCCGCAGATTTTAAAAATAATTCAAATGCTTTCTTTTCCTCTTTTTTAATACCAAGTCCGAAATTATAACAAACACCCAGACTATATGTTGCTTTAATGTTTTCCCCTTCTGATGATTTTGTATACCATTCAATCGCCTTATCATAATCTTTTTTGATATAATGATAATTTCCTATATAATATTGTGATGCTGAATCTCCCTTTTCAGCATTTTTAATATAAAATTTATAATTATTTCTTCTATTTAAAATAATATCTTTATAAAGAAATAAAGAATAAAAATATTGTGTAATTATTTCATTCAACTCTTTAATATCATCATTGCAAAAACTAATGCTTTCATTTTTTTGATCAAAAGTGAAGTGGTTTAATAACGCTTTTTGATTATTTTTAACTGAATTAGAAAATATTTCAAATGCTTTAATTTCATCAACCTCACATCCGATTCCATTTTGATAAAAAAATCCGATTAAACTTGAATAATAAAAAATATTTTGAGAATTACTGGTCATGATTTCGAGTACATTTTTAGGGTCTAAATCATAATCAAATAAAAAATTATTTATAAATATATTTAATATATCAGTATCATCTTTAAATTCTATATCTAAAAGAAGTGTATATAATTCTTTTAATAACTCTTTAAAAAATTTTGTAATAAAATTGTTAAAGAACAGTATATTATTAATTATTAAAGAAGGACTCGTCGTAATATTAAATTTGAAGGAAGGGGATTCATATTTAACAATATTTGATTTGAGTGAAAAAATACTATTTTGTGAATCAATAGGTTCAATAATGGAAGTAGAATCATTATTTTCGGTATCGTTATCATCAAAGTTATAAGTCATGTTGAATAATAGAATAATAGGATGAAAAACAAAGTATGAAACAAAAGATTTTCTTATTAGTTTATTTTTGTGTGATGTTACATATGGTTGCACAAATTTCTTTTGTTTGTTCAACAAAAAGTAACTATGTTAAACGTGATTTTTTTTATGCGTGATGTAACAGTACATTATGGTTGTACAAATTTCTTATGCCGGTTCAACAAAATACCGGTTAAGAAAAAATAATGAAATCGAGAAATATTAATATTTTTTTTTTTATTGAATTTTTAACTATTAAAAGAATGGATGTTTATCTAATAAAGAAATCTCATAAAATGATACTCATAGCATACTAATAGTTTTATTATGAACTCCTTTAGTTCAAATTCCGCAGGAGTGAAACGAATAATAGCAAAAATTTTAAAGGACCATCAAAAGCCATAATCGGGGTGATTTATTAGATTCGCCACTACGAAAACTTTTAACATCCTATTGGTTATATTTTCTAGAAAATATACATTTCTTATTAATGAGCGTCCATGCATCCTGCATAAAATGTACCCTTCTGTTTTGCTGTATAAGTTACGTCTGGAAATGGAGTTTAGGATTAAAATGTAATCTATAGAGCTCCATCTTTTATGCCTAATTTTAAAATAAATGTTGTTTGTCATCATCTAATATACAATCTTGCATTTTGTGCGAGTGAAATGCCCTGTTTTAAGCGATAAAAAAAAAAGTTTTTTCTTTACAATTATATCTAAATAATATTTCATTTATACATAATTTATGTTACAAATAACTCGCTCGTGACACCTATCTGTAAACAAAAAACGATGTTAGACGGTTATAAATTATAAAATTATAAAATATATATTTATAGTTTAATACGCGAGAAGTCTTGTTGAAAATTTAAATATCCTTTATTTATTAATATATATAAATAAATGCCTGTTTCTACAAATCCTATAGTAATGAAATAAAAAAAAACTCCCAATAATATTTTCAAATTCAAAGGTATAATTTCATAAAATTAATTTATGCATTAATCTTCAAAAGACCTTTGATTCCTCATATCTTACACTCCATTTTATAGCTTCCTTTAAATCTTTGTCAGTTCCAACACCATCTCTATAACACTTAGCAACTATATAAAGTGCTCTTGGTTCATTATCGTTAGCTAATTTCATATACCACCTAAATGCTTTCTTTTCATTCTTATTAATAGAATTGCTGTTAAGATAATATTCCGCTAATTCAAATTGAGCATGAATATTACCATTAATTGCAACTTTTCTATTCCAATAAAACCAATTTTCTTCGTTTTTTGGATCATGTATTCCATCATTATGATACCACTTTGCTACTAAATATTGACATTGAAAATCACCTTTTTTTGCCGCTTTTAAATACCATTTAAAAGCTTTACTTCTATCTTTCATAATTCGTCCATAATAATAACAATCTCCCACGCTACGTAATGCATAACTTAATCCTCCTTTTGCAGACTTTAAATATAATTCAAGTGCTTTCTTTTCATCTTTCATAACCCCATATCCATAATAATAACAATTACCCAATTTATATATCGCTCTAATATTTCCTCCTTCCGATGATTTTGAATACCATTCAATTGCTTTATTATAATCTATTTTGTTATAATAATAATTACCTAAATAATATTGTGATATTGAATCTCCATTTTCAGCATTTTTAACATAAAGTTTGTAGTTTTTCGCTTTATTTAAAATAATATCTTTATAAAGAAATAAAGAATAAAAATATTGTGTAATTATTTCATTTAACTCTTTAATATTATCGTCACAAAAAGTAATTGGTTCATTTTTTTGATCAAAAGAAAATTTTTTTATTATTTCTTTTTTATTATTTTTAACGGCATTAGAAAATATTTCAAATGCCTTAATTTCATCTGGCTCACACCCAATTCCATATTGATAAAAAATTCCAATTAAACTTGAATAACTAAAATCTGGTTGAGAATTAATTTTCATAGTTTCAAATACGTTTTTAGGGTCTAAGTCATATTCAAGTAAAGTATTATGTATAAATTCATTTAATCGAAGAGTATTATGATCTTCTATATCTAAAAAAACAACATATAATTCTTGTAACAATTCTTTGAAAACTTTATTAATAATTTTATTGTTACTTTCGTTTTTATTAATATCAAGGTTATAAGACATATCGAATAATATGAACGAAATAAAAAAAAAGGTACGAGAGAAATGAGTAAAGTGGCTTTTTATTTATTGCTTCGTGCAATGTTACATAGTGCTGCACAAATTTTTACAGAAGACGATCTTGGTAAGCCTAATTTAACAAAATTGGATTTATTTGGTAAACATAGCGCGGGCCAGAATTAAGTGGAATCAGTATAATAATATAAGAAGATTATTTCACGTTAAGTAAATTTATGGCAAGATCCCATACGATATATGATATTGTATTTATTGTATTACTGTATATCCGGTATCCCATAAGATCATATTCGTAATTGTTATCGGCCATGTTGTAGATGATAACTGATAATAAAGTTATTGGATATGTATGACTGACGTAAGCAACTGAGACCTTTTTCGTGTATCTTATTTATTAAGTAATCAAAATTTTGTATATCAAGTTGACCAAAATTTGTGTATCACTATTATAAAGTGATCAATAAAATTCGTGAAAAATGTCCAGTATTTACATAGAACATATACACTATTAAGTACTTTTATCAATAGCTAATCATTGTACAATATTGAGATAATAGTAAATATAGTAATAAAAATTTCAAATTAACATAGTTTAAAGTTCCATTATTTATCAACTTAACCAAATTATTTGTGTTCATAGTGATTTCTAAGTAAGTTATTATTTCTTGTAATGGTTGCGTAAATTATTCTTCCGCATTTAAAGATCGTCAAATATCATTGCCTTTGATAATTCACGCTGAAAGATAAAGTCTGAATTAAAAAAAAAATAAGAAATTTAAAATTCAATAATGAAAACAAAAATTCCAATAAATTTTCTAACCTTCTTTAGCCGTAAAATCCTTTATTTTTTTGTATTATCAAGTATATTAGCGGTTAAGACGAGTTAATGCATCTTAACCGATTTTGAACATTTGACCATAGAATATAATACGGCCCAAAGGCATGTGATTGCAATCACGTGCTCACCAGCTTAAAGCTTTAATACATACTGTATGTACAATCTGCGGTCAAAAAAAAAAAAAATTTAAAATATTTTTAACCGGTTTTCAACCGGTTAATGTTTATTTTAAATGAAAAATTTATATTAAATAGTTATTGAGGTGACCAATAGGAATTAATACTGGAGTTGATAAAGAACTACAGCAGTTCACCCTCTCTATAGTGAATTTTTATATTGTGAATAACTTGCTATAATGAAGAAAAGTTCGGGTACAGATTTATTTTTATATATAATAAAATGACCCTCAGTATAGTGAATTTCTTACTATAACGAATTTTAATCTCCAGCCCATGGGATTCACTATAGTGAGGGTGAACTGTAATTAAGTCGTTTTAACAGCCTTTTATTGATAAAAAATAAAATATTTCATTATTGGTTATCCTCATTACTACTTAAATATTTCTTCAATAGAATGATTGAAATAATTCATTTTATTTTATTAAAATTCGAATATTAATACTCTGCTGTGTTCATATGAAATATACTGTATCTGTTTTTGCTAATGATGGGGGATGGTACTTTTTTTTCCCCTAAAGGGATTTACGAATCCTGACGATCAAGAACCCGTTATAATACAAAAATCATTGACCTGAAATTCAAAATCCTGTTCCTCCGACACTTATTATCTTTTAATTTTACATTATAACTTTTTTTTATTGATGTAGTAATTTTGTAACAATTAATATTTTATTAATATATATGCATGTAAAGATTTTTAAAAATACTTCCCAAATATTAATGGTTTTGTTCTAACATTAACATTCTTATTAATATTTATAATTTCGCAAAAATTAAAGAATTTTTATTACTAGTAATGTTTAAAAGTATTTATTCTGAGTTTATTAGTTAGAAAAAATAATTTTCTAATTTAAAAATATTTTACTTTATCATATTAAATAAAAGTATAACCATAGGTGATCATCACCGGCTGTGTGATCATATCATATCACAAAAATTAGATTGTTTTAATGAAGTAAATGGAATGTTTCAAAATTTCATTGATAATAAACAACAAGAGTTTATTACAAAAGCAACAAGAGATAATTGATAAAGATGTTAATGAAAAAGAAAATGAAATTAAATGCTTTAATCCAGGCGTCGTCCGTCATGGACGACTCCCAAATAGATATTTAAGTGAAGGCGAAATTGGAAAAGAAAGTGAAGGTCGATCATGAGGGTAACTTATTAGAAAATAAAGAAACGGATAATAATAAGAAACAAAGGCGATGTAAAGGGTGCCAAGAAACTGGGCATGATTTATGTAATTGTAAAAATAAAGTTCTTGGCGAAAAAATTGAAAGTTATAATAATTTGTATTCATATTCAAATATAACATAATGCACAGTCAAATAATATAATCATGTGATTACACCCACCAGTTAGGACTGTTAGGTACTCTAGTTATTGGAGTCATGTATAAATCACTTACTGGTTTTTCGTGGCGCAGAAGAAATTGACGGATGTCACTTACTGGTTTTTCGTGGCGCAGAAGAAATTGTCGGATGTTAGCTAACGCTTCTAGCACTTTTCATCTCCCATCTGGTTCTACTAAATCCAGACCTTTCCGCTTAGCATTTTCTCCTGGCCATCTTTTAATAATAACTTCCGATTTTGGTAAACCATGACTAAGTTCGGACCAATATTTTGCAGGGATCTCTGCCTTGTAAAATGTCACATACGTTGAAATAACGCGCATGGCAAATATGGTCTTATCAATAGGTTTCTCATTATCAGTGTCACGTATATCCTCATCTCCACAAGCAATAATATTTGCGGCAATTAGTGTTTCTCCAAAACCATTTGATGAATGGACGTTTTTAATATGTTTATCCTGTTTAAAAGATTTTTTTTAGCTTGAATATGGGTTTGCAAAATAATCAAAATATTAGCGAAATGTTCAGACCTCTATAACCACCATATTTAGGTTTTGATTAGTAACCACAAAGTCGAGGTCTGCTGAAGCGAAAGGCTTTCCTTTAATGATTATTCTGCGTAGCGGATGATTTCTGGATATTGATAGAACAAACTTTTAACAAACTAAGTCACTCACAAAAAGTACTTTCCTCATTACTCACAGTATCTTTAAGGGCCAGCAATTCAAATCGGCAATACGAAGCAAATCGTCCACCAATGTGTCAATATTAGAGTCTGTGCCTGTTGTATCCTTTTCATTCTCCACAACGATACGCATTTTATCAATGAACGTTTTAACTCGATTCGAAACCTTATCGAGCTTGTCAACTTGAAAATCTGGGTTTCCGACTTTATGGCGATTGATTTCAGGAAGAAGATATTCTTCCGGAACTGTGATTGCACGATATTTGAAATGTTAGTGTTTCGCTAAGACAATTGTTTGAAACGACGTACCAGAGCCCTGTAGGGCGGGAATAACATCTTTGAAAGAAGCAGGCTGGAAGCTCACTCTCAGTAGTTGAGCATCATCTTGTTCATCTTGTTCATATTTAGGTTGAGTTCTCATAGTTCTCTTAGTTCCTTTAGTTTCTTTAGTTCCTGTGAAAAGTAAATTAGGAAAAGAAGATCGAGGAAACTTTGTAACGTGACGGAATAGCGAGAACATCATTATAATATTTAAAGTACAAAAGTGCTGACAGTAAATACCTCAGCTTGAGCCATAATTCGTCATAATTACTAAAATGGTACAAAATCACTGATTGGCCATGCTTAAAAGTAATGCTTCAATAGCAAATGAGTAGACTTTTTATTTAAGCAAAGAACAAATAATTTGACGTTAAAATTTTTGGCTTGCTCCATACAGCAAGTTTCAGTCTAAAAAAATTTAACGCTGATTAAAATTTGGGGACGAAATTCTTTATTATCGCGACTTTTTTAATTTTTTTATGCGTTACAGTATATGACACAAGGAAAAAATCTTTTAATGTGATAAATTTATTTTAATAACAAAGATTTATGATACACGTAAAAAAATTAGATTGTAAATATGTTTTTATAATTTTCATTATTTTCATCGTTAAAATAGATTAAAGTTTGTTTGATACTATGATAGTTTAAATAACAATGTTTTATAATTATTTTTTATATAGTTATGGATTTTTAGGAGTAATAAAATCATGTGATCTAATATTATAATTTAATTGGTCACACTCTAATTAGTCCAAAACACGTTGTCTTCGGCACGTGACGATGCACTTCGCAAAACTAATTATTTTTTTATTTTATAAAAGAAAAAAAAAACCTATTCCGCCCACGGAGTCATTATTATTTTGTCATTATAATGTATATAATATCAACCTAGAATCTTATATTTATCTATCCATATCACAGTATATGCTAAAAAAGTTTAAAAAGATTTTTTAAATTTAATGAATCCATATGGAATTAGACCGATCTACTATGAAGCGCCGTACTAATCAAAAATCCCGAGCAGTTACCCTGGCGGATGGATCCCTAGTTTACCCTGGATACAGTACATCCCTAGATACATCCAGAATAACATCCAGGGTAATTGGTCAAAAATCCCGGGTACTATCCTGGATGCATCCAGGCAGTGATGAGTTTTGGACACAATTTTTAACTTTAAAGGTTTTGGACAAGGTTTTGGACATAAGAGAATTGTCTAAAACCCTGTCCAAAACCCTGTCCAAAACTTGTCCAATTGCCCAACACTGCATCCAGGGTAACTCCGGTTCATAATCTACCTAAAAATTTCAAATGTATTAGAGCATCAACACGCAATTACATCAGGAAATTTTTTCCACTAAAAATCCACATAAAATCTACATTGAATATTGTGGAAATCCGAATAGTTCTAATATTTCCAAATACCCTGTGACAAAACACGTGGTATTTCGGCGAAATTTGATGTGAATCCGCGTAGGTTATATGGGATTCCGAACTAATCCATGTGGAATTACATGAATCGATCTACCTAAAAATTTCATGATGTAATTGCATGTACCAAATATATTTTATCCGTCTTGTTTTAAAAATAAATAAAAAAAATTCCTTTTAAATAAAGTATTATTACTTGTTGAATTTAAATAAAAAAAATTATAAATAATAACAATTTTATTCGAAATCGATTTCCGTACTAAATCTATAATTCATTATTACTATCACCTTCAGTTTTAAAATTAGAGGATCATTTTTCAAATTTCTCATTATATCATATATAATCACTAAAATAAAATCCAAGAAATTATGGTTATTTTAGTACAGCACATCGTTAATTTTATATAACATAATAATGATGCTACATAAAAACACTTTTTTAAATATAAAAGCGATCGAATTATAGTTGTGTTATATGTAGTGGCAGTTTATGGTGGTAAAAATTTGATTTAAATATAAAATGTTAAAATAAATCAAAATAATATTATATAACAAACTACAAAAAAATAGTAAATAACCGATAACAGATAACTAGTAAAATTTCTTTCAATTATACTGTATATAAATTTTTTTATTTGCATTAGATTAATATTACTATCCTTCTTGTCACGTGATGAAGCTGACTGACAATTTATGTTGCGAATGTTTGACATTTGACGTATCAAATAGATTAAATTATTATCTAATATAACTAATTTGTATATATCTCGAGTCCCAACGCTCAAAATCCTGAAAAAACAAAATACCGAAATGTATAATCCCAAAACTCGTAATACCAATCCCAGAATTTCATAATCCCAAAGATCATAATCCCAAATGTCAAAATCCCGACAATTCATAATCTCGTATTACAAAATTTTGAAATAAAAAAATCCTGAAAGTTTATTAATCGTATACTTTTATATGTTTAGTTTTTTTACTTTACTTAGCTGTATTACGGTATTGTTAATTTTTTTACTTTTTTATGAGAATTTTTGTTTATTTAACATATATATAAAATATAGTATTGTATATGCGCATTATAATTGATAAATTTAATGTAATTTTATTTCTATTCATGACAGATTGAATGCATTTATAAATAACGTATTAATAACCCTTCTATTTACATACTAGTACACTGCTTATTTCATTTAAGCATAAAAGAACTGGCGTAATATCCTTTGGTTATTGAGGTAATTACTACGATTAAAAATAAATACAATAAGCTAAACAATAAATTATATTTGTACTCCAAAAATTTCTACTCTGCTTGGTTTCATAAATATTATATTTCGTCTCTATTAAATTAATAATTTACCAATTTATTAATTCCAATAAATTTAAATTTAACAAAAAAAATCTTTTCTTATACTAGATTTTCATTATAAATCTTCAATGTATATAATAAATATTTTATAAAATACTTAAAATATTTATATTTAGGAGATCATCAGATATTTAAGAGATCATCAGATCATCATTTCGTATGATCGGTTAAACAAAAAATAGGTCATTTTTTTTTTTACAATAATTTTCACTTAAAAAACCTTTTATAAGTGAAAAGTGGCTACATTCCAGACTTCCCATGGAAAGGTTAATCTATATCTCATAATAAAACATCAATATGAATTAAAATCACTAAAAAATTTCTCAAAATAATTTATGTATGTTGATGTGCAACATCACACAATAAACATAAATAAAATAAAAACCCAGCCATTCGTTACTTCCATGCTTTTTATTTTTTTCTCTGTTTGTAATTATTATTCAATATGTCCGATAACATTGAAGAAAATAATCATAAAATTAATAATGATACTAATGTTACTGAATCTATTGATATACAAAAGAGTAATTTTTCAGACGAATCCTCATTTAATACTACAATAAATCCTCCTTTAATTAATAATAATGCACTTTTTCCTAATAATCTTACTATAAAATATATTAATGAATTATTACAAGAATTGCATGCATTTCTTTTAAATATGGATTCTCAAGTTGAAATTGATAATTTATACAATCTTGTGAAAAATTTTTTATTTGAATATGATTTAGATTCTGATAATGTATTTGAAATTATAAGTAATTCACAATATACTTCATGTTATTCAAGTTTAATTGGATATTTTTATCAACATGGAATTGGATGTAAAATTGATGAAATTAGAGCATTTGAAATATATTCCAACGCTGTTAAAAATAATCAAAAAACATTATTTGATCAATTTTCATTTGATCAAAAAAATGAATCCATTATTTTCCACAATGATGATATTAAAGAACTAAATGGAATAATTGCACAATATTTTTATTCCATATTCCTTTATAAAGATGTTATTTTATATATAGGAGCTAACTACAAATTTCACATTAAAAATGCTGAAATAGGAGATAATGTATCACAATATTATATAGGTTATTATTATTGTTATGATATATTTAGTACTAAACTTGATTATAGTAAGGCAGTTGAATGGTATTCAAAATCATCAGAAGGAGGAAATATTAAAGCAATGTTTGAATTAGGTATTTGTTATGAATATGGGGATGAGGATATAAGAGATGAGAAAAAAGCATTTAATCTGTACTTAAAATCTGCTGAAGGAGGGTATAGACGTGCATTATATGAGTTAGGGAATTGTTATCATTATGGTCGTTGTACTTTTAAAGATGAAGACAAAGCTTTTGAATCTTATTTAAAAGCTGCAGAAAAAGGTCATAATTTTAGTCAATATGAAGTAGCAAATTATTATAATTATGGAAGACATGTTCCAAAAAATGAAGAAAAAGGATTTTATTGGAATAGAAAAGCTGCAATAAATGGTAATACTGATGCTCAATTTAAATTAGCAGAATGTTATCTTAATAATTCTATTAACAAGAATGAAGAAAAAGCATTTAAATGGTATTTGAAATTAGCCAATGATGGGTTTGAAAGAGCAATGGATTCAGTTGCAAAATGTTATAGAGATGGCATTGGAACTAATATAAATTTAGAAGAAGCTACAAAGTGGAATAAACAATATGATGATATATTATTTGAAGTAGATAGTTTTCTATACTATGATGGTGTAAATATATATTGATGCTTTTTCAATATAATTATCTTTAATAAATTACTATTAGGAATTTTTTTTATTTCATTATATTAAGAGATTGTTTTATTTTCATATACAAATAAATAAAATAATAAAATGGCATTTAAACCAAATTTTTTATTGATTGCTAGGTTACGTAAATTCGCTTGCTTTTAATACTTCAGTTAATTAACTTGTAGAATAAAAAGAATTCCAGCAACTCTTTGAGCTTTAATTTTATTTTTATGTGTAAGTGATAACAAGCCTAAAGATATATAAATAGGGAATAAGGGACTCAAATTTTATTTATATTTTTTTTTTATTTCAAATATCAAAATTAAACTGATAAGAATAATATAATTCAAACTTAACAACATACTTTTAAATGGGCATTTGAACTCCCAAGAGATAGCGACCCAGAGCATGTTGTGAAAAAATCTATTAGATGAGCGAGTGACTTATATTAATATGTGAAATATACTAGAATTATAAAAAATTGAATGATTAAATCACAAATTCACAATAAAACATAATGAATTATGATTTACTAGGAACTATAAGATCTATTTTGTTATTTAGTTATGTAAGAAGGAATTTTGCGAAATGCAAAAGTGGTAGTGTCAAATAATGATGAAATGAAGAATTGTTTTCAGAATGGACAAAAAGAAACATTGAAATGCGTGTCACATTATTAAATTTCCGTTGCCATGCGTAATTCCAATGCGTAACAATAAATTCTCACATAAGAATTTACTATATTTTTTAATCCTTGAACAGGTTTAAATATGTCCATGTGACGCGCGATCATAGATTACAGTATAAATATTTTTACTAAAAATAATAATTATTATTTAAAATCACGTTCGCGTAAAATATTATTATTTAATAAATTATTACATAAATTCGATGACTTAAATTTTTAGGTAGATCGATCCACATTAATTAGTTCGGAAATATGTGGAATTTCACACATTCCCATATCTGATATGACCTTCGCGAATTTTGTGGATCTACGCATAAAATATCACGTGTTTTGTCACAGGGTATTTGGAAAATATTAGAACTATTCGGATTTCCACATATTTCGATGTAGATTTCTATGTGGATTTTTTAGTGGAAAAAATTTTCTGATGTTAAATTGTACGAATTTTTCCGAAATTAACAGAATTAATTATTCTTTATGATACACGTAATATTTTACGAAATTTCTTCGGATAAAATTTGAACAATAACGACATATAAAAAAGAAATTTGTATAACAATGTGCAACATCACACAAAAAAAGCCACTTTTTCATTACTAATATGATTGTGATAGTTTTGAAGAAAACAATAAGATTCAACATGGAATTGGAAGTAAAGTTGATGAAATTAAACCGCTTGAAATATTTTCTGATGCTGTCAAAAATAATCAAAGAGAAATATTAGAAAAGTTTTTTTAGTCAAAAAATGAGACCATTACTTTCTGCAATAGCGATAAAAATCCACATAGAAATCCACATCGAATATTGTGGAAATATGTGGAAATCCGAATAGTTCTAATATTTTCCAAATACCCTATGCGTAGGTCCACAAAATTCGATGTAGGTTATATGGGAATGTATGAACTAATCCATGTGGAATTACATGGATCGATCTACCTAAAAATTTCATGATGAATATTAAAGAACTAAATGGAATAACTGCACAATATTTTTATTTCATATTCCTTTATAGAGAAATTATTTTATATATAAGAAATAACTACAAATTACACATTAAAAATGCTGAAGAAGGAGATAGTGTATCACAATATTATATAGGTTATTATGATTGTTATGATATATTTAGTACGAAAATTGATTATAGTAAGGCAATTGAATTGTATTCAAAATCATCAGAAGGAGGAAATATTAAATTTGAATTAGGTATTTGTTATCAGTATGGATATGATGTTATATAAGATATGAAGAAAGCATTTGAATTGTATTTAAAATCTGCTGAAGGAGAATATAAGCTTGCATTAAATGAATTGGGAAGGTGTTGTTATTTCAGGATTTGTACTTTTAAAGATGAAGACAAAGCTTTTGAATTTTATTTAAAAACTGCAGAAAAATGTCATTCTTACAGTCAATATAAAGTAGCAAATTACTATAATGATAGAAAACATATTCCAAAAAATGAAGAAAAAGGATTTTATTAGAATAGAAAAGCTGAATGGTATTTGAAATTAGCCAATAATGGTATTGAAAGAGCAATGGATTCAGTTGCAAAATGTTATAGAGATGGCATTGGAACTAATAAAAATTTAGAAGAAGCTACAAGGTGGTTTATAAAATATAAAGCATCAAAATGATAATATTAATTGTAAATTCAAAACCAATTTTTTAATGGTGTGTATATATGCTTTTTCAATATCAATAAGTTATTTTATCTTTAAATTGTTATAATAAATTGTAACTATTTATTTTATTTTATACAGTATTACAAATAAAAAAGGTCCTTTAAAAGAAAAATCTCTAGGTTACATAAAAATTTTTTTATGTAAGTGGTAATAAACTAAAATATCTATGTATCAAATAAGAATTAAAGGTCACAATATTATCATAAATGTGTTAAATAAGGATTAAAGAACTCAAACTTTATGTGAATTTTTTTATTTTCAAATATAAGAATAACATAATACATTCAAACATTAGAATAACATACTTCGAACTTACTTTTTAATGGACGTTTGAACTCCAAGAAATAGCGATCCAACAGTTTGTGAAAAAATACCGTGAATAATAATAATCTATTACATGTTTGTCATTAGCGAGTAAATTGTGCGAAGTACAGAGTAATTAATGTACAATTAATTACTATTTAGACAAAAATAATACTTGATTAAATCACAAACAAAATATTATGAATTATGATTTAATTACTTACACGAAATGCAAATGTGTCCGTCGGTGTCAATAATGATCCTTATTCAAGTGTCACCCATCCACATAACCCACATCAAGTATCACTAGTTCGCACTTTAATATGAACACTAATCCACATTTAAGTATGGGTGGCCCACATTCAAACGTCAATAATTCTTCACATTTGACTATGGACCAGTGTTCGGAAATGACCTGGTCATTTGACCTTTTAAATGATTTATGAAATCATTTGTCATTATTCATAATCATTTGTCATTTGGTCATTTCAATCATTTGATCACATAAATAATCATGTGACTATAATTAAAAAATAATGAATGTAATGTAGGCAAAAATTATAATGCTGACCAAAATTACATTCAAATGACCAAAGGTCATTTGTCATTTAAGCATTGGAATGACATGTCATTTGTCATTTGTCATTTGAATCATTTGGTCATTTCAAGTCATTTGCCGAACACTGCTATGGACAGCCCACGCTCAAATGTTGACATTGAAAGGCGTGACACGTTATTAAATTTCCGTTTCCATGCGTAATTCCACAGTCAAATATAATTTTACAACAAATTCAATATATATTTGAACAGTTTTAAAGTGATTATGATTCATAAATTATAAATATTTTTTTACCAAATTATAATCACGTTCATTTCTTATGAAGTTTTAGGCTAAGTCACAGTAAATTTTTAACGGCTTCACGTAAAATATTATTAACATCATACTGTATTTAATAAATTAATGCTTATATAAAACGTACATATAACTCATATTCGATAATTTTTGACTTCTTAAATGTACGAATCTTTAAACAAAATTAAATATTCTTTCTTTATATCATAAAATTTATCGTAATATTTTATTTACTAAAGTTCTTTATTAGATAAAATTTTGAAGATCATTACATAAACAAATAAAAATTTGTATAAATTTGTACATGCATGTGCAACATCACACAAGAAGCAATAATAAAAAGCCATTCTTTTCCATTACATTGTTAAATTTTCTTTTTAATTACTATTCAATATGTCTGATAACTTAGAAGAAAACAATAATAAGAATCATAATAATATTGAATCAAATGATAAACAAAAGAATAATTCATCATCAGATTCAGAAGTTTTTGTATATGAAGAAGATTCAGTAATTTTTGTATATCCTTTAACAATTCCTTCTACGGAATATCTTAATGAGTTATTACAAGAATTATTACAAGAATTGTATACACTTCTTTTAAATTTAGAATCTGAGGATGATATTAATCATTTGTGTGAATTTATAAATAATTTTTTATTTGAATATGATTTAAATGCCAATGATGTACTTGATTTTATGGCAAGTTATTCAGAAAATATTTCATATTATTCAAGTTTAATTGGATATTTTTATCAACATGGAATTGGATGTGAAATTGATGGTAATAAAGCACTTGAAATATTTTCTGATTGTGTTAAAAATAATCAAAAATCAAATCTTGAACAAGAGAATGACAGCACTATTTTCTGTTATAATGAAGATATAAGAAAATTAAATGAAGTAATTTTACAATATTTTTACATTATATTTCTTTATGAAGATGTTATTTTATATAGAAAAAAAAATTACAAATTACATATAAAAGATGCAGAAAATGGTGATAATGTATCACAATATCATTTGGGTAATTGTTATCATAATGGTGGTTTTAACATCAAACAAGATTATAATATGGCAATTGAGTGGTATTTAAAATCATCAGAAGGAGGAAATATTAAAGCAATGTATAAATTAGGTTATTGTTGTGATCACGGATGTGGTGTGACAAAGGATGAGAAGAAAGCGTTTGAATTATATTTAAAATCTGCTGAAGGAGGATATAAACATGCAATAAAAAATGTGGGGGTTCGTTACTTTAATGGACAAGGCACTTTAAAAGATGAAAATAAAGCTTTTGAATGGCATTTAAGAGCTGCAAAAAAAGGACATAGTACTAGTCAATATTTTGTAGCAAATCATTATTTTTATCTTGATGAAGAAATAGCATTTTATTGGGTTAGAAAAGCTGCGATAAATGGTAATATTGATGCACAATTTGAACTAGCAGAATATTATCTTAATAATTCTATTAACAAGGATGAAAAAAAAGCATTTAAATGGTATTTGAGATTAGCCAATAATTATGAATATAGAGCAATTTATTCAGTTGCAAAATGTTACAGGGATGGTATTGGAATTGATAAAAATTTAGAATTATCTGCAATATGGTTTAAAAAATATATTGGTGAAAAAGATTCATTTGCCTTAAATGATTTTTTGAATTGTTCAGGGTATTACTCATTATAAATTAATAACTTTTATAACGATAATATTATTTCTTAATTTTTATTGTGATTTTTAAGATTATAGTAAGAAAAGCTTATTAAATAAAAGGAGATTTAAAACTTTATATTAACCTTTACAGAGTTTTAACTACAATAATTTAAATAATTACGAATACAATATGATTCGTTATATTCGCTATATTAAATTAAAGGCAGACTGAGACACTCGGACAAGAATTTTGATAGTGAAATTTATCTAATGAAATTAGTTTATGATTTTATAATTAAAGCTTTAAAGGTCGTACACAGAAACTGACTGTAAGATGTATGCCGTACTTTTAAACTTAAATTTATCTTTTCTTCTTCGATAATTAATAGAATCTTATTACGAGGATTATATATACAGAACTCGATATAACGAGTATGCAATATAACGAATTTCATGATAAAGCGATTTTTTAAGATTTTTCTATATAAATATATAAATAGTTATATTAAACTTATAAATTTCGATACGGCGATTTTTTTCAGTGAGCCGAAGAGTTTAAATGAATTGTGAATTTGTGATATTAATAACGATATCATATTAGAATTTATGATTATCAGTTACAGATTTAACATAATTGTTATTTTGATCGATTATCTCATATTATTATGTATTAGCATAATAATGGATAGTAGCGGGAGTTTATTATAAAAATTGTATGAGCGGATCCGTCAAACCGATTGGATCATTTAAACCAAATAAGTACTCCGTTACAGATTTATAAGTCAATTATTTAATCTTTGATTTAATACTTTTTGTTTAATAATTTACAAAATTTAATAATAAATATAATATATATCCCTATGAAAAGAATGTCCGGAAATTGTCATCGAAAATGGCCGGAAAATGTCTGGAAAATGTCCAGGAGGGCTCAGGCTCAGCCGGAATATTGCAATTTTCCGGTCATTTTTCATTTTCCGGACATTTTCTATATCAATTTCCGGACATTCTTTTTTTATAGAGATACTATACATACTATACATACTACAACATATAATTAGTTAAACTATAAAATGTCTTATATAAGATTACTAAATATACTTTCTTGGTATATTTGCTGCGCTTAATAATATTTGACTTGTTTAATAAATGGTTCTAATGCCCTATAAAAAATGTTAAAATGTTTGTCCGATAAATATTCGGAATGGATCAATTTTCCGGACACTCGCACGCTATTAAATACAAGATACGGAGATTGAGAATTTTTAACCACATAAAAAACGTACAATATCATAATGAATGTCCAAGGAACGGAGTCGATTTTCAGAACAAAAAACTGAACAATGTTTGGACAATATTTTTTATAGGGATGGCGACGCATCAGATTATTATATGATTAAATTTACATGTATTAAATGCTCCTTAATGATATCGACCTTCATTAAGTTTTATATTTTAATATAAAACAAATTCATTGATTTATAGTATCCAATAATATATAATTAGTTTATATATCGATATGGAATTATGTTTACTATACAGTATATCATATTTAAAAAAGTTTAAGATATTGAATTACAAGAGCTCTTTTTATGATGGTTCCTCTATCTTTGTATATCAGCGAGGAGGAAAAGATTTGAGCGTCATATGGGCGAAGAAAGAGGCGGTAATACTGACGAAACAAGTGTGGAATATAATTTTATTTTTATTTTAAACCAGGAAAGAAGACACAGAAAAGAGGATAGGTCATTGAAATACAAAAAAAAATACCTTATAAAACTCTACCTATCTAAGCTAAAAGCTAATTCAATGGAACCTGGTAGTGGCTTGAAATTTGAGTTTCAATAATGCCTAACCCGTTCCTAATGAATGAGTACGTTAGCGTATTCTTATTTAGGTCGCATCCATTGAGTATTAGGTAGAATATTAAAATGAGAGCAAAACATTTAAGTAGTATTTAAGTAGTATTTAAAATTAGCCAATAAAATAATCTAAAAAGTAATATATCTGTATTTAATTTGAAGTATTGAATTACAAGAGCTCTTTTTATGATGGCTCCTTTATCTCTATACATCAGCGAGAAGGAGAAGATCTGAACTTTAATGGCTTTGAAGTTTGAGTTTCAATAGCGTCTAACCCGTTCCTGGTAACAAATGAGTACGTCAGCATATTCTTATTTAGAACGTATCCATTGAGAAATAGACAGAATATTAGAATGAGAGCAAAAATAGTATCTATCCTGGAATTTCATCTATCCCGTTCCTAATAAATGAATACGTTAGTGTATACTTTTGTGAATTAGACTCCTTCTTGGTTGATTGATATTACTAAAGATATTGTGAGATATAAAGATGAAGATGGTACTCCCTTAGTTGAAAAAATTAAAACCGATCTTCCAATCCGTTACTGCAAAAGTTGGTAATGAACCAATGTTGCGATTGAGTTGGTGAAACTGGCGCTGGGCATTATGTTAAAATGGTCCACAATGGTCTTGAATATGGTGACATGCAACTTATTTGTGAAGCATATCATTTAATGAAAGAAGGACTTGGCTTTGACCATGATAAGATTAGTCGTGATGTTTTCGAATTTTGGAACTTATTTAGGACGGTATCGGGACATTTCGCTCATTTCGCTGAAAAATAATCTCTGGCCTGAGTTATTTATAATTCTGCATAATGTTGGCCCTATTTTTCGGCGAAACCTTTCGGCGAAATGTACCGTAAACCATTTAAAATTAGCCACCTAAGAGTAAAATTTCTGTATTATTGAAGTATTGAATTACAAGAGCTCTTTTTATAATGATGGTTCCTTTATCCTATACATCCCTATCGAAAATTACGATCTGAGCGTAAGTGGCTTTAAGTTTGAATTTCAATCCGTTCCTAATAAATGAATACTGTATTCTTTTATTTAGGACGCATTCATTGAATAGTAGATAGAATATTAGAATGAGAGTAAAGCATTTAAATGGTATTTAAAAATAATCTAAGATATGTCTGAATTTTTGAGGTATTGAATTATAAGAGCTCCTTTTGATATCTCTATATATCAGCGAGAAGGAGTGTTAGTGGCTTTGAAGTTTGAGTTTCAATAATGTCTAATTAACCCGTTTCTAATAAATGAGTACGTTATCTATAAGCGGACATTTATATTTTATATAACTAAAAAAAATTTGAGACATTTAGAATAGTCTCCATATACATCCATTGAGCATAGCATTTAAATAGTATTTAAAATTTTCCAATAAAAATAACCTAATTAATAAAGTATGAAGTATTGAATTATAAGAGCTTTTTTTTATAATGGTTCCTTTATCTCTATATATCAGCGAGAGGGAGTGTTACTGTGTTAGTTTGAGTTTCAATAATGTCTAACTAACCCGTTCCTAATAAATGAGTACGTTAGTCGCATCCATTGAGTGGTAGACTGGTAGGTATGAGAGCAAAGCATTTAAGTGGTACTGTTATTTAAAATTAGAAATAACTTGACATAACTTGGGAATAGATTCATTAGATCATTCAAATTATTATTCATAATTAATATTGAAAGTATTTATTTGACGTATATATGTTACATAAATGCTATACTAAACAATTCAAAAAACTTAGTTAGTTGGACCAAATAATCAATCTATTTTCGATCCACGATCCACTAATATTCATCATCCATTCATCACGATCTTCGTAAGACAACCTTCAATGGGTATGAAATCAAAAAAAAATTTGTTGGGAACAGTTTCACATCACATGATTTTCTCGTGAATCTAAAATCGGAATGATACGGAAGAAATAATTTTGTAGAAAGAAAATCCCCTTTTCACAAATAATCCACAAATAATCACATGAAATCATTTGAAATCTAACCGAGAAAAGACAGGATTATTAACCTGTGTTTTTGAGTAAAAAAAAAAAAAAAAAATGTCGAGAAAAAAGGAAAAAAAAAATTCAATATAAAGTCAAAAAGAAAAAAAAAAAGATTAACGATTGGTGTGTGCGTTTTTTATTTTGGGCGTAGATAATTTTTTGATCTACTTAAAAAGACCCTTTATTTTTTTTAGTTTCAAAAATTCCCACAGAAACGACAAAAAAATTTTTTTTTTTCTCCGAGTAAAATAATAAATCTAAGATGAAAAATTATGTCATTATTAATGTACATGAGATTATGAGAAAAATATAGTATTAAAAATAAAACAATTTGTTAACTTTTTACCTTAAATAAATAAGATCAGGGGGAAAAAAAAAATATGCTAAATAATCTTATCTCTTTCATGTCAAGATTTACTAAATTAAGGAGTGGGGGACGTGTCACCTTGTTATCTTTTGTCAATGATCAATATTACCTTTATCGGTTAAAGATGGAAACAAAATGTGTAAGTGTGTAACTTTATTAAAAAATTTAATCTTTGTAAACGATAAAAATAAATCATAAAATCTAGTGTTTGTTTTATTATATAATAAATGTGATATGAAATTTGTGATGAAAAATTCATTTCGCGTTTATATATATACTAGTATATATACAGTATATAAACGGTAAAATATATATTATATAAGATAATATGATACATCACTTTAAAAAAAAACGGGTTGAGCGTGTGACATAATTTAAAGTTTTGATAATTCACACGCATGACATATACTTTTATTTATGGTATAAATGGTATATATACTTGTTATATAATTGTTATATAATGTATATATAATGTATATATAATGTATATTAATATTGTATGTATGTATTATATGGAAATCTCATGATAAAAAAAAAGTTTCATTATTATTATTTTTAAACGGATTTTATCATTTGAGTATTCATTAACGCATAAAAGAGTCATTAATGGTTCATTCATTTTGAAAATAAACAAACAAATAAATAAAAAGCCGTTTATTTCACATACTTCACATGGAAAAAAGTACTTTTTGGTAATAACGTTAAAAAAAATAAAATAAAATAAAAAAAAATTTTTGATCAAAAAAAAATTTTTTTTTTTCTTATACGCGTTCTTTTTTTTTGGGGTTCGTTTTCATAATGTTTGAATTCTATTGGATTGTAAAAGTATTGTTACATAATGCAATGGAATTGGCGTCACTGCATTTGTAAGGCGATAAAAAAAAAAAAATGTGACCAACACCGGGATTTGAATTTCTTTTTGGAAAGTGAGGAGGGTTTCTTATCATATTTAGTTTGATTGATTATTGAATAGAATTCTTTTTTAGATTTTTTTTTAGATTTCAAAAAAAAAAATAAAATAAAGTAATATATTAAGTAAAATTTATTTATTGAAAACAATTATCTTTTAAAGGATTAAATTCAAATCTCTATTGAAAATATATATATATATATATATAATGTACAATAAACTATGCATAAACCAATTAACCATTCAGAATTTATAATCTGCTTTTTTTAAGTTATAAGTTAATTTCAATGTAACACTTACCAATAACTGATAAAACAAAAAAAATTTTATCAATTTTTTTTTTTTACTTGATCAGATCATTTCTTTAAATTAATTCATTCAAATTATTATATACCTTAATTGCATTATTTTTTTTTTTTTATAAAAAAAAAAATAATAATAAATTTCTTATTAAAGAATTGTTTGAAAGAAAGAATAAAAAAAAGAAATAAAAAAAAACAAAAAAAAAACCTTTTTTTTTTTTTTAAACGAATAAAAAAATTTTTTTAAAAAAATCCTCATAATCTTCAATCTTCATTCATTCTTTTTTTATTTTTTTTATTTAAAAAAAAAAAAATTTTAAATAATGATAATAATGAATGTAAGGCGTACATTTATAATCACAAGCAAGCTTATGAAATTCAAATTTCAATTTTTTAAATTTTTTTATATTCGCTTTATTCATTTTATTCACTTTATAATTTTCACATTATAATCGTAACCGATCGGAACTCTTTTTATTGAAATCGCCGGAATGAGATTTTGATTATTCATAATTTGTAACCAATAACTAATCGAAAAAAAAAATTCATCTTTTTTCAATATAACAATGTAAGAAAGCCTTTTAACCTTGTAAAGACTTTTTGTAAAACAATATAAAGTCTTAATGCAATTAAAGAGATCGGAGGGAACGAATAATATTTTAAAATATGCAAACGTGAATATCATAAATTAATACTGTATATTTTGACTGTATATTTTGACCTTTAAAAAAATAAAATTGAACAGGTTCTGCGCCATAACCTAAAATATTTTTATTAGAGATTTCTTATTATTAGTTATATATTATAAAGTACTTTTTGATTGCAATGTTGCTGCGCCATTTCCCAATATCGAATTCAAAGTTGCTGCGGCATTTCTAATATTGTATTAAAAAAAATGCAAAATTGCTACGCCATTTCCTAATATTGAATACTTAATAACGGAGTCCCTAATATCGGACTCTTCCTACTTTGGCTACTGCGGCATTTCTATCGGAATATATCGGAATCTGGTAGGATACTGCGGTATATCCTTACTACGAATTTTTAACTAATTCGTTTATAGGGTAACCAAATTTGATTACCTTTTAATTAATCAATTAATTAAATTGAAATTCTTTGTAGAATTTATTGCTAAATGATAATAATATAAGCACAGGTTGTATATCATTATATTTTCAAAAGAGTTGTTGCACTACCTAGAAGATCACATTTACACAAGAAATGCAAGGGCCACCTCAAATATTATCACACCTTCAAATAACGTCACTCAATTCTCACCACATGGACCTACAAAAAGTAAACAAAAAAATCCTGCTGCGTTGCATTAAAATATGATTGATTAATAACCGACCTACTGACTGTCTGATTCGGAAAAACAATTTACAAGTCAACCATTTCCTCGGTAGTGTATTATTTAATACATTTCGGTATTTTCCATTGTCATATTTTAAAAGAATTAAAAAGTTACCCTTGAAAAAAAAAGAAAGTATGAAAAAATAACGGATTATACAATTACGGTTAGAGGGAATTGAAACCTATGATGATTTCATCACATGATAAATTATTTGAAATGCAGGTTCGTGCATGGAATTATGGAATTTGCCAGAAAAAAAAAAAAGATTTATAAAAAAAAAAGTATTCAATTATTTACCAGAAATTTCATTTTATGTCATTTGAACCCTGAATTCTATTTTTTTTTTTTTAAGAAAAAAACTTTATCAGATTCTTACTAATTTTTCATTGTCAAAAAAGAACAAAAATTGTTCATTTTCGTGCATCTGAAAATTTATGCAATTTGGCGGATTATAATCTAAATTATAGCCAATTAAATATTTGTTACACGAAAATCATACTTTGTGTATGTCAGTTGTTGTGTATAAATGTGTTAGTTACTCTATATTCTATATTTTATGTTCCATATTTTATATTCTTCCATAGTGACTACGATGATCAATTTGTTAATTTATTTTAGTCACTTCTTTTTTAGCATGGTTTTACAAGGTGACTACTCATCCCTATTTTATTTATAATAAATATTTGTATCATCTTTTTATAAAATTTATTTATCTGTTATTATTGTGTGATATTACTTTAGTACAAAAAAAATGTAGTGGAAAAATAAAAATCATCATAAATATATTAAAATTCGTCATTATTTTTTTTTTTATACTGTAGATAAGGAAAGAGTAAAATATCAGATATGTACAAAAGTAAAATAATTATGTACAAGTAAAAAAGCACAACTTGAAAAAGTAAAACGTACAAGTAAATTGTAACAAGTTTAAGTACAGGTTTTTTAAGAACCAATAATTATTAAGAATTAATTTTTTTATATCATTTAGTTCATTTAGTTATAACGTTTAGGAAATGGTGAAAAAAAAAAATGTGAAATTTTTTTTTTTTTTTTTTTTGACGGATATTAGTAGTTAAATTTAACTCCTTTGTAATAATATTTTTAAAACGGATTCTGTAACGGATTTGTAAAAAAAAAAAAAACGGATAAAACGGATAAAAATATTATAGTGAAAAACCTTCTTATGCATAATTAGAATAATTAGAATATTTTTTTAAAAAAAAACGAATTTTATTTTTTCATTTTATTTTTTTTTTATTTTTATTTTTATTTTTGGATTTTTTTTTTTGTTTCTGGATTTTGTTTCTAGATTTTTTCAAGGAGATCAATTCCTTTAATATATTATATAATTATAATTATTAATAAAATTTCTTATAAACCAATAATCAAAATCAAAAAATAATCAAAATCAAAAATAAAAGAAGAGTAATTTTCACACAATCCGTAGTAAAAAATTACCTAAATCTTTTTGACAACTGACACTTACACTAATATTATTTAACTTAACCATTTTAGTATATTCATTTCCTATCGTAATTTAAATTAGGTAACTAGCAATCTAGTAATTTATAAACCTAAAAGATAGTTTTATGTAAAATGCAATATGTTTCATGTTGTATTCCCTTTAATTACTTAAATGTTTTGCATATTATTACCCCTTCTCTCCCCCTTTTTTTGTGCAAATCATCGTAAATTTTTCTATACTTTTGAACGCTAAAAAGGTAGGAACAAAAAATTTCATAGATAATCAAAAAAAAAAACTGATGCGCCACGAGACAATTTTTTTTTGAATTTGATATACGCACTTTTTTTTCTTTTAAATTTTTATTTGATAAAAAAAATATATTTTTGAACTTTTTGGGAACTTTGAAAAAAAATTTAAAAAAAACGAATATTTTTTTTTTCTATGAATATAATATATTTGATATGGATTTTTATGAGATATTTTTTTTTTTAAATGAAACCCCATCTATACTATATAAATATGTGAATGATTATAAAAATGAAATATAAAATAATAAAAAATACTTTTTTGATAAAATGTAATATAAAATAAAATAATTAATGAAAATACTTTTGAAATAGAAAAAAGAATAAATAAAAAAAGAAAAAAAAATTTTTGATTTTTTGAATAAAAAATATGTACAAAAAATAATAATAATTTTTTTGAATATGCAAAAAATAAGAAAAAAATAAGTATTTAATATAATAAAATAAAAAAATTGAAACGAAAATAAAATCCAAATGAAAATAAAAAAAATTTAAAATCGAAAAAATCGAAAAATAAAAAAAAAATTTTAAATGAGCGCAACATCGCATCACTTTTTAAGATAATTTTCACCAAGTATATTAAATGCTCGTAAACTTTCAATCTTCTCACCAATTTCTTCAATCAAATCTTTACTCAAACCCCAATAACTCTTTAATTTCCATCTCCACATGGCTTCTTTTGCTTGAATCTCATATTCATAACGAGGTTGTGGATAATGTAAAGCCCATTCAGACCAACTTTCTGAAACTAAATGAATTTCTTGTAATTTTGTACAAGAAAATAAAGGTATAAAAACATCCAATAAAACAGGTTGTGATATATAATCCAAATCTACCGACAAGGTCTGAAGTGTTTTATGACAAAGTGATAAAAGGGATAAAAGACCATTATGAGTAAAAGTTGATTGACTCGTTTTACCAATATAAATATGTTTTATCTCTGCTGATATAATTTGATTAAAAGAAATTTGAGAAGGATGTGGTATAATTAAAGAATTATTTGGTGATAAATCACTATCAATATCAAAATCGGATAAATTATCATCTAATAATTCATCACAATAAGCTTCATCATCTTCATCATTATTATCATTCATCATATTAAAATCAGAATCATTTAAATCAACCCCTTCTAAATAAATTCTTTCAAGTTTTTTACAATTTTTTAATAATTCAAGAATTGAAAATCCAGTAATATTTTCGGTAGGATTCATTCCACCATAACCGGCATTAAATTCGATTAAAGTATCTTTAACGTGAGGAATAACATGTTGTAATATACCTTGGTCGGTAAAATTTGATCCACTTAAAGATAATTTTTGTAATCCACCATAAATTCCTTTACGTTTATCGACCAATAAAGAAAAATGTGGTAAAAGTTCCCCTAATAAATCATCATTAAAAGATGAATGACTTGAATCTAATTTAAGTTCTTTTAAACCTTTCCATGTCATTAAATTCTTTGCAACTTGTTTATAAGTAATCTCTTTTCCTACATGACAAATATGACAAAAATTCAATTTATCTTCAATTGAAATTCCGATTAAAGGTTGTGATGAAAATAAATTTTGTACGATTTCCAAAGTTTTTAATAAACCACCAGAATTCATATTTGACATTGATATAGGACATATAGTAATCCTTCTTACGAATGATTTATAATCAAACATTAATTTATCCGGTGATGTTGATAATATATTGAAGATTATTCTTTCCTCAGGTTCTATTAAATATAAATGTCTCCATATATAAGGAATTGATATTTTTGCAAATAATCGATTAACGAAAATTAATTGAGAACCGGTTAATGTTGATGATGTATTTTTTATGGCTGTTTTTATGATAAGTTCTATAATATCATAAGGTAATTTTGTTATCGGAAATTTTTTACTTGAATTTTTCATTCGTATCATTTTTGAAACCATTTTTTCAAATAAAAATAATAAAGTGTCTTTTGAAGGAAAACTATTCTTCTCTTTCTTTCTTTTCTTTTCTTTTTTTTTTTCAAAGAGAAATCTTCAAAAAGAAAATTTTAAAAAAATATAGAGAAAAAAAAATACGGACGAAAAAAAAAAAAGAGAGAGAGAGAGAGAAAGGAAAAGAGAATATTTTTTTTAAACTGAAAAAATTCAAATAAAATCGAGAAACGTTATATATAAACCAAAAAAAAATTACGCCCATAATAAATATAAAATATATATTATCAATTATATATATTTAATATATTATTATAAAACGAATAAAACGAAAAATAAAATAAACAATATAAATAATAATATAAAAATGTGTTGTTGTTGTTGTCAATATAAATTAGGAAATTATCTGCCGATATATTTTTAATGTGTCAACATTATTATTAATAATAAGAATTATTTATTTATATTAGATATATTAGAATACTTTTTTTATTCATATTATGCTGGTATTACCGCATAAAGTATATGTGAAATAAATGAGGGAAATTGGGGAAATTGGCGCGATTCTTGTGATTCTTGTGATATTTTCATGAGGTATTTTACCCCATTTTCTAAATTAAATTTCACCAAATTTTATTATCACATCCGTAAAGCCCGTATAATTTTGATATCATGCTGTGCCCCCCATCAATTAGATTACTTGAACATTTTATACATTTTATTTTATTCATTCTTTTCTTCTCTTTTATATATAGAGTTTTCTATTTTTAATAAAATGAATATTTTAGATTTTTTTTTTTTCAGACAACACAAGATGTGGCAAAGTCTTTTGGATCAACATTTTTAAAAATAGGAACATTGGAACATTTTGTGACAATAAATAATACAGGATTTATAAACTGATATTATTATTATTATTGATATTATTTTTCATTCTGATACGTTTGGGATGGAAATAAAGAAGAAACATGACAAATGGATTAAATGGATTATTAAATGGATTAAATGGATTAAATGGAAAAAATGAAAACTTTACAAATTATAAAGACCGGATATATTCTTTCCGATATATATTATATATTATAAATATATATTGTGATTTGACTTTGTTTCAGCCCAGAGTTTTTCATCCGCAGTATCCTACTTGACCACCATTTTTAGTTTAAATTGAATACTTATAATGTGCACAGACAAAATAAACAATTCTTTTTATAAGAAAAAAAGAACGACCACAAAAAAAAAAGAATTGTTTGTCCTCCTTTAAAAGTATTCCTAAATATTCCTTTCGTCCAAAAATACTATTACTTACTAATTAAAGTAATAATAGCATAACAAGTCACAACCATAACAACCCATAACAACAACAACAACAACAACAACAAAAAACAACAAATATAAAAATAATCTTCATATTTGTTTTTTTTTCGTATCTAATGGTTTCACTTATTTTAAACCTCAGCCGTTTTAACAAAAATAATTATAATATTGTTTTTTTTTGTGTTTTCATTTACTTTTATCATTTCTTCCAATTAAATTTAAACAAGTTTTTTTTTTTTACATAAACCTTCGGAAAAATATAAATGAATAGTAATAATAAAAAAGTTGTACTATACTTGAATGTATTTGTAATTTATCCTTTAATCATGTGAACATTTATAATTAATTTAAATTTTAATTGGTTGAAAAAGTTCGGAGAATCTGATCCATTATTGGAACCTATTTTCCTTTAAAGGTAAAAAATCTTATGGGAACCCCAAAAATATAATTCATTGTTCAATCTTTTTGATATCTTTTTTTGATATCTTAAAAATAGTGTTTCGTCATAAACCATTTAAACTTTGTAAGTTTGTATGCTTTGTATGCTTTGTATGAGTCATGAGATGTCATGAGATCATCATCGAATCATTTCATTTGAACGTTATTTTCTAAACGAAATGATGAAAAAGAAAACATACCGTATATATATATATATATACTTGTCGCATATGGTAGGTTTTGATCGATTTACACATACATTACATACGCCTTGTTTTGTTCTCCTGATCAAATTTTTAAGAGAAAAACATTCTTTAAAGTTATACTCGTTTTTTTTTTATTTTAAAACAAAGTTGAATCGAAATTCTATTGTTTTTATCATGCAAAAGAAAAAAGAAGGTTCAGGAGAGAATTTCTTTTCTTATTGTTCTTAAATAATTGTTTTATTAAACTATTAACCCGCAGATTTTCACTTGTTCGATCATTTTGATTATTATAAAAAATTTTTCGAAAAAAAAATGAATATATGATATATATATTTTTAATATATTATACAGGATATAAGTAGATATATAATACATATATAATAAATATAAATAAATATATATATATGTATTATATATATAATATATTCAATATATACATACATCACATATATCGAACGAAAAAGGAAGAATAATGTGAAGTAATGTGGAATTATGGAATTCGAAAAAAATGCTTGTATCTGCTGTACTATACTGCGTACCAATACGTTACCAAGTAATTTTATTTATTTACAATATTATTATCTGTTATTATATAAGAAGAACTCCTGAAATTTGATTTATTAATAATCACCAAAATTATCACAAAATAAAAAAATGTCACTCAAGTACTTTTCCTTATAAGGTAAAAGCATTTTCACTTTTTTGCATGTATAAACCTAATAAAGCAAGTAATTACAAGTCAATTTTTGAAACTATTGACAAAATATAAAAAAATATGGGGTAAAAATTTTCAAGTTTTGATAGGTTATCTATTATTTATAATAATCAATTGCGGAGATGAAACTTTATTTTATTATATTATTTTTTTCTGTGGAGAAATATTGTAATCCCTATTTATGTATTCTGCGGTGTAATATCTACGGATTTACAATGTAAATTCTACGGTTAAATTAAAAAGAAAAAAAAGGATTGACTGCGCATTTTCTTTTATTATTATTATTATTAATATTATATGAAAAATACCGGAAATTTTTTTACTTAACTTTATCAACAAAATTGGCATGAATGTAATATGATTATTTAAATAAACATTTACAAAACATTACATCGTTTTTTTTTCTTTTTGAGAAAATTATTTTTTAGAATTTTTTATTTTTTTTTTGAATTTCAAGTTTTTCAAGTTTATTTTTTTTTGACAAGTTTTTTTTTATAATATATTTAATAATTTTTTTTAGATATTTTAAAAAAAATTCCCTCCCCCCTTCTTTCACGTTTCATTCACTCCTTGAAACATGGAAAAAATATTTCAAAACATAAGGAATATAGGAATATAGGAAATTTTTAATTCATACCTCCTTTTAATGATAAATTAAATCAACCCAAAAAAAAAAAGAGTTATTCCAGATAATATGAATATTCTAGAAAGAAAATTTTAAATTTCAAAAGAACAAAAAAAAATTTTTTTTTTTTAAAACAAACCATTTTTGGCAAAAAGTGAAAGTACACGGAATCGTATGATAAAAAGAATAAAAAAAAATCTTGAAAATCCCGTTAAAATGAATGAACTGGAGTATATATCCTTAATTCGGTTTAGTATGAAAATAATTATTTTTTTACTTTTTTTACTTTAAAAAGAAATGATTGACTTTATGAACTTTTATAATCGGAAAAAAAAAAAAAAAAATGTGAAATATGTGATAATAAAAATTTTTCTGAAACAAATTTTGAATTTAATAAACGAAAGATTGATTAATTGTATTTTCTCATCAAGTTATTTATTATTATTTATTGAAAAAAAGAATTTCAAATATTATTATGATCTGTATTTTTATGCATGTATTACCATCTGATAGTCTGACAATTCAACAGATCATCCACAAACATATTATCAATCTTTTTTTTTTTTCGAGTATAAAAAGTAAAAACCGCATTCAACATTTGCAACATTTGCGACATTTCAACATTTGCGAAATTTCGACATTCCGACATTCCTACATTCCGACATTTCGACATTCGACATTTGTGACATTTGCCAATATTTGCGATATTTGCGATATTAGTTTGCAACATTTGTGATATTTGTGATATTTACGATATTCACGATATTTCGATATTTACAAAATATTCGAATTATCAATGAAAATACATTATTAGAAGATCTCAAATATTTTATTACCTTTTAAAGTTAACGGATTCTATCCTTTTCTTATTTTGAAAGTCGGACTATCGATATATGGAGAAATAATTAGACATTAATTAGGTATTAAGGCTATGTAATATTGCACCTAATGAATAATAGTGTAATGTCGAATTGTTAATATTTCGGCTTAACCTGAATCTAAATTCACCCTCACGTCTAATATAACAATTGTAATGTGAACGTGACGTCAAAGTAATTTCATAACGTGTTGGGCTGGTCAGCTAAATCACATGAACCATATAAATGATTTACTTTTTTTGAATATTTTATTTACTAATATTGTTTTCCTTTTTATTTTTAGTTGCCAAAACATTCTCACTATTAGATTTCGTGTTTAATTATTTACTTATTATCCCTCTACCGATGAGAATAAGTCAACAAGCACGAAAAGCGATTATGGGATGAACTTATGCCATACATATTATTTATTTTATGAAGTAGAATAGACATTGATTACACCCTGGTTGTATAACGATGAGCATATCAATCCATCTTAAATTGGTTTATGGAAGCAGATGAATAAGTTACTGCATGGTGAGAGATTACGACATATCATCAATTTTAAATTGATTGATTAGCTACCTAAAGCTTTATTTGCTTCTTGGGACGAATTTATAGAACAACCATACATATTAATTCATTTTATAAAGTAGAACAGACGGTAATGATTCCTGGTTGTATAATGATGAGCATATCAATCCATTTTAAATTGGTTTATGGGAGCAGATGATGGAGGTTATCTAGGTTTATTACCTTTAAAATACGAAGGATAACTTACTGCATGATGAAGTTTATAAAAGAGATTACAACATATCATCAATTTTAAATTGATTGATTAGCTACTTAAAGCTTTATTGCTTCTTGGACGAATTTATAGAACAGCCATACATATATTAATTCATTTATGAAGTAGAATAGACGTTGATTACACCCTGGTTGTATAATGATGAGCATATTCAACCCATTTTAAATTGGTTTATGGAAGCAGATTGCATAGTGAAGTTTGATATCATTAATATAAATTGAATGTTTAGTTACTTAAAGCGTTATTGCTTCTTACCACCCGGATTCATATCGATCCATTTTAATCATGGAAGCAGAAGACGAAGTCGATCAGTCACCGCAAAGCTTGAAACGGAGTTTACATTATCATACATACAGTATCAATCCAATTATGGAAGTAGTAAACGAAGAATTATATATGAGTCCAAAAACACGTTCTTGGTCCAAAATTTCGACTCCATCAGATGAATATAATTTATTTATCGATGATGTTGCGTGATAATGCTGCCGGTGTCGTATCAATAATTGAATACGATCCAAAATCAAACAAATTATCATAAGATACACTTTGATGCCATCAAAGAAATGTCAAAAGGCGTAGTTGAACTATCCCAGGGTCAAACACGAACTATAAAAGATTTATCAAGTGTGATGCAGCAACAACGATCATAAGACTACTACAAAGTTCTCATTGTCTATTTTGGAAAAGTTTTTTATCAGAATAATTTTGGAAAAAATTCCTTTTACTTTTTTTTTTAGTAGAAATTTTTTTTTTATGAAAACCGATTAGTCACCGCAAAGCTTGGTTGATCGATCCATTTTGTGTTTAATAAATCAAAGAAGCAGAAAAATAATAAGTCATCGCACAATTGCATCCTGAATATAAGAAATGAGATTTCAACACGGTTTTATATTCATTTTAAATTGAGTTATGAAACAGAAGCCAGTACTGCTTACTGTTGGTACGCTGATCAGTGATGGTCTTTTGACCAAGAAGGATTGCCACGCATCATCGTGATCTTCGTGATCTTTAAAATACTATATTGTAACTATAAAGAATTATATATTTAAGATATATTTTTGGAATATAGTGTAATAATTTATTAATTAATTGCAGGCTCATTATCTAGTAATTATAATATTTGTAATATACAAACTTTATGAAATAAAAATTTAGTAAATTACTATTGATTAAATAATTTACCGATGAAATTCAACTAAACGTGATTACATAGAAAACGGGATGTCAGTGATTCAGTGATTTTCTAAGAACCTTTGATGATTCATCCACTCCAGGGTTCGATAGGCGAAGCACAAAGTTTCAATAAAACATAGAAAGCTCATTAATACTCTTCCATCATCTTTAGGCTGATCCATTGAATAAGTCGGTGAGCGGTTTAATGTTAGGCTTTTCAGGGTACACTGCTCTGCAATAGTGAATAATAGATGGACAGCAAGAAATCTTGTGGTTCTTGATGGCCTGTACATGAATAATTAGATAAGGCGTTAACTATTGAAGATGAGCATATTACCATTAATATTTATAGTTATAAAACGTACATCCATTCGAGTCCAGTATTTCGCATATTCGCACCTCTGGATTGAAGAAACTTTGCCTCCTGTTTCTATCTCGTTTTTATATTCTCATATAAATAGAACTATTCTCATCGTCGTCGAAATAAGTATCGGCTGAATTCCATCAAATAATGAGGTGAAAAAGGATCGAAGTGCTTTTTGTTGCAAAGGGCTGTCTTTGTAAATTTGACCCAATTTGACCCATAATTTTATTTAATTTAAGAATCTCTTCGTATCACTTTTCTGAACGATTAATTCACCATTGTGATGGCCGGGCTGAATACGACGGGATGGAAAAGAGTAACTGGTGATCCACGGCACTTCAGAGATTGCAGATTATGAATTTTCAGTGGGTTCTTATTGCACTCTTCCCATTTTTTGACATGCAGAGGTTGAAGGGCAGAGCATTTACATATTCCATTAACGTTTTCGACTTATTCTGCGATGTGCAAAATAGACGTATATAAACAAATATACAACAGAAAATTTTATAAAAAAACCAAATATTATATACAAACCATGAAGTATTCTTTGGCATTTGAAGTCAACATCATTGGACTCTAGTCTTCTATTTTAAATTCCACAGGATAAGTTAAACTTATAACAACAAAATTTTATTTATCAAACACCGCTAGATTTTATTATTATCGAATTTCAATATCAGAATTTCATTATTCATCAAAATCCATTTGATCATGAAATTTATCTTGAAAATTCTGGAAATGTCTTTTTTTTTATTATATAGCTTCAATATTAACTGTGGTAGTAAATGGTTCAGATTGGAGATGGTAAGGATAGTATTTATTAAGAGAAATATTATTAAAAGAAGTATTGATAAAATTTGGGCATATTTGATAAGACATTTTTGAAGATTTTAGTAATATTTGAAAAAAAAATTGATTTTGTTTGAAAATTTGATTTGAAAATTTGATTTTGTAATATTTGAAAAATACTTGACAATAAAATGAATGTTAATTTCAGGAATTTTATCATCAAAGACGCTATTAATTTGGGAATTACCAATTTCTGTTTAATTTCAACGTTATCAAGTGTACGAAATTTTCTCAAACAGAATGTTAAATTTTCACAGTTCAATGTCTTTTGCCCACATCACACTTTCACATCACACTTTCAGGTTTATACTTATTTGGTGATCGGCCAAATGAGTTCCTTGATCACCGGTTTCTTCTTTTTCATCATTCAAAATAATGCTTAAGGATGCTCTTCTAGAAGAAGGTTCAATGGGCACGAATTCAACATTACTTGAAAAAATTCATCCGTACTGCTGATCTCAGATAAATGTTTGACAAGAAATTTTCGATATTCTTCTTTATTTAAAATATCATTATTATTCGTGGGAGGGAGACTCGGCCATACTTCAAAGGGTGTCCCATTGATCAACCTAATATCGCTTTTAAGACATTCAATGGTCTTATTAGCCTCAATATTAACAGGAAAAGCATTTATCACAAAATCTTATACCGGCTTTTCTGCATAATCATGTATTTATTAACAAATACAGCAGGTAAAGTATGGCTTATCGGCGGGCTCCAGTATGTCTTCAGCCATCAACGGCCAGGATACTATTTGGAAGTGTTCATGGTTGTGTCAACTTGTGAAAATATATTTATTTTTACGTTCAGAGGTTAATGTATGGAAGTTTTAGGTAAATTTTCTTGTGATCATTTAACCATCATAATAACAACAACTATTAATAATCAAAGAAGGATTTCCTATACATTAAAGTTAAAGGAAGAAGTACGATGATTGATTTGAGTGAAAAAGTGAGATCAAAAGGACATTCATGATGATGGTGATGAAACAAAATTTTGGAGATACGGTTGTACGAATTTAAATTCGGCAAGTAAAAATTTGATTATCGTTATAAAAAAACAATTTATCAATTTATCCTAATACATGATGATTTTTAGGAAACTTTAAATATCATAAATATGATAATATGATAAATATGTAAAAATTTACTTATATAAATTCCCTTTCTTTCATTCTCATTTTAAATTTATAAAAAAAAAGTGACTATCAAAACCATTATTTACTAAACACAGAATGCTTGACTTTTTATCTAATAAGTGAAACAATTGATTTTACTAAAATTATCCAGCAATTAAGTGAAGTGTTGGTTTAAAATATTGCGAGAGTGGAAAAATTAATTTCTTTATTTAGTTCTTTATTTTCTTTAAAATAATAATAATAAACACATCTATATTTAAAAAGTAATGAACATCAAATAATAAACAACCTATATAATAAACGCCCAGTATTTCGATATACCATTATTCGATATATATAAAAAAAAAACTCGATATAACAATAAAAGTTTACTTTCCTACTTACTATATGAGAAAACATATAATTGATATAACGATATTTTTCAAAGATTTTCGTATGGAACCTAACATATCGTTTTTAACATATCGATATATTGCAAAAAAATAATCTTATATCAACAATTTCAGTTTCAACCTTAAATTGAATAATTATGCTTTTTAGTATAGGTATTAATTGGTATCCCGAAATTCATCTCGCCGACGAGAATGTTTCACCGAAGTGCCATTTCCCCGAATGGACATTTCTCCAAATGGCCATTTTGCCGAAGGACATTTCGCTGAAGCCATTTCGGCGAAGGGACATTTCGCCGAAAATATGGAATTTATTAATTTTCCTTTCTTTTTCAGAAGACAAACGGATTATTTACACATTGTACTGTAAGGCGCGTTTGTTTAATTTTTTTTAATTAAAGAAAAATTAATTTATTCGGTCTTATAGTAAGTTCAAATAAAGATAATAAATTCGTCGTACTCATCAATTTCCGATACTTTCTTTGTATCGAATTGTTATGATTAAGGAAATATGTTAATTACTAACATTTTTGGCGAGATGTCCTTCGACGAAAGGGACGATTCGGAGAAAAGGATTCGGCGAGATGTCATTGATGAAACGCCCATTCGGCAAAATAATCCTTCGGTGAAACTTTCCTTCGGCGAAATGAATTCGGTGAAATGGGTTTCGGCGTTTACATAATATCATAACCTTTAAAAAATTTCGGTCTCACACTAATTCTTTGATGATTCATATTTTTTCGTAATCTCTACGAGATCTTTAATTCTTTATTAGTTCTAATGTTATCCTATAACATCTTGCAACACTTTTCTACTTCAACTAGTAATTTTACTACAGTACATTTTTATTAACAGGAACGTTAGAATAATAATCTCTAATGCATATCGACCACGAGCACTCTTATGCATTGCAGATTTTTTAATCTAATAAAACCATTTCTCTAAATTTCTTAAGGACATTTATAATATCATATTGCTACTAAATATTGTCAATGACAACCTTTTTCTATAACTTTTAAATACAATTCACAAGCTTTATATTCATCTTTTAAAGTGCCAAGTCCGTAATTATTACAATTTCCCAATTCAGATAATGCACGTCCATACCTTCGCTCGGCAGATTTCATCATTTATAGCCCCATATCCGTACTCATAACAAATGCCTAATTTCTTTTTTATAATAATAATAACCGTCCTACTTAATAAACAATATTTGCCCCTGTATTTAAAAAATATTAAACTGAACGCTTTAATTCAGTGTTGGCATTTGGCCGCGGCCAAGAATTTTTTTGGCCCAAACGGCCAATGGCCAACCCTGGCCAAATTTTAGCCAAATAACAAAATATTAATACTTTATTTATTTATTAAAGCTGAATTGGCATTTGACCGCGGAGCGACCAAAGATTTTTTTGGCCAGTTTGACCGGTCAAATGGCCAACCCTGTCAAGTGCCAACACTGCTTTAATTTAAATCTAATCTCATTTTGATTAAACTTGAACAATAAAAAATACAAGTGCCGCCCATTATAACGACATATTACTATATAACGACATACCATTTTTTGAATTCCTTTGATATCATTATATAAACATTATAAATCTTATTATAACGACAATTAGAAAAAATTTACTAATGGCCCGAAGAGTGTCGTTATGACGGGCAGCACTTGTATTTTGAAAATTATCATAATTTCTATAAATTCACTTAATTCATTTTTTATTATACATTTTGCTATTTCCATATTCATACGATTGTACAAAATGTACGATAAACTGGTCTAAAAAAACAAAATTGAGGTAAATCTAAAAATAAAATTTTCAGAATTTTTAAAAATTCTTGGATTAATACAATTATTATATGAGAATTTGTTACACATCAAACCTCTCTATATAGCCGTGAAATTCGGCAGAAGGGTGAATATTAGTTATCGTTTTGTCACAATGTGTTACGTACTCCTGTTTTACTGCAATACATTGTTACAAATTTAAATGTAATTAATTATACACGTATCAGTCGTATCATACTAGATTTACTTAAGTTATTTTATAAAAATTTTTGATATAAATATATCTTTAATAAGCTTTAATTATTATACATGAAACTTTGTTGTATTAATTTACTAAATACAGAATGTTTCGCTAATATTTATATAATACACATAAGGAATCGATTGTCAAATAAAACCAGCATAATGCCAAATACAGTTTCTAATTTTAGCAAAATGAGCTGCACTTAGGCGGCATTGGAATTGTTGAGAATCAATTTTCAATCTTTCAATTTTTCCAATTAAATTACTCCAGTAATATAAAGATCTTAATTAATGTGAACTATAAAACAAATACTAGTTGAGAACTTTGTAAGAGTGGAATATATAGGCTAATAATAAAAATTAATATGTAAGTTCTTTTAATTAAAGAAATAAATGCCTATAAAAGGAATAGATACTCCTTGCTTAAAAAGAAAGAAAATAAACGGAACGTTTTCAAACTTCCTTTCCTATTGTTACATAAAACACTCGCAGGTTTTATATCTACTTCATTATCCAAACATAAAATTGTTTGATGTTGACGTTGATGTATTAGTATTTGGATCATTCAAAAAATCCTTACATTTATTAAACCAATTTGTAGCCTCTTTGAAATTTTTATCAATTCCAATACCATCCCTATAACATTTTGCAACTAAATAAAGTGCTCTTATGCTATCTTTTTTATCGGCTAATTTCATATACCACTTAAATGCTTTGCCCTCATTATTGTTATTAAGATAATAATCTGCTAACTTATATTGAGCATCAATACAACCATTTATTGCAGCTTTTCTATTCCAATAATACCATTTTTCTAAATCTTTTGGGACACATTTATAATAATTTGCTATTGTAAATTGACTAGGTGCATGCCCTTTTTCTGCAGCATTTAAATAACATTTAAAAGCTTTATTTCCACTTTTTAAAATACCACGACCATTATAATAACAATTTCCTACCGTATTTAATGCTTCATAATATCCTCCTTCAGCAGAATGTAAATACAACTCAAATGCTATCTTTTCATCTTTTATTAAGTTATGCCCAAAATAATAAAAACTACCCAATTTATAAATTGCTTTAATATTTCCTCCTTCTGATGATTTCACATACCATTCAATTGCTTTATTATAATCTCGTTTGATGTTTATTCCATAACGATAACAATTACCTACATAATATTGGGATACATTATCTCCTTTTTCAGCATTCCTTATATGTAATTTGTAATTATTTTTCCTATGTGAAATTATATCTTTATAAAGAAATAAACAATAAAAATATGGTAAAACTAGTTCATTTAATTCTTTAATATCATCATTGCAGAAAATAATAGTTTCATTTTTTTGATCAAAAGAAAATTGATCTAATATCACTTTTTGATTATTTTTAACAGCATTAAAAAATACTTCGTATGCTTTGATTTTATTAATTTCACATCCGATTCCATATTGATAATAAAATCCAATTAAACTTGAATAACAAAAAATATTTTCAGAGTTATTAGTCATAATATCAAGTACATCTTTAGGGTCTAAATCATATTCGAATAAAAAATTATTCATAAATTCATTTAATTGAACTTCAATATCAGATTTTATGTCTATATTTAAAAGAATTACGTATAATTCTTGTAATAACTCTTTGAAAAAATCTGTCATAAAATTATTACAAGAACTTTTTGTAACATTAAATTTGAAGGAAGAGGGTTCATATTCTTCGATATTTGATTCAAGAATAAAAATATTATCATTATAATTATCAGACATATTGAATAAAGGCCTGAGCATTGAGTATGAAGTCCGAACAAAATGGTATTTTATTTCGCCGATTGAATCACGAGCTCTTGTGCTATGTTACAATACGGTTGTACAAATTTAATTGTAACTACTATTGAAAGAATTTTAGTAATAAAGTTTCCCCTTAGTTCTATAGCGATTAATATCAATGTTGACTCGTTATTAATCTAAATAGCATTATTTATTTTATAGAACTATTAGCATTGGAAGTATGGATTATATTCGTATAAAAAAGCAGCATTTTATTTAAAGGATTTTTCTAAACGGACCTCATGTTGATCACTTTTACGGACGCGTAGATATTTGGTTAAGGTTACAAATTTTATCAATCTTTCGCTCTTTGATTTTTTTTTTTATGTAGAATTTAATTTATTTTATTTTTAGTACTACTGTATGCTGGAAACTCCTTAGAGTCCTTCCGAAGACAGAACAATTCAAGGAATTGGACAATCAGCAGATAACTATGGAGAAGATTTTTTATTGAAAATATTTATATTAAAAAATATTTCTTTTGATTTTATCTATTTTACTTTAACATCATTTTAGGAGACTATTTTGCTTTATTTTTAGTTAGTGTTTATTTTATTTTATTTTATTTTAGTTTTTGTTTATGCAATAATATTTTTACTGTAAACTGCATATAAATATTTATAAAAATAAAGGCACTATGCCATGTTTGTTTAAAAATCACCAGTATGAGTTGTTTTAGAGATGTCTGTGATCCTATTTTGACTAGTGCAGCCTGTTATATTTACTTATAAAATTTTCTTTGGCATAAATCTTATCCTATTTTAGTGATGTACAAATCTTTTTATGCTAAACTATATTAACTAAATATTAAAAGTATTAATTTATATTTAAAAAATATATTCCTATTTTATTAGTATTAGGAAACTCTTTTCAATAATCACATTTGACTATTTTTCATAAAAAACTTTTTCTTTTTGTTAAACACTTATTGGAAATATGGCTTTTTGTTTACAAATAACATTTTAGTAGACCCTGTTGAAATCAAGAAACTTATAGACAACTTCAGAAATATTCCTTTTATTGGACATTTTGAAGGAACTCTTATTGCATATAAAAAAATTAGTAAGTCCTTTTTTATCAAGTAATAGAAGATAATGTATGCCAAAAAAATATTACTCACTTTTCTGATATATTGGAATTTTATAAAAACAACCTCATATATTGATAATAGTAATAAGCTTTACACTTTTTATATATTTGCTTCACTATAGTAAAGCTTTTTTAGTGCTTTGAATAATCTGTATACTTTTCGTCAAAATGACAAAATATTAATTAAATTTATTTTAACAGACATAATATATTTTAACAGATGTAATTAATTCATAATAATTTTATAATAAATAGTGAATTGGTCCGTTTACCAAAATATGATATAATTAATTAGCGGAGAAGTATATTAATCTGAATTAACCCAGGTTAACTTTTAAATTAGTTGATACTTATAATTTTAAGTGACTTGTAAGTTGTAATCTGTATGTCCCATATAACCTGATTTGATAGGTCAGATTATATATTTTCTTGACTCAGATTTTAACCCAAATCAACCTGAATAATTATTTGATTATCCAAATCTTTTTTTTGCACTTTTATTAAGTTAAAACAAAATAATAAAATTTTGAATTTTAATTCTGATCTTAATTAAATAGTTAATTATATATAATGTAAATTCCTTTAAGTTTAAATAAAGTTTATATTGAATGTAATTGAATAATAACTTTAAATTCATATTGCAATGATAAATAAAAGTTGTGCAACCTATATAATGATTATTATCATTATTTTGTAGATCAATTTTTCTTATTATTAATTAATTAAAAATTCAAGTTTAAATCTAGATTATATGGATTAAACTATACTCAGGTCAAGTTGATTTCAAGTTATAAAATTATGTAATCTGAATATATACAAATCCCTTCTTTTTTACTTCAAATCAGGTCAAATATATTCTTAAAGCTTGATTTGACTTGACCTGGTAGGAGCATTAAACTTTTTTAAAACAATTTAAATAGTAAGTTTGATAGAATTTCTAGATGTTATGCAGAACCTGTAATATTATCACAATAAACTAATAACATGAAAACATGTCTGTTTTAAGAGAGATTATATTAATAAATATAAAAAGTTTAAATGAATTTAAACATTAATCATTTATTAAATAGTCGAATACAATAATACTTACTCCTTTATTACAAAAGAAAAAAATAAATAAATTACTATATAAAAATAGTCAAATGAAATCCAAATAGTATAATAATAGACTAAGTTTACCATTTCCTTCTGAAAATAAGAAAAAGAAAGTTTCAAAGAAACCTATATCTACTTTACAGATTAAGTTTATTAAGAAAAATATTACATAACAAAAAAAAAGTATTTTTTCAGTAATAATTGAATTTAAGATTGCCTGTCTAAACCTCTCCAAAATTCTATGATTAGTTTCTCCAAAATTTTACTATAGTTTTATTATAGTTTTGGCAAGGTTTCAGCAGTTTCAGCATTTATAATAAGTTTCGTCAGGTTTTGCTTTTCTCCAGAATTTCGACAACTTTTTAATAAGACTTTTATATAGTTTCGGCAAAGTTTCGCCATTTCGCCATTTCACCAACTTGCCAAAACCCCCTAGTTTCTCCAGTAACCTTAATTGAATTACTGTCTAAATATGAAGTATGAACTGCTAAATAGGATTAATATCAGTCCAAAAAATTACTGTATATAATATTCTCTCTACTTGGTTTTAACTTAATATTCTTAATCATCTAAAAAGAACCCCTAAAAACTAATATAAAAATCATAATGAACTTTTGGCCAAAAATACCACTTTTTGCTAAAATTCAAAAAATCATTTTTTGTAAAGTTTTTATTTTAAATCATTGGAAATAATCATTACCATTGGCCAGAATTATCAATTTTTACCAGCATTATATTTTTTAATGCTAGTCGATCGTCATAATTTTAGTTACCAGTGATCATCACCACTTCATCACTCCAGTGATAATTAGAAAAATTCTTTTGTAAATATCTTAATATCCAGTGATTTAATTTTAAGGAACTTTTTTATTTTATAGCCCTCATTTAGTTTTACAATTTAAAAAAATTCATTGAAATTAGACTACTAGATGCTGCGATATTTACAAAAAATGATTTTTTGAGCCTTTAAAAAATGTGCCAATTTGCTTATTATCCTTTATATTTTATTTTTTTTATTTTTTGTATTTTTTTTTTTGTTTTAGTATATTTTTATACTGATATCATCTGAATATTTTATTACATAGTAAAAGTAGTAAAGGTCTTTTTTGTATCTAGTTGTATTTATATGACAAATTTTTAATAAAGATTTAACTTTATAGTTATACTTAAAATAAAAAAAAAATTTATTAGTATTAAAAGAATTTAATATAAATATAATTATAATAGTTATTAAATATAATATTTTTAAAATCTATATACTATATATTTGATATATTAATAAAACAGATACAGTCACCCCTCTCTACAGCGAACCTCGATATAGCGAATAACATGATATAACGGATCATACAGTGTGGTACCGATTTTAAATATGAAAAAAACCTTGATATAACGAAGTTTACTATTTATTTACCGTATAACGTAGTACGAAGTAAAGTGTGTGAATTTCTTATATAAAAATGCCTCTCGATATAACGGATTTTTTTTATAACAATTTTTTTCAGTTATAACGAAGAATTTCTTTATAATTAAATGTAATTATTAATAAATATTGATGCATTATGACATTAAATATCACCCCTGTGTTTTATATTTAAATTATGGATCAGGATTGTATCAGGATCGTATCAGGGATTAATAATTCTGGCTATTTTATTTAATATTTAGGCAGAATTACATTAATTTACATTAATTCGGTTGTATTAGGATTCGATGTGAATTGTTATTAATTTATATTTATCACAGGGGTAAGGACACTCCTAGTTAAATTAATATATCATTAATAATTTATTTATTATATAGTCAGTTATTGTTAAACAGCATTCCTACAAAAAAAGGAATTATAATAAACATTTTTATATAGAACACTTCAGGAAGCATTCCCTATAATAAAAAAATAAAAAAAGAACATTAGTAAATGTTCTTAAACGAAATTAAAAGAAAAAATTGAGTTGTCCCACTTACTTCTTGTCTCAAGCGTTCATTTCAAGTCCCTACAATAAAAAAAAATAAAAAAGAATATTAGTAAATGTTCTTAAACGAAATTAAAAGAAAAAATTGAGTTGTCCCACTTACTTCGTCTCAAGCGTCCATTTCGAAGTCCCTACAATAAAAAAAATAAAAAAGAACATTAGTAAATGTTCTTAAACGAAATTAAAAGAAAAAATTGAGTTGTCCCACTTACTTCTTGTCCCAAGCGTCCATTTCGAAGTTCCTACAATAAAAAAAATAAAAAAGAATATTAGTAAATGTTCTTAAACGAAATTAATAAAAAAAATCGAGTTCCCCACTTACTTCGTCTCAAGCGTCCATTTCGAAGTCCCTACAATAAAAAAATAAAAAAGAACATTAGTAAATGTTCTTAAACGAAATTAATGAAAAAAATCGAGTTCCCCACTTACTTGTCGTCTCCAGCGTCCATTTCGAAGTCCAGGAAGTTCCCTATAATAAAAAAATAAAAAAAGAACATTAGTAAATGTTCTTAAATAAAAAAAATTGAGTTCCCCACTTACTTCTCGTCTCAGGCGTCCATTTCGAAGTCCAGGAAGTTTCCTACAATAAAAAAAATAAAAAAAGAACATTAGTAAATGTTTTTAAACGAAATTAATATAAAAAACCCCCAGTTCCCACTTACTTCTCATTCTAGGCATCTATTTTGAAGTTTAGAAAGCACCCCTATAAAAAAAAGATTAAAAAAAATGTTAAATTATCAGTAATCAGATCAACAAGTCACATGATCTGTATAACCGATATTTCTATACCGAAGAATTCATTATACAATACCGAATAATTCGTTATAGTGTTAACGAAGTTGCTTATAACGAAGCCCTAATCAGCTGGAACCTAGGGTTCGTTATATCGAGAGGGGACTGTATTTTATATAAAGATATCAAAAAATCTTTTGATTAGTATTATATACCATATATTGCGGACCATAGTACTGGGTCTGGTTCACATTACCGATAATCATATTACCGACAATCATTTTACCGATACTCCCTTTACCGACAGGTACGTTTTACCGATAATCATATTACCGACAATCATTTTACTGACAAAATAATAATTATTTTTAAGTTACAAAAAAAGCAAATTATATAAACTAAATTAAGAAAATTATTAAGAACAATTCTAAGTACAATATATTATGAAGCTGAAATAAATTTTTTAAAAAATAAAATTGATAAAATTGTATTTTACATTTTGTTATATATTAATTAATTTTTTATTTTATATATTATGGTAAATTCTTTTATATTAAATATGTATTTTAATTTTTATAACTGAAGTGGGTAGTGAAATAGTAATGAATACTGTAAGTGTTGATGGTAAAATGAATGTCGGTAAAATGAGTGTCGGTAAAGTGTACCTGTCGGTAAAATGATTGTTGGTAATATGAGTGTCGGTAAAATGATTGTCGGTAATATGATTGTCGGTAATGTGAACGAGTTCCATAGTACCCCCCTATGCATAGTACCCCCTTGGAAAATTTTATAGAATTATATAATACCCGGGAGGATATTTTACAATTATCTTGTGATCCAGTAATTAGATTTGAGCCATCTTTTTTTGTTTGATGGCTCTCATTAAGCTCTTCAAAATAAAAAAAAGATCATTTAAATTGGACTGGTAAATCGTGAGATATTCGCAAAAAATGGAATTTTTAGGCTTTGTTTAGTACCTGAAGGTACAGAGTTAAACCCCCAATTTTTGCAAAATACCCGGGGTACTGTAATCTGCTATATACGGTAATATTATTATAAAATTATAATTACTGTTTTTAATTTATAATTATTTAAATTAGGCCACGCAAACTAATATTTTCAGTTCACTTCATCCAGCTGGGTCACTTTTTCAAAATTTGACCAAAAAATTTTTATATCTAAAATTTTTTTTCACATGATTTCAAGTGATTTTATTGGTTAAATCTTAAAATCTGCTTCCCAGAAATTAGATGACAAACATGAAATTGATATATTATTAGAAAAATCCTTCATTTTTGTCTCTTTTTCAACTGGTAAACCTTCCCAATCTTTTAAAGTTACAGAGTTGTAACTTATTCGTACATGTATGATAGGCATTTTTAGTAACAAACTGGAATGAAATTCATCTAGTAAGTCACGTGACTTATAATAAAAATTTTTTATTAATAAAAAATAAAACCCGGGTCCCCAGGTCAATTTTAAATTTTAATGTTACGTGAACCGAAAATATTAGTTTGCGTGGCCTTATATAATAATTTAAATATTTATTATTTTAAATTATTATTATAATATGATATATAAATTTTTTTTTTTCTTAATAATTTATATATACTTTATTAATATTAAGTTTATATACCATATAAACAAATTATTATGAATTATATCCATCTAGTAAGGGAATGGCCAAAAATGACGTCATTTCCTAAGAGGGAGAGGGGTTAAGACTATGATGATGTTACACACCTTCCCTTTTTAGATACTTGTAGTTAATATAATTCTAGTCAGAATTATGTTTTAATTTTACATTTCCTAAAATGAATGATGACATAAAGAGGGGAGGGATCAAAAATCCTAAAATTTAAATTACATCATTTCTGGCCATCTCTTAAGATGCAATCATCAAAATACAAATATAAATAAAAATAAAAGTAAAATAAAAATAAGTAATACTATATCTATTGATTTAAACTATACTGATTTTAATTTGATTTTTGATTTTTTTTTTTCTTTTTTGCCTATTTCCTTTCAGAATTGATAAATTTAAACCAGAATAATATTAGTTATATTGTTGCTAGGTCTATTATAACATTGTTAATAATAATATTTTTTGTCTTCTTATAAGCCCATCTATATCACCAGTTATTATTAATTAGTAAACACATCTGATAATAAGCTTTTTTTTCCACTTTATAGCACTTTGATAAAATGAGATTTTCATTTAATGGGTTTTCAAATTGTACTGAATTCAGCTTAAATAGAATATCATCAAGTACTACAATTTAATCTTTCTGTGATTATAATATGTAAATTAATTTCTTAATAATAAAATTACACTTATTATCTGTTAATAAAATACCAATTACCATGAAAGTAGAATATTAAAAAAAAAAGAAAATAATAATATAAAGTTACTGTTTCCAATAAGATTAAATTATAATTAAATATTAATTTAAACTTGATTAACTAAAATTGTATTAAAATAATATATATTATATAATTTATTTATAATTATTTATAATATAAAAAGATTTTAATTAATAATTTTATATAAATAATAAATATTTTATTATATTATATTTATATAAAAGAAATAATTTAATGGTATAATCCTATAATTTTATATATTTCATTTAAATTTCTTTTTGCAATTTCATTAGCTTTATTTGCACCATCTTCAAGTACATTTTTTACATATCCTTCTTCTTTTCTTAGCTTTTCAATTTCTTTTTGAATTGGCTGTAAATGTTGTATAACAACTTCTGTAACTGAATCTTTAAACATTTTATTATCATAATTTTTATATTTATTTACAACTTGTTCAATAGTCAAACCTGTAAAACTGGAATAAATATTAATTAAGTTGGAAATACCAGGACGTATATCAGGTGAATATGAAATGCCTTTTTGTGAATCAGTAGTAGCTCGGTTTATTTTTTGAGAAATTTCTTTAGGTGAATCTGTTAAATTTATTCTAGAATACTCAAATGGTGATGATTTTGACATTTTTTTTGAAGGATCTTTAAGTGATAAAATACGTTTGGCCGGAACTATTAATTCATTATTAATTAAAAAATTTAAAAAATTTGAAATCTTAGCTTTTAATTAAAATTATTCAAAAACCTGCTTTACATACCAAGAATAGTTTGTGGTAATGGAAATACATTTTTTTTGTATAATTTATTAAACTTTTCAGCTATATTTCTTGTTAATTCCAAGTGTTGAACTTGATCATCACCAACTGGTACATGAGTAGATTTGTAAAGTAATATATCAGCAGCTTGTAATACAGGATATGTAAATAGACCTAAATCCAATCCAATTGATATATCAATGTCTTCTATTGATTGTATATTTTTTTGTTCTTGAATTTTAGTCTTCCATTGAGTCATTCTTGACAGCCATCCAATTGGTATAATACAATTCAATATCCATGATAATTCCGAATGTGCAGGTACCTTTGATTGTTCAAAAATTAAACATTTTTTTGGGTTAATTCCACAAGCCAATAATATAATTGCTATCTCAATTTTACTTTTTCGCAACATTTCAGCATCTTTCGGAATTGTGAGTGCATGTAAATCAACTATTGAATATAATATCAATTCTGATTCAGATGATTGATTGTTTTGTAAAGACACCCAACTTGTTATAGCTCCAAGATAATTTCCCAAATGTGGTATTCCTGTAGGTTGAATTCCTGAAAATGTTATTCTTTTTTGGTTTTTAGAATTATCTCTAGTCACATAATTTCTCTAATATTAAAGGATATTAAAGATATGTATTTATTAACTATATCATTTTAGTTTTTTAAATATAAAAATTTTTTCTTACCAGATTTGATACAAATTTACACTTATTCCTTAGTGAAAAAAACAATTTATTTATTAACATTATAAAGATTCGTATAAAAAAAAATTATGATAATCACCTGTTATTTATAATTACGTTACTGAACATCATTTCCATTTATAACATATCGGCATACGATTTAATATGTGAAATCCAAGCCACATGTCGATCACTTGGATTTAGTAAAACGCGATTTTTTTTTCCATATGAACATACTGCCTTATATAAACCGTTTTATAATATATAAAAAGTTCTTTTATCGCGAAACTTGCTAATATTTACGAGATTTTTTAGCGTTAAAAGTTTATCAATATATTACAAGGCAGTAAGTTGCTATATATTACTTTTTATTATTATTATTATTATTATACTCAAAGGGAACTATGATCCCTTATTTAGAGGTAAAATTATAATAAACTAGACCTATATTAAATAAATAACATCCCAGATGTTTATAAACAAATTATAATATACATATATAAACTAAATATAACCATTATAACCATTCTATATTGCTAAACTCGATCATTATCGTCCTAAGTAACCTCAGTCCTAAAATTCCAACTTCGCAATAAGGAGCGCTTGTTCTTTCATTTTCGTAAAGGCGAAATTGAATCTATCCGTTTGTGAGTCCCTCGTATACTTCGATGTCGTCTAAATTATGGATATTTCTGTTGTTGACAGCTGTGGGTTTCTTGCTTGATGATGATCCATTATTTGAGCTTTTCATGCGATCAATTCCTTGAGATACTTCCCATTGTATAGTCAACTCGCACTTAGGGAGCCACCATTCCATTTTAATAAGAGTGACCATTTTAATAAGAATTTTGGACCATAATGTGACTGTCTTTTTCCTGGTGATTTTCAGATTTTTCATAAACGCGAGGACAATGCCAGGTCCATTTTACCCTGTAATGCGTTATGGTATAGCGAGTCAAATTCATCCGAAACTAGATGCCCATCAAATTATTCAAGGCGGCGTTGATTATGCTGGTGTTTAACTTTAAGTCATTGTACAACAGTCTCTGATATATGTCCTGAGTTGATTGAAAATAACTTTCTTTATCTCGAGTGCTTTTTTCCCTTTGCATTCCTTGATATGGTTAATATTTTTTCCTCCATGTTGCACATTGGACATTTAAATGAATTATACAAATGAGGTTTGCGTTTTTTGAGAATTTGACCTACTGGTAACATGTTTAAAATTTTGACCATAGGGCTGCGTCTTGAACTTGTACATTTAAAATGTCTGACTTGTTTGAGTGCGTTCCATGTGATTGTCCAATCGAAATCATGGGATCTGTCAATTAGGCTATCTTAGTTGCAACTTAGTTGACTCCATTGCGCATCATTTAACAAACTTTAACAAACTTCCTGATTTTCTTCTCTATTGGTATATTCCCTATATTCGGTATAAATGATTAATCTTCTGCTCCTTGGTTAAAGCGATATTATACATCTTCCATGAAGGGGGCACCAAGGGCTTCTTTCGCTAAACTATCTACCTTATCATTACAATAATCCCCGCTGTGTCCCTTAACCTTATGAAGTACCAACCTTAACATACCGTCCTGCACAACCCTACCTATTTTCTGCAAAAATCAAAAAATTATTATTATCTATAATTGACGAGATTTTTTAAACAAAGTCGCATTGATAGCATTGATCGCGGCTTCACTGTCCGTGTATATGTTAACGGCATATAATTCTGCTCTGGCCAATTCTCGATCCTGGCTTTCATACATAATTCTGTAGTGGTTTCTATAAAGGCTGCTCCTTGTAAACTTCATAAGAGTCCGGATTCCATTTATCGTTAACAAGCATTACTATCTTGAACGCTATTGTATTCGTGCTTCTTAAGGCTGCCATCTGTGTAAAAATTTAATATTTGCAAATGCGACAGCTGATCTTTGATGTTCATCAGCTTATGCCCTATCTCCGAAGAGCCGAACCATTGATCAATCCATCGATATTTATCTTCAATAAGACAAGGGATTTCCACTTGGTCTAATTTACTTTTTTCCTCTATTATTATATTAAGAGTTTCTCTATCATTCTCTTTAAAGGATTGAAGCCCTCGGCTCATCGACGTCATATGATTTGGAAGTAATGATTGTTGAGTATTGATTGGAAAGTTAACTGGTACGTGTGTTAACATGTAATTAATTATTATGACCTATCACCGATATAACTCTAGAGTGTCTGCATGTGATTAATATATTAGATAATAATTCAATAATATATTTAATTGGACAAATATTTGATTTTTCTAACCAGTACGCGTTACCACTTTGAGGATCAAATTTACATAAGTTCCATATTTCTACCGTTAATGTGTCGACGTTATGAGATTTTTCGATAATTATGGCAAATCTCCATCCTTGGAAGCCCTGTATGATAATCCATTCTTTGGCTTTTGAGGGCATTTGGAGATGAGAATCAACGAAATTATGAGATTCATGGGTTATTCCTGATCGTAACAGGCGATTATCTATAATTTTTAGAAATAATGTTACAAAACGGCAGAACCGTTTAGCCTTTTTTCCCTTAGCGGTGAATCCTGATAACATTCTTGATTGTGCTCACGATAACATGTGGTTCCATCATGAGTGGTCAGTTGTGAAGTAAAAAACAACGGGTATTTGTCCTTATATCTATTCATTGTTATTAAGTAATGACGTAACCATTCATCGATAATTGGCAAACCTTTTCCTTGAATAGTAAAAGTGTCCATTATTATCTGATCTATGTTTATTTGTATTCCTATGTCGTAAGTTAACATCAGGCAGTAAACCGCAAAGTTATGATTAAGGTTGGTTGCCGTAAGTAACGATTATTATATATCGAATTACAACCTTTAGCGGTTGTAATATTATAAACGTAAGCTGTAAATTGGCTGTAAATACTACACTATTGTAGTTAGCTAAAAGACAGTAATTTTGATTTACAACCATTATATTTACTTGACTTTTGGACTTACAACTATTACGGAGATCAACACTAGTTATGATTAGCTATGATTTTGAAAACATCTCTGTACTTATGTATCGAACTAAAAATGGATGATGGACATCTGGCATCAATCTGTCCCTGCCTGAGCCTAATCATAATGGTTTCTGAAGCTGTGTTTCTCTTATTCAAGGCCTTGATAAATTCCGTGATGTTATTTGTAGCAATATACTGCCATAGACAAAATAATCCTACATTTCCTTCGTAGAAAAGTATAGAGTTTGAACTTGTTTTGGGTAAACCCATTGAGTGTTTAACCAACTGCTGGATTGGACGTTCTATGTTGTCCTATTCTTTTTTCGATAGACTCAGTATTTGACTAAGATATGAAATTTTTGGATACAGCACCTTGTTGACCAGATAAACGACTACTAATTGACTGTAAGAATACATCCCTGATGCCAATTATACGTTGCTTGCTAAGATTACGAGCATTTTTTCCGCTAGACATATTGAACATCTCCTCTGGTGGCTGACACTGAATCATCTGTTGAATTACCCAAATAAACCTTATTATCCTCTTTGGGCAATGGTGAATTAAAAACTAGTAGATCACATTTTTTAACGTTGATTATTATATTCATCATATTGTAAAAGGAGTTGGCTATGTTTAAAAACTTCTGCATTCCTTCTCTCGACGATTCTATAAACGCCGTGTCATCCATGTACGCCGTAACCGCTACTTTTTTCCGATATTTCACCCAGCTATTAGGGTCTGAAGGGTTGGTGGGCCAGTTGCAACTGATTTCATATCCAAGTTCTTTATTGTCTTTTGGTAATTGCGTGTAAAGGGTCGTAATATATTCGCCACAAAATTGGAGAGAGACTGTCACTTCTTCCTTGAAAAAGGTTGTCAATTAACCTAACTATAGGTGGTGGGACAGCTATACGTTGTAAGGCGAGTTCTAAGCCCTTAATACTGATTGAATCAAATGCCTTTGCAATGTCCTGAAACATAATCCATAACTGTTTTTTTTCGTCTTCTATTAGGTTGTTAATTAAATGGATAGGCGATGACGTTGAATCGCCTTTAAGGCCACCGGACATAAAATGTCCTTGTTGTTCCTAAAGATCGTCCTCCGCCTAGAGATTATAATTTTGGTTAAAAGTTTTCTAAAGTATCCAGCAGTACTATTGGTCTAACGTTGGCCATGTTGTAATTAAATTTTTCTGGTTTCGGAATGGGGATAATCGTGGAAAATTTCCATGTCCTGAAATTAGCATTAGGTTATATGTCTCTCTAATAAGATTTTGCAACCTTGGCGGGAGCCTCTTGATCACGAGGTATCCAATACCTGAATTACCCGATGCTGACTTTTCATTAATGTCCTTTAAAATGTTATCCCATTCATATTCTGAAATTTCATTAGTGAGCTCGCTATATTTTGGGCATATCATGAAGTCCTGTGAATTTAATATTTCTAGTCCTAAACTGATGTGAATAGGATGAAACTGCATGTTCAGCTACTTCCTTTGAATCAACCAATAATTCCATCTCTCCTGATGGCTGTTGTTTTAAATCGGAATGTTATGTTTTTGTTTATCCAGCACATTATTTATCCATTTTGACTGTTCCGTTTAAATTTGCTGGATTCGTTTTTCTATAGCATCAGTGATTTCTTTGCGCTGTTTTTCCAAAAATAAAAGGTTTGGCTTGCTTAAATAACATCGTATCCTCTATCTGCAGGGTAATCGTTATTGTACCGGTCTACAATGTCGTTCCATTCAATAGGATCGGAGCTTAATTTGTTAAATGATGGCCTCCCTCCTTGTCACCATCCGTGTTAATCGCAAAATTTAGCCACCGAGCGAGGTTACGGGTATTTTTCTCCGCAGACGTTTTCGAAGATATTTGATTCCATTTTCTATTCTTGATTCCTGATTTCTTCTGAGTTTAGATTTGGCTGCTTCGATGGTCGAACCTGTAATAATAACTATAGCATCCTCAGGATTATCTTTGACATGAGCAATTTGTTTTCGATCCGTTGCCACATCGGAAGTTTTTCTAACAAATCATTCTGAAAAATTTCCCAGTATGTGGCTTGTGTTTTGTCATAAACTATATCCATGGCTCTAAATTTGGGAGCGGTTATTTGTTCCGTAGCAATCGTATGGCTTTTGGCATTGTCAAATATTTATTTCTCCAGCAATGATCGCTGTAACATGATCTGATTTGTGTAAGCTGCAGTGTAACAGTTGTGGAAAAATTTCCTCACATAAAATAAACAGTTTTTTAAGTCTAGTTTTAAGTCTACCGATCTTTTTTCTTTTTTTCTTTTACAAGAGTTAAATATAAACATACGTTCCATTTTCATTTTTGCTTTTCTTTATTTAATAAAATTTACAGTGGCTTGAGGAATTCGCGATTAAAGAACCATGGACCAGATAATAACAACCTTTATCGACAAAAACTAATTTTAAAACGTTATACATAGATATCAAGGAATAATGATGCTATACGGACCAGACGGGATTGTGGTGTATTCACCAGGACTTCCTTTGGTCTTATTGGTTTTCACTTCAACCATGCAATGTTCGTCCATCCAGATCGTGATCTATGTTAAGCACAAAATTTTCTTACAGCATTATAGTTAGGAAAGCTTTGCAATAACGCACCATTTAGGATACGGATAGGAAGTCAATTTAGGAAAAGACTAATTTATGTTTCGTAGCTAATTTAGACTTTAACACTGTATGGGACGCTACCATTGTTCACAAATGTAAGGAGATTGAGTTAAGTCATACGGAGTGCGTAAAAGCTCCAACACGTGCCAAGGCTATTCATGACCGCTCAAAATGTCTGAAAACAGAAAAAGGCCTGCCTTCTGTGGGGACGCTATGTCAAACGGAGAAAATGTCACGGGCTTATCTTTTCCAAAGGCAAAAACTCCTGGCCAGAATAATCATGAAGATGGAGAAGAACTGGAAATATCGCCCAAGTGCACTTCAGGAAACAGAGGAACTGATAACACTATGACATCTTGTGCTTCTGAACAATTTCCATATACAAAACTTTGAACGTCAAGCCTCCGTGTATAAGGGGTCAGAAGGTAATGGACTACATGAATCATCACATGCATATAATAGTTCATTCATGTTAGTCAGAATAAATGTGATCGTCATCATATTGCAACTTCTGTTATGCTTAATCTCTCAAGCAAAGAATCAGAACTTACTGAATCGGAACTTACTGAATTGGAACTTACTCAATATTTGGAGGGTATTAAAGAGTTTGGATTTAATCACATCATCATTGTTGGGGAACGTGACTACAGAGTGTTTTTCTTGACTGTTACGGTCGTATATTTGATTGGAATTCCATTAATTCATTATTGGTCATAAACCCAAGAAGGTGGCATGGGTGTAGAACCATTACTGAATTTGAAGTTGGTACGTGTGACATTCACTCTTTTTTTATTTAACTTTTTATAACTATTTTCTTTTTCATCAGATAAAAATCTATCTATTGTAAACAATAATTAAAGAAGTCGTTGATTTGGTCATATTAATAATCTCAGTGAATATTAGTATATGCAAATTATATATTTTGTATTATCTTATGAAACGCATTTTGTAATCTATTGTATAGCTATCAAAAAACAATGATATAACTAATATACTTCTAATATATCTTGAAATCAATCAATTAATAAAGTTTTACCCATACCAGCTTGTGCTTTTTTTGATGTGAAACTGCCACTAGAAAAATAAAAATTATTAGCTAGTGTTCCGAATTTTCCGGATCAGTTTGAAAGGCATTTGGTAATCATTTTCATATTTCATGTTTTGCTATACACACTCCAGAATAACTATCTTTTATAAACTCTAGCAAAGCGAATCCAGCAAATCTTATTCTTGTTCACATGACTCTTACTTGTCGATAGACTGCTGATCACCTGAAATGCGCAATACGATATCTGCCGAAGAATAGGGGCTGTGCGACATGTAAGGTGTATATATCTCGCATTATTTTTTTCGCTTGTATAAAAAGTGTTATGGAATTCGAGCTTGCCTTACTAAGAGAAGAAAATGCCAGACTCATGGCCAAGATAACTGGGCTCGAGTTCGAGAAATATATTGAAATACCTTCCAGAGGACATTCTTCGTGAAGAGCCAGATTTTTCATCGATTAAATCCAACAATACTATCCTGGATTATGGACCATGTGGAGAATGTGATATTCCCATTTTGACAGAAGACCCACCTAGATTGCTCGTTTTAAATGTTTGTGATGATATGATCCATCGGACTTGTGCGAAAGCAATGTATAAAGATGGAACATTACTTTGCTCATGTGACATGGCAGATAATAGTGATCCATTATTACCTTTCCAATACAGCATAGTTGATTATGGCGGTAGAGAAAAGAGCAGTATTTCGGGATCTGAGAGACTCTCTTTTGTTAATCTTAAAAACCTTGGATATAATATCCTCAAAAGTCTCGAAGATAAAACTGTTAGAGATATTACTTTCCCAAAACTAGATTTATGCTCCGAATGTGGCAATGACATTTTAATGTCCCCTCTTAAGGCGTTCTTATACCTCACATGCGGACATATTTTTCACAAACTTTGTATCGAAAAAAAAACCTTTTCTTGACACTCCAAGCACTTGTCCAGCCCCCAGCTGTAAAAAGAACCTGATCCCAGGGGGGGCTCTCAATCAAGCGGAATTTCACCTTTATTCAAGGCAATGGGTGAAATGTTTGCCCTATCTTCACACCTATATGGATGGGAAGGATCAAGGGTATAGCAACTCAACAGGTTAAAAGTATTTTGAGATGTGCTAAATGCTCTGAAGATTTTTCTTCGTGCCTCCCTCCTCTAGGCTTTCTTTGGTTCTCTTCTCAACCTCAAGTTCCCTTGAAATCACTCGTATACTTAACTTGCAAACATATTGTGCATTATGACTGCATTAATGATCCACGTAAGCTGTGTCCTATATGTCCATCAACTAATGCTACAGAAACTGATGATATGGAAACTGACGATGATGATATGGTAACCAACAATTTGGAAACTCAGAGCTTGAGTACCACACAGAAAAAACGTACTAGAAAACCTGCTTTTACTGAAAAATCTTCTAATAAAAAGTCAAAGAAGTCTAAGAAGACTGTTGACTGGGATAATTCCCCTACATTGCAAAGACTGATTAAAGAATTGTCTACTGATAATCCTGGAAATGAAGAAGAAATCTTACAAACCGAACCCACCTCTGAACTGAATAGTAACTCAAATATTTTCCTCAACCTATATAATAAAATTGTTGATGGTGAAGACCTTCTTAAAAAGACAACACAAGACATTCTTTGCTATTATTTTGATTTTAGGGAAGCATTGAAGAAACGGTATAATCATTATAGATCATTAAATCATGGTGAATAGTCTCTAGTCGCTGATGACGTAGAAAAACAGCTTCCCAGAGACACTTCAGAAGAAACTCTTTGAAAAAGAACTAAAAGGGTTCGAAAGATCTATGGCCTCTTTAGTAGCATCAATGCTGATAAGGGTAGGGCAATGATAGGATGAATTAAAACTTTTTCACTATCAACTATTATACGAGTTTGTCTTGGTATGACATTAAATATGTAATTGTTAAAATGCTTCATAAATAGAATACTATTACTGCGCCACATTACTGCACCTGTGACTTGTATGTTACACATTGAAGTGAAAGAAAATTCTTTGATAAACAATTATATAACCAAAAAGCATATTAATAAAGTTTCGCCCAATAGGGCTTGTATTTTTAACTCATGTATATGTTGTGTGAACTGATTATTTCGTATTGTTGCGGAAAGGTTGCAAGGAAGTGCTGGGAACTGACTGAAAGCTAGGATGATACCTATAATACATCATACCATCATACCACAAACTGATTAAAATTAGCATAGCTGAGATATGACCCTATATAATTCCTGATATGCTTGTAATCAAATCAAAATGAATCTGATATTTTATTATAATATACTTAAAATAAATCGCTAAAAATACTATAAATCTATAAAATCAGTGAAATTCCTATAAAGTATTAAAAACACTATCTTATTATTTAGCCTATTTTAAGCTAAAAAAACCATATATTGGGCTTGTATTTTTTAACTTGTTTATGTGAATTTATTATAGACTTAAAAATGCACTTGTTTTAATGATTTTCTAAAACTTCTAATAGTTATCTAAAAAAAAATTATTAAATATGCGATTTGGGAAAGATATAAGCAAAAGCAGATTGAGGTGAATATGGTGAATACCTAGAAGATTTAATATCCCTAAAAATGCAAGTTACCTACAAGCTTACTGTCCAGGTGGTCACTAAAAAAGTTAGTAAATACTGATAATAATATATCAGAGAAGCGTGAAAGCAATACACACCAGATAATACAAAGCATTTTGCTGGACCTCCCACAGGTCTATTACGAAATTATTTGGTACACCAACGGGAACACCCCCGGGAAAAAGCAAGTTCGCGGGGATAGTTATCTGGTAATCTTGCATACCAACTCGTGTACAAGGAATATCATTTCTTTGTACGAATCCAGTCAGCCTATCATTTCGTATACCAGTATTGTTAATAAAAAACGCTGCTCGTTGATAATTAAGTGGCGCCGTTCCAAATGATATTGCAATATTTGGTATCGTGTTCGCCATTGCTATCATGGGTGGTATATTTGGTGAAGGGTTTGGAAAATTTGCTGCCGGATTTGGAACCTGGTTGTTACGTAAGTAGAGAATCGCAAGCATTGCTGCAGTTAAGTCCTGCCGACGAGGAAATATCTTTATCGCCAAATAAACCTGAGTAGAATTTGTCTGTGTAGAAGTTGAAAAGTAATCTGCCGTCAGATCGTTCAAACTGTTGAGAGTCTCAGATTTTGCCACTTCTATAATGATTGTTGGTTGCGCTTCATATCCGTGTGCAGGTGGCGGGATTTGTCTTGGCTCAGCTACAACATCAGCACAATACTCACTGTTATTACCAATGGTAATGTCCAATTTACTAAGAACGTTAAGTTGGTTGCTCCAATTATTTAACTTAGTAGCCAATTCTAGTGCTACGAATCCGCGAACAGAACTAGGCATTTCGTATGCAATGACTTCTCCCCTAACTAGACGGACGTAAATGTTAGACCTTTTCAGTTTCCCTTCCCCATGAAACTTGCGGTATCTTTCAAGCGACACGTCACTAAAGACTACAATTTTTCCTGACTCTTGTGTCGTCGTTGCATTTTCTGTCGTTGTACTCTCTGACGGTGTACTCTTTTCTATTAAACTTTCCTTCCTATCAAGTTCAAGCAGTCTGTTTTTTGCTAATTTAAGTTTTTCTTCAATGTTGCTTAACGGCATTTTGAGAAAATTTGGTGGTTTTTATATAATCGATAATCACGCAACCAGTGATTAATCAGTGTTGACATTTCGTATCTGATCACGTGATAGATTTTATAGTACAGTCAAATCTCAACCCAGGTTCGGTATATAAAGAAAATCACGTGATTAATATCCCAATTTCGGCCAGAATTAAGATGTCTTAATTTAGGCAAAAATTAAGTGGTTCTAATTCTGGCCGAAATTAATTAATTTCAGGCGAAATTGGCAAATCATGTGACTAAGTTCGGTATCAAAAATTTTTTTACTATATTTTATAATACACGGTGAATCAATAAAAGTTTGGTATACGTTATACAAAGTTTATATGATATTTGGTATATCAAGATGTTTTTAAATACTATGAAACTGGTTTTTAAAAAAAAGTTTGGTAAATCGAGAGTTCGTTACATTGTGAGTTTGTTACATCAAGATCAGACTGTATTGTGATCATCACATTATTACTGCATAATGAGTCAAATTTTTTTAATTGTGCCATTTCTTGCAAAATTTTAAGGGTTAATCAGGCATTAGTATAGAAACACCATTTTACTTTGTTAAATCTTATGTTGTAGTTGAATTATGTTTTATTTTATTCTGTACCAATAAAGTCACAATTCCAATCATGATATTTTGTCATGGTTTATCTATGCTAATAAATTTTTGAATTATTCCATCTTATATAAAAAAATTATCATTAAACATACAATCCACTGATTCATTGAGAAAATTAAATGCCAAGCTTTTAGCTGAAATTGCTGAAGTTTGCTAAAATTGTAAAAATGAGAATGTGAAATTATGACAGATTATTGAAATAAAAATATAAACTGACTAAACTTATCAACTTCTTGCAAGGATCTGGAACTTGATGATGATAACTTGAAAATTATTTGCAAGTGAAAAATAGTCAGCTAGGCTTTCCTCAAAATGGAAAAACAGGATTTTAAAGATAGTGGATTTGAAATAAAAACAGCTGTAATACTTGCTGATTTTGCTAAAAAGTGTAAGGATAAAAGATTGTGTTTCTGTTCCTCATACTTCAATTTAAATGAAGCATTAGCAGAATATGGAGTAGAAAATTTGATTATTCTGTAAAGTTGGATGAATATTAAATCAAGAAGAATTTAGTTTTAAATTTACAATAAATGAAAAAAATGATTATAAAGAAATAATATTAAGTACTGAAAGTTTGGCCTTGACTCTAATGGCATAGACTACTTATAGTCTCTATCCTATTTTTCTTTTCTTTAACTTACAAAATTTAAAATGATAATAAGGTCTTCAAGTATTGTATAAAAGAAATTTTGGGTAGATTGTGCTTTTACAAAACTTTACATCCAGATAGTTTGAAGCCATGTGTAATGAATATATTGTAGCACTTCTTCATGTTTCCATTTATACATCATGAATATAATAGATAAAAAGTTTAGCATGCATTTCAGTATGGAATAATTGGCAAAGAAAGAGTTGATTATGCAATTAAAGTAAATTTTTTGCCATTTAAGATTACTGCAATTATATTAACTTATTATTAATACGAACTATGTAAATATGTGAGTAGAAGGCTTAAGACTTTATCTGCATCATAAAGGATAAACAACATAAGATCTCTGTAGACTTTATTCAAAATATCAAATAGCTTATTAAAAATGCATGTGAAATAAATAAGAGAAAGAAAAAGCGAGACAATGATAATTTTGATTACCTTTATAGTATTGCTATAACAGGTTAAGATTGGCACTTTTTCCTATATAGCCCTAAAAAAATATCCAAGGCAAGTGACACTGCATATTCAATCGAATTTATAAAGAAAACCTTAAACTTAAACTCCAACTCATACTACACATCATTATATAATAATGTGAAAGAGGTTTTAGATATAATCATAGGTTTATTAAAAGATAAGGTATGTACTGAAAAAAAATTTAAAAGAAAGAGGGATATCATTCAAAAAAATAAGCATGTATAGTACTATAGAAAATTTGTCATGTTTTACAGATTAATCTAAACTTTATATTTATTTTTTATTGTATTAATAAAAAAAACTATATATTGGACTTGTATTTTTTTAACTTGTTTATATAAATTTATTATAGACTTAAAAGTGCATTTGTTTTAATAATTTTTTAAAATTTCTAATAGTTATTTAAAAAAAATTTATTAAATATACGATTTGAAAAAGATATAAGCAAAAGCAGATTTAGATGAATATAATAAATATCTAGAAGATTTGATATTATCACTAAAAATGCAAAAAAAAATGTTAGTAAATACTGATAATAATATATTGGAGAAGCATGAAAATAATATACACCAGATAATACAAAGCATTTTACTGTACCTTCTACAGGTTTATTACGAAATTATTTGGTATACCAACAGAAATATTCTGGAAAAAAGCAAATTTGTGAGGATAATTATTTGGTAATCTTACATACCAGCTCGTGTATAAGGAATATCATTTCTTTGTACGAATCCAGTCAGCTTATCATTTTGTATACCAGTATAATAATCATGATTTACATTACTACATTACTACATATAAAAAAAAACTATCATTACTCTTCACTACATTTATTACATTAAATTGCAAATAATAAAAATAGCATATGCATCCTTACATTTGTGAAATTCAAATATTTAAATATTTTCTGATTTGTAATTTTTTTTAAGCATGAACACAAAGAGTAGATAGTAATTACTAAAAAAAATATCCTACCTGAATATTGTTTTATTGGTATAATAATAACATGAACCAGAAATATTATATGCAAAAAAAATATATGCAAGCTTTGAATTCTTTCTTGCATAGATATAGTATCACCAATATCTGCTACATATCAGCAAACAAGACTAACACTCAGTTTAATATTATACTTGGTTTAGATTTGACATTTCTTTATTTCTTTTATAAACTTAAAATTTAACTTTTAAACTTCAATAATTTCCTTTATATTAAATAAACTTTACATCAAATAATTAAACTGGAATAATTTCCCTTACTTCAATTCACTGGATTTATAATTTAATATTAATTAATTCTCAAACATATCATGAGCATATTCAAGATAACTATTAATAATTAATATTTATTATTTTTATTTATTGAGTCAAAACTGACTGAACAAAAGCTTTTTGACAAAAGTTAAAATCCAGCCCTTTTATATATTTTAATATTCCATTAAACTACTGTAATACTAAACTATTGTGATACTATAAATTGTTCTACAATATTCTACAATATTTTAAAATATTTGTATTATTACAAATTAAATTAGGTTATGTACTAATCACATGTTAATAAATTAAACTATAAAACTATCTAAAATGTAACAATATTAATTTTTATACTAAATAAATGAATATCTCTAATTAACATCAATTTCTGTGTAATTCACCCCATATCTTCAATTACAATGGTTATGACCAAAATATTATATTTTATTTGCATAATATTTCATCGTATTCAATAATTTCATTTTTTTTTAATAATGTATGAAATCCATTTCCATTATACAATATTCAAAAATTGTGCATTAAATAACATTACATTTATTTGTTTTTGTATAATATAGCAAATAACTTGTTATTTTATTAATCATTAATTATGTAATTGTGTAATATAAAAAGTTACAATCAAAATTAAACTAGTTAATGATATATGTAAATTTTATATAGCAAATTTTACATATAGTAATTTAATAAATGGGATAATTCAGATTTTTCTTTACAAAATAGATTCTTTTTATCAGTTTTAATTGACTTCCCAAAATCAATAATATATATATTATTTTTTTCATTGATTAAGATATTTTCTTCTCGAATATCATTATGGAGAATATTATGACTATGAATTATTTCTAATGCCCTGAGAGCCTTATTTTTTTGCCATTGTTCTATCTTATGGAAACTCAACTTAGTACCAACAATTGTTATACCCATAACATATCCAATTTCATAATAACCATAACATACCAATTTTGGAATATATATTTCTTGAATTTTAAAAAGAAGTTTGTATATTTCGATTTCTTTTTGCATTTGATTAAGAAATTGGCTATTCTTATAAAGATTTAAAACCTTCAAAGCTATTATTTGTCCATAGAATTCACATGCATAAGTTCCTCCAGTTTGTCCACATCCTAAAAAACTCTTAAACTTAAATTCAGAGAAATCAAAATCCTGTTCCGTAATTTTATTATAATCTTGTTGCCATGTTTTCCAATGGCCAAAAAACATAGATATTGCATTTGAGCTATAATAAGAACTACCTATACTTCTAGAAATCTGGATATTCTCAGAATTTTGTAATAGTAAATTTTGTATTCTACTATTTTGCCTTTTATTATGATTAATTATATTATGATGAGGAGATTTGGGATCTCTTTCTGCTAATAGAGCTAGATATGCATATGCCTTAAGCACTGGTGGATCAGTTGAGTCATGTTTAAGAGGATGTGAAATGTAAAGCTCTGTATTATTATTTTTTGGTCGATAAAAAAACCAATGATAATCATAACTTGAAAGTATTCCGTATTGAAGTTCTAATACTGACATGTAATTGTATAATTGCTCAATTACATCATGCAAGGGTCTGCTAAAACTTTGCCTTTTTAGGTCTTCATCATCAAAATTCTCAAAACCCTCTATAACAATATATCTCCTAATTTCGATTGCTAAGATTTGCTTCAATAAATTATTAATTGTTTTAAGATAACAAGTGTAATCTGGTTTAAAAGGACTAATATAAGTGTCCTTTAAAAAGTCCAAATCATTTTGTTTCTCAAACTTGTATTTTTTTAAAACTGTGTTTAATATATGAAATATATTTACTTCCATAGCAGTTTCAACATTAGATTTAACAATTGCTTTTAAATTTTCAATTAAGTATGGCCTCTCAAATTTTTCTTGTCCAACGAAGTTGTCTTCATTCTTGGCTTTTAAATTCTTTAAGCCTTGTGATTTTTATAGGCGATGTGAATTGACTTTTGTTGAGGAAATTGAGGTACTTAGCATAAGGAGGATATTTGATAGGTGGCAGAATATATGATAAAATTTCATTAAGAGAAAGACTTCCTATATAATATCAAATAGCATATTTGTAGGAAAGCATAAGAATAAGTAAGTATTTATTATTATATGACAGGCAAATAATAGAAATGATTAATAAATATTACAAAAATATTGCAACAAAAGACTTCTATTGAATAATACACAAGGCATATAAAAGTTAAACTATTTTATTTTAGAACTTACTTTGGCTTTTTAATTCATCGATCAAATTGCTAAGATTCTTAGCTATTCCATAAACAAAGTTAAAGGGAGGTTCACTAAACCCCTTCTGAGTCATATTAACAATAGTTTGACCATTAATTCTCTGATTACGAAATATAGCAAAATCATTCTCTTCAAAATTCAAGATCTTTGTTCGCAAATAAGTGATAAGTTGTTCTATATTATATTCTTTTACTTCCTCGAATGAAGGATCAGAAGACATGATTTATTGGTTTTTAAAAGTGATATGACAAGTGTGTAATAGAAGTTGTACAAATTTAGAAAAAGAAAAAATTTGCAAAAAAAAAGATAGGGATTTGGATGTATAATATATGAAATCTATTGTCGCACAAATCAGTCAGATAATATCATTTTGATTAATAAATTTTCAATCACTTCAGGTCAAATTAGTCATATACTTAAGAGAAACTAATTAAATTTTCACACTTTTAAATTTATAAAAATATTTATTTTCATGTAATTTCTTTTATTATTTATCAGTTATATACTTACAAATTATCATAATATATTAGATTTCAAAATTTTAAATCTTTAAGGTTGGATAATTTAAAAGTATTAATATTTGAACCATTCAAAAAATCATTTAAAGTAATTGGGGAATTTTTATAAAAGCTTAAAAATTGGTTAAACCATTTTATAGCTTTTTCTAAATTTTTATCAATTCCACCAATACCATCTCTATAACATTTTGCAATTATATAAATTGCTCTTAATGAATTCTTATTAGCTAATATTAAATACCATATAAATGCTTTTCTTTCATTCTTATTAATAGAATTGACAAGATAATATTTTGCTAGATTATATTGTGCATTAATATAACCATTAATTGCAGCTTTTCTAATCCAATAAAAACCTTTTTCTTCATTTTTAGGGATATATATTCCATCATTGTAATAATTTGCTACTAAATATTGACTAAAAGCATGACCTTTCTTTGCAGCCTTTAAATACCATTCAAAAGCTTTATTTTTATCTTCTAAAATACCATAACCATGATAATAATAATTTCCCACCATGTGTAACGCATGTTTATAACCTCCTTCAGCAGATTTTAAATATAATTCTAATGCTTTCATCTTATCTCTATGATCATAACAATAACCTAAACTATAAGTTGCTATAATATTTCTTCCTTCTGATGATTTTGAATACCATTCAATTGCCTTATTATAATCATATTTGATGTTTATACCATAACGATAACAATTGCCTATATAATATTGGGATATATTATTTCCTTTTTCGGCATGTTTTATATGTAGTTTATAATTATTTTTTCTATGTATGATAATATCTTTATAAAGAGATAAAGAATAAAGATAAAATGAAATTATAATATTCAACTTTTTAACATTGTCATCATCGTAGAAAGTGATTTCATCGTTTATCTTTTCAAAAGATAATTGATTTAAACTATTTTTAACAGTATCAAAAAATATTTCGGATGCTTTGATTTTATCAATTTCACATCCAATTCCATATTGATAAAAAAACCCGATTAAACTTGAATAATAAGAAATATTTTGAGAATTACTAGTCATAATATCAAATATAACTTTAGTGTCTAATTCATATTCAAATAAGAAATTATTCATAAATTCATTTAATTGAACTTCAATATCATGTTTTATGTCTATATTTAAAAGAATTATGTATAATTCTTGTAATAATTTTGTTATAAAATTATTAAAATTGCGAGAAAGATTATATTTTATGATGTTAAAGTCTTTATCTTCAAACATATTGAATAAAAATTATATTTTTTGACTACGAACAGAAACGCGCTTTTTATGTAAATTCGTGAGTATTTTTCGGTGTTAAACTTTGATTAACATTCCAGTTAGATTTTTACGTGAATTTTAATATTTTATAATAAATTAAGTTATTTGATTTCATATTTCACATGAATATGCTATTTACTCGGATTTTTTTCAAACTGAAAACTCCATACAATCTACAGATACATACATATAAATCCATTCATCAACAATAATCAATTAAAGCATTATAATAACATTATTATTTAACGTTCTCAGAATTTCCTAACACTCTTTTCATTTTTCTTTTTTTTCATCAGGGAATTCTTTATGAAATTCAAGCTATATGGAATAAAGACTTTGTGCTATGGAATAATCCTATCTTGAAATTCCGATGGTTTTCGGAATTAAACCGTTAAAAAAATTATACATACACCCGTCACACAATCGTCCCCAAAAAGGACTATAATTATCGCACTATTTCCTTTTATATATCTAGTTAAACAAGTCACATGCACATTGCGGCCGAGGTTTCCTAATTTATTTTTTATCGTGATTTTTTTTATTTAACTTATTTAGATTTTTTAATAAGTTTTTTTCATAACTGAAAAATAAAATGTATAAAATATTATAAATAAAGAAATTATTTTAATTTTAATAAAAGATTATTTATATTACATTTTTTTTACTTGTTTGAATTTTTTTTTTTTTAATCAACATGCTCATAATTATCAAGTTTCAAATCTAAAAAAGTGATATAGTTCATCATTACCCTTTTTTGACCATCTTTAATAAAGCTTATAACCTTACCATCTCCGCCCATTCTACCTGTTCTCCCGGACATATGTAAATACTCAGCAGCCGAGCTTGGAACTCCCAAAATAAATACATGCGAAATATTGGGTATATCGATTCCACGTGATGTGAATTCCTGCGCCACATATATCGTTGTTTTAGGTGAAAATGTAGACTGTGTTACAATGTCATTTAAATCGGTCTCAATTGTGCTAAGAGAATTATAAGAATATCCTTGTTCACTAATTGTTGGAATATAAGATGAACTTAATTCTTTTGCTGGAATTCCATATTCTCTAAATTTTTTTACAAGTTCTGGGACATTGATTTTATGATTAACAAAAATAATTCCAGTTTGTATCATTTGTTTCTCAAGTTCGATGGTTCCTACAACACTATCAACCATTCGATCATCATCTTCCTCAAAATCTTGAATTCTTTCCTCTTCACTTGTTGAATTTGAAGTTGTTAAATTTCTAATATTATTTGATGTAATAGTAAGACAATGATGAGTAATTGTTGGAGGAGAATAATTTCCTTGACTCATATCAACAAATATAGGATTTGGTGCTAGTTGATTATCTTTGAAATAATATCTAAGTGCTCTATTTAACGTAGCTGAACTTATAATCACTTGTGGCTTATATCTGTAATAAATCTTTTCATTTCTTGATGATTCATTATTGTCATTATTTAATCCACTTAATATATGTCTAGCTAATAATTCAGTTGGTTTTGGATGAATTTCTCGATTTATGATTTTTTTCAAATTTGCATGTTTTCCAGGTAATTTAATTAAATGATCAACTTCATCCAATGCCAAAGTATTCAATCCGTGAAACTTTAATCCATGATTTTCAACTAGTTCCAATAATCTTTTAGCTGTACCTACAAGTAGAAGTGGTGGTGTCTTTCTAAAATTTACTAATTGTTCTTCTTCAATTTCCTTTGCAGTCTTAACTGCAACTTGAATTATTGATTTCATAGGTAAATTTGTATCTCGAAATAAAGAATGAATCCAAGATTCTATTTGAAATGCTAATTCTCTACTTGGAACTACCAATAAATTTGTTGTTATTGGTATAGATGAACGAGTGTTTTGAGATAATGATTTAGGTACTATACGTGTTTTGCTAAGTAATGCTAAAACTATTCCGAATGTTTTTCCTGATCCTGTTAAATCTCGAATTAATACATCATTCCCGGAAAGAATTGAAGGAATTAATTTTTGTTGACATGGTGTTGGTTTTGTTATGTTAAAATTTTGTCGTAAAGCTTTACATAAAACTTCCCTTATCCCCAAGTCCTAAGATATTAAAAATTTATGATAAAAAATTAGATTATAAATTAATAATTTAATGATTTTTTTATCATACCTTGAAATTATCAACATTCTTTACTGAAAGCTGTGAAACAGGGTATGCCGTTGTTCGTTTTGTTGGATATTTTCTTTGGGTTAAATTTGAAAATTGATTATACCTAAAAATGATAATTTAAGAATACTTTCTCAAAATAATGCTCAAAGAATATTTTAAGGAAAGAAACGCACCTAAAATAAAGTTTATTAAAGAACTTTTTTGAAACGTTTATCTTCGTACCACCCATCTTTGAAAGGAAAAATTTTTTTCTATCCCGTGAAATTTATTTGCTGTATCACGTGACAATTCATAGATGACACTATCTAAAGTTACCGATTTTTTTTTGACAATCAAATTAAGTTGAGTAGTTTAGGTGATCTATCAATATCAAAAGAACTTTATCTAAGAACGATCGGCAATCAGGTTATCAGTTTTGCGGCTAACTACATCATAATTCGATCAAAGCGTGAATTAAAAAAACCACGATCAAAGTAAGCTTTTTTTTTTTAAAAAAAAAAAATTCTGTTAATTCTTTTCATAATGACTTTAAAAGAAAAAGCTTGTCTTATTTGTCTTGATGGCTGGGGTATTTCTCTTAAAGAAGACTCTACTGGAGATGCAATTCGTAATGCTGAAACACCAGTTATGGATAAGCTCAAAAGAGAATATCCATATACTACTTTAGAAGCTCATGGTCTCGCAGTTGGTTTGCCTGAGGGACTTATGGGTAATTCTGAAGTTGGTCATTTGAATATTGGTGCCGGGCGCGTTGTATATCAAGTATATTATATTACTATACTCATGCCTATATTAAATAAGTTGCAATTAACGTGTTTGAATTTTTTATGTATTACAGGATATTGTAAGAATTGACTTGGCCGTAAAGAATAAGAAATTCAACGAGGTTGATAATATCGTAAAATGTTTCGACCGAGCTAAGGAGACTAATGGAAGAATACATTTCCTTGGATTGGTAAGATGAAATTACCGTGAAATAGTGATATTCTCAATTCTTCAGTTAATCTGACTTTTCTCGTAAATTAGGTTTCAGATGGAGGAGTGCACAGCCATATCAATCACCTAATTCATCTTTTGGAAACTGCAAAGAATCATGGTATTCCAAAAGCATATGTACATTTCTTTGGTGATGGTCGCGATACCAATCCTCGTTCTTCGGATAAATATCTTGAACAACTCCAGAAAGCCATAGATGATCTTAATTACGGAAAAATAGCTACTATTATTGGAAGATATTATGCTATGGATAGAGACAAAAGATGGGAAAGAATCAAGATTGCTTTTGAAGCTTTAACGAAAGGTGTCGGTGAAAAATCCGAAGATCCTCTAAGTGTAAGCATGATCTATTCTATTTAAAATAGTCGTCAATTTTTATAACAATCCTATATTTATTAGACAATCCGTGAACGTTTTTCAAAAGATGAAACGGATGAATTCTTGAAACCTATCATAGTAGATGAGGAGGGTATAATTAAAGGTATGTTTCAACTATAACACTTCTTACTTTATTATTCTGGTTAAGGTTTTTTGATTCTTAGTCTAATTTTGATGCTGTAACCTATGTTTTACGTTTAATTATAAATAGAAAATGATACTCTCTTCTTTTTCGATTTTCGTGCTGATCGAATGCGTCAAATCGTTCAAACATTTGGTGTTCCACCACCTCCATTTGAAGCCAAAATTCCCGAAAACTTAGTAAGATATTCCTCCATATGATAAATATTAAAAGCATACCAATCTATTAACAATTCAATAATCTTTACCTTAGCATATTACATGTATGACAAGATACAAGTCTGAATTTCCATTCCCTTTAGCTTTTCCTCCACAATCAATGGAAAACGTTTTATCTGAATGGTTCGCAAAACATAAGATTTCTCAATGTCATGTCGCAGGTAAATAAATCACAAACTTAATATTTTAAAAATATATTCTTACTTTCTATTTTACTTATTTAGAAACGGAAAAGTTTGCACACGTTACATTCTTTTTCAATGGAGGTGTAGAAGAACCATTTGATCTTGAAGTTCGTGATTTGATTGATTCCCCAAAAGTAGCCACATATGATCTTAAGCCAGAAATGTCTGCTATTGAAGTAGCAGAAAAAGTGGCTGAGGAAATAAGAAGTGGCAAATTTCCGTTTGTAATGAATAACTTTGCTAATCCTGATATGGTTGGACATACAGGAAAATATGATGCTGCTACCAAAGCCATAGAAGTTACAGATAAAGCTATCGGAATAATTTATGAAGCATGTAAAGCAAATGGATATATTTTATTCATTACTTCTGATCATGGAAATGCTGAACAAATGCAGGATGAAGAAGGAAACCCTCATACTGCTCATACCTGCAATCCTGGTAATAAAAAATATAAAGCGTGTTATTTTTTTTTTTTCTTATTATTATAATTAACGAGATTTACTTTTTACAGTTCCTTTCATACTTGCATCAAATAAATATTCATTTGCGGAATCGACTAAAGGTGCACTCTGTGATGTTGCCCCTACTATTTTAGATGTTATAGGTTTGGAAACTCCAAAAGAGATGACTGGACTTTCTTTATTAAAAAAGTGATTCCGGCTAAAATATTATTACAATAGATAGGATAGATAGAGAGATTATTATTTATCTAATTTATTTATTTATTTTTTTTGGATTATTCACTAAATTTGGTTTCTACTCTTTTTAATAAATTACTTAAAGTTATGTATCCAAATCCAAAACGTACTTTATTAATTATTAGAGATCAGATCTGAACGAAAATTAATTGGCAAATTCTCGTGTTCACTGATATACTGCGCTAACCGGAAATTCGTTAAAGAAATAGAAGTGGCCAGTGCGTTTAATTAGAATTTTTATAGGACACGTTATGCGAAGGCTACATTTGATGAAATTTTAGTATGCTTTACTTGATAAATACCAAAAGCCATGCAGTATAAATTTTGAGTGAGGATTATTTGCTATGTAATTTTTGATAATCAGAAAATTTTCATTTTGTTGCACTAATCATGGCTACAATTAACTTTTTGAAAAATATGCTTTTTCAAGCATCAGCAAATACAATAGGAAGGAAATGTATATGTAAAATTATGATATCTTCAAATTCTTTACAACCTCCTTATTTATCATTATTGTAGTTCAATACTAAATTATTAAAAGTACTGAAAGTGATATTTGAGCTATAACTTTTCTGGTAAATAAACTTTGATCTTGAATTTTTCAAAAGGAAGTGGATGTTTGAGCTGTCTTTCAGGAATAGCATTAGATATTATTACTAAAAATGTAAAAAAATTAGTAAATACTGATAATAATATATCAGAAGAGCATGAAAGCAATACACACTGAATAATACAAAGCTTGTTGCCATATAGCCAGCCCATAAATCAATGTTGAAATTATTTGGTACTCCAAAAGTAGAAACACCTCCAGGTATAAAAAATAAATTTGCAGGGATAGTTATCTGGTAGTCTTGCATACCAGCTGCTATACAAGGAATACTGTTAATATCACCAAGGAAGCTAATGAACCTCTGTTAACAAAATCTGCTAGTTGAAAACTAAGTGGTGTACTGGTGCCAATCCAAAAGAAATTGTAATACTTGGCATCAAATTAGCAATTGCTATCATAGGTGGTATATTTGGTGAAGAGTTTGGAACATTTAGTACCAGATTTAAGACAATATTATTACAGTTCCATCTTGCTGATAAGAAAGTATCTTTATTGCTAAATAGACTTGAGTAATATTGGTCTCATGAAGAAATTATAAATTAATAATTTATTATTTTTTTTTATAAATAAGTCTTTGCATTTGTAGAATCAACAGGATTGTGCAAAAGCTGAAAAGTATTCTACCATCAACTCATTCAAACTGTACTGTCAAGACTGATTGTTTTTTAGGTCATATAAGTGGTCATATAATTGACCAGTATTTGACTAATCAATGTAAAAATAGCCAATTATAATGGGATTATGGCCTACAGAAGAGAATTTCATAATTAATAATATTAATGATTGTAGGATTTTTTTTAAAAAACAAGAAAATTAAATTTTATATTTCTTTATATGAACTTAAAATTATTTATTTTTTTAAAATTTAAAATATTGACCTACTAGAATTTTCTTAATTGTTTTAACAGAAAATAAAAAAAAATATGAAAGAAAATTAACATAAATCAAGTATAAATTAACTTATGTTAACTCATCACTTATTAATAAAGTGTTATATAAAAAAGTAGTAATATCAGAATATTGACTACAGGTCATGATCTTAAATTTTAGCACTTTTTTTACATGCAGTATTGTAAAATGTAATTTTCATCTAACAATTAATTTCTTGTGACAGTATCGTCCATCTACATACCCTTTTGATATAAATCAAAACATTAATTTATATAAGATTTTATAACTAATACTAAGTCATGTGAAATTCAATTGAAATGATCCAATCGTTCAGGTATGACAGAAAAAAAATTTTTATATTTCTTTTCTTCTTACTTTTCCAATAAATTTCAACTCCTGTTACTTTTTTTCAAGTTTAAAAAGTATTAAAAAATAGAAGAATCTCCAAAAAATAAAGTTCATTAAAGGTAAAATATTCTTGATCTATTTTCTGTTTTTGGGCAGATAGAAAAACAATTTGATCAATAGAATCAATCAATAAAATGATGGAGCTGTATTTAACATGAGAAATTTTTTTTTATCCTTAAATTCTCTACTTATAAAACATCACTTACAAAATACGGCTGAAACACCTAAAGTTTATAATCAAGAAATACTGAAATAGATCTTGATAATTTAAACCTTGAATGTTTCTATACTTCTAAAGAGTTTGAGTATATCAACAACCAGCTGAAAAATAATATTTTGAAAATTAATGGACATCCTGTTAACCTATTTGAGCTTGACAAAAACAGAAAATTAATACCCATGTTACAAATACCGTACTGTAAAGAACAAGTGGTTGCAGAAATTGCTGCTCAACTTCGTAATTGGAACATACAAACTCGATGTGGCGCGTTGAGCTTACTATATCATTGCGGTAAATTCAATTTTATTATTAATCATATAACAATAATTAGGATATCAGACATTACTTTTATATTCCAATATATAGTCCTTCAGCTGACTAATGAACAGGCTTGGTCCTTCCAGAGTGCTTTATTCACCCCTATATTTCTTGTTGAAGTTGCTGATATCGGAGTAGATACAGATAATCCAAAATTCAGAGAAGTTGATAAAAGATTTAAAGAAAAACTCATAACACAAAGTATGGTAGTCCAACTTGGCTGGCTAATCGATCCTCAACATAAGCAAATTTACATATATAGGAAAGGTAGAAGATGTAGTAATCCTGGATGGAAAGATATTAGCGGTGAAAATATTTTGCCAGGTTTTGTATTGGATATATCTTTAATTAATAGAATTATTGATCCAGTATGTTGCTATTTCTTGTTTCTTTATTTCTTTATTTTTATACTATAAACTCTATTATTAATATATTTATGGATTTATTAATTAGATACTACCAGCACCTTCAAGACTTTCTCAAGTTCAAGCCAATTGTCCTTATTGTAATAATGCTTTCAATAATATTTATGAACTCATAAAACATCTTGAAAGTGTTCACTGTTAAATAATTCAATAATATAATTATATATTTTCTCAATTTTAAAATGTAAGAAGCAAAAAGTATGAATTTCAGACACAGAATAAAGTGTAATATTTGCATATATGTTAAAGAGGTTTGGAGTCAATTTTTGATGTATTTTTATATATGTAAAGTAATATAATAATAATTTGGCTAATCTTACTTTTAGCTAATGCTATATTACTACATATATATTGAAACTTAAAGCAAGATCACATCACCTAAATTGCGCAGTATAATATTAAAAAACTCTTACTACTATGTAACGTATGATTTATATGATTTTTTTTCAACTTGATTTGCATTTATTTTTGCATCATATCTTCAGGCATATTACTATCATGTTAACAAAACAATATTCAGGTATAGATATTTTTTTCAGCAATCAATATTTCACATATGAAGTTGAAGATATGTATGCTAATCCTTCATTACTTTTATTAATTTGCAAAGGATTAATGAATAACGAAATGCAATGTGTAATTGCTAGTAAAGATCTGGAAAATATTTTCTTCTATAATATTTACAAGTGTTATAAAAAGAAATCATTTTTTCTTCTCATAACTGTTCTAATACCTTATTTTCTAGCTGATTAAATAGGCAATATAGATAAATCACATATTGAAGCTCTTGCAATATTTTGTTAGTAAAGTTAATGCTTTTTCTTCTCCTAGTGAAAATACTAATATTTCAAAAATAGATCTGTGCCTATTATGTGGAAAAGATATTATACACTTAAACTTACCATAATCAAAGAATTTACTTTAGGTTTCTGTACTAGACACATTTTTCACCAAAAGTGTCTTAAAAAGTATTTGGTAGATGATGAGTCGAGTTATTCTTATAATAGTTGTAATAAAAATTATACTTTTCATCAAAATGATAAAATACTAATTAAATTTATTTTGACAGACATAATGTATTTTGACAACTGTAATTAATTCATAATAATTTTATAATAAATAAATAATTAATTGCTTAATAAATACGACGTAATTAATTAAATAGGGGTAAGATAATAAAAATATCAAAACTTTTCTCTCTTAAAATCTTTTAAAAGGATTGCAAAATCAAACAGCTCCTAAGAACGTAGATAACAATAATAAAATGCTTATAAAAGAATTTACAAACTAGTAAAAATGTACTAGGGAAGATAGTAATGAATCATATAAAATGCCTTTCAGCTTTATATCTACTTCTAGTAAAAAGATAAAGAAAACTAAGAAACCAATTAATCGAAATTAATCCTCTACATTGCAAAGACTGATTAAAGAGTTGACTATTATCGATTTTAAAAATGAAGAAATTTTGCAAACTGAACCTACCTCTGAATCAAACAATGACTCAAATATCTTTCTCAATCTATAGAATAAATATCAGAAAGAGATAAAATATAGCTCATTGAAATCGTCTTAATAAGCTGAATTTAATGGTAGTAAAATTACATTTTTAGGGTCAATACATGTTGAGAAATTAAGTAACATATAAAAATAAAAATATATCATTTATATTTTATTTAATTTTTTATTAACTATTAATTCTAGAAATGCAATTTTACTACCATTAAATTCATCTTATTGAGACGATTCCAATAAGCTATATTTTACCCTTTTTTGATTATTGGATTAAAAGTTAGTAAACTGCCTAATTAGTGACTGATTGATACCTGATTTTTTACTTTTCAACCTGTAAAAATTGTTATTAGTGAAGACCAACTAAAAAAGATAACGCAATATGTTCTTTACTATTACTTTGATTTTAGGAAAGCAATAAAGAAAAGGTATGATCATTATAGATTATTGAATCATAAAGATTTGGCATTTTAGTTTTTAGTTAATGATAATGTGCAGAAACAACTTCCTAACATTTCAGAAAAAACTTTTCAAAAAAAAATTAAAAGAACTCAAAAGATTTATAGTCTTTTCCAGTAACATTAATATGGATAGTAGGATTATGATAGGAAGAGTTAAAACTTTTTCATTAATAACTATATTAACAGGTTTATCTAAAAATAACATTAAATACGTAATTGCTAAAGTGCTTCAGAATAATTTAATATACTGCAAAATATATCTGGCATTATCTGTTATAATGTAAAAAAATGGGTCTGGTACGAAATTCTGACAGGTACGAAATCCCGAACTCTAATGCTAGTCAAACATATCGTGCGACTCTGCATAATTCTCGTAGTAGTAATTTCGTACCATTTAGATTTTGACTGTCAGAATTTTGTACGAGATCTCAAAAAATAGTGTTCGACAATATATATAATAAAGTTTAATCATTATATATTATAATATTTTTTGATTGATACTGACACTGCATAATTAATAGACAGGCATATCCAGATTTTTTAATTGATACTGATACTGCATAATTAGTAGATAAGTCTATCCAAAATTTTCTTATAAATGCTATATAATTGACTGTTTATCAAATAAATTAACTATTCTTGCTGATTATCTCATGATTTATAGAAACTTGCAATTCTCCAAGAATACCACCAAAAAATTTTTGATAATATGACTTTTGTGTAAGTGATAATCTTTTTCAGTATAATCAACAAAAAAAAACTCAGGCATATAATTCATAATATAGTTACATTTGATGCAATATAAATAAATATTTTTTTTCTTATGTTAAATATTAATTTGCCTGTTTACCTATTTCCCTATTTCTTTATACATTTTATTTTTTGGAAAACCTTAGAAACTTATATTATACAAATACTATTTTTTTTTATTTATTTCTTTTTATTATTTTTATTATATATATTATAAACAATAAATATTAATAATTTATATTTCTTTGAAATTTTTAAAGTTTATTTTAATAAGTATTAAAGTAATTTATATATATTAATTTTATATATTTTGATGTTTTTTATATAAATATCACAAACTTATATATTTTTAGTTAGATATATATTATTTTATAAGTTATACAAAGAATTTTAAAAACAAAGAAAAAAAAAAATTTTTTATCTCATAAATACATAAAGTAAAAATTTTTCTGTATTGTTTACAGTATTATTTAATAAAATCTAATAAAATTATTTAAAATTTAAAAAATTTATTTCTATTGACTTTTTACAAATTACTTAAATATCAAAAGTTTTTGAATTTTTTAGTGAATATTTTTACTTTTTTTAAAGTTAAATATTACACAAGATTAACCAATCAAAATATGCTACATTTTATATCACATATCTGAGATTTTTTGTTGGTTATACTGAGAAGGTTATATCTAAATATAAATATTATTTTTATATATAATTACTATAATGCAATTATCTTAACTTCTAGTGATCCAATTTTAATAAAATTATTTTAAATTTATAGCTTCTATTTAATTTTACAAATTTAGTTTTATAAAACAAAAAAAAGTTTGTTCAAATTGAATTACTAGAAGCCAAGATAATAGTATTTATATTATATTAATAATTATTATAATGCAATTATCTTGACTTTTAGTAATCCAATTTTAATATATTTTATAACTCTTATTTAGCTTAAAAATCTAGATTTACAAAATAAAAAAAAAGTTTATTTAAATTGAATTACTAGAATTAAGATAATTATATAATACTAATTATTATATATAAAATATTTAATAATAATAATTTTTTTAGCCAATCAGATTTCAATCAGATGGGTGGAGTTAAGCTACTAATTAAAAGAAATCAGCTGATTTCTGGCATACCTCTTACTGGATCAAGAGTGATCTAATAAGTTTAGAACTTATAAATAAAAGAAAATAAAAGTTTAATATATATATATCTATATACCTTTTATTTAAATTAAAAAATTTTTTTAACTTGTTATTTTGAAATGACATCTAAAATCTATAAAAATATTATTTTAAAAATATTAGTATTTCTTATATATATATACATAATTTCTGACCATTTACAAAAGAAAAAAATAAAATATTAATAGTTATTTTGTTAAAAGAAATTCATTTTTTAAAGAAGTTTCAATTGTCTACTTTAAAAATGAAAATAAAAGGTAATGCTGAAATTTATAACCTTTATTTGATTAGAGAATATTCATAACTATAATTTTATTATTATTAGAACTGAAACCGCAAAATATATATTAGAGATAATTTGTAATATTCCAAATATTGATATTTTCAAAATTAAAAAAATTTTGTTTTAAAATTTAACTTCAAAATTTTACTATAAAGAAAAAAAAATTCTAAAACTACTTTAGTTAAACTATTAATAAAGTTTAAATTTGGCTAGTGAAAAATAGACTAAGAATCAGTAATCTCCAAAAATATATTATAATAATTTTAATTATTGTTAATTAAACTTTAAATTTAATAGTATTAAGAAAAATTTCTAAGAATTTTTCTTAAAATTATGTGATGCTTAATTTTAAAAAGTATAAATAACAGAAATCTATCAGGTAATCTTATAAAAAAACTTAAAACTTACTTGATTATTCTTTATAAATATTGGATTTTATAAGCTAAATATCATTTGATATATAAACAACAATCAATTATATGATAATAACCTGATATAACTTATCAAATTTCAAGCAAATATCAATTTCTAATTTATCTTAGTACTTATCTAAAATTTGATAACCCAAAATTTCTTTATTTAACTAGTATTATACCTGTAATTAATATTTAATATACAATATTATAGTATAATACTTTTTCAACATTATACTTGCATATTTTTATTAAATTTCTAATAAATATACTTTATTAAAGATATATTAATACTTGAAAGATATTCTTCCAGAATATTATAAAAAATCTATCAATAGTATATCTTATAGAATTAGAAAGTTAAACAAAAATATAATAAATGTATTTAATTTAAATTTTTATTATTGCTATATTATATATATGTAAATTTTTTCAACTTGAAAAGTGAGTGGTCAGATAATTCTGATTGCTCTTTATATATCTGTAAATGGGTAGAATATGATTTTATTTTATTTAAGATGTAGTTTTATAAATTCTTCTTTAAATAAAGATTACTGCTTTTTTTAAATATAATATTAAAAAAAAAAATCATAATTTATAATTGAATATTACTGATTTTTTGAGTATAATAATAATAATAAAAAAAAAATTAATTTATAATTTATAATAAAATTTACTAGTAAAATATTTAATATAATTGTAATTATCTGTTATTTTAAAATAATTTTACTTTTTTAAAATTTTTGATTATTAAAATAAGTAAAAAAAAAATAAAGTTAGTTTAACAGTTTTTAATAAACCAAGTAAAAATTAAATAACTAATAATATTTTAATTTTATACAGCTGGTAAAAAAATATCTACATATCTACACTCCTCACATATCTTACATATATCGGTACTCAAAATGTAGAAAATCATACACAAATAATACACATATTATACACATATCGGGTACTTATATATATAGTATACCTATCAGGTACCTGATATATGTATGATATATATATTAGTACCCGATATGTGTATGATATGTGTATTATTTGTGTATGATTTTCTACATTTTGAATACCCAATATGTGTAAGATATGTGTAGGATAAATCATTTTTTTACCAGTGATAGTAAATTAGACAAATAATATTTTTAATATTTATTTAAAAGGTTAATATAATAATTTTTTATTAGAGTTGTAAAAGAAAATTTTAACTATAAACTATAGTAAATAACTGATCAATTAATTATCTTTAATCTTTAATTGAAATGCTATTATAACTAATTTATTCAAAAATAAAATATATAAAATATTAATAAATTTGAGATTAGCACTTATTTAATTTTATATTTATATAGCTATTTATTTAAAATTTTAAATTTTAACAATCTAATTATAAATAATTATAATTAATATAAATAATATATGGTTATATGTATTTAATTAATATATTTTTTAAAATAACTATTAATTATTCTATTTAATTTTTAATTAGTTTATAAGTAAAATATTTTAATTGAAATATATATATATAAAGAAAAGAAAGATATATAATCAATTTTTTTTAAAACTAATAATATTTATTATAATAATAAATTAAACATTTGTATTAATATTTAATATATTTGTAAAAATTTTTTTTTTAAAAAAAAACATATATATAAATCATCTTTTTTTTCTTAAAAAAAAAGTTTTTTCAAATTTTTTTTAAAAGTAATAAATATAAAATTTTCTTTATCATAGTATAACAAATTTAATTAATACCAATTTTATTAATTTACAGTTTATGATAAAAATCCAGATGACTTTTTTTATTAAATCAATATTAATTAATACTTTATAATTATTATTGATTTTATTTTTTAAAGATATTATATATAATAAATATTGGTTATATAACAAGTTTATTTAATGCTTTGAAATTCTCTTGTTATTGTTTACTTATAAATTTGCAGTTTATATAATGCATTTATTTTAATCAAATTCACTTATTGTAAAATAACCTTTAGGCATATTGTAAAAGTTTGTGAAATTAAAGGAATTATAAAAATTGTAAGTATATTTCTTTTTTAATTTATTTTAAAAATATATATATTTTATAAGTAAAAAGTAAAAACATTTTAATTAAAATCCTATGATATTTATATTTTTAAAGAAAAAAAAGATATTATAATTTTTCTTCCAAAACTAATAATTCTTTATTAATAATAAAGATTAGATACCTGAATTAAAGACTTGAAATGAATATTAAGCTGCCAAATCTAATAACTCTTTTATAACAAAATGAGTGATAGGTATAACTAGAAGTTACCCTTTTTTGCAAAATAAGAAATACATCTAAGATTGCAAAATTTTTAAAGGATTTTTTTTGAGCTTTTCTTAAAAATTTACAATCCAAGCATAATCAAAATCATTCCAGTTAAAATTCAACCAGAAATAAAATAAAAAACCACAGTATGTATTATATTTCATAATTAGAGAAATATGGAACTAAACTTTTGACATTATATTTATTGTTGAAAAAAGAAAGTTGATAATAAGGGACTAGATTATATATAGCGCAGTATATAAGATTTCATACCATTTACTCCCAATCGAGCCGCTAATGGCAAAAAATCGCTTGACAATGCATGAATCAGTTAAAGTATAAACTTAGTCTTTGTAAGTAAAAGAATATGACATTATTGAAAAAAACCGGGATGTATCATGTCATAAACAAACTAAAAATAATAATTTCGTATTTGATTTCATATGATTGATTTCGCATTGACCCGATGAAACAATACTTTAAACTGAATCGGGAAGTGGGAGGGGAATAAAAAAAAACAAGTTTACAATCTAAATTTTAGTAAAAGCTAAGTCATAATTTAGTCATGCGAACGCCTTTTGTAATAAACTAAAAATAAAATGATCTCCAACATATTTGGATTAGTAAATTTATAATTTACATCATATGTAATATGTATTATATGTATGTATTATACAAACTATTAAAAGTATTATAATTTTATGTAAGTACCAATAAAAAAGATGCTTTGTTGTGTAATTTTGGTAATTTAAATTTAAACAAAAAAAATTTCAAAGCCATTATTCAAAATCACCTTAATATTATTTTTAGAAATAAAGATTTATTAGTATAGTTGTATCACCATATGGCATATGGGATATATGATGATATTGTCGCGTATAATTAACGTAATTAACGTAATTAACGTAATACTGTAATATGAAAATACTATAGAAGGGAGAAACGCACTGTCAACCAAAAGGAGAACATGTATGTCGCACAAGAATTTAACTTTATATGAAATGTTTGTTTTTTTTTTATATGATATGATATTATTAAAATCTTACGATTCAAAATTTCTTTCAAAAGAACCAAGCCATGGCTGAAGAGTCCTTTTCAAAAAGCTTTTTTCTTTCCTATTGTTTTTTGAGTTGAACGCGTAAAAAAAACCGTGTAGAGGAACTGCGGTTAATCATTTTTAAAAGTAATTAATTGTAAATCTATTCCGATTTACAAGGGTCTAATAAAGAAAAAATGTTACAAGAAATTTCAAAAAAAGAAGATCTTAACAAAAAAAAGAATCTATTGAAGAAAATGAGATAGGGGTTGATGCAAAGGAGTTTTTGTTAAAAAAAAAATATATATATAATTTTTAAGACAAGGGAGTTTCTTTTAATTTCTGCGGCTATGTAAATATTATCTTTTACATTACACACTAATTAGCATTAGATTCATTACTTTATTAAGTTAACCAAAAAAATATATTTATGTAACAAACATAAAAAGACTAGGGGTTGTTATCACCAATCTTTTCAACTTCTTTTCTTCTCAACGTTTAAAAAAAAATCATTCTGAAAATTAGTTTGATACTAAATTTCCATTTTCATAATTTTTTTTTATTTTTTTTCGATTTTTTCATTCAATTTTTGTCCTTTTTTATTAAAATTTAACTTTTTACGTTTTCTGTTTTCTTTTCGAATTTTATTTCGTTCTTATTTATATTCGAAAAAAATCTTGATTAAAATTGGCTATCCTCTTTTTCTTTTTTTTGAACAGAAAAATCGATTTTTTTTTCCCTATTCTTTCCTTTTTTTTTTTGTTTGTACCGAATTTTTTTTTAACGAACCTTTTTAAATAAAACCGTCTTTGGGCAAGTGACTTTTTTTGTGTTATAAACAAATCTTAACGAAATAAGAAAGTAATACCGAAAACTCCGATATCTTTGTATATTTTGTTAACTTATTCAACATCTCAAATTAACAATCTCTTTTTTTTCTCATTTTAGCAAAACCTATTATTATTATCATTCTCCATATTAAATTTTTGTCTTATTTTCAAAAATGCGAACTGGAGGTCTATTCAGAAGAAATACTACAAACGCTCCTACTAAGCGTGAAGAAGATTTTGCTGACTATGCAGCTGTAATTGGTACTGAAGTATGTAACAAAAAAAAGAAAAGAAATAATTTTTTTTTATTTATCATAATTTTTTAACTTTTTTTTTTATTTTACATTAATTTCTAAAAATTTATTCGCTTTTTAAAAAAGGATGAACCAAAAAGACTTAAAGAATATATTACAAAGCTTTATAAGGCTTTTAAAGATAAGGTGAGTTGATATGAAAAAGAACCGATTGTTTTATCTAGGATTATCGTAAAAAGAATATAATATTTTCCCTCCGTTCTCGCATAACTGTTGACCAATGTTACGCTACGTTGTGTAACTTTGAGATTTATTTCTGCGTTTTAACTAGAACTATTTTGGTATCTTTCGATTCTTAACCCTTAATTAACTTTTCTCTTGTATATCAATTAGAGTAAAGCTCTCAGATCAGCTTATGCGAAACTTGATCTTTTGAATAACGAAATTGCTCAAGAAAAAACAAGGTTTAATGATATTGAAGATGAAAATAAATCACTTCGGGGTAACGTGTTTCATAAATGAACTTGTTTCATAATTCTATTGTCCTAGTTACTCAAACTATAATTTTTGATCTCAGACCAAATGCAGGGGATGGCAGATCAATTAGTATCTAAGGAAGAAGAATTCAAGGAATGGCAAACAAAGGTAAAAAACTGATGATTTTTTTTTAATATTGTTAAAAAAAAAAATTTAAATTTTATTTTATTTTTATAGTTGGCAGAACAAACAAATCGTGAACGTGAAACGCTAGCAGAAGAATTTGCTGAAGAACGTGCTCGCTTTTTAGAAAGAGTTGCTCAGCTTGAAGATGCACTTAGTCTTGCAAATCTAGAGATCACAAGATTAACTATTGAAATTTCTGAAAAATCAGATTCTGATCGAAGAATGTCAACAAGTTCTTCTAATGAAAGTCGATCATCATTGGAATTACTCTTTACCGATAAAGTACGTAAATAAATATTTAAGTTTTAATTTTTAATTATGAAATTTGATTAAACTATTTTTCACCCTTTTTTTTTATCAGTCAAAAAAAGTAGATGATAGGCATGAGCTCACAAAACAGATCCTGGAGATCACACAACGAAGGATGAGTTTGCAGACTGAGCTTACGTTACTGGAGGAGGAAAATGAGGATTTAAAGGTAAATCGGGTGCTTTCTATTAAAGATCACATAAGAAGTTTATATGTGGGTACTCTTTTTCATTTTTCATTGACATTTGCTGCATTTCACTTTTTTGGATGTTTGGGAATTAAAAAAAGACTCAATACAAACAAATCACGAAGGAGAATCAATTACTACGAAAGGAAAACGATGAGCTTAAACAACAAGTTGGCAAAAAGATGTTTATGAAGTCATTGGAAGATGTCAACTTGGACGACTAAGGAAGAAAAAAGAACGTAAAACACGACTCCTACGAGAAAGAAGCGCGTAAAAAAAAAACATTCGATCATCATAAAGGAATTTGTTGAAGTGAAAGGTTTGAAATATGAAAATTTATCTATTATATATATTTGTTTATTAGGGAAGTAATGACTTTCAATTCTCTAATATGCAAAAGATGCGGGTCATTAAAAAAATGGAGCTTATTTCATATTTTCGAATTTTTTTTTTTTACTTTAATATAGTATTCCTTTTATTTTACATTACTAATTTCGAGCTTATATTTATCGTGACATTATGATATGAATTATTTGACATATTAATTTATACACTCTTTTAAACAATCAAATACCACTATGCAATATGCATTCTTCCATAACCATATTTTTTTTTTTCATAATATATGATTAAAGAGATATATTTTAATTGGATGATATAACTTTTCATTACTTTCGTTTTTTTTTTCGTTGTGAGTTGTTTGGTATTCTTTTTTTTTTGTCCTTTTATTCTATCATTTTTCTCTTGTAAATATTCATTTTTATTCTTTTAATTCATCATTTAATAAGTTTTAAGATCAGCCTATATTTTAATGAATTATTTAGTATTTATTTTGAATTAAAAAAAAACTTTTAACCATTTTTTATCCTACCATGGGTTTACATTACAGCTAAAATGATTGGGACAAATTTTCAGTTTTTCCAATACCCCAGTGATTTGTTGCATAATTTGTCCAATCCCCATTAATGCGATTTGTTACATTCTAATATATAGCTTAGACAAGATAATCAATATCACCACTTTAATTCTGAAATTTGTTTTGCAGAAAAAGATTTTATCTTCGCCGATTTCATTATCGTAGACTTACTTTCTGGGCTATAGATATTGTCTTCCTTATCAGAAATTTGTTTCCTAATCTCTTCATTAACTAGTGCTTGAGCCATACGTTCTTTATTAACGAAATTATGGATTAACTTAAAAATTAATTAATTCGTGATCCATGAGTCGACTGCAAAAATTCATCAATATATGGATGATCTGGAGTTTTACCAAGTACCAATTGTTAAAATATAATGTAAAAACTAATATTATAGGCATAAAAAATATATGTTAAAAGTCCGGTAAATTTTTTAAATATTAAAACTATTTTCCTAAGAGCTGAAAATTTTGAATTTGGAAAAAATGAAAATTTAAAAATTTGACATTTTTAAAGATAACTCGTTATTTAGTGAGTAAAAAAGATGGAAATTTAGTTTGTTGAATTTGTCTCATCAAGAAGCATCATTTAAGATTAATAGAAGCCAAGTTATTGATTGCATATTTCCGGCGTAATGCCAGATTCCCAATTAATAATAAAAAACTTACACATTTTCCGGCGTAATGCAAATTATTAATAAAAAACATAAATACACCGAAATTATAAATAAACTTCTCACGGATCACGAATTATTATGTTTGATAATCAAGGGACATGCTCACCGGTTTAATGTCATTCTAAACCAAATATTTCTTAGTGTAAAAAATTGACATACATATGAAGAAAAGTGAATACATAATTCAGGCCAGAATTAATAAAAGCCTTTAATTTAGGCCAGCTAATTAAGATTGTTGATCCTCATAAGGTCGATATTTTTATATACCATCAGTGAGTGTACATTCTCTAAGTGCACACAATACGTACACCCTTCATAAGTGTACATTCTGGTTCAGTTTCAAAGTTATATAGTTTTTTATAAATAACTTGCTTTCTATAAGTGCTCATCCCCTCTTTAATATGCGATTGAGACGAACCTAATGGAAATTGTTCATAAGTATGTGGTCTCAGAAAAGAGCACCGCTAAAGAAATATCTCTCTACAAACGATTATTTTGATGAACTGAACGCATGAGTTACTTTAATCTAATTAAAGTGCGAGATAGTGCGAGATGATGCTTTTGTTATGTAAACTATATTTATAAATTAAAGAATAGATTTTTACTACTGTAGTAAAAAAAATTCATCCTTATAGAAAATTAATTGAAGTAATATCAAATTATTGCGTAAGGCAATTCGATACATTTCATCGTCTGGCGGAATATGTAATAAGTGGAACTTTTTTTTATAGATTTTTTTTATCCCAAGAAAGGTCTTTTAAAAATTTCTAATAGTTCTAATAGTTTTCATGATAGTCTAGTAGCAAAGAAAATGTTGTAAATGATTCATTATAATTTTGAATATAATTTTACATATTTAACAAACATTTATTCCTATAATTAGAGAGGCGGTAAAAAATTATTTATTGATAAATTATGAAAGTGATGGAGTAATTTACGACAGTTAGAACTATTTAGAAATTTCAAAATTTGAAAAATACTTCAAGTTGAAACAGTTGAAGCGCGGAATCCGGATATGCATAAAGTACATGTACGTAATTATTATGGACAAAGTTTTTTTTCTAGCAAAATTTTTAGGAATTTTAGATATGCATAATGTACGTAATTGTTTTTTTTTTTTTTTAATAAAATTTTTTAGGAAAATGTAATACAATCATACTAATATAATATTTTTTATGTTACAAATATCTGGAATTCGAATACCGTTGGAAAATGGAAATTAGAATGCATGTTCTTAGAGTACCAATATGATGAGTTTAGAATTTCTTGGCAGGTAAATGAAATCGTTTTTAGGAAATTAGAATTCTTGGCAAGAAACAAGTTAAATAAATATATAAAATAGTTAGATCAGCTTTTTAGGTTTCTTACAAATTTAGTAATTTGTTTATGTGGGGCGTGGGGGAGAAAAAGGTCATTAAATGATACAAAAAGTTTATTTATCATCATTCTCCCCTTTTTTACTATAAAAGAAATAAAATTATCAAAAGAATCAAAAGAATCTAATCTTTTATCAAATCAATCTAATTTTACGATGATATTATTTTAAGTATTGTAAGTATTGTAAGTTATGCATAATTATTACATACATTATAATAACATTATACAAAATTAATAATTATTTAAAATAAATTTTTTTAAAAAAAAATTCTTTAAAAATTATGCAATTAATATGCATGAAAATAACAACAAATGTTTCACTAGATCTTTGAATGAAAAAAAAAAAAAAAAAAAAAGTTTTGGAAGGTTTTGGAAATTTTTATGTGGGGGAATGAAGAAAATATAGAAAATGTGAAACTGTTTATACCTTTTTTGCCATTTTTGTATTACTTGAAAATAAAAAAAAAGAAAAAATGATTTATTATGATCCTCTTTTTTTTTACCCGGAAACTTTAAACACAAGGTGAAAACTCATTTCAAATTTATCGCCGATTTTCGTAGAGATTTTTTGGCGTAAATATTTGTGAAAAAAAAAAACAAAAAAATTTTTTTTTTTTTCTGAACAAATAATTCTTTGTTTTTTTTTCTATTGTTTTCAATACACGTTCTCTTTTAAATTATTCTTATTCGATAATTAAATATAAAGAAATTACAAATTTATTTACAAATATATTTTAATGAAACTAATGAAAACTAAGCCATTAAAAATTTTTTTTTCGTTGAAAATCTTGTAAGATTTTTTTCTTTTTTTTTTATAATAATAAAGAGAATGCTAAATGATTGGTCATGAGAATGTCTAGAGAATGTCTTTTGAATTCCTTTCTTTATTTTTTTAAAAAAACCTTTTCTTACCTTAAACATTTAATAATTTCTATATAACTGAAATATATTTTTTTCAGGAAAAATCGCGCCATTAATTATGATTTAATATTTGTGGGAAAAAAAAATCCTTTCAAAATAAATAAACAATAATGCAATGTTACTTATAAACTTATATAATAACGGACAAGAGCGAAATTTCAATCGGTTAATAGTAACTGAGTCAATCCTGAGTTTTATTATTTCAAATTCCAATTAATTTAATTTATAATTAAATGGAATGTAATTTATTGGGCGCGTATCGGAATGAATATTACGAGAATGAAATATATATTTTTTAAGGTCATAAGATTGTTCTCAAAGTATCCCATATGACATATGACGTACTATCAAATGATTTATGGAGGATATAAGACTAAAATAAGAAATTAAAAACATGGATATTTTTATAAATCAATCATTTTGAATGAAAATAAATAAAAAAAAACTACTTTGATTTATTTACTTTTATAGTAGTAAATGTTTTAAAAATAAATGTTTATATTGAAACATGCACGAAAATCAAGATAAGATTAGTTTCTTTTTTTGATTTTTTTGATAAAATAAAGATAATAAATTTCCTTTGATCTTTTAGTTACACATTTTACACAATAAATACATTTTAAATCGCTTATGCAATAATGCATCGAAAAAAAAATTTTGGTCATGTTTCAAAAGGAATTCGGAAAATCATTTATTACGTCTTTGTTACTCGTTTGTAGATCAAAAAAAAAAAAATCTGATAATTTAATTATTATTATTCCATGATCATTTTATTCGCATATGCCCGAAAATGCATTCATTACTACTTAATAAGGTACCAATGTTTATGTTTTTTTTCATAAGTAAATTATTTTTTTTTTTTGAACTAAAAGGCGGGATGTTTGTATTATGTGAATTAAGTCATAATGAGATATTTTGTGACTCAAAGTCACGCGGTTAATCTTTGTGTAAAAAAATTGATGATTTACAAAAAAAAATATCTTTGTTCAATAATCATCATTTCATTTGTTGTGTTTTTTTTTATGAAAGGATCGTTCACACGGAAATGAGCATATTTTGTTACATATAATACTTTCATACATTAAGAAACAAAGCGTGTGATTTACCTAATGAAATGTGATATCATGTTCAAAAAAAAAAAAAAATTGCCAAGAAATATTCTAGCTGTAACATGATGATCAAAATTGAAAATATGGCGTTTTAATCGTTACATACTTGCATTGTTAATCCAAGAAATTTTAACAACTGAAAACAATTCGGTTATAATCCCTAAAAATAGGGAATTACCGATTGACCCGGTAACTAAATTCTAGTTGGTAGAAATTGAATATACCGCAGTAATAGTTTTCGTAATAGTGTAATAGTGTAAGCGATAAGTGTAATTAAACTAATAGTGTTATAGTTTAATAATAGTTTAATATTGTAATAGTGTAATACGGTCAGTCTGTCAATATGGTAATATCTCATATAATGCTCCAGTCTGTAAAATACCCTGGTTCATACTCATTTCTCTGAGTATCGTAATAAATCACGTGGAATGAATATTCACGAATTTCCAAATTTATATAAATTGTAACCGAAATTTGGGAACTTGTGAATCCTTATATTTCTCATGCTTATTGGCTAAAATATCAAGTTATAGTATCCTGTTTTAATACCTGAACCGGTATACATTGTGTAACTATTTATACTAAAAATAATTTGGGTTGGGATCCCTTGAACTTTGAAATATTCAAAATATTTAAAATATTCGCCCCGCGAGTTTTTCACGATCAAAATAAAATTTTATTAACGGATTTGGGATGTGGTAATTTGGTAATGGATTGATGGTAATGTGATATTGGTGAAAGTAATTATAATATTTAAAAAACAAATGACCATTACTTTTTTTGGTAATCTTGCACCGAAAATCATTAATGTAAATTAAATTAATTAATTATATCAATTAATCGATTATTTCCGTTTAATCGCTGTCAATCGCTGTCATTAAAAAGGAAAAAAAGTGGAGTACGAAATAATAAAGTTCATTTTATACACTTTATTAATTTATAATGAATAGTATTTCCGAATTATCTATTATCTACAACAATAGACTTACAGCTCTTGGGGGACTGAGTCAACCCATGGATTAAGCAATCATCAAGGGTATTGTACAATATCTAATACGTTCTATTTTTCGAAACAATTTAAAATAATTTTGGTTTTTCCCGAAAAGGTTCTTCTACAATTTGAGATATGAATTTCCATTCCAGTAAAATATTACCATTAATAGAATAATAATTTATTAAAATCATTGACTTATATTATTGTATCATTAACCAAATTAGTACACGGATCTGCCGTATTTGTAAGAAGAGCTCGTCAAATTAAATGAATTACCGATTATCGATTTTTTTTTTTTAAATGAATTCTTTCTCCTTCCTAAATATGTAAAACCCTTCCTAAATATGTAAAAACTTTCTTAAATATGTAAAAAAAAAAAAAACGCCAATCTTCATATTAGAATTAATGAATAGTAGGAATTAATTAAAAGGAAATAAATATGTACAAATTTGTTAGATAAATAAATAAATAAATAACTAAATTAGTAAAAAAATTTTTTTTTTTTCAATTCATATTTTTTTTTTAAAAAAAGAATAATCCGTGAAATATGCATATATGCATTATCAATGATCAATATGAATGAAACGGAAAGGACGGATTTGATCGAAATTTTTTTTTTTTTAGTTAATTTATTGTTCCGATATATTATTTAAAATAGGTTTCTTTGTTTAACGTCGTGTAACATTTTATCATAATCTCAATAATATCATCATCTGAACATTTGAACATTTGAACATTCTATTTAGAAGACTTGAAAATAAAAACCTTTATAATATATATATACGATGGAATATAACGAGAATATAATACCGACGGGCGACGGGTATAACGATTATAACGGCGAACTTTTTAAATAATGCAAAGTTGATAACTCAGAGAAAAAGCCCAAATTTTCTTCAAAATAAAAAGCCACAGTCATTAGTTAAAAGCCATAAAATAATTTCAAAGCCAAAGATAACTTAAAAAGCAAAGAACAATTTAAAAGCCATAACAATGATAATAGTAAGGTAAATTTCTAATATAAGGCAAATTAATAAATGGTTATAGTAACAAACTTCTAAAACAAGTAAAACAAGTAAAGTAAATGCATTTCTATAAAAAAAACAATGGAATCTTCTTCTAAGAATCATTAGAATTATTACGGGAACTTACCAAATTTGAAACTTTATAAGAAAATATAAAAAAAAGTTAAATTAAAAAGCCAAAATACTTCGTTATTTACAAAGTGATACTTAAAAATGTTAATTAATTTAATTAATTATCTTTGATGTAACACTTATAGCAATAATATCATTTAAATGAGTGAATCGCGTATATTTGTTTAAAATCGACGTAATTAACTTTTTTTTTTATAAACATGAACGCGAACTGCAAGTCTTTGTGTAATTAATACGTCAATTAATGATCATCATTATATAACCTTCATTATATAACTTGATTTACTATTGTGATTTACAAGAAGAACCTAGATTTTCGTGCAACATTTCACATAAAATAAATAAAAGCATTTTGTTTTACGTTACAAAATTATAAAAATAACTTTTCGAGAAGGGAAAATATTTTCTTATTGTACTGTTTAAACTCGGTTATATTTATTTTCTTTAATTGGATATCTTAATTGTGGGGGAACGACAAAAAAGATGAAGAAATTGCGTTATTTGTGGGTTTGTGGAATTTATTTGGAATTTGTCTGGAATTTATCTGGAATTTATCTGGAATTGTCTGGAATTTGTCTGGAATTTTATCTGGAATTTGTCTGGAATTTGTCTTGAATTTGGATATGTGAAATTTATTTAAGTCAATATTTCTCTATTTCTTGTACTATTTTTCATAGTATATTATTGAATTCAATTTAAAAAAATTTAAATTTTTGAATTTTTGACAAGTTTATTCAAATGTAAACCTTAAAAAATTGTGATCGTAATTAGTATAATATATTAATATATAATTGAATGTAACGCAAAATGCAATCATAATATTTGGTAAAATTTAGCCTCTTTTTTCTAAAATAGAATTTAAAAAGCGAGAATAATAGGGAAATTAAGCCTTTTCTCTATTATGGCTTAAAAAAATTTGCGAGTTATTGATTATTTATAAAAAAGGAAGTTCCATTAGTAAAGCCTTAAACAATAGTCTCTTTACCTTTCTTTACCTTTCTTTACCTTCTCTGTTTACCCCGCAATTTTTATTTGTTCATTGTATAAACTCAAAACTTCATTGTATAAAATAGAACAAAAAATATCTTTGAATACATTTCTTATTATGAATAAGATACGCAGTTAATGATTATTGTAAATTATATATATGTATTTAATTGATGTATATAACAGTTTAACATTATCTTATCTTGATTTTTTATTCGTCCAATCAAAATTCTAGAAAATTAGTATGCGTTCAGGGGTTGGTTGTAATTGACCGAACCTCTCTAATAAGGGTTTATTATTTATAATAAAATACTCGTATAAATAAAAAAATTTTTTTTTACAATGGTTTTTTTTTAAAAAAAATTAAAAATTAACTAAATTAATTAAATAAACTAAATATATATTTTTTATTTATTTATTATTAAAAAAAAATTTTTTTTTTTTATATATGCTAACTTTTAATACTTTTACGGCTTTAAAAAAAATTTTTATTATAATAAATAAATAAATAAGCCCAAAAAGTACAAAGATTTTTTTTTTTTTATATATAAATGCAATTTTTTTTCGTCGAAAGTTTTTTTTTTCTTCTTCTTAAACGATGACACGATATTCTTTAAAAAATTAATAATAAATCCGAATTCGTTGAGGATTAGATTTTCATATATAAATTTTTATTTATATTCTCTTACTTTTTTTAAAAAAAAATTATTTATATTTAATAATAATAAATATTTTTTTTTTTTTTTTTTCAAAATCCTCAACGTACTTTATCTAGAAAAATAACAGACTTAATTTTTTTCTCTTAAATTCTTTTTTCTTTCTTCCCCCCCTTTCATATTTTATTTAATTAATTTTATACAAATTAAAACTCGCTTCTCTTCTCTCTCTCTCTCTTTTAATCATGGTAAAATCCAAGAGATCTAAATTCCCCATCTCAGGTTCTATATCATCTTTAGATGAATTTCCAGTAGAACTTTTATTATTAATCTTTAAAGAATTAGATATACCAACTTTATTAAAAGTTTGTAATGTATGTAAACGATTCCAACAAATTAGTTCAAAAATGTTATTCAATAAATTCAAAGAACCAAATGTTGGAATATTGTTAACATTTGAACAAGAATATAAATGGAAATCTTATATACACTTTGAAATTAGTAAATATAACGAACAAACTGGGAAATTTATCTTTAAACCAAGATCAAAACAACCAATGAGATTTATTAATTCTCCCATGGTTAGAAATCCTATTTTAAGTAAAATTTCAATTTCAGGTTTGAACAATAAAAATCATCTTCCTTTTAAAATGACGTCAACAACAACAGCAACAACTACAGTAACAACTACAGCAACAACTACTCCGTCTCCTACTCCGACTCCCTTAACAACAATAATTCCTTCTTCAACTTCTCCTAATAATTCCTCAAAAATTGCAGTCAATCTTTTACAAAAACCTTTGTCTCTTAACATAAAATCACATGAAGAGACTATAAATAAGGTTCAACATGTTTATCGTATAGGTCATGGTACTTCTCATTTGAGAATTCCTTATAGATTCATTTATTCAATAACTGATACTCCTCCTCCTTCAGTGAATAAAACTCGTGGTGGTGAACGTTGGTTAACCCCAATTTCTTTTGAATGTAGTCCAAGTTTCTTTTATCCTAGTGAACCAATTGCACATAAAATAATCATGACCATAATACATTTAAGAAAGAGGAATTTACATAAGAAAAAATCTCCATCTTCATCAATCAATAAGCAAAAACAAAGGATGATCGATTTCGATGAAGTATTAGAAGATGATTATATTTCAATTGAATTTATGAATGATAATAATATGAGAAATAGGCGTTTATTAGAACGTCAAATGAGTCATCAAGAACAACAAGATGATCATCATTCATCTTATTTCAGAAGAAAATTTAAATGGGGTGCAAGAAGTTAATTTTATCATCAGATATATAATATAGTATATTCATTATAAAATAATAATAATAATAATAATAATTCTTCAACTTTTTTTTTTTGTATATAAAAATTATAGACATTATCATTATAGATAGAAATTTTTTTTTTTTTTTAATTAATAGATTTTTTGAACGGTTTTCAACAAAAGTTTTTAATTATACTAATTTATGTCTGATGTATCTAACTTTTAATAATTCATTCATTTATATAACACAATAATAATAATATCACATTCTTTTCTTTTCTTTTCTTTTTTTTTTAACCTACCTCACACTCAAAAATAATTCATGAAAATTGCTGGTTGTTCATTTTCTTCTTCTTACATTATATCGTTCATTATGCCATTTATTTCATATTTTAAATGTAATATATTATTTACTTACTTGTATTTTATTTTATTATTCATATATATATATATATATATATTATATATTATATATATATATATATATTCATATCAGTATATTTTATATATGCAGTATATATTGATATATACAGTATATGTACGATATATAACAATTATATATATATTCAAAAACATAAAAATAAAATTTTAAATTTTAAACATCAAATGGAAGCAATGATTATTTATTTACCCGTAAAGAGATTTCTTGGCAAAAAAAATTTGATACCAATTAAATGATTGCATGCGTTTTTAATATGACTTAATTATGTTAATTATGGCGCAGTAAGTATGACAAAATTGACCAATTTTTTTTGAAACTTTTTAGAATATGATTTTTTTTTTACTCGGAGAAAATAAAAAAAAGAAAAACAATAAAAAAAATTAAACTCCATAAAAAGAATCGATAAAAAATTATTAATTCATAAATCCAATTCATTATGATTATTACAATATGCATCAAAAAATTTACCAACATAGAGCAATTAGAGCATGTACTGTTAATACGTACGTTACGTACGTTAATCTTAAAAAATTAAAGTTGGTAATTAATTATAAATAAATTTAACTGCATAATATACTTTATATGTCTTTTGTTACAAAATTCTCTTTTTGCCTTTTCTTTCTCCTATGTTACTCAAAAATTTAGGCTGAAATTATGTTCCTTAGTCAGCGTGGCAAATTGTGGCGTTAAAAAAATTTTTTTTATTGTCTCAATGAATTAAAAGTTAAAAAAATAGGAGTTTATTCTCCAAAGAACATCCAAATTTTTTACTGACAATGACGTTATGTGTCGTTACTTTTATTATAAATTCTATATTGAGAAATGATGAACAAATTTTACCGAGTCAACTAGTCAAGGAAACAAAACTCTGTTTTTATAGGTCATCATATTGTCACGTTCGCAGTCATATATCAGTTAACTTTATTAACTGCTTCGTTCATGACACGTGTAAATTTTAAAAAATTCGTATTTAAAAAGATAGCATTGAGGATTGGTTAACCATTTACCAGAAATAGTACAAGATTACCTTTTCCGAAACTATACCTTTATATTTCCATAATATGTACAGATTAATCTCGATAATGATGATCGAACTAGTAGAATTAGGAATCGTTGATTTACAAAATTTCTTGGCAAAGGATGCCACAAAAAATTAAATCGTTTAGACTTTATAACGTTATTTCGCGTGATTCGAGTAATTAACCATTTAATTGGTTCTTTTAGATAATTAATAAAATAAAATTGGGTTTGATTGGCCATTATTTTATTGATCACCTGATCATCAAACATGTTGAAGAACTGGTATTTTGTCTAGGGGGGATGTTTGTCTAGGTCAAGATTCAAGAATTAAAACTTTTACGAAAAAAAAAAAATGGATTTGAATTCACTTTTTGGCGTTAAAGATAAAATTGTATTGATTACAGGAGGATCAAGAGGGTGAAATATTTATACTAAAAAATGATATTAGTTTTGTTTTTAAACTAAAAAAATATATATTTATATATATAAATAAACTTTAATTAGGATTGGACTTATGATAGCAACAGGATTCGTTGCTAATGGAGCAAAAGTTTATATTTCTTCAAGAAATAAAGATGTTTGTGATAAGGTTGCTAAAAACTTATCTGATAAAGGTACGATTCACAAAATTTTTTAAATCAATTACAAAGATATAAATTAATCTTTTTTATCATATCAGGTCCAGGGAAAGCTTTTAGTATACCAGCCGATATACAAAATTTAAGTGAAGTCAAAAGATTAGCTGGTGAGATTGAAAAACGTGAAGGAAGTAAGTTATTAAACTTATTGAATTATGATGATAATATTTTTCAAAGTTAATAATATATTATTACATACAATAGAGTTGCATGTTTTAATCAATAATGCTGGTGCAAATTGGGGTGCTCCGTTTGATTCTTATCCGGATGAAGCGTTTGAGGTTATTATATGAAAAAAAAAGTTTTTTTTCTTTTTATTAAAAAAAAACTTGATTTTGATGGATGATTTTTTTTTTCTTTTTTTTTTAGAAAGTTATAAACTTGAATGTTAAAAGGATTTTCAGTTTAACACAAGCGTAAGTTTTGACTCAAATTCGTATAATTTCAAGATATATAAATAAATTCATTGATTGATTTTTAAAAATTTAGATGTTTACCATTACTTGAGAAAGCAGCATCATCAAAGGATCCAGCTAGAGTAATTAATATTGGATCAATTGATGGTATATATACACCATTCTTGGAGACTTACGCATATCCAACTTCAAAAGCAGCATTACATCATTTAACTAGAGTAATGGCAGGACATTTATCAAATCGTCAAATTACATTTAATAATATTGCACCTGGACCCTATGAATCAAAGATGATGGCTAAAACATTAAACGATTATGGTGAAATTATTAGGTCAAATGTACCTTTGGGTAGAATTGGTGCACCTGAAGATATTGCTGGCACTGCTATTTATTTATCTAGTAAAGCTGGTGCTTTTACTAATGGTGCTACTATTTCTGTTGATGGTGGTTCTTTAGTTAAACCTTCTAGTAGTAAATTATAAATCTAGTAGTAAATTATAAATTATAACAAAAAAAAAATAATAACAAAAATAATTCTATGATTTTAAAGTCCAATTCTACCAGGATAAGGAGGTGGAGAATCCGTATTTTCCTTTTCGTTTTGATCATCCATTGGACAAAAAACGTATTTAGCAACTTGTCCAATACTATACGTAGCCAAAGAATCACTAACAAATGTCACTAATTCACCCACAAAAGGAATTAATAAAGCAAAATTAATTATTCCTTTATCTCCAACCTCTTTACTAAGTAATTTCATCGCAACGCGTTTATTTATAGATTTTAAAGCAGATTTGGGAATTTTATCTACTACCATTTTACGCATTATTATAATTGCCAATTCTTTCGCTGTTCCCGTTATTGAACTTTTAATCCCATCCGAAACGATACATAAATAAATCAATGTCCGAACTGCATCATCGTTTATATCTAATCCGCCCAATGAAGCTATAGATTTTACCATATGTAATTGAAGTGCCAATGTACTTATAATATCAATCAATACATCAATCTTTAATCCTTTGGAAACGTGTGAGATAACTGCTGAGGATAATCCTGCTGATAATGAATTATAGAATATCGTTCTATCCGCAAGTCTATGAAAACTTGTATTTGTAGTTGAGCAAATAGAAGGTAATATATAATTATCAAATGATTGAACCGATCTTATAGCAATTGAACTAAGAATTGTTTGAAGTGGTGCATAATTTGGTGCATTTGGTGAAAAATCCTCTTCTGCCCTAAAATAAGGAACAACCTCAACTGAATCATAAATTTTATCTAAAATTAATAACGTTTTCTCAATTTCTATTTGTTTATCTGCTGTAGTATAAAATGTTTGTTCCTCTAATGAAGCATGTGAAGGTTTATTTTTATATTTCATTTGACTAGCGAGACTTTTTGCTGATTCCGGTGGTGTCAATTCGTCAATGCTATGTACAGATGAAGCTTTCCCCTGTAAGCATTTTTGTGCAATTCCCTTTGCCCAGTCGGTTAATTCTTGTGTTGTTAAACTATCAATATTAATATCATCGGTAAATTCATCAGCTGGTAAATTTGACATTATTTGTCCCCATTTTGACGATGCGTCTATATTAATTTCTTGTTCTTCTTTTGCTACTATTAAGACGTTGAGATAAAGCAAAAGAAAAAAAATTATAAAACAAAAGTTTGAAACTTGTGTTTGCGATAATAATTTCATTATATTTTAAAAGAAGAAAATTTAACGAAAGCGATCAATGCATTGCTTTTATACGTGGAACTAACTACTTGATCATTTTTGGAAAAAAAAAAAGGTATTCACGTGTATCTATCCCATGTCGGTATAGATCATTAATGAGCATTTTTTTTTCCTCGAATAATTCGAATAATTCTAAACAATTTAACATTTTAAATGTCACTACAAAAAGAATTGTTTAAAGGGAAGGGTGGTTTAGGTGGTATTGGAGATAGTGGTGGTAATAGTGGTAACTATTTACACAATACCGCGTCTGTACAAGAAGACGAGGTTTTAGAAGAAATAGACTACGAAGAAGAAAATAATATCCTTGAAAGTTTGTCTACTACGTGAGTTGTTAACATTACATTATTTATGAATTATTATTTTTTTTTTCATAATTCTTATATTTTCTTTATTTTTTTTATATATATATACTTTAGTTTTATAAAACCGCGTCGTAAGAAAGATTATACACCGGTTTCTTGGGATACATGTTTTGATAGTTGTAGAGATATTAAAATACCAGATTCCGAAGATATATCCTTTTATTTTCAAAAAATCACACAATCATTTTTAAAATTTTTTAAATTCTTTAAATTTTTTAAATGATTTTATTTTTTATTTTTTTAAAGATCCTTGACAAGTTCACTTTAATCGATTTACGTATTTAAAGCATATGAGATTCATGGTACATCGGAAAATTGTCCTCTTTTTGTTTTTCATCATGGTGCTGCATATTCTGCTTTATCATTTGCTTTATCATGTTCGTATATTAAGCAATTGATGAATGGTAGTTGTACAATGTTTGCATATGATTGTAGAGGGCATGGTATGTTATATATACTCTATGGTACTTTATGGTTTATTTGTAATTATCAGTTGAGACTAATATTTAAAATGAATTTTAGGATATACTAAGACATCAGATGATAATAATTTATCGTTGGATATATTAAGTCAAGATTTAGTTAAAGTGTTAAAAGCTGCTTATGGAGATGATGTTATAACAAGTCGAGATATATTCTTGATCGGACATAGGTATGTTCAATTAACTTCTGGGCCATTCATTTCAAGATGATTAGACAATTTTAAAAAATTTAAATTTTAAATTTAGTATGGGAGGGTGTGTTGTTGCAGATGCAGCTTCAAAAGGATTAATTCCATCTATGACCTGTATTGCTGTGATAGATGTTGTTGAGGGTATGTTTAAATCTTTAAATTTCATGTTTATGTTTGTAAAGAATTTAAAAATTAATTTATACATGAATTATATTCAGGATCAGCTCTAGAAGCAATTTCAGGAATGTTGGGATTTTTGAGAACTAGACCGACTGAATTTAGGTCAATAGAAAATGCAATTCAATGGAGCGTAAAAAGTTCTACTATTCGAAATGTAGAATCATCTAGAATAACTTTACCAAGTATACTAATAGAATCGAAACAAAATGATACTACCAAATATGTTTGGAGAACTGATTTAGCTACATCTCAACCATATTGGGAAGGTAAATATAATTAAAACAAAATATTATTGTTACTTAAAAAAGATATTCAAGAGAAAATATATTATAGGATGGTTTCTCGGACTATCAGAAAAATTCTTATCAGCAAAAGCAGCAAAATTTCTTATACTGGCGGGTACTGATAGATTAGACAAACCTCTGACCATTGCACAAATGCAAGGTAAGTATCAACTTCTTGTGTTACCTGATGTAGGCCATATGGTCCAAGAAGATGCTCCTGATAGAACTGCCAATGCTTTAGTTGAATTTTGGAAAAGAAATGAACGATTAATTTTACCTGTAAAGCAAGCCATATCTTGAATTTCTTTATAAGTATTCATTTTTGATACCAATATATTTCCTACATTGATAATATCTAATATATAAAAATCTTGAAAGTTTTTATTAATAAAAAAACTTAGAAAGAATCAATTTGTCAAAATAATCTAATTTACTTAATACCTACAAATTTATACAGTAAAATTTTACATAAATTAAAGTTTAATCTTTTGGATTGTTAAAAAATATTAAATAATTACCAATTTTATAGTAAAAATTAATTTGCTCAAACTGCTATCAGATAAAATAATTTATTATATGTAATATTTTTTTTAATGAAAGTAGCTTTTTTATTAAAAACTATATTTTATATATAAATATATAAAATATTTCTATAATAACATTAAATATATTCAGAAAGTATTAATAATTTTACTATATAAAAAAGATTAAACTATTAATTCTACTAAAATTCCATTTTCAAAAATGAATTACTTAACAAATATTAAAAAATTAAAATATATTTCTTATTCAATTTTCAAGAAATAGAAATGTAATCTTAATAATACTCATCCTATTATTTACTTGTTACAGTTTTTCAGATTGTTTTTCTTTAATAAAAAAAATGAATCACAAATATTAATATATTCATTTTATGGCTGATTTGTCATAATATAATTAATTAATTATAATGTATAAAACTAAAATTTACTTACTTTTTCATAATTTCATCTTATTTAAAAAACAAAATACTAATTTTTCATTTTCAACTTCTTCCTTTTTCTTATAACATTTTTCAAATTTATCAAATAATTAATGTTCTAACATCTCATTTGTCTTTTTTTTTTTTTTTTTTTTCTTTGTAAAGGCATGATCATGTTTATTGATAATTATGTTAAAGTAATACAATATATTTACAAAAGTAAAATAAAATAAAGTATTCTAAATTAATTTTAAATATTATCAATATACTGCCCCTCCTGAAGGAAAAGACTGACCTGCCACCTTGAGATCAAAGGTGACTCGTCATAATAAATCTAAAAATTTGACCAATAACCTTCTTCATATAAACTGTATTTTTTCTTTCTAATGAATATTAGCTACACGTAAATACTATCAGGTGTAGAATGATGAAAAGGGAAAATATAAGGTTAGTTCTATTTAAAAGATAAAAAAGAAATAAAATTTTTGTCATACTAAATACTAGTACTCCGAAACGAGTCGAGTTGATTCACGAGTCGAGTCGAGTCGAGTCGAAAAATTACAATCAAATCAAATCGATTCGAGTCGAGTTAATAATTTAATAAAATCGAGTCGAGCCGAGTTAAGCCGAATTAAACATAATTCCGGCCAAATTTATGGAATTTCCTTTTTTGGAAATTATGTTACACAAAATCTGAGACGAAAAATTTTTGAAAATTACAAAAATGGAATTTTGGTGGAACGGCTATCACCAAAAAAAGGAAATGATCGGCATAGCCAAATAAAATCACGTGATTTAATTCGACTCGGTTTGACAGGCCAACTCGACTCGAATCGAGTCGAATTTATATTTTTATAATTTTAACTCGACTCGACTCGACTCGATTTAACTAGAGTCGAATCGAGTTTACATATAACTCGACTCGACTCGACTCGTTCGGAGCTCTACTAAATACACTTTAAGAGCGAACTCTTAATCATAAATCATATTATACTATTTACGCCATTTATTTGACCACATTACGTTTATCACGTCTGCATTAGTTGTTTATCTTTCGCACTTTTCTAACGCTTGTAATAATTCATTATACCATCCGATCTATAAAATTCATATCATAAACAATATTCATTTTTACTGTATTTATATCTATGATTTGCAATTTCTGCAGCTGTTAAATTACAGTTAATAAAAATATGATATATTATATCGTAATTTTTTTTTGTTACAACCTTCTTTTTTGGAAGAGTATCTTCTTTAAAAGCACATATCATTATGAAGTCATCTCTATTGAACATATAATTAAGAAAAATATTTTCAGTTAATTCATTAAAAGTACTATGACTATTTATTTTACTATATAGAAATGCCAAGTCACTAGATCTAATATACTATTTTGTCATAATAGCAGCTGTGAGTTTTTAAATACAGTCAAACCTCTATGTACTGATGAGGTTATTTTAGAAAAAAAGTATCGGTATATTGAATTATCAGTACACAATTACTGTATATTATATTGTAAATCACGTTTATTATCAGAATAGCGAACAGTCAGACCTTGATACCGATGCTTCTAATTGGAAATAATATCAATACATTGAATATATTATGAGTAACATAATGCAGACAAATACCACCTGATTAATAGGTCAAAATAATTAAATTTTAGTAAAATAAACCGCAAAAGAGTTTAAATTAAATCTTTTACTTGGGTCAACTTTATAGTGCTGACCCGAATTATATCAGATATTATATAGTATTTTGTATAATAAAAATGTAATAAAATTAATATTTTAATTAAAGGTAGACAAATCAGCCCATATGATGCTTCCAATATATTCTTCTGTCCTTTAATAAGACTAAGGTTGCTTGTCTAAACCTCTACGATTAGTTTTGTCAAAATTTTACTATAGATTTATTATAGTTTTGGCAGAGTTTCGGCAGTTTCAGCATTTATAATAAGTTTCAGCAGTTTCGCTTTTCTCCAAAGTTTTGCCAGTTTTTTAATATAACTTTAATATAGTTTTGGCAGAATTTCACTTTTTAGCAAAACGCCATCTTGCTAAACCGGTTAAATGCATGACTTAAATAGCACACAATTGCGAACTGTATATTCACAAAGCAAAACTCCGACTGACAGATCAGGTAATTTAATAGGTTGACTTAAAATATTCAGATCAGATTATCAAATTCATGACCTGACACGGGTTAGGTCAGTACTGGTCAGTACTTGATCTGATCTGTTAATCCAACATATATTTGGGTTAAATAAATTAAAAAATGCCAAAATTAATAATGATTCTGACATTTTACATGTAAAATTGAAAAAAATACTGAAACTATCGGTTTCGGCGGTTTTATGTATTAAAAATCGAAGGAAAAAGGAAAAATACAGAACTAATGATTCAAGCAGTTTTACTATGTAAAATCGAGAAAAAAATGCCAGAAGTAATAGTTTTGGCATTTTTACATGTAAAATCGAAAAAAAAATGCCAGAACTAATCGTTCCAGCGTTTTTATATGTAAAATTGAAAAAAAATACCAAAACTAATAGTTTCTGTATTTTTACATGTAAAATCAAAAAGAAAAATATCAGAACTAATAATTCCGGTATTTTTACATGTAAAATCAAAAAAAAAATGCCAAAACTATCAGTTTCAGTATTTTTACATGTAAAATCAAAGGAAAAATACCAAAACAAATAGTTTTGGCATTTTATATATAAAAACAAAAAGTTAAAAATGTTATAAAACATTTTTTTACAATATTTAATAATAAAACTTCAGGTAACCCAAGTTATCTAAAATGACCCAAATACTTTTGGGTCAAATAGGTCAGGTTAAATCAGAACGGTTTACCTAATCTGACCTGACCTAAAAAAAAATTTTAGTTCAGGTTAACCAGATAACTCGACCTAACCTGACCTGTGCAGAGCTTTATATATTACATGGCACATGAAATCCAAAGTACCAGGTAGACTGTCTAACTGAAAAATGTATATAGGTAGTTGTTTTATTATTTCTGGACAATTCAGATGATAACCAATTATATATCAATTGGTATTTTTCCAGCAATAGAAATCTAATTCTATTAAAGTATTTAATTCTCGTCCTTTTGGATAATGGTAATGCAAGCATTACTGCAGTTAGAATGTTAGATATTTGAATATATAAAATTTAATGTTCGCATTTTTCTTATTACTAATAAACTCATATGAAGATTTATATCTCTCTATAATCCTCTTATTATTCGTGAACATTTGTAACTGCATATTATCTTTCTTTAAAGAGTTAAAATCTAATAAGGCATATGATGTGCCTTTATAAGTATTGTATAACACATTTGCACCAGTCACCTGTTTGGGGTTTTCAACCCCTAGATAAGGTTGCTTGTCTAAACCTCTTCAAAATCCTACGATTAGTTTCGTCAAAATTTTACTATAGATTTATTATAGTTTCGGCAGAGTTTCAGCAGTTTCGGCATTTATAATAAGTTTCGGCAGTTTCGCCTTTCTCCAAAGTTTCGCCAGTTTTTTAATATAACTTTAATATAGTTTTGGCAGAATTTCGCTTTTCGGCAAAACGCCATCTTGCCTAAACCCCTAGATTTCGGCAAGCAACCTTACCCCTAGATGTGTAACATTAATGGATAATCTCTTTTTCATGTTGATCATTTTGAGCGAATTCAGCACCAAAAATAAGAAAAATTTGAAAAATTTGTATACTAAAAGTTATAAAAGCAGATATTAACTGTCATTAATAATTATATTTCTAATATATTTCTTCAATATACTTGTTTATATTAGTGAAACAGACCTAACTGTAAAGTGAAGAAGCACTTAAGATGTAGCTAGTCTAATACTATTACTACAGTCAGCAAAATAAAAGAAAAAAGCCAATATTTTCTTAAAAAACCCCAGGTTTTTTCTGAATATTGTAGACTAAAAGTCGCAAGTTCTATTTTTGCAAGCAAAAATGTATATTTCTTATGTGGTTCAGTAATAAAGTTACTTTTTTGCAAAATTATTATTGGGAAATTTTTGGACGTAAGATCTACCAAAAAGAGTTTTATTTTTATTTCATTTATCTTAAAAGCAAAAATTATATTCTTAATTTTTTTTATATTACTTTCTTGATTTGGTCAAAATATATATAATTATGTATAACAAAAATATTTATTCTTGACCTAAAAGACTGAAGTATAATATGTAATAAACAAAAAAAAAATTTTATTTTTTATTTATATTTAATAAAAATAGTATTCTTTTAATACTTTTTTATTTTTACAATATTAATAAAATTAAAATAATTTTATTTATTTATAAAAAATAGCTAATAAATAAATTACATTTAAAAAAATACCAAACTATAATCTGCATAAAATTAAATATTAAAATAAAAAAAAAATATAAATTATTTTGCTATTAATCATTAATAATAAAAAATAAGTTTTATAATATTAAGTATTAATTTTTTTATATATAATATTTGAAAAATTATGGAAATAAAAAAGTAATAATATATTAATATTTTTTTGCAAGTTAAAAAAAAAATATTTTTATTATATATAATCATATATATTTTAACAGGATCTTCCTACTATTAAGACTTAGTCTAAGGTAAGATTTACATATAAAACTCTTTAAAGATCCTATTATAAAAGAAAATTTTATGATGTTATATTGTTATGATTTTTTTCCTTTTTAGTTAATTAACCAATAAAATTTAAGTAAATTCTAAAGTAAAATTTCATATGAAAGTAAATTTCTACTGGTAACAAATTAGATCAATAAAGTAATATAATAAAAGTTAAAAATATAATTTTTGTATTTTAGAATTATTATTTTTTTTAGTTTTTTTTTTAAAACTTTATTTTTATCTTTAATCTTTTTTTTCATTTTTTAATCTATATTTTTGATTTTTTTTTCTTTTGATTTTTTGATTTTTATTTTTATTACCTTCAATCTCTTTTTTTTTTTACCTTTCAATCTATATTAAAGTTCTAATAATTTTCAGTTTAAATCAAAAATTAAATCAAAAATTAAATCAAAATTAAATCAATTTTTTTTTTTTAATTTTAAAGTTTATTAATTTTGATACTTAAAATTATACAATATAGGAGTTACAACCCCACAAAAATACAGCAAATAGATTAACTACTCTGTAGTGCAATAAGAATGCATTAATAAATCTAATGCAAATGCACCTGTAAATCAAAAGAAAATAGATACAGGAAAAAAAACAGCAAAAAAATATTACCTGTATATAAAAACAAAAATAAAAAACAAATGTGTAAAAATAAAGAAACAGTCAGTAACGAAATCACTCTACTACAACTACACTCCTAAAATTAAGACTATTTGACCATTATTTCAAACTTATATTATGACACTCCCAGTTTTCTAAGCATTAACCTTATTTCTGCTAAAATAGTAAACTTGTTAATACCACTTAAAGCTTTATCTATATTCTTAATTTTCTTGGCTACCTTTTGCTTCTTATTTAACTGAGTGTTAGTGTTAGTTATTCAAACCTTGGAGCCACCTTCTTGATTCATCTTCTGAGGTCTTTTCTTTTTTTACTTCAAGTTATAGGTAAAGTAGCTTATTCAATCACCAGTAAATTCATTCAAGTTAAAAAGCTTACCAATAATCTTATTAAAGCTCCAAACAGGTAAGTTTGGTCTGGATTATAGACGGTTCAGATTAGAGCTGAAATCTGTAAGAACTGAACTGAAAAACTGGTGGTTCAGTTCAGTTTAATCCGATTTTTATAAAAATGCAAAAAATCGAATAGTCGTTTATCTAGTAATCATATAAAGTCGAGCCATATATCATTAGATTCGTCTCAATAAGATGCGTCGAATGATAGTAAAATCATATCTTTAGCATCAATAGATTACATGTTAACCCACACTAAATGATTTATAAATAATTGGAATTAGTAACAGGTAAGCTATTTATCAGTGCTAGAGATATAATTTTAGTACCATTCGACACGTTTCAGTGAGATGAATCCAATAAATATTAATTCATCTGTGTACGATCACTGGATGGCGAATAATGTCAAGTTTAGCATTTTTTTTAAAATTTTTGAGCGTTAAAAATTAAAAATTCTGATACATGAATTTATTCATCGTCCAATGGTCATACAAATATAAATTAGGACTCTTTGGACTCATCTTAATGTGATGAGTCAAATGGTAGTAAGATCATTTAATAGATCGTAAGTTAATTTATGCTAAATGATTTATAAAAAATTGGCATTAACAAGCTATCTATCGATGCTAGAGACGTGATTTTACTACTATTTGACTCGTCTCATCGAGATGAATCCAATGAATATTAATTCATCCATATATAATCACTGGACAATGAACTAATTCATGTATCAGAATTTTTAATTTTTAATGCTCAAAAATTTTAAAAAAAATGCCAAACTTGATATTATTTGCCATCCAGTGGGTATACATGGACAAATTTATATTCATTGGATTTGTCTCACTGAGACGCATCGAATGATGCTAAAATCATGTCTCTAGCACTGATAGATAGCTTGCTAATTCCAATTATTTATAAATCATTTAGTGTAGCCTGTGTAGGTTAACGTGTGATTTATCAATACTAGAGACATAATCTTACTACCATTTAACGCGCCTTATCAAAATGAATACAATGATATATGGCTCAATTTTGTATAATCACTAGATAAACAGCTATTCAATTTTTCACATTTTTATAAAAAATCAGATTAAACCAAACTGAACTGCCAGTTTTTCAGTTCTAATATCCAAACTGAACTGAACCGAATTTTGAGCCAGTTTTGAATCAGTTTTCCAGTTTAGCCTGAACCGTTCAGAGTTTTAAACCTTATTCAAGTCAGCTCACGATTTATAGTAAGTTATTAACTTGCAGGTGTTCCAGTCTTAAATTAGTTTAAATTCTTTGCATCATAAAGGTGCAAAAATAGAGTAAGGGTAGTGACATTTATTACGTAATATTTTAGGGGGTGGGAGGGTATTTAAAGGTCATATAACATATAAGTGTAATGTAAGATTTTTCATATTACATGGAGGTAAGGGAGTATGGGCTTATAGTAAATGGATATTACGTAATAAATGTCACTGCCCTCCAAGTGCTTATTCAAATATAAAGTAGCTATAGCTTACTCAAGCAGGAAGCTTAACTTTAAGCACAGCCTAAAATCATTTCCATTTTTTTTTTTGCTTGAGATTCCAGTTAGCCAGAAACTATCGTACAGGTAATCTTCTAAGTGAAGCAGTTTATATTCCATCATTTCAAAGTCTTGTAGTTTCTTGATTGAGTTCAATCAATACTATAACAGTAACATATTTCTGTTGAGATTTAAATTTAATCGCAACTACTTGACTCCAGACTTTAAGATAATTAAATGTATCAAGTTGAGACCAGATGGAGGGGATATCATAAACTATAATCTTTCAGACAAGATTTTTATTCATGGGTATATATTCAATCATCACGGTACTAATTGTTTTAGGTGAAGTTGCAACAGGTTGTTTCTTGGTAGTCTTGAGAGGACTTTGGCTATTACTAGCTTTTGAAATAGGCGCAGATTTTCTCTTTTTTTTCGTAGCAGGTGAAGGTAAGCTTGATTTGTTGACATCTTCTTTTGGGTCCTATTTAACCATATCGGTATATGAAACTCACTTTTATTTACCTTTAAGTGTAAAAGGAGTGGTTTTTGCTAAGAGGATACTGATTGATTCCTCTTGTTATGCTGCAGCTTTTGATTAGTGTTTAGGTGTTTTGAGTGTTTCTAAAATTTTTATTTCCATTAGTTGTTCTCTACAGATTTAGACGTATCTGGTATTTGTTTGGTGACGTCATCTGTTATTGCATAAACTCTTTGCAAGCACTTTCCATTCCTTTACTAATGCTGGCTTGGATAATGTCGAAAAACTCATAAAAAATAAAGAGAAAGTGATATAAAGATTGTAAGTTACTGATACCAAAGATTGAGAGGGCCTCCTAATGTTCCATAAGTAAGTTGATATACAGTTTACCATCACCAGTACTTTTTTCAATGATTTGAGCAATATTTTCTTTAGTTAAACTAAAGAAGTTATATTTTTTCAAGGTGTGGCTAATTGGTTTAAAGTAAAGAGCTCTATTTATAGCTGTTTCAAAGTCATCTTCCTAATGTTTTATGTCGACGAGAAAGCCATAGTTTCAGAAAATTTTCCTTCAAAATTCCTACATCAGGAAATTTGTTTAGACGTAATTTAGTGTAATATTTTGGAGGTGGTGTAAAATTTCAAAATATTACACTAAAAATATAATATTACAAAAGTTTACGTTCTAAATTTAAATAATTATAGTAATTTAATAATATCTTACTATCTACTGTTCCAATCAAGATGATCTATAGCTCATTGGAATCAGCTTATTAAGACGAATTGAATGGTAGTAAAATTGCATCTTTACATTTGATAGATGACTTTCATTAATTTAAAACTTTATTGCATACTATAAAGCATTTTATTAACTGTAGAGATGCAATTTTACTACCATTTGATTCATCTTGATGAGTTAATTCCAATGAACTATAGATTGTCTTGATTGGATTTGTAGATAGCGAGATATTATTAAATTAACATAATTATTCAAATTTAAGAATGTAAACTTTTGTAATATTATGTTTTTAGTGTAATATTTTGAAATTTACACTACCTTCGAAATATTACACTAAATTACGCCTAAATAAATTTTCTAATGTATGAGAAAAAATGGTCTATGCAATCAGCGGAAAGAGTTTTCTAAGATCGTTCAAATTAAATCAAATTTAATTTTTAAAATTTACACTTTTTAGTTCAATTTAGTTTTACCTGATTTTTTAAAAAAATATGAAATCAGAATAATTTAACAATAAGTGATTGTAAAACTCTAATTAGGTTGGTCCTAATCTGATAACTTAGACTAAAAATTTGGATTAGTCCAATCTGAGTTGATGTTTTAATCCAGACCAAAATATTCAGTCTGATTCAGTTCAGTTTTAAATTATAAATCTAACCTGGACTGAATTAAACAAGTTGGGACTGGATCAGACTAAGTAAATATTTTCACAATAGTTTTATATTAAAACTGTTACAATTGTTTAATTATTAAATCAAAAAAATGTTGCAAAATGTTTTTTCTAAGTATATTTAATTAAAAAAAATGTTTACATAACGTTTTTTTAATTAACTTAACAAAAAATGTTATGAAATGTTTTTTCAAAGTAATTATAATTAAAAAAATATTTTCACAACATTTTTTAATTAATTTAATGAAAAAACATTGCAAAAACATTTTTTCAAAGTAATTATAATTAAAAAAATATTTTTTTATTATAGGATTGAAGATTGCACAGGTCAAAAAGTGAAAAATTAGGCATCAATTAGTCACCAATCAGTTACCAATCAGATAACTGATTGATAACTGATTGGTGACTGATTGGTGACTGATTGGTGACTAATTGATGCCTGATTTTTTACTTTTCAACCTGTGTTATATAGAAATCAACTATAGTATATTAGAATTATTTTATTAAAATGTATTAAATAGCAATAAGATTATATTTTTAGAATTAATATATTATAAAATAATATATACTAAATATTTTTAAAAAATTAGCATTAAAAAGGTATTTATCAATATTAAAGATAATAATCTTATTATTTTATTAAAGCAATTCTAATAAATTAAAATTTATTTTTATACAATTAATAAATGATAAGTTATATCATATATCAGAATTTTTTTTTTAAAATTTAAAAAAATTGGAATAATTCATCATGTAGTGATTATAAAAAGATGAAAAAAAGCTCATTAAATTCATTTTTTTAAAATTAATCAAATAATGCTAAAATTATTTCTTTAGATTATTTTTAGTATTATTATAAAAAAAAGCACTAAACATATAACTATATAAATAATTATCACATCTTTTACACCCCTCAATATTTTTATTATTTATATTTATTTAAGAAATTTAGTTTTTTTTTTAGTAGATAAAATCTTATTCTTCACACTTTATTTATTACTACATTATTCATATAATAATATATAATTCTGCATAATATTAATTAGTGTTACTGCCCAAAATTCATAATTATATATTTTTTCTAAAAAAATTTCCTAATTTTTAGAAATTTTGCGCAATTCTAAAATAAATTTTTAACCCTTGAGAATCACTCTTTTTGGATTGAGAACTGTGGCTTGCATAAAATATTCATTAATTATCTGTCGCACTAACTTGTGTATAGAAAATCAGTAAATAAAGGCTGTCACATCAAATAATTTTTTTATTGAACTTAAGTTAGCATTTATTCTATATACTCTAAACTGATAATAATCAAACATACTAGTGTTTATTATTATCTAGCCAAATATATTATAATATATAGGAAAATATAAAAGTAATTTAATGTTAATATAAATTGGAAAATTTGAAAAATATATAAAAATTATAATAAGAAAATAAAAATAAGAGTATTAAATTATAAAAATATAAAGAAAAATATATGAAAAAATAAAATTTTAAATTAAAAAAAAAATAATATGAAAATATAAAGATTTGTAAATATAAATAATAATTAATAATTATAAAATTTGGAATTTTAATATTAAAAAATTTTAAAAATTTTATATTAAAAAGAAATAAAAAATAAAAAGTTTTTTTTTTTAAAAAAAAAATAACAAAATTAAAAGAAAACTACTTTTTTAAATAAAAATAAAATTAAAAATAAAAAAAAATTTTTTTCTTTTTTAGATTTTTAAGTATAATCATATAAGCAGAATTTTTATTAAAAATTAGTTATATAATAAGTATAACTATAATCTATATATAAAAAAAATCCTTTACTTTTACTGTATAATAGAAATATTTAAATATATTAGTATAAAAGTATATTAAATAAATTAAAGAAAAAAAAACATAAAATTAAAATGAAAAGTAAAAAGCTTACTAATAATTATACTTTTAAAACTTAGATAATCTGAATATTCTTTCAAATCTATCAAAATACTTCAAGTTTTCTTAATATCAAATGAATTTTAGTTAAAACTATAAGTTTATCAATACTATCTGAAAATTTGTCAATTTTTTTAATTTGTTTAGCTATCTTTTGCTTTTTATTTAACTGTATTATGCTAATAATCTTAGTACAACCTTAGAATTATCATCTTGCTTTACCTTTTAATGATAGTTCCTTCTTATTTTTAAGTTAAAAGTAAAGTATTTGTACTAATTTTCCATAAATTTATATAATATTATACTAATAATTTTATTCAAATCAGCTTACAATTTATAATATATAATCAGCTTACAAGTATTTTTATTTTAAATAAGTTTAAATGCTTTGCATCTTAAAAGTGCAAGGGTAGAGTGAATTAGGCTAGCCAAATATAATATATCAGTAATAATAAAAGTAGAAATTTCTATCAAGACTACTTAGAATTTTCCTATTTCTTTTGTTATTTCAGAATCTGTTAAAGTCAATCAATACTGTAATAGTAACATATTTTTATTGTATCTTAAATTTAATTATGATCATCATGATTACTAGTGTTGCTGCTCAACATTCATTTAACAATAAAATTCAAAAATCTGAAACTTAAAAACTTTATTTTTAATAAAAAAATTGGTAAAATCCAAAACTTTTCTAAATTATAATTAGTTTTAGAAAAGTATAAAAACAGTTTAGACAATTAATTTTATTATATAAAAATAGTTTTAGATTAAATTTTGACTAAACTAAAATTTTGAAAAAATAGTTTTGCTAAGCATCTTTAATGATTATGCAACTTCATATTTTTAAGTAATTAAGAACTTTGTGATTTTAATATTATTCATATAATTTTCTATTAAAGTATTATACTATTAAGTAAATCACTTATTTTAAAATTCAATTTATTTAAATACCATTAAAAAAAAAGAAAATTTTGTTAAAATTGTAATTCTAATCAATACTATAAATTTGGCTATTACACATAATTGTATAAAGAGTATTTTACTTATATTTATTAAAACCAAAAATTTGTGTAATTATACTTATTTTAAAGTGATTATAAAAGAAGTATTTATTATATGAAAAATTTGAAATGTATTTAAAGAAAGGGAATAAGCCAAAAGGTGGGATTATAATTGGTATATACCAATAAATCTATTCAACTTCTTTGCCCCTTTATAGTAATTACCAACATTTTAGGTTACACTGATATTCAATTTTGCCTAGTACCATAAATTTGGCCGAATTAATGATTATATGAGGTTTATGTTTAGCCCAAAAGTTAATCATAATGACAGATTTTGGCCCGCATTATAGTTGCTAATTTCAAAAACAGCTTAGAGGTTTGACTGTACAAGTGGTTTTTTTTTAGGAAAAAGTTTGTTATAGGGTTATCGAGTTCGTATATCAGAATCAAACTTAATGGCCAGTGCATCAAAACAATTATTTGTCTGCATGGTGTGTACATGTGGGTAGTAATCGGAAAGAACAATTATATCGGATATTTGTTATTAAAATTACGGAAATTTTCGGATTTTTTTTTGTTGATCAAATTAATTAATTAGAATTAGTATTATTATTATTATTGTGATTTATCTTTTGTAATGTTGATAAAATGAATCTCTTAGTAAGCAAAAATTTTCGCATCTATGAGATTTTTTTTTCCTTTTATTTTTATTTGATTTGAATTTAAATAATTTAAATTAGAAACAAATCTCCTTATTTTTTTGTGATTTATAAAAAGAAAAGGCAGCATATTTATGACAAGAACAAACAAATAAATCATGAAGAAAACGTGATTATATCATATAATAAAAGGAAAAAAAGTTAAAATAAAAAAATTTTTTATTCTAATAAGGATCGGAACGGTCGGAGTTTATAATACTATATCTTCTATAAAATGGTAGGAACATGAGAATATTTCTTTTTTTGTTTAGATAACAAGATTACTTTTAAAATTCACTTAGTATTTACTTTGATAAAACCCGTATTTGTTGATAAACGATGATTTTATTTGTTTATAAACTCGGAACCAATTAGATTTGAACAAGGAATTTTTTCTAAATTTATAACAAGTTTTTTTTTTAATTAAAATTTCTTTGAATATCTTTAGAATTCTTTAATTCTTTAATTCTCAAGCCACGATTTATTGAGTATTATTATTAATACCATGCGGTACATGGTGTTTACAAAGTAATGTACTTCAATGGGAAAAGTAAGCAATTGTTTTGGTGAAAGAAATGACAATCTTATGATTTACTAAAATTACGATGTGATGTTTATATAGTGTGATATTTTTAAATTATAAGAGATATTTTTAAAGATCCGCGGCAACTTTGGTAAATCCGTACTGCCTTTGCAATATTATTAGATGAATGATAATTCCGGAATTCGGATATGACGGATATGTCCATCAATTCGCAAAGTACCGGGACATAATTATAAATCACGTGCATATTACAATTTTATATCACATAATAAAACAATATTATTAATTGAATGTATTGATTGTTATACATTAGGGGAATACAAAGTGGAATTAAAATACGAAACCAATAAGATTAAGAATATCATATAAGCTTATCTTTACGTTTGATTATCTTAACCACACATGTAATAAATAATAAATCACGTTTGTAAACATTAATTAACTTTACTATTAAACTTATTTGATTTTCAATTACTCATGAAATTTTAACCAAGCCTTCTTTTCTCAAATAAAATCACAAAAATTATGGTATTATTATCACATTATTCTAATTTTAGATAAATGATGAATCATTTTCATCATTGATATTATTTTTATTATATTACGATATATTACGCTGATTTTATACTTTTTTAGAGTGAAATGAGATTTGTTATCGATTTTCCGATTATACTTTATTTTTAAAGTATACTGTTTATGCAGAAAATTTGTTTGTTAAAAAAAAATCCGCTCCTTAATTAATCACTCTATAAAGTAGCTTATATATTATTATTTATATTACAAAATCCCACGTTTTTTTTGACTTGTAAATTTGCTATATAAAGAACTTTTTTTCCACAAAAAAAAAAAAAAATTCTTTTTTTCTAAACTTACGCTTTGATTTATTAAAGAGATTTAAGGCTGTGTAATAGCCACGTTCTGCTAATACAAGTTGTAATCCTTGTTCAATAATAAACATTTACCTTGCCACCATCAATCTTTATAAAAGAACCTTAAAATCTCTTTTTTACGATCACTTGCAAAAAAAAAAAAAAAATTCCCCTGACCCTTTTTTCCCTTTTTCAACCGTCATTTTTTTTTTATTTCAAAATGAACGCAGCATTTTTCAATAATCCTCCTCATGCCTCTCAAGTTTTTTCGACTTCTCCACAATCGCCACCATCTTCAGGACACGTTTACACCACTGAGATTTATCCTCCATCATTTCTTCCTTCTTCATCCGATTCAAGTCCAATGGAAAGTCCGATGTTATTACCAAAAAGAATTTCCTCATTTAATAATGATAATGACAATTTCACATTAGACGGAAGTGGAACCAACAATAACAACTTGGTTCAACAACAAAGAGAAATGGTTTTCTCAGTTCCTGTTGTAAGTAATAATAATCAACGTGCTGTTAAAAGGAAAGGAAGTAAAGCTTCTATTAGGTCCAACAGAAATTCTATTTTTTTGGATCCTATCGTTGAAGAAGCAAATGATTTCAGTCTTGTGAATATGAATGCTGGTAGTGCTACTATTATCGATAAACACTAGCTATTTTTTTTTTGTACATCCGCATTCCGCAGTATCCAATTTTTCTTGTAAATTTCTGAATTTTATTTGAATTGTAAATAATTTTTTGTTGCATTTAACATATTTTTTTTTTATCCATTTTCATATGTTTATATCACTTTTATTTCAATGTTTATATTTTATTTTATTCATTTTAACATATTTTTTACTTGGTTTCTTTTTAGTTTTAATTAATTATTTCTTACTCAATTATATTTTTAATTATTAATCATTAATATTTTTTTTAAATAAAATCATATTTCTATTATAATATCTATAAAAATAAATAATATGATACGTTTTTATTTTGTGGTGAATTTTCATTCTGCGAAAGACTAGCTACCAGATGGTTAAATATCGCCCGAAATTAAGCTCCTGAAAATTGTAATAAATGAAAAATTATTGCTAAAATGATCGGAATTGATATTCACATTATTTTAGTAAAAAGTAAAAAAACATATAATAAAATGTAAATAAAAATTTAAGTTAAATACATTTATTACGACACGTCAATGATTTTAATATTGGTTTGTAATTCAATTTCTCTGTTAATCTAAAATCTTTTAGAAATTATACAGCCTTAAGTGCACACATCTTGGGACCGGGTGTGCATTTAAAGAACAGCCAATAGAAAAATAGACAATTAAGAATCCAACAAAATTTTTAAATTCGAAGTTTCCTTTTATTTATTTAAACTTAAAATGCATTTTAAATCAAAAGAATCAATATATTTTATGAAATACAATAAACTTATTAATAGCTAATACAAATTTATTTAATTTGAAATAAGAATTTATTTTAAACAACAGTAATATCAATGATTGGTTGATATTGTATAATAGTTATATAAATGCATTTATAAAGTGTAATTCCAATATACTTGGAATTCAGAATTGCTTGTACTGTATATGGGCGGACTTATAGCAAAAGGTGGGGCTCGGACAATCACGTGATTTTGAAAAAATCGAACTTTAATATTATTGGTTAATTTTAATAAATTATAATTTGTTCCATCATTTTTAAAGATTTTTAAAATCAATTTTTTGCAAACTAGGGTAAAATTTTGCAAGGAATTCATTAAAAGCATTAGTTTTTTTCTAGAGTATCTATGTTATTTGTTAAATGCAATAATAGAAAAATACAAAATTTGTAAATTCTTAAATAAAAAATTTTTTTATTAATATATTATAAACAAAATTTTTTTTTTCTAAAAAGTTAAATAAAGTAATATATAATTAAAATAAAATTTCAAAAAAAAATTTTTGGCTTGCATATGGCATTGAATAATCTATTATTTAAAGAAGAATTTATAAACTTTGCATATTCACCTAATTTACCAATATATGAATTTCCATTATTATATGAATTTATTAAATCTCGTATTTACTATATTGTTATACATCAATAACAAATTGAAGGATTATTCAACAAATATGATTTAAAATGTTATCCAAATATGACAAATGAGACAAAACAAGCAAAACTCCAATTAGCTTTTGAAAACACCAAAAATATATCTTTAACTACATCAGATTTACATGAAGAAAGAAAAAGAAAAAGAAAAAGAATGGAGAATATTAATGAAGATAATAGCTTAAATTATGGAGTAGAAGAGGCTGATAGATTATTTAATGAATTGTTTGTTAAAAAGAAAAGAAGCTAATTTTAGAATGAATGTATATTTTATTGATCAAATTCAGCTATATTTAAAAAAAAATGAATAAAATGAGAGAAAAAAAGTGTATCATATGTTCTTTTCATGCAATTTTATTAGAGTTCTGAACAGGTTGATCTGAATTTATCAGGTCAGGTTTAGCAATTGCAATTCAATATAACCTGAATGACCTGTTGACCTGAAACTATGATTTTATATAATAAGTGAGTTATGGTATTATAATTCATTTTTTTATATTGATTTTATATAATAAAAGTGAGTTGCGATATCAGTACTCACTTTTTTATATTAATTCTATATATAAAAAGTGGATTGCGGTATCAGAATTCACTTTTTTATATCGATTTTATATGTAAAAAGTGAATTGCGGTATCAGAATTCACTTTTTTATATCAATTTTATATGTAAAAAGTGAATTGCGGTATCAGAATTCACTTTTTTATATCAATTTTATATGTAAAAAGTGAATTGCGGTATCGGAATTCACTTTTTTATATTGATTTTAATATAAAAAAGTGAATCGCAATATTTCAAAAAAAATGTTTTGCACCATTTTTTTTTTTGATATTTTAATAAAAATCCTGAAAATTTTCAGGTTTCAGTTCAGGTCAGGTCAAACAGATAATTTGATATAACCTGACCTGAAATTTTTTTTCAAGTTAGGTGGTCAATTAACCTGACTTGACCTGATCCATTCGGAACTCTAAATTTTATAAGGGCAAATGAAATAAATGAATAAATGAAATAAACAAGTAAATGGAATAAATGTGGTAAATAGAGGTAAATGAAAGAGAAAGAGTATGGTGGCTGTCACCTATAAACCACACTAATATTAAGTGACTTCATATTTTTATAAATTGTAAATTGAATAGTAAAAAGAAAAAACTAGTAAACCAATAAAATGATATAGCAACATGTACTGAACATTTCTATTGGATTATTTTATAAAATTTAATAAGAATTTTAATTAATATTATGGGTTAAAGTTGGATAATTTTAATAAGTAGCAATAATAAAAATATAAAATTTCGGACTAGTTTTCATGTAATTTTTATGGATTTTACAAAAATTCCATGGAAATCCACAAGAATTCCATGTAATATGGCAAAAAAAAAATTTTGCCGCTTACGCGGCAATTAATATTTTGACAAAGTACTTTAAAACATAAGTTACACAATATAAATAAATAAATTTCAAAATTTTGGACTATTGTTGTTTATAGATGACAGCCACCATAGTAGTATAAATATATGTCATATAATCATATCATATGACAAATTATGTAAATTTTAAAAAATTTATAAAATTTAATTTTGAAAATTAAAATTTAAATTTTATTAGACAGATGGTTATAATAACCAGTGGTTAACTATCGTTATATTATTAAATTTTTAAAGATCTACAATAATAAATGATCTGCAAAATTTCTGAAGAATAATAAAAAAAATGGCCTATTGCTATGTGAAGACATAAAATATAAGGTTATCTTATATATGCCGTACTCAAATAATTTAAAGTTACGTGAAAAATTGTAATTTTTATTGGTTCAACATAGTGTAACATTTCAATGTTGATCACAAATGTTAATAAATTAAAACAAACTTCCATCATGCTGTATTTTTCTCTTTTTTTACTCTTATCTGCACTTTGAACCAATAACATTTTGCAAAAATTACTATAAAAGTCATTATGTTTATCATATTATTCTTCCTCGTCAAAGGAGATACAGCATTTTCTGTTACAATAAGTAGTAATAAATCTGTTAGCAAGCTCAAGAAGATTATTAAGGAGGAAAAACAAAAGCTGTGAAAGTGAAAATTCATGGCGATTAGGACGTTCAGTTGAAGAATCTCAAACTCAACGACAGTGACAAGTTGTCAGCAATAAATGATATAAAAGACTACTGGCCCACTTCGCCTCCTAAAAAATATCTATTCATACTGGAAGCTGTCTGTATACTTGTAATTCTTTTGCCATTTTCCCTTCGTAATATTAATACTTTTTCATTTCCAGCTTCTCAATCTGAAGAGTTATAGAGTATTTCGCCACTTCTTACATTTCATCCAAACGCTGTTAAGGGAAAGAAAGACTACGAATTCAGGTGATTATCAACCTAGTGGAGGAGTTCCTTCCTCAAGGCTTTTTTATGTGATAATTTTAAATTCAGAGGCAAATCTGAACATAATAGGCCAATATTTATCAATTATTTACAGATGCATAATGAAATGAGCTTTCAAACCGCTTTTGAAACAAATATTTGTGAAGTATTAGCTTTTGGAAGATTATGATTTTTCAAAAGAATCGACCAATAACCCCGTGCGATCCAGATTTTATTTGCCACCACTTTGCTACGTTTCAACCGCTCATACCAATCGAGGTTAAAAGAAAACATATTTTAGAATATATTGGGGAATCATTTATAGAATTTCATAAACGCAATAAAAAGGCATGAAAGTGGAATTAGACAGATTTATAGTTATATGGTGGTGAATCAAGTTAAGTACAGTATACTATCAACTTACGACAACCACTGGTTTTTGCACCGACCAGGCGATAATAAAGAAAACAGAGACAAGCTTTGGATATCAGAAGCTCTTCCGTTACAGTCGCATTCGCCACCTGTTCTTAAGGTGTATGCATATGTTACTAAAGAATTATGCATTTTCCCATACTAATATAATTCTGATGAAAATAATGGTAAACGCGTAACAAGAAATATAAGGAAATCAGCTCAAAAAAAGGAGTCATCTGATTCATCTTCTGACGCATCAACAAGCACAAATAATCAGAATCTTTACTTTACAGACTTCAAATTTAAGGATATGTTAAGCGAGGGGACAAAGTTGAAAGACGCTTACATGTGAATTTCGCAACAATACAATTCGCTGAAGTATGCCAATCTGTGGAAATCCCCATCATATATCTTGAAAGAAATGCAGAACGAGGTTAGGATATATCAACTTCTTAGTGACCTTCAAGATCTTCCAAATTTAGAGTGTTACGGCTACTTTGAAAATGGTATGTGTATGTTATCGTACAACTCCTAAAGTTATTATAAACATATTACAGAATGGCAAAAGGTTAAGGGTATTCTTGTGCTAAAGGCAATTCACGATAGAGGCATTCTCCACAATGACATTCGTGGGGAAAATATATTGCTCGATAATCGTAATAATGACGTTTACTTAATTGACTTTGGGATGTCAAGTTCTTATTATGACGTTAAGAAAAGTTGGAGGTTATTTAATGAAGAGAAACTTAAATTGAATAGTATAGTAATTGATTTTTACAACAGTATTTAGAATTCCGTAATATGTTAAGTAATTTGCTATTTTATAATATCAAGAAAGGATAGTATGTATTACAATCAGCATCTGCTTTTGCAATTTATTTTTTATCAATAACAAGAAAAAAAAGTGATAACACATGTTAAGCTGCAATAAATTTGTTTTAATTTCGTATGGTTGTGATGAGATTGAGTTTGCATACTATATTCCCGATCCGGAACTAGGGTGTTCAGGATGGGTTGATCACGATTTTATCACGATTTTGGCAATTTTTTTGCGATTTTATCACGGTCACGATTTTTAACAAAAATTTGCGATTTTCACGACTTTTTAATTTGATTGGATAATCTTTATTGATTTCAATTGGACGATCAATAAAATCTTTTTTTTTAGCCGAAAAAATTTCTAATCCTAACCATTTTTGTTCTAATTTTTTTTTTCTATAAAAATGGTTGCTCCACATGTACATTTGTCACAAAGGTGCAGAGTATCGAGAGAATTATATTGTACAAGGCAATGTGCTGTGGTGTCGATTTTGCAATACAGGAGTTGAACATAAAAGAAAAGATACTGTAATAAACATCTTCGTACAGTAAAACACCTTAAGAATAAAACTACCGATATTAATTCGCCAATTCGAAAAGTTAACTATACCATCATTTGAAAATACAATAAGTGAAAGAGAAAGAGTTAATACTGATGTAGTGGCTGCTTTCACATCTGCAGATATTCCTTTAGAGAAGATTGAAAAATTAAAACCATTTTTACTAAAATATTGTAAAAACGGTATGAATTTTATATTTTAAATTAAACTAACTTTACTTTATTACAATAATTTACTTATATAATTATTTCCATTTGCATTTTTATTTTTATAGGAGGCTTAATTACTGGAGCAAATCAGCTTCGTGAAAAATATCTTCCATTATCGTATGAAATAGAATTTCAAAAATTGAAGACAGTTATAGTTAACAAAAGTATTTGCTTAACAATTGATGAGACTACTGACCGTTGTGGTCGTCACGCTGTTAATATTTTATTTAGTTTTGATAACCAAACTAAATTAGCTAGAACAAATTTTATACCTAATGTTAATGCTTCAATGATTTCTCAATTTGTTATAGATACAATTCATCTATATAATATTCCCTATCAAAACGTTATTTTTTTTATATCTGACAATGCTTCATATATGAAATTGGCATATTCCCATTTATCTCCTTTTTTACCAAAAATGAAACACAATTGTTGCCTGGCACACATCCTTAATCTAATTGGTGAAACTTGGATTGATTTTCAAAAATTTGAATTAGTTGACAGATTGGTTTCTAATTTCAAAGCAATTTTTGTTTATAATTCACAAAGAAAAATTCGTTGGAAGGAGCATTTACTGCGAAATAATGTTGAATCTCCTACTTTAGCTCCATTACCTGTGAAAACGCGGTGGAACTCCTGGTTTTCATTTTTATATTGGATCAAACCTATATATCCTCATGTAATTACATTTATTAATACAGAATATTCTATCAATCATTATTCAAAAGCTATCCGGTATCTTCAGACTTTTTGTGAACATCATGATCATGTTTCATATGTTGAAATTTTTATATTTTTTATTACATACAATTGTGGCAGGTAAGAAAATAAATTATTAGCTATAACTTCATTAATTTTATTATACTTATCATTTATTGAATTTTATTCAGATTGTTTAATGATTTGGAATTCTTTAAAATACGAAACAAAGCTATAGCTCCCTTTGTTTATTCACGAATAATAAACCTTCAAGCTTTTCTTTCATCAGGAAGAAGGAATCCTCCAGTTTCAAATGAAATAGAACAAATTTTTAATGAAAGAAATTATGATAGAGAACCATTTATCTCATTATTTTCTAAGGCTTTTGTGTGGGCTTATGAAAAGTGTGAAAAACATATATCTAATCATCCAGCTTTACCATTATTTAGAGCGATACAATGCTTTGATCCAAGATTTATTCAGTCCAATACGGCACATCATAATATGGGAGACTATAGAATTATTGAAGAATTTCAATTTCCTATGGATATTTTAATACAAGAATGGGGTATTTACTGTGGATTAAATGAATCTGTTGAAGAATTTGAAAATTTAGATGTATATTGGCGAGGTAAATCACATTTATTACCAGAACTTAGTTCATTAGCTTTGAGATATATATGGTTACCAGTATCTGGTGTAGATATTGAACGTAGTTTTTCTAGTTACAAAAGTATATTATCGGATAGAAGAGTGGCACTTAAAGAAGAAAGCATTAAAATGCTTAATTTTCTTTATTTTAATCTGAATGGTAATATTGATATTAATTTGCTAGTTAGGGAATAGTTTATAGATGAAATTTTTGTAAAGACGAAAAATTGTAAATAAAATAATAAAAATAAAAATTGTAAGTTTTTTAATGTTAATTCTGGTCGAAATTATGTTAATTTCGGCCAAAATTATAATCGCGATTTTCGCGATAAAATCGTGAAAATCACACGCGATTTTTAGACCATCACGACAACCCATCCTGGACACCCTATCCGGAACTTAATTATTCCTAATCAGTATTTTTTCGCAAATAAAATCTCTTGTCCTCATACATCGCACTTTGCATCGAATAGTCATTATCGGTAGATTCATATTTGTATTCATCTTTACTATCTGAATATTGTATTACGAAGACTCATATGTAGTTATTCCTGAGCATTTTCGAGAATTGGGTCTTATTGAGTAAACTCAAAACTTTAAATACTTTGCAATTCGTTATTATTTTTTTCGAATATAATTTTATTCATATGGAATTACACGAAAATTCTTTACCATCACGCATAACAAATTATTATGAGCGAAGTCTACAACCATATGGATAATCGTCTGCAAATTAAGATGGCTTAGTTGTGAAACTTTTCTGTCGCACAGGGTCTATTGTATGACGCCAACTGATGTGATTTTATGATTTATTCAAAATCACTGATTCAGAATTTGAATCAAAAAGTTAGATTTATATATGTAATGATTATTTTTCATAAAAGAACCATAGTTTTCTTCTTGCTCCTCTATTAGTCTTCTATTATGACTGAAACAGCAGCTCAATTACTAGGTCACGCCGTTCCAGTTTGCCAATGGAACCTGCAAAATAGCGCTAATCAAACAACAACAGCTGCTTATCCACGGTTTCCAGTCAACGTGAGGGAATGGATCGGTTTCGCGCAAAATGTCAGAATGCAAAATCCCCTTCCAGCAGGACAATACCAGGTTGGATTCACAAGTGGAGTGCTTATCAGAGTCAAAGAAGAGGCAAAAGCTCGTTTATATTCTAATGTTATAGTACCTCTCGAAGCGTTATTAATACCACAAGGAGCAGCATTTCTTGCAACACCTGTCGGATTTTTAGGTGCTTCTGACTATGTTTTATGCACTAATAATTTCTCAGTGGCCAAGATGCCGGTGGAATTGAAAACGCGTCACAATCTTAATTTGTGCGATTATCATCTCTGGCAAATTTATCGATATAAAGACCGGCGTGGTATAATAAATCCAGATTTTAGTAACCAGAATCAAAGATACAATCCAAATTTTAAATTCAAGAAACGTATCCTATCGCAGATATTTGGTCAAATGGCCTGTAATGGCATCCATTATGGCATTTTATCAAATTATAGCGATACGTACTTTCTTAAACGGGAAGAAACAGATCCAAACACCCTGTATGTTTCTCGTGTTGTTCAACCCGCTGATGTTAATCCAACTTTACGCCAATGCTTTTACTATATCAGCCAACTTGTCAATAATGATAATGTTGGCAATAGATTGGGACGTGTAGTGCTTGACAATTTTTCATCTGATAATGATGATGATGAGGACGACTCTGATGATGATGATGATGACGCTGATGATCCTAATGACCCTGATTATGATGACAATGATTCTTCTTCGGGGAAGAGGAAGAGAAAACAGATTCCATCAGCAAAGACTAGTAGTAAAAAAAGTAGAAAAACAATTGCCAGTTCATCCAAGGTAATTGCTACTGTAGACGAATATATAGGTGGCGGGTCTTTCGGAAAAATTTTTTCTGGATATTATGATAATCAAGCTGTGGCATGGAAGACATGTGACGCATGTAAGCAGAAAGAGGAGATGAAAACGCTAATACATGAAGCTCAAATATATTCTATTTTGAAAGAATGTCAAGGTACAATTTTTTTCATTCATAATATTTTTAAACATTATTAACTCATCTATCGCAATATTGATATTAGGTCGTGTTGTTCCATGTTTGTTCTACAAAGGTTACATCTATGACGGATATCTTTTTGCATTAGCGATGCAATTAATTGAGGACTCCCGTCATATTGATCCTACAAGACTCACAAAAGAAGAAAAAAGTTTCATAGTCAATCAACTCAGGGAAATACATAAATTTGGCGTCTTGCACAATGATATTGCTACAAGAAATATACTATATGAACCAAAAAGTCGCAATTATTTTTTTATTGATTTTGGTCTAAGTGTGATCGTAGATAATGAATCACCAAAATTGGGCAAGGAAGAAAGGAGACTAAAAAAACTTTTACAACTTTAACCATCTGAATGTATAGGACTATACCGCATTATCGCACTAGATGAAGAATAAATAAATTTTTATTATTGCAAGCTACAATGTATATGTAACTTTCATTTTAAATCATAAAATGTAATAGTTTTACACCAATTTTACCTTCTAAAAAATTAAGAAATTATAAATTTAATAGAAATCGGAAAATAATAATTTGCTATGAATTTTTTTAAAATGCTCAAAATCATACATAATAATAAATTCCAATTTTTTTTAAATAAAAACTACTTACTTTTAACTGCCAAATATTATAATTGCATTTTGTTATATTACATTATCACAGAGAAATATTACTGATAATTTTTACATTAAAATTGAATTTGGTATGAAAGTTTGAAATAAAAAGTTTAACCTTTATTTTCTCATCAACCAAAGCTTGTATTGAAATAAAATTACAACTATTAGATTCTTTGCAATTACAAGATTTGAATAATGGTCTTTTATTATATTATTGAGCTTTTTATATTGCTTTGGAAAATGATTATCTTTATATAACATAAAAATTCATCATACTCACTATTATACTTGAACTATCACATTATGAAATTTTTTTTAATAATTTTTCTGTATAGTGAATTTTTACATTATTTACTAATATTTAAATCAGTATATTAAGAAAAACTCATTTTTTCAAATTAAACCAAAACTATTCAAACTGGAGGGTTTGTTATATCGAATTCTGACTGTAGATAGTTCTCATTAATGATCATTGTACTGTACAATTGTTACATCGTAAAATTATATATGATATTGGTACAATGAGATTTTTTTATTAATTGTGAAATGGGACTAAGGTTGCTTATCTAAACCTCTTCAAAATCCTACGATTAGTTTCGTCAAAATTTTACTATAGATTTATTATAGTTTCGGCAGAGTTTCGACAGTTTCAGCATTTATAATAAGTTTCAGCAGTTTCACCTTTCTCTAAAGTTTCGCCAGTTTTTTAATATAACTTTAATATAGTTTTGGCAGAATTTCACTTTTCGGTGAAACACCATTTTGCCTAAACCCCTAGGTTTCGGCAAGCAACCTTAAATAGGACAACAAAAATTTATTGGTACAGGCATTATCGGTACATAGAATATTGGTACATCAAGATCTGACTGTATATTATGGTATTCAGATTATAGTGTACACTGGTCGAAATCAAAACTTTCGACCGTTAAGAGCTTTCGGCATAATTTTTGCTGATTGGTCATGTGATTCATCACATTTTTTGACCAATAGCAAAAATCGGTAAAATCAATCACAAATCAACTAATACTGATTGTTAAACAAAAACTCATTCAGTCTTTTGGTGAAAAATCAACTTATACCGATTGTTATATGAAAAATTGCTCTTTTAAGATCATTCAGTAAAATTATACTGATTGGTCATATAAATCAACACAATTTTGCCAAATTTGCCAAACGGTAAAAATCAATAACTAATTGGCAATAATTCGGCAAATCAGTTAGTAAATAACTGAAAAAATCAGATGATCCAGATCGACATTTTACAGGTCTTTTTAAAATAAACTTTTTTAAACTTTTTAAACTTTTTAAACTTTTCGCCTTTCTTTTTCATCCGTAAATGTACACATTGAATTCAGTAACTTTTTATTAAATCAAAAAAGTTTTGAAACTTTCTTTAAAAAAACATTTTTTACATTAAAAAACATTTCTTTTTTATACTTTTAGTGAAGAAAATCGGTTCCAGCGTGGATACCGATATTACAGGTAAAGTTTTGAAAAATTTCAAAACTTTCTTTTAAAAAAAAACGTTTTTAGCTAAAAACGTTTCTTTTTTATATTTTTTGCAGGAAATCGGTTCTGGTGTGGATACCGTTTCCCTAGGTAAAGTTTCAAAAAAAATTTTCAAAACTTTCTTTAATAAAACATTTTAATAAACCATTTTTTTTTATTTTTGTATAGGAAATCGGCTTCAACGTGGACGCCGATATTCCAGTTAAGTTTCAAAACTAAATGTTTCGAAACTTCTTTAATAATAAAAAAATGTTTTTTTTTTATTTTTTTTATATAGGAATTCAGCTCCAGCATAAACGCCGATATTTCAGTTAGGTTTTGAAACTAAAGTTTCGAAACTTTAATAAAACATTTTTTAATAAAAAAAACATTTTTTTATTTTTTTTATATAGGAATTCGGCTCCAACGTGGACACTGATATTCCAGTTAAGTTTTGAAACTAAAGTTTCGAAACTTTAATAAAACGTTTTTTAATAAAAAATGTTTTTTTTTATTAATTTTTGTAGGAAATCAGTTCCGGCGTAGATACTAATATTTTAGGTAAGTTTCAAAACAAATGTTTTGAAACTTCTTTAAAAACGTTTTTTTATATTAAAAAATGTTATTTTTTATTTTATTGTATAGGAATTTGGCTTCAGCGTGGACGCTAATATTCCAGATAAGTTTTGAACCATTTTCGAAACTTCTTTAAAAAAAAAACGTTTTTAATGTTTTTTTTATACTTAATTGTAGAGCTATCAGTTCCAGTGTGAATACTAAATCCCAAAGATAAGTTTCGAAAAATTTCAAAACTATAATAAAAAATGTTAAAAATTAACATTTTTTTTTATTTTTTTGTAGGGATATCAGTTCTGACGTGAATACCAAAATCCTAAAGGTAAGTTTTGAAAAAAAATTTCAAAACTTTTTTTAATAAAACGTTTTTAATAAAACATTTTTTTATGTTTGTATAGGAAATCGGCTCCTACTTGGATACTGAATTACAAAGGTAAGTTTCGAAATAAAGTTTTGAAACTTTAAAACATTTTTTAATATTAAAAATGTTTTTTTTTTTACTCTTGTATAGGAATTCGGCTCCAGTGTGAACGTCGATATTCCAGTTAAGTTTTATTTTCAAAACTTTTTTGAAAAAAACGTTTTTAACGTTTTTTTAAATATTATTGTAGGGATACCGTAAAGTTTCGAATTTTCAAAACTTTTTGACAAAAATTAATAAAAAACGTTTAATTTAACATTTTTTTATTATTTTTATTAATTTTTTTGCAGGAAAATCGGCTCCAATTCGGATACCGGAATCCTGCAGGTAAAGTTTCAAATTTTTGAAACTTTACGAAACTTAATAAAAAAAACGTTAAAGTAACATTTTTTTTATTATTTTTTATTATTTTTTTTGCAGGAAAATCGGCTCCAAATTGGATACCAGAATCCCGCAGGTAAAGTTTTGAATTTTCGAAAATTTTTGAAACTTTATGAAACTTAATAAAAAAACGTTTAATTTTAACATTTTTTTATTATTTTTTTATATTTTTTTTTGTAGGGAATTGGCTCTGATTTGGATACCAATCCTACAAGTAAAATTTCGAAGTTTTTTTTTCGAAACTTAATAAAAAACGTTTATTTTAAACGTTTTTTTTATTTTTTTTGTAGGAAATCAGCTCTAATATGGACGCCAAAATCTTTTCGGTCAGGTTTCGGGATGAGTTCAACATGGCATTTCGAAGGTAGAACTTCAAAATATTTCATTAATTTATCTAACGAACGTTACTAACATTTGTTCGTATTTAAAAATTTTTTTTTTCTTTTTTTATTTGAACGAAACGTTTGCTAACGTTTTCGTTCTTTTTTTTGTAGATTCAAGACGCCCTCAAAGTATAATAGGGGTTTAGGGTATGGAATGGTTGATGGTAAGTTTCAAAGTTAGTTTAATTTCGAAACTTTAAAAGAAATGATTTATTAATCTTTTCTTTCTTTTTTTTGTAGGCTTTCATTTCGGGCTGATAGATCAGGTAAGTTTTGAACTATTTCAAAACTTTTCGAAATTTTTTTTTTATAAAAGAATTAGTTTGCTAACTGTTTCTTTTTTTTTTTGTAAATTTTCCCCTTCGACTTTTTATTGAATGGGTAAGTTTTTCGAAACTTCATTTTTTATTATTATTAAAGAAACAAATTAACTGTTTCTTTTTTTTGTAGGTTTCCATTAACGAATTGGGAGTAAGTTTCGAGTATCGAAATTTTAACCTTTTTTATCGAAGAAACATTAAACTAATTGTTTCTTCTTTTTTTTTTGTAGGTTTCCCACCCTTCAGACTTTATTGAATGGGCGGATAAGTTTCAAATTTTTTCAAAACTTTATTTTTTTTATTGAAGAAACGTAAACTAATTGTTTCTTCTTTTTTTTTGTAGATTTTCTTCTTCGGACTTTATTGGATGGGCTGATAAGTTTCAAATTTTTCGAAACTTTATTTTTAATTATTATTAAAGAAACGAACTAACCATTTCTTTACTTTTTTTTTGTAGGTTTCCCCTTTGGATTTTATTAGATCGGGTAAGTTTCTTTTAAAACTTTAACTTTTTTTATTTAAAAAATAGGTTACTAACCATTTCCTCCTTTTTTTTTGTAGGTTTTCTATGGATTTTTATCAGGTTAGGTGAAGATGATGGGTGGATGATGGATGGTGGATGGTGATAGATAGCTATATATTAATTTAATATGTAATTTAAATTTAATTAATAAATTATTATAAAATTAAAATCAGTAATCAGTTAAATGTACAAAAATCGGTAATAAATTATTAGTAGGGTTCCGATCGGTACGGTTCGGTTTCGGTTTGAGTCATACCGAAACCGAAACCGAATTTCGGTATCGGTAATCGGTAATTTACCGAAGTTTCGATATCGGTAAACTGTATAACCGAAACCGGCCGGTAATTACCGATTACCGATACCGATTTACCGAATTTACTACTCCTCGATGTATTTATTACAAAACCTATATAAAAAATAACTAGCAAATAAACAAATATAAGATTGAGATCTTTGGATTTAATATACGCTAGGTGTTTATATAAAATTATAATCTATTATATGATTGTTATCAATTAATAATAAACGCGTTACTATTTAAAAAAAAAAAATTAAAAAAAACTATATATATATGGACTAAAAAAGATTATCAGTTTGCCAATCACAAAATAAAAAGTCAGATCGGTAAATCGGTTCGATAAATGATAAAACCGATACCGAAAACCGAAATTACCGAACCGATCGGTAAATTACCGAAGTGTTAGGTCGGTAATTTTTGATGTAATTACCGACCGAAAACCGAAAACCGATCGGTTCGGTTCGGTAATTACCGAAACCGATCGGAACCCTAATTATTAGGTTTATTAACAATCGTCAATTTGATTTTACCGATTTGTTGCCAATTTTTACTGATCGATTTGTTGACAAATGGCAGGCATTATAGTGCAAATCGTCTATATAATTAGTTGCCAATTTTTTTGGTACTGATCGGCTAAGGTCAGACCGAATTTCGTCCAACATTCGGCAATTTAAAATTTTGCTGAAATAGACTATTTTGACCAGTGGTAGTAACCAGATTATACATGAAGTCAAAATTAAAGCCCAAAAGTAGAAATATTTCGACTTGGGAAGGTCAAAAGTTGAAATTAAAGTCGAAATGGTCAAAATTACATCATAGTCATGTGATTTTTATAATTATAATTTAATATAAAATTTTAAACGTGAATAACTCCGTCAATATTGATGCTACAGATATGAAATACATATTATTGGAATCCTCTCAATGAGCTGAATCCAATTGCGTAAAGATCATAAAATCTAATCACTGGATGCAGAAATCGTTAACTTTGAATTTTAATATTATTGTTTACTATAAAAATTATAAAACTATTTAATACCAAATTTTAAACGTGAATAACTCCGTCAATATTAATGCTACAAATATAAATTACATATCATTGGAATCCTCTCGATGAGCTGAATCCAACCGTATAAAGATCATAAAAATCGAATCACTGGATGCGGAGTTCGTTAATTTTGAATTTTAATATTATTGTTTACTATAAAATCCAGTGTTCAGAAATGACCTGGTCATTTGACCATTTTTTGGATTAGAAGTTATTTGGTCAAATGAGGACCGGGAAAACTACTAATAAAGGTCACCGGTTTTCTTGGTTCGAACCCATATTTAATTTTCAAAAAGGTCACCGTAAAAATAATTAATAAAAGTCACGTGTTGGTTCACAAGAATAAGAAAATTTGAGTAAAGATCTTTCCTTTTTCTGTTTTTGGAGCGAAAACATGTGAATAAATAGCCAATTGACCAATCATAAGATGGTTCGCATATATATGATTTTCTGATTTTTTTCCGGTGACCTTTATATATAGTTTTCCCGGTCCTGTCAAATGACACCCCATCATTTGGCATATGGTATTTGAATTATTCACGAAATGACAAATAACAAATGATTGGGTATCATTTGACTGTCATTTGCATCCTTTGTCATTTGGTCATTTGTCATTAAAATATTTAAAGATTATTAGACAATTTATAATCACGTGATGTACAAAAAAGGAAGGACGTAATCGAAATAATCATAAACAGAATCAATTTTACTGTAATCTGAAAATAATAAATAATATAACCATAATCATTAAAGTGATAATAATATCTGATATGTTATTTATTATATATAAATTTATTATATAATTATATGCATAAATAAATGTTATGGCCATCTTATGATTAAATAAAGACAACAATTATATATAAAAATGGTGAAAAATGGGATCAACTACATGTATTACAATTAAATATTTTATTGCAAAATTAATTAACTTTTATTTGTGTGGAGAAAATGATCATTAGTGAAATAATTATAAGTGAAATAATACTGTCTAAAATAATATTATTAACAAATAATAACCTGTAAAAATAATAATAAATCACGTGATTAAAAAATCTTTACTACTATTGGAACTTTTTTGATTATATATATTAAAACCAATTTTGTTTTAATATTTTTGTTTTCTTAATTAAAATAAACAGAATAATTAATAAAAATTCTCAGAATATTTAATATTTTTCAAATGACTTAAATGACAGGTCATTTGAGTTGCAAATGACAAATGACAAATGACAAATGACTTGTCATTTGAGTCATTTGTTCATTTCAAGTAGTCATTTGCCAAACACTGATAAAATCATATGACTATAACGTAATTTTGACCATTTTGACTTTTGGAGGGGCTTAAGTCGAAATTATTTTAACCATTTTGACCATTTTAGAGGTCAAAATTAACCAATTTCAGTTTCATGTATAATCCAGATAACCCAGATTATTTAACCCAAAAGGCAAATTAGCAAACTCTTTTTATAATACATTTATTGAATACAATCTTTACTTTGATCCATCATCAGGAAATTTGTTTAGGCGTAATTTAGTGTAATATTTCGAAGGTGGTGTAAAATTTCGAAATATTACACTAAAAACGTAATATTACAAAAGTTTACGCTCTTAAATTTGAATAATTATAGTAATTTAAGAATATCTTGCTATCTACTGATCCAATCAAGACGATCTATAGCTCATTGGAATCAGCTCATCAAGACGAATCAAATGGTAGTAAAATCGCATTTCTACAGTTAATAGAACGCTCTATAGTATGCAGTAAAGTTTTAAATTAATAGAAAATCATTTATCGAACGTAAAGATATGATTTTACTACCATTTGATTCGTCTTGATGAGCTGATTCCAATGAGCTATAGATCGTCTTGATTGGATCAGTAGATAGCGAGATATTCTTAAATTACTATAATTATTCAAATTTAAGAGCGTAAATTTTTGTAATATTACGTTTTTAGTGTAATATTTCGAAATTTTACACCACCTTCGAAATATTACACTAAATTACGCCTAAACAAATTTTCTGATGATGGAATTTTTATATGGTCTTAAATGATTCATAAAAAATAGTCCAAAATTTTTTATTTTTATTATTTTCATTTATTAAAATTACTTATTTTTGATCTATATTCCATAATATCACTTTATATAATTGTTAAATCTGTAGGTAGAAATTTATTTTACTTCAGTTTGAGTTATAAAAGTTTATACTAGAAAATGGAACAGGACCTTCGGAAAATGCTTATATATGTAAGGTACCAAGGTGCTTAGCCAACATAGAAAAGTTTTATGATGTAAGAATTTTATAATGCTTAATTTTAAGAAAATTTTATACTATGTAAGATAATTAAATTGCATATTTTTGGTATTATTTTAAAATACTAAGAGTTTTTAGTTGCTTATTTTTCATATTTATATAACTTTTTAAAATGTTATATATTGAATTTATAATTAATTTTTATTTTATTTTTACTAACGGTGAGTGTTAATTTTGTACTACATTTCCCAATTTTATATAAATATATAAACAAAAAATTTTTTTTGATGAAATTTCATTTTTTTTTTCAATGTTTTATTAATTATCTGTTAATAGTATCTTTTTAATTTTTATTAAACTCAGTGTATTATTTTTAATATAAAATTACTATATTATACATGTTTATTTTGTTAAATAACATCGGGAAATTTTTTAGGGAGTAGATCAGGACCCTGAACAATATATATAAAGGTAGGTTTTGAGTTTGCTTAACCAACATATAAAAATTTTTCCTATATGAGATTTATTATTGCTTATTTGATAACATAATTTTTAAATAGTCAGATATAATTATGCGTAAAGATATAATATTTAGTAGTCGGATATATATTTGCGTAGCAGGATAGAATTTTTTAATATATATATATAATATAATATATATTTACATTTTCACATTAAAAAAATCTAATAAAATATGTAAACAAAGTTATAAACATGTTTGTATAAAAAAAATTTACTATTTTTATTACAAAGAATAAGTTAATTGTATATGTAATACAGGAAACATTTTTAAATGTGATCATGTAACATGTTTTTGATAAAACAAATACGTGTCTACGTATACATGCCACCCAAATTATTTTGGATTGCCGTAATTATAAGTAAAATCCCAAATTCAATTATGGCATCCCAAATTATTTTAGCACTTTACATAGTAAATTATATATAAACCAAATGAATTATGGCATCCCAAATTATAATTATGGCATCCCAAAATAATTTGGGCAGCATGTATACGTCTGCGTAACATTAAAATCATAAATCATATACGCGTCCGTATAACATGTAAAAAATATATATTTAAAATGAGAGCAACGGGTGGGTGAGAAGAGAAAAATAAGTGTTTTTCTGTTTTTTTATAATTCTACACTATAATTTTTGTAATAATCAATAAAAGTTATTTCATTTTTACTTAGAAAATTTTTTAAAAATATTTTTTTTGACAAATTTTACAGTAAATTTTAAAAATAAAAATTCCGCGTATTGGTGGCGTTACAAAAAACATGAATAAATCCATAAATATCTATTCAATTATGATAAAAATTTATATGTAAGTGGATTTGAACCTGCTGAACAACTTTACTTAAGAAGGTTTTGGATTTGGATGTTTCCTTTGACTAAAGTGCCTAAATTACGCTCTGAATTCACAGAACAGATATACGAAATATTAATAAGAAACATTTATAAGTTGTAATATTACAAAAAAATAATAATAGCTTTATCCATACATTATTTCAAAAATTTTTGTTTTTTTAGTTTTTTTTATATACAGTCAACTCCCTCTATAGTCACTCCTGTTATAGTCACATTCTACTATGTAGTCACACCAGTTGAATATTCAAAACACTTTATTATTAAAATCTATCCTATATAGTCACAATCTATCTATAGTCACTATCACACCTATCCTCAAAAATCTTATATTAAAAAGAACCGTTTATAATCACAGTTATATAAAGAATATATTAAATAACTTGGCATCTAATAATCGTACAAAGATGTAACATAGCTTGTTAGAATCGTCTCACTGAGACGAATCGAATGGTGGTAGTTTTATCCTTTTCCTTTGCAAGTATTTACGGCCAGACCACCCATTGCCTCTTATGAGACTAATCTCGGGTCTGCGTCCTATCATCTTTAACGGGCAACCATTAAACCGAGATCTAATTCCTCGTAACAGCACCACTATAAGAAACATCCCCTATCGGGCCATTTTAAAGTCCGATCTGAAGCAGTACACGCCGCCTACTCATCCTATACCCATTGCATGATACTGATCTTTCAATTTATTTTACGACCTTTAGAGAGCATCTACTTTCATGGAGGACTTTCGACAGGTAACATCAACTATCTAGTACCCTTCCATACCACCATTTTAGGTACTAAGTCTCACTCAAAGGCCACTATAGCCCGCGATTACCCAGCACCGATAGTACAGTTGTTTACCCCAAGTGGTATACTTTGTAGTGACCACTGCATATGAAGGTAAGTAACAGGCATCTGTCCAGGATCACCTTATAGTGGGTATCACCACCTTGGGGATCGCAAGGGGCTGAGTAGGGAATCGAAGCACTATAGCCATGCTACCTGTTCTGTGCACGAAGCAACTTTGGTTGTCAAGGCCACAACAGAAAGTCAACTACCACTAAGACATTGCACCTCAGCTTTACCATCTAGGACGACCATCTAGCCATTACTGACCCCAAGTGGTATCGTAGACGACCACCGAACAGGGAAGTCCCCCCAGTGATAGTAGTGACCTCAGACAGGACTGCGTACATACCAATGGCCTCATAGGGAACGCTAGAAGGACACTACGACCCTATTGAAATGTACGGCCTAACCGTACACACTAATTCACCATGATGCAGTCCAACTACACTAATCCCTGTACCTTCACGCTATTGGTTGTAGCGTCCGCAGTAAAATTCTTTTTATTTCCGTGGTCAAAAGTTTTATCCTTTTCCTTTGCTATTGTTTACGGCCAGACCACCCATTACCTCTTATGAGACTAATCTCGGGTCTGTGTCCTATCATCTTCAATAGGCAACCATTAAACCGAGTACTTAATTCCTCAGGTAACAGCACCATGTAGAAGACATCCCCCATCGAGCCATTTTCGATCTCAGTTTGCAGACACGCCGCCTACTCATCCTTAATCCATTGCATGATACTGGTACTCAATTTATTTTACGACCTTTAGAAAGCACCTACTTTTAGCTGGAGACTTTCGACAGGTAACATCAACCATCTAAGATCCTTCCATACCACCATTTGAGACGCGTCTCACTCAGCGCCACTACAGCCCGCGATTACCTAGCACCGATAGTACAGTTGTTTACCCCTGTGGTTGGTATACTTATTGCAGTGACCACTTCGGACAGGAAGTAGCAGGCTTCTGTCCAGGATCGCCCCTTATGGTGGGTATCGACCAAGGGATCACCACCAGGGACCCAAGAAAGTGGGGAATCGAAGCATCGCCAATGCTACCTGTTACGTGCACGAACATCTTGGTTGGCCTAAGACCTAACAGAAGGTCTAACTACCACTAAGACATTGCACCCTCAGCTTTACCATCTAGGACGACCATCTAGCCATTACTGACCCCAAGTGGTATCGTGGAGTGACCAGCCCAGACAGGGAAGTCCCCCCCCCCGAGGTATAGTAGTGACCTCAAGGACAGGACTGCGCACATGCCAATGACCTCATAGGGAACGTTAGAAGGACACCATGACCCTTAGTTGAAATGTGCGGCCTAACTGTACACACTAATTCACCATGATGCAGTCCAACTACACTAATCCCTGTACCTTCACGCTATTGGTTGTAGCATCCGCAGTAAAATTCTTTTTATTTCCGTGGTCATAGGAATCGAACCTGCGACCTCACCATACTCAGGCTTAATGAGGGTCTCAGTGACTAACCACCGAGATAGGGTGACCAACCAGTTTTATCCTTTTCCTTTGCAAGTGTTTACGGCCAGACCACCCATTGCCTCTTATGAGACTAATCTCGGGTCTGTGTCCTATCATCTTCAATGGGCAACCATTAAACCGAGTACTTAATTCCTCAGGTAACAGCACCACTATAGAAGACATCCCCCATCGGGCCATTTAGGCTGATCTGAAGCTAGTTTTATCCTTTTCCGATCACTGGCTGACGAGTTATTCAACAAAATGTTAAACATCGGCATTATAATATTTTTTGATTTACGTTTACTGCGCCATTTAACATTTTGCTAGATTTCTCGGTACCTAGTGATTGTAAAAAGACGATTTATAGCTCGTTGGAATCGCCTCATCGAGACGAATCGAATGGTAGTAAGCTCATCTCTCTGTGATTAATATTGACGGAGTTATTACTTAAAAACCATTTAATATTTTTTAATTTCGGAAATTGATCTAGTGATTGGATTTCGATGTATCTTATACCATTAGATTCGTCTCATCAAGACGAATCGAATGGTAGTAAGATCGTCTTTCTAGGATCAATATTGGCAGAGTTATTACACAAAAACCATTAATATTTTTTTAATTTCGGAAATTAATCTAGTGATTGGATTTCGACGTATTTTATACCATTAGAACCGTCTCATCAAGACGAATCGAATGGCGGTAAGATCAACTCTCTACGATTAATATTGGCGAAGTTACGATACAATAAAGTTTTAAGTATAATTCTGGCTAAAATTATGTTAATTTTTGGCCGGAATTATGATATATAAATATAAGAAATTTTTTATATAGTCACATCTCTTTATAATCACCAAATATGGACTGTTCCAAATGTGTGACTATAAAGAGAGTTGACTGTACATATTTTATAAAAAAAATCATATATAAATATATATATGTCATAAAATAAGTTGTTTAGCAGTGTAAAAAATTTATGGGTTAGATAAAAGTTTGCTTAGCAGACATGAAAAATATTTGCTTATTGACCTTAGTAAATTTTGAATTTTTTATCTGACCTATATATATATTGTTCGGGGTCCTAGCAGATCTGTGCAGATTTTCAGAAATTATTTCTGCGCAGATCTTATACCCTGGCGCAAAACATTAGAGGAAAAATCCAATAAAAAACTGCACAGATTTTATAAATAATAAAATTCTGCGCAGATTTTTAAATGAAAAACCTTCGAAATACCTCAGCAATTTTTTTCAGTAAAAATCTGCATCACAATAATACAAATTAATTTATTGCATTAATTACTAATTTATTTATATAATCAAAATTACTTTTTTATTATATATTAACAAGTTTACAAATACAATTGAAATCTATTACTAGTCATTACTATTCATTATCTCTTTACTGTACATTTACATGATGTTAATGGTTTGGAACATTGTTCCAGTTGGTTCAATTCTAACAAACAACGGAAACCTACAAATGAAAAAAATTTTTTGAAGCAAGCAGCTTCAAAATTTATAATCCAGCAGTCCAGGATCTAAACATAAAAGAAACGATCATTAGTATAACGATCATTAAAAAATAGAACTTTAAAGCATTTACCTTTGAAGTTCTTAAATACTTTAAAGTTCTTCATAATGGAAAACTGTAACCTAAAATAAAAGAAAAAAATGAACATTGGTATAACATTCGTTAAAAAAAGCAAAACAAAAAAAGAACTTCAAAGTGTTTACCTTCGAAGTTCTTCACTATTACAGTTCACTGTCCTAAGGACTTTCAGCCAAATGTAAACCTGAAACCTAAAATAAAAGAAGAATGAACGTTAGTTCACGTTCGCTAAATAAAATTAATAAAAAAAAATTTTATTTGAAGGAATACCTTCGAATTCCGTCTAAGAAGCGTCCAGAAAGCCGAGAATCTACAAAAAAAAAATGAAACGTTAGCTAACGTCTCGTTAAATAAAATAAAAAAAATACAGAATTTCAAAGTTTTACCTTCAAAATTCTGTCAAGAAGGCGCCCAGAAAGCCATGGACTTATAAAAGATAAAAAATCAAAACGTTAGCCAACGTTTCATTTAATTTTTTTAAAAAAAATATAAAAAAAATTAAAAAAATTTGAAGGTACCTGTATTTACCTTTGAAATTCTGTCCAATCCAGATGACGATCAGAAAACCTTAAATTACAAAAAAAAGATAAACAAAACGTTAGTAAACGTTTCGTTAAACAAAAAAAAAATATAAATATAATTTCGAAGATATTTACCTTTGAAATCCCTCCTCTTATTCCTTACATTCCAAGTCCGGTTCATCCAAAAAAGCCCGGCAACCTATAAAATGAATAAAGAACGTTAGAAACATTCTTTTATAAGAAAAAAAAATTATAAAGTTTCACAACAAAATGTTGCGAAATTTACCCTTTATCCGTTTTAGGAACCTTCGAAGTACCAAAACTACAAAAAAAAAGAAAAAGAAAAATGAAACATTAGCTACGTTTCGTTTAAATAAAAACAATGAAAAAAAACAGAATTTCGAAGTTTACCTTTGAAATTCTGTCCAAAAGGAGTCCAAAATGCCGTGTTCCTACAAAATACAAAAACAAAATGTTAGAAACGTTTCATTAAATAAAACAATAAAAATTTTCAAAGTTTACCTTCGATATAGAAGTCCAGAATTCATTTACAGCTTCCTTTAACTAAAACAAAAGGAAATGAACGTTAGTACATTCATTATATTAATTTAAAAAAAAATAATTTTTTTTTTCAAAGGTTTATCTTCGATATGGAAGTCCGGAATTCATTTTCGACTTCCTTTAACTAAAACAAAAATAAATGAACGTTAGTTTAACGTTCATTATATTAATTTAAAAAAAAATAATTTTTTTTTTCAAAGGTTTACCTTCGATATGGAAGTTCGGCTTGTAATCGGCTTCCTTTAACTAAAACAAAAATAAATGAACGTTAGTTTAACGTTCTAAAAAAAAAATTAATTTTTTTTTTTCGAAGGTTTATTTTACCTTTGATATAGGAGCCCGGAACTCAGTTTCAGCTTCCTTTATCTAAAAAAAATAAGACGAAATGTTAGTTAATGTTCGTCAATAAAGTTAATAAAAAAAAATATTTTTTTTTTCGAAGGTTTTACCTTCAAAGTAAAGTCCAGAGCCATTCTTTGGCATCCAGGACCTAAAAAATAATAGAAATGAACGTTTGTAACGTTCGTTGAAATAAAATTAAAAAAATATTTTGAAGGTAAACTTTACCTTTGAAATAAACATCCAGAGCCATTCTTTGGTGTCCAGGACCTATAAAATATAAAAACGAACGTTTAGTAACGTTCGCTAAATAATAATTAAAAAAAAATCGAAGGTAAAGATTTTACCTTTGAAATTAACGTCCAGAGCTATTCTTTGGCGTCCAGAACCTATAAAATATAAAAACAAACGTAAATTAACGTTCGTAGGTATAAATAAAATAAAAAAAATTTGGAGGTAAATTTTACCTTCAAAATAAATGTCCGGAGCCGTACTTTGGCGTCTAGGACTTAAAAAAAAATAAAAAATGAACGTTTGCAATGTTCGTTAAATAAATAAAGTTATTCAAAAGTCTTTACCTTTGAAATAAATGTCCAGAGTCATTTTTCAATGTCAGGACCTAAAAACATGAAAAATGAACGTTAGCGACGTTCATTAAACAAAAAGATAAAAAAAAAATTCAAAGGTAAAGGTTTTACCTTCAAAATAAGAGTCTGGAACCATTCTTCGGTGTCCAGAACAAGAAAATAATAAAACCGAACGTTAGACAACGTTCAGTATATAAAAAATATTAGTTTCGAAGTTTTACCTTCGAAATAAAGTCTGGAACTGGTACTTTCAGCGCTCTGGACTTACAAAAAAAAATGAAACGAACTTTAGCTAATGTTTTATTAAATTTTTTTTTTTTAAAAATGGAGTCCAGGATGTACCTTTTGTGTTCTAGACTAATAAAACTAATAAAACGAACATTTTCTAACATTCGTTAAATAATATTAATATTAAAGTAATAAATACCTTCAAAATAGAGTACTTTTGGCGTTTTGTAAAATGTATTTTTTGAAAGGAGATAAAAGAGTCTGACATCTTTTTAATCCAAAACTCCTGCATGTTGCAGATTATGTACCGAATGTTAGACGAATTTGCCTTAAAGATTCCGAACCTTACAAATAAATTTTTTTTTTAAAAAAAAATTTCTCTGATAAGCTTCGAAGCTTAAAAAATAATAGAAATATTTTTTTTTTGGAATCTTTAACAGATTATTTCCTAAAAGGTGTTGTAGAAAAAATTATTTCACAAAGTTTTTTTCTTTAGTAATAAGTATTATAGAAAAAATTATTTTTTTAAAGTCTTGTAAAGTTTTTTTTTAAAGAGTATTTATTGTAGAAAAAATCATTTAGGTATTAAATCAAGTTAGAGTTAATCAAAGTTTAAATATTGAATCAATGATAAAATTGCAGATTGAACTGATATTTTAATGAAAAAAAAGCAAAAATCTGCAAAATTGCAGACTTCCGCATAAATTTCACATAAAAAAAAGCAGAAATCTGCAAAATCACAGATTACCGTAAAAATTTATACATAAAAAATAAGAAACTTGCAAAATTGCACAACTTTGTAAAAAATAAAAAGCAAAAATCTGCAAAATCGCAGACTTCCGCATAAATTCACAAAAAAAATGCAGAGATCTGCTAATTTTACAGATCTCTGCAGTTCTGCATCTTAAAAAATTTCCCGATGAAAATTACTATAAATATGTTTTACTTTAAAATATAATTTCACTACTCAATATATATATATATATATATATATATATATATATATCTTTTATGTTTAAGTAAGTTTGTTCAGCAAGTTAAATCTACTTGTATTTTAATTTTCATAAGGCTAAGTATGATATTTATATAGAAAAGCATATTTTTTTTAATGGTAATAACTTTTAAATTTTTCACTTTTCCGTTTATAACTTCAGAGTGTAATTACACCACTTTAGTCAAATAAAATTGACTTTCTAAATTAATTGAAAGTTGTTCAGCCAGGTCAAAATACTTATATATTAATTTTCATGAGTGTGAGTATAATACTTATGGAAAAAAGTGCATTTTTCATAACGGTACTAACTTCTGAATTTTTTATTTCTCCGTTACAACTTCAAAGCGTAATTACACCTTTTTGGTTAAATGAAATCAACTTTCTAAATTAATTGAAAATTGTTTAGCAAGGTCAAAACTACCTAGATATTAATTTTTATGGGTGTAGGTATAATACTTATAGAGAAATTTACATTTTTTGTAATAGTATTAATTTCAAATTTTTTTTTTACTGTTTATTAACTTTATTAATTAAATATTGTTAATCTACTTGTATATTATGTTTAGTTTAGCTTCACAACATATTTAAAATTGGATTTAATAAAATATATTAATTAATAAATATATTTTATAAATTATATGTGTTATAATAAAAATTTAATTAGGTTAGAAGATTGATTTGCTTATTTTTATATAATTTTTAAGGTTAGATATCAACAATGCTTAGCGATCATAGTAAAAACCTATGCTTAAAGTTACTAATAAAAATATTTTGGGACTTTACCTATATAAGTATTTTCTGGGGTCCTAATGGAACCATTGTAAGTTTAAAGCGAAAAACTAAAACTTGCGAGTTGCGATTTCATTAGGTAACGATCATGTGGTAGACAAAGAAATTCACGTGATTTATTTTTTTCCCAAGTGTATAGACATATATTGTCCTTCGCTTCGCTCTGGACAATTATTGTGACAGCCACCATAAGAGACCAGAAATGATGTAATTTCCTAAGGGGGATTAGGGAGGAGGTTACAAAGTCCTTTTTCCGGAAGTCATTTAAAGCAGGGCAAATCACGTAATATGATTTTGAAATTAGTTGGAAATGTCAGTTTAATTCATGTTACCATTACAACATCATGCATTTATTTATTTATTTTTTTTTCAAAAAAAAAACATTTTTCAAATTTTTTCACTAGCCATGTCCGTCTCAGCTTCTTCTCCTCTAATAATAATATCAGCATTAAACCTTACACCAGACAAAAAGTGGGATCTTCTTTTTGATGTAGACCGCGCTTTAGAAATTCCAATAGAGGTTTTTAACGAAGATTGGTGGCCATCAGTTTCAAATATTTGGACAAAATAGGATTCGTATAAATATGTAAATGGTGATATTTGGAAAACCTTCGCCTGTTATTTTATGAAGCACCGCAAGTTAAGTACCCAACAAAAAGAAAATGTTCTGAATGAAAAATGCTGAATAACCAGGATACGGTCATCTAATATATATTCTGTGATAATTAAAGTTTTTTGGATAGCTTCTTCAAATGTAGTTCAAGTAGAAAGACATAAAAATTCCTCTAACCACACTCATTCTTTATCAGAAATTGATAGGTTAAAATGGCCAAAAGCTATTAGAAGTTTAGTTGAAATAGAAGCGGCTAAAAATTATTCAGCTCCAACAATCACATCTGCTGTCAAGAAATACGCAATATTGGAGTTAGATACGATTGGCATCTATTTACTCTTTACGTCCAGGATATCTATAGATGTTGGAGCATAGGCACCCATTTTTTCATAAGCAGTGAGAATGCAGATACAATTGTTGAAGCTTTAATAATAATCTGCAATAAGTATTGTCATTAGTCCCTGTTACATACTTTTAGATCATAGTAATATCGAAGCCAAGAGCATTAAAAGACATTTCCTAGCATAGCTGCTGGTGAACAAGAGTGCTAAGTTCTCCTTTGCATTATCCATGTTATGAGAACATGGATGCAAAAAATTCATGAAAAAAAAACCTGAGACATCATGATCACGGTGATGCATAAAAAAACAAAGATTGAATGCGAAAGCCTTGTTCAAGATGCTATTAATTCTTATCCTGTTTCTTCTATACAAAATTATATTAAAAGGAACTATACGAAAAATACTGAGAAATGGGCTTATGAGCTCGGCAACATTCTTCTCTGCTTTTTTACAAGTCACTTCAACGAATTCGCTAAAATCTTTTCATAGTGAATTAAAGAAAACGACATCTTTATCATATAAATTGATCAGTACATGATGATTTTTATTTGGCTATTTTGCCCATATGCCCAACTCAAAACTTTTATATTTTAGATGCCGTTCACAAAGTTATCAATGTTGATTGCAAAAAAAGATCTGAAGCCAAAAGTGCATCTTTTGATTTTTGTATCAAGAAAATATCCGCGTATGGTGTTGATATTGATATTCTTGAAAAAATCCAAAAGTTCCCATTCCCATTTCAACAATTAATCATTAGAGAAGCCTGTGTTGTAATGAATAGACTTAAAAAAGGAAAAAGTACACTAGGTCTTACTTCTCTCGATTGTTTCTGCTTATTTCGCCATTGATTTTGCAAGCATATTTTTCACAAATATATATACGGCAATAAATTATTAACTACTGACGTATGGCAAATGTTTCGCAAAATTTTGAAGAAAGCGGGTTTGAAGTGTATGAAAGTCAAGAATCATTTATAGAATATGTTTAGACAGAGCAACAGAAAAACGCCGAGAATCAAAGAATTGCTGTAGGAGAATTAACTGAAAGAATGCGTAATAGGTATTGGCGTGTTGAAGAGATGGGTGATGTTAAGAAGATGCAATCTTTTATTTCTATGTTAGAAGCTCTGTGAATCTGATTATTTTGCAATTTAATAATAATTTAAGCGGAAAAACTTAGAAATTAGAATTACTTATTAGTATTTTGATACTAATAAATGTACAAGGTTGTATTGGGTTCTGATTATTGTGCGGACTTGGTTTCTTAAATTATTACGAATTTTTTTTTATGTAGATAAAAGCTTTATGAATTTTTTTTTATGTAGATAAAACTATGAATTTTTTTTTACGAATTTTTATTAGAAATTTTTACAAATTTTTTATAAGAAAAATTACATTTTAAATTCAAATAAAACAATAAAATCAATAAATAGTGTGGGACTTTTTTATTTTAATTAATTCTTTTAAAAATTTTTAATTTTTTTATTAATTTATTGATATTTTTAAGAAATTTTACTTTACTGAAACACATTTTTTTAGCCAGCTATCATTTGGTATTTTAACGAAAAATCACGTGACCCTTCTGGTTAATCGCATTTACCCCAGTATCACCGACACTTTTATCCACCTCCACATGACCGGTGACATTTAAAGGGATGTGAAAAAAATAATTTTGTGAAGCAAAAAAATCTAAGTCCCTCAGATAAATATAAACAATGAAAACGCGGTGGGGTGTGATGCCGGTGATGAATTTTACAAAATCACGTGGGGTGGAAAAAGTGACGGTGATACTGGGGAAGCTGGTTAATCGCGATAATGTCACTTCCTGTTCTTCTTTCGGTAGTGGAGGGAGATCAGGCTGGTTCCAACGTTTTTAAAGAAGTTCGGGTCCGTCCTGGTGATGGATGATAGCTAGAAGTAGGATAACTCACGTGTGGTATATGTCCTGTTTAATAGTCTGTCCGGCTTCACATAAAATAAATAAAAATAAATATCGCGATAATGTCACGTGATTTGCCGCTTTAGACGACCTCTTTTCCCGGATATCCCGGATATAATATAATATTCGGGCCACCATATTTGGTGAGACACACGTGCCGTGCAACCGAAGGTGGTGTGATAAGATGTAATAAATCAGACATCGTTATCGTTATGAAAATTTTTTTTTGTACAATGTCTAAGCGCAAAAAATCATCGTCCTGGAAACATTTCATAAAAATATTGGAAAAACCTAACGTAACAAATCATCATCTGGAATACTTAAAAATAAACGCAAGACCTTTGACAAAAAAATGACGCATAGAGATTGGATAGAAGCCTTTACAATAATTCAAAAAAACACGAATCTGTTCAGATTCGGAAACTTGCAGTTGAAGCAGTCAAAAATTTAAGGTGATGATTTCGCTTTTTTTGAATTCTTTGTATAAGATTGAGCAGAAGCTGGTGTGCTTCCTCTGCGTTCATCCACTGCTTTGAATTCAGGGAAAGATCCACTGCTTTCGCCTCGTGGTATAATACTTACATTTCTGGGATTCTATCCTCTGTTGGACCATCCACTGCTTTGGTACCACAGCCGATCGAGTCCCTTGCGTTTCTTGCTCAACTTTGTGATTTTGTGATATTTTTTTGATTGCCTTCAACTTCCACCTTTTCACTCAATAGACTCAATAGAAAGAATGCCGATCCCAAATAGTTGTCAATTTTTGGCAAAATGTTGATGACCAGCGGAAGAGAGAGAATATCGGCAAAGATTTATTTTTCATGCACTTTGAAGGATTTACTGAGTTGGTAACATTTCTTTGATCAATAATTTATACTGTATTGTCGGAGTGGATTAATCATATGCATGTCGCCTTTTCTGAGAAGACCTTCACTTAAATAATTCTATTTTGCGCCAGGTCCAAAACAGAAATAATGATTCAATTCATAAGTCCGGAGATGATGAGTCCAAAGAAGAAGATGATGATGAGTCCGAAGATGAAGTAGATTATTCTCAAAAGGAGGATGATGTGAAATCCGAAAGTGATGAAAGTGAACTTGAAGAGTGAGTATTGGTGGTTTTTTGTAATTCTCCAATCGACTTCATTTCATATTTATTCCATTTTTCTGTTGGGCAGAGAATATTACGCTCATATAATTGACCTGGACAATGTAACGGAGCAACGCAGACCTCCATTCTGTTTTGCTAAGGAATGGTCCGTAATTATTTCTATATCAAAGCCATCAGTGGACCTACCTTCTTCAGTAGACTTAACAATTATTTGAAAAATCCCGAGATTAAAAAAATAAGGGAATCATTTGATTCCTATGAAGAAGTAACCACTGATGAAGATAAGTATGCTCGTAGAATCATCGATCATTAGTAAGTACTGTTGGTATGAGATTATTAAGAACCGAACTTATCATTGACTATATAATATCAATATAACAGTATTTTTTGTCTTGAAAACCGGCCGGAATACTTTGCTAAACGACCACAAACCGAGGCTACATTTCGTGTAAGGTTTATTGAACCAATTATAGAGCCGTTCATTTTCATTTTCAAAGACTTAATAGATATGACTTGGTAAGTAAGCACCCTTTTTTGACGGATCTTTTGTATTATTGGCTGTTTGTTACATAACAACAAAATATCGTACTGTAGGGGTGAAATCACGAGTTTATCATCGGCTAATCGTCGAAACCACCGACTTGCGAAGGGAACTGGATCAAAGCAGATGGTATTGGTTCACTTGTAGATGCCGACAATAAAGAACTTGTGATAATTGAATTATCCGGAGCACCAACTCGACTTCCGACTAGGCAGGCATCCGGAAGGGGACAAGTGTAAACTAGATCGTTGTTTGGTAGACGTACTTAATAATCTATTTTATGACTATAATGTATGTGAATTTGAATTGGCTAAAAAACTTAAAGTATTTGGGCTACAAACAAAAGGTAATATTTTACCTTCGTTATGCAATTAATGTAATTTTGTTTCAACAATATGATTTTCATAATTTGAAATTTACTATAATTTATACTTTTTATAGGATACAATTGTATCATCTCTGAACTATATATATTTGGTCGCGGGATTTATTGTATAAGAAAGTTGTCTCAGTTCCCTTTACCGACAAGAATATCTGATTTATGTTATTTGTACGAACTACTCAGAGCCATGTTTCTTCTTAGAGATGAATTGATCAAGTCATTGAGAGTTATTCAAGATCTTAAAATAGCAAAAGCCCGTAAACTTGAGGTTATTAAACCATTCAGTTCTTATATATTGCGAATACCACCGAGCTAAATCTGACTACATATTATATGAAAATTGTTGCATCATGAGCATGAGTGAGTTAAGGGAGGCGTGTAATAGACGTATCAAAAATTAGATATCAATAAAATAATAGTTGGGTGGAATTTGCTAAACATAAACATGTTCCCTTTACCCTTTATTGTGGTATAAACAAAGTGGATTGATTTTTCATCAAATCGCGTGAACTTTAATTATATACATGTGCTCTACATTTTAAGAGAATACGGTACCATTAATAAAAAAATTTGAATTTTTATTTTGAGTTATTAGTTATTCTTAATTAATTATTAGATAGAGAATGATTTAAACTTCTACAATTTTGCAAAAAAAAAAGGAAAAACTAATTATAAAACTTGTAAAGTCCTATCTCAAATTAATATAAACTTTCCTTTTTTAAAAAAATAATTAGCAAAAAACTTTTGGAATTATATTATATAAAAAATAAAACAAATTTGAAGTGTAAAAAATCGTATATTTTATTAATTTTTAGTTTAATTTTTTAGCTTCGGCCAGAATTTGAACAAAGTTTTGAATTTAGATTTAGCCGTGATTTGGAAATATTTTAAAATAATAATATTTTTAGTAAACCCTGTACTTAAAATACTTTCTATAGAGATAGGATTCTTCAGAAAAGACTGATAAAATTATTTATATTTGATATCGGTTTTCTTTACATCCCAAAGATTTTTTACACATTTGATTGACGTATTTATTTGCTCTAGTACATTTTGCGTCTGAATCTTGTTTCCAAGATAAGCAAAATATATAATATTCATAATGTCTTATATGTAGATCAATTATATTTTTCCGAACATTTATCTAAGATACTACTAGATTTGGCCGAGATTTTAAATTTTGGGCAAACCTTTAACCAATTGACAACATTTCTTTTGAAGTAAAAAATGAATCAATCGCGAAATGCAATTACAATTTTCACATGATTATACATGAAAAAAAAACGCCCTTTTGCTACGGATTATTTAAAAATAATAATTTGCAAGATTGTTGCAGATCCTTATTCGATTTTAAATTGTTGCATTTGCATTTGTAAATTGTTGCGAGATCCAATCTGATTCTTTTGTGAAGTTTCACTGCATTACTTTTCGTTATTTCTTTTCTTGTGAATTTTAAGGTTCTTTGAAAGAAGTTAGCTAGTTTCATCTCCAATTTGTATTAATGAAAATTATTAGTTTTTAATATGTCGGAGAAAAGTTACTTAACTAAGCTATTCTATATTTAAATAGTTCTCATCAATGATAATCATATTTTTATTGATAATGTTTGTTGTTTAAAATATCCGGCATAATAGGCATAATAGGCGTCCTTTTCAAACTTCCTTCAACATATAAGGTTTGTTTGTGTGGCGTTTCTTCGGCGTAAACAAATATATTACCATTCTTGTATGGAGAGTATACAGTTGAAAATACGTAATAAACTATTTAAACACAATTTTTACCTAAACTTGCAGTGCTTTTTTATAATTGCTGACTTTTTTTACTTGTCCGTATAATATTTATTTAGTATATTATGAAATTTGGTCATCACCTAAAAACTTCTCTTTATCCTGAATGGACTTTCTACTATTTAAGCTACGATGAGCTAAAACGAGAGCTAAAAACTCGAACTCGTGGTAATCAATGGAGTGAAGAAGACGAAACCATTTTCTTTGAATTACTCGAGAAAGAACTCGAAAAAGTATTTACTTTCCAAGACGTTAAGTCTGGGGAGATAAATAGGAGAATTCAAAATTGTGAGAAGGAAATTCATGACATAATGGAAGCAAATTCTGCAAACGAGGATGATTTTCTTGCGATTGAAGAAGAATTATCCATGATAATCGCTGACGTTCATGACCTTGCCAAGTTTACCCGTTTGAATTATACGGGTTTCTTAAAGATTATTAAGAAACATGATAAACAAACTAGATGGGTTTTAAAGCCCATGTTTATGGCACGGTTGAATGCAAAACCATTTTATAAAGAAAATTATGACGCGTTAATCGTAAAATTATCACGTAATTATGATATTGTTCGTACTCGTGGGAATCCGGTTAAGGGTAACGCCGCTGCCGGTGGCCAACAACAAAATTTTGTTCGTAATACCACAAAATATTGGGTTCATCCGGATAACATTACAGAGTTAAAACTTCTTATTCTTAAACACCTTCCGGTATTAGTATTTAATCCTAATAAGGAATTTGAACCAGCTGATTCCGCTATCACTTCAATTTATTTTGATAATGATAGTTTCGATCTTTATCTTGGCCGATTGGAAAAGTCCGAGGGGGCTGAAGCCATTCGATTAAGATGGTATGGAGGGATGGACAACAACGAAATCTTCGTTGAACGTAAAACACACCGAGAGGATTGGACCGGCGAAAAATCTGTGAAGGCGCGTTTCGGCATTAAGGAAAAAGATGTGAACAAGTATCTACGTGGAGAATATAAAAAGACATTTGAAAAATTGAAACAAAAAGGAAAGGGTGATAAAGAAATTGAAAGTCTTGAACAATTAGCTTCTGAAGTGCAATATCGTGTCCTTACCAAAAAATTAAGACCAGGTGCGTACACTTTCTATAGGAATCTTACACGTAATGGTGCAGAATTAATTCTCGTATAACATAAATTTAGTCGTTCGAAGTTTTTATAACCGTACTGCTTTTCAATTACCTGGTGATGCTCGTGTTCGTATTTCACTTGATACGGAGCTAAGTATGATACGTGAAGATAATTTCGAAAATAATCCGAGACTTCGATCCGGTAATAACTGGCGTCGAATGGATATTGGGATAGATTATCCATTTTCAAAGTTACCTGATGGAGAGATTGAAAGATTCCCTTATGCAATTCTGGAAGTTAAGTTACAGACTCAGTACGGCCAAGAGCCACCCGAATGGGTTCAAGAATTAGTGCAAAGTCATTTGGTACGTTGATAATTTAATAGTCACTTTACTCGCGCATTAGGAATTCTAATAAAATTAATCATACTTCAGGTTGAAGCTGTTCCAAAATTCTCAAAATTTATTCATGGTGTCGCAACACTTATGGATAGCCGTCAAATCCCACTTTTTCCTTTCTGGCTTCCACAAATGGATATTGATATTCGCAAACCTCCAAGTAATTTTAGACTTGAACGTCCTTCTGCAAGTAATCCAACTACACCAGCCAATGAAAGGGGTAATCCGTTTTCTGGAACTGAGGATATCGAAGTTCTAGTTGATAGTCTAGAAGATGACGAAGATGAGGAAGATGCATCTGAAAATACACCATTACTAAGTGAATCAAGCCAAAATACAAATACCCAACTACGAAGTACACCGCATATTTCTTCACTTGAAGAACTAGAAGAATATTTAGCGACAGTTACACCTGCTGGGAAGGTTCCTAAAACTTACCATGGGAAAAAAATTGCCATTCCTGTGCGTGTTGAACCTAAAGTATTTTTTGCCAATGAAAGGACTTTCTTGTCTTGGCTCAATTTCAGTGTGGTCCTGGGCGGCTTTGCAATTGGATTATTGAATTTTGGTGATAAAATTACCGTTACCGCAGCTTCTTTTTTGGTTTTTGTCACAATGATGGTCATGTTATACGCCCTTGGGACTTATCTTTGGCGTGTTAAAAAGATTAGAAAAAGAGAATCTGGGCCGTATGAGGATAGATACGGTCCCACATTCATTTGCATAATGTTGTTAATTTCTGTAACTATCAACTTTTGGTTACGATTACATGAGAAATCCTAAAATTTTTGTAATATTATATCACATCAAACCCTTTTATCACATATTCTATCATAAGACTGTGTGTTAAAAAATATGGCGAGAATTTAAATCTGATTGGTTATTAGGTTAATTTAAAAGTATTCTTCTACATATAGCACAGATTAGATTTTTTATTTAGCAGAATTCAGAGAATGAATTACAAAAAGGGTAGAGTAACCGGTTATTGACAGTGTTGCTTTGTAAGGATATAGTATTATTGTACAAAAGAAAACCCGCCATTATTTTATTGTTTTATTGTAACATAAAAAATCATACTTTATGATTGTACAGAATAGAATATAACGCGAGTGACACGTTTAGATTCGTGCAAGATATAAAAAAAATAAAGTTTTTTTATGTTGCACTATACTTATTAATCAGACTTACGCCAATTGACGGAATTACTTTTCTCAAAGGACGTCAAAAAAATTAAAAATTGTTTCTTATACACGATATTTCGGTCGTAGTACCAAAAAAATTAAAAATTTAATTTAAAATTTACCATATATATACAGATAAACATCTGCTCATTTAAATGTGGCTGTTGTTATATTAAAAACCGGTTATATGTAATTCCCTTTAACACGTTTTTTCCTGTTGAAATTCAACAATCGATGCAATCTAAAAAACTTGTATGTAACAGTAACGTTTAGATTAACCTATATTAGTACTAAAATTTTTTTTCAAATTCTCTATCACCAAATTGTACAATTTCTAAATATGTTTTATTAATGATAATTATAATTGATTTTTTGCTCATGACGTAATATTTTGACAGTGATTTTTAATTTTAATTTTACTGGTAAAACTATATTAAAGTTTATTAAAAAGTTGATAAAATTCTGAAGGAAAGTGAAACTTGATAAAACCTATAAATGCTAAAACTTTGCTGAAACTATAAGTCCTTCGCGTTGCTAATCTACGTGTCATATAGTGCCATATTTCAGGCGGCAGTCACGTGAACGTGACAATTAGCAGTATTTATTATTTATTAATAAAATAATATATGCATGCATTACATAAAATTAATTACATAAATTACTCCAGTTGGTTCGATTCTAACAAAAAACTATTTCTAAGTTTTTTCTGCCAACTTTACTGAAGAATTTCTTCTAAAGTAAAAGAAAAATAAACATTAGCAGTCAGTGGTCATGTCATTTCTCTTATTAAATTTTTTGTAGCGCTATTTATTAATTAAGATAGTAAAGATATCATGAATTTAAGTTTTGTGTAATATCACAAGATCTAGCTAATAAAAATGCGTACACTTGTGTCAAACAATTATATAATTCAGAATTATAATACCTAACAGATTTTGCAATTTTATTTTTATATAACATTTCATTAAAATTATTTTTTTTAATGGAAAATGAAAGTGATTGGTAAAATGATCGGCAAAGTGATAATATATAGAAAGCATGCTATGTTGTTATCATATAAAATCTTGTAAATAGGGATGCCAACGGTCGGTTCAGTTCAGTTTCGGTTTTAAAACTGCAGGTTTCAGCTGAAACTGAACTGACCGCAAAACCGACCGATAAAACCGAATTGCAAAACCGATCGCAAAATTACTGCAAAATTGAATGAACTAATGTTAGAAAGTGTTAATTATAATTTTATTTGATAATATTCCTTAAAATTATAATTTTTTTTACGATAATAATGTCAATTTTGCGATTTTTTTCAGCAGAACGAAAAATCATGTGATCGACTCATAAAAAATTTTCTTATTATTTCAAAAATAAGAATACTATATATATAAATAAACACCAAAATCATAATTTTTAATAGTATTCTCAATATAATAAACATTCTTTTCTTTTGGAATATATGATTAACTGATCAGTTTTTTTGTCAGTTTTTTTATATATAAAACCGACGGTTAACCGATCGGTCTTGGACTGAAACTGAACTGTAACCGAACCGATAAAAACCGGTTATAATCGGTTATAACCGAACTTTTGGCATCCCTACTTGTAAATAGATGTACTGAAATTGAGAATCAGTGGTCTGTTGCATTGAATAATGCCGGCTGAAACTAAGTTAATTCTGACCGGAATTAGTAAAGCTGCCACCTGAAATTATTTCCTAATTCCAAAATAATTTCAGCCAGAATTTTATTTTCAAAACTAATTCTGAAATCCCAAAATTCTTCCAAAATCCCAAAATCTTTCCAAAACTCCTGAAATTGTCCAAAACTTCTGATTGGCCTATTACAAAATCACATGACTTTATAAATTTGCTAAAATTTTATCTGTATTCTAATTTCATAATTCTGGTAACAGCTAGTACGTGTAATTTCATTTTAAGCATATGTTTACTTTGTGTAATATTAGTACATAAAGATGCATAATTTCCTTATATAGTATATATATTACACAAAGCAAACATAGGCTTAAATCGAAGCTACACGTATCAGAAAGATCACCACAGAGCCAAAATTATGGTATTAGAATACAGTTATAATTTTGGTAAAAATTTTAATTTTGGTCACATGATATTATAACAGCCAATCAGAATTTTGGAATAGTTTCAGCATTTCAAAATTAAGTATTTTTCCTAAATTAATTTTACCATTTCAGTTTCACCTAATTTTAGGTGGCAGCTTTAAGAATTAGTATAAATAAGTATGACTGGTTTTATGATTAACTTTATTATATGTAATATTGTAAAATTTATAACAAAGTTGATATATAGTGATTAGGGATGGCAATGATTACGGTCATAACCGGTCATAACCGGTTAATAACTATAACCGATATCGGTCAGTCAAAGGCTCTGACCGACCGTTTAACTGACTAGTTTTGACCAATCGTTTGACCGACCATTTAACTAACCGTTTAACTGATTGTTAACCGACCATTTAACCAACCCTATTAATTTAACACTTTTTTTATGAGCTGAATCAATAAAAAAAAGTTGTATAATGTTTTTGTTAGCAGATTTAATCAAAAAAAAACTTTTTAATATTTTTTCTTAATTAAATTCACTAAAAAAAAATGGTTAAATGGTCGGTTAAATGGTCAGTCAAATGGTCAGTTAAACGATCAGAAAAACAGTCAGCAAAAATAGTCAGTCGGTCAAAAATCTATAACCGGTTATGACCGACCGATAACCAACCGTGACTGACCGTTGCCATCCCTAATAGTGATATAATTGATTATATACAGTAAAATTTGATAAACTGAATCCACTAAAAATATTCAGTTTATCAGAATATCTGGTATAGAGAAAAAATTTTGATACATTGGAAATCTATTATACTGAATTTTTTTAGAGAATTCATGCTAATAAAATTAACATACACTATATCATTTTAATTTTTCATTTTAGTTTTAAGTTAAAAATGAATATAAACTATTTTTAATTGAATATATAAGTAATATATAATTTCAGCCAGAATTAAGATTTTTATAATTCTGGCCAAAATTAAGATTTACCGCATCACATTACTTAAATTTTATTGATTAATGATCATGTGATCCAGTTTATCAAATCATTTTTACTATAGTTAGTTGGAAAATTGATTCTTTATATCAAATATCAAACTTTTACTAGTAAACTTTGGTATATTGAAACTATTTTAATATACTGAATTTGATTCCAGCAAAAAGTTCAATTTAGGGTCAAATCTGGTTTATCAAAAATCTGATTTATCAAATTTCACTGTATAGATAGTTTTGATTTATGAAAAAAGTTTGTTATACTGTAGGTCAAAATTGGTTTATCCTGAATTATTATATCAAATTATGTTATAATAAAATAATATTTTAAATATAAAAAAAACTAGTCATCACACAGGTGATTTTACCTGATTATATGAATTATTATTATGACATCATTTGATTAAACTATTAATAAACTTTTTTTTTCACGAATTGCCTTTTTTAATTTTTTTTTCTTTTTTATTAACCTACCTCCTTTTCTTTCATTACACATTTTAATAATGGACTATTGTGAATATGTTAATGAAAATTCCACTTCTAATGATGAGAAAAATGAACTTCATATTATATTGGTTTTAGGTGTAAAGTTTCAGATATGGGAAGAACTAGAAGGTCATCTGGCATGATATGCTTTGCAAAAAGAATTTTCCTATAAAAAAACAAGAGTTGAGTATTACTTAAGTCCAAATGGAATGAAAGGTTTAACAATAAAGCAAAATAAGCATAAAATTAAACAAAAAATTTAGGGTATGGATTAGGGTAAGGATTAGAGTGTAAATTAGAGTATGGATTAAGGTAAAGATTAGGATAAGGATTAGGGTGTAGATAAAGCTCTGAACGGGTCAGTTTGGTCCGGATTATAGACGGTTCGGATTAGAGCTGAAATCCGTAAGAACTGAACCGAAAAACTGGCAGTTCGGTTTGGTTTAATCCGATTTTTATAAAAATGCGAAAAATCAAATAGCCTGCCATCTAGTGATCATATAAAGTCAAGCCATATATCATTGGATTCGTCTTGACGAGACGCATCGAATGGTAGTAAGATTATGTCTCTAGTATCGATAGAACACCCGTTAATCCACGCTAAATGATTTATCAATAATTGGAATTAGCAAGCTATCTATCAGTGCTAGAGACATGATTTTAGCACCATTCGACGCGTCTCATTGAGACGAATCCAATGAATATAAATTCGTTCGTGTATGACTACTAGATGGCGAATAATATCAAGTTTCGCATTTTTAAAAATTTTCGAGCGTTAAAAATTAAAAATTCCAATACATGAATTTATTCGTCATCCAATGGTCGTACAAATATGAATTAGGACTCATTGGATTCGTCTCAATGAGAATGACAAATAAATTCATGTATCAGAATTTTTAATTTTTAATGCTCAAAAATTTTAAAAAAATGCGAAGCTTGATATTATTCGCCATCCAGTGGTCGTACACGAACGAATTTATATTCATTGGATTTGTCTCACTGAGACGCGTCGAATGGTGCTAAGATCACGTCTCTAGCATGATAGATAGCTTGCTAATTCCAATTATTTATAAATCATTTAGCGTAGATTAACGTGTGATCTATCGATGCTAGAGACATGATCTTACCACCATTCGACGCGTCTCATCGAGAGGAATCCAATGATATATAGCCAGCACGGAAAAAAACCTTAGAAAAATTTCAGAAAAATTCTGGTTAAATATAAAAATTCCGGAAATTTATTTTTTCAACCGGTATGGAATTATGGAATTAAAAAAAATTCTGGTTTTAGATATATATAATAATCTTTTCTTTTTTTTATTCGTGCATATACAATATGGAGTAACCAGAAAAGACGTACTGGCTTTAAATAATCATATTGTAATAAACTACTGAAATAATAATTAATAAAATTAAAGATAAAAAACTTTTTTGCGATATCTGATATAAATTTATTAAATGAAATTTCCGGTATTTACAAAATATTCCAGAAATTTGCTACGCCACGACCAGAACAATTCCGGGATTATAAGATTTTACCGGTTTTATCAGAAATTTACCAGAAAAACTGGTTAAATTATAATGGATTTTCCGCGCTGTATATGGCTCGACTTTGTACGATCACTAGATGGCCGGCTATTCGATTTTTAACATTTTTATAAAAAATCAGATTAAACCGAACTGAACCGCCGGTTTTTCAGTTCTAATAGGATCGGGAAAACTATATATAAAGGTCACCGGAAAAAAATCAGAAAATCATATATATGCGAACCATCTTATGATTGGTTAATTGGCTATTTATTCACATGTTTTCGCTCCAAAAACAGAAAAAGGAAAGATCTTCACTCAAATTTTCTTATTCTTGCGAACCAACACGTGACTTTTATTAATTATTTTTATGGTGACCTTTTTGAAAATTAAATATGGGTTCGAACCAAGAAAACCGGTGACCTTTATTAGTAGTTTTCCCGGTCCTGTTCTAATACCCAAACCGAACCGAACTGAATTTTGAGCTAGTTTCAGATCAGTTCCCCAGTTTAGCCCGAACCGTTTAGAGCTTTAGGTGTGGATTAGGGTATGAATTATTGTATGGATTTCTTTGTTAAATATCACTAATACTTTTTTGCTTTTCACATTATTATAATACAAATTATGATGATCATAAGAAGAATTTCCGTGAAGATGATTATGAGGACCACAAACTTTACTCCAACTTATGATTAGAAATGTACAAAATGAAATGTTTATTGAAATTTCAAATGTTTATAGACGAAAAATAGCAAGAATTACTCCAAAAGGATCAAACTATTAATAAAGAAAATAGTAACAATCATCAAAGAAATGATGAATCTAATATTATTTGTTCTAATCCAGTAACTTAAAGAAGATATGGACATCCTTCAAATTGATATCTGAGTGAAGAAACAAAAAATGACTATAGATTTGAAATTACAATGTATTCTAGAAAATAATAATAATGAAAATAACAAGAAACAAGGGAAATGTAAGAGGTGTGAGGGTTTAGTTATGATTTACGTAATTGTAAAAGTAAGATTTTTAGTGAAAGAAATTAATATTGTATTTAGATAGTTACAGTTAACCCTCTATAATTGCATGCCCTTGGGACTAGGCATAAATGTGCATTTAGAGAGAGTGTGTATTTATAGAAATCACATGATTATATATAAACTAATTATATTATAATATTTATTAAGAATTATAGAAATTATAAAATAATAATTATCATTATAAAAAACCAAATAACTATTTAAAATATTGATCTATAGTAGTTTGTTGCATTGAATTGATTTGTTTATTTTTAATAAATTTTTCAATTTTACTTACCAGTTTAATTTGTTCATTCGCGTGCATTTTCCTGTTAAAGTAAAAATGAATTCACAATTTTTAAACCTTATAATGCTTTATTAACGCAAATAATTTCTATATCAGCACTATCATCTATTTCATTTGGATGATTTGTAGGGCCATTTTTAAATATATCTGCAAATTCTGAAATGTCATCAGGAATCTCATAAACTATATTTTCTTCAGGAATAGTTAAAAGTTCTTTCATCTCCATCATATTTGGTAAATAAAGAGTTTTAATGGCCTTGTTAAGTTCGTCATCAAGTATTAGTTTATCAGGCATTAGTTCATCATCTTCATCATCAATCATTCGTTCATCATCAATCATTCATTTATCATCAGTATTAGAAAGAATTTTGATATAATTCCAGTAATTTCTGATAGTATTAGCTGTAACTTCTTGAATAATATATTAAATTGCTTGCAAAACATTCATTTTCAGATCTTGTATGAACTGTCCAAAGTCCATCTTCAACTTATTCTAGTAACCATTTAATTTAAAAAAAAAAATGTATTTAAAAAGTTGTAAAATAATAAAATTAAAATCTTACTTACTTGATATGATGATATTGATAATGCTTTTTAAAGGACATAATTATTCTAGAATCCATTGGTTGAAGTTTTAAAGTTGTATTAGGAGGTAAAAAACAAACTTCAACATTTTTAAGAACTAAATTATTTATCTTATGGCTTTTACAATTATCAAGAAGTAGCAAAACACGTTGATTATTGTATTTTATACTGACTTGATAATTAAATTCCTGAAGCCTACTTGTTAAAAGAAAAGAGTTGTTAACATCCAGGCTTTAGCATTATTCCTATAAGTTATTGGTAAATTGCCGATATTAATATTCTTAAAGCACTGCAGATTTGCATATTTACTAATTACTAAAGACGGCAGCTTATTTGACCCATCAGAATTCGTACATAAAGCAACTGAAAGCCATTCTTTATTTTTTTTTCATCCAGAAAGCCGCTTTGTAACTAATGTTCGATCTAGTTCTAACTTAAAAAAGAAGATTATGATTATCAAATGCAATTTATTCAAATCATAAGAATATGCTAAAAAAGTACTGATAAAATAATCCAGTTTCATCCATGTTATAAATTTGATCAAAAGGATATTTTTTTAATGCAAATTAATATACTAATTTCAATTATTAGTATTAAATCATTATTTTTGGTGATAATTAGAAAAATTTTTAAAATTAATTTTAATAGTTTAATAAAAGATTTATTGCTTTTATAAAATTTATTGAATTTTTTTTTGTATTAATATTTTTAAAGAAAATTAAATAAATTTTTTTTTTTTGCAAAATAGTGCAAATCACTAGTCAAAATCAAAACTTTTGGTCATGTGACTTTCAGCTAAGTTTTGGCCAAAGTTTGGCTGTGTGAAGTTTCAACCAAAATTTTGACATATGATATCTTTACGAATATTATTTCTTAATGATCATCATATATATAACTTAAATTAATTTTTTCACAATGAAACTTTTTTTTTTCTTTTCAAAGTTTCGTTGTGAAACTATAAAAAAATTATTTTTATTTTAATTTTTTAAATTATTATTTTTTATTTAAAACTCTAAGTTTTACAACGAAACTTCAAAAAAAGATTTTTTTCTTTTTAAAGTTTCATTGCAAAACTATAAAAAAATTATTTTTATTTTAATTTTTTAAATTATTATTTTTTATTTAAAACTCTTTTAAAGTTTCACAACGAAACTTTAAAAAAATTTTTTTTTTTAATTTCACAGGTCGAAAAGTGAAAAATCAGACACCAATTGGTCACCAATCAGGTAGCTAATTGGTGACTGATTGGTGACCGATTGGTGACTGATTGATGCCTGATTTTTCACTTTTCGACCTGTGTTTTATTAATTTGTTTTTTTTATTTTAATTTTTTTCAAAGTTTCATTTCGAAACTATTATTTTTTTTTATTAATTTTTTTCTACTATTTTGATATTGGCTTCAATTCGGTAAATTTTGAAAGCTTTTGAAACTTAAAAAAAATTTTTTTTTCTTATTTTGTAAGTTTTGACTTCTGATTCTTGGGCTTTGTCAGGTGAGTTTTGAAGAAAACGCTTTGAAACTTTTTTTTTGTAGGTTTTGGCTTCTGATACTTGGTCTTTATTAGGTAAATTTTGTTTCGCTTGAAAACTTTTTTTAAAGTTTTTTTTTTAATTTTATTAATTTTTTTTTATTTTGTAAGTTTCGGCTTCTGATACTTGGTTTTTGTTAGGTGAGTTTTGAAGCTTTGCTTTTGCTTCGAAACTTTTAAAATAATTTTTTTTTTAATTTTATTAATTTGTTTTTTTTTTATTTTATAGGTTTCATTTTCCAATTTTTGGGCTTTGTTAGGTAAGTTTTGAAGTTTCGCTTTCACTTCAAAACTTTTAAAATAATTTTTTTTTAATTTCTTTCTTCTATTTTTAGGTTTTGGGTTTTGATTCATGGATTTTTGATGGGTGAGTTTCAAAGCTAAAAGCTTTGAGGTTTTTTTTTAAAAATATTTGTTTTTTTTTTAATTAATTTCTTTTTCTTTTATTTTGTAAGTCTTGGGTTTCAGATCATAGACTTTGAATGGGTAAGTTTCGAAGCGAAAGCTTCAAAACTTTTATTTAATATATATTTTTTTTAATAAACTTTTTTTTTGTTTATTTGTAGGTATTAGCGTCAATTCATGAGCTCTGATAGGTGAATTTCGAAGTAAACACTTTGAAATTCTTTTTTTTTAAAATAATTTTTTTTAAAAAAATTATATAGATTTTTTTTTTGTTTTGTAGATATTAACTTCGGTTCTTGGGCTTTGATAGGTGAGTTTTGAAGCAAAAGCTTTGTGTCTTTTTTTTAAAAAATTTTATTTATTTAATTAATTATTTTCTTTTATTTGGTAGGTTTCAGCTTCAGTTCTTGGACTTTGGATAGGTAAGTTTATTTTGAACACACTTCGAAACTTTATATTTTTTTAAAAAATAATTATTTTTTTCTATTTTGTAGGTTTTGGCTTCTGTCCTCAAGCATTCAATAGGTAAGTTTTGTTTCAAAACTTATTGTTTTTTAAAAAAAAATGAATTATTTTTTAATTTTTTTCTTTTATTTTGTAGGTTTCAGCTTCCTATAGTTTTTGGGATACAGGATAAATGTGTGGAGATCAATTCTTTTAAAGTTTACTTTGAAGAAATGTACTAACATTTCATTATTTTATAGGAAGTGAACTTTCTAAAGTATACTAACATTTACTATCTATTATTGGTATATTTTTTCATTTTTTTTATTCTTTTATTATTTTTTTTTTATTTTCACAAACAGCTTCTAATGATTCTTTTTTTACCTTATTAGGTGGTTTTTTCAGTCTCCTTGGATGTGATAATTCGGTAAATTTTCAACTTTTTATATCTTTAATTGTTATTACTTTAATAATAAATGATTTTTAATGGTTTATTTTTCTTAATTTTTTAGACAGCTCAGTTCTTTAGACATTTAGACGTGTGAGTCTATGGCAGAAAGTTTTTTTATTTATTTTACACAATAACAAAAAATTTTCTAATCTTTAAGACAGCTGTATATTATGTAGGCTGAAAATAGTACATACATTATTGTTAGTATTATATATATATACACATAGGCAAAATATAGTATATTATATAATAAAATTGTTAGTATTAAACAAAATACAATTTTATGAATTACAAAATGTTTGGTATAAAAATACTATTTGAAACTTATGCGAATTGTAAATCAAAACTTAACCGAAATTTAGATAAGTGGCAGTCTGAATGATAACATTCGATATAAACTTTCGGTTAGAAGATTCGTCCAACTTTGACCAGATTTCAGCCATAATTCAGGCCAAATTTGCCTATACGAAATCTGGCTGAATTGGACTATTTCGACTAGTGAATATGCAATTTATGAGTTTATTAGTTATATAAAAATACAGAAGTATCTGTTATGTATATAACTAATCTATTAAAACTCTAAACCAGTTTCCTATTCTATAAATTACTTCTGTACCCTATCATCATTAATATAAAATTTACCTATATCTTCCTAGTTATTAGATTATATAGGATCATTATTTCATATAGTTTTAGTATGTGCTTTCACTAATCACTACCCTCTAAACAAAAAGAAAAATTATATTTGTATTTGTACATCTTGATATTATTATATACCTTTCAAATTATCCTATTCTCTGATAAACTGATCTATATATTGTCTTATTTTTTCAAGAGTAATTGACCATTGTTCATTATATTAAAGAATTTTTCTTCTCTTTAGATTATATATATCACCTTCTATTTGTTGAGTTGGAATTCATTTATATGCAATATGTTGATGTGTTACTATCTTTTTCCTTAAATCTTGCTTTTTGATTCCTTTTGTACATTCTCATTCTATTATTAGGTTGCAATATAGTTGCAAATTAAATAAAATTTGCCTATAAAATAAATAATTTTATTATTTAAATTTTAAATTTTTTTACTTTTTAAATAAGTTTTAGTTAATAATACTTGTTTAAATTATTTTTGCAATAACTATATATTTCATTAAATTTTAAATTTGATTAAATATTTGTATTCTAAATTAATAAATAATTAAAATTTTAGTAATAATTAAAAATTTAAAATTTAAATTATTAATTAAAAATTATATATTTTTTTATTTATCTTTATTTTTTTTCAAATTTATATAAATAATATATTAGTTATTAATAATTTTGATAATATCAAATATTTGTTAAAATTTTTTAATTATTTATTATTAATTAAATTTATTTAATATAATTAAATCCATAGAAAATCCATGAAAAATTTATAGAAAATTAAGTTTTAGCATTTCATCTTTTAATTATAAATGATTAAATTAAGTAAAAATCAAAGAGATACTCAAAATTATAATATTGTATCAGGATTTTGACTCATCAGTAACTTGAACTTTTAGGAAATTTAAATTCTGGAGTTTAGGCCATCCAGGATATGATACTTTTGGGATTTTGATCATTCAGTATATTATCTCTATCAGAAATATGTGTCTTGGGATTTTATCATATTGGAATTGTGCTTATTAGGATTTCATAGTAAACCCATATAAATAAATATAATAAAATTGAATGTAGTATTTTATTTCCTTTTTAATGATAGTTAGTAGTGTATTTTATATATTTATTAAGAATATATTGAAAATGTATAATAATGATGGATTTTATTTTTTGGTTTTAATATATAGTAAAAGAGGTTATAGCTATTTAAAAATATTAATGGTTTTCTTGATTATAGCTTTATTAGATTTGTTTTATTAAGATAAATCCAATAATAGTAACTACATTTCTTTTGATTTAATAATTCATCTACAAATTATTTTATATATTTTTATCAAATAATACTACTCTGTTGACATTTATTACACTTAGACATATAATTGCTATTATTGGATTGTTATAATAAGATGATTTTAATAAGCTGTATTTAAAATTGCTTGTCAAAATAAAAAGATTATTGCTGAAATGGTAAAAATAATTTTTACAATTTAACATGAGAAATGGCAAAATTATTTTATTATTCAACAATTTCAACATAACAAAATCCACTAATTTCAACAAGCAACTTTAGCTTATTTTATCTTTCCATAATTATTGGATGCCTAAAAATTTTGCTTAGGAGTTAGCAGGCAAATTTGCCTGCAATGATATTTGTGATACAAATGATTTACTTATTACATTTTTGTCAAATTTTGCTGTCAAACTTGATACATTAGGCTCGTAGTGCAACATTATGACAATTTTTTCTATACTTAACACACTTATTATATAATTAGGTAAATATAACCTTTTGTGTTAATGGCATTAGCCTTTATGCACCTTATTGTTCTTCGCCAAAATGCTTCCAATAATCCTATTTGCCTGCTTTACAAATGAAAGGATAATTAATTAATTAAACTAAAGTGATAAAAAATTCCAAAGATATTCAACCAGTGATAACTTCATTTTTTCTGTAAAGAAATATCAATATGAGTTCTTGAAAAATCATCTAATTGGAAAAGAGAATCCTGTAATGCCTTATAAATTAAGGAAAATAAATTGTTAATCCTTAGCAATAAGCAATGATATTAAAAAATTATAGAACAATAAATATTATTTCTTACTTTACGTGCAGTCATTCTATCCATTGTAGGATATCTTAAGAATCCTGCAATAAAATCTACAATTTTTTGATTTGCGCGAGGTAAATGTTTAATTGTCAATCCCACTGAATCACTTTCGGCAAATTTAAATTTTCCATAATCGGAATATTCAACAACTTCCTATAGTATTTCAAATTGTTAAGTATAAGCTACAATCTTTTAGGTCTAATATTTACTTACTGGCCAATTCGATTCGTTTGCAACACCAAGTATTTGAAATATTTTGCACAATTGTTCAATATCACTTCCACCATCAAACAATGGATACCCTATATATTTGGTAAAAAATTCAGCAAATATACATCCAAGGGACCATAAATCAACTGCATAGGAATAATTTCTCGAAGAAAAAAGGAGTTCCGGCGCACGATAAATTCTTTAATAGAAAGAAACAAGGTTCAATTAAACAATGAATTACAACAAAAATGCAATAAAATACAAACCTTGTTCCTACTTCGAATCTCATTTCCCCCCTTTTTTCATCGCCATTATCTGATTCCATCCATGCATCATCAAAGTCGCCAATTTTAATTATTCCTAAATCGCTTATTAAAATATTCTTTGGTGATATATCCCGATGTATTACTTCACAATCATGTATATATGCAACTCCATTTAGTATCATCCACATGCACGATTTAATTTCTGATAAGGTCAATATATATTCATCAAGCAAAGTTCTTAACGTAAGGGGGCAAAAGGGAAATATTAGAGAATTTATATTAAGTTGTACGTTAAAACGAGATAATGTCGGCGATAATGAATGTGAAGTTTCGTCACAATAAATAAGGGATATAACCTAGCAAGTCGAGAAAGCTATTAAATATGATAAAATAAAAGATTATAAAGAAATTGATATTTCTACTTACATTTTCGTGTTTTACTTTATTCAAAACACGACGCTCATTTTCAAGTCTTTCGCGAGCTGGTCTTTCATATCTGACTTCAATACTTTTCTTTATTGCTACTAAGTCTCCCGATGGCTTCTGTCTTGCTTTGTAAACAACACCGAAAGTACCTTCTCCGTAATTGGACAATATTTCGTAAGAGCATCGTTCCATCTTATAATCAATTAGATGGTAATAGGCGTATCATTTCATCAATTGATAATCTGATTTGCAAAATATATATAATTAGATCACTAGATCATCAAATCTTTCAGCCTATCTCGTCTCCTTTCGATATTTTAATTTTACCTTAGAAATATACAAATGGACGAAAATCAGGCATTTCAAATTAACGCCGCGGCAGTAACAAGAAACTATTCAGTCACACCCCGTATAGGTTGGTCTTAATATTTGTTTTATTTCTCCTTTGCTTTTCTTTAAAAACTAAGGTTAATTATGCCTTTGGCCGTATATTCAAGTTTCTGTTTATTTTGCTGGAAGTCTTAGTACCAGCCTCATCATAAGAAAGTAGTCACTCAATAATTTTATTATTAAAAAATACTCAGATTATCGAACGGTTGCCAGTATAAATGGTCCTCTTGTAGTTTTGGACAATGTTAAAGTAACTTTTTTTTTTATTATAGAAAAATTTATTTTGTTTTTTTTTATATCTAACCCTTTTATGTTCATGAAAGTTTCCAAAATATGCTGAAATTGTAAATTTGACATTACCTGATGGTTCTCGTCGTGCTGGTCAAGTTTTAGAGGTTCAGGGAAAGAGGGCTGTTGTTCAGGTTATTTAAGAATATTTTATTTATAAAATGTATAATAACCTGATTTTATAACTAATATTTGTTAAATATTTCAATTCATTTTGTAGGTTTTTGAAGGGACATCTGGTGTTGATGCCAAAGCAACACATGTAGAGTTTACCGGTGATACTCTTAAGATTCCGGTTTCTGAAGACATGTTGGGTCGTATATTCAATGGATCTGGTAAAGCTATTGACAAAGGCCCAAAGGTGTTTGCTGAAGAATTTTTAGATATTAATGGTAAGAACAATAAATATTAACTTATGCGTGCTATCGGTTGAACAGTAAATTGATTCAGAGTTTTTCTAGGATCTCCAATCAATCCATTTTCGCGTATTTATCCGGAAGAAATGATTCAAACCGGTATTTCAGCTATAGATACTATGAATTCAATTGCCCGTGGTCAAAAAATTCCGATCTTTTCTGCAGCAGGTTTACCACATAATGAAGTAACGAATTGAAATTTCTTATTATCTAAGCTGCCTTCGAATTATTTGATCTATTTTAATAAAACTAGTGGCTTCCTTATAATTTAGATTGCCGCTCAAATTTGTCGTCAAGCTGGCCTTGTTAAAAAAATCGCCGACAAGGGAATATATGATGATCATGAAGATAATTTTTCGATCGTATTTGCGGCTATGGGTGTCAATATGGAAACTGCACGTTTCTTTAAACAAGATTTTGAAGAAAATGGTTCCATTGAAAGGGTCACTTTATTTTTAAATTTGGCTAATGATCCAACGTATGTACCTTGTTTGTTATAGTCAAATAAGAAAATTTTATTATTAACATATATTTAAATAACGAACTCTTAGTATCGAACGTATTGTTACACCACGGTTGGCTCTTACTACTGCCGAATACTATGCTTACCAACTTGAAAAACACGTCTTAGTCATCTTGACTGATATGAGTTCATATGCTGATGCGTTACGTGAGGTAAATATTTTGGGTTATATCTTATCATTGTGAAGAATCTACTTTTTCATGAAAAAGTTCGGGATGTTTATTAATTTTTTTTTTTGATTACCTTAGGTTTCTGCTGCACGTGAAGAAGTACCAGGTCGTCGTGGTTATCCGGGTTATATGTATACCGATTTATCTACAATTTATGAACGTGCGGGACGTGTCGAAGGAAGGAATGGTAGTATTACGCAGATTCCCATCTTGACTATGCCAAACGATGGTAATTATTATAATCTATATTTATCCTCGAGTTATTCTATGAATTTATATTCTAATCTATTATATTCTTTTTAAATTATTATAGATATTACTCATCCCATTCCAGATTTGACAGGTTATATTACAGAGGGTCAAATTTTCGTTGACCGTCAATTACATAATCGTCAAATCTATCCGCCTATTAATGTCTTACCTTCTCTCTCTCGACTGATGAAATCCGCTATTGGTGAAGGAATGACAAGGAAAGATCACGGCGATGTCTCGAATCAGTTGGTAATTGATTTTAACGAAATTTATATCTTTCAGTTATATTAAGGAAATATTTTAATATAAATTAAAAATTATATCTGTTAGTATGCTAAATATGCTATTGGTCGTGATGCTGCGGCCATGAAAGCTGTAGTAGGTGAAGAAGCTTTGAATCAAGAAGATAAACTTTCTCTCGAATTTTTGGAGAAGTTTGAGAAGACGTATATTTCTCAAGGTAACGAATGATTGATTATTTTTTTTTTCTTTGGTAAACCATATTAATTTTTCTTTTTTTTACAGGTGCATACGAATCGAGAACAATCTACGAATCTCTAGATCATGCTTGGTCAATTCTTCGTATATTCCCGAAAGAAATGTTGAATCGTATACCACAAAAAGTATTGCAAGAATTTTATCAACGTGACAGAAAAGCAAAGGCTACACAGAAAAATAAAGCTGTGGTTGATACAACTGAAGCGTGAATTTTATTAATAATTTATAAATCTGAAAATTTAATTATTAATATATTTAATTGTTAGGTTATTATATTTTATCTAGACATTATTTATTCAAGAATTTTAAAATAGCATCAATTTTCCTTTAATAAAATATGAAATAAACTACATAATATACATGTTAACGAACACCTACATAAATGACTTTCTCTTGTAGAATTTATTACTAAGTTAGATTTCCAATATACGATTTAGTAATGATCAGACAATCAAATTGTACTTGAAAAACGGATACAGTCTATATCAAGATGCTCTACACGTAAAAAGAGATATTTGCATATGAACAATTCGAAGCGAAATTAAATTATATAAACAAACAGTCAACGCCCAAATATAGATTGACTTTTTCATTTTTTCAGTTCGATAAATCCTTGTGATTTATGCATGATATCAAATTAATACGCCGTGAAAGAAGCATGATCGACAATATTTCGATTAAGAGATAAATCACGTGATACGTGTAAATTACCGTATTTTATTTATTTATTTACTTTCCTTTTACAATAGACAACAATTACCTAGTGAGCTTCATTGAATTCTCACCTATATTCCTACTACTGAAACCCTCAAAACATAAATATTACACTCGCCATTCATCTAATAAATAAAGGTTATACAAGCGACAGAACAATGAGCAATGGATATTATGGCCGACGGTCAATAATTTCCCCGAATGGTGGTAATGGTGTTAATGGACGTTATAATGGCAATAATAGTGGTGGTGGTGGTGGTGGTGGTGGTGATGATTATGACAACGGTGGTTTTTTCGTACGAAAAAATTGGCCTCCTCGGGAATGGAAAAGTTTTGCTGATATGACATTCAAAGTTAGTAACGTTCATCCTAAGGCTGAAGTACTTGAATTAAAAGAACATTTTGAGTCTTATGGAAGTGTTTACAGAGTGCAAATTGAGACAAAGGATTTTGAAAGTGGTGAACGTCCAACCGGCGTTGTTTATATTACTTTCAAGTTTGTATAATAACTTTATATCATTTAATTTGTTATTTAAATTTTTAATGAATTGTCGTTGTGTTAAATTACTATTTTTAATAGGCCTGTTCCTAAATATCCATTTTGGAAGAGTACAGTAAGCTTTCATGGGAAACATTTGAAAGTGGATTATCAGCAGAAAGACGATAATAGTTTAGACATGTTTATTGATCAAACAGATGCGAGACAGAGATTAAAGTTTCATTCGTTTCAAGCAGAAAGCCTTGAAATGGGTGTTTATCTACAACCGGACACTTTTGTCTCCGAGATTAAATATACCGACTCGGTAAAATTTACCATAGATTATCAAAAACGCAGCATCAGTGTTGAATTTGGTTTCAGGTCAGATCAGTCAGCTCAACAAATTCATATGTTTAAGTTGGAAATTGATTTTAAGAATATAGAAGATGAAATTCATGTTGAACTTGACGCTCCACAAAGATCACGTGGGTCAATTACTATAGCGAATAAGTATCCAGCCAAATATTGGGTACTAGATAGTAGATTGCAACCTAAAGACAAGTTTAATTGGTGTTTAGATGATTCATGGAAACGTAAAACCGAAATTCGTATATTACCAAAAAGAAAAGAGGAAAAAGAAATCCCTCTTCAACCGCATATGCCAGACAATAGTGAACAACTCGGTAAATGGGTTGTTTATAGAATAACTTTTGACCTAGATCGACTGGGAAGTACATCTGCAGAAGGTCTTCATCGGTTTAAAAAAATGATTGAGGAAGCAGGGGAATTTAATTTAGTGAAGTTTTCAAACATTAATTATAGATCATTAAACATAATTTGTGGGACCAATTTACGTAAATATGTGGAACGTTCAATGTTAGATTTTGATGTTCTTTATATGACCGAATGTAATATTTCTTTTAATTACCTTCACGATTATAACCTTAATGAAGATTTCTTTTTTTCATTGGCCCGACTGCCAACTCAGTCTGCAATTTATATATTAGAGACAATTTTTGCAGGAAAAAAACGTATTTATGATCCATTATCGTATTTACGTTTAGAAGTCATGAAACTTGACGTCGAAGAGAAGTCTAATCATGTACCATCCGATTGTGTAATGATACGCAAAGTAGTTATTACTCCTACCACTATGTACATATTGATGCCGACGATGGAAACATCTAATCGTGTTATTCGCCATTTTCGCGATAAGAAAGATAATTTCTTGCGTGTTCAATTCATAGATGAGGCATCCAGTAAAATTTGTTCCTCTAATGGAACTCATAATTATGCCTTGTATAACAAAATTTATAATACCCTACATAATGGCATCAAGATCGGTGATAGACAATACGAGTTCTTGACCTTTTCATCTAGCCAATTGAAGGAACATTCTTGTTGGTTTTTTGCATCAACTTACGATTTAACTGCAGGTGATATTAGAAGTTGGATGGGTGATTTCTCTATCAATAAAAGTGTTGCTAAATACGCTGTTCGTATGGGACAATGTCTTTCAAGTACCCGCGTCGTCCTGCCAGTGAATAATGACATTAGAGTGATAGTGATTCCCGATGTTGTTAGAAATCGGTATACATTTTCTGATGGGATAGGGAACATATCGGTTTCATTGGCAAAGAAAGCAGCCGAGAAATTAGAGTTAAAAAATATTCCCAGTGCTTTCCAATTTAGACTTGCTGGTTATAAAGGGATATTGTGTCAATCACGTTTTTTGCGAGATAATCAGATTCAAGTGCGCCATAGTCAATGCAAATTTGAATCGAAACATTTAGAGTTAGAATTTATTAGAGGATCAACTTTTATTCCTGCATATCTTAATCACCATGCTATTACGTTATTATCTTCATTAGGAGTACCTGATAGTGTATTCATCGAAATGAAAGATGCACAAGTTAGTGATTTGAATAGAATTTTTATGAATGAAACCACGGCTATAAATGTTTTACATCAAAATATTGATGAACACGGTATTTCCAAGTCTCTAGCAGATCTTGTAAAAGTCGGATTTTTACAAAAACGTGATAAATATCTAATGAATTTATTATCGTTGTTTCGTATAATGATGTTAAGAGATTTAAAGAAAAAGGCGAAAATTCGTGTGGATGAAGGTGCATTTTTGTTAGGTGTTTTGGATGAAACAGAAACATTAAGGGAGGACCAAGTTTATTGTTGTGTCTCTGATCAATATAATCCATCTAATAGAAGAGTAATTACCGGAACATGTATTGTATACCGTAATCCTTGTTTTCATCCTGGCGACATACGAGTTGTAACAGCCGTAAACTGTAAGAAATTGGATCATCTGGTAGATGTAATAGTATTCCCAGCAATTGGTTATCGAGATATTCCTAGCCAATGTAGTGGTGGTGATTTAGATGGAGACAATTTTACGTATGTATTTAATTTTAATAAATTTATTGTTTGGAAAAAAAATTTTTAAATTTATAAATTTTTTTTTTTTCGTAGTATAATTTATGATGAACGGTTAATCCCCCAAAAAAAGAATTTGGGGCCTATGAACTATGAGGCTCAAAACCCCGAAATGGTCGAGAACGTAACGATGGACCATGTTAAGAAGTTCTTTGTTAATTATATGTTATCCGATGAGATTGACATGATTGCCAACGCTCATATGGCAAAGGCAGATACTTCAGATGTTGGCGCATTCCACGGGCAATGTATACGTCTTGCGCAATTGCATTCTGAGGCCGTAGATTACCCCAAAACCGGGAGGCCGGCAATATTTCCACCAGAACTTCGAGCTCATAAGTTTCCAGACTTTATGGAAATAACAGACAAAGCTACCTACCAATCAGAAAAAGTTCTCGGTCGTTTGTACCGTTCTATTGAGGTTGATGAGTTTGTACTTTGCGATAATTTTGAGTTTGATAATAGATTATATGTTGAAGGATATCAAGCTTATTTAGAGGATGCACGAATACTTAAAAGTGCATACGATGCAGACATAAGAGGATTGATGAATCAGTTTGGTATCGCAACCGAATTTGAGGTTACAAGTGGATACATAGTTAATACTATTACAAATGTCGATAGAAAAAAGCCTCATAACATAACTAAATCTATAATGGACGCAGTAATTCCTATTAAACGACATTATCGGAAATTATTTGAAGGAGAGTTTTATGGTGAAGGAACGAGAGTTGTTTCGCCAGGAGCTCGTAACAGAATGGAAGCTAAAGCATGTGCTTGGTACTATGTGACCTATCATCCATCTGAATTAGGTGATGATCCTTCTGAAAATATGATATCATTTCCTTGGATAATATATGAATTTTTATGTGAAATTGCAATTAGAAATAATAATAAAGCTAATACGATTCGAGATTATCACAAACAAAGTGGGCCCATTGGAGCATCAAAATATCATCAAAAAGCTATTCAACCAGAAGATGATATTAGATCAAAACAGGAAATGTTTAATAATGGTAATCTTGATTATACTAAATATAATCGACATCTATTGGACAACAATAATGATGATGAAATGAGTAAATTGGGGAAAAACATATCTACACAATACAAAAATCGTAATCCTGATTATATTAGTTATAATCAATATCCTTTTATTGACGAAAATGATGACGATATGGATATATTGAAACAAAAAATATTTATGCAGAACAAACATATTAATCACTATAGGCATTAATGGTATTCTTAACTTTTTTGCATTTGTTACTTAACGAAATTTTTGAAAATTATCATTTTTAGTAACATTTGCTTTTACTTTTGTCTAGAGCTATTCCAATTTGTAATATTGGCACAAATATTTTAACAAATATATAACATTTATATATATTTGGTAATAGTTTTTTACATTGAATTTGTTTTGGTTAAATTTCTTTAAATTGTACATTATATTTCTTAGTTAAAATACATGAATATTTATTTACAGTTAAAACACAAGAATATTATATTTTGTCTTTTCTTTTCTTTTCTTTTTTTTTTATATATATATTTTTAGTCTATTAAATTAAAATTATTGATATATTAAAATAAAGAGCCAATTTAATATTTTGAACTAAACGATTCCCTAAAGATCCATATTTGTTATATTGCCGTTAAATATCGTACTACCCGCATTCGGTAAAATCCGTCAATCCAGATTTTATTTATGTAATATCATCAATCTTATATTAAACATCTCATCTTAGGAAATTGAGATCAGATCAATACAGTAAGTTATAAATAGTTGTAAAATCCTGATTCGAAATGTTCGGCGAAAAAAAAAAATAATAACTTTTTCTTAATATTACCAAAATTAAATATGACATCGGCAAAGTTATGGGGCGGTCGTTTCAGTGGAAAAACTGATCCATTGATGGATAAATTTAACGCATCAATAAATTTTGATAAAAGATTATATGAAGCAGATTTATTAGGTTCTCAAGCATATGCAAAAGCACTATCTCTCCGTAATATTATTACCACTGAAGAAAAAGATATTTTAGTTAATGGACTTGAAGATGTACTTAAAGAATGGAGGGAGGGCACCTTTATTATTAAAGAAGGCGATGAAGATATTCATACCGCTAATGAAAGAAGACTAGGTGAATTAGTTGGTAGTGTAGCCGGAAAATTACATACGGGAAGAAGTAGAAATGATCAAGTTGCAACTGATTTCAGAATATGGGCAAGAGAAGAAACAAAGAAATTACTTGTTTATCTAAAACAATTAATTGCCGCAGCTGTTGAACGAGCCGAAAAAGAAATCGATGTGATCATGCCTGGTTACACACATCTCCAGGTACGATTTTTGTATTATATACCCTTAAAAGAGGTAATTTTGTAAGTTCATTCCTTTTCTTTTTTTTCTTTAAATAAAACAGAGAGCACAACCAATTAGATGGAGTCATTGGTTATTGGCATATGCATGGAATTGGAAAGAAGATGCGGAACGCTTAACTCAAATAATTGACAGATTAAACGTACTTCCATTAGGTAGTGGAGCATTGGCAGGAAATCCTTTTAACATTGACAGAGAATTTTTGGCAAAAGAACTAGGCTTCAAAGGCGTTATTCACAATAGTTTGCTTGGAGTTAGTGATAGAGATTTTGTTGCCGAAATATTATTTTGGTCTTCTTTGACTATGATACATATTAGTAGATTTTCCGAAGATCTAATTTTATATTCTACAAGTGAATTCGGTTTTGTTACTTTAGCCGATGCTTATAGTACCGGTAGTAGTTTAATGCCTCAAAAAAAAAATCCCGATAGTCTTGAATTATTACGTGGTAAATCTGGTCGTGTTTTTGGTCAGGTAACATATCACATAAGAGTAGTATTATTTTAAAACATTTCATTTAACATGACCAACGTGACCTAAACTAATAATATTTCTTGACACTTATATAAACTAATTTCTTACCATAGCTGTCAGGATTTCTAATGACATATAAGGGACTTCCAAGCACTTATAATAAGGATTTACAAGAGGATAAAGAGCCAATTTTTGATGCTACGGATACACTGTCTGGTTCTTTACAAATTACCACTGGTGTCTTATCAACTCTTACTGTAAGTAAAAATCCCAAAGTTTTATATTTATTGGAATTAAGTCTCAATACCTTTTTTTTTTTATTTTTAGATTTATCCTGAAAGGATGAAACAAAGTCTAAGTACTGATATGTTGGCTACGGACTTGGCTGAATATTTGGTTCGCAAAGGAGTAATTATCACGATTTATTATTTATCTTCAACTCATTTTAAAATAAGAAGCAGCATCCTTCACTGATTATCATTCTCATTCTCTTATTTATTATTCTAAGGTCCCATTCCGTGAAACTCATCATATTGCAGGGGCTGCAGTCCGTTTAGCAGAGGATCGTAATACATCAATGTCCAACTTAACTTTAGAAGATTTTAAACAACTTCATCAAGCCTTTGAAGATGATGTCAAATTAATTTGGGATTATGAAAAAAGTATTGAAAATAGATGTAGTCTAGGTGGTACTAGTAAACAAACTGTAAAAGAACAAATTATTAAATTATCTAAATGGTTAAATGAGTGAAAATTGAATTAAGAGATCGAGATAATAGATTTATAATGTCATATAAATTGTTTAATTTTTATGAGTTAAAGGTAGTAAATTAGAATTCGCATATAATTATTATTTTTAATTTATTTAATATTATTTAGTTCTACAAATAAAATCTTTTTAATCACCACTAGTGATCGAATATATTATATAGACTTCCGCCCTTTATACAGTATATCATTCTTTTCATTTATCATTAAGTTTCTTGCTATACTTGAAAACTAAAAAATCCAATAAATAGAAGTTTATACGCTATTTTTCATTTTTGCTGATCATGTACAGATCATTCTTACACGTGGTCTTAAATTGTCTCTGTAATGTACATCAAAACGTAGATGAAAAAATTTCTCCCTCCGTACATATGAGCCAAGGTATTTTATAACCTTTTTTTCAAAAATATATTCGTTTCTTTATTAAATAATTTTGGGTTATGGCCAAATTATTAACAGGTTATGAACATAAACCTCAAAATCAGTCGCCGATAGCCGAACAGGCTGTTGCTGCTTCACAACTTTCTTCGATAGAAATTGGTATTTGTGGAGCAGTTGCGGGAATGGTTTCAAGGTCTGTTATAATTGACACCGTTTAATTTGATTCATCATTCTAGCATTATTTAATTTTTATAATGTTGATAGATTCGTTGCTTCTCCATTAGACGTTGTTAAAATTCGATTACAAGTAAATATTATTTATTACTTTTCTTTTATCATAAGTTTTCCATTCTTAATATAATTTTTAAAAATTATTAGCTTCAACCGGGAAGACCAATCAATCCTCTATCGTCGAGACATCATAATTCTGGCACACTAAAAAAATACAACGGGATGTCACATGCAATTAAATTAATTATTCGAGAAGAAGGCATTCGAGTAAATCTTTAAAAATGAAGAATTATTTCTCTAAATGAAATTTTATTAATTCTGATTATTTGATATTTATAGGGATTATGGAATGGTAATCTTTCCGCAGAATATTTATATCTATCATACGGCGCTGTTCAATTTTTAACTTATCATCAGATGCAAAATCTTTTCAAACGCATTGATTCAAATCAAAATGAGAAATTTGGTATTAATAAAACATTACAACCATTTTTGAGTGGAGCCATAAGTGGAAGTACTGCAACTATTGTTACATATCCTTTTGATTTATTGAGGACACGTTTTGCTGCGCAAGGTGAAAAGAGGGTGATTATTAATCTTTACTTTAAGAGAGAATAAATCCATAGACAAAATTATTAATTTAAAAAAAATTAATGTGTAGATTTATATAGGATTAAGGAATGCAGTACAGCAAATTTATGTGCAAGAAGGATATCGCGGGTTCTATCGAGGAGTTACTGCGTCTGTTGTACAAATCATTCCTTACATGGGATTAGTGTTTGGAAGTTATGAATTCTTAAAAAAATTATTCAGGAAGTTAGAGGTAATGAAATACTTCATTTTTATTCTATTATTCTAATTCTAATATTATTTTATAATATCAGGATAAGCATATTTGGTTTCATAATTTAAGAGCTACAGAGGATTTATTAAGCGGAGCAATTGCAGGAATAGTGAGTAAAGCCGGCGTATTTCCACTCGATTTAGTAAGGAAAAGATTACAAGTGCAAGGCCCAAATAGAAAAGATTATTTTATATCAAATGTACCATTATATTCGAGTTCAATATTTATATGCATAAAACAAATATTAAGAAGTGATGGAATTTTCGGTTTATATAAGGGCCTTATGCCAGCTTTAATTAAATCTGCTCCTGTAAGTGCTGTAACATTTTTTGTCTACGGATACACTAAAAGGCTGTTAGAAAAATTACATTCATCAAGGGATAAATAATAATTTAATTTATTGAATTTTGATTAATAATTATTATAAAAGTATCTTTAATAAAATAGTATTCTAAAGATCTCGATCAAAAAACCAAAATCATAATACTATTAAATTATTTTTTTTAATTTGATATATGAAGTACTAATTCAGAAATATAAATCTCAACTTTTTTTTAAAAAAAAATCTATTTACTTAAAAGTCTATCAATATTATCTACTATTTAACCGAATCATTAGGTGTTACAAAAATCTGCATATTGCTAGAATAGTAAAACTGACCCAGAAGAATTAATTGTGAAACTAGCCAGTAATTTTATGGCGAATACCCAGTTGAGTTGTACAATATAACCCAACAGCACCCAGAAAAATTCTTCGATCACGTGATCTGTTTTTATTTATCACATCGTCACACCCTGTCCGAGTTTCACTGTTTATATTTATCTGAGGGACAGAGATTTTTCAAGTAGATGAAATTCTATTTGTCACGTTTTATTCATCACATCCTAAATTCTTCGATCACGTGTCAGTGCATAACGCCGGCCGAGTTCGAAGAATTTTCTGGGGTAGTTGAGTTGTACAGGTTGGTGACGTGATCAATTGATTTTTTTATTTTATTTATTTTTTTATTTATTGCGCATAAAAATATAATGACATTTTTCATGTAAAATTCATGCAAATAAAGTATTTTAATGAATTTATTTGTAAGTTAAATAAAAGGTAGAAACAGAGACAGTTTTTTGTTAATTGTTTATGAGAGAGAACATATGGGAGTGGTAAGTCTGAATGACATTAGGATCGACCATAAATGCTGATCTGTGAAATATGATGACACGTATGCTTGACCAGAAGAGAAGATGTACCGTCTAATGCGAGTGTGACTTTCAGTAGGGTCAATCCTTGGGTCTTGTGGACAGTGAGCGTGAAGCAATTTTGCGATGGGAACTGGATGCATCGAGCTTTATTTCCGTTAACATTGAAATAATGAGTATGTTTGTAAACATCAACGTTTATTATTGATCCTCTAACAGAAAATGCAACTCAGATACACAGTTCAGGTAGGTTACGTTGGTAACTATTCCTATGGTACTGTTATATATACGAATATACCGTACTTGATCAAGGAATTATTTAGGTATATGCCCGTACATCACGTGAGCTCTTGGTTGCAAACGAACAAATTTGTTTTGGTTTGAGCATGTGGTGTAAATGTGAGGGTTCCATTGGTCAAAATTTACAAATCGGACACTTGTAATAGTAAGAAATTGTTTGGAGGAACAGGGAGTAAGTTACAGATAGGAGTGTTGATTTGTTGGGCAGTTTCTTTAAATCTGTCGATATGGGTGGTATTGAGGAATGTGTTTGTGGAAAGATATTATTTATTCATACCTCTTCTAAAAGTTGGTAGAAAGTCATATCACCATGCATTATGCTTTGCCTCAATCCAAAATTTATTTAGTTCTCGGTCACCTTCGATGTAGAAATTTAGGGTTGATTGACCATTGATGTTTGTGACCGTTCTGGTGGTTAATCCTACCACCATTACATTTATGTCGACGGAGGGCATAATGTTAAAATCTTGGCTTGGCATTAACTTAATTGAAGTAGTGAAAAAAGAATCTCTTAGTTTACATACAAAAAATATAAATAAAATATAATAATAAATAGTACCAGATACAAAAAAAATAGCTTTTTTTTTAGAAAATGAGGATTACATACGGTGTACCATCACAGCTTCCCCTTTAAGAAGATTACCTGACTGACTTCAAAATCTTCAATTTTCGTTTTAATATTCTGATCTGAAGGTATAAACATCTTGATTTTTAAATAGATAACCTTAGCTGGATAATCACCATCAGTTCTTAGAGTCGTGAACATAACAAAAAGTTGCAAGTTTTGCGGGCATTATTATTTTTTTTTAGATTTAAAATTTTTTATTTATCAAAGATGGTTATATGTAAATACAAGTAAAATAAATTTCTCATCCTGTGTACGTGAACTTTTATTATTCTTTATTCTTTCTCAGACTAAATAATAATATTTTTTTCGTACTATTCACTTTTTTTTCCCAAACTAAATAAGCAGAGGTAATTTATATACTGTACAAGTTATTTTCGCGTAAATAATTATGAAAAATTACAGATTATTTACATAGTTACCGTTGTGTTATTAAAGAAGTGCGAATAAAGGTCAAACGTGAAAAGTTCTTCACGCGTGAGATATTCAGGAAATATTACGTATATATCTCATGTGAGAGAGCTCATTGTGTCATGATTTGTAATTTTTGTATATTACGAAATTTTATTTTTTATTTCTTACTTTTTTAATTTTAATTAATTTTATTATTTACTAATTAAAAATTTTTTAAAAAATAGAATTTGCCAGAAAGGTGGAGTACAATTAGGATTGATTAGGATTATTAAATAGATTAATTAAATAGATTACTAAATAGATTAAAAATTTAAATTAAATAATATCATTTTGCACATACTATTTTTATTTAGAGCATATTTTAATAAAGTAATAATTATATAATGTTTTGTAACATAAAATATGTGATTCACAAAAAAAATAATCCAATTGCAGCTTTAGCGCCATTTACTAATTTATTTACTATCTGATAAACAATATAACAGCATAATTTTTTGTTTTAAAGCTTTTTATTTTTGTCTTTAGTCCTAAATAAATATCAAAAAATTCCTAAAGCTTAGTAGAATTCCAAATTCAATAGACTCATTGATCGTCCATTTTACCGAATTAATCATTCATTGATGTTTGTGTAACCTTAAGTTGGCAGACTAACAAATAAATATTTTTTCCGCTGTGGAACATGACATGCTAGCAAATAAAAAAAGATCTGTAGTTAACTTGGGCCAAGAGAAGGACTAAATAATAAAGAAGGTATAGGAATGAGAGCAATTACCAGCCTGATTCATCTTTGCTATCTGATTTCAAATAATAAGAAAAACATAAATGTGGACTTGTTTTATATTGCTATACAAAGCCTCCTCATGTACCTTAATTAACATCAGAAAGTTTTAAGAAGTTTCCTATAACAAGCGAGTATTGATAGAAAATGCCATCACTATTATAGTACGTAAACGGTTATTATTAAAGAATTTTTGTAATTAAAAATATTTATCTGAGTCTCGACAAACAGAATTAAAAGAGATTAATGGCATGATATTCGGCTCGAATCTAAGAGTCGTTGTTTCATTGCCGGTAAAAATGTACATTTTATATTAGATACGGAATTTCCTATATAAAACTTACATCATTCCCTAGCACATCAACTTATCAGATATTAATAAACAATAAACTTACTGTCGTTCACTTTCCTTTTTCCACCAATTCGCACTTCATGGATGTCAACGTTCTAGGAATGGAATACTTGGAATCCTCAATCTCAGCATAACCCACACCAACGATTACGAAAGTGTTTCTTTACAATTTGATTATGAAAAAAGAGGCAATTACGGAATACTTTTCAAGTGGATTACAATTGTTGCGATTGTTATTTAAAAAGAAGACCCAGTTTCTTTTTTTTTTGATCCCAACTATCTTTTTATCATACCATATATGCAAAGTTATTTTTAGTAATTTATAAAAATTACGGTATCTGCTTATATTTTCATTTGCAAATTACTCACATCAATTACTATTATTAGTTGGCAAACAAAAAAAACCAGAATTCTCGATTAGCTTGTTCTATTTCAAGTTTTAAACTAGTTAAACCTTCTCACCTCTTATCTTAACTTACTATTTACTTCTCACTACTTAATTTTCTAATTTCTTCCTTCAAGAGTACTAGCCTTAGCTTTGTAATATAAAATGCTAATAAATAAAATTTAATCATAATGCATTCAGTTTGAGAATTACCAAGAAGATATCTGTGTGACTGTGTCTCAGAAAATCTTTGCAAATAAGCATATTTCTATGATATAAAAATGATGAACCGCAAATCATCTGTGGCTCAAATGCGTAAATAATAAGCTTACAAAAAAGCAGTTAAGGGTGCATGTCAATAAAGCCATAAAAAAAGCCATAAAAGACGCAACACAAATGTTCTACCTGTAGTAAGACAGGATACAATTCTTGCAATTGTCCTCGAAAGAAGAAAAAGAGCAAATCTGAGATTAATCTCGCATAAAAATATTTCAATTTTTTTCTCTTTAGCAGAATAGCGCCTATTGAAATGTGCATTTACTTCGGAGCTACGACTATTTTTGGGCGATGGGCCGTCATTGAAACTTCCCAAATTTTTTCCGGCTTCGAATATATGGGAAAGTTGGACAATCGAGAAGTACGAGTGAAATAAAAAAAGTCCGTATGCATTGTCCTTATAAATGTCAAGATCTCCAGATCTCCAATGCATATTCCACATGCCGAACACAAAACTTTGACAACTTTGACGTAAAAGTCACGATTTTCTAACACCAAGTTTTTTATAAAATATGTCTACTGAATTATACCAAAAGGTCCATGACTTTCTCGCTGATTTCCCCTCAGAGCATATAACCGCTTCTTCTATTATTTTCAAATTATAGAAGAAGAGTCTTGGATCTCCAAAGAAGCTGTTAATGCCTCGTTAAATATCAATTTTAATGATACATCTGCGCAGAATAAACCTCAATTCTAACGGGTTTGGTACGAAATCCCGAAACTCGAAAACCCGACAGTACATTATCCCGAACTCTAAATCTCGAAATGCCATAATCCCGACATTTCATAAGCCCGACACTTCATAATCCTGAAATTCAAAATACCGAAACGAAAAATCTTAAAATTTATTACAGCTGTTTTCATAATTTTAGCCGAATTCATAATTCCAGACGAATCCGTAATTCCAGCCGAAAATCATAATTCCGGCCGAATATTTTAGCGATAGCCGTTTCACAAAAATTGATGTCAAAATGATCAACACTCCGATCATCAAGTGAAATCAATTTCCGCAAATCCGAAATATTTCGGTTTCGGGACCATCTTTGTTTTTAGGTTTAGTTTATTTATCATTATCATTATTATATTAGTTTGTAAAGTTTATTTTCGTATATGTAACAAATATTGATTTATTGATTTAATAGTTATTCCGTGCCGCTTCTAAAAATAGATTTTACTAATTAAACCCGTCCCAACCAGTGACCGTGGAAAACAGCAGACTTAAAATCTATTTTTAGAAGCGGGCGGGATGACTGATCCGATCGCAAAATTTTTTTGACTACTTGATCGACCGTCAATCTTTCATTTTTTCACACGATGTGGTCAATTGAATGCATTTGTGAGACTTTGTTCCTGATTAACGTTTGGCTGATATTCTGTTTAACAAAATCCCCCTCAAAAATTTTAAATTTAGATGACACCAAAAAAAAAAAAATTTATCAATATAATATTCCCTTCACCATGGAAATCTTTTTTTTTACTTTTTCCTCCTCCCTCATATTTTCAAAATTTAATAGTAAAAAAATTTTTTGTAAATTATTTTTAACCCCTCTTTTTTCAATAAAAACTTTTGTTAACTCCTGGACTTAATAAAATGCAAATTGGAACTAACACTGGTAAGTCAGTAATACCGTTATTTCTGTAAAAACTCCGTAAAAATGAGCCTTTCACGGATCAATTTGATAAATTCTGTGATATAAGGTTATTAATTCCGGAAATATGGCTTTTTACGGAAAAAAGATGGAATGTAAAAAACAGGGATATAATATTAAAGTTTGATCCCGCACGTTTAACCTAATATTTTTATGAAATATAGAATTTCCTAATATAGGAGACATTCCAGAATCTGTCAAGGTTCCGGATGGGAATGTCTTCAAATTCGCCTTATACGGAATCGGAGTATTAGACTATAAGTTTGATGCAAGTGACTCTACTTGGAAGATTTGTATGTATTCTATTCTTTGGTTATTGACTTTACATTGTCCACGTGATATTCGCACCGTCGCACGTAATTAAACTAGAACTCCTTGATAGGTAAGGGCGAGACATTTCTTGTTAACCGTCCTGAAGATTTTTCTTCTTTTAATGCAAGCTCAATTGTGGCCATAACATCAAGTTCCGCATTGGATAAATGTATGAAATCTTATTTAATATATATTAATCTTTATAATATTCTAACCTGATCAATTTTATTAATTTACCTACAGTTGGTAATAGTCATAATGGAGCTTTAAAATCTGTTATTCCAGGAGATACGTCATTTGCCACTGGTCAATCTATGGCTTTCGAATATGATACTCAATCAAAGATTGTTCGTTGGTCTTTAGGTAAAATTAAGGTATGCTTTTTTCCTTTTACATCTTGTAATAGTTTTATGAACATACTAATGTAAAGTATTATTGTATTATTGTAATTAATAGGCCTCTGAAGGAGCATTTTCTGATATTACTCATATATTAGGTTATCACAATTCAAAACATGACCTTTCTGAGGGTTCTCGTATGTTACTTTACATTGAATTATCAATATATCAGTAGTGCCAAATAGTTGATTAATTATTATATTTATTTTTATAGATCCCGATGGATACGTCCGTAGCATTACCGTCGATGTTACTGCTTTATATTATTGTAAGGAATAGATTTATTCAATACCATGTGACAAATGTAAAAATTTACCCTGTCCACTCACACAATTCGGTTTTTTGTTGATCATTTTTGAAGCATAATAAATGAAATAATTATTTTATTGGCTTAAGTTTCTCTCAATTATTTTTCGAATGATATTGCATTATATGGTCTAGGATTGCGCCATATATTATGTTTAATAGACTGTAAAAAGAAATAATAAAAGTTTCGCCTTTTTAATTTTATTATTTTATTTCAGTCTGTGTATTATAGGTTTTAATTTTCGTATCTAATAAGTAAATATCTTTGATTTGTTGGAGTACGTCACTATAGAACTGCGGATGCGTTACAAGTGATAGTGTAGATTTTTTTTAAATTATCTCCATTAATGATAATTGTGTTTTCTTATTTAACATATTATTAACAAGATTTCCTACATCTCTCCAAATCACGACAACTAAGTAAAGATCATTTACGATCATTTTTAAGTTTTCGTTTTCCTACAGCAGACTTGTCATAAATTTAACATGCATGAGATATCTACCTTTTATATGTTCATATTTTTCCAATATTTCTTTACTTTCTAATGTTGTTTTTCTTGTCTGGGTAAGAAAACTTGCATTCAATATTAATTGCAATAATCATGTCAAAACCACTATTATTTGACTTTCCAGGAATAAATACATAATCAACAAGGCTTTCAAAAGTTTTATGATATGTATTATATATTTCATTATTTGAAGGAAATTCTATTTCATTATTTTTTTCCATTGCAGTTGTATTTCAGTTCTTATCAGGTAAACAATAAATATTATAAAGATTTACATTCTTCCCATTTTCTTGAAGTGCATAATAGAGCAAATTTCAATTGGCATAAAATATTTCAATGGTTTGCTATCCATTACTTATTATATATGCAAAAATATTGGAGAGTAATGAAAATAAGGTTGGAATGACTTTGAATATTTCTTTATTATTAGTAAGCAAATTAATATATATTCCTGATCTCTTAAAATTAATTTCCTATAGTAATTTCTATTTCATCTGTTAAGAATTTTTCATTTTCTATTAATACTATTTTAACAGTTGATTGCCAACTTTAAATAAGAGAACTATAATTATCAATATTTAAGATTGTATCATTACCATTTTTGATATTTATTATAATTTGATAAAATTTCTCTAAAATTCTTGGATATTTATTATAATTAGAGATACATTTGTTAATATATATTTATTTAAATCATTTACTAATATATAAAATAAATTTGCCAATTTTGAAAGAATAAATCTTTTTAATGGTATTTAATAATAAATTGGTTTTTGTAAATCAATTTATTAATTGTATTAATAGTAAATATAATAAAATAAAATTTATTGATTGTTTTTAGAAAAAATCCAATAAAATCTATAAAGTCCATCTAGTAAATTTTTAATATTTTTGAAATTCTTATACAGTCAACTCCCTCTATAGTCACTCCAGGACCCCGGACATCACATATATAACTCATAACTGATCTGCATGAATTTAGCACTTTTTGCTCCTGCTAAAATAGACCTAATTTGCTAAAAATCAAATTATCACATTTTAAATCTATACTAATTTGCTAAAACTCAAAATATGAGTGTAACTTTTTAGCAAATTGGCCTAAATTTCAAAAAAAAATCACGTTTTTTGCGATTATCTCGGCATCCAGTGGTCCAATTTATGCAACCATTTTTTTGTTTTGTAGCCCTCATCGAGCTCTACAAATTAAAAAAAAATCCGCATAAATCGGATCACTGGATGCCGAGATAATCGCAAAAAAACTGAAAATAAAAAAATGTTGCGAAACTAATCGGACGGGTTTGGGCCTGCATTATGCTTAATTTTGGCCGGAATTATACTTAATTTTGGCCAAAATATAACCCGGACCCCGAAACTAATATTTTTAAAAATATTATCAATAAAAGTTAAAAAAAAAGGATAAGTTAACTTCAAAAAAAAGTACCAATTTGCTCAAATATAAAATATGACTTTGTAAAATCAACACAATTTGCTAAAACTCATAATTATGACTATTAATTAATTTTCAATCAATTTGCTCTATCTAAAATTATGAGTTTAACCTAATTTTGATTGAATTTGCTAAAGAGTCTTGTCACTCCCGTTATAGTCACATTCTACTATATAGTCACACCAGTTGAATGTTCAAAACACTTTATTATTAAAAACTATCCTATATAGTCACAATCTATCTATAGTCACTATCACATTTATCCTCAAAAATCTTATATTAAAAAGAACCGTTTATAATCACAATTATATAAAGAATATATTAAATAACTTGGCATCTAATAATCGTACAAAGATGTATCATAGCTTGTTAGAATCGTCTCACTGATATGAATCGAATGGTGGTAGTTTTATCCTTTTGTTGTACAAACAGTCTTATGACTTTATCTTTTATTTATACTTTGAACTTCGAAAATATAATCGAACAATATTACAAAAATAAGAAAATAAACTAATAAAAAATAAAAAGAGTAGCTTCACGATTCATACAAGTAAAGAAATCTAAACTAAAATAAAATTAAAGCAAAGAAAAACTGAACTATTACAGAATCGCATACCCCAACTTTACCCAAAGGCCAGTGTGAGTCAACTATCCAATATCCAAAAATCCAGTCCGTTACCAGAAAGAAATCCTAAGAGGTTGAACTGTTAAGCGGCGCAGAAAATCCAAGTGCGAGATCCAAGATCCACCCCGAATTATAGAAGAGGATATCCAAGAAATCCAGGAATCCTGAGAGACTGACGCCAAAGAAGAGTTGTGTTGTTGCGGAGAAGTAGTATTAGGAGAAGAATTTGTAGATGGGCCACGTAATTTGGAAGCAGCCGAGATACCCTGCGACTCTTCCCAAGCATGGAAAAGAACATTTCAACACAGCCAAATTTCACCATATAATTCGACTTGGAAGTCATTAAGAAGGGGAGAAATAATCTTGTATATAACAGAGAGAGGAAAGTGTCGATTCAAAAATGCCGTTAAATGCGCAGGCAACAATCCTCCATCAGCAAGTTTGAAAAGCGTTGATTCACACCAGTATACGCGTTGATCAACACCAGCTAGTTGTTCAACATGATTAACAATATTAATCAACACCCATATATTGGAGTATATCAGCGCATAATGTTAATATACGCGTCGTTCAACTCTAATTTGTAGTGCAACACATTATGCATTGTTGTTCAACGCACTGTATATTAACGCATATATATGATTACATGTGTATATTTTAATTAAATTATATTTATTTATTTATTTTTACTCACCTCAGGAACCGAACCGGTTACCTCAACTTACAATATCATATCTCACGATCTAACCACTGTACTATTTAATTTAAGTATAATATACATTTATTAAAATTAGTATTTAAAAAAAAATCATTTCGTCAATACTATAATGGCCGTACTCTATATCACATGTATCACGTGATACTGGATTACCGCTGCGGACTGCGGTATAGCAAAAAAAGAAATTAAGCTTTTTTTAGCAAAGCTTAATTTTTTTTTGCTTTTCTTCGTTCTCCCCTTCCCTTTCGTTTTCCCATTACCCCTTCGTTCTTCCCTTCCCTTTCGTTTCATTCTTTTCCCTTTCGTTCTCCCCTTTCTCCCCTTTCCTTTATAAAAGTTTTATCCGTTATTTCTATAAAAACTCCGTAAAAATGAGCCTTCACGGATCCATTCACAGAAAATGTAATAAGTGGATAAATTCCGTAATATAAGGTCATTAATTCCGGAGATATGAGCCTTTTACGGAAAAAAGTTTGGTGAGTTCACTTAGCAAAGGCGTTGCGAAACTATTTATTCATTTTTTAACGAAACGTTTTTTAACGTTTCAAAATATTTTTTAAAAATTTTTTTTAATCGGAACGTTGGCTAACGTTCCGATTATTTTTTTTATTTCATTTTTAATCAGAACGTTGAAAAACGTTCCGAAATATTATTTTTTTTTTAAATTCTTTTAAATCGAACGTTGGCTAACGTTCCGATTAATTTTTTTACTTCATTTTTAATCGGAACGTTGAAAACGTTCTGAAATATTGTTTTTTAAAAAATTCTTTGTCGGAGCGTTGGCTAGCGTTCGATTTTTCATTAAAAATATTTTTGAAAGCGTTTTTAACGTTTGAAATATTTGTTTTATTTTTTTTAATCGGAGCGTTGTCTGCGTTCCGAAATATTTGTTTTTTCATTTTTTTAATCGGAGCATTGGCTAAGCGTTCCGATTTTTCATTAAAATTATTTTCGAAATGTTTTTTAACGTTTCAAAATATTTGTTTTATTTTTTTTTTAATCGGAACGTTGGTTAACGTTCCGATTTTTCATTTTTAACGAAACGTTTTTTAACGTTTCGAAAATATTTTTTTTCTTTTTTTTTAATCGGAACATTTTTTAACGTTCGAAACAATTTTTTTAATTTTTTAATCGAACATTCGCGTTCGATTATTTTTTATTTTACTTTTTAACGAAAGCGTTGAAAAGCGTTTCATTTATTCTTTTTTTTAACTTCTTTAATCGGAGCGTTGTCTAGCGTTCGATTTTTTTATTTTTCATTTTTTTTAACGCGTTTTTTAACATTTTGAAAATACATTTTTTTTTATTTTTTTCTTAATCGACGTTGGCTAACGTTCCGATTTTTTTTGTATTTCATTTTTAACGAAACGTTTTTTAACGTTTCGAAACTTTTTTTTTTGATTTTTTTTCAATCGGAACGTTGGCTAACGTTCCGATTTTTTTTTATTACATTTTTTAACGAAACGCTTATTAACGCTTTCGTAATTTTTTTTCATTTTTTTTCCTTTCTTCTTTTAGGTCAGCGGGTGGGCCTTCCGAGCCTTCGGAGAACGGAAAACCAAGATTCGTAAGATAAGTACGAATCTTGGTTTAATTTTTTTTTCTTTTTTTTTTAATATTATTAATGAACGGTTACTAATAACCGTTCTTTTCTTTTTTGGATTTCGGGCAGCTTCTGGTTCCGAAGAATGGAAAAGAACCAAGATTCGTAAGTATATACGAATCTTGGTTTTGTTTTTTTTTTTGTTTTTTTTTTTTAAAAAAATATTATGAACGGTTACTAATAACCGTTCTTTACTTCTATTTTTTAGGTTTCGGGCGGCTTCCTGGTTCTGAAGAACGGAAAAGAACCAAGATTCGTAAGTATATACGAATCTTGGTTTTGTTTTTTTTATTTTTTTTTTTTAATATTATGAACGGTTACTAATAACCGTTCCTTTCTTTTTTATAGGTTCGGGTGGACTTCAGACAAACGGGAGAACCAAGATTCGTAAGTACGAGTACGAATTTTGGTTTTTGTTTTTTTTTAATATTTTGGAACGGTTTACTAACCGTTCCTTTCTTTTTTCTTTTATAGGTTCGGGTGGGCTTCCCAAGAACGGAAAAACCCAAAGATTCGTAAGAATCTTTATTTTTTTCTTTCTTTGTTTATTATTATGAACGGTTTACTAACCGTTCTTTCTTTTTTCTTTTATAGGTTCGGGTGGGCTTCCCAAGAACGGAAAACCCAAAGATTCGTAAGGTATGGTACGAATCTTAACTTTTTTTTATTTTTTTATTATTAAGAACGGTTAACTAACCGTTCTTGTATTTTTTTTTATAGGTTCAGGTGGGCTTCCGAAGAACGGAAAACCCAAAGAATCAGTAAGTTTTGAATAAAACACGTTTTTTATTTTTATTTTTTTTATTTTTTTTTAATTTTCTCTTTTCTTTTTGTAGGTATCGATTCTTTCGGCTTTGGGACTTGGATATGCCGATATGGTAAGTTTCGATATTCGAAACTTACATTTTTTTAATTATTTTTTTTAATTTTATTCTTTAAGAAACGTTCTAACTGAACGTTTCTCTTTTTTGTAGGCCTAGATTTTCTTTTCGGCGCTCTGGATTTTTCTTTTGTAGGTCAGCTTGATGGTTATTTCGACCCTTGAGCGAATGAATAATGGAAGATAATTCCTCAATCCTCAATGTGAATATTAAACCACTTGATGTTATTAAGACACATACGACGAGATTTGGTTTTGATTTTTATCATGAAGGAGCATAATATTAATATAATTATCGAGGGAAAGTTCATATTTCCACCTTGTTATGGTTGTGTCACCAGGGGCGCTATGTCAACGGAATTTTAGTACGTTGATCGCTTAAAAATCCGTGGCAATCCAATTATAACAAGAGGATGAATTTTTACAATTTTACATGATTAGATATTGTATTTGTATTGTACTGTATTCTATAAATAAATTTACAATGTTTTACAATTTAAAAATTTTAAAATATACACGTTAATAATATACAATAATATATATGTTAATAAATTACTAATACTACAATTAAAGTTAACTATCGTACGATGACTAAAAAATACCATTGCTACCGTTGCTATACGTGTTTTTAATATCAATATACGCGTTTTTATACATTGTATACGCGTTTTTAAACTATCGTTGTTTTACTATGTGTAGCTTTACACTTAAATGGGTGTTGTTTTACACGTTTTTAAACATTTTTAAGTGGTGTTGATTGACAAAGGGTTCGTTTCCCTACGTTTTTTGGTGTTGAGCAACACATGGTGTTTTTCAACACTTTATACGCCTGTTTAAAACTTGCTGATGTCGAGTAAGCCAAAGACAGGATGAAGAAGGAGCTTCATAGTTCCAACAATTCAAAGCAAAGAATTCGGTATGGAAGGAAATATCCAAAGATTTCAAGGATAGGAAAGAAGATAAACAAGAATCTCTAAATTTAATGACTTCAGACCGGTGTGTTAAACAGGGATTTAAATCCGGTAAAATATAAGGGCAAGTCCAAAGATGATTCAAATCTTCAGGAGCAGAATTACACTGCGGACAGAGCCAGTCAGGAGAATATAAGTAAGGTTTGCGTTGTTGAAGAGTAGTTAAGGTAGGCAACATATCCAAAAGGAGTTTGATACGGAAGGTCCAAAATTCAGGACGACCATTCCTATGTGAAGTGAAACCTTTAATTTGTGAAAGGCAAAAATATATACCAGCCCAATCAAAAAGTGAAGGAGAATCAAGAGCAGTAAAACACGCTAGTAAACAGAAAGATAAAAGAGCACGAGCATCTGCAATAGAGCGGAGAAAATGTCGAATATTCACGTCAATAGGCAAGGAGTTAAAAGTCAACAAGCATGGAGCATAACAAAATGTTGAAAGTTGAGTAGTGGGTTGTAAAGTCAAATGAGCATCTTTTGCCAAAGAATCCGCTTGTATATTGTAGATATCATCGCCATGAGCAGGGACTTTAATCAATTTGACATTAAGATTACGATCCATGATAAGTTGTCGAATAGAAAGCCAAAGAAGATGATTAGGTTCTCGGAGCAACTTCGGTGAGAAAGGAGCATCAACAAACCGTGTCCATAGTGAAATTAACTGACTACAATCAGTATGAATAGAGATTGACGAATCACGGAAAAGGGCGTTCAATCCTAATAGAACAGCAGAAATTTCGGAACGCAAAGCGGAAGGAAAGTAAGAAGGGAGATGCATGGAAGAAGATTCCAGAACAAGTCCAACATCATCAAGAGCAATCCAAGCAGAAGTCATGGAAGAAGGCGAAGAATCATTGGCAGGATGGAACAAACCATCTGTGTACAAAGATTGCACAGAAAGTGGTAAGATAGTGTCTTCAATTCTATTGATTCTATCCTTAAAGAGAGGAGAAAGAGCGGGAGACGCGTTCGAAAAATGAACAAGAGCCAAGGAAGTCGCATAACTCCATGAAGTAGATAGAGCAATGGGAAGGTAAGCCGCGAAAACTTTGGCATTTCTGGTAGGATAGCCCACAGTATCCGATAGAGTTACATTAAAAAAGCATTTCTCGCTATTACAGCGTTGTCTGATGGCAGATTTCATGGATAAGGCGGGAATGTTAAGAGCACAACCGGGACAAGGGTTATAGGATCGTTCATCAGCCGAGGTAGATACAGGAAGCCAATGAGACATAATAGCCGAGTTTTGTTTCTTATAAGTGATACACACACGACCAACAGATAAAGTTTGAGTAGCAGAGTCAAAATTAATAGCCCATTGAGGATAAAAAGAATAATCTTTAACAGTATGATCTAATAAACAAGGAGATGCTAAAGTAAAAGAAGAATTAATAAAATATGAAGATAAAAGTAAAGTAGAAGAGGAAGAAGAGAGAAAATTATTATTGATAAAAGTAAACCAATTAGGGATCCGTCCTTTACGACCAACGATGCCAAGATAACGAAGGTCAGGCCAATTCATAAGATAACGTCCACAAGGAGAAACCAACTGAGCAAGCACAAATATATTCAAGTTTTTCCAAAGTTTCCAACTCGATTGAAAAATGGAATGAGATAGAATAGATCGGAGTGGCAGAGCAGGTTGTAGATCATACCTCGGAGGCCGGAAGGAAAGAGATCACGTGATGTTCAAACGCGAAGAAAACAATAACGAATTAAACAACTAAAGTGTGCGTTCGCAAAGAAATGATCTGTGACCATGGTTCTAAGTTAATAGTAGTCGGGCAACTTTCAGCACCCAAATATCCTTGAAGATAGGAGATAGCATAAAGGGCAAAATCTTTGAAATCAGGATGAGTGAAAATTTTTTGCCAAGATGCAATATGGGAAGAAAGAAAGCGATAGAAAGCATTTTGAATCGAAAAGGGAAGTTTGAGAAATAACAAGGGCAACGGAGTAGTCGTAGCAAGACCAGCTTTTCTTCGAAGTACTGAAAACGGAGGACGACAATTGATTGAATAGTACTTTCAGAGAAAAGGGTAGTTTGAAGACGAAATTCCAATCGCGGAAGAAGGACAGCATTATAGAGATAGGCCACATGTTGTGCTAATAATTTCTTCGGTCCCAGGAGAGCTGCCATATCTTTAACCATGGAGCGCGCTTGTTTGAGAACAAAATCAGAAGAGGCGGATAAAGAAAACCAAACGCCTAAAAAGCGAAAGGAAGCATCAAAGATAAAGAGGAAAGGGAAAGAGACAAATCAGAGACTAAAAAAGAAGGTGTAAGATCAAAAATAATCTTTGAAGAAGGGGAAGAAGATGAAAGAAGAACATATTTAGCTGAATTAGCTTGAACATTATTTAAAGTATAAAATTCAGCAGTAATAGAAAGACGGTCTTCTATTCCAGATTTTGAAGAAGCAATAAGTGTAGAATCATCCATAAACGTTAAATGTGAAACTGGTAAAGAATGTTGTTCAAATTCAAGTGGAGAATAATTTAAAAGAGCTGAAGATTTTAAAATAAAAGGATCTCGTGCTTCTTGATTCAAAACAGTGAGTAAGGGATCCAAATAAATAACCCAAAGAAGAGGGGAAATGATTTCTCCTTGATCGATACCAACACGTACTCTATAAGCAGCTGTATCGCTATGACAAGTAATTATCTTATTAGTTCGTCGTGTAAAAAGATTTAAAATAAATCGCACTAAAAGTGCAGGGATATGTAACCTATCTAAAGCTAATTTAAGCATATTTAGATCCATAGAATCAAAAGCTTTAGAGATATCTTGAGAAACGATCCATAGTTCCTGATCATCATTAGAGTCATGTTTATGTTGATGGATAATCGCATCAAGCATTTTGATAGGGACATCAGTAGAACCACCAGGTAAGCCAGCAAAGTTACCACCTTGGAGAACTTTATTATCAGCAAGAATGTTGGAGAGACGATTCGTGATGACCTTAACTACACATTTTCGAACTGTTTCCAGAAGAGTAATAGGTCGAGTGTTCTTAAGTTGAGCATCAAATTCGTGAGGTTTAGGAATAGGATAAACCACAGCTTCACGCCAGTCAGCAGGAATATCACCGCGAGAAAGGCAGGTATTGGCCAGTAAAAGAGAGAAATCCAAGGCTTCACCGGACAGATGTTTAATCATCTCATAAGAAATTTTTGAAGGGCCGGAAGCTTTGTTATTTGGCATGGAGCAAATCACAGTAGACCATTCTTGTAGCGAAATAGGCGCCAAAACAGGATCATATAGTGAAGCGGACACATTAGCAAGAGGAGTGTAAGCTTGTTGCCATCGGGCGGGAAATGAAATGATGGAAGAGTAACGGGTCAACGGAGGAGAAACAATTGATTGAAAATGAAAAACAGCTGCATGTTTAATATCCGAAGGATCCGTTAATAAAGTAGGAGTTGAGTCCAAAACGACCAGAACACGGTCAAGAACAATTGAACGTTTTTCTACTGATAAGGCAGAATCTATAAAGGTGCCGAGCGAGTTCAAAAAGTGTTCGTCACGTAGTGCAGTATAATATTCCACTGAGTCCGTAAGGTGTTGGGCGAATTTAGTAGATAAAAAGGCAGAAACTAAATTCTTCTGTGATCGTAAAAACGATTTAAATACAAATGCAGGGGTTGTAGAATAGGTAGGAACTGAGTAATCAGGGAGTAAAGATGCAAGATTTTCAAGATGGGAGGGCAAAGCGGCAGTCATTTGCGCAATCTGAATAGGTCGATTAGAACGACGAGTAGTAAGGCGATATAAAAATCGATCTAAAAACTTGTTAATAGCAATAAGTTTAGTTAATTCAGGAGAGTACGAATGTCGGTGTGTATTGGAGACTTTTTGAAAGGGTAAAGTTTCAATTGCAGCACTAATTATGGCAGCTTTCAATGCATGCCACATACGATCAAGAGAAAGAGAGGAGAAATCAAAATTAGGGTGATATTGTCTATCTAAATAAACTCCAAGAGAATCATCTACTTCAGTGGTAAAATTATTCCATTGTTCAACTGAAGTGGAAGCGTAAGAGAAAATAGTACGCAATTCTTTTTTTTGTTTAAGACGAGATTTAGCCAAGATAGCCAGGCAAGAACTGAAGTCAAAAACAGTTGTAAGAACTTTGTGATCGGTAAAAGGATGATCAAAAAGACCCGGGCAAGTAACCACTTGCGAAAAAAGACCAGGAGCAGGAAAACCAGGTGAAGACCAGATATAATCCAGTCTTGAAGATCCATTATCAGCGAAAGAAGGTGGGATCAGGACCATTTGTAGAGGAATGAGCTTGATGATCGGTAAAAAACCGAGAAGAAAGCAAGCGAAGAAGCTTAAAATGATTAGGTGAATAATTAGAATGAGCGATTACATCAGCATTGAAGTCGCCAAGAATAACTACAAAATAATTATTAGCTCGGGCATAATCGAGCCAAGAAAGAAGTTTGGCAATGAGATCATTGCAAATAGATTGATGAACAGAACCAGATGGGGATAATATATAGAAATAATAGATATTTTAGTTTGATGAAAGAACAAATCTAATTTAAGAAGTCGACCGTTCCAAGGATCAATTGTTTGAACATGTTTATGAAGGGGATTACGTAACAAAATACCAACACCATCATGAGGGCGAGAAGAAGAAGATGAACAAGCCCAATAGGACTTAAAGTAATGTTGGGAGTGTTCATTTTTAAAAATAAATTTAGCATTTGAAGGGGAAAGACGCGTATCATTAATAGATAAAGCACCAAAAGAGGAGTGAAGAAAAAAATTAAGCAAATGTTGTTGTCGAACTGGGGAACATAAACCATTAACATTTAATTGACCAAATTTGATAAGGGGAGAGGGGTGAGGGGAAAAATTATGTTTTTTGTTGTCCATCATTATTACACACTGATAAATCGGTAATAAAGAAGGGGGAAAAAGAGAACAATTATTGATTAGCTTGGCCTTGTTGCCGAGCTAAGATGAGGTTGTTTTGTTGGATTCCTTCTTTAATCGAGCCAGCCAAAGAGGCAACAGTATCGGAAAGAGAGGAGAGACGCTGTTCCATATCAATAGGGGAGGAAGGAGCGACGTTGGAAGGTGGAATGGGAGCAAAATGAGGAATCGGGGAAAAACCACTTGTTGATTGCAAAGGGGAGAATTAACATCAACGAGGATATTATTATCAGTTCGATTCACTGTATCATCCCATCCTTGCATAGAGGAAGGGATGTAGGAAGGAGGTTTAGTGACAAAAGGTTCAGGAATAGGAGTACGAGCAGCCATAGCAGATTCCAAATTAGTGATGCGGCTGTTCATAGAAGCAAATTGTGTGGTAAGAAGGGCTAATTCTTCAACTACTTTTTCAAGAGCAGCACCAATAGATTTCCAATCAGTAAGAATAGTAGGAGGAGCAGGATATGCAACATCCATGCCATCAATATAGTAATCAAGTTCTTTTGCATCAGGAATATGACGACGTTGATTATTATTATTGTGATTAAGGTTGTCGCGATTCCATGGGCGATGTTGAGAGCGAGAACGAGATTGTTGTCGGGTATTAAGTCTGGATTTAGAGCGATGGCGAGAAGCATTGGTACGGCTTTGTCCATCATATTTGTTATCAGGGCGGGCAAAACGGTTATGTCGTTTAGCAGGATGAGAAGGAGGTAAATGCTTGTTATATAAAGCACGTAATTTATCATTAGATTGCCAAGGGCGAGAAGAGCGATTAGGTCTAGATGAAGAACCACATCGATCAGGGTTACAATTAGGGCGACCACATCGATGACAAAGAGAAGTGACTTCATCCGGAGAATGCCAGATAAGGCCAACTTTCTTAAGGGCACATGAAATAGATTTAGCATTTTCCATAGCAGTTTCGGAGGCAAAATGGCAATAGGCGTAGGGTTTGGGATTGTAAGAATTCATAGAGAAGGGAACATTAATAGATTTAGCGGAAATTTCATCGGCAATTTCAGCAAGATCGACCGATATAGTACCACGCAGAAGACCGGCAAGTAAAGCAACATAAGCGCGTCTTTCAGCGCGTTGGTCAGGAAAGAAAGTAGCGGGGCAGATACGCAAACAATGTCCTCCACAAAGGACGCCCCAGGTAGAGTCGAGGTTCTGTAAAGCACCAGTAGATTCAAAGATAATGTATGCAGTACGATAAAGTTTAGATAAACGGGTATGGCAACGAGTAATATTGCCGTAACGAGAAAAGGTACCACGCAAAAGAGCGTCAGTTAGAAAAAGGGGGATATCGGTAACCACCAGGGGTACGCGCGTGTTCATCAGCCTTAATAGCCTGGGGGTCATATGCATGGAAATGCAAGCCAAACAAAGAATCCATAGGGGAGGCTGTGGCGTTGTCAAGATCTTCCTTTTTTCGGAAGTGGACGATGATCCTCTTCAAATCGTTGGATCCACTACACGTGGCACGACTACCATAAGAGGAGAACAAGGAAAGTTGTCAATCAACCGCGTCGCACGCGTCGCGGTTCGAAGCGAAGTGATTCCAAAAGCCATCGACGTCATTAGGAGCGGCCGAGGCGTAGAAAAGTGTAGGTTGAGATTGTACTGCAGCTTGGGATGCGTCCAGAGAGGCAGCACGTTCAGGGAAAGAGACTGCGGGAGTAATTTCAGGGCTTTTGCCTTTATCGTTGTTGTTAGCAGGGGCGTGTTGCGAAGCATCGAGAGAGGAGGTATCGGGTTGAGAAGGTATCTCAGCGGAAGTTGTCTCAACAGGGCCAGGAGGCGTGAGAGGTTTATCAACATCCATGACAGAGTCGTCAGGCACTGACTCTGGTACGTTTATTAGTAGAGGTGGTCGAAGGTGGAGTGTTCGAAGGGCCGGACAGATAGAGGAACCTTGACCAGAAACGTTGCCAGTTGGAGAGCTAGAGGCAGGACGTTTAGATGTAGTATCTTTGTTAGACTGGTTATTTTTCTTTTTGTTATCTTTACCCATTTGTAAAGTGTCGTAGTAGTTATCTAAAATAAAGAAATTATAAAGAAAAAGTAATAAAAAACTCCGAAAAAATTTTTTATTTTTTCGTAAATATTGTCAAGTGAGCAGAACGGGAGAGAGTTAGTTTTTGGTAGTTTTATCCTTTTGTGATTACTGGCTGATGAGTTATTCAACAAAATGTTAAGAATCGGCATTATTATATTTCTTGATTTACGTTTACTGCGCCATTTAACATTTTGCTAAATTTCTCAGTACCTAGTGATTGTAAAAATACGATTAATAGCTCGTTGAAATCGCCTCATCAAGACGAATCGAATGGTGGTAAGCTCATCTCTCTGTGATCAATATTGACGGAGTTACTACTTAAAAACCATTTAATATTTTTTAATTTCGGAAATTGATCTAGTGATTGGATTTCGATGTAACTTATACCATTAGATTCTTCTCATCAAGACGAATCGAATGGTAGTAAGATCGTCTTTCTAGGATCAATATTGGCAGAGTTATTACACAAAAACCATTAATATTTTTTTAATTTCGGAAATTAATCTAGTGATTGAATTTCGATGTAGTTTATACCATTAGAACCGTCTCATCAAGACGAATCGAATGGCGGTAAGATCATCTCTCTACGATTAATATTGGCGGAGTTACGATACAATAAAGTTTTGAGTATAATTTTGGCTAAAATTGTGTTAATTTTTGGCCGGAATTATGATATACTAATATAAGAAATTTTTTATATAGTCACATCTCTTTATAATCACCAAATATGGACTGTCCCAAATGTGTGACTATAAAGAGAGTTGACTGTATTTATATTGTAAAATTTCTAGTTTTATTAATAGATGAAATTACTGATTTTTCTAAATAATATATAATAGAAAATTGCTAATTATAACTGCAGATAATATCACCTCCAGTATGGTTACATGATTGAATTATTATTGATATGGCATATACAATAAAATTTATTTATAATATCTAATAAAGTAAATTAATTATTTACATATAATATAACATCAATTTTTATTGCTAAGAATCTTGCAATTTCGTAAATTATAACAAAACCTCTACAGTTTCATAATTTTTTCAGAGTGCTATCATTTATATTAATACTTTAATTTTCTTTGTTTTCCTTAATTATTTTTTGTAGTTTTTCTTCACTTTGATACAGTTTTGGCGGACATCTACGCTGGTATAAATAAATAATGAACTGTGAATGTGTTGGTAATAATTCAGGCTTAATTTGCCAAATTTTTACAATAGAATCTAATAGCACATTTTCAATCAAATTTTTGAGTAGAATTAGTTTAATTTCATAATTATATTCCTGAAATCCATCTTTGCAAGTTGAACTATCAATCAAAAATAAATAAATAAAGTTAGAAACAATAAACATGCTAAGTCTAACCCTAATTTCAAATCCTAATTCTAACCCTAATTTCACACACAATTCTACATTCTAATCTTAACTTTAACCAAATTCTAACTCTAATTCACACCCTAATCCTAATTCCACATCTTAATCCTAACCTTAATTAAATCTCACACCCTAACCCTAACCCTAATCCTACACCCTAATCTTAATACCATGTTATTAAATAATCAATTACTCCATACCTGTTCTATATATTCTTAAAAAAAAAAAGATTTGTTTTATTTGGTTTTAAACTGTTGAAAGTATATGTGATGTTAAAAAATTCTTTTGCAAATATTATTAATCTCCTCAAAAAATCAGGATGGTTATCTTGTAGGCTCAATATAATATTTAAGCTTTATTTTTTTTTGTGAGAAAAACCTTCTTGAAGAGCGTAAATATTAAGGTGGGTTTCTAATTCTTTTCACAACCAAAATTGCATACCAGAATATAGTGTAATTTCTACATTAGTAATAATTTAGTATTATGATATTTACCTTCATCAATATCTAATATAAAATCATCTTTATCACTTTCAATCATAGGATTATTTTTATTTAGAGTTTTTATACTCCATTGTATATTTAATATAGTGAAAAAAAAGAAGAGCAATTAAAAGAAGGGAACATATAAAATTATAAATAGTCTAATTTTGATTAACTATTAAAAATGATGTCATATTATATTGTTCATGTGATTTTAGTTAGGCATTGTGTATGACATATACCGATGAACTTTATACTGGTAATTTATTACTGATAGGATAACTTCCAATAATTATAATAATTATCAAAAATTTTTATTACCACATATCTTTTATTCAATCAAATGAAAAAAAAACCAGAAAATTAAAATAAAAAATTTAACAATAAAAAAATAAACAAATAATATATCTTATCACCTGGCTACTAATAGGTATTTGGGATTTTTTCTGCCAGTTATAAACTGGCGGACCAATTAGTATATTTAGGATGATATTTACTGATCTAGTTTAGTATATAAATGGGTCATCATCCTTTGGATGATAACCTATTTATATACTACTAGATTAGTAAATAACTAATACCTAAGATTATATAAATAAACTATATATTTTCATATAATTTAAATCTTAGTTTTTAAATCAATAGTAAGAATTTTATAAAAAATGATAAAAAATAAAAATTACACAAAAAATATAAATTCTAGTACCATTTTTTTTAATACTTTAATCAAAGAGAAGAAAAATCATTCTTTTTTAAAGAAATTATAAATATAATTTGTAATTTAATTAATAATATTATATATAACAGTATTTAAAAAAATTAATAAATTTTATAAAGTTATTTTTTTAATAAGAATAAATTAGATTAAATTGTTTTTTGAAAATATTTTATATATAGCAATTAGTAATATTATATAGAAATTAACTAAGTATAACCGCAGGTGATATCAAGATAAACCTATTATTCTATGAATATCTAATAAATACTCTATATACACTGATGCGCTCTTCCCTTCAGGGCATTGGTAAATATTCCAGTTATTCATTGATACTAAACTTGGCTGTGGCTATATGCCAAAATCAAAACCCCCTTTTGGCATAAGTCAATTGCCGAAATCCCAAATTGTTTCCAAGGATAAATATTAGAGAGCAGAAGAGTGCAAATAAAGAATTACAAAAAAAGAAGACAGAAAAAAAATTAAAGCTAATAGTCTAGTCTTTTTTTTTATATATATATAGCTTAGAATACTTAGTAGTTAGGTTCTTTAACTTGTTTTCACAATACAGTCATGTATAAAACATGATGTTAGTAGATAGTGTATAATTTTTATACTACTATGTATTTTGATGTTAAAATTCTTTGTAATTTCATTTTTATGATCGAATTTAATAAAGAAATGCGTGTTACTAACAAAAAAAAAAAGTTTTTTTGTTGACTATTCTTACCGGTATATAGGTAAAACGTTTTTTATTATAATTAATTAAAAAAAAGGGTTTTGTAAATTTATTTTTATTTTTTATTTTTACATAATAACTTAATACATAAATGGAATGAAATTTTCAACAAAGATAAACTATCCTATTACAAACACACAAACCACTACGGGCAGTAGTACTAAGGTGGAAATAAGGGGGATCAGAAACATTTGACAGTCTAGAGGAAATGAAAATAAAAATGTACTGGGACCGGAAATATGATCAATTAAAAGGGGAATAAAAAAGCGGAAGCTGAAAAAAAACCCAACTACAAAACACCTAAACTATACCTTAGTTTCTGTGTAGCTAAATATTGTAATTGTGGCGGAGGTTCTGAGAATTTCATTTTATTCTAGAACATCATACAGAAAAGGAAAAACATCATGCTGTTACTCAAAATATTTTGGGATTTCAGAGTCATTTCGGTTGCATTTTTTGATCAGTCAGGAATAAAGCAATCTTATTGGTAGAAAAAGTTCGATCCAAAAAACCTAAAAAAATAGCCCTGTTCATTTCTAGATCGGACCGGATTGATCGCAAATTTGTACCCCAAAATAATTGGTTACTGATGCGGTCAGCGGTCGGTCAAGCCGATCTACAAAAATTGGTGTTTTTCATAAACAACAACTACGTGTTTTTGCCCTATAAGCTATTATGGATTATCTAATTTTGGTTGGTTATTTTTTGGCGTTCGACAATCAAAATTAACTTAAATCTGACCGAAAAATGCGACCGACCGGAAATGAACAGGGCTATTCTTTATATATCTCAGTTTGTTAACAAACGATCTAACTATATTAGGAATTAAAAAAAAAATTTAAAATATTCACCGCCATATTTATATCTTTAAATATTTTAAGTTATCATTAAATTATGGATATCATCTAATCATTTCACGAAAGATACTCAATATACTCAATTACAAATATTTATAACAGCATGGGCATATACTATAGGATTTTTACCTATCATTAATAAAATATGGAGATGAAAATCGAAACATAAAAATAGAAAGAAAATATTTTTGGACATTTTCAATTATTAATTTGTGTTTTACAATTTGTTTTAGCCCATTTTCATTTGCTGATGCCTACACAAGTGAAAATTTTGGCATCCGGGTCACACCATTATATTGTAAACTCAGATCATAATTTTACTATAGTGGTATGATTTTATTCCTGATCTTCGCAAAAAATGATTCGCCTACAATCTTGTTGCCTTGTATTTATTATGGCAATCTCGAAAAGTCACTTTTAAATCCAACTCATATTGTAGAGATGATAGCTTCTTATTTGCAAGACCTCCATCACTTACGGCATATAATCCACCATCAAATACCATGCAACAAAGGAGGGAATAATATTTAATTCATAATTATAATTTAAAATAGATTTCTACATACATAATTAATTACTCTAAATAATAATATTATTTAATTTATAATATAATTTGATAAAATATTTTTAGACTTCTCATTATGTATCTGATAATAATTTCATATTTCTATAGAAAATTGCATTGATTTATAAGTTTTTATATATTGCGAATTTGTTTTCAACTTTTAAAATATGTCACAAGTTAATCAGGCTATATAATTGAACCTTTCTAAGATGGTATTAGCACGGGTAATTTATATTGAAATTTGATTTATCTAAGATCTTCAACGACCCAGCGGTCAGGACTCACAATAGTAATTTTTTCAATAATGCCAAGTTGCAAAAGATTATTTTCATTATTAGGATGAATTATTGGGAAAAAGGCGTGAGACATTGATCGGCAATCTGTTCAACCTGTTATTGAAAAATTTTTCAATAATGAAAAGGCGGCAATCTGTCCAAGGTTTTATAAATACTAACTTCAGTAATTCTATTAGAAAAAATGTATTATGATCCGAGCACATTATCTAATATCAACGAAATACAAACAAGTCATATTGAATTAAATTTAAGAGTTGACTTTGAACATAAAATTCTTGATGGAAGTGTTACGTTAAGCTTAATTACAATAGCTGATAATGTTAACAAAGTCATTCTTGATACAAAAAGTCTCATTATTAAGTCAGTTTCTCAAGACGGAAGACAACTAAAGGTAAGCGTAGCTTAGTGCGTTTTTATTTGGGAATGTTGTACTCACTTTTATTTAAAATCCTATAAAGTTTCACCTTAATAATGAAATTGATTGTTTTGGAACGACTGGTTTGCATATTGAGCTTGAAAAACCTCTTACTACTGGAATCAAGTTCAAATTGGAAATATCCTACAACACTATGATACAAGGTACTGCTACTCAATGGTTAGAACCAAGGTAATGTACCTATTATTTCAACAGAAATAATATTACGAACCTTCTCTCTTAGATCTTACCAAAATAAAAATATTACAGTCAAACCGTTGGAAAGAAGCATCCTTATCTCTTTACACAGTGCCAAGATGTAAGAATTAAATTGATAATGAGTATTAGAATATCTACATTTATTATAAATTAAATTTTTTTACTTTTTTAGATTCATGCACGATCTCTTTTGCCATGTCAAGATACACCATGTTTCAAATTAACCTACAGTGCCAATATTCAAGTTCCTCATCCTCTTAGAGCTCTAATGAGTGCTATTAGCGTCGGGGATGAGAAAATTGGTGATGGCAAAAGCAAACTTTACAAATTCGAGCAGAAAGTTAAAATTCCCTCTTACTTAATTGCTTTGGTAGTTGGAAATTTGGCAGGAAAAGAAATTGGTCCTAGATCAACTGTGTGGGCCGAACCAGAAATTGTACAAGACGCTGCATGGGAATTTGAAGATACTGAAAAATTTATTGCTATAGGAGAAAAACTTTTGACTCCTTATGAATGGAAGAAATATGATCTGTTGGTTCTTCCCGCTTCATTTCCTTTGTAAGTTAATGTATCTCATCTCCGGAGGGTATCTATAACCCATGTCTTCCTTTATATAATATTATTATTATTCAAGAAACTTTTAAAATTTCTTTACGTTCTAATTTTATTTGTTTTTTAATACAAAAAGTGGTGGTATGGAAAATCCCTGTTTGACATTTATTACTCCCGCGCTAATAGCCGGTGATAGATCTCTTGTTTGTGTAGTTGCGCATGAAGTTGCTCATAGTTGGACAGGAAATCTTGTCACAGCCGCAAATTGGGTAATTTATAAGGATGATATTCAAATTAAAAAAAGAACTAAAATAAACGATTAACAATTGATTACTTAGGAACATTTTTGGCTCAATGAAGGATGGACCAAATTTCTTGAAAGAAAAATTATTGGTCGTTTGTATGGTGAAAAAGAAAGTGATTTTCATTCAATTATTGGATGGAGTGAATTAGAGGCGGATGTTAAACATTTTGGTGAAGACAATCCCCTTACTGCATTACAACCTGTATTGAAAGGAATAGATCCTGGTGATGCTTATTCTCGTGTTCCATATGGTAAGATTTTCTCCTTGTTAAGAGAAAAGTTACCAATTGCAGTTTACGATGATAATTATTTTATTATTATTATTATAGAAAAAGGATTTAATTTTTTGTACTATATTCAGCAAATAGTTGGTGGTCCTGAATTTTTTGAACCTTATATGAAAGCTCATATTGAAGAATTTGCTGGTAAATCTATTATCACAAATGATTGGAAAAATTTCTTATATTCTTTTATGGAAAAAAATTTTGGATCCGCAAAAAAGGATGCTTTGGATAAAATTGATTGGAATGGCTGGTTACATTCTCCGGGAATGGTAATTTTAATTAAATATTTTTTTTTCTTTGGTTATAAAATAAGACATTAATATTTTACTCTCATTTGTTTTAGCCACCAATAAAAAATGAATTTGACCAAACGCTTTCAGAAGAATGTAATAAATTGGCTGAAAGGTTCGAATATTTTAATTTTTTTTTCAAATTGGTTGATTTAATTATTAATAAGTTTTGTGAATCAGATGGAATTTGGCAAGAAACAATGAAAATTTTGAAGAATTCTCACCAGCAGACATCGAGAAATTTATCGCGTTACAAAAGAGTAGGTATTAAGTAAATAATTGGAAAATTTTTATGACAGGAAAAAAGCTAATATATAAAGAAATTTTCTGAAAAGTGGCATTCTTAGACCGATTATTGGAGTTTCCACCTTTTCCTCATTCATCAATTGTTGCAATGGATAAAGCTTACAATTTCACTACTGTTCGTAATGTTGAAGTTTGTTATAGATGGCAAAAAGTCTGTTTATTAGCAGAGTATGAGCCCATGTTCCCTCATGTTGCTAAATTTGTAACTCAACAAGGAAGAATGAAATACGTTAGACCTATATATAGGTAAGCTGCAAAAATTTTAAACATTATATTGTTTAATATTCTTATTAAATTTTTTTTTTTTTTATATTATTTAGAATGTTGAAAAATACCAAGAAAGGATCGGACTTGGCGAAGAAAACTTTTATTGAGAATAAGTCATTTTACCATCCTATTACGGCAACTATGATTGAAAGAGATATTTTTTAAAAGAATTAAGAATTTTTAATTAAAGCTATGTATTTTATACATATGGTTTTTGATTTTATAAATAAATATATTTGATATTTTAATGTCCGGCAAAAATTTAAATTACTATAACATAGTGATCTAGACATTGATACATTCCTATAGAATAGAAATACTACATCTATAACAAATCTATTCATTAACAGAATCTTATCCCATTGCCAAAATATAAAATTGGTTCTAGTAGTTTCGAAAAAGTTTTAATTGTGCCATGAGTAGTAGACCTTTGCACCTAATTCTTTTTTTTTTAAGCATTTTTCTACCATTACAGTATGAGATAATAAAATAGTATTAGATGAATAAAACAAATCAAATGAGCCGGATTCCTTAGATTTTCTGATGAATAGCTCCTCTTAAGTTTACATTTAAGTTTTGATTTGAAAGATATAAAGATCTGTATTTTCTCTAATGTTTTGATTTATTTCAATGAGTTAGATTTGAATTAGACTGCATCACAGCAGGTTGTCTTTTGTATACTATCATTTTAGTTAAAAAAATAATGTACCATCTTATATCTCATTATTAAAGCTAAAATAAATATCACATACCAGTTAATAATTTTGATTTTAAAGCCATGAATCTTTAATAAACAAAACCAGAGAAATTGACAGCTTCAAGAAAAAATCAGAAATCTGATTCAACTTAGGATAAGAATGCTCTTAAGGAGAATACTGGAAAAGAAATTGAAAAATATAAGAAATCTTGCAAAGTAAATAATTTGAAGGCTTTTGTATAAATTAACTTTGATATCTCATAGTATCAAATGCCATGTTTAATCCAAACATTTGATATATTAAAATTTAAAAATATGTAAATTAATATATATTTCTTTTTTAAGCATTTCATCCTTAATAATTAATATCAAAAAAGTGATTAAATATCATTATTACTTGAATAATCTGCTTTACCATTACTATTACAATTATCAAGTAATCCATTACAATTGTTTATAGTTCAATAAAATAATTTCAAATAGTAATTGCTATAAGTAAATAGAATGATCATTTCACTTTATTACACAATTTTGTTGTAAATTATTTAATAAATTATAATACTACTTACAAATATAGGTGGTTTACTGATATCAACTTTTAGAATCCATTGTTGCAGAACCCTGAAATATATATAGAAAGGTCAAAGGCAGCCAAAAAATTTTTACTAATAGCTATACGCATTCTTTCAGGGCTGGAATTATAATAATTTTGGCGAGTAATCAAAAAAAGTTTCACCAAGAATTATCTAAAAAAGGAAAGATTTTCATGTTTTTTTTGGCTGGTTGTACGCAAACTCAGATCTGACCTTTTTATGTATATTTCGGGGTTCTATTGTTGCATATTCTTGAGTTTAAGATTGAGATTTTTAATTTTTTGAAATTTCTTATTGATTGGATGATTTGAATCTTTTATTACAATGTCTTAATACTTAAAGTTATTATATATATTGTCTGATACTATAAAGATTAAACTAATAGAATTATTCTTTTTATAGGCTGGCACATTTTCAACTATTTTAATTAATTCAACTTGTTTGATTGGATGATCTATGAATACTGTAATTTGAAAAATCATATCTGATATGTATAATATATAGATCTATCATACCAAAATTTGATATACTTCAACTCCCTCTATAGTCACTCCCATTATAATCAGTTAGTTACATTTTACTATATAGTCATACCAGTTGAATGTTCAGAACACTTTATTATTAAAATTTATCTTATATAGTCACAATCTGTCTATAGTTACTATTAGTCTATCACACCTATTCTCAAAAATCTTATATTAAAAAGAACCATTTATAATCATAGTTATATAAAGAATATATTAAATAACTTAACATCTAATAATTGTACAAAGATATACTATAGCTTGTTAGAATTATCTTACTGAAATGAATTGAATGGTAGTAGTTTTATCCTTTTACTTTGCTAGTATTTACAGCCAGCCTCTCTCTACCTCTTTTTGAGGCATTCTCAGGCTAGTATTCTATCATCTCCATGGGCAACCATTATATTGAGACATAATTTTTCAGGTAACGAAGCGCTATTCTATTGAAGACATCCCCCGTCAGTAGCTACTTTTAAAAGCTGATCTGAAGTTTTAGGAATATGCCGCCTACTCATTCTATATCCATTGTATGATACTGGTACTCAATTTATTTTATGACCTTTAGAGAGCACCTACTTTCATGGACTTTTGACAGGTAACATCAACCATCTAGTACCCTTCTATACCACCATTTTAGGTACTAAGTCTCACTTAAAGGCCACTACAGCCTGCGATTACCTAGCACTAATAGTACAGTTGTTTACCCCAAATGGTATACTTTGTATACTACTGCATTTACAAGTAACAGGCATCTGTCCAGGATCATTACCCCCTTATGGTGGGTATCAACCACCAGGATCACTAACCAGAACCCTAAGAATTGGAAAATCGAACTCCATAACCTACCGCTACCTATTCCGTGCACAAACACAGAACCCCGAAATATATATGTATGGCGCGCTGTATGTCCTAAAATACGCATTCTTCAGGCCGGAATTACGATAATTTCAGCCATTATCTAAATTAGGAAATATTATTTTGGCTGGGATTATCCATAAAAAGGAATGATCTACATGATTTTTTTGACTCATTATACGCAAACTCGTGCCAATGACCCTTTATGTATATTTCGGGGTCCTACGAACCTTGTAAGGTGGTTTCTAAGGCCTAACAGAAGGTCCAAACTACCGATTAGACGTTGCACCTCAGTTTTACCATCTAGAATGACCATCTAGCCATTACTGATCCCAAGCGGTATTCTAAATTAGGAAATATTATTTTGGCTGGGAAGTTATCCATCCAAAAGGAATGATCTGCATCGGATTTTTTAGGCTACAAATTATCTTGTAGCTTCGTACCAATGGCACCCTTTTATGTATATTTCGGGGTTGGTCTCTGTAACATGTAGTTGATGCAAGGCACCTAACAGAAAGGTCAAATACCGCAATTAAGAACGTTGCACCCACTCAGTTTTACCATCTAGAATGACCATCTAGCCATTACTGATCCCAAGCGGTATTGTGGAGTGATCGCACCTGGATAGGAAGTCGAGTATAGTAGTGACGCCGAGAACAGGGACTGCTTGCAAATGCGAATGGCACCATAGGGAATGTTAGAAGAACGCCGCTGACCACTTAGTTGAAATGTGCAGCCTAACTGTACACACTAATTCACCATGATGCAGTCCAACTACACTAATCCTGTACCTTCACGCTATTGGTTGTAGCGTTCACAGTAAAATTCTTTTTATTTCTGTGGTCGTGGGGCGAACCTGCGACCTCACCATATTCGGGCTTAATGGTCCTCAGTAACTAACCACTTGAGATAGGGTGACCAACCCTAGTTTTATCCTTTTACAATTACTGGCTGATGAGTTATTTAACGAAATATTAAAAATTGGCATTATATAATTTCTTGATTTACGTTTACTATGCCATTTAACATTTTGCTAAATTGCATAGTACCTACCGTATAACGAGGGTACCGCAGTACGGGTATGATACAGGTTTCAGAAGTTTTGACCTTATACCTCCACCATTGTGTGAGTTTTTATTATTAGTAGATATGTATAAAACTTATATAATAATTGAGTATTTATCATGAGTAATACTTAGGTATTTATTAAATTATTTTAAATAATAAAATCAGTAAAAAATGTGAGTTTTTTTTTGTAGGGTACTGTGCATAGGGGGTACTGTGGTCCACAAAATACGGTAGTGATTGTAAAAGGATGATTAATAGCTCATTAGAATCATCTTATCAAAACAAATTGAATGGTGATAAGCTTATTTCTCTGTGATCAATATTGACAGAGTTATCACTTAAAAACCATTTAATATTTTTTAATTTTGGAAATTGATCTAGTAATTGGATTTAATGCATTTTATACCATTAGATTCACCTCATTAAGACGAATCAAATGGTAGTAATATCATCTCTCTAGAATTAATATTGGCAGAATTATTACTTATTATGCAAAAACTATTAATATTTTTTAATTTCAGAAATTGATCTAGTGATTGGATTTCAATGTATTTTATATCATTAGAATCACTCATCAAGACGAATTGAATGGTGGTAAGATCACTTTTTTATGATTAATATTGGCAGAGTTATGATATAATAAAGTTTTAAGTATAATTCTAGCTAAAATTATATTAATTTTTTTGGCCAGAATTATGATATATATATATAAGAAAATTTTTTATATAGTCATATTTCTTTATAATTATCAAATATAAACTATTCCAAATGTATGACTATAAAGAAAGTTGACTGTATCTAAAATGATAAGTATACTATCATTTTTATATCAAGAAATTTCATTTGCAATTCAAATATTATTAATTCTCAACAATTTTTTTATAAAAACTTTCTTTTATTAAGAACTACCTTGATCTTCTAACAGTTCTCTCATATAGAAATTATTATTAAAAAATGGATTACATATATTTTGAATATAATCCCCTAGTATTAGGATATTTTTTTAATATTCGCATTTTTTTTAAAAGATCTTTTCATAACTGATTATCTAATTTTCCTTTTCTGTCTTTTATAAAAAACTAGTATTATCTCTTTAAACACATCTGTATATATATATTACCAGCATAATGTCAACTCATTTAATAATTAATAAGATAATATATTAAAACTTAGTATAGGTTTCTTATTGTAGGCTTGAAATTTATTTTTCACCATGCCTTTTGGAGATAATGCAATTACTGATTTCACTTAAATTAATTTAAAATTTAAAATACTATCCATTAGGTATCATGTTTTGGAAAATTGATGTAAGTTAAAAAGTCATTATAACTCTTATATCTAAAGTCAATATCCTTAAAATACCTAAACAGTAGAAGTTTTTACTTTAATATGCCTAAAAAATAACTGTGATGTTCTTGGATTTGCACAAAAGTCAGATTAATATATAAATCAAAAAGCATGATTTACCAATTCCTACTGTACTAGTAATGATATATATATAATATATATATATATATATAAACTTATGACCACTTGACCAGAATCTTTAAATATTTTATTAATCAATATATGGTAAAAATCTATAAATGATTCTCTTATATATATTGTTGGTTTTTCAATTATTGCAAGAAATGAATTTCATATATTTTTAATCAAATTACAAATGTTTTAAATATTGATTTTGATAATATAAAATAAAAAAAAATAATTAATAAGTCATGATAGCTTATTATGGGAATTTGAAGACTTTTCATGTTAGTAAAAATTTATTTATAAATTTTCTATTTTTAGATTTTCTTTATTTAAATTTACCTATAAATTTTTTATATTTAAATTCTCTTTGTTTACCAAAAGATGAAGCAAGCTACTTCTTTATATATGTAATATGCAAAAATATTAAATTACGAAATATAATTTAAATGCATATTTCACAATTCTAGAATAAAAACTAATAATTACCAGTAACAAATTCAGATTATTTTATAATAATGTGAATATATTTTTTTGTGCAGTATTTGACAATAAAAAGCAAAAAAGAAAAGTACAAAATTAAGTAAGTATTTGGTATTATTAGCAAATATAACAGAGAAGAAGAAACATATAAATATATCAAATTCAAACTTAGACTTCATCAATAATCCTCTTAAGTATTTAAACTTAGCACAATTTGTTTGCAAGTACTTACAAAAGATTATCACCTTAGTTAACATAGTTTTATCACCAGTAAAAAGTATGTATAAATCAACCACCTTATTCTTACTTAATTTATCAGGTTCTTCAAAAAAACTTTTAATAATGCTAATAATATTAAATGACATTATTTTTATTTTTATGTAAAAAAAAGATTCAAAAAAAAAAGTGATATTTTTTTTACAGAAATAGGATCTATATATGAAATCAATTATCACATTTATAACAGATTAATCTGACTTATCAGTTGATAAAAGTGCTAAACTTTGAGGTAATTACAGTTTAATATTACATATTAGATGATAAGCATATCATAGTACTTTATTAATAAAAAAGCTTGAGTAATTTCATGTACATGATACCATATATACTATATAATATACATGATTGAGTAGTATATAATAATTAATATATATTAGATTAAATTGCAACATATTTTATATAATAATATATTTATATATAATTTTACTTGTTTTATTTATTTATCTTCACTATCAATTTCTTCATTATTTATTTTTTTATCATTATTTATTTCTTTAAAATCTGGTAATTTTTTATAGTTCTCCATTAATATTTTATCATTTTTTTCATTTAAATCATTACTATTATTTATTAGATCTAATAAATCAATATTATCTTTTAAATTTTATTGTATTAGTTCTATTATTAAATTATATTACAGCTTTCATTGTATTGATTAATTTTTGATGAGCTTGTAATTTATTTTTATAAATATAAACTAATTTTAATATCCATTTATCAATCAATTTATTTTGTTTTTTTTTTATAAATGTAAGAAAAATTTGATCAATTGTATTCGAAGTTACTAATAATGATGAAATTACAGGAATTCTAGCAGCCATTTTACATAATTCAGGTGTTAAAACTTTAAAGTTTCCTTTTTACCAAGTAATTAGATCAACTTTACCAATAGTTTTTCAAGTCAATTTGAAATCAAATACATCAGTTTTAGTTTTATATTTAATTACACTGGTCAAAATTGAGGCTATTGGGTACATATCAGGTATCTGATATATGTATAATATATGTGATATATATGTATAATATTTAACAATACTACACATATTGGATACCCGATATGTGTAGTATAAATGTAGAAAAATGGTGACACATCATGTAAATATCGTATACACATATTACACATATTAGGTAGTCAAATATCAGTAACATATATTATAGATATTATACATTTAACATATATATATTAGATAGTCAAATATTAGTGACATATATTATAGATATCATACATTTAACACACATATATCGGGTAGTAAAATATTGGTAATTTATAATATCATGTCAGGCATATATCAGATAGTAGCTATATACTATATTTTTAACTAATAGATTTATTTTTTATTTTAATTCGAGTTAAATGAAATTCAATTTTATTAAAATTTATAAATTTATTTACATAAAAGCAATAATACAAATCTTACACTATCTGCTACGTAAAATTAAATAAAGTTGAACATAATTATACTATGTAATATGTTAAGTTCTACTGAAAGTCAGGGACGATGATTTTCTGCGGTGATTAAGGGTAAATTCTGTATGTGATTAAGACTAATTATGTCGCATAATGTGATAACCTTTTTTGGTCATTCTGTACAATTCTGTTGTGATTTATACACAATTCTGTAATTTCATGTGCTCATTTTTTATGACCCACTAATAAAAAAAAAATTTTTTTCCCCAAAAAATAATGTATTTTATTAATTATTTTGAATAAATTTCATGAAAAAAAACTGTTATTATCAAAAATAAACTATTACTATTAATTATTAAAGTATAATATTTAATTATCCGAATAATCATCTCCATTAAAATACAACATAGTTAATTGCTTTAATGATTCGCAGGAAAGGTTTTTGGCGGTCATTATTTAAAAGGTTATTATACGTAGAAAAACTACATTCTACACTACAACTAGAAACTGGAAGCCAAATATAATCTAATGCAATACTTGATAAAATTGGTAAAATTTTTTGCATTCCCACCCAATATAAATTAAGATCAATATTTTCCTCAACTATTTCACCTACTGATCCACAATAAATTGCCCATTCCCGCAATAACTCATCAGATGGATTACCAAATTCTGTAATTACTGAATATCGATGAATATCATTACGTGAAGTATCTCCTATCTGAATTTCCATCTTTATATATAGTGGATCAAAAATATGGGAAGCACGAAATAAAGGGCATGCCGGGTGTTGTGAAATATGCACTTCAAATTTCTTATATGCAGAATTAAATGCTAATCAAAAAATAGTGTAAAAATCTTCAGGATTAAATCGAAGTTATGTAATAAGAGAATGTAGATCAGGTCCAAAATTTGGTGTCATACGATTTCCTTCCAAATATGATGTAATTTGTTCAAGACGTCCTTCAACAAATGGAAATACCGGCTTGTTTTGCTGTTGAAAAAATTTTAAATCCTGAACAAATTCTTGTGCAAAACATGAAATAAAATTAATGTAAATAGTAATTATTCCTTTTTTTGTTCATTTTGTAAAATTTCATTAATTATCGAGATTGACTTATTATTTTTATCTCTTTCATGTTCTTCATAATAAAAAGATGGCCAATAGTCAATATGATCCTTAGTATAAAACACCATTTTAAACCATGAATTCCAGCGTGTTGCATTTGGTAGTGAGATTTTGCAAGGCTTTTCAATTCCATGCATTCGAAGATGAGATAGGTAATGACCTTTACGTGCTGGTGTATATACAAATGTTTCTTTGATTTTTGATAAAAACGTTTTTAAAAGACTAAAATCTGAAAGGGTTCGCCAAGTATCACTAGCAAAAATATATAATAATTATGAATAGATTAAATGAAAATATTAATTTAATTAATATTTACCCGATTAGATTAATAATATGGGCATAACACGGCAAATGAATTAATTGTGGCATTATTGGTTTTAATGCTTCTTGAAAACACTTTTTCATATATGCTGCAGAATCTGAAAGAAACAATCTTGGTAAAGTATAAGAAATATTAAAATTCGGCAAAATAGATAAAAGAGTTCCACCATTGTTAAATTATTAACACACTCCAAAAAATCAACGGAAACAAGCTTCGTATGTTGACGAAAAGCAAAAAGAGTGTTAACAACACTTTGTGAACAATCATCTGTGGTTTCATCTATTATAATTGCTACAGGTTTTTGGTTAAAATATGTTTGAAGTGAAGAAGAATATTTATTAAAAACGCGTGATAAATGTACTTGATGAAGTATAGGAGTCTGAGGAATTGCACCTCCTTCTTTAAGATACTTTTAAAGAAAGGAAGTAAGTGATTAACCTTTTCAAGGGGAATATTTGCATGAGAAAAGGCTTCAATTAAATCTTTTATAACTTCCTTTTTTGACTCAAACGCAGCATTAACAGTTGAAATGGTGAGTTGTTTTTTTGTCTGTTCGTTACTTTCATAAACTTGCTTTTTTTTAATATGTCCTTTTGAAAGACAATGTCCGTCAACAGTAGACTTCGACTTCCATTCAATTGAAAGGTCACAAAAGTTACAAAACATAATTTCTCCATCTTCTCTAAAGACACCAGGATGTTCATTCATACGAGTATTTATGGAAACTTTTCTTTTACGTTAGGGCGCCATAGTTAAAAAATTTAAAATTATAAAGTTGTTCTTGACGTGTTTATAGGAAATATATATCAACGTGTCAAAAAAAGTCATCTTTTATTACTATTATTGTGATTAGTGAAACGATACTCTTGAATTTTCGTTGAACAACTATGATGATCATGTGATTCTGTGATATTTATTATTAAAAATCTCAATTTTGTAAATTCTGAGATATTCTGCAGTGAATAAAAGCCAGTTTTGTAATTGGATGCATTTAAGGAAAATTCTGCAGTATTCTGTAAATTACAGGAAATCATCGTCCTTGCTGAAAGAATAAAATTACCTTTTTGCTTGCTTTTGTTATATCTGTTTATTATTTAAAAGAAATATTAGTGAAAATATTAGTAAGTATATTAATTAATAAGAGAAAATAAAATAGAAATGTTAATAAAAATGTTAGTAGTAAATAGAGAAAATATTAGTAAAAATGTTAGTAGGAGGAAAGAAAAGTTAGTAAAATAGAAAATGTTAACAGGAGATGTTAATAAAAACATATTAGTAGTATTTAATATTAATAGAAAATGTTAAGTGGTAGAAAACATTAGTGGGAGAAAAGAAAAAAAGTATTAGAACGTCAATAGAAAATAGAAAATGTATATATATAAAAAAAAAACAAGTATAATGAAAATATACCTTTGTTTATTTCTAAATATAAAAATAAAAAAAAATATATTAATAACAATAATATCATTTTATAATAACTAATAAGTAAAGAGTTTATTTTAAATAAAAAGTTTAAGAGAAAGGTTTTTACGAAAGAAAAAAAAATAAACAAAGTGCGAAATATAAATACCGAAATCATGTGATCACCTAATTACAATAACAAATTCTGATTGGACTATGGATTTTAACCGAATTATTATAATTAATAAAAATGCATTTATATTATTTATACTAGAATTACATTGCCTCTTTATCGCTTTAAACAATACAAAACCCTACTTAAATATACTAATTGGTCACAAATCAGATACCTATCAGGTACCTATCAGTAGCCTATTAGTCACTTATCAAGCATATACCAGTCAACATGTTAAATCACGTAATATCACAATAATAAATATTTATTTAGAATCTTCTTCATCCACTCAATTTACAGTTTGTATTATTATCCAAGAATCTATGTTCCTAATAAAAATAATAAAAAAAAGAAAGGGAACATTATTAATGTTCTTAATTTTTAAAAAAACTCCTCCTTTCTTCCTATTCTACTTACTATTAGTCCTATTACAAAGTCCAATATGACAGTATCTAATAGCCGCAAACAAGAGTCTTTAAAGATACAAAAAAAGGAAGCATCAATAAACATTTTCAATTTTAAAAAAATCTCCCTCATTCATTCAACTTACTGTTTGTATCATTATCCATTTCTAAAGAAAAAAAAGAAAGGGTACATTAGTAATGTTTTCAACTACAAGAATCACTTTACAACTTACATCCCAAAGTCAAGGATAGTTCAAGGAGTCCAGTAACCTAAAAAAAATGGAGAAAGAAATGTTAGTAACATTTCCTTAATATTAAAAAAATCCCTCCCCCATTTTAACTTACATTCCAAAGTTTAGGTTCATCCAAGAAGTTGGCAACCTAAAAAAAATAGAGAAAGAAACGTTAGTAATATTTTTTTAATATTAAGAAAAATCCCTCTCTTTCCCCTCTTTCCAACTTACATTCTAAAGTCTGGGATAGTCCAAGGAGTCCGGCAACCTAAAAAAAATTGAGAAAGAAACGTTAGTAATATTTCTTTAATATTAAAAAAAATTACCCCCCTTTCCAACTTACATTTCAAAGTTTGAGATAGTCCAAGGAGTCTGGCAACCTAAAAAAGTAGAGAAAGAAACGTTAGTAACGTTTCTTTAATATTAAAAAAAATCCCTCCACCTTTTTTAACTTACATTCCAAAGTCTGGGTTTGTCCAGGAAGTCCGGACTTAAAAAAAATTGAGGTAAACCTAAAAAATAAATAATGAAATTTTTTTTAAAAAAAATTAAAAAAAAGAGATTGATCGACCGGTATGACAAAGTTTAGATTATCAAAATGCCGTACTGGTACTAAAGATATAATCTGATCTGCATTTGGTCAAAAATATAGAATCTGTACTTAGATCCTTATTTGTTCAAAAAAAAATTCATCCGTATATATTGTATAATCCGTAATAATCAGATTTGACAATGTAATACAAGTCACAGGATGCAAATAATAAAAAACTTTTATTTTTTGTAAATTTGTATTGTTAATTTGTATTTATTATCTTATTAATTGTATATATTACATTATATTAATTTTTTGGTGAGAATGATTTGTGAATTGTATCCAAAATATTCTAATTTTTTTTCAAAAACATTATTCTTTTAAAAAATTCTGGACTGATACGTGTTCTCTTAGGACCCATTAAATTTCCACAATCTGAAAACAGTCTCTCATTTGAAGTTGAAGTAGCTGATATTAAAAGATAAGCATGTGCCAATTCACTCAATATTGGGAATTTTTCTTTGTTAATTTTCCACCAGGAAAAAGGATCAATATTAAATGGTATTTGTGAAATAGCAAGATATTCATCAAGTTCATTTCAGTTATTAGCAGTTGATGGATGATTAAAAATATCAAAAAGGGTTGATTTATAAAGTGTAGAGGATGGTATAGGACTAAGAGAAGGAGTGGTAATTGTAGCAGGTGTAGGGATTGGAGAGGACTGTGAATGTGATGACATACTAAGTTTAATCTTCCTATACTTATTTTTTAAAGAGTTCAGAGTTTGCTCTATTTCATATAGTGCAAAATCAAGCTTTTTAATCTGAGGATCAAGAATTGATGGTAGGCATGATATTTTATGTTCATTTTTCCAATAAAAGAGCATTGCTTGATATAAAGTATCTTTTACTTTTTTTAGAACTTCTGAGGTTTGCATGGGCTGATTTAAATCTATATTTTTTTGATGTTTATTAGTATTTTTTTCATTATTAGGATTATTTGGATTATCTTGATCTTCATTCTATATAAAGACATCCTCCAAATTTTCGATATTAATATTCATTATATTTTCGTTAGGTTCATTAGGTTTAAGCTTGTTAATGATTTCAGTTATCAAAGGTTTTATAATACTATGAGTAGAATAATTATTACTTCGGTTGCAGGTCCTAAGATAGGAATTAAATCATGGAGTAAGTCCCATTCATCATTTATTAGCATCACTTTGGTTAATCTTTGAGAATCCTTTTTTGAGTCTTGATCAGTTTCTTCAGCTAGATTAGCTTTAAAAGTTGACACCAGGCTAAGTAGCTGGAATTCCAATGGGTTGGGATATCAGCAATAACATGCCTTAAATATTTTGCTGTTTTTTCTGCATCCTAAATTATATAATATAAATTAAAAAGACTACGTAATTTATAATTTGATATTACATTATAAAACTATATGTAATTTAATAAAATTAATTTACTATAAAGGTCTTTGAGAAGCTATTGGAATTCTAATATTTAAATTGAATTTAAGTTAGAATATAATTAAAATTAAAAATAAAATTTAATATATTGTATTTGACTTAAACTTGCCAGCTGTATAAATTGTTTTTGAATTTTTTCAAGATGTTCTGATTACTTCAGACTTATAAAAAAATCAATAAGACGTTTAGCACAACTAATTAATGATTTAATAGACGCCAGACCTTTTTCGACTACAAGTTGTAACGCATAGGCTGTACAAGGCTGCCACGTTATATTATCTGCTGCCAACTCCAAATCTTTGATAACTTTTCGCATGTTGAAACCGTTATCTATAGTTATCATAAAAGTTTTATCCTGAAGTTCCCATTCATCTAACACTGCAAGTAATGTATCACCAATATGATCAGCTGTATGGGAATATGAAATACAGTCGTCCTCCCATATAGTCACCCCCTGTATAATCACAACTCCCTTATAAGCACATTTACATTAATCCCAAGTTACTAATAAACTTATTAAAAAAACCTTCCCTTTAATCATATCATATATAATTTTTATAGTCACACCATTTTTTTGGTTCCGAAGGGTGTGATTATATGGGAGGATGACTGTATATTAAACCGAAAGGATAACTTCATGAAGTTGAAATTTATGAACAAATTATTTCTAGAAACCCTTGGTAATTGCGTCCCGTCTAAAGATCACAAGTTAAGGATACTGCATTAGCATCTTTTTTTTCAATTTTTCTATAATTAATGGCTTTGAATAATTATATGCCTTATGAATAAGTAATTTGATATATTTTGGATTGGGTATTTAAAATTTTGGATCTAGTTGAAAAATTCAGAAAATCTGGATGGGTCTGTTGGATAATACTGGATTGATTGGATGTTACACATATGACCAGATTGACTGGATTGATCAGATTATTAAGATAATCCATTTTTTTTTATTTTATTTTAAAAAAAAAAATAATTTTCATTTTTTATTTTCCTTCAGTCTTACCTTTCAGAATTCGGCTTAAACGGCTTAGGACGTTTTTTTTACTTCGTTTTTCTAGGGAACGCCTTTCTAACTGAATTTCGGCTTGAAAGTAAGTTAGAAGGAGAGAATTTCATTTCTTTTTTGTTTTTTATTTATTTATTTTCTAACATTTCTCTTTATTCTTTTTTTGTAGACTTCAGCTTCTTGGATTATTTGGAATATTGGATAAGTGTATGGAATAGATTCTTTTGGAATTTACTTTAAAGAAACGTATTAACGTTTCTTTTTTTATTCTTTTTGTAGATTTCAAATTCCTGGGTTCTTTTATAAACAATAAATAAATAAAAAATAAAAAACTAATTACAGTGATTTAACATACAACTATCAAATTAATAAAGAAACCTTTGGGATATTAAATAAGTGTGTGAGAGTGGATTCTTTTGGAATTTACTTTGAAGAAACGTACTAATGTTTCTTTTTTTATTCTTTTTTATTAGATTTTAGCTTTCCGGGTTCTTTGAGATATTGGGTAAGTGTGTAAGAGTGTGTTCTTTTGGAATTTACTTTGAAGAAACGTACTAACATTTCTTTTTTTATTCCTTTTTGTAGATTTCGGCTTCCTGGATTATTTGGGATATAAATGTGTGGGGAGTTCTTTCAGAATTTACTTTGAAAAAATGTACTAACGTTTCTTTTTTATTGGGATATAGGTAAGTGTGTGAAGTGGATTTACTTTAAACAAACGTAATAATTTTATTTGGTTCAAATTAATAAATATTTCACATTACTATATAATAAACTATAAACTAATGAATATATTATGACTTGAATTAAAATCTGAAAAATAAAAATCTTTGTTTTAAGAAAAAAAAATTCGGTATAATAATAAAAAATTATCAGATTGAACAGATTCAATTTGAATCTGGTCAATTTTTGGATGGATGACCGGATATACAGATTGATGGATTTCAGAGCATACCTTTACTGTACTGTATGTCATATATATGACATACAATAAGTAATAATAGAATTAAATAAATAACTTATAACTTACGATCTATTAAATAAATAAAGAAATTATGCCAAAATATTTCACTTTTTACCAATATATAGATGCCTGGTATATACCTGATAGCATAAATTTCGATCAGTGTATATCAGTGACATATCGGGTACCTGATGTCAGTGATGTGTACACTAGTCAAAAACCAGGCAAACGTGGCATAGTAGCCTTTATCTTTATTAAATTTATTCGAACTTTACAATTTACAAAAAAAAATAAAAAGAAAATATAAAAATAAAACTAACTAAAAACAAAGCTATATAGTCTCCTAAGAAAAAATAAAGTAAAAAATTAATCTAAAAAAGAAAAATCGCATTACACTAAATTTCCCCAGATCTTCCCCCTTGATATATTCCAACCAAAGTAGAAGCAACTATGCTAACAAAATAACGAATAGCGCGCCCACTATAGAAATCGACACTCCATCCTGCAAAAGCTGTTATTAAGTAGCACCGTTAGACGACCCATAAAACCCGAAAAGTGATTAAACCAAGGCAAACCATATTTCATCGAGTTCTTCAACCAATCGGTTCCGGAGTCACGTGAATCGTGTAGGGTCGGAGGTGGTAAAGATGAGTAAGGTATGTACGTTGACAATGGCAAATTAGAAGGCTTCGGAGTAGTTTTCAACTTATAAGTAATATTCATCGCGTTTTCCCATCTACTTTTCTCATAAGAACGCGGATTCCAAATTCGTTTTCTGAATTTTTGGACAAAATTATTATGAATAGCAGCGATAACCTTAATCGCAGAGATTCTTGGAATAGACAAATCGACTAAAATATTAATAAAAAGTGTAGGTAAACAACCACGGACAAGGGCGTAAGAGGACCAATTTGTAGAAGAAAAGGACCAGCATAAAGAAGAAGTGAGTTTAGCAATAAAGGGAGTAGGATCAATATCAGCCAATTTTCCAGCTTCTTGCATTTTAGAAATCAAATGATTTTGATAAGATTGGAGAATTTGTTGCATAGGTAGACGACGTTTTTTGCACATAAAAAGGTGCATCAGGTCTTCCATACGATCGATACAAGAACGGCAAGTTAATTCGTCCATGTATAAGTCTGGTCGAGTCCGCTTAAGCTTTTCCAATGTGGGTAAGTCGTCCAAGAAAAGTTTGAATTTAAAGGTTAAGTGTCTTGAAGCATGCTCAAGAGTAAAAGATGCATCATGAGAAGGCATGAAATTCAAGGTAAACCAAGTAAGTTCCCAGTCGACAATATATTCTATATTAGATAATAATAAAGAAATAAAGTGAAATCGCGTTAATTTTAACAAATTACGCATTAACTGCGTTTGATAATACTGTTTAAGAAGGTGTCGTGGATTAGATTCACAAACGGCGTCATTGTCGTAAGTCAAGACGAAATCATGGGCAGAGGCAAGGTCCATTCCAGAAATCAAAATACTGGATGATGCGGTATGGGCAGTATTGGCCAGGGAGTCAGCAAAATCGTTCAAATAATTGCCAGAATGAGCTTTAACTTTAACAGGAAGAACTGTCAAATTCTTGGTAAGGATAGTTCGTTCAATAATGGCCCAAAGCTCAAAATTTGTTGTTTTGTAGTAAAGACGGCTATTTGAGTAGACATAGGAAGAGCAACTTCGAAGGCCATCAATGGCAGTTTGCGAGTCAGTATAAATAGTAACTTCTGAGTCGCGAGGAGAAATGGTTAAAACTGCGTAAATAGCGGCAGCTTCAGCACGAGAAGAAGAAGGATTATCTCGAATGATGCCATGTGCATAAGTAGCAATGGAATTAGGAAAACCAGCATCAGGTACGATTTGCATCCAAGACCAGCCCATAGAAACATTAGGAGTGCCTAGATTAATAAGAGACCCATCAGTGAAAAAGTTATAACGTGAGTCTGAAGACACAACCAACGGCGAATTTGCAAAAACAGCAGCAGCTGAGGATTCAATAGTGATAAGAGGAGCGGAAACTTCAACAATATTGTCAGGAGGAGAGTCAAAATCAAAATCCAATCGACTATAATAAAGACGGACACCATCTTCTATATCAGCCCAGGTAAAAGGAGAGGATACTACAGAAGTATTACGTCTAATGCGCTCATTGATGGTGGGCAGAATAAGCGAATGTTGTAGAGAAACCGTAGGCATACAAAGGGTTAAATCAGCATTCCGTTTTTTGGAAGGAGGCAAAGGAGTATGAGCAGCACAACTAGGGCAAGGAGAGAGTCTAATGAGATCACCAGGCGAAGATTCACAATCAGGAGAGACCCAGTGAACAATAGAACAAGTACCACGACTTGCTTGAACTAAAAGTTGTTTGCCAAAGATGGGAGAACCGTAGTCGTCTAACGTGACAATCCAATTTTTCGTAGTGGTAGGAGAGGACAGGCAAGGAGTCAATTCATAAAATGAAGAGTCAATCGTAGGCGTAGTAATGAACTGGCTCAGCAAACGATTGTTGGTGTCAGGAATGGTAGTAGCTTGCTGGATATCTTTATACCAATAAGGGATACAGCCAGGGCCACGTCGTCCAACCAAATTGTCATAGTAGGCTTTCCAAGAAATTAAATGAGTCCCTTGGGGAGTAACAAGCTGAGATAGATAAAACAAATGCCGTTTTCGCAAAATAGGGAAATAGAGACTTTAAACTGCTTTAGGTGTCATGCATTCAAATAAGGAACGCGTCCATCCATCAAAGTCAGGTTCGGAAGCTTCGAAAGTTGAGTATGAAGCAAACGAAAAGGAGTAGAGGATAAGAGAGCAATAGTGCATGCGATATAATCTTTCTTAAAAGAAAAAAGAGAAGACCATATAGACCAATCCTTAATTAAAAGGGGAGAAATAGGAATTAAAAAATTATATTGAATCAAACTCAATCTATAAATAAAAAGAGATTGAATAAAAGAAAAGGAAGAATTAGCCATTAAAAATAAATTAGTAATATGACATTGTCGTTGATGAGCAAATAAATTTATCAAGCCCAAGGCTTGAGATAAAAATAAAATAGGATTTGGTAAAGAGCGAGAAAAATTTGCTTTGTGCTTTACAACAGATCGTATACTTCTCGTTATTAGGTGGCAGTCAGATTCAGACAAGTGAGTAACTTGCATCTGGTATTCAAGTTTCGGTATAAGGACAGCATTATGTAAATAAACAACTTGTTTGGATGAGAGCTTTGCAGGGCGGATGGTTGCAGCGAAGGAGCAGCATTCACGTTTGAGTTGTTTCTTGACAAAATCCCGGGAGCTTTTAATGTTAAACCAAACACCTAAAAAACGAAAAGAAGTTGTCATAGAAATTGGGGTAATGGTAATGGAAGGAACACTATTTAATGAAGATAAATCTAAATTAAAAGTAATAGGAGATAAAGTGGAATTCGAAGTCAAAGGCAACGAATTAGTAATTAACACATATTTGTTATGATTGGCAGAAGTGTTATTAATTTGATAGAATTCTTCTGTAATGGATAACATAAATTCCATGCCAGTCTTCGACGAGGAAATAAGAGTAGAGTCATCCATAAATACTAAATTATTAATCTTCAAATCAGAAGAAGGATTGGGAGAATCAATTAAGGATGGTGTAGAAAGAACATAAGGGTCCATCATTTCATGCTTTAAGACAGTAAGTAAGGGATCAATATAAATAACCCATAAGAGAGGAGAAATAACTTCGCCTTGGTCAATACCAATGCGAACCCTATAAGCAGGCGTGGATCCATGAGCAGTGAAAACGCTATTAATACGTTTTGTGAAAAGGGAAAGAATAAACTTAATAGCAGAAGCTGGAAGACGTATTCGTTCTAAAGCGAAACGTAACATTGTCAAATCAACCGAGTCAAAAGCTTTAGAAATGTCTTGAGAGAGAATCCAAAGTGGGTTTTTGTTGACATCAGCATCATGGATAATAGATTCTAGAGTAATAATAGGGTCGCGGCAAGAACCACCAGGAAGACCAGCGAAGTTACCACCTTTAAGAACATCATGCGTAGTCCGCCTAATAGTAGAAAGGCGATTATAAAAGAGTTTGACAAGAGATTTTCTAATCACTTCAAGTAAAGTAATAGGACGAGTATTTTTCAATTGACATTTCCATTCGTGAGGTTTGGGAATGGGAAAAACCATTGCCTGTCGCCATAAGTCAGGAATATCAGCTTTGGAAAGGCAAGCTTGAATTAAAATAAGGAGTAGAGCCGAAGAACAAGATTCAAGGTGTTTGAGCATTTCATAAGTGATCATGGAAGGACCTGAGGCTTTGCCGTTAGGAGTAGAAGAAACGGTGGTTAACCATTCGTCAAGGGTAGGGGGATTCATCAAAGAATCATAGATGGAGGAGGGCACATCATCCATAGGTTGGTAAACAGAAGACCATCTATCAGGTAATGTATCTACAGATACAGGAGGAGTGGATTTTATAGGTACAAAGTTTTGGAAATGGTTAACAACAGCATCGTCTATATCATTGGGAGCAGTTAATAACTGAGGGTGAGTGGGATGATCAACAAAGACACGATCCAAAGTGATACGGCGGCGGGTGCGAGAAAGCGCTGAATCAATGAAAGAGGAAAGGTCGGTTTCAAAATTATTGTTCCTATCGTCCAAATGAGCACGAATGGAGGAATCTTGGAATTCTTTTTCTTGAAGTAAATGAAATCCCCGCAAGGATTTTGAAATATTGGATAAATCATCAAGAAGTGACTTGAAATCATCTTGTCGACATGATGAGAGAGAAGAGGGCAAAGTAGGAACGAAAGTAAATACTTTCTTATATAATTGCAAAATATTTTGAAGTCTGATTAAATGAATAGACCACTTATGTTCATGAGCGGCAGAATAAGTTAAAGGATATTTGCGCAATAAACGTATTGAATGCATAAGGCGATTTAAAAACCGATAATGTTGGGTTAAAATTTCCAGATCTTTAGGAACCTTAGGAGTATAATTATTGCCAACAGTGGAAGAAGGTAGTGTAGCGTTGGCAGCTTTAAGAATTCGTGATTGGAGATATTCGCACATTTGATTGATATGCCAGGAGGAAAAGGTTGAAGGTGAGACGTCACATAAAGCATCAGCTTTATCAGCAAATTCCGTCCATTGAATTTCAGTTACAGAATCAAATTTGAAGACGCGACGGGTTCGGCGCTTAAGTTGACGAGCGCGAGCCAATTTGGTAGAGGCAAAAAGTAAAGACATATCATAGTATGTTATGACGGGGTTATGATCAGATGTGCAAACATCTTGAGCATTAAAAATGCAAGCAGTAAGAGCGAATCCTTTGAGAAGAGGGGCAGGACCATACATAATCAACTCGAGTAATGTGGTCATTGCGATGAAAGGTACCTAAAGAGTCGGAAAGATTAACAGGAGTATAGTCTTCATATCCGTGAGAGAGGAGATGAAAAAATAATCGGTGAATATGTTTTGAAGCAACTTGAGGTTGATTGAAGTAAATAGGGTAATATTTGTCTAAATGCATATTAAAATCGCCACAAACAGCATGGTAAAAACCAGCTTGTTTAGTAAGGGTAAGTTGTTGAATAAGCAAATCAATAGTATCAGTGCGCAGAACACTTTCAGCAGGGGGAGGGATATAAATAACAAATATACGCAATTTAATATTGCCTTTGAAATATAAATCAACAGAAAGTAACCGTGAAGAATAGGATTTAAAATCTTGGACATGTGAAGCAAGGGAATTTTCTATAAAAAGAGAAACACCACCAGAAGAGAGAATTTGTTTAGAAGTATCCAAATTAGAAGAGAACACAGTATAATTAGAAATGCGTTTGGATAAAAACTTCATTTGTTTAGGGTGAAGATGGGTATCCACGATACCACCAAAGGAAATATGTTTTAAGGAAAAGAAAGTAGAAATTTCTTCTAATTTAGTCTGACCATACATTTTAAGGCCATTAACATTAAAGGAAGAAATATTAAATGAATTGGGGATAGGGGAAGTGTTACTGGAAGAGGAAAATAACGATTCATGCGAAAAAATTTCAGTAACATTGTCAGGGTTGGGAGGGTTTCGTACAAAAGTATCATAATTAAAATTATTATCCGACATTAAAACACAATGATATAAACAGTCGGGGAGTTAAAATTTGGAGAAAGAAATTAATTGGAAGAAGCTGAATCAGCTTGTTCCAGGGGAGCACCACCAAGGGAGCCAATGAATTGCGTGATATGACCAGTAAGTTGGTCCAATTTACTTTCAATAGCGACACGACTATTTTTGAGATCAATAATTTCTTCTTGTGTGGAGGAGATGGGAGTAAAAGGAGGAGCATTTGGAGAAAGGTGAGAAGAAGGAGGTGATGTGTCAGGAACAATAGTGAATGTAGGCGAAGGTCGCGTTAAAATACTTTTGGGAGGCAGCGAAGATTTAACGGAAGACAGAATATTAAGAGGAACTTGAGTTACAGGGGCATCTTCTTGCATGAGGTCCGGTTCAGGTTCATTGGGTATAGGGAGTGGATCAAGGCCAAGGTGTGATTCAATACGAGTCATCCGTTGGTCAGCAAGTTCAAGAGCGGAGATGCGTTTGTGAAAGTTAGCAACTTCACATTGTAATTCTCGTAAAAGGTTTAGAATGTTGTTAGCATCATTAGGAGATAATGCAGAGTTAGGAGTTTGTCGGGATAAGGGACGTGCTGTAGAACGAGAGGAGGAAGAAAAGGAGACAGATCGTTCTTTACTATTATGGCGGGCACGTTGAGAAGTATTGGGAGGGGGTTTGTTATGATTACTATTATCATTATTAGTGCGGTCATGGGAAGCGTTATTGGCTCGTCCAGAATTGGAAGCAGATCGATCTTTAGATTTGGAGCGAGATCGAGAGCGAGAACGTGCATTGGCAATATTAGAATTGGAGCGAGGTTGATTAATATTGAACCGTTCTTTGAGTTTTGCAACAGGGTCACGAGTGCGGCTTCTACCTCTGGTTTGTTTGAGTGGGCAAAAATTAGGAGCACAACCTAGTTTGCCACATCTGTGACAAAGTTTATTAGTATTATCGGGGGAGGACCAGAAAAGCACTTTGCCTTGGAAGCTGACAGTCTGTTCTATAGCAGCATCCATGGTTTCTTGGGAGTTGAAGGTGACATAGGCCCATCTTTTGGGTTTGTAGGAATTTAAAGAGAGAGGAACATTGACAGCCTTAGCGCCAAGGTCACGTGTAAGAGGAGCCAAGTTAATATCCTTAACATTGGGGGGAAGTTGAGTGAGGGTGGCAACGTATTGACGGCGCGCAGCCTTTTGATCCACAGTATAGAAACATGGAGTAATTCGGAGACAGGTGGAGAAACAGTATACAGCCCATTGGTCGGTAAAACGAGCAATTGAATCGGCGTGATCATACACAATACGGGCTTGCTGGACTTTAGCATTAGGCCTGGAGAAGAGGCGACAAGAGGTAATATTACCAAATTTTTTGAAATAGGCGTGAGGTTGTCCTTTTTGATAAAGAAAGGGATATCGGTAACTTGGATAGCCCGGAGATCTTCGTTGGATCGGAGTTGGCGAGGGTCATGGGCATGAAAAATCAAGTCAGGGAATTCAGGATGAGAGGAACCAATGCACAGATCGCGTGCTTCAGCGGTATGGAAGTGGATAACGAGGCGTTTCAGCTGCCAGGAAGCCTGTTATACGAGCTTTTCCAGTGAATGACTCGTACGTTTCTAAGAAAAGGTTATTCACAGCCTCAATAAGGGCTTTATTGGTAGGGAATTTCTTGAGTGATTCAGGGGGCAGCATTCGGCGCAGCCGCAGCCTGAAAATCATCTCTGGTTATGGCTAAAGCGTCACCACTGGATCTGGGGTTTGATCGCCATCAGGAGCACCATTAGTATCCAAATTGGGTGACGCGTTAGAGGTTGTTGCAAAGTCTTTGTTTGAAGGTGCATGCATGGACGCGTCCACATTTCCAGAAGACGCGACGTGACTGGGCGCAGTTGGCGCAGCAGATTTTTTCGGGGAGGAGGCCAAAGTATTTTCGCCAGAGATATTTTGTTGAGGAGAAGAGGAAGGTCCATCTACTCCAACGTTAGCCGTCTGGTCATCGGCAACGTAGTCTTCTTCCATAGAATTTTCGGTAATCGTACGATTACGTTTCTGCTGGATAGTGTTTTCACCATCGGAGCTTGAATTATCGGAGTTGTTGTTATTTTTTCATTCTTGACGGGAAGCTTTCCTACTGTTAGGGTTATGACTTCCACGGCCTCTCTTGGCATAGTTACCAGACATAGTAGAGGGCTTTGAGTTGGGAATATATAAAATATAAAATTTTATTAGTAGCTTGTATTATTTTTAAAAATAATAAAAAAATTATTTTCGTCGGAAATTTTCGTTTTTGAAAAATTCAGGAGAGAGTTACTACTAGTCAAAAACCAATATATCGGGTAGCAGATATGTATCAGATATGTACCCGATATGTGTAGTATTAATGCAGAAAATCGGGTACCCGATATGTGTAAGATATGTGTAAATATATATATCGTCTACATATCATTTACATATTATATACATATCGGGTACCCGATTTTCTGCATTAATACTGAGTACATATCTGATACATATCTGCTACCCGATATATTGGTTTTTGACCAGTGGTACCCAATATATGTAAATGCCCGATATATATTTGATTTGTCATTGATGATATATAGGTGCCCGATATATACCCAATAACATAGATTTTGACCAGTGTTAATTGTTACTAAATAATATCTGCTTTATATAAATAATTTTATTAAATAAATTTTGAAAGAAAATTTCTAAGTTTACACAGAATGTTTGTACATGGGTCATATAAATATAATTTTTAATAGACTAATTTTTTGTTTTTTAATTTGAAATTGAATGCTACCGACATTATACTCTTTTACTTTTTATTCTTATTATATTACAGATAAATATATGTATTTTCACCTGCTTTGCAAGTTTACTTAAGGCATTAAAGGAGGTTTTGAATGCTGTTTTTAATCTACTAATATGACCCGTGTTTAAACACCCCGTGTACAAATAGAAATTGCCATTTTGAAATTATGTTTATATCATTTGTTAAAAGTTTTTATCCATAATATTATGAATTTAAAAATGTGCAATTGATATAATTGAATGATATATTTTTTTTATCAATTTATTAATATAATTTTAATCTTATTATTAACTGCTAGAAAAATATAAATTGATTTATAATTTAGTAATTAAAGATTTAATAAAATAAATAAATATTACTATTAATATTTACTATTTGATTTTAATTAATCATGATACTAAGAATAAAACAATGCTAATTATAGTATATTAAATTTAAATAGTAAATTTCAGTAATAAATTAAAAGTAAACTGATTCTCCATATACATATTAAAAAGGTAATAGCTATAATATAATTTATATTAGCAAGATACACAAAAACATAATATATAAAAATATAAAACAACTACAGTTTATTTTTAATATAAAAATTTATTAAATAGCTAATATAAATTAATTTTTATCTAAATTTAATACACTTTGATCTTTATCTTTACCAACTTAAACTCAAAAAAAATTTAAAGATATTTACCGTATATCGCGGGCCATAGTACCCCCTATGCATAGTACCCCCCTTGAAAAATTTCATAGAATTGTATAGTACTCGGGGGATATTTTACAATTATCTCATGATCTAATGATCAGATTTGAGCCATCTTTTTTTTGTTTGATAGCTCTTATTGAGCTCTTCAAAATAAAAAAAAGATCATTCAAATTGGACTGGTAGATCGTGAGATATTCACAAAAAATGGAATTTTTATGCTTTGTTTAGTACTCAGGGTACAGGGTCAAACCCCGATTTTTGCAAGATACCCGGGATACTGTGGCCTGCTATATACGGTATATAAAAATAAAATATAAGAAAATAATATAACTAAAATAAAACAAAATAAATAAAATATATAAAATAATATAAATAATAAAAATAATAAATATAATATAAAGATTATAACTACTTTAATCTAGGATAAAATAATTCAGGTAATATTATTTTTATAATTTATAATTTTATTTTGACCGATAGGTAAAATCATCTGATTAATTTTATAATTTAAGTATTAGTTATTTACTAATCTAGTAGTATATAAATGGGTTATCATCTGAAGGATAATGGCCCATTTATATACTAAACTAGATCAGTAAATAACTTTTTTATCATCCTAGATATACTAATTGGTCCGCCAGTTTATAACTGGCAGAAAAAATCCTAAATACCAATTAGTAGCCAGGTAATAATATATTTTATTAATTTTATTAATTTTGATACAACATATACGTAATTTAATTTAAATAATAATACCTGAATCAACAGAATGTTATGTGATAACATAATATTTATAATAATTATATCATTGTTTATATAAATAATATAATTTAAGCCTTCTATTTCAAAAAAACTTTATACTTAACATGTTATTTCAGTTTTAAATCCAAAGAACATTTATTTGTAGCATAAAAAATAACCTATATCTTATCTGTATTTTGTCTCTAAATAAATCATATTGGTTTTTATCTCTAATTACAGTTCACGACATAAATATCCGGAATTTTATCACAATATGTAAAAACATAATAAATTTTATTTTTTTTATTTCAAATTTATACCATTAATAGCTTAAGATGTGCAGATAAACATACTTTAAAAGTTAGTAATTTATCGTATAACCATTATTTTCTTACACTACGTTAATCCGATCTGACATGCTATCTGCTAAACTAAAGAAGAGATTTTTATCAATATTATCCCATTCTTGCTGAATTATGCCTTGAAAATCATTAGCACCAAGTGATTTTTTTTTCATAACCCAATTATTAACCCTTCTTTCTACATTTCCTTTAAGAATCGCCCATAAATTTTCGATGGGGTTCAAGTCAGGTGAGTTTGCAGGCCAATCAATAACCGGAACATTATTAATCACAAAAAATTGATGAGTAAGCTTCGCGGTATGCATTGGCGCATTGTCCTGCTGAAAATTCCATCTATAACCAGCATGATAAGCATTAGGAAGTAGTTGAGATTGAAGGATTTCACGGTATTTAGCAGAATTCATGTTTTCTGTAAATAATGCAACTCCAATGGCCCTTGGCGGCAAAATGCACCCCAAACATGAACCTTATATGGATGTTTTACCATAGGATGTACTGGATGTGGGTTTCCAGCCTTGTAACGTACAATTTGAGTATTACGAAACGTCAATGTACTTTAAATCCGAAAAAATTGTGTGAGTCCAGTCATCTTGGATGTGATTTAAGGCCCATTGAAGACGAGCTTCAACATGACTTTCTTTAAGAAGAGGAACAGACCACGGTCTACAAACAATATAATTAAGTTTATTTTTAAGAGTACGTTGTACAGTTCGGGTTGATACATTAAGATCTGGATACAAATTATTCAGCTTTGTTGTCATTAAAGCTGAAGTTGTTGCATTATCATTTTTAAGAAGACGGCCAAGATATCGACGTTTTTTTGGTGTCGAACAAGAGGACGACCAGGAACGGGTAAGTGTTCAACACTTCCTGTTTTTTTTAGACGATTGATAATGTCATATACTGTAGACTTTGGAAAACCAGTCATTTTAATTATTTCAGAGGGTTTTCGTATATTATTATCCCATAGCTCCTTAACAGTCAACCTTTGCATTTCAAATACCGAAGTGGGTGCCGCTGATTTTATTTTGCTGCTGATAAACAATCAGGTGAGAATTTTTCACGCTATATTTATGTTTAAAAAGGGCTGATCAACTTCCATTTTAATTATTATTTTGGTTGCACAAGACTTGGTGTGACAGCACTCCTTTATGCATAAAAATAAAAATTCCGAATATTTATGTCGTAAACTGTATATCTGCCAACAGAATTTACTCAAAACTATAACTTTAATTATATATAATGGAAAATGCTATTTTAAATACATTATAAACTTTTTTTATGATTCTTTATATGATAGTTCTAATATATTGTTCAATTCCTATTATGATTTTTCATATAGCAGTTCTGACTTATTATCTGATGTTTATCATAATTCATTATATAACTTATTTAATTTGCTGATATTTGATTTATATAATAATTCTTTTAATTTATTCTTTGAAAGTTATGAAGTATATAACAAAACTCAAATAGAATTTATAATCCAAATAAATTCTATAGTGAATCTAAGCTATACAAGTATATTATTTATCTAGTAGAAATAGATACTTGGGCTAAATATAATGTATTAGATTGTAGGAGTACTCACTATTATATTTATATATTACTAATCCTTTTTTTTCCTGATTTTTTTTTTAATTCTGATTTTTTTTATTTAATTCTCTTTTTTTTATGTTTAGTTATACTGCAACACAGTTGGTTTTGCTGGGTTACTGAATGGATATAGACTGAGAAGAAGCCATTCTCTCTAAGAAAGTATATATTTTTATATAGAACTTAATTTTATCAAAGATCTACCTGATAGTATATATGTGAGATCTTTTATTGGATGACAAGTAGTGTGATACTTAATAATATTAGTTTTATTATATATATCTTGTATGTTTGTAGAATATAATAATAAAGTATCATATATGCTGCAGTTAAAAAAAAAAATAATAATTATTATTATATTATATATAAGAGTTGATCATTTATTGGTTACCTCACATCTAATGTTGAAAGTATTTATTTATTGTTATTTTATTACAATGCTATAATATTTCTTCCCATTTTTACACATAATACTAATTGTAGGACGTATTCATCATAATAAATACATCAACAACAATAATTATTTACCTTATGTTCTAACGTGAAGTTTTATTACAAATAGATAGATAGGATAATAAACAAGTTTCATGTGCTCCATTTAATAGTTAGCAAATACCTTTTTCCGGAATCTTTCAGTATATTGGATATTTAGATACAGTATATACTATATACAGTAGATATAATCGTTTAAATTTTCTTTATAATAAATAAAGTTTATAAGTGATATTCCTCACGAAATTTAATAGCAGGTTCATAACCATTAATAACAGCTAATTCTATATATTTCTTAGCTTTTTCTTTATCTTTCTCGCAACCAATACCATTAAAATGCATATGTCCAGCATTGTACATTGCTACTTTAAGACCATCATCAGCGGCTTTTTCAAAATATTTAAGAGCTTCTGATTCATTTTTTTCGACACCTTTGCCATAAAGCAAACAATCTGCATATCTTATTTTTGCTTCGGGGAATTCATTTGTTTCATCATCAGCAACTTCTTTAGATAATTCAGCAATAATTTTATCTTTATTTGGGGGGCTCTCAACATATCTTTTTGAAATGTAATATACTTTATAATATTTTGCTATGATTTGATTATGTTTTGCTGTATTTGCAAAGTTTGCATAGGCTTCAAAACATTTATATGCAGTTCTTAAATCTCCAACAATTTTACCATTTCTCATCAACTTATGTTGTTTTACTGCATCAGTAAGTGTCATATATTTAAATGATTCATAATCTGGAAAATTAATTGGAAGAGCAAATTCATCTTGATCAATGCTGAATGTTCGTTTTGGAGGATTTTTTATGGAGTCGTGTCTGCTTGGATTTGGACTACAAGAACCTGATGAATCTTGGTGATATACACAAGATCTAAGAACTTCAAGCATTTTTGTGATTTTTGGCCTAACAACTGGGTCATGAAGAACGGCTAAAAAATATGTGAAAAAAAAAAATGAAAATTAAGTCCAACAAAATAAATTATAATTTAAAAAATTTAAAATACCTTTTTTTACATACCATCAGTTGCTAATTCTTTAAATTCCTTTGGCATTTGACTGTTTTCAGAAAATGGTTCTCTATACATTTTATTACATACCTTATCAGCTATTACCATAATATCATTACTATCTTCATATGGGACCCTTTCTTCAGCAATTTCCCAGAGTAAGATTCCAAAACTATAAACCTCACATCTTTGGTCGTATTGGAAATTTTGAGCTCTTGTCAACAACTCAGGTGCAGAATAACGAGCTCGTTCTAAATTTTGCTTATGATTTAATGTAGCTGCAGTTAGGTAACGACTTAATTTAAAATTTGCAAGTTTTGCTATCTCATTGATTGTAATTAATATATTTTCAGCCCTAATATCACGATGTACAATCTATAAAATAAAAAAAGAAAGAAATATTAAACAATTAAAAAAAAATTTCGTTGATTAAAGCCGATTTTGAAATTACCTTAACGGCTTTTAAAAAACTTAATCCACGAGCAATATCAAGAGACATACGTAATTTTAATCTAAGATTAAATCTATCTTTATAATTTGTATAATATTCACGTAAATTTCCATATTGTGCCCATTCAGTCACCAAATACCATTTATTATTTCTATCACAAGTCAGCCCATAAAATTTTATGATATTTTGGCAATTATGAAGTTCTTTAAGAATTGTAACCTGATTTTGTACTATCTTTTGATCTTCATTATCAGCGATAGTTTTAAAAGCGAGTTCTTCACCTTCATTTCTTACGTTATACCATTTAGTCACACGTCCATCTTTACGTGATTTCTCATCTTCATCCACTCCATAATCATTAAATTCTAGTGGTTGTACCTGGAAGATATTATCAATTGTCACTTGATTTTTAGTATTTTCGTTCATAAATTTTTCCATTGTATTGCTCACTGTATTGACTTTTTCAATTGTTGAGGAAAACTGATTACTTAAGTTTGTGACTTGGGACTTAATCTCTTCTACGTTACCTCCAATATCACCCAACATTTCTACTATATACTATAATTATTAAAAATAATATAATTAATTTTTATACTCAAATAAGTGTATAATAAACCCAATTTTTAATCTTACTTTATTAAAATCATCTTTATCGGCTTTTAATTGTTCAAGATCATTAGAGATTTTAATGTCAATAGAAAAAGACAATAAATTAATATAACTCTTAAATTCTCCAATTAATTCTTTATAAGTTTTCTCAACATCTTTCGCTTTAAAAATTTTCATAAAAGAATTCACTTGAGAAATTTCTGATATAAAATTTTTAATTCGTACTATAACACTAGATAATTCCTGTAAACATGAATAATTTTGTTTATTAAAAAAATATTTATTATTTTCTCTATCTTCTTTAAGTTGTCGTACGGATAATTCTGCATCACGAACTAGCCTTTTTAACCTATTACAAGTTCGTTTATTATGCTCAGCAGCTTCTACTAAATCGATGATTTCATCAAAAACAGTTCCAATTTCTTTAATTAAGGGAAGAAAATTTGTGAATGGAACAAATGCTGCAGATACCTCGGCTACTGCACTCATCGCGGTACTTGCACCTTGTACCACTTTACTTGTAAATGAAGCACCATCTGCTACTTTATCACGTATATTCTTCTTTGATTCATTCTTCTCTGATTTATTATCTCCCATTTCTAATAATTTATCGAAAAAAAAGAGAAATAAAAAAAAAACTTTTTTTTACGAAACTCCGTTTTTATTTATTCATGTTATATGCAGTACCACCATTCTTTAAAATCTACAATGTATAATTTTGGGTATCATAATGGTACTATACGTAATACATTTTTATTTTTCGTTTAAAGAATTTATATTGCTGTACTAAGATAAATGCATAATCAAAAAAACGGACTATCATATAATTTAAAAAAACTGGTTAAATTGCATTTTTTCTTATTATACACTAGCTGGATGCCCGCGTTTCACGCGGGCCTGGCTAATTAAAATTATGAAAATCAGATACCTTTCTGCTAAGCTGTTATATAAAGTCTAGAATGGTTATTAGCATTAATTTGGAATTTTGTGGTAAATAGGGAATCATAGGCTGTGTATGGCAAGTGATTTTACAGCGCTCACAATCCTTGCGAAATATTTTAAAAATTATTACATATTAATAGGAATATTAATCATTACAAAGTATAACAGATAATGAGTGTCAGTATAAATAATATGCAATACATTTTTTATTATAATAGTTATTATAATAGTTATAGTGGTTCATTAGGAAGCCGGCAAACCTAAAAAACATTCAAAGAATCATTAGACCTAAAAAAAGGTACCAAAATTTAAAAAAAGAAAAGAAAAAATGATTAGTAATTATGAAAAAGAATTTTTTTAAAAAAATTAAAAATATAATTCAAACTAACCTTCACTCTGAAAGGTACCACCAAAACCTAAAAAAGAGAAAAGGGTTGTTTCCTACAAAAAAAAAGTTAAATTAGTGACATTTTTTAAAGTTTAAAATTCATTTTCAGAACTTACCCAAAGTTCTCAAAAATTGATCATCTACTAAAAAAAAGAAAAGAATGAAACATCAATAATGTTTCGTTAAAGAAATAATGTTAGGAAAATATTATTTACCAAAATTTACATCTGTCCAAGGTGTTGCAGTACTGTCTAAACTACAAAATATAAAACACAAAATGTTAGTTTTAATGTTTCATTTCATTAAGAAATAAAAAAAAATTAATAAAAAACACTTACAAATTCCATGTCTGGAAAGAGCCAAAGAACCACCCTACAGAATGCAAAAATAAACATTAGTAAACATTTTGTTAACTAACATTATGTTAAAAGAAGCATTTTAAAAGAACCTACTAAAATTTCACATGTCCAGAATTACGAACAAACCATATAAAAAAGGAAGAAACATGATGTTAGTAAATGTTTTGTTAAAAAATTTTTCAAAGAAAAAATACTCACCACAATTCTGTTCGTGTATAAATTATTCCTTATTCAGTTATCTAAAAAAATGAAAAATCAAACTGTTAGAAATGTTTGATTAAAAGAAATGTATTAAATCCTTCCTTACCAAATTTCCACGCGTCTGAAGACAAACCAAGAAAACTACTGATACCTAAAAAAAGAAAGCTTTATTTTTTTGGTTTTTTTTTGGTTTTTTGCATAGTTATTAAATACCTGTAATTGCTGTTATTAGAAATGTTCAATTCCCCTGGTAAAATCCTACTTTGAGAGCTGTGCAGGCATTAGAAATTAAAAATTAAATGTAAAAGAAAAGGTGTATTTTTTTTAAAAGAAAGGAATTTTTTTTCGTCATATGAGAAAATTCAGAAACTGAAAAATATTTTTTTTTAAAAAAAAAAAAGAAAATGTGTCATATGGGAAAATCCAAAAAACTTTTTTTTTTAAAAAAAATAATGATGATTGCTCAATAAATTTTTTATATTTTATATTACAATTAGTACTAATTGGATTAGTTGCTATAATTTGTTTTTACGCCAATCATTTATGCAGCAAAATTCAAAATTGTATTGGGATTAGAGCTGCTAATCAATGTCAAATGATGCGCCACTCTAAATCCCTATATAAAAATCTGTAGCACAGGGCGCAGACACATGATGATGAATGATCCAATTTAAATCCACCTTTTATGCAGGGTAGTCTTAACGTCACGGTCGCACAATGCTTTTTTTTTATAGATATAGATTGGTTCAATTTCATGTGATGATCGACATCAAACAGATCTTCCAATATTTTTGAAAAACATTAAATATGATTGATATTAGCAAATAATTTTACAATATGATTGAAATACATTAAATATAAACTTAAATTAATGATATTTAGTAAATATTCTTGTAATATGAATAAAATATTTTTGAAATACTTTTCTATTTTCATAAATATGTTAGATATAACAATATATAGTTACAATTCAATAGATAAATAGATAAACTGTACTGTATGGTCAGCTAAACTGTATTATATGAAAATATTTTAGCCAATCATAACTCATTGTATACTTATCAAATTTTATTTATTTATCGTACAATAAAATCTGATTGGTGAGTTCTTACTTTGTACAGTACAGTTTAGCTAACTGTACAGTACAGTTTATATGTATACTCGTTATATTTTAAAGTTACATAAAATTAATTAAGAATAAAGAATTACATTAGAATTAGTATTCTGTATATTTTGTATAAATCAAATTTTTTTTCTAAAATTTGATTTGATTCAGATTTAATTCAAATTTAATTTGACCTCTAAAAATAATTATCTTGGGATTTATATCAGAAAGTTCAGTAAGTGTTAATTTACATCAGTATATATTAAGGTTACTGGAGAAATTAGGGGGTTTTAGCAAGTTAGCGAAATGCCAAAATGGCAAAACTTTACCAAAACTATATATTAAAAAATTGGCGAAATTACGGGAAAAATAATAAAACAACTTAAGAAAAACTTATTATAAATGCGAAACTGCTGAAACCTATCAAAACTATAATAAAACTATAGTAAAATCTTAAAGAAACTAATCGTAGAATTAGGCAGGCAACCTTAATATATATATTAATTAATATTATTTAGTTGTTGATATGATTTACAATATTAATAAGATATCAACAAATATAATATTAATACAACTTACTTTAGAACTTTCTGATTTGTTTTCATATGTATTTTTTTCATATATTTTCCAATGATGTAATAATAATTAATTATAAATAAAAAAGAGTAAATTAAGATACCAGAAGAAGTTTCTAATGTAAATTTTAAAATTTTTGAAAATAGTATTATATGATAATTAAAGTGATATAAATGATGAGAAAAAATTATTATTAAGAAAAATATATTATATAGTATATAATAGTGAATATTATTTTTTGGAATCAAATCTCTATGAAACAGAATGATCATGATTAATCAGTAGATTCTATTTCTATTGGTTGAAAATGAGAAAAATTTTAATGATTATCATATGTATGTGTTACCAAAATTTTTGCTTAAGATAGAATTAATTAAAGATTATTGTTAGGATTACCCATGAAATAGTTAAGATCAAACAAGTTACATGATGTAGTATGTAGAAACTAGAAATCCTATGATTATAGCTGAGTTTATTACAATATGAAACATTTCTTATAATATATTTTAGTTTTATTAGTTATTTACATTAATTAATCACTTTTAGTATTATTATTACTTTTGACTTATAAGTATTCAATCATAAGTATCAGTTTAATTATTATAACCTTAGAAAATTGCTTTATTAGTTTAGCTAGAGAAGTTTCTTAAAATTTACATAGTTGATAAATCATATAAATACATAGAACTTATACGAAATAGCAATAGAAAGGTTTCTACAGATAATTGCAATGGAAAAAGGACAATTGATTGATTAATCATATTAGTATAATAGGATAATATTGATAAATTCAAACTAATATGTGTGAAAATGTAAACATATATAGAGCAATATTTTCTTTGAATAAAAGCTATTAACACTTGAGTAAATTTAATAGAAAGTTCAGATTGTGTTATCTGAAGTATTGTGTTTTTGTATGATTTGTTTGCTAGTTTTTTTTATAGTAAACTTTTCGCGTGTTTTATTTGTTTTATCTCTGTATTTGTTATTATTCATTTGATAGATTTTTATCTTTAAGAAACTTTTAAATTGTTTACCAATATTGTTAACTTTCTACTGAAAATTATTAGTGATATTCTTATACTTTGTTACAATATTATTAAAACACTTATAATTTTATTACTTGGCTTTTTTGTCATGACTGTTTCTTTGACGTTAGTTATCACTTCAGACCAAATTGGTGATAACATATAGATCTTAACCCTAACCCTAATTTTTGAGATATAATCCTAAGTGACAGTCATTAAATTAATACATGATAATACAACTTGCAAGCATTTTAATTGATAATAATTTCAATTAGATTTAATACAAAATTATGTTTTATAAAACTTTTTATATGCTGATAAAATTTTACATGTATTATTAATTTTTTTTCATTTGCAAATCACAAAAATGGTTGATCCAGTCATTAAATTTAAACAGATAAGACATAGTTTCTTATATAAAATTATAAAAAAATATATATATCCTAATAAATTATTATTAGTTTATACTCTTCTTTCAAATAAATATTGTATTCCTGATAATTATATAATAAAAACAACTTGAGGTAGAAATACAAATCAATGTACTGTTCAATGTTTTATTAATTATAATGATAGTAAACCAGTATTTCAAATCTGGTTTGAAAAATATTTTGAATATAAGGTTTCTTTAGTCAAAATTGCTACAGATGTTGCAAATTTATTTCATAAAGTTTATATATTAAAATGATTTTTTTTTCACTTTTAATGTAAAATAATTTAAAAAATTTCATTTTTAATAATAGCCTAAAATAATAGTAGATAATTGAATTTGAGTTGTTTTAAAAAATTTTAAAGTTTTATTTTACAAGATTTTTAAATTAGAAATTTAGATTTTTATCTTAAAAAATTTACTAATGATTGCAAAACCTCGGATATCTTTTTCAAAAATATGTTCTGGAAAACATTTACTGATGAGTGACTATATTCCTCTATAATCTTTTGAATTTAACTGTTAGTAAGTTTTTGAAACAAAATTTGCACTATAAGTTTTAATAAGCTTGATTTTATTTAGATCTATTTCTTCAAATAACATAAAACAGATAATTCAAATAACATAAAATACAGTATTTTTTTTTTTAGAAGAAATAATCTTGCACAATTAACAATAATATTTTTCTGCATATTTCAGATGATTAATTTACTTTTTTTTTACATAAAAGAGAATAAAGAATAATTTAATTTATAGAATCAGTATCTTTGAAGTTTTTTAAAAAAACTGAGGGTTATTATTTGCCTTAGCATTTACAATTTTTCATTAGTTTCAGATTTTTTGGTCACATGTCTCTAATTATTAAATGGTATCTTTACTTCAGTATCTGATCAAATTCTCAACAATCAATTATATAACTGACACAAGACTGACAATAAAATCTCAACAACTGAATCCAAAATCCTGACAATCTAAAATCCTGACAACCCAAAATCTGATATGTTTTATTTCGATAAGTTGATTATTCTAATATTTTAAGAACAAAATTTAAGATTTATCACAATTAATTATATATCATGCATTTTTTTTTGAATGTTTTATGCATAAATTCGCTAAATAAGTAATTGTAAAAAATTATAAAAAAATGTTATAATCAATTTTACATAAATAATTTATTACTGTGCGATTTATTTTATTATTAAAAATTGTTGTAATTTTATTTTTCCTATCAATTATAGCATTTTTTTGCTTTAGATATTGTACATTATAAAAAATATTTTCAATTTGTAATTCTACTTTTTGTTGCTTATTTTGAAGTTTCTTAATAATAGTATAAATCCTAATATGTGAATTACTACTAATGATTATACCAGGCCTCAATAAAATTCTAACCATCGCATAATTTCATTAGCTTCTGTCTTCTGATAGTATATTTGATTTCAAGGTATCAAAAGCAATGGAAATTTCACTTGATAGAACAAATGCTAGAGATAAATGACATAATCTGAGACTTAAATGCTTATCAGAACCATATTGAACTGTTAAGCCACATTCTTGGATTTTTCTCCAGCTGCTTTGCTCCAAATGAAAAAGACAACCTTTATTAATAACACCAGAAAATTCCTCATTTGATGCATTGATTGCTGCTATTTCAAAATTAGTAAGAATTTTTGATGGTCTTAATGAAATATTATTTTCTTTAGCAAATTTAATTAAATTTTGAAATAATACTTGATACAATTCTTTAGATTTTTCATTCATTAATACATATACTAATGGAAGAATTTCAGAGTTTTTTTCTATATCAACAGGATTATGGATTGTATAGAGTTGATAAAAGATTCTAAACGTACTATCTATAATCTAGAATGGTAACTGAAATATATAGATATTAGACATTAGTTTTTGTTGTAAATAATAAATTATATTCACTTCTAATTTCAATATTTTTCACTAAGAATAACTCTTTATTAAAAGTATAATAAAATGAATCAGAAATATTAATTTGTTCAAGACTTTGTAATTCTGCTGGTGGTGTATTTGCTTTCCTGACTCGTTTAATTTTCATTCAAAGAGCCTCTTGTGTTGGTAAATAAAGAAAAATTTCTTCAGAAATTTTTGTGACATTATTTTAGATGATTTATGCAGGATTACTGCTACTTTTTTGAGCTTGATTCTTTATTTGTGTAATAATTTTTGCAATTTGGACACTACTTGCTTGTGAAGCATGGTTATGATCAATAAAATTTTGAAGGTAATGAAAATTATTTGTAAAAATAATTACTGCATGACCTTTGCAATCAGATTTTTTTATCTTACAGTACCAATAGAACTTATTTTTTTTATTTATTTCTTTTATTATTAGATAACCACGAACATTAATTTTATTATTTTCTTTTTGAAAAGGAACTATTTCACAAATTTCATCTATATATAAATTGAAAAAAAATTTATTAATTAGAAAAAAATTGGAGAAAATTGTAATATTATTAAAATAAAACAATGTATATATTAATAAATAAAATATCAAATGGAATAATTTTTATTAAATTATTAAATAAATATATCATTAAATATTTTTTGTTAAACATTATTTAATTTGTATATCATAAAATTCAAATTATTAATATATAACATTTTGAATTTGTCATATTTTTGATATTATAGAATACACATCATTATATTTATAAAATAATGATCTATCAAGATTTTTGGACTGTTGAGATTTTGGACTGTTAGGATTTTAGAATGACAGGATTTTGGATTGTTAAGATTTTGGAATATCAGAATTTTGTTGTCGATCTTGTATTAGTCATGCAAGTGATTTTCAAGATTTCATACCAGAACCCTTTACTTCAATAATGATAATGATACATACCTTAATTCTTTACAGAAAGGATGATTGAATTTCCATAAAGTTCTTATATGCTTTATTTTATTGGAAAAGAATTTAAGAAGTGATTACTAATTAGTTTATCATATGAAAAGTTGTTTTAATTATTGATGCTTTAAAGTAATATAAAAAATATATTAATGTTAGCATTTATTTGTGATAATATTTTAGCAATAACAAATAAGCAAATATTTAGTATATTTTATTTTGTAATATATATTTGAAAGATAAACAGAATATATTTTTTGAATTACTATGAGCTATTGATTTTGTCTTGAACTACTATTGCTCAGATTTATTTATTTTTTCTTCTTAAACTTGAATTCAACATTTCAGCTAAAAGTTCTGAATAATATTACTATTTCAGCTATCATTCCAACTGCTATATAACCAGTTTGAAATAATTAATTTACTTCTGAATATGTTAATTTGAGTAAAAGCATCTTGTAAATTCTTAAGTGTAAAACTTTTATTTCTTAAGAATTTTCAAGTTTTGTTAATTTTTTGTTTGTTTTATATAAATGTAATATAATAAAACACATCCTTTTATTTTTTAAAAAGGAATTTTAATATATTATTACATCAGATATTAAATGTAAAATAGTTCTGTTTATATTTATCATAATGAAAGGTTTTTAAAAAAAATAAAGAAAACATGATGTAAGTTTTTTTGCTGATATTTTCATTTTGATAATTTAGAATTTGAAAAAAATAAAAAAAATATGATAATATATTTATATATTTTTTTTATTATACAATCATGATTCATTTAATCATTAATTATTTGAAAATTTACTGTATTAGTCAATATTTGAAAGTTTATCAATAGGACATAGTTTATTTGATCATTAATCATATAGTAATAAGTTTAACTGTTATTAAAGAACTATTTATTTGATTATTTTTAATGCAACAATTTTTTTTAATTATATTTTTTGTAGTTGAAGTAGTGTTATTGCCCAAAATTCATTTAACAATAAAATTCAAAAAGCTAAAAATTTTTCTAAATTATAATTAGTTTTAAAAAAGCATAAAACCAGTTTAGACAATTAATTTTATTATAAAAAATCATAGCTTCAGATTAAATTTTAATTAAACTAAAATTTTGAAAAAATAGCTTTAGATTTTTGGCAAATATCCTTAAGATGAAGTATTATTATTTATTAATACAATAAATTACAAGTGTCAACAGGATCCCGGACATTACATATACAATTCAATGGCAACTTTTTTGCAGATTGACTTAAATTTTACAAAAAAATAAATTAGTTTTTTACGACTATTTCAGCATCCAGTGGTCTAATTTGTACGAACTTTTTTTGTTTTGTAGTTAGAGATGGGCGTTAATTAACCATAGTTAATTAATTATGGTTAATTAACTGTTAATTATGTTACTTATAATTAGTTTAAAATGGTTAATTAACTGTTACTTTAAATTAACCAATAAAAATGCAGAATTTAAGTCATATGATTTAATTATAATTTGATAATTATTGGTAAAAAATGGTATAGATTTATTTTATAATTTATGTTTTGTATAACTTGATAATCTTTTTTTTATGATTTTTTTTTCTTTAAAAAAAATTCTTGCAATTATGGGAAAAAAAAAGAAAAAGTTTGGAAGCATTGGAAAATTACTGAAACAGAAAGTAATAATAAAAAACATCCTTTTATAACTTGTAATTATTATTCCAAAACTTTTGAAAATAATGAAAATACTAATTCTTATAATAGTAAAAGTAATTATAATAGTGATAGTGATAATAGTACTATACTTGAATTTGAGTCAAATGTACTAATAAGTTTAGATGATAAAGAATAAATAAAACATATAAGATTTATTATAATTATTTTAATAAATAAATAAATTTTATTGTTTTATTTTATTATTTATAAAAAATTAATATATTAGTTAACTATAGGTTAATTAACTGTTAATTAACCAAATTTATAATTAACCATTATGCTCTCATTGAGCTCTACAAAATAAAAAAAATTTGCATGAATTGGATCACTGGATACCAAGATAATCGCAAAAAATGGAAAATAAAAAAAGAGCAAATTGGATCTTTTTTGGCAAAAAGTCAGTTGTGAGTTCTATAAAAGATGTCCAGGTCCTATGTCAACTATTAACTATAATGTATAGAAGTGAAGAAAAAAGTACTTAAGTATATAACTGATTTTCTAGAACATCCTGAAATTTCTAACAATTAATAGTGAATAGATGTAATTAAAGAGAAGTGATTAATTTCACATAATTTATTTTTACTTCATTCATACCTTTACTGATATACTTTTGTCTAGGAATTTCAAGAAATCCTTCCAGACATCTGAACTGAATTTTTTAAAATAATTGTAAAACTTTAATAAATGGATTTTATATTTTTTAATATTATTGCAAATCAAATAATATTTGTCATTTCCTTTCACCGGTCGAATGATAGAATATTGGTAATATATCAGTCATCTGATAATCATTTGATAATCCACATATCATATTCTGATATCTCTGGATTAGTAATTCTGATATGATACTGATTAATGGAGGAGATAATTACATTTAAGTTACATATAAGTTACATATCAGTTTATAAATATCAAAAATATCACATAAATATCATACTCATATCGGTATCTATATACTTTAATAATACCTGTATGATACTTGTATGATCATTATATGTATTATATACTGATAGGTCAATGATTTTATTCTAAAATTTGTATAAATTGTATTTATTATATTTATTGCAATTAGGGTTGGTAAAATAACCGTTAGTTATGAATTTGGTTAATTAACCGGTTAATTAACGGTTAGTTAACGGTTAATTAACCCATAAATAACCTGTATATATAATTTTAAGGAAGTTAAAATAAATTTATAATTTATTAAATATTATAAAATTTTAATATATTTTATTTATTCTTCATCATCTAAATTAATAACATTTGCTTCAAATCCAAATATACTATCATTATCAGAACTATTATTATTATCATCTTCTTTATTTTCATTATCAGAACTATTATTACTATCTTCTTCATTTTCATTAAAATTACTAATCTGTTTCTTTTTTTGTATTTTTACAAGTCTATTACACATTCGAAGATTTCCATAAATATAAACTAATTTTTTAACACGTTCATTTTTCAATCTATTTCGAATTTTATTATGAATAAAACCAAAAGTAGAAAAATTTCTTTCTGCAGCTGCAGAAGATGTAGGAATTGAGAGAATTTTAATAGCCAGTTGTTGAAGTTTACTAGTTGGCCATGATTGCCACCATAAAGATGAATTAAGAATATTAGCAGATTTCCAAATAATTTCATTATCATAAGGTGAATTTTTATTACGAAAATTTACCAATTCAGCAAATAATTCTACTGCTTCTTCCTGATTAAATCTTTTATTTACAAATGTTGTAAATTCTACATAACCAATAGATTCAACTTCATCATTTTTACTTTTTTCCAAAAATTGTGGATCTAACATATAAGCTGTTATCATAATAGGATCGATAAGTATATTCCCATCGCTTTGCAATAAGTTCTTGAAGTTTATCAGAAAAATTACAATCTATTTGATTAATTTGATTCATTACTTCTTTGAAATATGAATAAACATTTGAAAGAATTGAAATATCTGATTCAAATAACTTTAATGCCGAAACCATTGGTTCCATAATTTTTGTTATTATATCTAAATCTTCCCAAAACTCATCTGATAAAATATGAGCTCTTAAAGTTAAATCCATATTTTGACGAATTCTTATATCCATTAAAGCCTGTTCAAGTGCTGTTCTTGAATTTTGAAGTGATTGAAAACAAGCAAGATGTGTTCCCCATCTTGTAAGTGCTGGTAAAACCAATGCAATTTCTTTAGAATAATTTTCTTTTTGAATATGTTTCAATTTAGCTGTTGCCTGTACATGTGCCTTAAAATAATTGACCAACTTTTTTGCATTTTCAACAACAGATTTAATTTGATCAATCTTTAAAATATCACTAATTAAAAGATTCATTACATGAGAATTACATCCTAAACAAACAATACTTGGATAACTATCTTCAATAATTCGCCAAGCTGCTTTCATTACACTAGCTGTATCTGTAATAACTGCTGAAAATTTATTAATACCAACAATTTCCATTTGTTTAATAATTTCATCTGCAACCCATTTAGCTGTATGAGATTCTTCACCAGAATAAATAGCATCAAAGAATAATGGTTTTGGAGTACAAATAACAAAATTTTGAACTGATTCTTGATTAATATTAGACCAACCATCTGAAACCATTGTAAGAGATTTAGCTTGTAAAATTTGTTCATTACATTCAGCTTTAACTTCATCAAAAACATCATCAAGTAATTCATCAGCAAGTTTTCTTCGATTAGGTAATTTGAATGCTGGACGTAATTGTTGAAAAAACTGAATAACATAATTATTTTCAAGAAAAGAAAAAGGAACTCCAGCAGCAAATAATGCTTGAGCTAGTAAAATTTCAAGAGTATCTTGTTCTTCTTCACTCATACGATCAACAAAATTCTCAATTGTTGTATTTTTTAAATGCTTTTTTGATGTTTTTACTGTAGGAATAAAAGTAGAAGTAGTAGCATCAGAAGTTTCTAATAGTTCAGGAATTTGTTGTTTCTTTGTTTTTGCACTTTCTGGAGCTCTGGGACAACTATCATTAAGATGAACTTGCATTCTTTTAGCTGTACCTTGTTCAAAAACTTTAGAACAATAATTACAACGTACAGAAGGATGTGTTTTTTTCTTAGACCTACTACTTTCTTCATTACTTTCTGCTTCAGTAATTATTGTCCAATGTTTCCAAACAGTTCCCTTTTTTTTTACCATGATAATGAACAATAAATTTGCAAAAAAAAAGTGTTTTTTTAAAAAAAATTTATCTTAAAAAAAAGATCATGCAATATGTAGATCATAGATTTAATCAATATTTATATTAATTAATATTTAATTGTGTAACAAAATAATGGATTATCATTTAATCACATGATTTAAATTCTGCATTTTGATTGGCTAATTATAAATAACGGTTAATTAACCATTTTAAATCAATCATAACTAACAAAATTAACGGTTAATTAACCATGGTTAATTAACCGTGGTTAATTAACCCCCATCCCTAATTGCAATATTCTATCTAATGTTCTATCTAATATCCTAATGTCTTATCTATTGTATAATTTAATGTCCTATCTAATGTCCTATCTATTATATAATCTAAAGTCTAAAGTTCAAAATTCAAAATCTACAAAAAGAAAAAGAAATGATTAGTATCAATTTAAAGAAATTGAAGTTGGGGATAATTTTGAACTTACTAAAATTTTACATATCCAAAGATTTAAAGAACTGGTCACTCCAAAAAAAAGAAAGAAAAACATGAAATGTAAGTTAAGTTTTGTTAAAAAGATTCAAAAGAAATCTTTTGAAAACTCACCAAAATTTCATACCTAGGATAAATATTTTGGAACTCACCCAAAAAAACTGAAGCTGATATCTACAAAATAAAAAGAAAAAAATATTTAATAAATTTAAAAAAAAAAATAAAGAAGTTTTGTGAAACTTCAAAACTCACATATCCAATGCTCAAGTATCAAAGCCGATATATACAAATAAATGAAAAAAATGTTAATTAAATTTTTAAAAAATTAATTTTTAAAAAAAAATTAAAGAAGTTTTATAAAAAATGAAATTTCAAAACCCACTTATCCAACATCCAAGAATATAAAACTGATATCTATAAAATTAAAGAAAAATAAAGTGTTAAAATAAAATTTAAAAAAAAAATTAGTTTTGAAACTAAACTTCAAAACTTACGTCAACGTCCAAGAACTAAAGCCAATATTTACAAAATAAAAGAAAAAAAATATTAAATAAAATTAATTTTTTAAGTTTCGCTTCATAACTCACTTATCCAAAGTCCTTAACAAATTGAAACTAATACCCACAAAAAATAAATGAAAAAGAAGGTTAGTATATGCTTATACCTTTTATTTATCGCCGTTTTCAAATTAGTGCGACCCCTGCGTGTCACCCTCTAAGGAAATCGATTTCCAAAAATTTGCAAAAATCCAGAATTTTTCTAAATAACTACGTAGGAAAGGGTCAATTATTAGCGATTTCCAGAGGAAATCTTGCAAAATTCTCAGTTATAAAAGTAATTTGCTTATAAAAAAGTGTTTACGTTATACAAAGTTTTATCACTCACTTATAAGCAAACTATTTGAATAATTGAAAATTTCCTGAAATTTCCTTCAGAAATCACTAGCAATTGGACCTTTTCTACAAAGTTATTCAGAAAAATTCCGGGGTTTCTACATTTGTGAAAACTGATTTTCTTAGGAGGTGACATGCAGGAGGTCGCACTAATTTGAAAACAGCGATAAATAAATATATTTTTTTAACTTACTGGGAGTTCAATAACCTAAAAAAACAAAAAAAAAGAAACGTTAGTACATTTCTTTAATACAATTGAATGCTTCCATACACTTATACACCCATTAAGGTTGCTTGTCTAAACCTCTTCAAAATCCTACGATTAGTTTTGTCAAAATTTTACTATAGATTTATTATAGTTTCGGCAGAGTTTCAGCAGTTTCGGCATTTATAATAAGTTTCAGCAGTTTCGCCTTTCTCTAAAGTTTTGCCAGTTTTTTAATATAACTTTAATATAGTTTCGGCAGAATTTCGCTTTTCGGCAAAACGCTATCTTGCCTAAACCCTAGGTTTCGGCAAGCAACCTTAACACCCATATACCTAAATCTGGTTTTTCCAAATTTATAGGAGTTCAGTAATCTAAAAAAAACAAAAAAAAAGAAACGTTAGTATGTTTCTTCAACAATTACTCCTACCAATGTCCCCATATACTATACAGGGCTCTTTCAAGTTCCTAGGAGTCCAGTAACTTAAAAAAACAAATAAAAATGAAACGTTAATACGTTTCATTAATAAAATATAAAAAGAAATCTTTTTGAAGTTTCACCTTTAAAATGGGAGCGCTTTGACTTCCTGATCCTAAAAAAAATATGAAATGTTAGTAACATTTCATTGAAATAAATCAAAAAAAAAATAAAAATAAAAAAAATTGAAGTTACCTTTGAATTAGGTCCAGGATCACACCTTCAGTATTTTGGACCTACAAAAAATAAGAATGAACGTTAGCTAACATTCGTTAAATAAATTAATAAAAAAAAAACTTTTAAAGAAATATCTTTGAAATGAAGTCTGGCAGCGTCCTGACCTACAAAAAATAAAAGAAAACGAACGTTAGTATAACATCCGTTAAAAGATAAAGAAAAAAAATCATTTCAAAATTTTACTTTCGAAATGAAATTTGGCGACATCTTGGATCAACAAAAATCAAAATGAATATTAGTTAATGTTCATTAAATTAAAATAAAAAAATTTAAAGTTTGAAGCTAATATAATCTTTTCCATTAAAAGAAATCTTTAACTTATTTATATTCCATCTACAGTATATTTCTTTAGAAAATATTAGCATTAATTTATAATAATCTACAATTAAAAAATCATCATGAATAATAAATCCTGAGGCTAAGATAATTGGCAAATTGCAAATAATACCAATAGACTCAATTAAGATTGCCTGTCTAAACCTCTCCAAAATTCTACTATAGTTTTATTATAGTTTTGGCAAAGTTTCAGCAGCTTCAGTATTTATAATAGGTTTTGTCAGGTTTCGCTTTTTTCCAGAATTTCACCAACTTTTTAATAAGACTTTTATATAGTTTCAGCAAAGTTTCACCATTTCGGCATTTTGCCAACTTACCAAAACCTTCTAGTTTTTCCAGCAACCTTAGATTCAATAGAAACAGTAATAATATCACTAAAGTCATATTTTTTAGATTTATAAATTTTAGCTTTAATGCGATCAACAATATTTTTTGTTATAATAATATATATTATAATTTTTTAAAGACTACAGTCTTAAAAAAACTAATAGTTTTATTATTATTTACAAAAACCATTTAGGATTAAAAGAGTATAATGTGCTAAAACTGTCAAAACTATCTATACCAAAATATAATGTTTCTCTTGATATGTAAGGCCACACAAATTCAAATTTTCAGTTCACTTCACCCAGCTGGGTCACTTTTTCAAATTTCAATAAAAAAAAAGTTTGTATATAAAAAATTTATCACGTGATTAGGACATAATTTTATTGGTTGGTAAGTTTATCATGTAGCTGAGAACTTCTATAAATTCCTCCCTTTTAAAAGTCAACCAATCAAATGTCACAATTTTATATATAAACTTTTTTTATCATAATTTTTTTGGTCTAGTCTTTTTGATCTTAAGACTAAAAAGACCATAAGTTTCAAGACTAAGTCACCATCTTTAATGACATAAATTTATTCTATATGCAAAAAGAAACATTAGTATTTAAAAAATCACTAGTTAATTGATAGTGAATACTAGTCAAATGATGGCATATCAAGTCATAAGCTATCATGGCATATCGGTCAAATATAATAAATCTGATATGCATGATAGCTTGTATTAAAAATCATATACATATCAGTAACCTGATATGACAATAATTTTTACCAACAATTTACTGATATTTTATTAAAATATATCAGTAAATATCAGTAAAATATAAGAAATACCGATATTTAAATAATTGGTAAATTCTATATTATATAAACTTGTGTAATGTTGATCATTTTTTATAGGTTCTAGACTCCAGCAAGTTAAAAAAAAATTTTTTTTTTCACAAGTTCTGGACGCCATTTCAAACCAGTAAGTTAAAAAAAAAATTGTTCTAATAAAAGGCATATAGATATATATGTATTAACCTTCTATTTTATTTTTTTTTGTAGCTTCTGGACTTCATTGGACACCATTTCAGACCAATGAGTAAAAAAAAAATTGTTTTAAATAGAAGGTGTACTGTATATTCTAACCTTCTATTTTTTTTTTATAGCTTCTGGACTTTCTTAAACGCCATTTCAGACCGGTAAGTAAAAAAAAAATATAGTTTTAAATAAAAGACGTATAGATATATATTAACCTTCTATTTTATTTTTTTTTGTAGCTTTCAGGCTTTCTTGTATGCCATTTTAGATTGGTGAGTAAGGTTGCTTGTCTAAACCTCTTCAAAATCCTATAATTAGTTTTATCAAAATTTTACTATAGATTTATTATAGTTTTGGCAGAGTTTTGGCAGTTTCGGCATTTATAATAAGTTTCAGCAGTTTTGCCTTTCTCCAAAGTTTCGCCAGTTTTTTAATATAACTTTAATATAGTTTCGGCAGAATTTCACTTTTTGGCGAAATGCCATCTTGTCTAAATCCCTAGGTTTCAGCAAGCAACCTTACTGGTGAGTAAAAAAAAATTCAGTTTTAAATAGAAGATGTATAAATATGTTCTAACCTTCTATTTTTCTTTTTTTTGTGTTTCAATTTTCTTAGACACTTATTTCAGACCAGTAAGCTTAAAAAAGTATTTTTTAAATGGAAGACATATAGATATGTATTAACACCTTCTATTTTTCTTTTTTTTTGTAGATTCCAGACCTGTTAGATGCCATTTTGAACTGGCAAGTTAAAAAAAAATACTTTAAATAGAAGGTGTATAGATATATACTAATCTTCTATTTTCTTTTATTTGTAAGTTTCAGACTTCATTCGCTCTTATTTTTTGTAGGTCCAGAATACCGCAAAACACTGAAGGTACAGTGTCAAACTCCACTTTGAAGGCAAAGCCATCAAAGTTATTTAATGAAACGTTAGCTAACGTTTCATTTGTATTTTCTTTTATAAGTTTTGTAAGTCCACAGCTTTCTGGACACGAATTTCAAAGGTAAAACTTCACTAGTCGAAATAGGAATATTCGACCTCTAAAAAATTCAGCCTAAATTCGGCCAATTTTAAAAAAAATCGACCTAAATTAGTAATGATATACAATTCAATCTATATTCGACTCTGATTCGATCCTGCAGAATGATGGTCGAAATGCGTATAATAAAATTAAACTATATTCAACCTAACAGAATAATGGTCGAACTATAACTTTTTTTTTACAAAAAATATAAAAAATAATGGCCGAATTGCATGCTTTTTTTATTCACTTTTCTAGATAAAATAGTGGTTATACTATATTAATAATACTAAATATAATAAAAAAATAATTTGTTAAAAAATGTTTTGAAATTCGAATTGGTGTAAATACCAGTTCGAATGTTATATTAAATCAACGCAAATGGAACTTTCTATTTATAGGAATAACGGCTAAATATTCTCTGGCATTAGATCGATCCGATTTTTTGTATTTTACAGGTATAAACCGACCTAAAATGTTGTGTATCGGGATTATATTGTCTCTACTGCTTGGGTAGAAATTATCTTCCCATAATTCGACGTTGCAAGTTTCGACATCATCGTCAATACTGAAATGGAATCGAGATGTCAAATTTGCCGGTTTGTACCATTTGATGTAAGCCAATTTGTGTGTCAAATTACGGGAAGATAAATGAACGCTATGTTCGAAAAAAAATTGGATTTGACCTGGGTAAGTATCAACGCTATTCCCATCACGATTAATAAATTTAGCTAAGACGAATGAGCTCTTAATATGTCGGGTTGCAGCAGCAGATCCAAAAGTTTCTGCACAGATTTGACATTTTCCATATCGATTCGCTCTGTTGATAATGATCGTTGAATTGGGTAAATTTTCTGTGAACGGTTTTCTGAATATAGAATCTACATATGTATCCTCGTAATATTCGATAAGTAAATCGTAGATTTGTTCCTCAAGATGAATATCTTTGGATTGCAGTGCTAAAAATTTACCCGGAAATTCCTCGCAACCAGTAATTGGTGACTCCGATATATTTCTGGAATTCATCAAAAATCGATACATTTCATCTGTTGGAAATTCGGAAAGAGAACCGACAGAAGGTCGTTTATCGAGTAATTCGAGTCCTATTACTTCTGAACTTGAACTATTAATAATATCATTTATTTGCGCTTCGGTCATCAATCGACGCATTAGTTCAGGTTCGATTTGGCGGTGGCTATTAGGCAAAGATCCTAATAAATAATTTATTATTAATCTTTGCTAAATGAAATAATATAATTCGAAAAATCGACACAATTAAATTTGAATTACCTAATAAGCCATTCATTCGTTCAAAGCTAAAGCACCAGAACGAATACAGAGGTCCGTAATCGTAAGAGCACTCGCATAGATGTAATGATAGGTGGAGGTTTGGCATTATTTTTTCTTCGCCATAGCATTCTTCGATCAATTTAATTATCTTTATCAAAAGTTCATGGGCTTCTTTCATATCGTTAATCTCCACAATTCGTCTAACCAAAATCGTACAAACTCTTACGAAATACGTAAGAATTTTGCGATCTTTACCCGGAAGATGATTCCATAAAGCAACAGTGGCATATATTAGGAAAAAGTTGCGCCATTGGTCAGCGGTAAAGTTAGAAAACCCTTCACCACAATGGATTTTACCAGGAATTCGTCCCAGATCTGATGGTACTTTAAATTCGTCCATTTTCTTTTGAATTGATTGAAGATCTTTTTCTGTTAATACACCTTCGTCAATCCATATTCGTTTTGTTATCCATTTAGCGATTCCTAGAAAAAGGCAATGCATCGGATCTACAACAACAAAACGAATCGGATCAAAATACGGCAGTCTTAATATTTCAGACCACCTTACGCCATTTTCCTTGACGAATCTCTCTCTTTCTGCGTTAGATTTGCATCGTCGCCATTCTAAAGCCTTTTGACGATGCTCGACTGGATCTTTCATGATAAACCAGTCGCTCATATCCGCCATACCACCAAAATTGCGATTATTGGCCCTTTTTTCGCATCGATGGCATGATGCAAGGGCAGAGATGTGCCCGCATAATTTTCGAGCTCCAGGAATATCGCACGAAGCAATTATTAATGCAGCTCGAATATCTTTGCCATTTGGACATTCATAAGTGCGATTAAGAATCACGCCTTCCCAAAGTGATTCTAATTCCGTGATTATTGGTGAAAGGTAATGATTTACTCTATGTAATTTAACCTCATTGGGCCCCGGTAATATGCCGAGTATAAGCATATTTTCAGGCTTAAATCGAACATCCCGAGGTAGATTACATATTATTGCGTATATTACACCTGTACTGTAAATCGTTCCTTCGTACGGCTGGAACCAATCCAAATTTATCATTAATCCTAGATGAGTATCAGCCTTGTCCGGTCGGAAAAAGTTATTTGACCCTTGTTCGTTTGATTCCTTAAGATTTTGCCAAATTTGCCCGTCGTATATGTCTGATAAAACATTATCAATTACTGAACGACGAGTCCAATGCCGCAATAATTCTTCAAATCCTGGTCGCTTGAACATACTAGAAAGCTGCTGTTGTATACTCGAGACCGGATAAATTAATTCAGGAACAATTGATATACTATTATTTAAAGAAATTTTCTTTCCTAAAGGAGTTTGACATTGCTTTAATCTCTTTGTGGCCGAATTTGGAAATTCGACATGGCTGCATTTCATAATAGTATTATCATCATTTGATATTATATCCTCTTTTTTGTATAATTTGTGGCATTTTTGGCAAGCTGCAAATTGCGTAAATCGATCGATAAGTCCTAACGCTTTTCTTAACATATATAATGAATTTGGAAATGATTCGGGATTGATATTTTTACACACTTTCAATATTATTTTAATAAATTGTATTAATTCTTCAATTGCGGTATTTGGTATGTTATGACTCGACCTGAACTTCATAATCCATATCAAAATCCCCTTAATTAGTTCATCTGTTGGTAATTCTGAAATATTCGGTGTGTGAAATATCTGGTATGTCGAACATAGGATGAGAATAATTCTCAAAATTACTTGAAAATTCGTTATCATCATTATTAGGAGAATCTTCTTGTGCCGAAGATTCACTAGTGTAGATATCATCCGTGTCATATTCAGTTGATTCAGCGACTTGCTCAACTTCAGTAATATGACGAAGTGTGCCTGTTTTTGACCTTTTTTTACGTGGAAGAAATACATATTGTTGTTCCTCATACGTATCATTATCAGAATATGTATCAATAGATATTGTCGTATCTTGTGGTTCTACTAACGGTATTGTCGTATCTTGTGGTTCTACTAACGGTATTGTCGTATCTTGTGGTTCTACTAACGGTATTGTCGTATCTTGTGGTTCTACTAACGATATTGTCGTATCTTGTGGTTCTTCTAACGATATTGTCGAATCAATCAGTTCTACTAACTCTTGAGACGTTGGAGCCTTATCGGAATTTAATGGTTCTAAAGAATTCGTTTCGTCGCTGCTCTCCTTTTCGCGCGGATCAATCATTTTCCCATTACAATTGCTGCAATAGCACGGAACCTTCGATCTTGGTTTTCTGGTCGTAAATTCGGCATAAGTTCGTTCAGAGGTTGAAGAACTCGGATTATTATATTCGTCCAAGATATTAGCAGCAATGCGTTTTCTTCTCCCTTTATTCATTTTTTGATAAAAGTCAGATATGATAAAGTTGTAATATGTTTTTACGTTGAATAAAATTGTAATTATTAATATCAAATTTTTAGTGATGTCGAATTTTTAGTAATATTGTGATTTTTTATATTCCGTTTTTAAAGTGATATTGATGGTATAATTAAAAAAACCATACGAAAATTGGACGAAATAGACAAAAAATTAAACGAAAATTGAATAAGTATAGGAATTTAAAAATAAAACATACGTATCACCATACTATTTAATTTGATTTAACAGTTTCATTAATTGAAAGTCTAATTTGATGCGAAAGTTTAAGTCTGATTGATGAAAAAGTTTAAGTCTGATTTGATCTGTTTAATTAATTGAAAGTCTAATTTGATGCGAAAGTTTAAGTGTAATTGATCGTTGATTGTTGAGAGTCTAATTTGATAGTAAAAAATAGATATAAAAGGTGGACCAATTTTCTCGTCCATACAAAAAATCTCTTTCTTTTTTTTTTGAAAAAAAAAACCAATAATGACTCGTAAGAAACCATCGAAACCAAATACTCCTCCACCAAATATTGCCGAGTCGTCAACACCAGCACCACAAAATATTGCCACTTCGTCAACACCAACACCTCCAAATATTGCCACTTCAACACCGGCATCACGATCGTCAGCATCAGCATCACGAAATATTGCCACTTCGTCAACATCAACACCACAAAATATTGCTTCTTCAACAGCAACAGCTCCAAATATTGCCACTTCAACACCGGCATCACGATCGTCAGCATCAGCATCACGAAATATTGCTTCTTCAACACCGGCATCACGATCGTCAACATCAGCATCACGAAATATTACCACTTCGTCAACACTAACACCACAAAATATTGCTTCTTCAACAGCAACACCTCCAAATATTGCCACTTCGTCAACACCAACACCTCCAAATATTGCCACTTCAACACCGGCATCACGATCGTCAGCATCAGCATCACGAAATATTGCTTCTTCAACACGTAATATTACCACTTCGTCAACACTATCAACACGTAATATTACCACTTCGTCAACACTAACACCACAAAATACTAATACTACAGTTTCTTCATCTCCCTTTAAACTCGTTATTCCGCCAGATATTTCAGCCTCAATAGGTCGAACTCAATCTCAATCTCAACGAAATTTAACGGCTTCGGATATTATTAAAAAATATCCTAATATTAATGTACCAAAAAGTTATCGTTCACATCACGAAGAAGGAGCACCAAGAAGTGATCGACCAAGTAATGAAGAAGCGGGTAAATCGAATTTGTTATTTTTATATTTTGATATTTATTATATTACATCTGTTTGTTACATATCCTTATAATTTAAAATAGGTAATTTTGAGTTAGGAAATTTAAAAAAAGAAACCCTTCGACTACAGAACGAATTAAAACAAGAAAAGTCCAAAGTAGCCAGAATGAAACGAAAAATAGATAATTTAGAAGACCATGTTCGTAGGATCGAGGAGGAGAACTCCATGTTACGGGATTTTAATGAAATTTTTAGTAACGAATCGAATGAATTATGTGAAGAAAATAAAGCTCTCCGAGAAGAACTTCAACAATCCAAACAACTTCACATACCTCGAAAGATTATTAATCCTCCACAGCAATATTCACCAAAACGTCCCAATAAAAGATTAAAATCGAGAGAGGAATCTCCTGATGAAGTTGCCGCTACAGATGCAAGAGTAAGAATTTTACAAGACTATTTGCAGCCGAATTGTGTTAATGTATATATACAGCTTTTATTATTTTATTATTTCCTCTTATTGTTTAGGCTGAAATGAAGAACCTCTTGAAAGGTCAAATACCCGAAGAATATCGGTTGGATTATGGTAAGACTTTTAGTGAACAGACAGCAAAGATATACGAAAAATTGATACCTGAATTAAAGAAGTTGATGAGTGGACATTATAATCCGTCGGTAACCCAATTGTCAGACTGGTTACGATCGATGCACAAGCATAAAAGAGATAGACAACGGAAACGACAATCAGGCCAATTAGACAAAGTAGATCGAAGAATGCACGTAAATGCGCGATTGTCCGAAGTGAGGAGTATTTTATTTTAATACACTTCTTTTTTTTTAGTCATTTGAAATTAATCTTTATATATTCGACAGAAAAAAAATAGACGAGTAAAGGCCGCAATAAAATTATACGAAAGAAATGATGCCAACATACAGGAATTCGATAAAGATGAATTATTACCAATGCTCCTACAGAATGATTGTCATTCGATTGAGCAATCGGATTCCGAAGACGAATCAAGACAGAAATTGCCTAATAACAAGCGGTTCCTGCATGTATACGATCGGGAATGGCGTTCGAACAAGGTATTAAAGTGATTATTGCTATTAACCTATTTTAATATTTATTCGATATATAAAGTTTATCTTTGTTTTAAATAGTTAAAACACCTATTACGAAACGTATTGGACCCTGAAGCAGAATATATTCAACACGCAAAAAAGCAAAGAGAGAGAATTTATGATGATGACATGTATTTTACGTCTAGTGAACCTCTCAAGAATGTGCCCGAATGGGCGCTCGATAAAGCGAAAATGTACGAAACTGATGAAACCAACGAAACAAACGACGTTAGCGAATATGACGCGGCTGATGATGTGATTGATGATTTGATTCAATCTTACGAAGATTGTGAGCCAATGGAGCCGAATTTAACGGAGCCATATTCGGATTTCTTGTTAAATTCAGCGGAAATGAATTCGATTAGACCCGAAGATTTGGATGAGATTGGTGAAAGTTCGACGACAGTAAGTTGAATTGTTTTTAATATTTTTACATCGCAAATATCGCTAATTAATTTTGTTTATATCATATTAGCAACAAAGAGCCGAAAGGAGTCGAAAAGGCAAAGAAAAAGCCACAAAAGAAGCAAAAGAAGACGAGGAAATTTATGAAATCTTTGAAGCCGACGAATATTATTAGTATATTTTATATTTCTTTTTTTGGTTGGTTTATTGGGTTTATTTTTTATTATATGGTATTATTAGTATATTTTATATTTCTTTTTTTGGCTTAATATGGTTGGTTTATTGGGGTTTATATATTATTATGTACATGAGTTGATTTATATAATTACTATACGTCAATATATATAAAATATAAAATAAACGGATTTTATTTGCTTATACTATGCTTTATTATTCGTCCTTGAAAACTCTATTTATCAATAATATTCGGGTTACATATAGTAGTCGAATATGGTTTTTTTTTAGGGTCGAACAAATATGTAATAACGTCCTAATATAGGTCTAATTTTAGCCGAATATCCTTTCCGAATTTGAGTCTAATTTTAGCCGAATATCCTTTCCGAATTTGAGACGATTGGCACCCTAAATGTGCCCGAAAATTCGACCTTAATTTGACACAGGTTAGATCGTCATTCGACCTATATTCGACCTGGTCAAATTTAGGTCGAATTGTCCTATTTCGACCAGTGTGGTTTATTTTTTTTCAATTTTTTTTTAATATTATTATGAACGGTTACTAATAACCGTTCTTTTCTTTTCTTTTTAGGTCTCGGGGTTCTCGGGTGTTTTCTAAAGAATGGAAAAAACCAAAGATTCGTAAGTAAGTACGAATCTTGGTTTTTTTTCTTATTTTTTTTTAATATTATGAACGGTTACTAACCGTTCTTCTCTTTTTTTTTATAGGTTCGGGTGGATTGCCAAAGAACGATCAAAGATTCATATATATGAATACATGAATCATGTAATTGTGGAATTGTATTTGAATTAGAAATACTTTTTGTAAATTAGATAGATGCAATAATAATAATATAATTATAAAGTATTTAAGCATTAATAAATACATTTATTTAATAATAAATTTGATAAAAAAAATCGTAAATAAATGGGTTGTTATTAGACCATAATTCGGCTTAAAGTTTTAAGGTCGAATATTGGTCAATTTAAGCCTAAATAATGGTCGAATAATTAGTCCGAATTTGGGACGATTGGCACCCTAAATGCGCCCGAAAATTCGACCTCAATTTGACACAAGTTAGACCATCATTCGACCTATATTCGACCTGGTCAAATTTAGGCCGAATTGTCCTTTTTCGACTAGTGAATTTTAGCTAAGCATCTTCCTTCACGCTGTAGTATGCAAAACTCGATAGAAAATTAATTAATAATTAGGCGTAGGTATCTTAGTATTTTAAACGTATAGAAAATAATGGAATAATAAGTTACGTGATGATCGACCTGCACAAATGATGAACTATTTGTTTATTGTTTATGACCCAAGTGATAGACACTAGTGATAGACCATTTGTTTATTATACATCATTGTATCAATTAGTAGATCATTGTAGGAACTCCTAGACACGAGTATAAACTGTATCTAGTATGAAAAGATAGAAGAGATGTTCCAAAAAGGGAAATATTAGATGAGATATTCAGAGAAGGAAGTATAAACTCCAGGACATGAGTATAAACTGTACCAATTAAATTAGAGAAGTCATAGAATTCAAGAGTAATCGATATATTATTTAAAGAATATTTATTTGACCCGAATAAACTAACAAATTTTTGAACAGATAATTTCGAGAAAGTGAAAGGATAGAATCTTTATCCTTATTATTTTGAATTTATATTGAATTTTATTAATGAAATATGAATCATCCCCAATTTATTCTTGATGAAAATTGTGAAAGGCATAAACCTTTTAGGTTTTATTAGTCCGAAAGAACAATATTTTGTTTTATTTTATTTGACCCTTAGACAAATGAACCACTAAACCAAGCGAGATTGATATTTTTATATGAAGTTCTGATTAAAGCTTTGCATAAGCTGGCTTGAGCCGAGCCACAGTCTGGCTCGGCTCAGCTCGAAAAAAAAATTCTGGCCTGAGCCAGAATAAGCCGAGCCATAAAAATTTTGGCTCAAGCTAAAGTGAGCCGAGCCAAGCCATGAAAATCATAGCTCGAGCCAAGCCAGGCTCGAGCTTTATCTTCACAAAAACGTTTCGCAACATTTTTTATTGAAGCATTGAAATAAATGTTGTGAAACGTTTTTTCTAATATAATATAGTGAAAAAAATGTTTTCGCAACGTTTTTTATTAAAGAATTAAAAAAATGTTGCGAAACATTTTTTTCTAATATAATATAGTGAAAAAAACGTTTTCGCAACGTTTTTTATTAAAGAATTAAAAAAAACGTTGCAAAACGTTTTTTTCTAATATAATATTGTAAAAAAAACGTTTTCGCAACATTTTTTATTAAAGAATTAAAAAAACATTGCGAAACGTTTTTTTAATATAATATTATACAAAAAACGTTTTTGCAACGTTTTTTTATTAAAGAATTAAAAAAAACGTTGCGAAACGTTTTTTTCTAATATAATATTGTGAAAAAAATGTTTTCACAACGTTTTTTATTAAAGAATTAAAAAAACGTTGCAAAACGTTTTTTCTAATATAATATTATACAAAAAACGTTTTCGCAATGTTTTTTTATTAAAGAATTAAAAAAAATGTTGCAAAACGTTTTTTTCTAATATAATATTGTGAAAAAAACATTTTCGCAACGTTTTTTATTAAAGAATTTAAAAAAATGTTGCAAAACGTTTTTTTAATACAGTCAAAGTTCTCTATAACGAATCCCACGGGCCGAAGATTAAAATTCGTTATAGTAAGAAATTCGCTATACTAAAAGCCATTTTATTATAAATACTAAGATCTGTACCTGAACTTTTCTTCATTATAGCAAATTATTCGCTATATAAAAATTCGCTATAGAGAACTTTGACTGTATAATATTATACAAAAAACGTTTTATTTCACAACATTTTTTGTATGATAACTCAAGCCAGCTCGAGCTTTTTGAGCCGAGCCTATTACTGGCTTCGAGCTTTTTGAGCCGAGCCTACACTGGCTCGAGCCTCTTTTCAAGCTGGTCACGAGCCCACGAGCCAATTTAATCATCGCTCAGTTCGGCTTAGATTGAAAAGCTCGAGCCAGCTTGTAAGCCAGCTCGGCTTATGCGGAGCTTTAGTTCTGACCCTATACATGAGTTTTCATGTATAATGAGGTATGCATGTGGCAGGTGCATCCTTCAACGCTTTTGGGCATATGCCAAAGCTTTAGTGTTAATATCATCTTGCATTTTATAGGTACAATAGAATATCACATACAGAAATTTGCAGTAGTGATCATTAGCTCTGGACTAGTTTGGCTAGAAGAATCGATCTAGATATATGCAAATCCAGGTGCAAGTTCGAAAGTAAAATTAAACTTGGCTACTACTATTGCATAAGTAAAAATAAATATCGCCAGTATTCTTAGCAGGAAGTGGCAATTTCAGCTAAGAGTACTTGACAATACAGCTCAACAATTTTGTCTATATATTCGCTCTTTTTATGTATTATTGATATTATCAAGTAGATCGATATCTTTTAACAATTTTTTCGTTTGTTTATAAAGATTTTGCCATTGTACATGAAATTTGTTTCGTAAGACAGAAGACTTAATAAGACAGGGAAGAATACTTGTAAGATTATTTATATGGGATTTGATTACTGCATGAACATTTGCAATTTCTTCTCCTGCTGTAATCCAATCATAATACAGAGTATAAAGAACTGTATGAATACGGGTTATTTCTTGTTTACTCCAGTCTAACCGATATTTTATAAAATCAAGATCTTCACGAAGTTCCCTTTCTTTTTCCTTTAAAATAACTCGAAATGCTTCAAAATTCCATTGATAATTTATAGTAAGACAGGAATATAGTATATCTTTAATCTTGAGATTACTAAAAATTAATTCAAGCAGTTCAGAATAAACAAGTGGGCTAGGGTCAGGCTTTTTTTGCGCAAGAAGCATGGTGTATATGCAAGAAAGCAGTATAAAATAACAGAGAAACTAGCAAAGTTCAAAATAAAAATTCTATATAATTTTGAGCGAATATGTTTGCTAGTAAAATACTGGGTTAGTGTAGTACCCAGCGCCAAGCCAAAAGAAAGTAAACGATGTGGTAGTATCCCAAAATGATCGATGTGGTATTACAGTGGTATTACCCAGCGCCAAGCCAAAAGAAAGTAAATGATGTGGTAGTACCCCAAAGTGATCGATGTGGTAGTATTCCAAAGTGGTCGATGTGGTAGTATCCTAAAGTATCCCAGAGTAGTAACTATACGGAAAAGGGTTCTAGAAAGGCAGGAGCGAAAAATAAGATATAAAATTGGTAGTAACCCAAGTTAAAATAATATATAGAAAGAAAATAAGAAATTACAACTTGGAATAATACCGGCGATAGGTAGGAAAGAAGTCGGGAAGGCAGAAAGGTTCAGGAGAATACACGAAAAAAGGATATGAAAGCTATATAGCCTGAACTAATTCGGCACTTCGAGCCTCATTCTCAGCAATCAAAAGGGTTATGGAAGGCAGGATTGCGCATCTGGATCACCAACTCGGCACTTCGTACCTCATCTGGCAAGTCGTCGGGCTGGTAGTGTGTCTCGCTACGCTCATCCCACCTCGGCCTTGTGGCCTCGCAGTACCTACATCACCCCTCCGTGGGGCGGGAAATCCCTATACATCTGAAACAATATGAAACAAGATCTGAAACATAACAATATAAGCAAAAAAGGATAAAATAAGGGAAAAGAGAAGAAAATAAGAGAGAATCAGAGAGGGTGTTTCGATGTTTCAGATGTTTCGGCAATTTTGGTAAAAGTCAGGTGAAGACAACCCTCCCAGAAAAAGTTTTGATTTTACCCCCCCAGATCCGAAACTTCTGAAACATCTGAAACCGATTCAGGATTCCGTTCGTTTTCTTATTGGAGGCAGTGAGATAGCAAATCGAGTAAACAGATAGGTTAATAACCCCTAGAAGGACTGTAGAACCACAGGAGGGTAACCGGGTAGGAGCGCGGATCTTTGGAAAAAATATATTCGGCAATTGAAGATTAGGTAACTATAAATTAGTACTCGATTTGATAGAACAAAAAATGACCACTCGAAGCTCAAGTTATCCCCAAGTTCGGTGAACAAACGAAAGCCTTCAGTATCGATGAGCTTAAACGGTTTATTGTCGCTGCAAAGAGTATGAATGATCTCGATCAAGCCAAGAGGTATCTTTGCAGTTATTTCATTCTCTGTGCAGATCCTCATGGGGTTTTCTGGTGGGACCCGGATAGTAAAAGTTTGAAACACGTTATTGACAAAAATATTGGTAAACTTATCCGTCCAATCACGAAGGCATTCTACACACAACCTGAACAAGGACCCTCTCAAAAGACCAAGTTCAACATCTACAAGTGGTTTATGGTCGAGAATACCGATGTATGTAATGCAACCTGTGATCCCCATAAACAGCGAATCTTCAGATCCTTAACCGGCCAACTCTATCTAAATATCTTCCCAGGATTCCTCCACGTCTTACGTCCGATATCTACCTTTGAGTCTACAATTCACCTCGCGGTTAAATTTATCTTCTCTCACATTCAGGATATCTGGTGTTCGGGTGATTGGAATCTCACTGAGTATATCATCAAGTGGTTAGCCGGTGTATCTGCTGGAAGGAAGATGTACTCGATCCTTTACCTGAAATCTGGACAGGGTTGGGGCAAAGGTATTATAACAGATTTCATTCAGCGCAGCGTCCTAGGCACTCAACTCGTTTATAAGACCAGCGATCCTCAAACGATTCTTGGAAGTTTCAATGGGCAATTACAGGGTAAGGTTCTTCTTCTCCTCGAGGAAATGCCCACGGAAAAAAGCCAGTGGAATAATCTGTATCGCTCTTTAAAGGATAAGGTAACGAGCGACATAATAGAAATCCATGAAAAATACAAGACGCCAACACATTACAAAAACTTTATGTCAACTATCGTCCTAACCAACGAAAATGCTCTCAGAGTGGAGAACGATGATAGGCGCACAGTGTTCTTGGATGTGTCACCATCCCGCAAGGGAGACCTCAACTACTTCAAAAACTCGGCGACGCTATGAAATACCCAGGCGCCAGTGCGAGGCGTTCTACGCTTATTTGAGAGCCATCGCGGATGCTTACCCGACTTCAATGGAAATCCGCCACCTATGACAACATCCAAACAGGAACATATCATCTCGACTCTTCCACCGCTATTCCAATTTATAAAGGACACTTACCTCGTAGTGAAAAATTATATGACCGACCTACCTGTTCAAGAATTTTATAGGGTATATACTTCATATTGCGAAACTCATTGCATTTCACCCCTATCAAAGATAAACGCTTCTAGAATTCTATCAAATGAGTTGGGTATAAATAGCAAAGTAGTACGCAAGGGTGGAAAAACACCACGGGTTTACAGCATATCCAGGGAGGACCTCTACAAGAAGTTCTTTGGCAAAAACTGGATCCACGAAACAGACGAGATAGACATAGAAGGAATCGATATAGAGACTTCTAAAAAACCCGCATCAGACCCCAAAGCCTTGGAGAAGTTCTTGGCAAATATATATAATCCAGCCAACAATCCACAAGACGTACAAGAGAAACCCGCTGAGGAAAAACCCACTGAGAAAAAACCCGAACCCGCTGAGGAAAAACCCGCTGAGAAAAAACCCGAACCCGCTGAGGAAAAACCTGCACCTGTAATTCGCAAGACTCCTCCACCGCTTCCACCCAAGCCTGACCACTTAAAAGAACGTCCACAAGAGTTAAGAAAAGAACAACCAGATCCCGATGAAGATACTAATGAGTCAAACACCGATAAATCTATAGATAACTTCTCAGATTGTTATCTATCTGACAAGGAACCCGACCAAGAAGAACCTATCCCCGAGCCAGATAACTACGACGTTTTAGATGACTTGCTATCTGACTCAGATTTTACAACTGTGAACCCAGCTCCTGAACAACAACCCGAGTATCCCGCAGAATCTTCTGCATCTGTCACTAAGCCTGACCCAGAACCGGCTTCTGAAGAGCAATTTATCCCAGAACCCAACACAGAACCAGAAGTTGACCGGGATCCTGAACCAAAGGAAGGCACTTGAGCACACTGGGCTTGGCAAGAAAGACACCGATGGGATCGCAAACCATGGGTTAAAAATTTAAAGGACCAGGTCTTCAATGATCTCTACAATACAGGTAAGGAATTATGGGCCAAGTACCAAGACGCGTCAGACGAATATGACTGGGAAATACTCGCGTTTGAAATAGAGGAATGTCCCACAACGCGTATTGAGGACGAGTACCAGTATTACCTTAAGGAAGTAGTAGACCGCTTCAAGGACTGGATCGAATATAATGGATACTTACCTAAAACACCTAGCCGTAAAGAACTCGCGGATTTAATAAGAGTATACAAGGATAATCGTGATGCTGAGATTATCACCACCCCCTCTGGTTATGAAACTATGAGGGCAGATAAGGGTAAAGTGCGAGAGATCCCCGAGGAACGTCCAAAAACTGATATGGAACGTGAATGGGAGGCCGCCAATGGAATCATCGATGACTGGGACGAAGAGGATACTGAGGGCGCTATCAACGACATATTGTAAGCGCTATTTGAGATTATTTCTTTTTTTTTTCGTATATATATAGAAAGATATTATTTATAGTTGAAGACAAATCATATACATAAAAATGCAATACTCAAGAATTGCCCGCACTTTACCAACACGACCTGACATCAAGGAACTTCAGTATTCCGGTGCTCGCTTTTCCAGAGGAGCTATCGCCAGACTCGGTCAGACTCTCCAGACGCGATTTCCAGATAGAAAGTTCCAGATCCTACTTCCCTATGAAAACTGGAAACCTGGTGGATGGACATCAGGAAACCAACCAGCCAGCCTCTTTTCACTATTAGACCATTATGATGAAGCACAACTACCGGATGACGCAGACCCTGATTATTTTGAACGATTCATAATTTATGCAAGAGATAGTCCACCGGCCGCAGGAGGATGCAATGGGGAGCTAAATGATTGCCTGTATGAATGCCTAAAAAATATTTACGGCACATTCTCTAAAATGCCAAAGTCAATCGAAAAGCCCGAGTATATCAAAAAGGCATTAGGTCTCAATCGCGATGCTCCCATCCCAGTTTCATGCATGGACAAGGTTGAACAACTCGCAGGAAGTCTCGCAATTAATATTGTGGGGGACATTACCCGAATCTCTAAGAGTAAGTCCAATAGACGTGCGATTCTCATCCTGTCAGAAGGCCATTACTCCCTCACGTTAAATCCCGGAAGACTCCACTCCAGTAAATTGCGTAATTTACCCATTGTATACCATGAAGATGGGACCAATAATGTAGTCACAATATACAACGGCAAAACGGTTAAGTCTTGCACAATTGGGCAGTTTCAAAAAACTAAGAATTCCAAGAGTTCTTTCATCCCCGTCGAGAAAAACCGTAAGACTGGGGTATATGAAACTCTCGAAGAAGCATATCAGAGAATCCACGAGGAGCGGAATTCCTTTCTACAGGAGACAAAGAAGTTCGGTTTAGGAATCGACTTATCATACCATAACTGGTCTTACAAAAGAACGGCTCTCTGGTTATTCGAACGATTAAGTGTAGGGATTCCAGCCAATGATCCTCTTGACCCGATAGAAGCAGAGTGGTTAAGTGATGCAATGATGGGCGGATTAATCTGGGCAGATAACGAGTGGAAGGGCTATGGAAGACAATACGACGCAACAAGTTTATACCCGAGTATCCAACAATCGAACGCGAACTTTCCAATCAGACGGGGTAAATTCCAGACACTTAATGACTTTGTAGACCACAGGGGTTATGCCTTATATGGATTATTCCGTGCTAGGGTAAATGGGAATAATATTCTCTTCCGACAGAATAAAAGGGGAATCTATACATTCATCGACTTACAACGAGCAAAAAAACTTGGTCTCAATATACAGTTAATACAGGATGGGAAGCCAAATGCATTGATATATGATAGAGAAGCGAGAATCCCTGGAACTGTAATATTCGGTGAGTATGTACACTTCCTCTTCAAAATTAAAAACCAGGGTGGCATAGCTGGCCGCGTGGCAAAGCGAGTCCTCAACACATTATGGGGAGCATTATGCCAGAGGAAGCGTAATTACAAGACACTCACCACAGATCAAACAGACCCATTTACATTTCCAGAGGGCCATACACTTGACTCTATCATACCAGTAGGATCTGACCAGTGGCGATTCTAGTTTACAAACCCGGGTAATCCCTTCAAAGGTGAGTATCCCAGGATCGCCCCATTCTTATTAGCACGTGGTCGCAAAATCACATCTGAGGCAATTCAACCATACAAGGATAAAGTACGACGTATCCATACAGACGGATTTATTTTAGAAGAACAGCCAGATAGCCCCGCGCTTTTCACTTGTTCAGAGAATGCAGATACGACTCTAAAGACTTTCAAGTTTGAAACCGCGGGATACTGCCATGTGAAAAATGCGAACAAGGTTATCTGGACATGATTGCTAGGGACCGGTATGTATATTTTTTACTGACATATCGTGATGGCATAATTGAATAAACCTATGGGATATGTAATCTTACGAGATACCCAAATGCAAAACACCGACGGATTAGGTAGACAAGACGACGAAAGTTTCCACGCGTGGGCTAAGCGCATTCAGAATGCTGTGCAATATTATGAGACTTGTAGTAGAATAGGTTTTCATAGGCGGCTACCTTATCCGAAGGTCTCGTCAAGCTGTATATGCTTATATTGTGCACATTAGGAGAATAGTATCACGACTACCAAATAGGTGGTACTGTACCTACTGTAAATCTTTTATTGATCGCGGATGGGGAGCTGACGCTTTCATGGATCAAGCGGTGCGACTACATTTATATAGTTGCCCAAAGCATTTTAATTTTGACTATTATACTCATCATGCTGAAATGATCCAGAATGCCTTTAGGAGATATATAGAAAGAATGAACAATAAAGCGGCTAGGATAATCCAGAAAGTCGCTATCCCCCTGGTTATATAGACCAGGCTCTCCATTGATGCAAAAGGCCGAGCGACGCTTCTACTGTCTTGCAGTATCCCAAGTGTAAACCCCTAGGTTGCCTATATTTATTTTTTCTCATTCGAATGAACAGGTAACTGAAGATTTATATTTTTTACAAAGTACAAAGAATCATGTCAACATATACCGAATTCGCAAGCATTGTTAACAGCACTGACAGCACTAGTGAGGAGGTTATTTACGAGGCATCGCGCATTCAGCCTAATGTTGTCTCTGACGAAACTGTTCCCACATTATCCGCGCATTAAAAGATACTATAGTAATCGCATTAGTATCTGGGTTTAGCAAAACCAGTTACCTCGTCCAGGACCACGTGAAGTATATCGAAGCGAATCCAAACGGCAAATTCTCCTGTATCATATGTGAAGTTCGTGGCCAGAAAACTCTTCCCAGATAATGCGGCATATACTGCTAAAATAGCAAAAATCCGCGAATCATACAAGAATAAACAAGCTCTCCTGATAGCTTGAGGCCCTCTTCGAATTGTATTATAATGCGACTAAGGACTCATCAACCGGTCCCCCAAAGCGAGCTATTACTAAAAACGAGGCTGAGAAAACCTTAACAGAACTTCTTGCATAAGCGGCTCCTGTGGTCCTACGATTCTGTACGAATTTAGTATATATTTTTTATCCATGTGTAATAGGCATACAGTAATTGAAGATAGCTATAGTATAAGTAACATAACATCATGTTGGACCGATTACCAGTAGAAATAGTCGAACGCATTGTCGCAAAGATCCCGGATGCTGACCTTATTGCAGTGAGTAAGGTAGATAGAGTGTGGTGGCAGGAAGTTCGTCAAGAGGCATATAAGAGGTGGAAAAATTATGCCACTACGATCGGGTATGTCCGAGCTCTTGGAAAGCCATTCGAAAAAGGGAATGTTGACTTGGATAACATTTGAAGATGTAAACGACTTCTATAAAAGATGGATAGACCGCCTCGCGAGGATCGGCTTTATATTATGGAGAAAATGCTTAGGAATGGGATGGTCGTGGACCCCCAAGAGAGGGAAACCATAGAGCATGCATTAAGTGAGCATAGATGGGGAGGCGATCCATGGGGATGGGGCGGAGTGGTATGAATGGACTACAGCCGGGAGTAAGCATTTTGTCTTGACTTTCGTAGGAATTCTGCTAACGAGTCATATTTTTAGATCCGGCCGGCATTACCGCGTAATCCCGAATTACCGAAAAAGGAAATTTATGTTACACAAGATTACAAACGCATTTTTACCAAAACGATTTTTTTTTGTGGAACGGGTATCGCCCAAAAAAGAAATGATCTACGTACCGCATGAAATCACGTGACACTCTACACATTTGTTCAGGGTATCACGTGACATGAACTCCGTTCACATTTTCTGTAATATAATCCATAGTTTTTCCATGAATCACGCCAATCGTGCATTCATATCCAATAATTTCCTATAACTTATTCATCAGGTATCCTCGTGTTTCGCGACAAGGACTGATGACCACGTAACCTTATCATCAGGTATCCTCGTGTTTCGCGACAAGGACTGATGACCACGTAACCTTATCATCAGGTATCCTCGTGTTTCGTGACAAGGACTGATGACGATGTCACTTGGTTATTGTAAATTGAAGATAACAATTAGGTATGTAGACACGTACAGAAAAAAGACATGTCTTACACTTATATAACTAATCCTATAACCGGACGTCCAATCCGTGTTGGTGGAGATACCTTTAATCGAATAGTTATGGAATCCCACGATTATATCGATGGAAGGCTTGTCCGTAGACAAACCGTACCGCCTCCACCCTGCTGAACAACCTGTATATTTAAATACAAATACAGGACGCTATATTCAACACGGTACTAGAACGTATCATAGACTGGTTGAAAGTGACTACGAGGTAGTTGAGGACTACTACCTTGTTCATTCTGAAGAGGAGGAGCTTATAGAGGAAATCATCAATGAAACGCGCTATAATGAGGAAAATCTTGATGGCCAGCGGTTAACTTTTAATGATATACAACAAATCAGGGCCGCTATTCAGGCTGACCAAGATGAATATGATGATTTTATCTTACAGCAAGATACGACTAACAGAACACCTTCCTCCGGTCCTTCCGGTCGTCCACGAACTTTGGAGGACCCTATGCCCCTTAGACTTGCAGAGCTTAATATTGAGTTGTGTAGGGAATGTCTCATGCCTGTAAGCCCAAGTGACTTAACGGACAAGTTGTGCAAGGACTGCGCTTCCTAATGGTCAGTCCTCCGGTCCTCCGGTCCTCCGGTCTTTCCAACGGTTGATCCCTTAATGCCAGTTATTTTTTTTTTTCTACAAATGACAGGTATTTAAAGATAACAATATATAAAAAAGATTGTGAAGGATACTAAGTGAGCGAATAATCAAAGAAAGATAGCCATGTCAACATCAATCGTAATAAACTAGTGTCAGAACTGTGGAGTATTCTCTGCAAAAGCGGCATATAGAGGATTATCCAGCGTGTTGTATAGACAGATTATAAAGAAGATTGGTGACGAGAGTGAACCTTTACAAGCCTTGGGACTTGCCAGGGATAAGTTGGTCCAGATTATTCGTCGGGCAAGTAATGTGGATTTTACGCAATTATTCACACAAAGACTGGATATGAAAATTATGGACGGAGATTCATACGAGGATACTAGGAAGTGGCTTCTTGAACAGCTTATAGCCATTGGATGTGACAGTGGGGAAATTGCCTTATATCAGTTCTTACGGAATACATGCCCGGATGGTATTGACGAACCCTTTACTACATTCTATGAGAACTATGTAAATCATGTAAGAAATCCGATGACTAAGAACTTTGCTTCTCGAGCCTTAGGAGCTATTGGATTAAAAGCTAGGATGCTACGGATTGACTTCGAAGGACGTAAAAAAAGTGCCATGATTCTTAGGGCTTCTGCGGAAGAACTTCGTGAGTGATGGGTTGCTAAAGCAACCAGATTCTTACAAAATACTATTGATCCCTACTCGTAATGCTCGACGGTCCATATGACCCTTAGAAAAGATCTGTAAAAGGACCCCGATGCCTTCTATTAATTTTTTATTATCCAAAGGGTGACTAGACTTCAGGACTTCATATCGGGAGAATAACTCCTTTACGGTCTCAGATTTTGGAATTTCAGTCTTCGCGGTCCTATCCCGTACTTTTGCTAAGAATTTTTGGAAGTCTGATCCCAGGGTTTTACCAGATAGTCCGTAGGCTTCCCGAAAGACGTACTTAATCCAGGTATCTGCGTTCTTAGCTATAATACCAGATACGAGGAGGTGTTTTCTCTCTTTAGGCGATGGATATTCCCGAGCAAACTCAATTAGCTGGGAGGACTTTTTTGCTTCAGCTACAGCTTTCTGGCCATAAGGACTAAACTTTGATCGAACTGGGTTCAAACTCGGATCGAACGGGGATTGAACTGAGTTCGAACCCCAGGATCGAACTGAGATTGATCAGTGATCGAACTGAGACTAGTATCCCATCTAACCCGAATGGATAACGGATCGCTCTTGGATCTTCTAAGATCAAATACTATAAATTCGCGTTGCAGAGTAAGGTCATCGATTACTGGAGCTAGTGACTCCGATTCTTCTGTATACTGGCGGATGATCCTCTTAGTATCGGTCAAACTTCCGTGACCTCCATGTAGGGAAATATAATTCACATTTTCACGAATAGTTTTGGGAATGGTAAAGAATCTTTGGGCCACATAAATACATGAAATATTTTTGTGTCGTCCGTGTGTAAAAAATCCAGTGATGAGATCCTGGTTTTTTTTAGGTGCATCCATCAAATCCTCGAAGATTACCACAGTAGCCTGGGTGGAGTTGAAGTCATTAACATTTGGAATCTCACTATGGGATACTGCGGTAAACGGAATTTCTTCTTCTTTGAAAAAATCACGTACGACTGCCCACTTCGGTTCATCGAGGTATCTGCCAACTAGAATTACCGCATCACATAATATGTACCTTTCGCCATCCTCCTTTGCCTTCTTGTCTCCCATTAACAAATTAATGATCATAGTTGTCTTACCCGAGTCAGAACTTCCTGCTACGGCAAGACGGAAAGGCCATGATGGGGCAAACTCATTACCTGTCTCGAGTCGGTCGTGTACTCGTCCAAATTGTATACATAAAGATCCATTTGAATTTTATTCTAATTTAGTTTAAATATGATGTCGACACCAATTGCAATTTATACTCCTTCAGAGCCTACTGGACCGCCTCCTAGGGATTTGCGTGATATGAATAATATACCATTAGTTGCGGTAATTAAGGATCTAACAGATTTTTTAACTGTCAGGTGATCGCATGGTTGTTAATCGAGATGTACAAAATGCAAACCATCGTCTTAAACATGCTCTTAATTTATTAATTCATCGCTGTAGAGAAACATACGAAGAACGCGATATATTAAAAGCGAAACGTGATCGATCTCGAAAAGAACGTGATGATTTACAAGATGAACTCGAGGTTCAAACGGGTTTGTTAGGTCTTACACAAGATGAGCTAAATAACGTACAAGATACTATTACTAGTTTAGAAGCTAATTTGGCTGAATTGGAACGTGAGTTTGGTGGTATGCGGACGACTAATCGTCGTCTTCAGCAGCAATATAATCTTATGAGAGGAGAACGTAATAGAGCTATAGGTGAACGTAATAGAGCTATAGGCGAGCGTGATGCGGCACGAAATCGGCTTGTATATGCCAATAATCGGGTTCTTTTTGGAATTCGGACATTGGGACGTCTTAGGAATCGACTTTTCCAACAAATAGCCACTCTGCGTATCCAAGTACAATGGTTTCGGATTAGACAATTGAACCTTCCTCCACCTCCTCTCAACCATCCACAAAATACGATATGGCTGCCGTTGGTATAGCTGCCCCCATATTTCATGGTCGGGAAGATGAAGATCTTAATCTTTTTATTGATAACTTTTTAGGGTATATTAATACCGTTGGTATTGATCCATTGGACGATGCTGGTGCGCCTCCTGGTCGGGTGCGAGCGATGGGGGTTCTTCGTAGCTGTATGAGAGATGAAGCGGCGAGGTGGTTTGATGCAGAACTTACTGGAAAAAATTGGGAACTCTCGAATATTCGGTTAGTGGCTACTGCAAATGGTGGAGCTGGTGCTACTCGCCGAGCGTTCAGAGCTTTAGCTGTTCCTGAGGTTGCTAATGGATTACATGTTGGTACTTACTTACCCGGGTCTGATGCTGATGTATATTCAAGGGTTGCAGGTAATGCGGCGGTAACCGTTGGAGATGCATTTTTCCCATCACGCGCTGATATCGTTAGAACGAATTTTAAAGTTGAAGAGCAGTGGAGGCGTGCGGGCGGACGTCCTACTCATCAACCCGTTAATGGGTTGGGAAATCATGGAGGTCCATTTAATGCTGCCGTTCTAGAATCAACCAATAGTCTTACAGGGGATTCTCCTGGATCAAGCATTTATGCATATGCGTACAAATTTTCCAACCGTCATGGAAGAAAGACTTCAGATACGATTTAGTAATCTTTACCAAAAACAAGGTGAACCTGTTCGATCTTACTATAAGCGAGTTGAGAGGGCTGGAGATATTGTAGGATATAATCGAATTATGGTTACTGACCAGTTCTATAGAGGACTTTTGCCGGAAAACGTTATTGAAGCTTCCAGAATCGGGGCGGCGCCTCTTAATATATTAATCGATAGATTGAGTGATCTTGAGCGACGAAAGGGTGAAATGTTCTATGGATTACAAAGGCGTCAGGGTATATTGAAAAGGCTAAAAAGAGGAATTGGCTGGCTATCTTTCATCCGTGGAGCTCACACGAAGGTGCTGTAATACAAAGGTCGACAGACGTTATTACTCAAGAACGATTACAAGAATTGCTCAAGGCACAAGCCGAGGAACTTACCAAGAATTTCCAGGCACAATTTAAACAATTACAAGCATCTAAGCCAGTTCGTAAACCACCGGTCTATAGACAACAGATTAAACCTGTTCGGCCAAAGCCACGGCCACGCATTGTTCAGGATCATCAGGATCCTGATTGGGATGATGGTTATGTAGATCATAATTTTGGTGATGACCCCATGTGACCCTGATGCTCCTGAGTGGACTAGTGAGGATGATCAACATGTTATTGATCTTATTATGGGATATGAGACGTCTAAAAGATTTCCAAAGAGACTTCAGAAGGCTAAAGATAGACGCGATGATCTGGAATTAGCCCGAGCAATGAGAAACCTCGATCTTAATGATGATGCTATGGATATTGATACTAATACCGCGAGTTTTGATGACTTGAAAATTGTTCCCGATGAGGAAGGTGGTTTTCGGATTTGTGCAGTTCGAAGTACAAAAAAAAAAGTAAACTCGGATAAGGGTATAAGTATCTCGAAACTTCTTAAATCTGTTCCAAAAAAATCAGTTAAAATGACTCCTATTAAGATTCCTGTGAAGGTTACTAGTAGTAAGCCCACACTTATAAAAGCCGTCACCAAAAATGATTCATTAAGTTTATTAAGGTCTGCAGATTTTAGAAAATTACTCCGCGAGATTCTTCGGAAAGAATTAAAGTCTGCTCGTAAAAGTACGGAGATTCCGGAAGACCTAGTTGAGGAAAAACAAGAAGAGGATATCAGGGAAGATGACCCGATGGATATTGACATAGCTCGTTTGGAGAATACTAAAGATCTTTTAGCGCTAGATGGGGAGGTCAATGGGATAGCAATTCAGTGTTTAGCAGACACTTGTGCTAACGCGTCTTTTATTCAGAGGGAAGCCGCTGAAGAATTAGGGTTGGATATCGACAAGAGTATTACACATAACATATCTGGCGCTCCGGGTTCTGGTAGGACATTCGGCATGGTAAAAGGTGTGTCAATCAAACTAACCCCTGATTGTGTAATCACTGAGAATCTCGCGGTTTTAAGCGATTACAAGCATAGGGAGATTGGATTGAGCCGGACGTGTCTGAAACGTTACAATTATGATGTCTATGAATCACGTGAACATATCGCCCTTACTTGTAATGAGAAGAATGTTTTTATCCCGATAGTTTCTGACGTGAATCGAGGAGACAAAAAATAGGGAATATTTATTTTTTATTTCCAAAATTTGCGGATTAAGGCAGGGACATCCTCCTCCAACCGGTCAGCGGGTTCCCAAGTGGCTTCGGTATCTGGGTATCGTTCCCACTTGACTAGATACTGGTCTTGACCCTTCCTGATGCGATGCCGGAGTATCCGCTCAGGTACAAATCTTTCGGGTTGCCCTCTTATCACGGAGTCAGGTGGGGGATGTTCATTTTCTGGAACAATCTGCAACTCTTTTCGGGTGTACGCACATCTGGATACACCTAGACGCCCGTGTGGTCCATCGAAGAAGATACGTAGGAGGCTGTTCGGGTGAGAGGATCATTTTTTTGATGACACGGATATTGGGATTCCATCTTATGTCACCTGTACGAAATTTTCCATGGAGTTTATTCCCGAGTACTGAAATAGGTTCGTCTAACTTGACTCGGACATGTGTTCCTTCAGAGAGAAGTTCCGTCTTTTTTGACACTTTGGGTGACCCTGTCGGAATGTCTGGGGGATTTCTCTGCCAGATTTCATCTATTTTATTAACTACATCACAGAAATCTTCTGACCATTCCACGGATGTCACCCCGGTCTTCAACTCCTGTGCCACCATTCGTTTTAGGAGAGGCTCCTGGATCGCTTGGATAGCTCGTTCAGCGTATGATTGCTGTTTGTGTCTTCCCGGCTCTCCAAACCTCATCATCACCCCTAGGCTGTTCAGGAAAAAATCACGTACCTGATCATTGGTGAATTCTGATCCGGAGTCTGTCTCTATTCGATGTGTTGGTGGCTTAATGCGATTTCTTCTGTAGATTTTGACAAACCCGTTTAGAACTCTATTTGCGGTTTTATCCTTTAGGGCTCTGCGTCGACTCGTTTACCCGCGACTTCTACCACTACGAGGAAATAGTGGAATCCTTTGGGGTCGACTGGCATCTCTGCGAGATCTGCCTGATGCGTCGCATTTGGTTTCCATACAACTACTCGTGAACGCTCTGATGACTTTTCCTTTAGGGGCTTTTTGTATAGGTTGTAGTGCTCCTCACCTTTTAGAATTCGTGCTGGTACTCCGAGAGATTGTAGTATTTGTAGTAATTCTCTAATTGCGACATATTACGACAAATTAAAGGAAAGATTTCGGACTTCAAATCTTAAAATGACACGATTTTACTGCCTAAAGTGTAAGAAGGAAACCGAGACTGCTAGTGAAATACAAGATATGACCACAAATGGGCGTTACCAGCTGCATGGTGATTGCACAGTTTGTGGGATGCATAAGAATACTTTTACTGGGATAGACTGGGTTATCAAAAAGAAAACCAAGGAGAAGAAAAAAGAAACTGCGGCTAAAAGACATCAGACGGCGTACAATCGGCAATGCAAAAAACTCGGGCAGAAAATCTTAGATTCTGATGACACGTGTAAGCAGTGTATTGATAAATGCCTTAAGGAGGCAAAAAAGAGGAAGACGGATTAGTACCGCCTTTTAAAAGTATTCCTTATCATCTGAGTCATCGAGAGATACCTTTCCATCATCTGATTCATCATCCGAGTCGTCAGGAGTGCGACCTTCCTTAAGCAATTGGATGTTGTACGTTATTTGAGTCCATTTTTTTCAGTCGGACTCTTGCGTTATAAAGCCGCATCTGAGGAGTGCTCTTTCTATTACTACCATCCCTGCAAACCTGGTGTATTTTTTCTGATCGGCTTCATTGAAATTGTCAATGGCTTCTTTGTAGTAGTCTACTGCCTGTTTGTATACCTCTTCGGCTTCTTTATGCCGCTTCCACAACTCGGCTTTACAACAGTTATACCAGAGTCTGTTAATCTTGAGATGTTTTCCGAATTCTTTAACCGGAAGGTTTCTGACCATCTCTGCTACTATATCCGGGTCATTGAGGGGTGATGCCTGAATTTGGATCCATTTACGGATTCCATAGATGTCTACAAGATCAAGCCCGAGGTCTTCGGCAAGAGAAGTGGCGGCGTGTAAGTTTATCATTGTATGTTACTTATAGTTACCTAATCTTCAATTGCCGAATATATTTTTTCCAAAGATCCGCGCTCCTACTCGGTTACCCTCCTGTGGTTCTACAGTCCTTCTAGGGGTTATTAACCTATCTGTTTACTCGATTTGCTATCTCACTGCCTCCAATAAGAAAACGAACGGAATCCTGAATCGGTTTCAGATGTTTCAGAAGTTTCGGATCTGGGGGGTAAAATCAAAACTTTTTCTGGGAGGGTTGTCTTCACCCGACTTTTACCAAAATTGCCGAAACATTTGAAACATCGAAACACCCTCTCTGATTCTCTCTTATTTTCCTCTCTTTTCCCTTATTTTATCCTTTTTTGCTTATATTGTTATGTTTCAGATCTTGTTTCATATTGTTTCAGATGTATAGGGATTTCCCGCCCCACGGAGGGGTGATGTAGGTACTGCGAGGCCACAAGGCTGAGGTGGGATGAGCGTAGCGAGGCACACTACCAGCCCGACGACAGCAATCAAAAGGATCATGAAAGGCAGGATTACACATCTGGGTCACCAATTCAGCACTTCGTGTCTCATCCGGCAATCAAATGGGCATCTTCAAACTTCTAACCAACCACCACCTCGAATGTGATAGGAAGGTAACGGGGAAGAGCTCACAACCCAAGCCAGAAATATTCTGGAAATATTCTCGTCGTTAGCGTAACTATGAAAGGGTGTTTGATGCCGTAACGGGATCGCGTAACTGGCGCAGTAAGGCGCAGTACAAATTCGACATCCAAGCTGGCCTGAAACTGGCAAACTAATAGAAACACTCAGGTTCCCAGCCAGTTCCATGACAGCTCCAGGATACTACCAGGACGCTACCAGGATGCTGCCTACCATGGTGCTAATTTCCAAAGATTGGCCGAAATTATGGTATAAAGCTGGCCAAAATCTGAACTGCAAATTTACTGCGCCACCTGATGATTTTTTTACACCATTTTAGCAACTTAAAAGGCCAGCAAATGGGCCACACCCTCAACCTCAAATATGGCAACCAAAAGGGTCAAAGAGTGGAAAAACCAACTTTACTCCTATACAATTGTTAAAAGGCTTCAGAATGGAAAAATAAACCTCTGCCCTGCTTAGCGACCAAATAGTCACAGACCAGTGAAAACAGATGGATAGTAATAAAGCATCAGAAGGGCATAGACACGTAAAAATAAGTAAATATGTATCAATATCTATAAGTAGGCATCACTATGGTGTAAATAGATAGATCAAGTAGACATCACTATATATACTTGATTTATCTACTGTATATTAAATAAATATAGTATATAATAATGAAAAAATGTATTTGTAACAGCCTGTTACATATTTTATTTGTAACATCCTTTTTTTATTTTTTTTTAATAATAAATTTAATGTGTTTCACAAATAAAATTTTTATATGCAAAATTTAATTTGGAAAACTTTTACTTAATGTACTTAAGACAGTTTCATAGACAAAAGTTTAAGTTATAAGCAGTTTCTTGAAATTTTTTAAAAAATTCTTTTGTCTTAGTTACACAACTGATCTTTTGTTTTTGTTTACATTACGCCTGATCTTAAATTTTAATTGGATAAAATTGGGGTTGTTACAAATAAGACGTGTAACAGGCTGTTACAATTAGATTTATCCTATAATAATTATGTATTATATTTCTTAAATTTTTTTTTAAAATATTTCTTTATCTTAAAAAATGCCAAATTTAAAACATTTTTTAACGCATATACCAATTAAATAAACATTCTAATTAGTGATACTTGGCGAAATCAAAATATTTCGTCATATGATGAAACCGAAATATATTTATCACTTCATTTTAAATTTCGAAATTTCAAAATATTTCGTCATGACGAAATTGATATATAGTACAAATGTATAATGAAGATCTTAGATATTAGATCAGTAGATCTGATCATTTGATTAACCGATTATATAACAGTTACAATATTACATTTAAAAAAAAAATAAAAACTTCCCTGAGTCTATTTGCTTTGTTAATTGTTATATAATATTAATTGTTATATAATAATTAGTAATCATTTTAGCACGAATGCATGATTATTTTATTCATTTAAGTATTATAACACAATTTTCCCCTTAATTTCTCAACTATATATTGGTAATGTTACGTTATAATTTTTTTTTTTGTATTTTCACATTATTATATAAAAATCAAAAATGAACTCTCAACAAAAAGAAAGAAAATCTAGTGGTCGTCCTTAAAGTGAAGTGTAAAAGCATTTTGAAAAGAAACCTCTTAAGTCTACGTGCCATTTTTCTGCTAAGTGTAATTATTGTAAAAAATTTGGACTTGTAGCCACCCATACCAATTAGAAGAACATTTAGCTAATAATTGTAAAGAAAGTCCAGAATTGGTATATGCATTTTATTTAGGTGTAGTTTCATCATGAGATTTTGGAAGTGAAGATACTACTGCAATTCCTTTATCAAAAAATAATAAAAAAAGAAAAATTCAGACAGAGCAATGAAAGTTAACTGATTGGTTTGAATCAACTAATATACCTCCTCAAAAAGAAGCATCTATTACTCGTGCTCTTGTACGTGTATTTACATGTTGTGGTATATCATTTTCAATTATTGAAAACCCATTTTTTATCAAATTTCTTCATGAAATGAGACCAGGATATATGCCACCTTCACGTGAATTGTTTGGTAGTAGATTATTAAATCAAGAAATAGCAAGAGTTAATGAAAAAGTTAAGAAAATTATTGAAGATTCTAAAAATCTAACGCTTGATGAGTCAAGAATTAAGATTTATTTATTTTTTATATTTTATAATTTATTATTAATTAATTATTTTAATTTTTAACTCTTTAAAGCAATTGACGGATACAGGTCAAAAAGTGAAAAATTAGGCACCAATCGGTCACCAATCAGGTAGCTGATTGGTGACTGATTGATGCCTGTGACTGATTGGCATTTTCGCCAAATACCGTCACCAATCAGGCAGTTTACTAACTTTTGATCCAGTAATCAGAAAAGGATGAAATATAGCTCATTGGAATCGACTCAACAAGACGAATCTAATGGTAGTAAAATCGCATTTCTAGGATTAATACTTGATGAGAAATTAAGTAAAATATAAAAATAAAATGTATCATTTATATTTTATTTAATTTTTTATTAACTATTAATCCTAGAGATGCGATTTTACTACCATTAGATTCATCTTGTTGAGACGATTCCAATGAGCTATATTTCATTCTTTTCTGATCACTGGATCAAAAGTTAGCAAACTGCCTGATTGGTGACTGATTGATGCCTGATTAGGACTCCGATTGGTTTTGGTAACTACCAAACCGTACCAATCGGTTTCGGTATCGGAACGGTTTCGGTATTCTGATTTACCGAACTGAACCTTTCGGTAAATTTACCGATCAGTTTCGGTAACTTCGATTTCGGTATTGGTTTTGCGATTTACCAAACTGATTTACCGAACATAAACTTTCGGTAAGTTTCGGTAAATTTTACCAATCAGTTCGGTAGATTTTACCGATCAGTTCAGTAGATTTTACCGATCAGTTCAGTAGATTTCACCGATCAGTTCGGTAAACTTTACCGTTCAGTTTCAGTAGATTTATCGATCAGTTTCAGTAGATTTACCGAACCGATTTACCGAACTTCGCAAAACATTTTATTAGTTAAAAAAACGTTGCGCAATGTTTTTTCTTTTGATAATTTTATAAAAACGTTGCGAAATGTTTTTTATTTGGCAATTTGGTAAAAAAAAGTTTCGCAACTAGGGCCCCAGGCTGCAGTATTGCGGCAAAAATCATAAAAAATAAAAGCGTCAAACTTGACGTTTTTATAATTTTTTTTATTTAATTAATTAAAAACGTCGAACTTCGCGCTTTTTGATTAAAAAAAAAATTAAATGTTTTGGTTAAAAAATGCCGCACTTGACGTTTTTTAACTAATTTTATTAAAAAACCGTCAAAGTGCGACGTTTTTAATAAAAAATTTTTTTTTTATTTTTTAGTTTAAAAAACGTCGCACTTGACGTTTTTTAACTAAGTTAATTTATTTTTTATTAAAAAACGTCAAAATGCGGTGTTTTTAATAAAAAATTATATTTTTTTTTGATTTTAGTTTAAAAACGTCGCACTTGACATTTTTTAACGAATTTAATTTATTTTTTATTAAAAAAACGTTAAAGTGCGACGTTTTTAATAAAAAATTTTTTTTTTTATTTTTTAGTTTAAAAACATTGCACTTTACGTTTTTTAACTAATTTAATTTATTTTTTATAAAAAAACGTCAAAGTGTGACGTTTTTAATAAAAAATTTTTTTTTTTATTTTTTAGTTTAAAAACGTCACACTTGACGTTTTTTAACTAAGTTTAATTTATTTTTTATTAAAAAAACGTCAAAATACGGCGTTTTTAATAAAAAAATACAATTTTTTTTATTTTTTAGTTTAAAAACGTCAAAGTGCAACGTTTTTAATAAAAAATACATTTTTTTTTGATTTTTTAGTTTAAAAACGTCGCACTTGGCGTTTTCTAACTAATTAATTTTTTTTCTTATTAAAAAATGTCAAGTACGACATTTTTTCTTTTCTTTTCTTTAATTTTTTTTAATCAAGAACGTTAGTATCGTTCTTCTCGCCACAAATCACATGATTGCAAAATCGCGCAATCTGCAATATTACGGAATTGTTTAATTACCGAATTTTTGCAGATCGATCTTATCAATTTTAATCTTTTTTTTACATTTTTTTCATTTTTTTCATTTCTAATATTAGTTATATACTAATTTCTTTATAATAATAATAATAACTTTAATTTTAATAATGACTTCTGAGTTCAAAGAAAACGACATTGAGGAAACGGCTGAGGAAGAAGCTGAGGAAGAGGCTGAGTATGAGACTGAGGAAGAGGCTGAGTATGAGAATGAGGAAGAGGCTGAGTCTGAAACTGAAGAAAATCAAGTTGATGATACTGAAACTGGGGAGCAGCAGATCGAAAAAAATATTGAGCGTGAAGTAGAACAAGAAGAAACTAATACGAAGAAACGTAGTTGGGTGTGGGAGCACTTCACATATGATGAAACTGTGAAGAAGGCAAAATGCAAGCATTGTAAGATTTTAATTGCTTGCAATAAAGGAAGTACGTCAGGAATGGCTGGTCATATTAAAAGTAAACATAAATTAATGAAAGAAAAAGGAAAAAAACAACTTACAATACGTGAATCTATTAATAATTCTGAAGTAATTGTAAGTATAATGTTCATTTCTTTTTATTCAGTTTATAGGTTATAATTTTGTGCATTAAATATGAATATTTTAATTTTTAAATTTATAAACTCATGTATTTTATTAATATTTATATTTAGGTATATAGTAAAGAAACTTTTAAAAAATTTATTATTCGATGGATTGTAAAAAATGACCTTCCTTTTACTTGTGTTGAATCTGAAGATTTTCGTAATATGATTTTTCTTTTACGTAAAGATGCATTCATTCCATCTGCTGATACAATCAAAAATTATATTATGACATCTTTTAATGATAGTCAAAAAAAAGTTGCTTCTATTTTACAGGTTGTATATATTAATGTTTTTTAATAATAGTTTTATTTGAATTTTACTAATTATTATTTTAATTTTTGTAGAATACGTCTAGTAAAATTTCTTTTACGATCGACGCATGGACTTCATCAAATAATTTTTCTTTTTTGGGAATAACAGCTCATTGGGTTACAGAAAATTGGAAATTAAAAAGTTTCCTTTTAGATTTTATTAAACTTGAAGGGCCGCACTCAGGTGCCAATATCAAAGATGCTTTTTTAAAAAGCTTAAAAAATTTTAATATTGAATCAAAGGTTAGTTTTTTCTATAAATAATAAGATAATTTTAATAAAAATTAAAAAAAAAAAATTTATATAGATTCTTGAGGTAACGACTGATAATGCCAGCAACAATGTTACATTTCTCAAAGCTGTTGAATCTGATCTTTCTCAAAGATATATCTATTATGATAGTGAAGATAAGCATGTTCGTTGCTTGGCCCATGTAATCAATTTGGCAGCGCAACAAGTTCTTACTACCCTTAAAGCCACAGATAATGATGAATCATCAAATGAAGAAGTTGGTAGTTTGATAGTTAAGGTAAATAATTTTATTATATTATTATTATTAAAATTTAATTAATAATCTATTAAAAATTATATTGCCTTTTAGCTTCGTACTCTTATTAAAAAAATAAAAGCATCACCCCAACAAGTAGATAAATTCAAAGCTCAATGTAAAGTTGCAAATGTTCCAAATCTAAATGTCATACTAGATGTTCGCACTAGATGGAACTCTACGTATGATATGCTTGTAAGGGCAAGAAAACTTAAGGAAGTAAGTTTGTTATTTTATTAATTTTTATTTTAATTAATTTATTAAAAACAATTATAATTTTATTTTTAGCCTCTTAATATATTATGTAATAGTGATTCAAATCTTCGTCCTTTTACAATTAATGAAGATGAATGGATTAATTTGTTAGAAATAGAAGAGTTATTGAAGGTTAAATTTTAATTATATATATATAATTATGTATTTTTATAGTTTTATTAAAAATTTTTATTTTTTAGTATTTTGCTAAAGCAACAAAGCAAATTTGTGGAGAAACATACCCAACACTATCATACGTGATTCCTATATACAATATTTTGTTAAATAAATTAGAGGATTTTCGGGATACTCCAAATAGATTTGAAAATGAAAAAGTAAGTTTATTTATATTTAATATTTATATTAAATGTAATTAAATTCCTTTTTTTTTAATAGGAAGCGGCAATTAATGCCATTAATAAGCTTAAAATTTACTACAATAAAACTGATTCAACTTTATATGCAGTTTCTTTAAGTAAGTTATTATTAAGTTAATTTAATTTAATTAATTTTAATAATGTTTGTAATATATATAGTTTTAGATCCACATCTTAAAGTAGAATATATGAAAGATAATGAATGGGAAACCCAATGGGTTGATAGAACAAAAAAAACTGTATGAGTTTTATTTGTTTTATTTAAATTATATTATAATTTTCTTTATTTTATACATACTATATAATAATTTAATAGGTATCTGAACTCTATATGACGTTATATGCACCTCAAGAAACTCAAAATACTAATATAGAATATAATTCATCAAATGAAGATCTTGTTTCACATATTTCCAAACGGCGCCGTATTGAAACTGTAAGTGAATTTGATCGTTATCTTAATGCTGATCGTGCACAAGCTCTGTGTGATACTTTAAATTGGTGGAAAGTAAGTTTATTATTTTAAAGGATATTTATTTAATTAAATATTTGTAACAATTTTTTAATTAATAGCGACACGAGAAAGAATATCCTAACTTATCAAACATGGCCAAGGACTACCTTGGGGTTCCAGGTTTATTACTAATCTGTTTTATTTATTATTCAATAATATTTTTTAATGTAAAATATTTTATTTGGTAGCAACGAGTGCTCCTGCTGAACGTATTTTTTCCAGCGCAGCTGACGTAATAACATAACCATCTAGCCACATTGGACCCAAGCGGTATCATTTTGAGTGACCACCTGGACAGGAAATTACCCTAAGGTATGCAAGCAGTGACCTCACGAATATGATAGAGCAAGTCTTGCACCTGAAACTGTACGTGCAGTTATGTGTCTGAAGCATTGGTTTCGTTCAGGTGTTTTAGATTAAAGTTAGGTTTATTAGTTTTTCATATTTGAATTTTGTTATTTGAAGTTAGTTATTTGGATGGAGAAGAATTGGATACTCAGGAAAACTTTGGATGAATAATTTATATCAAAAGAAGATGATTGATATAATTTCTTACGATAACCTCACTTCTTTCTTTACAACACAATGTTGAAAATGTATGGAAAATGTGTGTTGATAGCTTTTAATTTTCACAAATAAAATTGTTAAACCTGATCCAATTCAATCAAAGTCTTACGAAAATGCTTTTTCATAACCAATTTAATAAAAAAAAATGGATCATTGATATTTTTTTAAAAAACGTTGCAAAACTGTGTTTGTTTCGCAACGTTATTTTTTGAAATTTTTTATTAGTTACACCGGTCAAATGAAGTATCGGGTAATAATATATCAGGGCATCATATGCAATATTAAACGATATGTTTAATAGATTTGTATGGTTTAGTTTATTTGTTTATTTGTGTACAATATTGATCGATTTTTATTTTAGATATTGTACGGTGTTGTATTTATATTGGTTAACATCATGAAATATTACATGATCGAAGTTTCTCTTAAAAAAAAAATAAATAAAATTTTTTTTTCATTTAGAAAAAAAAGTATTTTTTCTTGTTTTTTCGGTTACCGCAGAAATCGTTTCAGGTAGATTACTGTGGAATTTCACTTTATTTTGTGTATCATGTGTGACGTCTCCTTTTCTCCTTTTCTGAAAAGATTACTTTAGTCGCACAAAGCATACTATTAAGGTTGCTTGCCGAAACTAGAGGTTTCGGCAGAATGGCGTATGCGAAACTGCCGAAACTAGTTTCATGAAATCATCAAGAATGCCGAAACTGTGAAACCTATCAAAATCGCGAAACTGCCGTAACTTGCCGAAACTGTTTCGGCGTTTCGGCAATACTTTCTATATGATTTAATTAGAGTTTCAGCATTTAAACAATTTATAAAAATAAAGACAATATAATTTTTTGTATGTAAATATTTATTTTATAATATTTAATATTAAACTAATAAAATATACGATTAAAAATATAATAAAAATTAAAATTTAATATCTTTATCTTCTATGTGGGGACCTGCTTCTACCTCTTCTTCTATCTCTACTTCTATCCCGTCTTCTATCTCTACTTCTATCCCGTCTTCTATCTCTACTTCTATCCCGTCTTCTATCTCTACTTCTGTCTCGTCTTCTATCTCTACTTCTGTCTCGTCTTCTATCTCTACTTCTTGATCTACTTCTTGATCGAGACCTAGATCGTGACCTTCTTCTTTCCCTTCGCAATCTATATTCATATCGATGTCGATCATGCGCAGCATGCTGCTGTCGATACTCTCGTCTAAACAGATCTAAAATCCAATAAAAATATTAATGAATTGAATGAATTGCCTAAATAAAATTAATTTAAAATAATAATTAATAATAATTACCAGTTTGTAACCAGAATTCATCGTTCATATCAGCGAAACACACTCTATCAAAACTATTTGGGCTTACAATAGGAATGTCATCATCATTATTATTTATTAACCTACTGAGGTTTTCATAACCTCGTTTGAGGGCATTCCATTTTGTAGAGCATTGCCTGGGTGTCGCTGCAAATCCAGTTGCAGCGAACACCCTATTTGCTATTATTGTCCATGCATTTACATGGTGACGGTTTGCAATTTTTTCGAATTGCTGATGTAAGTTTCTTCGCTCCGCGATTAACTGCCTAGCAGCATTAATCGTCCATTAGAATGGTGGTGGTGGCGGTGGAACAAAAGGTACTAATGCTGCCATTTTTTATTTTTATGATTTTTTCGTAACTTGAAATTTGAAAATTAAATACAATTTGAAAATTAAAATACAATTTGGTTTTGAATTGCGAAAAAAAAATTCAAATTTCATAATATTTATAATAATTTTAAAATTCATTATAATGTTTAAAACATGAACTGATGAACATAATAACATTCTACATAATTAAAGTATTTGTAACAAAATAAACACAGTTTTGATTCTAATGTAATAAATTTAATTAACGCAGTTCTAAATTTTTTTTGTAACGCAGTTCTTAAAATTTATTGATCTAATGTAATAAATTTAATTAACGAAGTCCTTAAAACTTATTGATTCTAATATAATATGCTTATCCTTATTCCTTAATTAAATTGCACTATTTTTAAAATATAATATGCTTATGTTTATTCCTTAATTAAATTGCACTATTTTTAAAATATAATATGCTTATTCTTATTCCTTAATTAAATTGCAATGTTTTAAAATATAATATAAAATTACAATTGCCTGCATTGCCTGCATAATTATATGTTAACTGGACTTTGATCGCGAATATTTTGCCCTGCATAATTACATCATTTATTTCCTAAATAGTATCATTATTTAAATCACATGATATTAGAATTAATTCTCATTGGATTAACTATTGTAATTATTTCTCATTATTATTATTCCTCATTATCATCATAATTATCGTCATTAACACTAGATAAAGCTTAAAAGAACTAAGATGACGGTAAAATATTGAAGTTTAATCTTTTATCTGTAGATTATTTGATCATCTAAATTATATTATTAATTGGTATAACTTGGCGTAACTATATGCAAATCTTATGATCAACTATGCCGCAGTTTCTCACCTTTCGGCATTAGGCCAAACAGGTTTTGGCAAGCAACCTTACATACTATATTGATTTTAGTGGAACTTTCAAATGGGAAAATTTCGCAACACCTTATTCTGATGATGTTTATCAAGAAGGGAGTTTTAGAAATAAACTTTGAATCCAAATTATAAAATAATTGACATAAATATATGCAAATAAATAAGTAGATCTGTTGCATTATTTTTTTTAAAAAAAAAAATTTACAACGAACTTTTTATATTAGAACAATGGACAATATAATAGATTACATGCAAAGAGAATTATACAAAATCTTTATTAGGTTACCTCTAAATATAGGTCTAAACCCACTACGTAAGTTATTCGTCACTAATTAATTGAAGTTCGATCATAAGTCGGGTAATTAATTATTAATGTATTTGATTATTGTTCAGTATATTACCTACAGAAGAGCGCAAAATAAGGGAAATGAGAGGTTATGAATTGAACCCTTTACAGTAAGTAATATGAAAAAAATTTCGAAGTACTCTTTGAAGGTCAAGAAACGAACTAACGTTTCTTTTTCTAAATTTATAAGTTTTAGCTTTTCTGGAGGGGACTTTTGGACGGTAAGTTTGTTTTTTGGGAGTAGAGTTTTAAATTTGACTTCAAGAAACGAACTAACGTTTCTTTTTTTAAATTTTGTAGGTTTTAGCTTTCTTTTCAGACGGTAAGTTTGTTTTATAGGAATAGAGTTTTGAAATTGACTTCAAGAAACGTACTAACGTTTCTTTTTTTTAAATTTTGTAGGTTTTAGCTTTTCTGGAGGGGACTTTCGGATAGTAAGCTAGTTCTTTGGGAGTAATGTTTCAAAATTAGTTTTAAGAAATATGCTGATGTTTTTTTTAAAAAAAATTTGTAAGTTTCAGCATTGTGGATACCTTTAGGACTCGATATACTGTTTTAGGGTTTCAGAATTGAATTCAACGTTTTTTTTTCCAATTTTGTAGGTTTATCGTCAGAAACACCTTTAAGATATGGCTCAAATTTTTATTGTAATTCAAGCCGGCGACAACAATTTCAATCTTCATTTCATGGACTTAATATTCCTAAGTTTCAACGGACTGTACGGCGTCATTTTTCCTCGCAAAAACAATGGATGCGATACCTTTTGAACGATCACTTTGATCATAGTTAAGGTTAACTTGACATACAGACCGTCAGACCGATCATCATTGAGGAAAATTCCCAAAGATTTGCTTCTGTGACTTTATAGGCGAGGTATGAAACAAGAATTTTCCTTTTGGTGATGCGTTGAGATTTAGTGGCGCCATAGCAGCAGTATTACTGTAAGGTCGAAAAGAACTAGTTGCTAGTGTTTTATTTTTATAGATTCCGGCTTCTCTGGGACGAAATTCTGGATGGTAAGTTGTTTTATTTGAGGTGGAGATGCCATTGGCTTTTAAAATATATTGACGTTCTTTTATATTGCTTTTGTAGGTTCAGTTTATTTTATTCATTAACAGAATTCTAGATTCAATAAATTTACGGTTATTTTGATGTAGCGGATATTTGCTGCATATTATTATTCATAATAATTATATAGTACATTATTAATATTATAAATACACAATTGCTGTATTTAACTGTGAAATCTCATGAAATTCATGATGTCTAAGCCATGTACTGTATGGATGATCGCTAGTTGGGAATTTGTATGAACTAGAAATAAAAAATTATACATGTACTGCTGTAAATAATAAATATTTTCGTTCCAATAGAATGACAATAAACAAATGGTTATATTAATTACAAAACGTTTTTTAAAAAAAGCTCAGTAAATCGGTTCGGTTTTCGGTAATTACCGACCGGTATCGGTATTGATGATTACCGAAACCGATCGGCTTCAGTAATCATCAATACCGATACTGATCAATTCAGTTTGGTATCAGTTTTTGCAAAAACTGAACCGAACCGATCCGATCGGAGCCCTATGCCTGATTTTTCACTTTTGACCTGTGGGATGGACTAGTCCAAGTGGTAGCTCCATTTATAATTATATAATTTTAACACCTGATTGTGAATAATATCTTTACGCTCTCAATGATTACTGATAATATCCATCATTATTTTTTAAAATTGATCTTAATCTTCCAAGTTTTTTTTGACCATTATCATCATGATAGTAAATAAAATCACCAGATCGGTACAATACTATTTATTAAAAATAACTTTAATAAATATTATCAATGATAATAAATTATAATTGTATCAAAGTGTATTATTTTATAATCTTCTGATATTAATATTTCGTGTTGTCCAAAAAGTGGGGATTCCCCCCATAAATTTCCATGCCAAAATTCTGATTTTTCTTCAGAATTAATGCTGGGTCCAAAATACATATGCTTCATTAGCATCGGATTATTAAGAACACGCCATATAATTTCACTGATTGAGAGTTGATACGAAAGTTTTAATTCTCGTGAGGTTGATGGAGTTTTTTTTGGTGAAATTTTAATAGACTTTGTTATTATTGGTAGGAGAGGAAGACGTTTTCTCCATAATTGGAATCTTCAGATATTTTTTACCACATGGTAGGTTCAAATTGAGAATTGTGAATGATATCGACAAGATCTTCATATGCTTTCGTAGAAACATTATGCTTCTGAAGCCAGCAAAATAATGCCGTAGTTGTATAATTATTAAAGTACGGTGCAAACTCACCATTGCAAAACGGTATCTTGTCTTCATCTAACGCTTCAACGATTTGATCTATTTCTTCCTCTTCATTATTACGTTCCTCTTCATCGTTATTACGTTCCTCTTCCACTTGATTATTATTATCATCATTGTTACCTTCCTCCTCCTCCTCTTCGTCATTGTTTTCATTATTATCTTCCTCCTCTTTCTCCTCTTCATAATTGTATTCGTTATCACTTTCTTCTTCCTCTTCAGTATCAGATGAATTGACATTATCTTGCGAAAATATCATCTCATCATTGTAGTCTTGAGGATTAATTGATCCATATGCATTATCATCATCATTAATGTCTTGAAAACTTAAATCATCTTTATGATCATACTGAAAGTCCATGTCATCGTTATCATTATCAGGTAAACGTACAGGCGAACGAATTGCAACTCTTTCGTCAGAATCTGTTGTCTCATTAGGTTTGCTATAAGAAAACCGATTTCGAATTCGAATTGGCTCTATTGGTTTATTGTGACTATATCGTCTTCTCATCTTTTGACAATTTAAATCCTTAACTTAATTTAGAATTTTTATAAAATTCAATAAATCTTTATAAAAATTATTTATTAAATACCTTAATACCTTTTATATTGTTTAGCGTATCGACAAAAAAACCAAAATCAATTCGGTTAAAATTATTACCGATTTGCTATAGATTCTGATTGGAGTTTTGAAAGTAACACAATCGTCAAGTTTTAGAACACAATCGTATACAAAATCAAGTAGCACATTGGAGTTTTAAAAGTAACACAATCGTCAAGTTTTGGAACACAATCGTATACAAAATCAAGTAGTACATGCTTTTTTTTATCGTTAATCAATACATAAAAATTCAATTAGTATAAAAAAAATTTATTTCATACTTGCTTAAATCTCATGAATGCGTCAAAAAACTCGAAAATTAAACTAATTGAATTGCGAAGTTTTTGACCTGTAAATTCATATGCAGGATTATAAAAAATAGTGGTTGAAAATTATACTTAATAAATAGAAAATGCTCTCGCGAAACAATAATTTAGTTAATTTAGTAGTAGAGTATTAAAGTTTACGATTTAATAAAATAATAGATAAAGTATGATTTAATTTACGATTATATTTTTTGAACATCAAAACTAACGAATTCGTTAAACACCATGATTGTTATTAGCAGACCAATTAAATCAATTTTCGTTAATTAATTTTTGTTAATTTTAAGCCATTGTCAAAATAAAATAAATGTTGTGGTAAAACTTCCCCGATTGAACCTCTAAATCGACCACCATAGAAGATAATTACGTGTATAAAAACATCTTTATTATTCCATAGTAAGTCCTCAAATTGACCTGCGACTCACCCACGGTAAATGCTTTAATTTACCATAAAGACACCGTGACACATCCGCAACACACTCGCGGCATACCCATGGCTTATCCAAATTTGTTTAACAAATTTGTTTAAACTATTTATTCCACATCATTGCAATTTCTTATTGTGTTCATAGATTGTAGGCGTAATAATTTGATTTTATTTTTTTACAAGGATTTTTTTTTTACACGGATTTTTTTTATTTTCCCACTCCTTTTACAAAATTCTTTCGTTTTATTAATTTTTTCGTTTTCATTAATATAATTCTTCGTTTCTTTAATTCTTTCGTCTTCATTAATATTTCATTAATTCTTGTGTTTATAGATTGTAGGCATAATAATTTGATTTTATTTTTTTTTACACAGATTTTTTTTTTTTTTACACAGATTTTTTTTTTTTTTACACGGATTTTTTTTTATTTTCCCACTCCTTTTACAAAATTCTTTCTCTTTCGTTTTCATTAATATTTCATTAATTCTTTAATAACATGTGGACTGATAGACAATTGCAAGTTTTAATTAATGAAAGAAAAAACGAAAACGATAATTTTTACGAACTTAGTGGTAATATGAAGCATAATTTTTGGAAAGGGCTAGCAAGCAAAATAAACCTTGAATTCGGAACCACATATACTGGGAGGCAATGTAAAGAAAAATTTAACGGCTTAGTGCGAGCTTATAAAGTATATAAACATTATTTCAGGTTCAACTACTATTTTAGCATATTAAATAGTACTAATATAATTTTATAATTTTATTAGAAAATGCAATTATATATCGAGGGTAAGCTAAAGGGAAGGAAAAGTGCTCTAGAAACGAAGTACTACGAGGAATTCAGTGAACGTTTTTGGGAAAAATGACGTAAATATTAGAAAACCACGTAAATATCTTATTTTTTTTTTATTTAATTCATAAATTAATCTGATTATTTATTTAGAAACAATTTATGATATTGCTCACGAAATCAACATAACAAGCCATACAACAACTCCGTCATCCTCACCACTACATTCACCAATATGCTCACCTATATCACCTCTCCGTTCACACTCATCATCATCACCTACGCCTCTCCATCACTCATCACCTACACCTTACCGTTTACGAGGCTCACCTTCATATTATGAAATCATTGAAATTGAATAATTTCGCCTTTCCGTTTACGCTCACCTCACTTCATATGAAATTGTAAATCTTTCAAATCATAATTACTATTTTGTTATATTGATGTCTGTACAACATTCAATTTTGCTTAATATTATATTGCTGTACAACATTCAATTTTTTGCTTAATATTATATTGCTGTACAACATTCAATTTTTTTATTTTCCGAACGATGTATCTTTCATTATTTGGAAAAAAATACTATTTACTTTACTACATAAAATAATAAAATATGCTAAATCATTAAATAAGCAAATAAGCAGATCGTCACTGTATTATTTCAATTGGAATATTTTAATTATAACCTCCACAATTAATCATGAAAATTATTTTGAGAGTATTCTAGCAACCATCAAACTGTACTATGTTTCATCCATTTATCGTTTAAAAATTTCTCTTCCTTTAGCAGTTAAGTTTATAAATTTCTATTTAATGGTACTATTGAAATGTAAATTTGTTACCAACTCTAAATATTTTTGAATTTTGTAGCTTTACATAATATTCTATAGACTGCTCACGACTTTCTTTTCATAATTGTACAATAATATACAAAAATCATATGTTAAGGAGTTGCATTGTCTTTTCGCAAATTTAGTAATCAGTCACATATGAGTAAAAAGGTTTGATTGGGTTATTTGGATGCAATAATATCTTTAACATTACGTAATTTAATGCCGAACGATAATAGTAGCTATAATGGCTATACTTTTTGAGTTTGGTGCATATCATTGTATCACATATATAAAATGATACTTCACATGATTAATTTCTTCTCACTCCTTTCTTCTAATATTTTTCTTCTCACTCCTTATATGGCCTAAAAAAGTATAATAAAATTTATGAAATTGAATCGTAAATACGCAATAAAATAAAGATTTGGAACTGATTTGAAGTAATCTTCTATATAAAAAAAGTGTCCAGTATTCACTTTTATTATTAAATGAAATACAAATTATTTATATAAATTAAATTTAATTTTCGATCTTGAAATCATAATTTTTAGTTTTCCCATCTCCTGATATTTTTAACTGATCTTGCATTTTACACAATACACAATGATATTGAGATCATGTATATTTTCCAATTAAATATTACAATCATAATTACAATAGCTAAAATCTCAAAATTATATCATGATAATCTCGCCCTTTTTTTTTGTTCATTCAATGTTTATCACCTACTTTTTTGAGCAAGAAAGTTGCTCCACATTTTTTATTCATTCATATTTTCTCGATATATATCATCTATTTTGAAACAAAAAGGTTGTTCCACTTTTTTTTCGCTCATATTTTTTTTTATATTATGACGACTAAACGTAAATCACCTAATAAATCGTCTGATGATAATCAAGAAATGGAAGTTGAAGGAGGTATGTAGATATAACTTTTTTGTAAATTTATAGTAAGTTTTGTTATATAGTTATATGTAAGAAGAATAATTAATAAATAACAAAAATATGTATAATAGGATCGAAAAGAAAACAAATTATGAAAAAAAGAAGAGATATTGACATTGAGAAAGCCAATCAGTTGATGAAAAAAAGTAAAAACCATAGTAATAAAGAAGCTGCCGAATCTGCCAATAAAGAAGTTATAGTAGTAAATGAAAAAAGAAGTAATGATGATGATGATGATGATGCGAGTAAGACGGAAGATCATAAAAAACCCGAAGTATTTCAATCAAAGTCAAATTTAGAAATAGTTGCTTGGCTCGTCGACCATCCAGAAATTTTAAGATTGGCACTAGAAATGAACAATACGGATGTTGCTATCTCATTATCCAGTAAAATTACGGACGTAAGTATTAAATTAACATGATAATATTTATTTGTCTAAATCTTTTAAATAATGTATTTTTAATATTTTAGGATAAAATTCGTCTATGGGACGAAAGTGTCAAGTGTCTTTTTTTATGTGCGAGAAGTCCACGTGGTGAAGTTTTTGATGAGTTGATAACAAAAATTTTCAAAATAAAAATACATTCGAACGAAGCTAAAAGCTACCTCAAAAAAACCCGAAAATTTTTCATCGACTCAGAAATAAGTTTAACCAAATTATTTTAACTTCTGTAGAAGAATTTAAAGAAATAAGAAAAAACAGGTATTTATTTAATTGTTTCCTAGCTAACCAAATAGTGCTGTTTGTATTAATTATTAATTTAATTATAGAGCATCTACCGGAAGTTTATCTCAAAAGGAACTTATAGATTACGTTGATGAAGAATTTGTTCAAAAGATTTTAAGCCGACAGCTTGTAGCTGTTAATATTTCAGAATTAACAAGAAATGGAGGGTTCGATATCTTGGTTGATTTCGTAAGAGAAACCTTTAAGGTTTCGTGGAACAGAAAAAATTTGTCCGCCATTAAAGAATTAGATAATATAACCAAAGAATTAACGATCTCTTTTAGGAGCGGAAACAAGATCGTTGATTCTTTATCGGTAAGTTATTTTATTTATACTGATACTTCATATCCTTTAATCATAGTTATTAATAATAATATTAAATTATACATAGTTATAAATCTTAGCAAACGCTCTAATTTTTTTATAAAATTATGCATTTTATAACGATATTACATTGAATAAATTTAGTAAATTTTACAAGTAAATGATAATATGAAACATCGTTATTCTAAACATTATACCATAATGTCGAGTGATAATAATATAAAATAAAATGGATGTATAAAACTATAAAATGTTTGTCTAAGATATAACACTTTCAAGTTTAAAAAGTAATTGTTGTTTTGTTAAAAATGGAATGGTTATTATGTGACGTTTCTTCTTTAATGTATATGGCCTAAATATCTCTATATATTTGACGTTATTATACAGATCAAAAAGAATACATTTACGTAACATTTGCATAAAGTAAGAACTTTAAAGTTTAAGCCAATTCTGACTAGTAATTTACAAAATAACAAACACATTTCTTAAAAAAATTCTGAATCAAAATACTTTTCCGGTTTTCATCTTCAATTCTGCAAAAAATTGAAAAGTTCAGGTGATAATTCAAGAAATATCCACCTATAAAAGACTAAACAATTATCAGGTTGATCAAGTTCGTGTAATACCAAATTTAATAAATTGTCTGATTAAATAATCGTGTATATTAAATGATCGCGTATATTATAAGGCTATTAATTCCTAAAAAGTCAATTAACCACTATTTTATTTAAGACTATTTATTTTGTACATTTTTTTTTTTAAAAAAAAAAACTTTCTTTCTGAAAGTAGAGTCTGCCTCCTATACCGTTTGCCATCATGCATAGTGTGTTATAGGAAAAGGCGAACTTGAATTATATAGGTGTAAGCTTATGTTATATAGGCGTAAAGCTTATATAATTAACGCAATGAAAATCCTTTAATCAAGGGTTAAAATAGGCATGATGGGATATTCTCATATATCATGAGCTCTGTCTGTTCGAAGTATCGTTTTATATATAATTAAGTAGGCTTAAGTCGTAAGTAACTTTTTTATAACATTGATTATTGGAGAATTAAGTGGCAAAAATAATTTTTAGTTTGTAAGACTTTAACTCCATACCAACTTGTGTGTGTTTGGTGTATATTTTATTCCTTAACCCTTAGACCCACTCGTGAGTTGGTAGGTTGCTTTGCACTTCTTGCAGCCTATCTTTAATGGGTTTTAGGTCCACGTTTGCCCATTTAAAATTTATTAAACAGGATGTCATTCGTCCAAACACATTGCAACGTTTGTTGATGAAGCTATGGTTGTTTAATAAAAGTTCGCTTTACCAGGCAATTTATGGTGGATTCAATGGATCAAATTACAAACAACAATAATGCAGTCATATGAGAATTCCAGGCCAAAGAATAAGGGTGAATTGTCAAAGTTGAGAATATATTTGTATTTTTTTTTTAAAGCCGTCATTCTCATGAACTTTTTCATTGTATCCTTAAGTTCAATGATTTTGATAATGATGAAACTGCAGTTGTTTACAGGGGTTTCCCGCCAAACTTCTGAGGTGAATTTATATCTGGTGTTTTCGAATATACTTATTCTTTTTGCAATAGAGTCGTAGCGAGTCTTCTTAAAGCGTACCTGTGACACCCCATCTAACTTGGGCAGTGTCGCTGAATCTAAAGCAAGGTACCCAGTTAATCCTCAACTTTGGGTTGATGAGTTATGATTCTGGAGTATTAAGGCATAATGTTTTGACTTACATCACCAATTTAACTCATAATTCTAATTTATTGAATTAGTTTATTATAGATTTATTGATATTTTTTTTTATCTGTTATATAATATTTAAACTAATGTATACTTTATCTGTAATTAAAATTGTTATTGTAATAAATAACCGGTAACTTAAATCTATTATTGAAATTAACTTTTAAATTAGATTACAAATTATTAAATATTATAAAATTGAATTTAACGATATTTGATTGATTTGTTATTTTTAAAGGTAAATTCAATATTTATAGATAATATCATTTTGATATTATTTTGATACTGAATTAATATTAAAATAATATTATATTGATATTGCATTTATTAAAAAAAAATCATTATTGTTATAACAATATCAAAATGATATCATTTCGTTATATCAAAACGATATCATATTAATATCGTATTTACTTTCTATTTTTCATTATTGTTATAACAATATCGAAATGATATTGATTTGATGTTTCGTCAATATCGTTATGATGTCGATTAGATAATTATAAAGTGATATCTTTACGATATCATATTGATATTGAATTAATATTGAAACGATATCATATTAATATCGTATTTACTTTCTATTTTTCATTATTGTTATAACAATATCGAAATGATATCGATTTGATGTTTCGTCAATATCGTTATGATGTCGATTAGATAATTATAAAGTGATATCTTTACGATATCATATTGATATTGAATTAATGTTGGAACGATATCATATTAATATCGTATTTACTTCCCATTTTTCAAAAAATTCATTGTTGTTATAACAATATCGAAATGATATTGATCTGATATTTTTTCAAACAAATATCTTTACGATATCATTTCGATATATTGAATTAATATTGAAATGATATCATTGCGATATCATAATGATATCATTTGCAAATCGATATCGCCACGATATTTATTTAACATCATTATTATATCAATTCGGTATTTTTAAAAATTCAAGGTTTCTGTAAAGAATGTCTCAGAAATTTCGGTCACATAATTTTGTTCTATTGATGGCGTTTCCTTATAGGAAACCAACTTTGAAGCAAATAATTCTTGCTTAAGCTTATTAACACTCCTCCTCTTCTTGCACTTTGAATCCTGTTCACTACCTATCTTCTCTTCTGGAGGTACTTCCCCACCATCTTTTTGGGCTTGAAGTTTCTTCTCCCTATTGCGTTGTCTAATCTCATCACTAATCTTTTTCTTACGTACTTCATCCAAGAAAGCATTTGTTTCTTTATCTTCTAAGGTTGTCGGATCACATTGGTCCATAACGGATATGTTAACAGCTGATACCGATTGCTTTGCAATCACCTCTGGAATCGGTTCTTCAGGTAATGAAGTATCCATTTTCTTATCCACTAACGGTTTCTCATGATGTGTTGCCATGGATAACTGATCTGCAACCGAATTGAAGTTAGGTGAACTGTTATTAGAGGAAGTATCATTTAGCATTTGCCTCTATTCCACTTTTGTAATTCTATCTCTAAACTCAGCATTCTCAGACTCGAGTTTAGTGGTAACTGTCTTATTTTTCTCTAGTTCCTTGATTTTGGCCTTGAGTTCGGCATTCTCAACATCACGTCTCTTACTCTCTTCCACAGCCTGTCTTAGAATCTCGGCAATCCTGGCCTTAAGCTCAACTTTCTCAGACTCAATCTCAGCAAACTTCCTTTTAAGATCAGGGATCTCAGCATTCTTGTCCTTAAGCTCAGCATTCACCTTCCTAAGCTCAGCAATCTCAGCTAAGAGCTTGGAATTTAATTCTCTCAATGAATCGATGGATTGCATGTTCGATAATAATTTTTTATATGAGATGGGATAATTCAAAAGTTCGTTAGCATAGATAAAAAACAAGGCAATATCCTCATCGGAATTTCTGATTTATTGATGTAAAAAAATAAATTACAAGATTCGGTAATACATAAACTTGTTTTACAAAGTGAAGTAGAGTCTCTATACTAATGCCTGCTGGTGTTTCGTTCATCTAAACTATCTATACTAACATAATATCCCAACATTAACTCTAATCCAATTTCATTTACCCAACGTCAATATTCTGGATAGAATAAAATGGTCAATTATGCATAGAATACGCACGGAGTCAGAAATAAATTAGCAATATTAAAACTCACCAAAAGTTTATGTTCTCTGCCTAATAAGGTCCTCGAAAGTTCTGAACAAAAAAATAGATATTGGCTTTGCAAGCTCTGAGTCGCTTCCTTGTAAACGCACAGTCATAACCGAAATATTCATATCTTGTCTTAGTTTCGCCGATCAGGAATTATTTTGATTGGCACTCTCATGTGACATTGTGACATGTAGCTGATTTTTGATTGGCACTCTCATGTGACATTGTGACATGTGGCTGATTTTTGATTGATAAATTTTTTTCGTAATTTTGTATTTGATCCTTGACACATCGCTGACTCAGTTCGTAGTATTACTGACTCACAGTTCGTAGTAATTAGTCAACAACCGTTTATGGAAACATATATATATATGATAAATAATCAAAATGTCGAACTATTCTTCGCTATTTCGAGTACTTTCGCCATCCCGGGTACAAACTAAATTCGAGGAAAAATCACTTCCTGCTAGGTCTAAAATTGTATCCAAAAAGTCTTTTATTTGTGTTATACTGGAAAATTACTTTTTGATCATTGTTTTTAACACTCGATTTCCGCGTTTGCAGATATACCGACATTATGATATTTTGCCTCGTTCAAGGTGACGCTATTAAAAACTCTTTCCCGATTGATACTAGAAATTACGCGACCTTTGGGCACCTCAGAACAGCCATAAAGGACGCGAAACAAAATGCCTTCGTTGGTATTGACGCAGACAGACTGACATTATGGAAGGTCGATATTATTCAAACCAAGGAAAATCAAGAAGTGATCGTAAAAGAGCACAAAGGTGTAGAGTTGCATTCATTCGAATCTGTTGGAAGTTATTTTCAAGAAACACCCACTAGTACTAACATCCGCATCATCGTGGAACCGCCACCGCCCGCCACCACTGGTAAGTGTCTCCCAATGGTTTACCTAATGTTAATTTTGTACTGGTTCACTAAATTTAAATCATCTTTCTCGTACAGGTCTTAAACGGCCAAATTCCGAATCCCATTTTCAAAACCGGAGGATGCGTAAACTCGTGAAAACTGAAGGACCTGTAGATATCACAAAAAATTTTTATGTTCCATTTGATATTCTGGAATCAACCTATAAGCTAGAGGAGGCCATAAATGAAAAGGTGTGCGTGCTCCTAGTGGGTCATTTTCAATCTGGAAAATCATCAACTCTACATTATTTGAGTGGCACCAAAGAGAATTATTTTTATATACAAGCTTCAATGTTAGCAAACGGATTCCTGCATGGATTGTGCGACCAACTTTCTTTGAATTTATGTAATAACATAAGTGAATTCGATCGTGAAATCGTTCAATTATACAAGAAGCAGATTGTAATCATGATCGACGAATTTGACCGATTCTTACTTAATCAAAACAAAAGCCCTGTGGATACAATTGATCAGATGAGAGAACTCATCAAGCTTGTAAATGATAGGGGAGCAAGAGGAATCAAATCGGTCGTTTTTGCGGGCAGTTTTGCAATTACTACAATACTTGAAGATGGAAGTCATCAAGTTAAAAAAGTCATTGAAATATCATCACAGGAGTCATCACAGGAATTACCACAGGACAATTTGTTAGACGATAGCTTGTTGAGGAAACCGACTCAGTCCTGTCTTCAAAAGCCTGAAGGAGTTCCATCACCATTAAATTCAGCAAAAATTATTGAGGCGTCAGATTTTACCAAAGAACAGCATATACAATTCTATTATGATATCCAAGAGAATTTAAATCTCCGTTTTAATGAAAAGGTTGTGGATGATATTTACAGCCTTACTAATGGTTACGCTGGATTAGAAGGGTTGCTTGCATCCCTGTGCATTCAATATGGTAGCAATGAGGAAACTCTTGAATTTAATGCATGGAACGATCTTTTCACAGAATTCATTCGTAATCCCACAAAGAAAAAGATTAGTGCGGTTAAACACATTGAAAAATACCTTTCTGAGCCAGTTAATAGCAGTAATAATCACTTTATCAAAGATGCAAAGAAACTTTTAGAGCGCTTTTTACGAAAGGGAACTCTGCATTCATCAGAAATCAATGACGAAGATTTAGTTGCCATTGTACACCTGCGTGCAATTGGAATCATAAGGGATATGGGAAATGAGATTCTTGGATTCACTTCTAACATCATTCTCGATCTGTTGTCAGACAATTATTATCCTGTTTTCAGACGAGATGCTTTAGCAAGAATTCCGCATATTAACTCTCCTCAAGACTTTTTAAGTAAGACATTGGATCTTTTTAAACACATCCGTTATAATGAGATTTTCGATCCCTTGGCCGCGAATCAACATTCTTTTTCTGAATCAACAATCCAAGGAGAGCTTTATGCTCTATTACGTATGGCTGTGTCATATCCAACATATAGGATTTTTCGTGAAACTAGAACTTTAGAGAAATCTGAAAAAAAATGTGATGTCTGGGTATGTAATAACAAGGAGTATGGAATTGAATGCAAAGTTGACAAAGTTTCTGAAAAAGAGATAAAAAAGGCGGCTGAACAGGCTATTGGGTATACAAAAGGGCGAGACAAAGTGTGCGGTATGTTTGTCTTTAACTTTGTGCCATCTGACAGTAAAGCCAACAATTGTCAACTTTTTTTTCCGAATGTAATTAAGCCGAGGGATGATATCTATTTTGAAACAGTCCATATATTATATTCTAAAACATCTCGTAGTGCACAAATCTTTCGTAATAATATGGACAAAACTGAGATTCCTTTCGCATTGAGTTAATCAAATAACATACTGCTTATTTTATAAAATGCTTAAAGGAAATATATACTTTGAATTAAATAAATAAATGTTTGTAATGCTTTCGATCATTTTATTTTTCCGATTCATGCATGCAAAACTTTATTAATAATTTTTTAGATACTAAAAATAAAAATGTAAGAGTGCAAGTGAAATATATTTCTAGTTTCTATTACTACTATTGCTAACACCAGATTTCCGAAGTAAATTATCCAACCCACATCCACAAAATTTCGTATTCCCACCCTATAAAATATCGATTTTAGCTAGTGAACTTTGCCGAGATTAAATAATTTCGAATCTATAGCATAAATTCGGAGGATTAGCGACTGAGGTAAAAATAAGCAATGCGATGTTTCCGATTCACACTTGCCGATTTTCATTCGTAAATTATATGCAATTACTTATTTCCGGGATACATGATGTCTAACATTACTGCGCATTTATTTATCAGCATATTCGATTACAACTTTCATGTAGGACGCAATTTACTTTATCCAAGTGGGACTTTAGGTCTCACTTTTTTTATTCACCATACATCTATATCTCATGCTTGATACAATGTATGCCTTTTCGGCCGAATTCTTTATTGATGTAAACAAATTACACAGAGAGTAACGTATTAATTAATACATGCGAAAAATAAAATAAATACAAATGTTCGGGACTGTGCCCGTGATACAACTGATACATGACGTCTATGCTAATGTCTAATCCTACAGTCTAACTAACCACCTTACATTTACGTGACTTGGAAGTTCGCCCCTCCTTCTTTACGAAATGTCTGTAAAATACATGATTATTAATTATAAGACACTAGGATTACAGGAAATCACAATACAGTAATTTGCGAAATAGTTAGACTCTTACACAATATATCCATCTAGCAATTGAGATAATTTGAGCTGTTCCTCCTCGAAAAGCTTTCTCTTCTTTTTTGTATCCTCCCGGCTTGCCATCCCGAAGTCAATCAGGTATAGGGCACCTTTATCGTTAATTAAGATATTTTCCTCCCGAATGTCATTGTGGAGGATGCCATGCTTGTGGATCGCTTCTAATCCCTTAATAGCCTTGTCTTTTGCTGTTTCTTTATTTTTTGGTCGCTCAACGAAGTGCCGACAATAGTCATGCCGATAACGAAGCTCATACCTCCTCCATAATATCCATAACAGACCAACTTGGGGATATACTTGCCTTGAATATCAGCGAGGTCTTTATAAATCTCAACTTCTTTCTGCATTTCTTCCAGGACATACGAAGGGGCCTTCGATAAGTCTGCACTCTTCAGAGCAATCATATCTCCACGAAATTCGCATAGGAGGGTTTTCCCACTTCGTCCTTCACCTAATATGCTCTTGAACTTGAAGTCTGAGAAGCTATAATTGTTCTGCTTAACAGAAGTGTTAGAAGATAATTGTTGATTCGCAAAGGTGCTGGAAGATTGTTGTTGATTTAATGAGGAGTTGGACGATGACTTTGAGTGTGACCGAAGAGTACGTGAATCATTGTCCCCTTGAACCGGTACTACTACTTGAGGTTTAGGAGACTTAGGATTCTCTTTCGCCTGTCGAGTTAGATATGCATACGCCTTGAGTACCGGTGGAGATTCGGATTTCAGTGGAAGGGTTTTTGAGATCCAAAGCTTTGCATGCTCTCGGCGTAGAAACCAGTGATTATCATAGGTGGTGAGAATACCATATCTAAGTTCGTTTCCTCCCATATAATTGTAGATTTGCTGAATTACATCCCCGCCTTTACTCGTCTGATAAAATTCGGGAAATGTTTCTTCGCCCATATCTTCTAAAACATGCTTTCTTTTAGCCTCAATCACTAAGATCAATGAACCCACGAGATGACAGTTGAAATCTGGTATGCCGGGAGTGTCAGTAGATTTCCTTGAATATACGTAGTCTGGTCCTGTAAGATCATTCAATACCATACATATATTGAAATTTATGGCATTACGAACATCCTCTTCATCGACTATAACAAATCTATCATCAAATCTCGGCCTCTCGAATATCGGCTGTTGGTCGAAGCGGAATTGATTCACTTTATCGAAAAAGTCGTCCCAAAGTTGCACACTTGCCGGCGGGTCACCTACAGCCTTAGTAGTGGTCTTCGAGGTAACGCAGTCTGTAGAATATGTTATCGGTGGCGGAATACACGACAACGCCTCTTCCAAGCTGAGAACTGGAAACGAATATGTGTTATTATTACTAGGGCAAATGACGAAAAATTAGCCGTTAGCCTTAAGCGCTTCGCAGGCGCTTTGCATAGACTATACCAGACACTTACGTGGCAATTTTACAATAACATGGATATGTTCTTCGGGAGGTGAGTCTGGGAAATATTTCGAAATCTTTCTTATTGCCAACAGCTCGTCACTGTCCTGGAGTATTAGATTTCTTAATTGATCATCCTGATCGCCAGGGATCGTCACCTTCCATAGCCTGAGCTTGTCTGCAGGAAAATTGTCGAACTCTGGTGCCTTTTCTGCCTTAATAACTTTTTTGAGGTGGCCTACAAGCTGGTCCTTATTAATATCGATAGGAAAAGCACTAGCGGTCGTATTTCCTTTAACGAGACATAGTAAAGTGATAGACATGTTTTCGGCTTTTATAGTATATTTTGCGAAATGTTATTGGCTCAAAAGGCGGTATGTGAGGACAAGAGTAAAAAGAATTTTATTTGCGAAAAAAATACTGAGGCAGGTATATGTGAGAAATTATTCTGTTTCACAAGCCTGCCGTATGATCAGCCACATTGCATCATAGGTGCAACTATCGCCTAATCACTGCGCCTCCCTAACCGTGAAGACTCTTCTCACATATCACCTGACATTTTTATATAGGCTAGACGCGCTTGTCGCTGTTCGGATAAAAATGTTAGATTTATGCTTTAGCATCTTTGACTAGTCCTGATATTACATGGACCGCACCATTACACGTGACCCATTTCTCATGTACAGTACAATAATAATAATACTTTATTTATGAAATAAAAATGTTGCCGGAAGTCGGCTTACAATACATAAAATTGCGAATATATCGCTAATACATGATATAAGAAATTATTCTGACCGGGGGTATACAGTGATATGGAAGTGCTCTGCTTTAAGCTCCTCAGTAAAATATTCGGAAAAAGGGGTACGACTATCCATTACCTTTTCACTATTGCTTCCGGCTTGAATTATACATAGTTTGAGTGGGATCTCAACCCCCAATCTGCTTTAAATTTTAGCCTCGACTTTCATCTTTTTCAACTGTAATCGCCTGCATTACTTTAACACAAGGGATATTCATAAGTTTTCCTATAGGAACGATAAGACAATTGAGAGTGATTTCGTCCATTTTGTTTTCCTAAATACAAGGTACATAGTGAGAAAACTCGCCCTTGCACCGTACATACACAACTTCTGGCATATACATACCTTGATTATTTTTGCGGAAAGTTGGCTGAACTTCCACATACCTCTACATGCTTTATATCTTGCTGGGAAAAAGAGCGCCAAGCCGAAATTAAGGAGATAAGAATAGTGATTAGCATTGTCGTATGATGCCAAGAGTTCTATCACTGGTCAAAAACCAATATATCGGGTAGCAGATATGTATCAGATATGTACCCGATATGTGTAGTATTAATGCAGAAAATCGGGTACCCGATATGTGTAAGATATATGTAAATATATATATCATATATGTTGTGCGTCAAGTGTCGATTTGCGTCAGATGCAGCTGACGCGCGTCAGATGTAAATCGACACTTGACGCGCGTCAGTTAATAATTGACAACTGAGGCGCGTTGGCTGTCATCTGACGCAAGTCAGCTGTCGTCTGACGCAATTTCTTTTAATTACAATTGGTACTTTTTTATTCATCAAATTAAGAAATTTTATTGTTTTATTTTTCAAATGAACTAAAAGTTTATACAATCTCTTCCTTTAATTATTCTTTGGTAAATACTCTAAATATACAATTTTTTTAAAAATACTATTATTACGAATGATAATTATATAATAAAAATAATAAACAGATAGTAAAATTTTACTTACTTAATTAACTTCATTTTTGTTTTGGCATTGTCGACCACCATGACATCTGCTTCCACAGTTATTTCCCATTTTTCTACAATAGCACCTATTACTGTTGCAATTTCCTTTACAATTACATATTGTACCTGTGGTTGAACCTATATTTTGGAGACGTGCAGCCTCTCTAACAGTAATTGTACTTGTAGGTATTATTTCAAGTTCCGGAAATTGGTTAACACCAAGGGGGCTAATTTCTCCTGCTGAATAGAAGACATTAATGACTCCAAATTGAGAACCTAACCGATATTGATTATTAATTTTTTCCAGGATTTTGCATGGGAGCATAGGTCGGTCAGTACCAAAGCGATCAATTTTTGGAACAGAGATTCGTACTAAATCTCCAACTTCATAGTTGTTTGGTCTTTTCTTTCCCTTATTCATTTGGTTAACCATCTTTTCAGTATAATTTTCAAGGTCTCGCCGAGCAGCTTCTCTTAATATTTTATGGTTTGTAACTCTCTCTTGTGATGAAGCTTCATTTGTAATGTCAATAAGAACGGGGTCAATAGGAATAGGCTGTTCTGACGTCTCATTCTCCCTGGTTTCAAAATATACTGCTTTATCTTGGTTTTGTGAAACCTAAAATAATGAAAGTTGATAAAATTATATAAAATATTGTTAAATCATTTAATTAATTAAAAATTACACTAAAAATTTCATTAAAAATCATTGAAAATTTCGTTAAAAATCAATAAAAATTTTATTTAAAAATCAATAAAAATTATTTAATAAAATTTACAATTAAAATTAATAAATTATAATATAAAACTAATAAAATTTACGATAAAAATTAATAAAAATTATAATAACTGAAAAATCAAATAAGTAAAATAAAGATATTACCATATGAGATGATGCTGGAGAATCTAAAAAAAATAAAAAAAGCTATATTAAATATTAAGTTAAATATAATTAGTAATAATAACAACTTATTTACCAAGTAAATTTTCATTAAAATCAAAATCATTATCTAAATTTTCATCTGAACTTTCAAAATCTGCAATTTTGATCATTTCAGGAATGTTTTCTTCGTCATAAATGCCTCGGGCAAATAGTTCATCAATTAAACTACAATTTCCACGAGGTTTATCACCATAAACTAGTTCGTAAGGAGTTTTTTTATGTGATCTACAAATGGAATTATTCATGGACAAGACTACTAAACGAAGCCCATATGACCAATCTTTTCTTCCGGAAGTTTCTCTCCACTTCCCCAATTTTTGTTGTAAAATACCATTTCCCCTTTCTACCAAACCTTGGGACTGCGGATGACGAGGCCTTCCATTAATAATTTTTACAGATGGCCAAAGGCCAACAAGTTCCTTTATTATTTCTGCGCAAAACTCCTTCCCATTATCAGATTGTAAAATGGTTGGAGGAGAGCCAATAAAAAAAAATAAATCAAATAAAAAGGCTGCCACTTCAATAGCTCGTTTGGAAGTTAGTGGTCCGCCCAAGAGAATCTTGTAAAGTGATCACGAACGTGACAAATGTATTTGTAATCCCCGTCAGCGTCATATGACAAATCAATCAAATCTATCTGTAGAAAAGAAATACTCTTAAATTAAAATGAATTTTTTCATAATCAATATAAATAATTTACCTGGACACGAGACAGATAGTTTTTTGCAATTATTGGTTTACTTGCTAAAGGATGGAAAGAAGGCTTTCGGGTGGCACATATAGTGCAGTTGTTGACAAACTTTTCAACAATTTCCTGTCTTACAAAACTCCAATTTTGTTTAACTGATTCCCATAACTGTTTCTGACCAGCGTGATTATCAATTTCAGCATGTATCCTGCATAATACTTCATACATATTTTCAACAATTAAAACAGGTTTATTATCACGCTTGGCCATAATCCTATAATCTCCTGGAGTAATCTCTTCAAGGATAAAACGTTTTCGCTTCAACTCACGTGTAGTCTTTGTATCAATTTCTTTGTTGAAGGATCAAGTAATATTTTTTTTATTCTTTCAAAAAGATTTTCATTAACTAAAGCTTTTTCTTGTCGACATTCTGGCAGAGAGCTTATATAATTATTAACTATATTATCAAGTGTAGCCTTGCTAATAAAGTTGTATTCCATTAAAAAATTAAAAGATTAAATGTTGATATAATTAAAATGTAAAAAGGACGTTAAAAGGTAAAGAGCAGAGCGTAGAGTAGATGGTGTAACAATAGTAATTTATTGATTATTAATGCGTCAGATGACAGCTAACGCGCCTCAGTTGTCAATTATTAACTGACGCGCGTCAAGTGTTGATTTACATCTGACGCGCGTCAGCTGCATCTGACGCAAATCGACACTTGACGCACAACATATACATATCGGGTACCGATATGTATATGATATGTAAATGATATGTAGACGATATATATATTTACACATATCTTACACATATCGGGTACCCGATTTTCTGCATTAATACTACACATATCGGGTACATATCTGATACATATCTGCTACCCGATATATTAGTTTTTGACCAGTGTATGAAGGCACATGCAAATAGAATTCTCATACCTTTTCACATGTAGATCTACCGAAAAGACATAGTTGGTTTTACGCCTGGCGATCTCGAAATTGCGTGTCCCTCAGCCTTTCATAACATATGCTTTTGTCGTCACTATTTACTTTTAGAGTTGGTCCTGTGTTGCATGTAAACCTCCTTTCACATTTTCTCACATTTGTTCGGGAAAAAAAATATAGGTACTAGTTAGTATGTTTTCTTTTTCGAATATATATGCAAAAATTAATATGTTGCACAAGACCTGTCTGATGATCCATTTATTTTTCTGTCGCACAGGAGTGGCCCAGCAAATTCTTCCGAGCTGATGATCACTATCCCGGGTTGACGATCAGTATTCTGGACTCAGCCCTTAAGGTGCTTCGCTAAATTTTCTGCATTAAATATATTACTTTATTATAGCAATCATGGCAAATAATAATCCCGAAACGCTTGCTCAGTTTTATGGACTGTTTTTATATAAGAAGAAGGATATAATAGCTATTCAGGAGAAACTCGGTATTGGCCCTGGCAATGCAAATAAATTAGTAGTGCCTCCAGATTCCGAGCTCATGGGGAAAACACTTGCCGATTCTTACGAGCTGTTATTAGAATTGGTAGGAGATTTAATACCGATTCAGGAGAAACTCAACATTGATGGTAATCCCATTCTAGAAGAGGCACTCCGAAGCAATAAAGCTTCTACGGATATTCCATTTGGTGAAATATTTAATTTGTTTATGTGTTTGGAAGAGGATATAATAGCAATTCAGGATAAACTCGACATTGTTGGCTATTCTAATCAAGAAAGGGCGGAAGAAGTTGATGAAAATATGAGAGCATGTCTCCGGAAGCTTAAGGAGTTTCATGGTCCCTTAGAGAATGATCCAGGTGTGATATTTCCGAAATATGGTGAAATAGGTGTAAAGAAAATTATGTTTACTGGAGAGGGGCTTCCATTATTTCCGAAGCTCTCTCCTCAACAATTGCATGAAATATTCGTCAAAAATCCATCTAGTGCCGGTCAATGCCCATGTCTAAAACAGGTTAGCTAATCTATATTTTTTATCACACAGGGCGCAAAAAATCTTCCGAGCCACTCAGGGTTGATGATCACCGCTCCGGATTAGTATGATCAGTAGAGTTTCACCATTCTGCTTGATCGTCAAGTAATGCTACCGAATAATTCCTTGACGCTTGTCTGGTTATAGCTATAGTGGAGTGATCGGCATCAGAGTCCACAGTCATAGATATATTGGAATTAAGTTGCTGGTATAACTGAGATAGAACCAGATTCAGAATATTATCAAAACTATGCCGGGTGTTATATAACCAACCACCACTCCGAAGCGATGGTTTAGCTAGAATACAATGTTGACTCAATCTCCTTGATAATTCGTCGTTGATAAAATTATTTAAGGATGCAACATCTCTTGGTGCATCATGTAGTATTCCCAGTTGCCTTGCGAGTCTATGGATCACATCTAAAGCTCCATTATTTTGGGAAGGTATCCGAATCGGCACAAAATTCTCGACATGGATATTTGAATTAAGTGAAATGAGCTGATCTATGGCTTCTTTGCTAATATTATTACACCCTTCCAAATTGAGGTACTTTAAATTAAGACATGAACCAGCAATTTCTTTGATAGTTATATCGGTAATTTGACAAAAGCTAAGGTCGAGTTGCTGGAGTCTTGGGCAAGAACGAATAACATTACAAATTAATGTTTCAGAATATTCTCTACAATTAGAGATATTTAGATATTCTAATCTATGGCATGACTTTACGATTCTCCATAGACCACTGCCATCTACTTCTTGAGTACAAAAGCTCCTAAAGCCACCTGGCCGATCAATGCATAGATTGAGATACTTCAGATTCGAGTATGAACCCGCTATCAGTTCTAATGCTCTATTACTAAATGCTATGCTATTTATGAAACTCAAGTGGGTTATATTTGGGCATGAATGTACAATGCTTATGATTTTTTTATCTGAAAGTGAATGGTAGTATGATACTTCGAGATGAGTTACATTTGAGCAATAAACTGGCGTTTGCTTCCTACGTACTAACTTTATGAATTTTTTCAATCGAGAGAGATCCTTTGCATGTTCTATCCTTATGAATTTATTTAATCGAGGGTGATCCTTTGCACAGTAATTTTTATAATCATTTGGAAGAGATTGTCCAGGATATAAGTCTTTCCCTCTCAATTCAATACGCTTCCACAGAATAGGGGCACCGCATCTGTACCATAATCGGGAAACATATAGAGTGGGGTAGAGGGATTTTTTTACCGCTAGGAAATATAGAATCTGCTCTAATAGTTCTGGTATATTAATATCGCTAAAATGTGCCATGGATAATATATGCTGTATCTTTAAACGAAAAAATAAAATTACGCATATTGATGATCACTACTTCGGATAATCTTTATTCTGCATGGGTTCATACTTTGAATAGGATCGCAAAATTATCGTCTAATAATAGTTTTGAATTGCATATATCCAAAGTTGCACCATTTTCTCGAAACCAAGGCCCTCCTAAAATTAAATCAGGTTTCGGCCAATCTAGTCCAACAACTATGAATTCACTGGGTGTGCTTTTATGTTTCTCGCCATCATTAAAGCCGATATGCAGATTAACTTTTCCTATTATGGAATAGGTTGCATCCAGAGTTTTAATGCTATTATTTTCATCATGATATGCAATTCCTAATTCACCAATATGTTTTTTGCTTACACAACTTACATCAGCGCTTGTATCGAGTACTGCTTGGCTGGAGCTGGTTTTTTCGATTACACGATTCACAAATACCATTTTTATTATGGCATATATAATATCCAAATATAAAAAATAAATTTCTATCACTGCAGACTGGCATTTATCGGTTAGCTATAGCACGGAGTGATAACTGGTCCAGACTAGTTGGATGATATACATTTTTTTTCTGAAACCTTCCTTTGGGCTTGGCGCTTCCGGATCTGATTCGAATCCTTTGATGCTTAATCATTTTTACTATTTCATCAATATCAGAATCAGATGAATAGTCAGACGAAGAGGAGGAAGGATTATTCTTTATTAGGCTTTTTTCTCTAACCAGCGAGGGGACTATTTTTTGTATTAAGTCGACCACAGTTTCCCTATCTACACATTCGTCTAGATCATCCAATTCATCTTCCAATTCATCTTCCAATAAATTGACCTTCCTTTTAAGCTTTACATATTTAATATGATAATCTTTCAGTCTTTTTTCTAATGCCCAAATCTGTCCAGAGAGTGCTTTATATGCTCTTGTATTCTGCTCATCCAGTCCTAATGACTGGGCTAATTTCTCTGTATATCTGATAACTTCCTGCTCGCTGGATACGTCAGATGAATGATTTTGATCGGTTACCATTTTTATGATACTTTATATATGCTATATCTTGCCTCGAGCAAAAAAAATAAAATTTAATAATGATATCAGACTGATAAATTAGTCCTCCCGATCTTCTAACCCATATATGTGATTAGTTTTCATTGAAGAGCTTGAATACCGTCGCCTGATCATGAAGTTGTCCCTTTTTTCGATAATTTACTATAGTATAGTTTTGCGCTGGAGAGGCATGATTGTCTGGTGAATGTCGAAGGGCTTGACTGGCAATGGTCATAGCTTCTGATAAATTCTTCGCACCATTCGAAATGACTGCAAATACCGCCCCTAATTTGCACAAATAGCGAGGGAGGAATGGTTTACCAGTTTCAGGAAGAAATCTATCTTTTTTCAGAAATGTATTAAACCATTTAACTCCTGGCACTCCTGGATCTCTTAACTGTCCAGAAGAAATTGCATCCTGAATCCAAGTAAGGAGAAGTTTAGCCCGCTCTTCATCTCTTTTTAACGATCTAAATATCTGAGAATTATTCTGTTGGTCTCGGTTTTTTGCGTATCCAGTTACACCTCCATTAGATATGCGCAAGTCTTTAATTTCGGCGGGACAGACGCAGAGCATTATCATTACATCGGCTAGGGCTTGCACATCGGGTGTGTTAGACACATCATAGAAATCGAGTCTTTCCTTAACCGATTCTAACGAGAAGTGATCTGGTAAATCAATCCCTTCATTTTCACGTTGTTCTCTACGCTCCTTTTGAATCTTATTAGATGCGCAGGTTGTTTTTTCGTCTAATGTAGCAGAGATTATCTTTTCTGGGGCATTGAGTTTCCGCAACTCTCTTCGGAGCCTACTAAGACGGGATGTGGTGGCGACATGATTAGGAGCAGTTAAAGCCTTGGCTATCGCCTCTGCTTTCTTTTCATCAAAATTATCTCGTACCATCCGTTGGGCTATACTTCCAATAGGCTATTCGTCTGGGATGATGTCGGATACTTGGCATATATTAACTTTCCCTGCTTCATCTCCTCCTTCTTTGAGGATTACCCGACTTCTACTTCGGCAAATTCTCTGATCGGAAATTAATACAAATGCCTGCTCTTTACTAAAATTATACCCTTTTTGGAAGCGCTGACAGCCCTTGTCTCTTTTCAGTTTATCTGTCAATAGCTTGAGTAATGCTAGGGCGTGCTGGCTAAGTTCTTCATTACTCATATCTTTATTGAGTTTGTGCTCTGCAACGTACGTTATTACAATTGCGGATATGGCTGTGTGAATATAGCTTGTGAAGTAACTACTATATTATGCGTAACCGTTAGGTTATTCTATATCTGAAAAAGTTCAATTCGAAAAAAATATTCTGACATTTCACTATCTCATAGTTGGTGAAAACTATCAGAGGGTTAGGAAAAAGGAAAAGAATATTATAACTTATTGCAGGATCTCTATGAGCCCACCCACTCTGGCCGGGGTATGTTTTACATTGATTTGAAAATTGTGGGTAAATAGCACTGGTAAAAAAATAATTTATCCTACACATATCTTACACATATTGGGTACTTAAAATGTAGAAAATCATACACAAATAATACACATATCATACATATATCGGGTACTAATATATATATCATACATATATCAGGTACCTGATAGGTATACTATATATATAAGTACCCGATATGTATATGATATGTGTATTATTTGTGTATGATTTTCTACATTTTGAGTACCCGATATATGTAAGATATGTGTAGGATATGTGTAGGATAGACCATTTTTTTACCAGTGTAGGATATGCGAAAAAAAATATAATAATAATTTGGAATAATGTCGTAAAGAACGAAAGTCCCATCCTTACTAATATTAATTAACCCACTCTTATTCGCTCTTTACCAAAGCATACCATTCTCCTGGAGTATGCTTACCGTTTTTTTCCATTTCTCATCGGTATCAAGCCAGGAGGATGTAACTCCATCATCCTCAAGACTACGACGGATTATTTCTTCTCCTATTAATCTTTCCTGTACTTTCATGTCCATATATTCTTTGAGATCTTCTTCAGTCTCTATAGCCCAACCACATATTCGTGAATCAGTTTCCATCCTATCACAGAATGCAATAGAATCGAGTCGATCTTTTTCGGTGATGGTCACGAAGGCATCTGGATTCTCGCCGAGTTCGACTGCCCTTTTTCTGAGACGCTCTTCGCGCTAGGCTCTTGATAGAAGTATGGCAGACAATACTTCATTGATAGGCTTAGAAGAATCGGAAAGCTTACTAGTTGTTTCTTTAAGGGGCATATTCGTGTTTTTACTTATGGGTTCGTTAGTTTTGGAAAGTTTATTAACTTCAGGCTTATCGATTACTGGCTCAGGTGGTTTAGAAGTCTCGGATGTGCCAGATGTTGAGGTGACTGGAGCACATGTATCTTCTGCTACATAGTCGAAAAGAAGCTGGGTCGATTCGTCCTGATTACTGGCCTTCCTATCTTTACTGGTATTAGGTAAAGGCGTGTTCTTTTTTAGCTGAGGTGGGATTATTTTCTGGGAAATAGTTTCTGGCACATTGAATATAGGTATGTCTGTGGTCTCATTTTCGGGCAAGTCGTCTTGAGATATATCAGAAAATTCTTTCATATCACCTAGGCCAGATTCACAGAGCTTAGCTATGATCTTGGAGCGGTCAAGTATATACTGATATACTCTTACTCCATTATCTCGTGAACGTGTTCGATCAATACTAATTAGTGAAAATTTCTTTCCAGCAACCTTACTAGTTAATGGCTTTTCCCCATTACATCCACACCATTCTAGATAATCCTGGTATACTTTTTCACAACTAAACCTACTAATACGATTTTCAGGCCAAGATGAAATATAATCAATTATAAATCGAATAGGATTAGAAAGTTGCTCTCGCATAGTTTCTATCTTCATTTTAGTTACAGGAATTTTTCCTGGACTCCAATTTGTTAAGTTACGGTTAAGAAGGTATGACATTACTATTCCTGGTGTATCAGGATGATCTAGTATTTCTCCTAGCCGGTCAAAATATGCTATATTACCTCTACAGCATGCAGAGACATCAAAACAGACTATACAAGAATCACCTATGTCTATTTTGAGCGGAGCATCCTGATTGCTTGTAACCATATACCTAGCATAATCATTTATTCGTATAGTTTCAAGACCCTTACGCTCTATAGCTACTATTCGTTCTGTTATGAGTGATTTGAGATACCCGTTAAATCTATGCCATTTCCCACTAGACATTCCAGTCTCATTCATAACAATAAGCTTTCGAGCTTGAATGGCACTATTAAAACACCTGAGAATTTTTTCCAAATCTGAAGTTGCAAAATGGAGGTGTGACCCCAAGACTTTATCACCAATAAAGTCAGTAATAATATTTTTCCCGCACTGTTGTAATGTAGATTTTAGTATCAAGATTGTCCGGGGCTTCATCTCTGGTTTCTGTACTAAATACGCTTACCAGTTCCAGATATATTCGTCACGTCTTTCATCTCCACTACAGATTACGTTCTTTACATGCCAAAGAATTGGATTCATGATTTCTTTATTAATTTCTGGCGCTGGCTTAGCCAAAAAACCTATGAAAAGATTAAAGAACTTTGTATCATGAGCTGAAGTATTTAGCGAATATGGAAGAAAATTAATATTGCGGTAAAGGATTAGACCTAAGGTTGCTTGTTTAAACCTCTTCAAAATCCTACGATTAGTTTCGTCAAAATTTTACTATAAATTTATTATAGTTTCGGCAGAGTTTCGGCAGTTTCGGCATTTATAATAAGTTTCGGCAGTTTCGCCTTTTTCTAAAGTTTCGCCAGTTTTTTAATATAACTTTAATATAGTTTCAGCAGAATTTCGCTTTTCGGCGAAACGCCATTTTGCCTAAACCCCTAGGTTTCAGCAAACAACCTTAATTAGACCTTTGGTAACCACCCGATCTATTAAATTAATTAACTTTACTGGCTCTCCTCCTAGCTCAATTAAGTTAACTTCATACTTGGCAAGATCTAGTTTTGGCGCCATATCAAAATATAGTCCACCATTTGTATCTTCCGTTTTGAGCACCCATAATCTTGATGTCGTTTGAATACAGGCGACTGTTGCCTGAATTGCGTCATAAATCTCATTACGAGAAAATTTCCGTCCAGATATACGCATATCTATTAGATCACTCCATACAAAGTAATCGTTAGGATTTGAAATTCTGGATTGTTCTAGTTTTACGGGACTTGGAAGCTTTTGTTCCCGTTGCAAAGCAGTTTCACTAATGGTAAGCTTTACTGAGAAATTTCTAGTTCCAGGTTCTCTTTCATGGTTTGCACGATGACAATAAAATCTATATGTTTTTTTATTTCGTAAGATATATCTGTTATCACTTTCATGTTCCCGATCACATATTGGGCAGTGTGATGGGGAGTTGCGAGTTAATGGAAACAAGTCTGGAATGTTATCTGAGGGGAATGAGAGAGTATACCCTTCGATACCGTTTCCCTCAAGTAACGATTCCACAAATCGAAATCAGCCTAAGTAGTTTCGCTACTTGTATCATTATTTTCCTTTGAACATCTGTTAACTTCTGACTCTGGAACAACCAAAAGAGGACTGTCAATGACTCTAAAATCATTATTGGGTGGACGAATCATAAAGTCAAAGATAGATCTATCTTTTGGACGAATAACTTTTTTAATACGAACATGTTTGTCTGTTTTTTTATCATATTTGGGTGTTCCAAGTATCCGTAAGGAGAAAGATTTGAAAGAACCTATATTTGCTATATTATCAATTATCCCTTTTTTCTGTAATCCTGCTGGAAGTTTCTTGCGAACAAGTTCGGTGAAAGCTGAAACCTTAGTGATATTTGGAAGTCTCATGCCGAAAGTTAAGACATGTAGAGATATTTTTTTCTTATCACTACTTTCGGCAATAGACATAGTTTCTTTATCCCATTCTGGGAATATTTCTAGGCAAGTATCTCTAAAGGCGCGACAAAGTAAATTTTTTGCCTGACCGCTTGAAAGCTTGGGGGTAATAGCATTTAATGCTTCTACTAGTAAGTCAAAATCTATAATGGGGCGGAGTGGTTCATCACCATCGATGATTTCGTGTAAGGAATGGCCTTCACGTTCTGAGAGTATGGCTTCTATTCCATCCTCATTATCCGCGCCTAGGAAATGCCTTGGTCTAACACTATCATCACGAATTTTATATTGGCATTGTCCTATATCGAAGGCTTTAAACCCACAATAGTACGGGGTGGGGGCGTTAAGAAACTCTGAAAGCTCGGATTGGCTCATAGTAAAAATTTTCGGATATGTTATCTAGTATACCGTTTTGGTATAATACCCCAACAAAAAAGTTTAAAATAAAAATAAATATTATTATAGATATCAAAGTGTTATCCAAGAATAATATCAATGGGTGGTAAATACATTTGCCAGTATTTCTCCGATGAAGGAATAGTTTGTGGGAATGGAAGTACGCGACCAGAAGGGTGTAGTATTCACTGGAAAAGACGCCAGCGACCTCTATGCAAACAAGATGGGTGTGTAAGACCGACAGCATCAAAATATGGATATTGTAATTTGCATGTAAATAAGTCCCATTCGAAAGCAAATTATTACCGGAAGAAGTTAGCTAAGATGCTTCAGAATGGGCAGACTCCAGAGACATTGGGGCAGGCTCTCGATAGAATGAAAAGGCCTAATGCTATAAGTTGGCCCTAATGACTTATCGAAAATTTGGCCTCATGAAAAATTTATAGGGACGGCAAAAAAACTTAACAAGAACGCTAGAAGTATCTTCTTTTCCGATTTTAGAACTCTGGGAAAGCAATTTTACTACTTGTCCCTATGTCCCTATGAGTCCTTATGAATTCTCGAACTCTTTACTTTTTTTTATATCATATATTCATCATATATCAATTATATCAACCATATACATGACTATATTTGCCCAATTGGTATACCATAGAAAAATTTTGATTTTTTTTTCCTAGAACTTTTATATTTCATAGGGACTCATAGGGACATAGGGACAAGTAATAAAGAACTCAATAAATCAAGCTAAGAAGTCCAAAAATGATATCAAGATTGTCCCTATAAGCGTCCCTATGAATTTTTCTTATAGGGACAGAGAATTTTTATAGGGACGTTCAAAAAAAATAACATACACACTGTCTCGACCCAGTAAAATTTCTGCCCTACTACACTAGCTCCTTGCCAGTTTCATGACAGTTCTATGATAGTTCCCTACCAGTTCCACGATAGTTCCATGATACTACCATGACACTATCATGTCGCCAAGCTGGATCTTCAAATCATGTGCTCTAAAGATCAGCCAGAATTATGGTATAATATCAGCCAAAATTAATCGCAGATCTACTGCGCCACCCGTCACCTTTTTTTATACTATTTCAGCATCTAGAAAGGTAACCAAATATGCGTAAATTCTCAATATATATAGAACTAGCATCCAAACAAGCACAGAGCGTCAGAATCCTCAACATGGAACCAGGCATTCAAACAAGGATAGAAAGCCAATACCAACAATGTAGAATTTATTATGTAAATGAATTAAGAGCAAGAAGAAAGCAGTTACCGTTAGATCATGACATCACCATTAAATTAAAGCATTCCCAACCACCATTAGACTATGAAATCACCACTATATTATACAGGAAACAGTTGAAACAATATTATAAATGCAAAGGAGCTACCCATAAGTAGGTTATGAAATCCCTATCAGATTATGAATAATAAGTTATGAAGTTACCACCAGATCATGAAATTAGATTATGATATCACCATTATATTATGAAGACACTGGCAGACTATGAAGATACCATTATGTTATGAAGACACGGCAGACTATAAAGTTACCTTCATAACCTAATCTAAGTCGCATGTAACTTCATAATATAATTATATTATGAAGTTACATGCGACTAGGGTGTGTTAATCAAACTCACCTCTAAATGTGTTATCACTGAGAATCTTGCAGTTTTGATGGATATAAGCATAGAGAGATTAGGTTATTAAGCTAAACATGTCTGAAACGTTACAATTATGATGTTCATGAATTATGTGAACATATAGCCCTTACCTGTGATGGGAAGAATGTTTTTATCCTGATAGTTCCTGATGCTAATCGAAAAGACAAAAAATAAGGCCCTTTAATTCTTCTATTTTTTTATTTCCAAAACTTGCAAATTAAGTCAGGGACATCCTCCTCCAACCGATCAGCAGGTTTTTAAGTGGCTTCTGTATCTGAGTATCATTCCCACTTGACCAAGTACTAATGTTGACCTTTTTTAATGTGATACTGAAGTATCTGCTCAGGAACAAATCTTTCAGGTTGTCCTCTTATTACAGAGTCAGGTGGGCTTTTCATTAATAGGAACTACTTGCAATTCCTTTCGGGTATATGCACATCTAAATACATCTAATCGACCATATGGTCCGTTAAGGAGATATATAGGAGGCTGTTCGGGTGAGAGTATCATTTTTTTGATTACACGAATATTTGGGTTCCATCTTATATCTCCTGTACGGAATTTTCTGTGAAGTTTGTTACCAAGTACAGAAATAGGTTTATCTAATTTGACTTTGACACGTGTTCTTTCAGAGAGGAGGTCCGTCTTTTTTGACACTTTAGGTGACCCTGTCAGAATATCTGGAGGATTTCTTTGCCAGAGTACATTTACTTTACTAACTACATCACAGAAATCTTTTGACCATCACAGGTAAAACGCTGACCAATCAGGTATCTACCCGATTGGTAACTTTTTTTTTGATCGGTCACCTGATTTATTCAATAGTTAGAAATTAGTGTACACTTCAATCGGGTATCAATCAGGTTAATACCTGATTGATAACTATCATTCAGTTTAAATTTACTGATTGATTTCTATTGTTTCAATTAGACTATTGATAAACTATTTTTCTTTAACTAAAATTAAACTATTTTATACTATTGAAATTTACACTAACATTTTTTTCGAACATTTACTTTTGAAACTTAAAAAAAAGTTTAAACTATTTCATACTATCTTTAACATTTTTTTTCAAACATTTACTTTTGAAACCTTTAAAAAAATTTTTTTTTTTAGGAAATTGGTTCCGATTTGGATACTGGAATCCCACAAAAGTTTCAAACATTTTACTTTCGAAACTTTATTAAACTGAAAAAACCATTTATTTGAAGATATTAATAAACGATTTTTAACATTTTTTTTAACATTTTATTGTAGGGAATCGGTTATAACGAATCCCATAGGTGAGTTTTGAAAAATAATTTTTTGAAATTCACTTTTTTTTTTAATATTCAATTGTAGGGAATCGGTTATAACGAATCCCATAGGTGAGTTTTGAAAAATAATTTTTCAAAACTATTAAAAAAACGTTTTTAACATTTTTTTTAAATGTTCTATTATAGGGAATCGGTATAATGAATCCCATAGAATCCCATAAGTAATAAGTTTCAGAAATTTTTTTTTCGAAACTATTAAAAAAATGGTAATAAACGTTTTTTTATTATTCTATTATAGGGAATCGGCTCTGATAGATGTATATACTGGAATCCTATAAGTAAGTTTTAACTTTTGAAACTTTTTTTTAAAAAACTTTCTTTAATGTTTTTTTATTTCTTTTGTAGGGAATTTGCTCCAACCTGGATACCGAATTCCAGATAAAATTTCAGTATTAGTAGTATTTCTGATTTTGTATTTTTAATAATTAATAAATTTAAATTATTAAATGTAATTATTGTAAAATATCAAATAAATTTAAATAAAAATGTATACAATCAGCACTCGGCAGATTTCTTATTGTTATAAATTTATCAAAAAGTTATCAATCGGTATACTGATATGTCAAATAGTAAATATCCAGTAAATATCCTATTGGTAACTATTAATACCCAATTATATTCTATTGAATATCCCGATTGGTACCTGAGTATCCTCCTTTTGCGCCATCTTTTGGCAGCAATCGGGTTTACCGATTGATGAAAATTTTTTAAAAAATAGAGACCAATCAGGTGGAATTCGGTCACCTGATTGGTCCCTGATTTGACATCGTTCGACTAGTGTTATACAATTCCCAATTTACAGCCAATATATCAAGAAGTTTATTAATATCAGAATATGTCTAAGGTTGCTTGTCTAAACCTTTTCAAAATCCTACGATTAGTTTCGTCAAAATTTTACTATAGATTTATTATAGTTTCGGCAGAGTTTTGACAGTTTCGGCATTTATAATAAGTTTCGGCAGTTTCGCCTTTCTCCAAAGTTTCGCCAGTTTTTTAATATAACTTTAATATAGTTTCGGCAGAATTTCGCTTTTCGGCGAAACGCCATCTTGCCTAAACCCCTAGGTTTCGGCAAGCAACCTTAAATATGTCTAAAGTTTAGTAATACAGCTGGAATCCTCTTCATCATCAATCACATTTATCATTTTATCAATTATTTCATCATCAATTATTTCATTAGTAGCCTCATCAATTTCTTTAACTTCTTCTAACTCATTAATAAATATATATTTATAGTTATTTGTTTCTTTTTGTGGACTAATTGTTTTATGATATAACTGGCTGAATGTTTAAAATCTGAGTAGTTAATTTTTTTAATTTTTGAAGGTAGTTGGATTAAAGGATAACGTAAAAATCAATTTGTGTTGCCTGATAAAGCCAATAATTCTGTGAATAGTAATTTACAAAGTGATTAAAATGTAGATTGTTATCACTCATTTTAAATTATGAGAAATAAAAAAAAAGAGAAATAAAAATTATTATTTTTATTATTTTCTTTGTTTTAAAAAAAAAAATATCTTCTTCTATTTTGCATATTTACAGTAAGACTTTTACTCTACCATCATATGTACTACCAAAAATCCATTGAATCTTTAATGTTAATCTATAAGCCACATCAACCACTTATTTATATTATTTTTTATTTATTTTCAAAACTAGTACTAAAATGGTAAAGTCAAACAATCACTTTGAAAAAGCCTAATATTTTATTTGGATTAAGTCTAGTTTTGATATTTATTGTTTCCTTTACAATGGTACCATCTTAAATGGATCTGGTTTACATTACTAACAATCATTTTACTAACAAAATAATAATATAGTACTTACTATGTAATAAAATAAAGTAATATAGAAATAGTTATTTATTTATTTTGTTATTGTTTATTTATTATTGTTTAAAATAAAACTTTTATTAGTTTATTATTTATTATTATTAATTGAAATAATATACAGTACATTATTATATTCAATTAGTATTTTGAAATACAGTGTTGATGGTAAAATGAGTGTTGGTAAAATAAGTGTTAGTAAAATGAGTGTCAGTAAAATGTACCTGTCAGTAGTGTCGGTAAAATGATTGTTGGTAATATGATTATTAGTAATGTGAACGGGTCACGTTAAAACATGATTACTAATTTCAATTTCAAGATTTCCATTTTGACTCATTTTTTTCTAAAATAAAGTCAAGAAAATATGATAATTCAATATCAAGATTCAAGACTAAAATTCAATTTCACATTTTCACTTTCATAATGTTCATTAGTATCATTTAGAGAAATTAAATGGTTAAACGAACAATTTTAAGTTTATCTCAGTACTGCAAACATTTTTTTAAAGCAACACCTTTATTATTTAGAAAATTTTTAACATTAGTGAAATAAGAAAGATAAGAAAAGGGTTTATAGTGACATGTCTGACAAGATATAGAAAGGTAATTAATGTAACTGGATTGTATACAAAAGTAACGTTTCCCTAGATTACTCTCATAGTTCGATATAGTCTTGGGTTCAAAAGTTCATAACAACTTAGAACTAAATAAATTTTCCAAGTTATTACTGAAATCTTTTTAATTTTCAGTATCCAATGGAAAAGTACAAAAAACTTTGTGGAATGAAATCAGTTTCCATATTAAACAATGAACATACACTACATGTTATCATAATACCCAAATACAAACACGTTTTTTTTAAAAAAAATTTTTTTATTTCTTTTAGGACTGGACGTCTAGAAACTTAGAAGAATCCGGTAAAATATATGGAAGTGGTATGGTGTCTAATTGTGTTAAAGAGACATACTAATATTTCTTTTTTTCATTTTTTAGATTACCGAACTAGTACCAGACTCTGAAGAACCCAAGTAAAGTATATGGGAGAGGGTAAGCATTTAATTATATTAAAGAAACATATTAACGTTTCTTTTTTGATTTTTTACACGATAATTCGGAAGATCCACTTTAATCGCGGACCAGATTATTCATACCAAATTCTCATAAATATGAATGGTTGAATATTCCATTCCACTGCCACTCACGATTAATAATGATATGTTCATCCTCAGATCTCAGTTCCGTCCAAAAAAGAAACAAGCACTAAAGCCTCTTCTTCAAAGCTTCGTTCTTCAAAGTTCTCGACAAGTAAGTTTCTCACCACTTAATATTAATATTAATTTTTGTATTGATAAGATTATTTTCATTTTCTTCAAGGAAATGTTGACCTTCCATAACTTAAATTTGTCTGTAGTGAAATTATCAAACTCATATGCTTTTTTCTTCTTGATAGCTTTCTTGAGTCTGTTTACAGTAACATTTTCAAGATTATTTTCAAAAATGATTTTAAAGACATTTTATAAAGGTTTTCGTTTATGACCAAACAATAGTGCTTTTATAGAGGATATTTGGGCTCAGATAGTGTTCTACAAACGATTCGATCGAATCGAATCGATTTAGATTCGATTCGGGTTTGGTTTGATTCGATTCAATAATTTTTGATTCATGAATCAAATTCAAATCTGAAATTTTGATTTGAACTTGAATCTGAATCGAGCCTGATTCGATTCGATCACATGACATTACACAAAATTCCAAAAAAGGAAAATTTTATCTCTCGCAAAAATGGAAAAAGTGTCACACAAGCAAATATCCCTATAAAAAGTATTTATATTTAAAATACAATTAAAAACTTTTTAAAATATATTTAAAATATACTTAAAATATATTTAATTTAAAATTGCGAAATACTTATAATATACTTAAAAATGTATTTAAAATTATCTTAAAATATATTTCTAATATATTTAATTTTTGCTCAAATACTTAAAATATACTTAAATTATATTTAAATTAAAATTTAAGTATATTATAGATATATTTTTTACATACTTATAATAATCTTATAATATACTTAAATTTTAATTTAAATATAATTTAAATATATTTTAAGTAAGTCAGCTATCCTCACTAAAGATGTTAGTTGTAATTGATTGGCTGATGCCGTAATATTACAGCATATAGCATTACAGTTATGACACTTTTCGTAATACTGTAATTAGGCTGTAATGCTGTAATTGGGTCGTAATGCTGTAATTAGGTCGCAATGCTATAATTAGGCTGTAATGTCGTAATTTTTAATGGTATAAAAATTTAAAATAAAAGTAATGAATTATAAAAGTAAATTACAATAGTCTATATGTTGTGTAATTTTAATTTTTAAGGGTACATAAGATATGTCACGTTTTTTTTTGTATTTTGTATACGTGTTCGTGTAAAGAAAAAATTATATAATGAACTAAAATCCCTAGGGGTGGGTGGTTAGGGTTAGGGTTAGGGTTAGGGTTAGGGTTAGGGTTAGGGTCAATGTTAGATTAGGCGATTTGTAAAATTTTTTGAATAAAAAAATGCAAAGAAAAAACAGAATTTGAACGAAAGCGACGTCGTTCGGCCGAATCCGTGAACTACTGGACGTCCATGTTCGCGTTCCTCCTATTTATACTTGCGACAAATCAATGAAACTTATAATTTTGAATCTTTTCCAAATAAAACCCAAAGTCCATACAGTAGTGGACTTTATTGCGGCTGCAAAAATCGTATGATTTCAAAGGTGGCATGCCTTTCGTTGTATAAAGAAAAACACATGCAAAAGTTAAATAAAACTTCCGAAACATTATGAAACGCAAAGCCGAGCCTAAACCTATCAAAGGAGTAAACGCCGAACATTACGTCAAGGAAAGTTCCATATGGAAACTATTAACTTATCTTGGAAGTATTAAAAATACTTTGAAAGCTTAAACCCCTTGAAACGTTGTAGAATGAAACTTGGCGTTGCTTGTGAAACGTGACACGCGGTTTCGCTTAATTTTAAATAATTAATACAAAAAAGTGAAAATGGCTGGATCAAGCCGGAATGCGGCAAATCCAAATTTATAACGGCTAAATATTTATCCGAAACTGGTGTAATATTTATCAGAAATCGCACGTCGAAATTGCGGTAAAACCGCAGTTTTTTGTTAGCGTCGAAAGCTAGCGCCGTACAGATCGTTTGCGTCAAGCTTCAACTGACTGTCCACCGGGTGGGGAATCATTGTGATTGTGCGTGATTTAGTAGCACAACGTAAAACAACCGGCCGCGTGCAAAGTCGCGTGGTAGTGGCTAAGTAACGCAATATCTTGCGCCACAATTTTCGGGCCGGTTAGGGTTAGCAAATACTGCGTCATCGGCAAATTTTTATCCCTTATGCTTGATCGCGTGATCGCGCGGATAAACTTTGATTGATTGGCTAAGGGTTAGAGCGCGTGACAGAAGCGGAAAAACTTCTGATTGGTCGCTCCGCTTAGGGTTAGGGCCTGCGTTCCTCTAGGGTTAGGTAGTTATTAGGGCTAGGGTTAGAGTTAGGGTTGGGTTAGGGTTAGGGTTAGGGTTAGGGTTAAGGGTTAGGGTTAGGGTTAGGTACGGGTTAGGGCCTCAGGAGACCTATCGTCGTCGGGGGTGACGCTAAGGCTCGGAACCCTCCAGTAGTTATTTGGAAAAGCTATTATTGAACAAAAAACTGAACCCGAGGAGAGTAAAGGATTCTTTCGAGTGGAGGGCCTTTGGAAAAAGTTCGTTAAAACAACAACGCCTCGCCTAAATATTAGGATCGAGGAGTCACATCCGCAGGGTTGATCCCCAGCAAGGAACTTCTGAGCTGAAACCGATTCGTAACGACTAATAATAGTTTTGAAACGACAGGGACCAACCTTCGTTCAGAAATCTAGGGTGTTAACAAACGAGATGCGCAGTGGATTGCAGAGAATCGAGCAGCGGACGCGACCCCTGGAATTGCGAACCGCAATATAACTATTAATTCCGGCCTTTCCTGCAGCATTTTTTCTAGTTTTATGTGGTTTCGCACCAGCCAGGAGTTCGTTTATCCATAATAATTTAACGAGCAAAATCTCTCGATTAAGTCCTGGAGAATATTTGCGCTGCAAGTAGGAATTTTTGAAATCGTATAAGAGACCCGTTCGTACGAGACGGGCGACGAATTCGAATTAATCGAATATTTTCCCCTTGAATCCAATTGTAGACATAATGAAATGGATAAAAGGTAGAAGGGTCGGTATAGATATGGAGGTTGGTGGGGCTTTATCGTAAACGAACTAGCGAAGCGCGCCTATTCGGTTCCCGATTACGTTGTCCTAACGCGATTTCAAGTTTAAGGTCTAAATATTCGACGTATTGTCCTGGATTATGTGCAGTTCGATCCGTTCAAATATAATAGAATAATCGGAAAATTGGGTGAGCGTCTTCTACAAAATGAGACATCCGCTCTTCATCCGTTAGGCAGCGTCGCTGGGAATAAGGGCAGAAAAACTTGAATGAAAGAATAAAGCATCATCCGAAATATGCGCATAATAGTGAATATTGCGTGCGCATGGCAGATTACAAATGTCTTGTGGACCATGTAAAGATTAGCAGAAGCAGTGAGGAGCGGCGGAACGTGGGTGAACCGCTTTTGTTTATAAACGCGGCACGAAACCCGCATAAGAGGTATGAAAGACAAATTCTATAACGCACCTGTATTGGAACGCCGGTATGGTTCGTTTGTTTGTCTGTCCTTCACGCCACGTACTTTCCTCATAGCTTAAGAAGCTTCGTCCCCGGATGGCTTCTCTCCGACCGATAGAATTATACGTATCGGACGTGAAGGAGCGAGCAATCATAAAAACGTAAGACCGTCTAACTGAACGAGTTCGGTACTGTTAGATAATACGTGGTTAAACAATTTAGCATAGTCGCGCAACGTCGGACGATCGACCGCAGCTTTTAACATTGATGCTCCATGCCCCCGGTGTAATAATTGGTTATAAGGTGATTTGTGGAGTTTGATAAGACGCGTAAAAGCTAAGGGCAATTCGCATGTGAGGTGATAATAAACTGGTTAACCCGGACGAGGTAGTAGCGACGCAATATTTAAATAGCGTAAATTGGTTTGGAGCGAAAATGCAGAGCGTGCAAGCTCTTGGCACTCGAAAGGATCGGAAATTTCCCAAGCTCGAAACACGTCCAACCGATTAAAATGTTTTAGCATGTTATCAATATACCAAGATTTATCAATAATCGTTAAACCTAAGTTTTTATCAGCGAGAATGCACATAAGCTCATTATCGTTAAGAAAATCGAAAACATTTTGTACAAGTTTATTTTTGTTTAACAGCTTTTTAAAATTTTGTTTTTAGAAGCGACAACTTTATTAAAATAGTTTGGGTCGTTTTATCGTTCTAATTGAACGGCGTCGTAATATTATTTAAACTATTATTATTATTGTTAAAGCTATCAATTCCTAATTATTTCTTTTGTTTGGGCGCGATCCGACCAGTTTTTCGTCGGTATGCTAGGAGTAGAAATAATTTGGAAATTAGCTCTAAATTCGAAAGTGCTAAAAGCATACGAAGGAATCGAGATATTTCGTTAGGTTACGCGTTACGCAAAATACCTTTTTTTGTTGTTTTTGTTTTTGCCCGCCGGTTTTCTTCTTAGCCGGATGGGGGAGCTGGATCCTTTCTGGGATCCTTGAGGGTTGGGAGCGAAATTTTTTCGCGTATTTTACTGGCTTTCTTCGATTTACACCGGTTTGCCCTTTTTGGAGGATTTTGCTTTCCTTTCGTCGGCACAGAGCCTTGGAACTTTTGTTATGGGGCGGGACGCTGCTTACGGGGTTGAGTGATCGGCTTTTCTGCCGACGTTATTGTCGAGCCGGAGGTTGAGGGGGCTTGGGAGAATATATTGTATATTTGATCAAAGGAAATCAATCACGGTGATTTAAGGAATTCTTCCAGGTGAACGTCGCACTTCTTCTTGCGCCCAAGGCGCGGGTGATTGTTTTAATTTGGTGATTCTTGCCCGGCCAATATGTTATATGTAATGGTAGAAGTCGGTGATCCGGAGCACCTTTCGGTGTCGCTCAGATCGGACGTTGATAGCGTGTAAAAGCGGCGTCGTCAATTCCTGCCGTAATAGTGGGGGGAATGGCGCCACTATTTATCTATTCGCTGAAGACTGGTCCAGAGTAGCTCTTCATCGAAGTCTCAAGCCTAAAATATTCGTGGTGCCAGGCGACGATATCAGTGTCGGCGCACACATTATCTTCGAAAATTTTAATTCCGAGTTATCATACGAGACGAGGCGATATTGGTAGAATTTTTTAGCGCGGGCGAGGTTGTTCCTATTTTACGCACTCAAGGCTTTAATGATATCTAGCCGCCGCGCGGGCGAGTTTTGTAATAAGTTACGAACGCAGGTTTTCATAGCTTTAGTATTGGAGAAGGAGTTCGGATCGCTTTTCCCAGGGGTAGCTATGGGACGGACGGGGCGAGAGCTGCCATGTTCCACTTTTCCATTTCATCGTATCGTCAAGGATAGCAGGACGCTTTGTTATGAAGACGATAGAGTGGAGATTGGGAGCGGGTACGACGAGATGCTTTCTCTTTTTCAAGAGCGGTAATCTGTTCGGTCGCAGTCGCGCTAGACGCAATGCAAGCCGTTTCTTTATAGGCATTGTCCCTTTGCTTGTTACAAGTTCAGTCTGGGGAGGCGGGTTTACCTGCGTGCAGCTTATAAATTTGCAGCTTTAAGGAGGCGCTTCCTGTTTCAGGCATTAGGGAGCTCAGAGGCCGCCTGCAAATTATTACTAGTGTCAACGGGGGGAAGGGAGTTAGGGGGTTAAGGGTTAGGGTTAGGGTTAGGGTTAGGGTTAGGGTTAGGGTTAGGGTTAGGGTTAGGGTTAGGGTTAGGGTTGGGGTAGGGTTGGGGTTAGGGTTAGGGTTAGGGTTAGGGTTAGGGTTAGGGTTAGGGTTAGGGGTTAGGGTTAGGGTTAAGGGTTAGGGTTAGGGTTAGGGTTAGGGTTAGGGTTAGGGTTAAGGGTTAGGGTTAGGGTTAGGGTTAGGGTTAGGGTTAGGGTTAGGGTTAGGGTTAGGGTTAGGGTTAGGGTTAGGGTTAGGGTTAGGGTTAGGGTTGGGGTTAGGGTTAGGGTTAGGGTTAGGGTTAGGGTTAGGGTTAGGGTTAGGGTTAGGGTTAGGGTTAGGGTTAGGGATGGGTTAGGGTTAGGGTTAGAGGTTAGGGTTAGGGTTAGGGTTAGGGTTAGGGTTAGGGTTAGGGTTAGGGTTAGGGTTAGGGTTAGGGTTAGGGTTAGGGTTAGGGTTAGGGTTAGGGTTAGGGTTAGGGTTAGGGTTAGGGTTAGGGTTAGGGTTAGGGTTAGGGTTAGGGTTAGGGTTAGGGTTAGGGTTAGGGTTAGGGTTAGGGTTAGGGTTAGGGTTAGGGTTAGGGTTAGGGTTAGGGTTAGGGTTAGGGTTAGGGTTAGGGTTAGGGTTAGGGTTAGGGTTAGGGTTAGGGTTAGGGTTAGGGTTAGGGTTAGGGTTAGGGTTAGGGTTAGGGTTAGGGTTAGGGTTAGGGTTAGGGTTAGGGTTAGGGTTAGGGTTAGGGTTAGGGTTAGGGTTAGGGTTAGGGTTAGGGTTAGGGTTAGGGTTAGGGTTAGGGTTAGGGTTAGGGTTAGGGTTAGGGTTAGGGTTAGGGTTAGGGTTAGGGTTAGGGTTAGGGTTAGGGTTAGGGTTAGGGTTAGGGTTAGGGTTAGGGTTAGGGTTAGGGTTAGGGTTAGGGTTAGGGTTA